>NC_071392.1:86586778-87942760 GCF_022682495.2 Desmodus rotundus | reverse complement strand
ATTTATTATCTGCTAATTACTGTTGTTTATATCTGGGTGTGTCAGGGAAGAGTTTTCTCCTAGTAAAGGAGAAAAACTGAATAATAAGATACAGAATAAGAATGATAATTAAATCAGAAAAGTTAAAGTCAAAAGTGAGCAAAAGCAGCTTAAAAGGAGCAGAAACCTGCTCTTTGCTTTTTAAAGGGTATTTTGAGCTTGGATTGATGAAACCAGCCAAGTTGCAGTGTGTTCGAGCCACACTTTACAATTTAGTTTACATTCTTTGCAATGCTCCCGATCAATGCACAGGATCTTGTTATATTACATGAAATATACATTACAAATATCCATAGAAGACTTATTTGAAACATATAATGCTTTGGTCTTTGGGGTTTAATTTTGTATATTGTAAAAAGATGAAAATAAACCCCTAAGGCAGAAACACAATTGTGTGCTTCAATGAATAAATTATATCAGGGAGTGTATTTGAGAGACGGCAAGAAACATAAGACAGACTTGCTTATGTAATAAACTCGGTCTCCAACAAAAAGTAACAAATTTTGTAGGTTGCAGTAACAACATCGTATCAACAATGTTGCTATTTTCCAAGACATTCCTTATTATTTCTCCATGCTTACAACCAAAACCAAAATGTGGGTTTCTGGTGGCCCGAGAGCACAATGGCCAGGAGCAAATGAAAGAGAAAAGCACATAAATTTTCAAGAGTCCCGGAGATTATTACTATAATTACAAGGTGGGGTGGGGTTACTACTTTGATGTTAAAATAAATTCCATGAATGTTGGGAAGAACATATATACCATACATGTCTTTTAGCAGCAAGGTTAGGCAAGAAAAAACGAGAGAAAAGAGAGAAGAGAGAGAGACAGAGAGAGAGAGAGGCAGGCAGGCAGTGAGAAGACAGAGACAAATAAGACAAAAACACGCTGCGGAGAGAGAAGGTTGAGCTGGTTCCAAGGTGTGGTGGGTCAGATAAGGTGAACTGACCTGGGTGGAACTAGGTTGTTATGTAGTGATTATACTACAAATGGACATCAACATAACATTTCTGGAGGTGATTTTGGCAATATTTACCAAATACCTTTGGTGTTCTCTTTTCCTTTGTTCCAGCAATTTCACCCCCCCCCCAAAGTGGGCAAAGACTTACGTAAAGAATATTTATTGCAGCATTAAATAAAATTGCAAAAACGGGGAACTCATCTCAATATCTAATCATAGAAAATCATCTAATAATAGGGAAACAGTTTAATAACTAACTTTCTTATTGACAATATGCAAGACTCTAAGATAATGTTTCTAAAATTAGAAGTGAAAAATGACATTGCAAACGATATATTTAGTTATATTGTAGAATTCCAATTTTGTGTGTAAAAGCAGAAAAACCTACACCAAAATATTATCAGTAGTTAATCCCAGTTTATAAAATTATGGGTAATTTAAATTTTTTTCTAGTTCCAGTTATTTAATTTTTAAACTTTCTGCAATGAGTATGCAATGTTATTATATTTTAATTGCTATAAATTATTAATTAACAAAAGCTCTTCACAGCTACTTGAAGCTTGAGGAAGTTTATTCATTTATTTATTCCTTCATTTAATAAGCCCAGTTATGCAGCCTACCATGTTCCAATTATTGCAAACATTTTCAAAATCTTATGTAGGTTAAGCCTCAATGACAACTATATGAGGGAGGTTGCATGATTGTGCACCCTTACAAGACGGGCCAGAGCACGCGTTTGAGATCAGGGGGCCTGAATCAGAACTGTGTCTGAAGTGCTTTGTTTTGCTGCCTTGTCGTGAGAGAGCCAGGTGAAGCTCCCATTTTCAGGGATGTTCACTAGCAGGCCAGAATGTTTTTAGTGGCCAGAATGACGCCTCTCTAGAGACAATACAGGACCCAACTGGATCCTGCTCCCGGGTGGGGGTTCCTTATCTTTGTTGCATGCCTATTGGATCAAAGGGCAGATTAAGCCCTGGCTGGTGGGGCTCAGTTGGTTGGAGCATTGTCCCGTTCACCAAAAAGTCGTGGGTTCAATCCCCGGATGGGGCTCATACAGAAGGCAACTCATCAATGTTTCTCTCTCTGTCTCTCTCTGTCTCTTTGTCCCTCCCTCTCTCTTTAAAAGCAATTTAAAAAATGTCCTCAGGTGAGGATAAAGAAAAACAAAATTTTAAAGGCAGATTAAGGTGAGAACCCAAAACAAGTCCTGAGCTACACACCTCTGTGTCTATCCTGGCAAGGTGGTGCCTCCGTCCATCGCAAATCTGTCACTGAAATTCTACGTCCCTTCCTTGCCCCACCCCCTGCAGTCTCAGACAGAGGTTTACTCTAGGCTAATGTCTAGTGTGGGCTACATCACCAGTGTTCCACCTACGGCCGTGAAAGATCTGGACAGGCGTTTGTGGGACCATGGAGACGAGGAAGTGACGAGAAGTCATCTAATTTACCAAACGGCACGCGGCTGAATGACACTGAATGACATTGTGTCTACAGGAACTCCTGACATCAGAACCTGAAAATGTGTAGACATACAGCTTTCGTTATTCTGACCGGCTGCATTTTTCAAATGGCTTTTGTTCGTTAGTATTCTCATTCTCTCACACTGCAGCTAGGTTAGTGTGTGTTTGTAAGAGGGGGTCTGATACAACAGTTTAAATAAACATGTAACATCTTATAGAGGACACATCTTCAATCATGACTCACCCTCTTTTCCCAGGAACAGCAACCTGACTTGCTCTGGCCAGCTGTTCCTTCTGGTTATGGTGGGGCCACCTCCCTCCTGATGTCACATATATGATGGACATAGAGTACAGCATGCTGGACATGAACCTTGCCAGACCAAGGAATGTCCACCCCTGGGTATGTCTGTCTTCCTTCCTTCCTTCTTCCCTCTTCCCTCCCCCTCTCCCACCCCCCTCATTTTGTTACTTTACCTCTTACCTTTTCAGATTCAACTATTAATTTTGTATAAATCTCCCTGATGTCCAATGATTTGCTTGGTACTCCATGCTCCTCTACCCCGAGAGTTTATGTATCTTACTATGTATTTCCATTAATTCCCAAGAGAAGTAATTAATCTGTTCTTTTTTAACTCCTTCATTGTATTTTTTCCATTCCTATTTATCCCCCCATGCCCTCTTCCACCTCCGCCCACCCCACTTCCCTATCCAGAGAGTTTAAATATAAGGAACGTGTCTCAGGTGAGCACTCAGTCTGGTCTGAGAGCTCGCCAGCCGCTTGTTCTCTCTGATGCTGGTAACAGGCTCACATCTTTCTCGTTCTCTCTTGCAGACCCACAGCACTCTGACTATTTCCTTTTCCGAGAGGGGCCAGAGAAAACCTTGACCCACAAGCCCAGTCTGTCTCCAGACTCCACTATTGCCTCGGGTTTACCCTTTGTGCTCCTGGCAGAACCATGAAAATACGTCGGCCAGTAGGTGGTGCTGGTAGGAGCAAGGATCCCTTAGAATTCGGAGTTTGGAGAACCAGGATGGGAGTGGGGCCTTATGTTAGTGAAAGGAAGCTTCTGGGTTAAAACAGGAGGCAGGTTATGGGGTGGGGGGTGGGAAGAGGATGAACATCATTGAGAGCGGGGTTCGTGTGAGTGTCACGTGATGGATACTTTAGCCCGATGAGCATTATTTCTCGTTAGTCAAACCTTGTTATGGAATTTCATATAGTGTCATCAGAAGTGGTGTTTATGAGGTTCTTCTACGAGAATGAGGATTAGTGCCCAATGACCTTTGTTGTATTGCCTATGTAATTGTCTTTATATCTCCTCACAGGCAACCTCATTCAACAAAAGATAGGATGTGGTTAGCCTAGAATACTTTACATAGCTATGGTGGGGTTTAATATCTTTTGCTTCATTACATTTTTCCATTCGGAAAGAAAATACGCATTTCTCTCTCTGTCCTCACAGACTGAGAGTCTCTGGAGGTAAGGGCTGCACATGACTCTTCTCAGCACCCTCCCAGCACCTACCGCAGCCCGAAAGCATGCAATAAATATTTGTGGTCTTGAAATGATTCAGCATCCTGAAGACAGAATACATTTTCCTTTGTAAGCGTGCATGATGAAGAAACTGAAGCAAAAACATTGTTTTCCTAGCAAGTACATCATTAGCATCTAAAAGCAGGATCAGTAAAATTTGTGCTTTCTGTGACTAAACACATAAGCAGTCCCAGGATAGATCTGCCTCGTTTCAGAGGAGGGGAGGGGCGTGTCTTGCCTCCCAGCCCCTCCTCTTCCCTTCCATCCCAACTGGAAAGCAGGTGGCATCTGAAGATGTAGTCCGAAGGTATAGGCTTCTTCTAATGGATTTATCTCAGGTAAGCCTGACCAATGCTGAAGTCCAAAGGTAGAAATTTTATCTGTCAATTGAAAAATCTGTTCCAAACCTTTGCCTAGAAGGATTAAGCTTTCCCACCATCAATTTCTCATTCTGGGAATGAAGCACCTTTGAAATGAAAGGGAGCTTTGCCAGGAGAAGGGGGAGCCAGAGGAAGCCTTTCAGCAGCTTTAAATTGTATTCCAGCAGTATCTGCAAATATGCAGCTCACATAAAACTATACCAAGGCTTTCCTTGCAGCATACATTTTAACACCCAACTGAATATTGTATCATATATGCAGGGACACTGTTTCTAAATAATTCACTGCCACTTTTACAATTCTTTTAATATTTCATGATTATAGCTTTAAAATTATATGCATCTGCATTTCTGGACAAAGTAATCTATCAAGCTCCTGCTAGACCAATCCCTGGGACTAACGGCATTTTTTCCTTTTTTTTGGAGGCACAAACTGCCTCCCATCTTCTGTGCACATGATGAAACAGCACACCTACGATTATGTTACACAATGTAGCAAAGAAGACTTTACAGGTTTTCAATAAGGTTGCTAATCAGTTGACCTTAGGACAGGGAGCTTTTTCTGTTCAGCCTGATCTAATCAAATGAGCAAACAGTTTCCTCACGGCAGTAGCGGAAGTCACAGAGACTCAGAGCAGGAGGAAGATTTGCTCGGAGGAAGGCATGCCGTAGCTAAAGGAAACAGGGGCCTTGGTCCCACAGCGCCAAGGAATCCTCCAGTCCACATGAACGAGGTTGGAAGAGATGCGCCTCCAATGTCTCCAATAGACCAAGACTGGCCAATGTGTTCACTTTTGCCTTGTGTCCCCCGGAGCTGAGCCCAGTCCCGCCACCTGGACTTCAGCCCTACATTACTGTGAACTCAGCTTTGGGTGTTGTTTTAAGCCACTGACTTTGTGGTAATTTGTTACATAGCCACAGAAAACTGATACAACACATAAAATGCAACACATTGAATCTAAAGTAATTATCTTCCTGTTCAAATGTGTTTCCCATCACTTTTCTATGAATGTGAATGCCTGGTCATTGGGAAGCACGCCTGCCTTCCTCTTCACATCTGAAAAAAAATTAAACATTGCCAAGAACAAGAGAATCCATATAACATGCTTCTCACTTTCCACTCTGTTCTCTTTCATGTGATTCAGCTGAGATCCTCCTTATCTGTTGTTTGGGATAATGAAGGAGCTTTCTCGTCTTTATCACGGCATTCAATGTACAGGACACTGTCAGTGGAAACTTCCTAACTCCTTGCTTTCATCCCATCCATCTCTTTGCTGGAAAAACGTCAAAATACTACAAAGAAAGTCAAACCTGGGTTCTCTATTATGGCATTGACTGTCACCCCGCCATATTTCTGGGACCAACCAACATTTTAGTCAAATTGAACAGCACATCATCCCCTGAAAATTCTCTGTATATTCCCACACACATATCTTTCTTGACAACAAAACCCTCTTCTTTCTGAATAACTCTTTCAATGTCAGCAGGAAATTAAGTATTTCCATGAAACAGGTGGTCTACTTTGCATCTTCATCCCCATCAGTTAAAGAAGCCCCCTGAGGGTTCTTGTTGGGAGTGGTTGATGAATCCTCTCCCAGGTGACTCCGTGTGCCCGAGGACACTGTTCAGACTCTGTGGCCACCTGGCCATTTTAAACAACCTTCCCAACCTTCCCATAGGGCACATTTCAGAGGTTCACTTGCTCGACTTCCTTTGCTGCTAGGGCATAGGCCGGTGGCAGACACAGGACACAAGACCCTGTTTTGGAAGAGCAGATGGGGCAGAAGAGGTGGCTGTGCAGAACTGATCTGCTGACAAGGATGGTGTCAGTGGCAGCGGCCTTCCCAGGCCAGAGTGGGGTTCCGGCACACGGAGCCTGGCTTGGCTGGTGGGCGCATCTGTGCTCACAGCGGTACAGGTGTGTGTGTGGCTCCTGCTTGCAGCCTCTCTAGAACTTTCTGCAATTCTCTAATCTCTTATTTATTTATGTATGTACTTACTTATTTAGTTTTATTTTTTATTCTTACCTGAGGGCATTTTCTCATGGCTTTTAGAAAAGAAGAGAGAGAGAGAGAGAGAGAGAGAGAGAGAGAGAGAGAGAGAGAGAACATCTAAGCAAGAGAAACATTGCTTCGTTGCCTCCAGTATGTGCCCTGGCGGGGGATTGAACCCACAACCTTTCAGTCTACGGGATGACTCTCCAACCGACTGAGCCATACTGGCCAGGGCACTAACATCCTTTAACAAGTCCTTTCTGTTTGGCTGCTATTGTTTACAGTTAGAATCCTGAGTGGTAGGTGCCTAAAAGTGAGGAAAAAAACTTACTAAAAAGCATACCCCAGATTAGTTATGAATAGTTATTCCCACACCTCCCTGTACTATTCAGTATTAGAAGGGGTTCCATCTGCACAAATGCAGATTTTTCTATGTGTGTTCCTTTGAAAGGAATCTCCATGAGGACAAATGGCTGTATTTTCTGTGCTTGACCATAAACCCAGCACCGCTAATCACATCCAGCCCATAAAATATACATGACACTTCTTTTATGGACTACACTGTCAGTCTCTAGTCCGAAATCTCTCTTACCACACCTGTACCTGATACAAGTGTTAAATTATGTGAAACTGTGTCTCTTTTAGACAGCGTCACCAACGATAGCCACTTCATCATCCTATCAATAGCTTTTACGAGGCAGCGATGGTTAAGACACTATAAATAAAAGGCCCACGGTTGTGGTAATTCATGTAATAACCACACACGGAGATAGGCCTGAAACATATTTCGGGAGAGTTTGTTTTGCTGTCTTATCCACGGCTCCAGAAAGAGAGCTCAGTGGCTGTGCCCAAGTAGGTCCCTTTGGAACACTGCCACCCAACCAGATGTATCTGCGTGAGAGGTGACCCTTCGGTGCTGGACACCACTGACATCTGGGGTGTGGTTTTTCTGCTGTCCTGTTTTGTCTCTCTGCCCCTCTTTCTCTCCAAAGCTAGTTGGGTATAGAGGGTAGTTAATTCCAGAGAAATGACTATTTTATGTCTCTTCTTTCCTCCTCGACTGCTTCGCTTAATACCATCAGTATTTTTCACTTGAGACGACTGCTAAGCGGTCTTTTTCTGACAACTTTGTCCTTTTTTAGTTCATCGGGCACCATGCACGAGTGGTCAAATCCGAACTGATCTGATTAATCCATACCCACGTCTAAAATCCCCAATGCATTACAGATCCCTCCAGGACAAACTCCAGATCTGTGAGCCAGCCTCACGTGACATCAGGTGTTTATTGCGACGTTCCATACCCAGACTTCTGGAACATTCCCACACACACCCTTGGCCTTCTGAGTTTCCGTGTTTGTGCACATGTCAGTTTCTCTGACCAAAGTGACCTTTCTCACCCCGTGTTTATGGGCGGTCTCAAATGAAGGCCACCTACTTTTTCCTTAAAGGTGAGAAGGGCCCAGCTTTTTCCAGGGCAAGTCCTGGGTGGTTAAAAGAACGTCTGTTTTGTGAGCAGCGGCCAAGTCTTGGGGCTCTTCTCAGAGTGTTTTCCTTGTAGTAACTCCTGTGATCCTCACCAGGGAGTGAGAGTTAGCACTGCTACCTCTATTTGACGGAGGAGGCAATGGGGGTTCCATGAAGTGAATGAACTCTGCCCAGGTCATTCAGCTGTCATAGCCCAGCCTCTAAGTCTCTACGTTGTTGATCCCTTCTTCAGTTACTGCACTAGGTCTTCCTCGGCTTCATAACCCGAGCTTCTTCGAGGATTCCCTGCCCCTCCTCAGCACCAATTTGCTGAGTGAGAGAATTATGAATGAGTAAACCAGAGGGGACCCACGACTCTTTCTCTCTTTTGTCTTAAGCTGGACAATAAGTTTTTCCTGGTAGATTTTAAATGACTTTTTGAGAGAGAAGTTCAATTTAAAAATAAGCCCACCAACTAATTTAAGGAGTATGATCAAGCCCTTTGAAACTCTGAACGTACCTCTCCCTATACCGCATCCTCCCTCCTACTCAGTAGTAACCGATATTCTGCCTTTGCTCTTGAGCTTTCTCTTACTTCTTTTGAGGTTCCATCACATAGGCGTACATTCTTACCTAATGCTCTGTTTGGACTTACCTACTTTTGAACTGTGTATCAGTGGAATTCTACTTATTGTTCTGTGACTTATTTTATTCTTTGTATTCACCCATATAAATATGTTTATCTGGATGGGGTGCATTCACTTTGTTTTGAATTGTCCCTCGTTATATAAACTAGTTTGCTCTTTCTAACAGTGATACTATTGGTGGATATTTGGATTTTTCCACTTTTCTGCTATTGCACACAATGTTTCTACACACATTTGTGTACATTTCTTCTAATCAAAGTGTACAAGCATTTTTCTAGGGTGGCTTCTTACCATTGGATTTATTGGGGCATCAGGTATGGGCAGGTTCAAGTTTATTAGGTAAAACCCAGCACCTTCAGAATGCCCTTGGGTGGCCAGAACTCACCTTGCCTGAATATAAGAATTGCTGAAATTTGTGCAAGTAACCAATGTCTGAAAAACATAGTGCTATGAATACTCTAGCTCCTAGCTGCATGTCCGGCTAGCTCTGAGATGTGACTTGTTTCCAGAGCTTCCCTCTGGGGCTGGAACCAAAGTCAAGTTCATGGACTACAGCTGGAGACTGCACACTGGCTTCCCTTCTCCGTGTCACTCCCTACACCCTCACTAGTTTTCCCCAGGAAAGTTGATTTTCACGTGAATCCTCATCTTAGCTGGAATTCATTTTGTTTTTTTAAGTGATTGGTCCTTGAATGTTGATTTTTGGGGCAAGAATGTATTTCAGGAAATGCTAAGTCAAGTCAGAACCAGAAAGCAGCCAGAGAAGTAGTGCGGGGTTAGCAAAAAGGCAGTATGCAGAATTGAACTGTTTAAAATAGTTGGTCTTTTTTTCAATATTTATCAATTACATTCTAATTTCCCACTAAGCTGCAGAGTGTAGGGAAGTACTCTTTTATCATGAGGATTTAGTTTTATTATTAATGTTCAAATTCTAAGGAAAATTGATATATTCATATGCTTATATCTGTGTATTAGCATTTTTGTTTTCCTTTAACACTCCCCCTGAAAACTCCTCAAAGGCAAAAGGCACCCCTGAATTCGCCCCTCTCTGACTACTCTGCAGCACATGAAGCTGTAGGTCATTTTTAGAGATGCCATATTTTGGACTAGATCTCAATGAACATGTAAGGCACTACATAATTAATGCCAGAAAGAAGCACATATGAAATTCTTTAAAATATATTTTCAAGATATTTCAATTACCTATTTTTTAAGAAGTATTTGACATTACAATTTTTTTTTGTTTTATGCATTTGCTTTATGAAATGATGTTGGGCAGATTTTTGCTACTTTAAAGTACTCTTTATTTTTTTTTTCCTGCATGAACAACTGCTATAGTACATAAGGCCACCTATGGCTTTGGTGCGGCAGCTTTGGGGCACCCCAGACTGTCAGCAGCTCCTCGTTGTGCAAAATACACAAAGTTGGGTAGATCTTAGTGTCAATCCTGGCTCCAGCAGACACGATTGGTACTCGGGGGGAATTATTCGATCTCTTGTAGATCAGCTCTCACCTCTGGAAAATTACAACTGCCCGAGGACTATTAATACTTTAATCTCCATTTGGGGACTTTAAATCATGACTGATGTCTTCTGAGGTCATGCTATTTATGACACTGATACTTTTCAGCTGAGAAATAATTGAACGGTTTCTATTTTTAATGTGGCACATTATCCTTGCTAAAGAATGCATTCTCCTGTAATTATTAAATAATGTCCTCCTGTCCTGTTCTAATCATCTTCCCCTTAAACTTAATAGAAGTTATGCATGTGTAATGATTTGGACAAACTTTTTGACTGCAATACTAAACAGGAGGTTATATATAACGTTCAGATATGTGAGTGCGGCATCATCGCTACCTGGACGTCGGCTGAGCCACAGTGGCAAATTCAGGTCTACATTTCTAGGATTACTCCCATGAAATGGGCTGTCCAAGGGCAATTAGTTCAGTCTTCACTGTGGGAGAACTTCATTCTCCATAATACTGTGAGTGAGTCTGGTTCCTTCAAGGACTGGCCTTCAGCCTGCTGCCCAAAGCAAAGGAGCTAGCTCCTTGTCCCACCAGCGGGGGGCCTGAAGAAGGAGTTCTGGCTGAGCCTACCCCATACAATCTCAAGAAATGGCACATAGCTTATACTATGTTCTGGAAAAAAAAAAAAAAGGAAGGGTACAGGGCACCTTCTTCTCCAACAGGAAACAAAACTCTTTATCCTAAAGGAGCTCTCCATGGGTTTCCTACAGTTCTGACCCACACTCCCCCCACTAGTCTTCTTCAGCTTCAAACAATACTTCTGGATACCACTCACTTGGCAGAAATCCAACTGGGGTCCAGAGGCTGCACTTGGCCACTGGCCCCGGGAGCTGCACCCTCCCACACCTGGAGCGAGCCCTGGACCCTACTACACCTCCAACACCCACGAGGAATCCCCAAACCCTATACTTTTCTAAAAAGTTTCCAACGTGACATCACAGCTGCCTCATTCGTATCTCTGCCATCCTTGTTTTTTCCTTTAAAATGAGGCTGTACTGTAGGTGGACATGAAACCCTTAGCTCCCTCCCCAGAACCCCTCAATTACTACAGTTCTGTTGTGTCTCAGCCACCACCTGGTTTTAACCACATTCTGACTATCCCCAAAAGACTGATGTCACTGCCTGTGATTATGCCCGGTAACCCCACGGGGCCACCAATCACACAGACGTAGGCTCACCCTCAAGTGTGGCCGCTGGGCGCTGGCAGGGGGCCAGGGAACAACCACCTGTCCAAAAGACGGAGACACTAAACTTTTTTAACTTTATTTCAATCAATTTAAACTTATATTTAAACATTGATATTCAGTTATTAGACAGCATTTTAAGTATTTTGGGAACACTTGGATATGTGAGACTAGCTTTTTCAACAAAAATGTTATGGAACTTAAATACAAACTAACTATTTCTGATGAAAATTTAGCTTTTGAATTAAGAGGCACTATATGTGCAAATTACACATCGTATTTTAAAAACAGTATAAAAAGCAAAATGTCAAATTAATAATGATTGTACTGATCACAGATTGAAATGACAATATTTGGAGACATTACGTTACATAGAACATATAATAAATATCTTTAACCTATTTTTTTACTTTTATAAATATGGGTATTGGCTCATTTGAAATTATGTAGGCAGCTTATTTCACATTGTATCGGATAGCACGGCCATAGGCTAGAACACGAAGGTGACCGTTAAGAGTTACCCAGTCCACCACCTATGAAAACATACTGCTTGAGTCAGTCACTGCCGCATGGACTGGAAGCTCATTGTTCATATGAAACTGAAACAAGTTGGTATTTAATCAAGTGGAATTAGGGAATATATCAGACCAACAGGAGAGAGGGGAAAGAGAAAGAAGAAAGGAAGACAGGAAGGAGTTTTGTCCCATAAGGAGACTCAGGTCCCTCAAAGGAGTAATGAGGGGAAACACGTTCAGAATCCTCTTCACTCAGGAAGACAAGTGCCGATGACTTCTGATTTCCACTCAGGTGCCACCCCCGCCTTCTCCAAATCTGGGGACGGGAGCACAGGCCACTGTGCATCAGACAAACGCTGCCTCTCGTCATCGTGACGACCCCATCTCAGAGTCCCTAAACAGCTCCCCTGTCAGCTTCTTAGATGTTTCATCCTGACATGCAAATGAGTGGTTAGTCCCACTCACGGAGCACGCATTGAGTGACTGGGCTCCCTCATGTCCTCCCCACTGAGCAACATGTCCAGCCTCGTTCTGATACTTACTGAGTCTTGTCTATTAGGCCTTTCCGGGTCTCCACCTGTGTCACTATACACGAGAACTCTCTGAGGGGGGGCTGACAGAATCGATGCTGTTATCTCAATCCGTTATTACCACTCTAATGGAATTGGCCCTGCTCCATTTGTTCGGATTGCTTTCTTGAAAGGACTGAGCCAAATGGACTATATTAGCCTGTTTTCCTTAAAGCTACTTGGCCCCAAATTAAAAATGTAGATTTACATGCAGCAGAGAGGGTATTTTTTTAAAAACAATGTTTTTATTCTTTCTTTTAGATACTGGAGGTCTCAGTTATAAAGAAAAAAAAAAAAAGAAGGATCAGTGATGTTCTCTCACAGCCTGAATTACTCAGGGTTACATAATAAGTGTTTATGAATAATGAGAGTCTAATTGAAATGCCTGAAATATGAATAACTGTACTATTTCTTGATGCAGTAAGAGGTAGGATTCTTTTTCGGCAACAGGACTTGTATTTCCCCATTTCTGCCTTCTGTCCTCCCCACCGTTGAGTATAAAATGAGCAAGATAAACACGTCAGGGCTTCTGAAGGAATCAATCTCCCTTTTCATTCTCTACCAGCTAAGCCATCTTAGCACAGGAAAAAAGTGGTAGGAGGAGTTCCTTAGGAGTTGAGAACAAAGTGAACCTTGCATCTTTGCACAGGAATAGCAAGCATCACAGGGTTTTAGATTTGAGTACCAGAGAGAAGTCTATTTGAATTTAAATCTCTGGCCTTGCAGAAGCTGAGGACCATGTTCCTGTTTCCAGCTGATGCTACATCTTGCCTGTTTCTCTTTCCTTAGTGAATCCTTGCTGTGTCATTGACAAATTGCTATGGAGAGCTGACGATTTCCAAATATATGTTATATGAATAGGATGAAAAGTTCCAAAGATCTCACAAGGAATTACTATGAAACTACAAGAACAAACACAGTTCCCCCTCTGTTTCGCTCATTGAACAGTATGCCATGTGGGCTCTGCGTCTTTCTCCCCAGCCAGGACCGCAGAGGGGCCTGGCTGGCATCCTAGTCTTGCTCCGACCTGCAGACAACTGGACTACAGACTCAGGGAACCACAGCCTCTCCCCAGACCCCTGTAGGGAAATCCCGGACTAAGTCATGTAGATAACAGCATTTTTGCTGAAATGGCATTGCATGGCTGTATCCAGAAAGATCCCTAGAACTGGGTGACCTGGGAGCTTCCCCTAAGTTGATATGTTTGAGAGTCTGGCACTCATACCTGGGAACAGGTGAGGCTGCTTACAGGTGACACAGCCTCTCTCCTTCCTCCCTCTGGATGTCCAGTTAGTGCTAGTCCTTTGGGTATAAAGCCAATAAATATTTTTTGTTCAAAGTACAACTCCTTGGTTTCCAGTTTCCCTTTTAATTGTGGAAATTCAAACACAACAGTTTGAACTGAAACCAGTCATTGATTACTTCACTGTCAGTCTCTTTTGGAAATTATTTTTCCATCATAAATGGTCACATCTTGAATTATATATAGAGAAGATTGAACATAACACCTTGAAAATAACTGTTTTTGCCCTACTTATTCCAATATCGATAGGTAGAAGATTGGAAAATTGAATCAGCTCCCTTGGCAGTCTCGACAGGTTCCCCAAACATACGGTCCTTCTACTAAGTAATAACAAAATGGAAGCAAAATGTAACCACGCTGAATCCCACACGTGGAACAGAAGGAAGAAACAACTCAGTCATCGATAACGATCCCATGCTGGGCTGTTGTTATGACTCACGCCAGATTATTTCCATCTCAGACCAAACAGAGACCCAAGTTATGGCGTACCTGGTAGATCTCAGACATCTTCCATCTCCTGGTTGAGTTTTAGTTTTTGTTATTCATTCCCTTTCACTTTGTACTGACTTACTGCTTTTTCTCCCTGTGTGTTTTGAATATTAAAAGTGTTAGCAACTCAAAAAAAATATTGCTTCTGTCAGTTTTGAGCATATTGCTGCTGCATATCAGTAGTTTCTTTCTTACTTCGAATCTTTTCTGGGAGATGGAATGTCGGTCTCGGTGCTTTGTTCCAATCGTTGCTGTTCTCACATATATAATATTTCAAGTGCAGTTACGTCTGTGTTGCCTACAGCCTCCTCTCACACGAAATCAGAAATAAGGATAAACAAGTCTAGACTTTAGCTACCCTTTTAGCGTAGAAAAAAAGAGATGGGTCCTTTAAAAATGTATGATTACATGTAAATATTTAAAATGCTATTACTTTTGATTATTTTCAAACAAAGAAAATAAGCACACAAAGAAATGATAGAGTAAGTATATGCTTCCCAAAAATGAAATAGAGACACATGTCTGTGTTCCAGAACCCCAGTGGGAAAACTTAACTACGCCCTATAACCAGCTCAAACATTATTCCAACTTCTCTTAAAGAACAGCTCACACAGGTGGGAAGATGTGGGAAACAACGGTGGGCGATTTCAAAGTCAGAAGAGTTTGTTTCAAATGTTGGCTTCTGCTGTGAGTTGTAGCCTTGGGCAGGAATCTAAACTTTCTTGCATTTACGTTTTGGTTTTCTTTTTTTTCTTTTATTTGTAAAACTGAATCCTGTGACCTTTAAATTCTCTCCTAGGGTTTTTGTAGGGACCAGATGAGATGGTGGGCAAACAGGGAGGCAAGAGATGGAGGAGGGCTTCTGCTACACCTCACACCCAGTGCCCGGGGCCAGACAAATGAGCCTGCAGCTCAACACTGCACACTAAGAGCTGAGGGAGAAAGAAAGACAGGGCGCGCCTTGAAAACCACAAAGACACCTGTCTACTCATCAGTGGTGGCTCTTTACAAAGGTGATGCCTGAACCCACTACCTAAGGACAAGCGACTGAAAAATGTTCAAGCTCTGCCCTTGGCCAGGTGGTTCAGTGGGTTGGAGCACCATCCTGTAAATCTGAAAGGTCTCAGGTTCGATCCCTGGTGAGGGCAATATAGGAGGCAGCCCATCAATGTTTCTCTCTCACATCATTGTTTGTCTCTCTCTTTAAAATCCATAAACACAGCCTCAGGTGAGAATTAAAAACATGATGCTGCCCTGTAGGAAGAGCGATCCATATAATACAATCTGGAAGCAAGTGGGAACCACGCATAATTTAATACAGTTTGGACAGAGGTGCGGAAGGACTGGGGCAGGGTTTCCGGCCTCCCTGGACTTGCTGGAACCAGCTCTGCCCTCCTGGGCCTCCCTCCTGTTGGGACCCTGCAAAAGCTCAGGCTAATCCTCCTCCTCCTGGGAACCGATCTGACCCTATAGGAATGTGTGGCCTTATCAAAATGGAAAAGAACCGGCTCTAGCAATCACTTGTGTCAAATATCACGGAAGCACACAGACTACAGAAGACTGTGGTGGCAACTTCCACTTTTTTCAGAACACGCAGGGACGAGGAGCCAGGGAGTCGACAATACGGTGAGTCCTCACTCCACCGCATCCATAGGCAATCTTAGCACAGGCTAATTGATGCAAACGAGAGGTAAGGGCCTGCGGCATCCCATCAACGTCAAAACCGAACCACGCCAAACAAAACGACTTTTACTGGAGGACCTGCGGTACTTTTCGCCTCTCCACGATAGAGCCTACACGGCTCATCTAATGTTCTAAGCATCTGTTGAAAGCAAAACCAAACAAAATACACAAACAAAACTCAGATTAATAACCCATTGAAATATAGTCCATGTGCCAGAAATGGGCTGGGAAAAAAATCCACGAAATGTGGGTAATTATGCATTTTCATAATTTGCTCAGGCACAAACTTTCTATGATACGAAACATTTCCCCCTGGGGGTGGAAGAGTCTTCCTGGCTGCTCACTTTGGCTGACGGGAAGGTAACAGAAATAATTCAGACAAGAATCCCCCAACTGAAATCCAAGGCATTGCCCACCGATTTGAAGGCGGAACACAGACACAAAGGACATAAATTCCAGAAGCTGCCGAGAAGGAAAACAAAGCAAAATAAAAATGTACAACATGAATTCCTTACATGGCTAAGAAAATAAAAACAGCGAAGGAAATGTAAAATGAAAGCGACCTTTGGGTGAAAACCTGGGGAGTCAAACTTTCCAGCTTCTGCGTTTACATTTGAATATTCGAATGTAAAAACGGTGAGAGTTGACTTTCCCATCACTGTTTATTGTCAGTGGCGCTCACGCCAAACATATATCTTGTTGTAAAGCAAGGGCCCAAGTAAACAGAGTTGATTGCTCATTTGCAGACCGTAGAAAAGGCAGAATGTTAACAAAGGCTGGACTGTTTTGAATTGTTATTAGTGACAATATTTTTAGAATTCATAGGGAGGGAATCTAATTTCCTTGTTCTTCGCAAAGAAAATTGTGTGAAAAAGTCATTAATTTGCTACAGGTATTAAGATAAGGGTCTATTCATTCTAATAAGTATGACCTAACCAGGTTGCTAATAGAGCCATAACCAGATTAAATCCTTCCAGTGATCCTGGAAATAATTTGGTCTTGTTTTTATTCTGGTCTCTTATTGAATGAAATAAGGGGAAAGAGGCACCCCCCCCCAGAAAGCAGGGGACTCTCTCTAATTACAGAAAAGCAGATACTGAAGTATGATGCAGAGCATCCTCTGGTACGGAGGAAATGTAATTATAGGGTTTGAAGCATGTTTTTCACCAGTGTGGTTGTCTGTGCCCCAACCTCGTCTAACAAAGGGACCCACACGGTGTCCTCCATGTGGTCAGTTGATAGGGCGTTTTCCCAGATAAACAAAGGCTGCTCATCCTCAGTCTTTGTCTCAAAGGCTACAATGTTGCAGCTGAAACCCAGCGTGGATTCCTTAGGGGCTAGACCCAAGCTGGAAGGGTCCAGGGAATGTGCTGTTACCTAAAAGCACCTGTTAGCCATTGGGTACAATAGCTCAAACAGAAGCCTCATCTATGCCAAAAAAACACCCTGAGATAGAGGGCATGTTTTACCAATTAAACATCATTATCCTGATGTACCTTTTTCACAATTTGAAAGCATCGATGTCGTGGGGCCATTTCCCAATTGGTCTGCATGGACATTCTATAAAACTGATACTAAGTTTTTAAATTTATAAATGATGATAATAATGTTTGCTATTGTTATCTATTCTCCTTCATTGTCTGGGCCAGGCTTAGTTACATCAGTGGAAAGATAGCTTGCATCGTTTCTTGGGAAACTGAACAATGTTTGCAAATATTCACTACTGACTTAATAAGTCATCCAACATAGAAGCAATGAGCATTTGCAGCATCAAATGGATAGAATAATATATGCAAGAAGTATAACTGGATGCTATTGTTTGTTCAAGAAAATATTCTGAGGGTCAAATGTTAATAAATTGCCCTTCAGGGCCCTGTTAATAAATTGCTTTTAGACTGTGCGAAGAGTTCTGTTTTAAGATGAATACTTCTTCTCTTAAAATTTTTGTTGTGTATTTTCCATTTCCATGGAGTCCCCTTATACCCTCCTCCCACCCCGCAATCCCCACCCTGTTGTCCATGTCTGCCCACAAGACCCTTGTTCCTTTTTGCTCAATCCCTCCACCCCCTAACATCTGCCCCCCACCCTGAGCTGCCACCCTGCTCTCCGTCTATGAGTCTGTCTCTATTTGGCTTGTGAGTTCAGATGGGAAGTCTTCTCACACCGTTCGACCTAAACGTTATAAGGCAAGTACCAAATAGCATGGTTTTCAATCTTGCGTGTAAAGGAAAGTTACAAAGCGTGGGCTACAGAGACATATCACAAACATGTTAACTGATTATTCAGGTTCCCCATACTCTGAGACCACCGACTGTTCGTACTGTGCTGCAAGAACAGTGTTGGGGAGTTAATATTCCAGAGCTGGGTCCTCAAGGGGAGCAGTGCTAATGGGATACCCCGATCCTAACTCAGCTTGTGATTTTTCTCATGGTCACACGTGATGGTATGTGCCGCAAACCTGGCAAAACAGCAGCGCCCTTAAAATAACTGACAAGTCCTTCATCTCAAACGCCCCAAATCTAGAAACCCCTTTTCTAGTTAATTCAAGTTCCCTCTGCTAAACCTAAAATCATCTTTTAATGACACTATTATCAAATGCCAGTGGGAAACAACTATATTTCGAAGCATATTAAACAAACCCCATTAAAACCCGTAGTGTACTGAGTGCTTGGCTGAGTTTTAGAATAGCATCTCCCAGGGGGAAGTGTGTTCTGCTGGCCTCCAGATGCCCTGAGGAAGAGAGTCCAATTCCCTAGAGAGGCCCAGAGAGCACAATATTTGCCTGGCTGATCTGACTGTGGAAATGCGTCTGGTAAGTGTGGGTGCAGAGAACAGGTGGGGAACACTGTTCTGTGGGAAATGCTACAACACTCAGCATAGTTTCCAAGGTGAACACAAAAGAAGGTGTTACAATTCCAACATCATAAAATTTGATGCCACGGCAGAAAAATAGCAAGACTATTTGCAAATTAGAAAGGCATGTTTAAACAAATTATGAGTCATTTCCTGGTGAATACGCTTTTACTATTCCATCCTAACCAATGCCAATCATACAAATGTATCATGTATTGTATATTCAATTTTTAAAAGCTTCCAGTGAGGCCAAAATTTTGATTTATATTTGAGAATTGAGGTAAAAATAATAAATTGAAACCTACATTAGTGTCAGATGGCAACTCTCGTTCAATTGCAAAGGTGAATAAAAATTCCTGCCAATGGCTTTAAAGGAAATCATTTAAATACATACTTCAAAAATTATAATTTATAGGACTGAGAAGAAAAAAATAAACATTTTTTTAATAGTCACCCTACTGTCTGGAATAATTCTTATTGACTTTTCTGAAGATCATACAATTAATAAACATTATCTTGGATTCCATAAAACCTCCCTCGAGTGCCATAAAGAGAATAAGAACAAAGCAACACTTTAAAACCACTGGCATACACTCTTTTTCCTTGACAGGAATTTGTGGTGAGATGGGCAACATTTAAGTTAACGTTAGGTAGCTGTCTAATGATGTGAAACTCATTGACACGGTTTCGTCTTCCCATCTTTGCATTATCACTTTTTCCTTAGACAGTCACAGGGAAAACACAGTGGTGCACACCTGAAGCCTCGCCATCCCTCTCTGCGGAGGCCTTCTTCTAACACGGACGAAGGCATTTCATGCAGCTTTTCTTTGTAGATATTAAGGGCAACTGACGGTCAAGCCTTGTATTTAAATGCAACAGATTCTGTAGATTTCATTTAATCTCCACTGCAGCCCTGTTCCATTGTATAACTGATTCCATGTTAAGATATAAAGAGGGGACCTAGACTTCCAAGATTACTTTGGTATAACTATTCATAGAATCGGCTCGCTGTCAAAATTTCCCAGTTTAAGTGATAAATTATATAGTACCCATACAAATCGGGAAACTGAGATGCAGAAAGTTTAAATAATTGACGAGTACCATACTCATCCTTGGCTGGCTCCATATTAGAACCCAGTTATGCGTGAATAAAAGTCATTCTCGTCCCACGGCTCGGCCCGGCATGAGAGCTGGCAAAACCAGCAGGTGTTTGCAGGGGAGTAACTTGAAGATGAAGAAGGACAGCCAGTGGGGACAGGAATGGCCACTACCCCGAAATGCTACATTAGAAAATCAGCCTTCTGGATTTTCCTGCTTCCAAGGATCTAGTCGTAAGAGGCCAAAGCTCCTGGGAGAGGTAACACTTCAGGCAATGAATCTATAATGAAGCAACAATGAGCGGGAAGGAGCCAATTAAGAGAAATACTGATTGAAGGGCAGAGGTGGCAGAAGGGAAAGAAGAAAAATAGTGAAACAAAATTAGCCAACACAGACAGAAGTTCACCAGTTGGGAAAATGAGTCTATTTCACCATTTCAGCCTTGACGTTTCTGTCTAAGGAAAGGGCTCCGTTGTCATCAAGGTTAAAAACACCGGAGTGGTGGGCTGCAAGGAGCAGAAGAGTGGATCAGGGATGGGAGAGAGAAGGGCACCAGCTGCAGGCCTCCCTGGAAGGACCAATGGCCCCACGGAGCATGGTCATCGGTTCCTGATTCCTAGCACATCCGCATGCACTCCCATCTGGGGGTCCATCAGCAGTGACAGATCCTTTTACTCTTTAAAGCGGAAAAGTGCAGAAAGAATAGAAACAAGGCAAGAAGGTGTTTACAAATGTAACAAAGGGGCATGATAATGGAGGGCGTTATAAAGGAGAGAAACATTTGCTCTCTAAGAGCAGCAAGGACAGACCCTCGGAAGAGCAGAGTAAGTGGGATTGTTGGCTGAGCCCCCAAGGAGCCTGAGAGGCAGTGCCACAGTGTAGGCGTGGAGTGGACATGGGACTGAAGAAGCGGCTGGCATTATACACAGAAAATGATAAAAAGATAAAACCAATGATTTGGCCGGCGGCAATTATTAACTGCAGCGGGGCCTTTTAAGGGAAGGTAAAAGCCTGCAGTTGTCTTTAAGAGGCAAGGGTGGGCATGGAGGGGTCTGCTCGGGCCGAATTCCAGATGCCTGGTGTACACCTGTTCCTCCCAGAAGCGATCATTGATTACGTGGCCCACACATGCAATCTGTTCTCCCTGCTGGAGGAACAAAGGTGAAATCCCTTCGAAAATCCCTGCCAACGGGGATTTTCTGCCCTGTGCTTTGAATAGCGAAGACTATTCCTACAATGCGAGGAATCATCCAGGAAGAAAATCGAAAAGGAAAGAGTCTCGAAGAGGCAGTGAGCATGGAAGGGTCTACCATAAACCCAAAGGGCAAGAGGGTGAAAAAGAAAGAAAATTTTCCAAGGTGTCCATCACTTAAGGAGCTCTGAGATCTCATCGCAGGGTTGCTCTGGCCATGTAACCACAAGGCAAACTTGCCTT
Organism: Desmodus rotundus; assembly: GCF_022682495.2. Lineage (NCBI taxonomy): Eukaryota > Metazoa > Chordata > Mammalia > Chiroptera > Phyllostomidae > Desmodus > Desmodus rotundus. The sequence goes on along the minus strand of NC_071392.1, from coordinate 87,921,622 downwards.
GAACCTCCTCCCTCTTGTAGGTTCTTTCTTTGGGCAAATTTGCAGGCAGCATTGATATTGCTTCATCTGGCTTGTGCGTGCGTGGAAGAGGGTCGGATTTGAGTAGAAGACATGGATTGTGTCCCCCCAAATCACTGTTCCCTAGCTATGCCACTTTAGAATCTAAAGTTCAGACTCTCAGTTGATGTCTTTCGGGGTTCCTACATTCATTACTTTAATCTGTAAAATGGGGACAATGACAACTGTTTCTAATCAGGAGTTCTTTAGAACTAGGAAGACAAATGTCCTCAGATTAGCTCAGGCAAGGGGAGGTGACCATTACAATGAGAAAGGTCAGTTTCACAGACTCTAGAAGTGCAGCTAGGGTTACGGCATGATGAGAGTCGGGGCCTGAAGTAGAACAAGGATGACCGGGACTTGGTTCCCCTCCTACGTGGATCCATGTTCTCTCTGCTTTTACTTCCCTCTGGTTCTCCTATTTACACACGGCCCGCCCTGGTTTCCCCAGCAGCCTTCTCTGTTCCCAAATCTACGTCGCATAACAAAGAAAACAGAGATGCTGATGGCATCCGCTGAGATCCTGGGCTCTCTCTCATCATCCGTGGTTCGCGGGGGAAGAAGAGGACCCGATGGTGAAGGGCAGTCCCTTTGGACCAGAAGAAAGAGGATGATTTCTAAAAAAAATAGGCCTGTGAAGTAGGGAGGTGACAGTTTGGCAGAAGAAACGATGGGCTTCTCTAACCTAATATTTGACCTAACGAGGTTGTTGTGAAGATCAACTGGCATCTGAAGCAGATATGAAAGCATTTTCTAATCCATACGATGCTACGTAAATGTAAGGTGGTGGACACCTTATGCAAAACTCTCACAGGTTTAACATCTGTGCTACCCTTCGGCAAGAGGAAACCATTGATTGCTATTGACTCGGAATGACACATCTGGGGAAACTTGTGATGGATTAGGAATGTGGAGACAAGTCCAGAATAGAAATCACGGGAAGTAGGTACTGTTCTCAGATAGACAGACAAAGGAACAAAACTGAAAGCAGGAGGCTCCAAAAGCCAGGGCTCAGTTGCAGGTGGAATATCTGTTTAAATATCACGTTTCTCACCAGTTTGCCTGGAAGGGTCCCTGATATAAAGGCTGCAGCAGAGGGATTTGTGTTGTGGGAACGCCAGCATTAAATTGTAGAAATGTGTCAATCTGTCCTCTGAGTGAATATTTGCATATATACTCCGCTTCTCTATGCATTCATAAGCTCTATCTCTTCAAAATGTATTTGGGGAATGTAATTTAAATAAATGATAATGGTAAAAGCCAAAGTCAATGTCGAGTAACAAAATGATCAATGAATTTGTCCTTTGCAGTATTTGTATCATTAGTAAGTTACATCCTTGTACCCTTCTGCGTTAGTGTATGATCTTGCTTTCAGATGCCCATATGGTGCATCAATCAGGTGATTCTTGCCAATAGTGAAGCAAGAAAATATATCTCCAGCATTCCCAGTTTCCCTTACATTTTTTTCCTTCCCTTTGGAATTATCTGCTGCCTTTATTTATTTTTAAGAAAAGTAGTATCATGTTGTGCTAAAAAAAAAATCTACCCTCGATCAACATGGGTTATTAGCCATTTACACCTTAGTGTGAATTTCAGCCACCACGGCTCCCCTCCCAAGGGTACTTGCATGTGAACTTTCTGATGGCATAACAAGCTTTCCTGCTTATTAAAACAACCAGATCTGAATTTCTTTATGTTTTTCTTCTTAAGGAGGAAATGACCCTCCTCCTATTGCATTCTACCTTGACCCACCATGAGGTCATCAGCTAGCAGCGTCCAGGGTGTACCTGCAGAGGCAGAGCAGCAAGAGGGGTGGGCACACAGCCAGCTGTGTGACAGTCCCAGACAGTTAGGCAGACAGTACGGGATGGGGGTGGGGAGGGCAGTTATGCACAGTACACCACTGCTAAGCCAAAGGAGTATTTCAGGGTCAAAAAGGGAGCACCTAGGGCTTCCCCATAACAAACGCTGATGCACTGGACCGTGGAGAGTGTAAATCTATAACGATCGCACATACAGGGCTTGCTCCCAAAAAATTACTGCCTCATGATTCCCCTCCCCCCCTCCCTGACAATGCATTGCATCAATAATCGGAGAGAGGAACGGCTGCTCTAGCAGCTGGGAAACCATAACATTTGTTTTATAGTCTTTGCTTTCTGAAACAACTTTCTTTCTGGAAATGCATTGTATCTGTGTCTCTATCTATAGAGACAGAGACACAGATACATATTCTATAGACCACAGAGAAAGCTGTTACAAGCACATTCCTCCAATCCCAGCATCCAGGTTAAAATGAAGATTTTAGGAATTTATGTTAGATCCTTCACTGTACACATAGGAGCAGTTAAATAGATAAGAAGCTTTAACTAATTTAAAGGGGCACCTTGTACTATTTTAAACCAAAATGTATTTCAATGTAACTTTACTTAAATTGAATGAGTACAACAGAAACACTACTGATGTTTTTCTTCGTAAAAATATTAATTGTAAAACATCAAAGACAACATAAGTTTGTGCTTAAAGTTACAACTTTCTCGGCCCCCTACTCTGAAAAGTAAGGGTGAGAGCAGCACCCATCTGTCTAGTTCCCATAGGTGTTTTTACCGTGTTGCATCTATAAAATGTATACTCTGTTCCGCAACTGTAATTCCTGAGTTGATTAGTCACAGTTTTATATTTAAGCGATTCATTGGCCAGCACTAGTTATTTGACCATGCTTTCTTTCCTTCTATTTTCATTCATCTTATTGTTGGTTAGACTGTATTATTTGTATTTTCAAAGATTCTTTATGCTTGGCATAACCTAACTTGCCCAAATTCACTGGGTATAAAATTTGTCAGTCATATTTCCCTACAAAACTTTCTTTAAACAATGTTGTGAGGCTGCCGCTTCTCATTACAGTTGGTGTAGGTCTCTCAGTACCATGTGACTTCTTTCAGAAAAGACTGCGTCCTCTTGACATCTGGGACTACAGGAGGTGTTTCTTTCTCTGCTCTTACATTCTGCTCTAGATTTCCCAGAACGAGGCTGCCCAAATCGTAGTTATTATTTGGGTATGGCTGGTTCCCTGTGCCACCTTTTTTGTATTGACATTATTTTTTTTATTGTTGTTTTCAGTGACTTTTTTTATGAGAGGAACAAATTAAAATTTTTGATAGTTTAACATGTTTAAGCAAAATTTTTGATAGTTTATAATAACGCATCAACTCTCTCATGCCCATAATCTGATGAATATTAGAGTGTATAAACAGAACAGCTAATTAGTATTTCTTTTAAATCAAAACTGTATATATTTTTGAACATATGCCCCTCTACCTTTGCCTGTGTATCTCTTTTACCGAGTCTTTTTACTGATGAAGATCTCATTATGCTTTTGTGAATTCTCTGTATATATTAATCTGAACACATAATTCTATCTTTATCTTACCTATTTTCTTCTCTTCTTTGATCTTTCGGAATCTTTCTGCTAAATCTCTCTTTTCTGATAATAGTTTTTCTTTCTTCCCCTCTTCCATCACCTTTCCTCCTTATTTTTGCTTTTCTTCTATTCTCTTTTTTCATCTTAGTTTATGTTTTTATCCTCCCTCCTTTCCTCTGCCCCTCTTTCTGTCTCTTCCTCCTTTTCTTTCCATCCTTCTATATTTATTTGCTTTTATTTTCCCTGAATTGGCTGTGATTTGAGTTTAGCATTCCCTGTTTTACTAAATAAAATTATGGTCTTTGTTGGTTGATTCTTATTTATCCAGGAAAATATTGTCTCTTCCCTTTTAACTTGCTGTTCATTGACATTTGTATCAGTGTTCCTTTAAAGCAAAAGAGTTTTAAGTTTTTGTCCTTAATCACCTTCTTTTACTCTCTGAGTACTGCAGTCTACTTTGAAATTAGCATTTACTAATTAATACCATGCCTTTAAAGTCAAAAATTAAAATTTCAGTGGCACATGTATAACTATTTTTTCCAAAGCTTTAATACCAAAGTTAAATTCTGTGTCCTGGGGGAGAAATTGTAAAGGGTCATAATATTTTATGCTGCATTTTCAATGGAAACTAAGTTGTACATTAATAAAGAGAAAAAAGCAATGGGTACAAGATATTCTTTTACATGCATGGTACATGTATTTGAAATCCATGTTTTTTAAACTTCTTTCTAAGTGATTTTCTGATTAACAAGAATTTCCTTAACTCAGAATTTCTATGGTATTTTGAATTCATTATCACATGCAACTCCAAAAAATTCTCCTCTTTAATTTATCATTTCTTACTTTCTGCCCAAATTTTTACTCCCCATTTATGGCTGCAAAAGAAAAAAAACAGGTTCCAACAGTGTTTAGGAGTCCGTTGATGGAAGTGGCAAGGATGATTTGGGGAGCTGGCTCGTGGCTGCTGTGCAATCAGGAATGTTTTAGGGTTACAGCTGTGAATATAACATTTCTTATCGAACACATCTGCCAACACAGGGAAGAGAAGTCTCCTTACCCCCTCGCTTGTTGATCTTGGCGTAGCCCGGAGAATAGCTCGCAGACATGGAGGACGAGCTGCTGAAAGCTCCATGCGGGAGTCCAGACACCAGGGGCTCATCGCATTTTTCTGAAATAAAAAGAGAGAGACAGAGAACTTTGACAAAACTTTTAAATGCTGATTGGTGTGGTTTTGTTAAAATAACACTGGCTACAGCACACATTTAAAAACTACGACAATTTAGCAAAGGATCAGAACGTCGGCAACTCAGTGATCATTCTCCTAAATCACAGGACTGGTTTAAACGGAGTCACAACCGTGACTCGGTGTCTCTGTCCCAGGGACCTGCATCCAGACCAGCTCTCTCAGGATCCCGAGCAAAGTCCAGGTTGGTTGCTTAACAGCCTTTGGAACCTGGCGTCTCCTGGCGATCTTCTCTACAGGGGCAGAGGGTTAGAGACACTGAGCTTGGAGGTGGGAAGACTAGGAAGGATGCCACCCAAACTACAAGATGAAGAAACAGGTGTCACGACAGAACCTAGTAATCATCACCCCGAAATGCACCAAAAAGCCGGCAAATCCTATATTCGAATGGCCACCACCAGGCAAGCCTCCAGTTTTATCCCCCACTTGGCTCCTGCAGTGGCTTTAATTTTTTTGTCCTCTCCCTCACTACCAACTCGTTCTCAAACTCCTTTGACGGATCTTTCCATTTACATCTCCATCTACATGATAAAGTCCACGGGACTCAACCCTTGCTTGCAGTTCTTCTCCGTCTGCTTTCATGGTCTGAGAGACAGCATCAAAGCCTGTGTCTGCTCAGCCTGGAGCATCCCAAATGCTACCGCCTCGCATCACCGGGCCATCAGCTCTCTGAAAGCCTGCCCCGTCTGCCTGCTTCCTCCTTGGGCTCCCTATAGTCCTTCTGCCTATTTAAACCAAGGGGACACTCAAAAATATAAGGGGCTCATGTGGCTCCTGTGCCCAAAATATCCACAGGTTCCCGCTCTCAGTCCCTTAGAATAAAGTCTGCACTGGTCGTTTCTCATTCCTGCCTCACTGGCCATGGCTGTCTAGCCCCTAGGACCCCCACGCATTCCTCCACAATCACTGTTCCCTCACTCCTCCCGGCTCTGCTCTGCGCCACCTTTCATCCCTGCAAACAAGCTTAGTAAGTCCTCCAGTCTTTACGAGCCCACTGCTACGGACACTCTCTGCAGCAGCCGCAGCAGCTGCCTCGTTTCCTGCAGAGCACTGGGCACCACTGGACACGTTCTGTTTCATCCCATTCAATTGTTTACTGGACTGGGAGATCTACGGAAATCAAGTTTTTAACAGTTTGCTTGATGGGTACTCTCCAGGCAACTGAACAGCACGTGGCACCTGATACACACTCTACAAACCTGTGCAGAATGAATGAATGAGTGAATGAATGAATGAATGAATGAAAACAAGAACAGCGAACCCTAACTAACCTCACAGTCCTGCAGCACACTGCCCAATTACAAAACCTGATGTATAGGGAGGTGGTCTTAAGTCCCCAACAAATGTTAGTACACGCTCCGTCCTCTGCTCAATGACACCGAGAATTACACGCTGCATATTCTAGAATGGTTTCTGCCTCACATATTTATAAACAAAAAATAAAAACGCTTTAGCAATAGGAGGAATGAACTGGTTTTCTTGCTAAGTGACTCAGGTGGCGTTAAGTCCCTAATGATACTGGGGAAACGAGTTGCTATTCATGATCTCATCCCTCAGGTGTGTACAAATTTGAAGTTGAAATGAACAATTCCATCCTTGTAAAACATTGTTACATTGCTTATTTTTCTTAGTTATACTGTAAGTGCCTCTGGAAAACGTGGCACGTGTGTATGAATGTACTCCCCAGGAAGTTAAATGTATAAAGGATACAAATATAAACATCGAATTTGTTTGAAAAGTATCGGAGCACAAAACAGGCGTCTACAGTAAAGGGGTTCATATTAATTGTTTAAAAACTGTACTATTCAGTGTGGCTACTAGTAAGCCCACGTAAATAAAGCCTTGATTTCCTATCTTCTCACTCTGCTGAGGTTAACTTTTTATAATCTCTTGTCATAGCTCTGCATTCCACTGGAGTCTTTGTTACTCCTAAAGCTCCCGTTATACCCAGAGTGCATTCGTGTTCATTCATTTCCCTTTCGCTCATTCAAATACGCACCAAGCATCTGTGCCACACGAGGCACGGGAAGCTCAGCAATGGATGAAATGACAACAGTCCTGTCCTTGTGGCAGCTAATGGCTTAGTGGAAAGAAACAGACTAAAAAGTGGAAGGTAAATTTTTATTATGAGATGGTGAGAAACACCACAGAGACTTTACTGTGTAAGAGGGTCAGGGAGCTTGGGGGCACATGGAGGCGGAGGGAGTGGTGTTTTTTGCTGCCTAGTCGAGAAAAGCCTCTTTGATCAGGTGACGTCTGAGAAGAAATAGGAAGGACGTGAGGAGGGGAGCCCTATCAGGAATCCGCAGTGAAGTGGTGGGAAAAAAAACTTTCTTAGTCCACGTCTGCTCCAGAGGTTCATTACAATAAATGACTCATTTTCCAAAAAGTTAACATTCAATGCGTACATATTATGACATTGAAGGAATTAAAATGAAGTTGATGAATAATCGATTAACTGATCCATTAGCTAATTTAAGTTTAGAACGTACATAGAGCATTTATAAAAACTGAAGGTAGTTTTTCCATATTACATTTCCAAAAAATTGACTTCTGTAACAAATCGATCATCTTTATACCATGTTTTATATTTGTCACTAATTTAAAAAAAATCATATACTTAAGAATAACAAAATTAGAATAGAATTGAAATCAGGAAATATAAGAGCATATAAGAGATTATTTATTTGAGTTTTTTGTAAAAGGTGGCTATAAAATTGTTATCAGAATTTAAGCACTGAAAATGTCACAATTTCCTAAATTTAGATGTAATTTATAAGAATATAATTATGAAAATGCTACATATTAGTATGTTTTCTTGGAAGAATTCTAATTACAAACATTTGTTGAGATTTTTATTCTACGCCTCGTACTGTTCTAAACACTTTGGGAAATGAAATATCCCTATACAGAGCTCACTTCTCCACTACAGGTAATAATATATGGCCCCACATAAAGTAATTAAACACCAGAAACCAAGAGATAATACCAAACAGTGTGTAATTCAGTGCTGAGGAGAATATCACCAAATACTAAATGGAACAAAGAAATTCAAATGTAGGGCTGTTGTTCGGGTGAGTTGCTTGTTCGTCCTACTCCAGTCACAAAAGTGTAACCTTGACTGTGTCCGTTAACCCTCTTCCTCCACGTGACCCCCACACAATATGACACAATCATCTAAGTTTCTCTGAAGCTCTAAAAAACAAGCATTGCCAGCTACCGGTGCCCACAAACAATGTCTGGTAGGCCAAATCTGGCCCACGGCGTGCTTTTGTAAATAAAGTTTTATTAGAGGGCAGCCGCGCTCACTCATTCACGTACTGTCTCTAGTTGCTTTCCCACAACAGCGAAATGTCACAAAAGAGACCCCATGGCCTCCAAAACCAAAATATTTACTATCTGATCTTTTCTTTAAAAAAAGTTTCCCAAACTCTGGTCCAGCATAAAAACAATATCCCAGGTATCCAGGAACAAGATTGATTCATGATCACTTGTGGTATCAGGTAATGATCACTTGTGGTATATAAATAATAATAGAACTTAAAGTGTTGAAGGACTGCAGATAGGTGAAGAGTGAATTAAGAATGTGCTAGAAAGAGGAAACAGCTTAAGCAAAATCACAGAGGGCCTAATGGGTGTCAAATTTCCCAGAGAGGCTGTGGTAACAGTTCATGTAGAGACATATTGCCTTACTGACTATTATGATGAACCCTCCATTTTTATTTCTGTCTGTAATAACAGTTATTACACATTACATGTTCCAAAGAGTCAGCTTGCTTGTTGTGTGGGAACATGTGTCTCTATATTCTGCAGACATGTAATACTAAGAAGTGAGGCCAATCCCTGCAGAAAGTTGCAGGTTTTATAAAGGGGAGAGAGAGAGAGAGAGAGAGAGAGAGACAGAGAGAGACAGAGAGACAGAGAGAGAGACAGAGAGAGAGAGAGAGAACGCAAACATTTAAAATAATTTAGCATTGTATTTCCCCATCCTGGGATGTCTTCCAAAACTGCAGCCACGCAGCTATGGCAAATATTTGGTCTCTGGTGGATTTTTCTTCCAGGGAATCTTGGATGAAAACTAGAGGAGCAGATGGGCCTCGAGTTTTATTTTCACACAATTGCAGTCACTCAGGAAGGCAGACCGGCTGTAAGAATTATGCACTAATTCAGTAATGTTGGTTGCCCGCTACCTCCGAGAGGTGGGATCGCTATGAACAAGGGACATGGCAGGAGTTTGCAAGGTCAAACTTCAGGACACATGTAATCGCCGTTAGAGATGGCGTTCAAATGTATCTCTAAATAAAATAATGTCGATTTTCATGACAGAGTATCTCCTAAAATTATAACACTGAAAATATGCTTTATATCACACATTTAGAAACATGAGTTTAATGCAAAGAAAAGAATTGAGAACAGCAAAGGATGCCCGAACCAAACGGTGCTATCAGAAGTTCTAGCAACGTCCTCATCTGTACTTTAGGAAAAAAGCTACCATGAAAGGCACATTCTCAGAGCAATGCATCATTTAATGGTCTCCTTATGTCCTGGACATTCGATGCCTAACTTTGGAAGCTGAAGCTACACTGCCTCAGGTTCTATTGCAATTTTCCTCCATAGTCAGGCCAAATTTAAGAGGCAAGAGCTCCTTCTGAACTCTGTGGTTTTAATCAATGCTCCTTATGGCCAAAACCACCTTGAATTATAGCTGAGTGGTTGGGCTAATTTCCTTCTCGGGCTCCCAGGAGCATCTCAGCCCTTCCCAGAGATGTTCTGTCTTTCTCTGATGTGTATTTCAGGGTTGGAGTGCCTGCATTTTGCCTCTTGTTCCTGAATTTCTTGTTTCCTTAGGCTCTGGGTGCCCAGCCACATGCCTGACTATTGGTAACTATTGTATTCACCAGTCTGAGTATGCAGCTTCCCATGTATCTAACTAATGGATACTGTGTCCAAATTACTGCTTCCTATGCTACCCCCTGATACCATTTATCTGACTTCCTAGACAGACCATGCTTTTGGTTACATTGCTTCAATGACAGTGGGAAAACCCCTTGGACAAATAAAGTGTTATTTCTTATCTAGCCTAATGGACACTTTCAGGATTTGAATGAAAAGGAGTTGGAACTCCTGATTCAGGTGCTTCCCGAGTAATTGCTGAGATTAATAAAGCCTATTATGGTCGTCATACCTAATAAGTAGCATCCCTTCCTACACTCTGACCAGGAGGAGACTTGTATAGGGTCTAGTATGTCTATACTTCAGAAACTTTATATTTCTTTTTTTTTTTCATTTCCTTTTCAAGAAAGAAGAAAGGAAGGAGGGAAGGGAGGCACTGGAGGATGGAGGGAGGGAGGGAAGGAAGGGAGGAAGGAAGGAAGGGAGGGACGGAGGGAAGGGAGGAAGGAGGGAAAAAGGGGAGGGAGGAAGGACCAAGGAAAACGGAGCACCAGCAATAACTCCACAATCTGTGGCAGGCCCACTGTTTTTGTTTCCCATAAACCTGGGCGGCTAGTTATAAAATTATTTTGTTTTGATACACTTAGAAATATGGTGCTTTGTCTTCTCTCAACACACATTACTTGAGTAGGCAAGTAATTTTTCACCTCTGAAGTTTGCTAACTTTAGCATTCTATTAAAAACCCAAAACCAGCTTAGCTCATTCCACATGTCATCTGTGGCAATCGCATACCCTGATGACATTCTTAGAGGAAACGTGTGCAGTAGTGTGTCTGAAAGCCACATGTTCGTTAATAATTTATAGTATGGAATATTCAAGTAGTATATTAACTCTTCAAAAATATATGGAAAATATAGGAAATGGGGATATGACAATCTCTTCCAGCATTTTTTATAAATTGTTTATGTAATTGAGATCCATCATTTTTACCTTAACATTGTCTCATACATGTTTTCTCAGGATAATTGTGACTTTCAGAAGTTGCCTAGGTCGCGGTTTCCCCAGTGTGAGTACAGAGCGGGAGAGGATGCCTCTCCTGCTCAGATGACCTAGGTGTGATTTCTATCAACATGAATTTGGATGACTGACTTTAATTCTATCTTACCCACAGGTTTTTAATGATTTCGAAAGTCCAATTCCAGTTTGGAATCACTGTTCTATGATTTATAAATCATAGCAATAGAAAATACATTGTTTAAAACAATCAGTGTTGCCCTGGCTGGTGTGGCTCAGTGGAGTGAGTGCAGGACTGTGAATCAAAGGGTCTCTGGTTCAATTCCCAGTCAGGGCACATGTCTGGATTGTGGACCAGGTCCTCAGTAGGGGACACATGAGAGGCAACCACACATTGATGTTTTTCTCCCTCTTTCTCCCTCCCTTCCCTTCTCTCTAAATGTAAATAAATAAAATTTATACAAAAAAATCAGTGTTATAAGAGTATATTAGTAAAATGATTTCTCCTTAAGGCAAAAATATCCCTGACTAACTCATCTACTTTACATATGTTCACTTCCATGGGGTGAGCAATATTTGACCCCTTTAGGAGATCATCGAGGAGCTGTGCAGAGTCCTGGGATACACCCCATGCAACATACACAAATCTGATCGGAGTTGAGTGTAGAGACAGACCGTCCTTGAAGTGCAGACCGTCCTTGAAAACATAGGCTCACAACTTGCAACTAAAAGGAAGAGGCTCCTCCAGTCTTAAAACAGATGTCTTCAGAGCAAACCGCACAGAGTCAGCCACTCGATGGATATGCCTCCATCCAATAAATAGACGTTCAGCAAAGGACATCAAATTCATTCCACTTATTCATGTAATAAATAGGAACTGGGTGCTTACTTTCTGCTTCATCCTGTATCTCCTTCAAATTGTCTTCACAGGTGCCAGATGGATCTTTTAAAAATGGGGCTCCAGGTCCTGAGACCCTTCCCTTTAGTGTGACACCCCAACTCCACAAAAGCCTGTGTTGCACCCGCCCTGAGCTAACACGGGCGCCGTTTTATTTCAGGTTTCTCCTCTGGGCCCTAAGCTCTAGCTTCACCATCCTTCCTCTCTTTTGCAGACACGCCAAGCACACTCCTCCTGCTCAAGGGCCTTCCCACCCTGCCTGTCCCCTCCCCCGCCCCACCATCCTAGTGATCTGCATCAAGCAACTCAACTCTCCCAGCCTTCCTGCCCTCCAGGCATTACATGCTATTCGATTGCCTGGTTTTATTTTGCTCACAGCACCAAACACAATCTAAAATCTTGATTGTTTATTTTTTTTAATTATTACTTTTTTTTCTCTTTGAGGTAGTGATTTCATTTTCTTTGCTATATATCCAGAAGTGGAACTTCTGGGTCCTATGATAACTTTATTTTATGTCACATTTTATTATTATTATTTTTGAATTCTTACCTGAGGATGTGTTTATTGATGAGAGAGATCAATGTGCAAGAGACACATTGATCGGTTGCCCTCTGTACACACCCGGATGGAACCCACACCCTAGGTATGTATGTGCCTTGACCGGGAACTGAACCCGCAACATTTTTGGTGTATGGGAAGACACTCCAACCAACTGAACCACCCAACCACGCCTTCCAAATTACATTTTAAGTTTTCTTTCCTTTTCATCTTTCTTTTGAAATAGGTATCTCTGCTTTAGAACAAAAAATAATAGCCACTGATTCAACCTTATCAATGCTCCTTAGTGTCTTGGAAGGAATGAGGACTTGGTTAAAAGGAAGTAGCCACAGTGCACTGTGATACATGAGAACCCTACAACTGAATATAATAACCAAATCGATTTCAATGCAGAATATAACGTTTCGATCTTCTTGTAATTCACAATCCTGCCCTAATTCTTACTTTCCTGTGCAGTATCCATGCTTTCTGGTTTCACCTCTAGAAATCTTTTTCTCGTAGGAAAAAATCATGGAGAGGCAACTCTTTTATTTATTTATTTATTTATTTATTTGAAGGTTTTTTTTTTTTTTCTTTTGTTGTTTTTTTGGACTGGCCTATGGACCACGAGAACAAGGCACATGCCTGTCTTGCTGAGACCCTATTCCTGGCGTCTAGGAACCTGGTCTGCAGCACGAATTTCACAAAGTTTGTTGAATCAGTGAATTACTGACCCTGAGGAGTAATACATCCATCTAAAAGTAAGCAAGGAAGACCACTTCCGAGATTTGGCTGTCGAGAGGTATCCACTTTATGTAAAGGATATTTTTGCCTTTTTCCATTTTTCAAAACTGCCCGCACAGAGAGAGTTGGTTTCATTCCCGGGACGTGATGCAAATACCTCCCGCACTGGATCACACGTAGGAAATGCCATCTCTCTGATCTTTACTAACTTAAAACGACCTGTAACTGGGAACCTGGAATTACATACAGGCTTTGTCTGAATTGTCATTACCTACCTCTGGAATGTTTAAAATATGTTGGCTCCAGCAATGAACTTTTTGAGTTAAATCTATTGGCTTTTCTGGATTGGCACTTTACATCTCTTCTGTTTATTTATTTTTATTTGTTTTCAAAAGCACCTAAGACGTTGGTATTTCTAAGAGCATACTTGCATCCTGTTTCATTGGAAATCCATTGTGATGAGCATTTGTTAATATGTTGATGTCCCTGCTATATGCTGATCTTTTTCCGAAGGAAGGGGCTTTGTCCCCTTCTCAATGTTTGGAGTGTACAGCACATAGTAGGTGTTCTTCATGTACTTTGAAAAACATTGAACACAATCAGTACAGTAGTGTATGACAATGAATAAATTCAATGTTATTATTTCAAAAAATCAGATCATATGTCTTTCATTTTTCTTTTGCTTGGTCCAATGGCTATGCTCAGAAAATATTTAAAATATAGCTAGAAAGTCAGTCACATCGCAGGAACCATGGTTATAAATCAAACAGGAAATTGTCTGGTCTGCATGTACCAAGGGCAAATTACTTGGAGACTTGGAGTTCAGATTTTGCTGGACATTGAACAGCTGCAGCATATTTCTGACAGATGGTATAACAGATGAAGCCATTGCAAATTATCTACTAAACTATTACATTCTAGGAAAAAAACCAGATTTGCGAGGCTTGAAAAAAGGAAGTTTTTGTCTCCTCAAAGTTGATCTAACTTCACAGAAATAAAACCTATCACACAAAATTGTAAAAAAATTAATTTTTGCACTTCGTGTGGTCTAGAAAATTTTTGAAAAATTAATTCCTATAATTTTATGCAAAAAATGACATTCAAAAATAGAATGAACTATTTGGCCAAGAACCAGTCAGAAATTTTAATTACTAAAACAATGGTGGCAGTGGTCTTTCTTTTTTGAACTCAAATTCTGCAGTCTAACAAGAAGTCAGAGCTACTAGCTCTTTTAATAAACTGGTGATTTGAAGAGTGTTAGCGTCAACTGCAATAAGACTGAATAAACCTGAGTGCTCAGGCTTTTATCGACAATCTGTCCATGGTTGAGGCTCTTTTGGATCAAGGTTTGTTCACAGGTTAAAGCCAATTTTTTTTTTTTACCCTCACCTGAGGATATGTTTATTGATTTTTAGAGAGAGAGAAAGAGGGGAAGAGACAGAGAGAAAGAGAGAGACACATTGATGTGAGAAACATTGGTCAGTTGCCTCCCTATGCTCCCCAACCAGGGATTAAACCTGTAACCCAGGCACCCACCCTGACCGGGGATCGAACCTGCAACCTTTCTGGTGTAGGAGATGATGCTCCAACCAATCAGCCACCAAGCCAGAGTAATGTCTCATTTTTTAAACTCTCTCATTTCACTAATTGGTTAATTCAATGACAAAAATCTAACAATAGATGCAATGTAGTTATTGACAACCAAGTCTATTTCCTGGCCTACTTCATCCACTCTTTACCTTTAAATAATTGACCAAAATGCTCTATTGATAAACACCCCCTGGTGTTCCTGACTCCGGTCCCTACAGATCTGATCAGACTCCCGACTGCTACAAAGTCGAACACTGTGGAGTCCCTAAAGGGAAGCTGTAGAATATTTAATTAATTGACAAATATTTATGGTATGTTAAAGAAGTGGCATATAAAACAGTATTTATAATAGTCTCTTATTCTCTTGCAGTATAAATTTATGGATAAAAAAGACTGGAAAATATGTAAAACTATAATATTAACCATGCCATGATGATGAATCATGTACAAAATACAATACAAAATAAAATTTAAAAATGCACAGTGTGTCAGATGGTGATAATTATCATGGGCGGGCGGGGAAGAACAAAGAAGGAAGATGAAAGTCCCTGTCGGGGGTTTGGGTGGGTGGACAAGTGCCTTTCAAATCGGGGGTTCCAGAAAGACTCATTGGTAAGATTATTGGCAGCAAAAACTTCATGGACAAGAGGGAACAAGCCAAAGTGTTATCTTCTGGGACGTGATAATTCCAGGGTGAGAAACTCGTGTGAGAAAGCCCAGGAACAAGAGCAGATGGGCACTCTCCAAGGCCTCGTGGAGGCCTGTGTGGTGGAGCAGGAGAAACATGGAAATACGCAGTAGCCAAAAAGGAAAGAGGGTAGAGAGATCAGGGGGAGGGGCGGGCAGTGAGGGGCAGGCTGGGCTCCAAGGGCTTTGTAAGACAATACACAGAGTTGGATTTAGTGCCCTGCAAAGATTGGAAGCAGCTGACAGGAGAAAATGTGATATTTTACCAAACTGATTATGAAAGAAGTGATAGTTTAATAGAATGTGCTATTTTTCTTGTATCTCTTGCTTTTAAGACTTTTCGTAGAGTCGTTGTAGGTTTATGATAAAACGGCAAGGAAGGTACAGAGACTTCCCACACACAGAGCCTCCTCCCTTATCAACACCACTCACTAGAATGTTTTATTTTTTGTCCATGATGAGTCTCATCATCGCCCAAAGTCCATAGTTGACCTTAGGTTTCGCTCTTGGTATTTCACAGGCTATGGGTTTGGACGAGTGTGTAATGCCATAGATCCATCATTAGAGTATCGCAGAGTATTTTCGCTGCCCTCAAAATCCCCCGTGCTACGCCTCTTCACCTCCTGCAGCCCCATCTCTGGCAGCCACTCACGTTTCTACTGTCTCCATGGTTTCGCCTTTTCCGGAATGTCACAGAGTTGGATCGTACAATATGTAGCCCTTTCGCGTTGGCGTCTTTCACTTATAATATGCATTTCGAGTTTCTCCACGTCTTTTCATGGCTGGGTAGCTCATTTTTTTCTCTAGTGCCATTTAACATTCTATCATCTGGATGTGCATGGTTTATTTATTCACCCATTCCTGTGTGGTATGTTTTCATTTATTCTTTCAACACATGTGCACGGGATGCCTATTATGTCTGAAGCCGGGTAGCTTTTGTCCAATACTTCACAGGTAGTGAAGACTCTGCTAGGCACGCATGTTCTATGCTGTAGGCCTTGGGAAAGCACTGAAATTGTTCCCTTATTACGACAGCGATATGATATTGTCCCATCTCTATTTTAGAAGAAAGAACACTTTGGCGGTGGCAATAGGAAGCAGGAGTTGTTAGAGGTGTGTCCTGGAAACAACGAGACTATTATAACAGTGTAAGTTAGAAGGGATATGGAGGTGACTAAGCCAGTGGCAATGGTCTTATAATAGGAGAAAGGTACAAAAGATGTTTTGGACAGTAACTGGAATTGGTTTTCAACAGGATGTGAAAGGCAATAGAGGGAAGAAAGGCAAAAAATTACAGAGACTTCTAATGAGGGAGGCAACAGAGATGTGAAATCATCTAGTGAGTAAAGACTATAAAATATAGTCTTGGACTAATTTGCTCTAATCATTTATTAAGATAAGATGTTTGACTCATATAAGAGTGTATGCCAAGATTATATCTTTACACTCAATTGATTTCATGCTTTTAACTAAAATTACCAGCCACAGCTTCTATCATTCATTCACTGAAATGATGAAGTTTGCTTCACCAGGAAGTAGAAAGCAAAGGTCTCAGCATGTGCACGTCCCACCCCCAGCCTAAGACGTTTAAGATTCTACGTAGCCTGCTATAAGACAAAACTATCAGTGTTTGTTTTTATATCTACTTATTAAATTGCAAAACTTTGGGTTTTATTTTTTCACCAAGATCCTTTGTTGTTGAATACAATTCCTCCAGCAGGCATAGCTCCATTCTTTGAGGTTAGGTTACCTTGCTACCTTTATCCATCGTGGGTGAACTAGAAATGGAAAATAGCTGTGTACCCATGTCTATCCATCTCCAACTTCGGATGGATCTTTGTTTCACTGTTTTTTCCTATCACATTTTTACCTTCTTTCTAGTGTCTCTGGAACATGCATCTTTCCCTCTTTTTCCTAGAAATACTTTTTATGGCACGGCTGACCCGTCCTGCCACAGCCAGGCCCCTGGCATGAGAGTTCTGTATTCCACCAGGAAGGGAATGTCCTGGGAACTTAGTGACTCTAAAGATGAAAGATGTTACCCTGATTTACAGGAGTGTAGCCCATTCCAAAGGAAGTTTCTTGCCTTGATATATATTTCTTTGATATCATTCAAATTCTAAACAAAGTAGTGTTTTGTTTTGTTTTTTCAGAAGACTTCTATGGAAAAGGCAAAAACCACAGCAAAATAAAACAGAAACAAAGTAACTCTTTTCAAATACACACGTGTACATGTGCACTCATTTTCGATGGAATGCGGGTTTGGAAAGATCGACTGAATCATCTTTGCCACCATTCCCTGTAGTGAGTGGCACTGAAGAATGCTATTTCAGTAGGAGGGTTTTTTGGTTGTTGTTGTTGATAATTGTTATTGTGGTGGTTTTTTTTTTTTTTAAATCCTCACCTGAGGACTTGCTCATTGACTTTAGAGAGAGGGAAAGGGAGGGGGAGAGAGGGAAGGAAAGAAACATCCATGCAAGAGAGAAACATCCATTAGCTGCCTCCCATACCAGGGGTAGAACCTGCAACCTAGGCAAGTACCCTGACCAGGAATTGAACCTGTGACCTTTCAATCTATAGGATGATGCTCCAACCGACTGAGTCACACCAGCCAGGGCTCCATTAGGAAGTTTTTTAAATAAGCAGACAGGGACTGAAACATAACTCTGACCTTTCAATAGGCAAGACCAGAAGAGAGTCAAGTCCAGAAAATTCAGGTCAGGAAGAGAGAGAATTGCAAAGAAAGACAGCTAGAGGCAAGCAAACAGGGACCAGAACCCGGGAGACCAAAACCTCAGCCAGACAGCTGAGGACCAACCCCAGAGACCCTCCTCCTTCTCCATGGTTCTTTCCACAGCCTGCAGACATGAGGAAAGCCCTACCATGTCAGGAAACATTCATAGCTAAAAGGACATCTCCCTGCTTCCATAGAAAGGGAGAAAGAGAAACCACAAGCAAGCAAAGACAGGAATAAGACTAATTAGAGGTTACCAAAAGTGTGCTTGATTCACGGTGCAGGTGCCCCTTGGGAAGTGGGAAGAAAAAGGGTCCAAAAGTAAGTAGTGTGTTGAGCCGTGAACACTAAGCAGATTATTTCCCATCTCCCACCAAAGGGAATTGGGGACAATGAAAGGTTTCTGAACAGAAAAATTATAGAGTAAAAGCTTAGGGAAAGCTACAAAAATAAACAGCGTTTGGTTTTTAAAGCTTCCTTAGAGAGGGAGATACCCAGAGAATGAATTCCAGATGGGAGGAGAAAATGCATCTTGAGAAAACAATGTAATCAGAAATAAATAGGAAGCGAGACACCCCAAACCGCAGAATTCTGTATTGCCGACGTATGCACAACTACCAAGAGATGAGGAAGTTGTTGGTTTTACATTTTGAAATGAGAAACGGAGCCATGGCAGCGAAACGGAAATGAGACATATATATTCATGCCTGTCGTAATGGAGCGGCGTCTGCAGTCTTAGGGAAACAATCATTTGTCCTAACACACCTGCGCTTTTACAGAGCCGGCCTCCGAGCCAGAGTCAGAAAAACCAGGTCCTACGCATTCATAATGAATCTCAGTTTCCCATTTGTAAAGCGGGACTATGGGGCATTGAACCCTCAGGCTTCCTTGTATGGCTGGTGTTCCTGATTTCCATGTCATTAAGATGCTCCCAAGATTACACAGTGTTGCAAAGCTAGCCCGTCCCTTAACCCTCAGAAAGGTGCTCGCTTAATCATGTCTTGTTTATATAAAGAAATGTTAACATATTTCCAGGAAATGACAAAATGCTGGTGTGGATTGATAGCAAAGCACCGAAAGCAAGTATTTTGCAGCTTCACCCCTTTGCTCCAGGCTGACTGTTCTCATTGGGAGTTAGATGAATCACCATTAGTAATAGAGAATGATACTGCCTTCCTATGTCAGTAAAGCCCAGGGATGATGCCGCCAGCTCTGCTCATCTGAACATCCACAGATTTTCAAGAACTTGACATTCATGTGCTCCTACCTTCTTAGCAAACGTGGCTCATCATCTTGTTCCATCATCATCATTGTTCGTTTTCAGGAGAAATACATATTCAAAGGGCTCTGACTTACTGGCTTGAAGGTTCACATTGAGGAACTTTTAATTGCACAGCCCTGAAAGGAATCTTGCCTTATGAATACTTTGTTCAATCACGTCCTAAAGTGGAGAGTCGATGAACGGTGGGGTGGCTTACAAATAACCAGAAGCCAAGGCCTGGGATCTATACTTAGGAAACAGTCTTGCAAAGTAAATATTTTTAAAAAATAGTACAATGTTCATAGCAGCACAATTTACAATGGCCAAGTGCTGGAAGCAACCTAAGTGCCCATCACTAAATGAATAGATCAAAAAACTACAGTACATTTACACAATGGAATACTATGTAGCAGAAAGAAAGAAGGAACTCCTACCCTTGCAACAGCATGGATGGAACTGGAGAGCATTATACTAAGTGAGATAAGCCAGGTGGTAAAAGGCAAATACCATATGATCTCACCTTTTAGTGGAACCTAATCAACAAAACAACAAGCAAGCAAAATATAACCAGAGACATTGAAACTAAGAACAATCTGACAGTAACCCGAGGGCAGGTGGGAGGGGATAATGGGGGGAAAGGGGGGAAGGTTTTCAGGAACATCTATAAAGGACTCATGGACAAAACCAAGGTGGGGGTGGAATCAGGGGAGGGAGGTGGGGATAGCTGGGGTGGGGGGGAGTAGTGAGGCGTAAACGCAGATAACTGTACTTGAACAACAATGAAATCATTAAAAGTAAAAATAGTACTAAACATATGCTTTATAAATATTATGAAATTTTGTTACATAAACAAGTAAATATACAACCAATGTTTAGTGCTATTTAAGGATATTTCTCTATTCTTTATCATAATGTTCCCCACACGATAGCCCTATAATTCAAATACACAAAGAACAGGGAAATGTGGAGGACAAACACATAGACGTGAGATTCAGAATAGGAAGCCTCCAACTGCACTCTGGTCTTCTCAGTGTTAGTATTTTTGGATGCATCTCTTAACATCTTAGAACCTCAGTTTACCTCTGGCAAAATAGTAATGAACTCATGTGAAGTATTCTTAACTGTGAATATGGTGGCTTATATTTACAGGTGGAGTTTGGGAATGGGGAGATGGGTACGGATAATAAATCTCTCTTGCTGGATGAGATTTTGGAGTCCAGATAGAATGTAACATGAACACATACCAGCGATTCTTATACGTCAGATACCAGCCACGTAAGTGCTGTTAATAGAGAGATACAGGGCTCCTAAAAGTGATATGAGTACATAGGAGGACAACTCATTTTGTCTAAAAGATATCACCAAGCATATCACTATGCTAACGGAGAGTTCCATGAAATGATATAAAAGAACATACTTTTTAAACTGTAAGTCATATACGAACACTCATTTCTTATACTAATGTAGCTTAATAAACAAAAGTAGAGTTAAGTATTTGATATTTTTCAGATTTCTTTAGTTCATCTTAAAACATGAGACATTATTAGGTATTCCAAAATATACAATTACGTCTTCTTTTATATAATTGAAAATATTTTATTATTATTGGCACGGATTCATGTAAATCAACAGAGTAGATCACAAAATTTCTTTTACCTATTCTTTTTTTATAGAAAAGCCACTTAGATTCCAGAATTTCAAACTAGTTTGAAAAAAATTGCAGACTGACCAATGAAGTTTAGAGAATTCCTCCAGCTAGCCGCCCTCTTGCCATTCATATTTATAATCATGTTTAACCTTTGCTAAGTATATTCTATTTTTTAAAAATGTACCACCAAAAGGCAACTAAACATACATTATGGGACCATGACTGTATATCTACGCTGGGGACCCCACAGGACAAGGGTTTCTTCTGTAGTAACTACAGGAATATCTATGAGTCCCCTACAAATAGCACTGTGTTATTTGACTAATGCAATAAGACTCACTCTGCACACTGTAACATTTCCTTGATACAATTTCTGACTCTGTATAGTGAGTTAACTCGAAAAGGTTTGAATTATGTGTTTGTTATCAGTTGATCACTTGACATTCCATATATCTTATTGCTCAGAACATAAGAATATGCACATTTATACATTTCTCCAAGTTCCACTTCTTGGTTACTGTTATTTGAAACATAATCTCAAAATGCATTTGACAAGTTACCCTGGAGGTGATGCAGCAGTTTGCAAAGAAGTATGAACATCATTTATTCATGGCAGAACAATGTTCCCTTTTGATTTGAGTTTTCTAATATCTTCAAATGCCACTGTACACCAATAACAATTTATTTTTTAGTGGTACAATTGACAGTGTGGAAAATATTTTTCCTGGATTTAAAGGAGCATATATATATTTACAATACACTTCACAGTCCATCCTTGTTCAGCATATAATTTCATGTAGATTACAGACATTCTCTACTGTGTCTCATTCATCTCTCACTTCCCAAGCCCAGTAGAGTCCCGAGCACAGTGCTAGACAGACGTGTGCTGAATGATTAAACATACCTGTTTATGCCTGTCTCTTAGGATGAGAGCCTATGGGGTTTACAGATACCAACTCTAGTTACAGATGCAACTGGCAAAATGCCAAAGAATGCTGAGTTCAGTCTCCTGGCTAGAGAATGCCAGCCAAGATACTATAAACTGTGTGCTGGGCTCTGCTTCCCTCCCAAAATTGGGTATATAATCCACATATAATGGAAGTAAGAATATCTTTGAGAAATCTGAAGTAGGCTTTCTCCCGGAATGAAAGCAAATTTAATGTGAGCGGTAGCATTTTTGTTGCTGATAAGGATAATTCCATGCTTGGAGATGATCAGAGTAAATTTTGAGGGAGAAAAAAGGAAAATAATTTTGAGTGGAGGATGTGTGGTTTCCTAAAAGTTGCATTTCTTAGAAACAGATCACCTAAAAATATTCCTTTCCATCAGAAACTGCGGGGGGCAAAATAAATAGCCTATCTCCCCTAGCCCCTGCCTACACCTGCTTCACGTTTTGCCCAAGAATTCTGAAAAGACCTGCAAAGATGCTCTTTGGCTCCATGGAATGGCAGCGGAGCTACGACACAGAGATTTCTCGGCCAAGGTCAGCATAGCTACCGTGGCCTGCTAGATTCAGGAGAAAAAGAAAGATACTAACAACCTACATTATTTAGGTTTTTTCTCATTGGTTAAAT
The DNA here is from genome assembly GCF_022682495.2 of Desmodus rotundus. Taxonomy (NCBI): domain Eukaryota; kingdom Metazoa; phylum Chordata; class Mammalia; order Chiroptera; family Phyllostomidae; genus Desmodus; species Desmodus rotundus. The sequence continues at coordinate 87,899,322 of NC_071392.1, read as the reverse complement.
ATGTGACAGGTTGGGTGTGAAGTAAATAGTCAGTTGCAAGCATTTTTGTTCCTGTTTTCTAAGTACAGCAAAAATTGCAACAAGGAACCACTTGAAATGCATTATATTTAACTGATACTGTTTTCTCCGTTCCGGGAAAAATGTTTTGCCATACAATGCTTCATTTATGACATATGGCCGGCTTAACTTGACACGGTAACACATCTGTTTGACTCAGAGTTTTATTCATTTTCCTGAAGAATTTAATACCTACTCAAATTTAAAATTTAAATGTTTCTAGGAGAAATGGAACTGGAAGGTGCTACCAGGTCCTGAAAATGAAGGCTCTGACTATAGGTTTCATGGGTGATTGGGGAGGGGGGTGAGGAGGGAAATACAACAGAGCATGAAAACATAAGACATTGAACTTCAGGAATGATACGGTTTGGGTCTTGGCTGGAAGCAGAAAGCCAGTGTATCGGCACCACTCATTTGCCTTTGACCAGCTCTGCTGGCCAATAACTGGCCTACCTGTCCGCAGGAAAGTTAGGAGTAAATGTAGACATAGCTGGTGTCGCGCCACATAAAGATCCAAAAGTGAACTACGGCGCTCACATTTTAAACAGCTTATAGATTGAACTTTTGTAAAGGTTCCAGACACATGGCTGTAATGGAACCTTGACCTTTCTCCTAGACAGTCCTTGCTGAACCTCCTGGTGTCACAGGTATGTCTAAAATAGCAGCAGCTCAGACATTGATGGCTGAGGAAAGTTCAGGAGAGCTGGCCCATAAATGTTCTCCGAGATGAAAGCCTTTGATGATGAATGTGGGTGAAACTGGTCTGAGTATCAAGACAGTATTTCCCAAGATCCTTTAAAAGGAGATTGACTTCTACTTGTATACCCTCTTGCAATGTATACACATGCAAGAATTTGTATCTCTTGCATGTTATTAAAGCAATGTATACAACGTGTACAATTCAGCATGGTCTGTGTGCTCTTTTTGAGAAGGTTTACATTGTGTACAATTGAGTGTAGAATGTCACATCATTCCACTGTTTCTGTACAGTCATTCTTCTTTTACCAAGTTCACATGTCAGCGTTCTCTGGTGCACGGACTTACAGGTGTAGGTGCTTAAATTCTAGATAGTGCAAAAGAAATAGGTCAGCCTGGAAAACACGCTGGTAAATCCAGACACTGATGATTTTTTATCATGTTTTCAACTTCATGGAATTAAAAAATTTGCAATAATATAAGAGATCAATAACAGGTTTTTTATTTTTTCTGTATCATTTTTTTTCTTGTTGTTCTGTCACAGTTGACCCAGTTTTCCCCCATTGCTCTCTCCTGCCCTGCCCTGCCCTGACTCCCATAGTCAGTCCCCACCCTACTGTCCCTGTCCACAGGATTTTTAAAAGACTGGTAAAACAGGTGGCATGTAAGGAGACTTCACCGGATGAAATTTTTTTAAGGTTATTTTTAATTATTAATAGATCTGGGGAACAAAATTAATTTTTCCTACACTATTAATCCATACCTGAGACAGTGCCACAATAACAAAATACAATAGATTTTTTATAGAATATTTTTGGATTCATTTCCAAGAAAACAAATATAAAAGTTTAAGTGTTCTATCTTTGATCTGTGTCTTAGAAAACATGTCCTTTTGAAAAAAAAAATGGACTGAGTGAGGAAAAGCACTTAATTAATTAATCCCATTTTATTTCCATCAGCTCTGTTCTCACAGCTCAGGAAGTTGGACCAAGCAATTAACTGCTACTGTATTGATACTTAGCTTTTCCTGAAAACCATAACAAAGCTCCTGTTTCCTAATGTCTCAAGTAATACACTTGATAAGCTATACGGTTAAGTGATTCTCATAATACAATAATGGGAAAAATACAAGAACCGTACACGTTTCTGTCTATGCTGCCTGCTGCGCTCAGCAGGAAAAAAAATAAAGCTTCACTTTCACGAGATGGGACTGAGGTCAGTGTAAAGACTGTGGCGTTTTATAGTTGGTGGAAAAAAAGTCACCAAATATTGCTAGATGGGCGATGACAAGCTGCTCGTGAGGTTGTCACCTCCAGTCTGTGTGGCATGGGATCCTTCTTCGAGGATGGATCAGGTGGTTGTGGAGCCTAACAGCAAGGACCAAACTAAGGAATCGAGACTGCCGTCTCTTGTGGCCAGGGGTGGGGGGGAAATGGAACAACCAGGCAATAGCATAAGAGAAATAATTGTGAGTTGAGCCTCTGAGAACGCAAGGGCAGAGAGAAGAGAATGTGAGGACACCCAGATAATTTTGTCTCTGATTCTAAGGGAGCAAAGTCAGGTAGAAGGGAAACAGACGGGGAGCAGATGCTCTAACCTTCAAAAATGGAAAGTGCCTGAAGACTGTAGAATAAGGAGCAGAGGAATGACAAGGTGGGGTCGGATGGGAATTCACACTGATAGAATTGGGGTTTCTCAGGCCAGGATGGGATCTTTCAGAGCGCCCCTTTGCCCTGTGCTGCAGGATAAAGGTTGGTATTAACAGATGAAGAGAAGGGCCATCGGCAAGTTTCAGGACCTCACAGACCTGGGAAAGTCGTTGAGAAAAGGGGAAAGGACACCCGTGGCTCAGCTTCAAGCAGCAGTACCTGCATCTCACATCACTGCTACCCCCAAACCCGATCACTGCCTATCTTGGCGCACATGTCGAAGAACTGGTCCAGCTGAAACAGAGGGTGGGTAATAAGTGACAGGAATCACTCTCACCCCTGGGTCTTTGCATCAGTGATGGGAGATGGCACGTAGACAGATGTTGTGGGAGCAATACCATAAGCTCTTCTTAAAATCCATTTTCTACATCTAAACATTTACCAAGTTCAAAAATATTTCTCTAATGTGGCATCTGCTTTCAATCTGTTTGTTACTCAGGCCCTTCTCTGTAGCTTTCTTTATCCTGGCCTGAATCATATCTTTTTGGAACAATTTTAGCTGATGCTATGTGGGAGACAGAAATGCTGTAACAGTATCATGAATAACCACCGTTTGCTTTCTGGGACAGCTGGATTTGGTTTTGCCTGGTCTGCATTATAGAAGATGCTGAATATCATTGAATCTGGTGATAGAAACGCAAAACCCACACACGAGTTTAAATTATCACAAGGTAGTCTAATTGTTCACAACAAAGGCTCCTGTATCAATCATACAAGAGAGTGAGCCCCAGCTTTGCCACTTGCTAACTGTGCATCTCCACATTCATCAGTACAGTGCAGGTAATAAAAGCATCCACTTTATAAAACTGTTGTTAGGCTTAATAAATATATGCACAAACACATTGAAGTAAGTATATATATGTATATGTGTGTATATATAAAGAATACATATATGTTTCCATTATACACACTATATGTAATACTATATACTTTATACTATATACACTATTTTACATATATGCTATATAATTTATATTATACAGCAGTATATATAATATATATACACACATATACATATATACTACATATACATACAGTATATAGTGTATATAGTGTATATATACTATATACTTTATATAGTATATATAGTATATAGTATTTTTTATATATGTACATACACACACACACACACACATATAGAGAGAGAGAATCTTTTGCAATCCCTGACATATTCTATGTCCTCACTACATGTTATCTTTGCAAGAGAACATCTCAAAAGTTAAAGGAGATTCATCGACTTTGAAACACACTGCAGGTGGTTCGCAGGCAAATGGCTGAATTGCAGGCTCACTGTACATGTTGTATAAAACTACAAGCCAGAGACAGATGTATCTGAAAACCAACTAAGTCACAAACTCTTTATACCTTAGTGATCATCTAGCCCTCTTCCAACCCGGAGTAGAAATTCTCCAGCCTCCCTGATAGATACACATTTAATCTCCATTTGATCAAAAATTTTGCTTTTTTAAAAAAGAACTCATTGTTGAACATTTCCATTAAAATGTTTCCCTTATACTGCACATGTTTTCATTCCATAGAGATAAAATCTCTGGCAATTTTTGCGACCCAGTGGTGACGGGTAAATGGAGATGTGGATGGATAAAAAATATGCTTTAGTATAATTATAATTAGCAGGCATCAAACTTTCCCGATCGTCCTCCTTTTAATTGCCTTCTCATTGAGTGAGAAGAGCTAAGGTTTGAGGCAAACAAAATTGGGTCTGAAAGCCCAGCAACGATTCCTGAAGCTGGACAGACTTGAACAAGCCATCTCACTCTCTGGGCAATAATGCCATCTCTGAAATCACGATGTTAGTTTCCTTGTTAAGAAAAGAAAGAAAAAGGAAGAAGACGGGGCGGGGGGGGGAGGAAAGAAAATGAGTATGTGCTTTGTGCTGTAGGGTGTGTTCAGCAAGCTCTTTCTTTGGCAGGCAGATTTACCAACTATATTTTTTAATGCTCCTTTATATTGGATAGATATGATCAAACATCTTTAAACTTGGAAAAAAACCCAGTTCCATCAAAGTTAAATCACTTCTTTATCTTTATAAAGCTAGGAAATTACCCATAATTATCTTAAACCATTATGGAAAGATTTCCCTGGGCAAATTTCTGAGAATTTACATGCATGGGCATCATTTTTAGTGCTGGTCTTACATAGTTCACTCTTTAAAAAATTTTTAAATGAAAAATTCTCTAAACTAATAATAACAAAAAGTTCAATAGATTATTTTGACTTCTACCTTTCATTTCTCTTTTCAAATATCTTTAGAATATGTTAATATCATTTTGTATTAAGCATTTGGAAAATTGCATGGTGGTGATTAAGAAGTGATATGCCCTTTGCATTATTCAAAAGGACAAAAATACTCCCAATAAGTATGTTTTTCCCTTAGACAATAAAAGGACTCATTGACTGAAGAGAAAATAAAAAGGCAACTTATTTCCCATCTTTTCTAAGTGAAGCGCCTGCAGTCAGAGACGGGATGTGACAAAACTGCCCCTGGTCCCAGTAAGAGACTAACTTCTAGCTAGCGTCCTTAGCCTCTCCAGGGTGCACGGTCCTTCCTCTGGTAAGGGATGGACAAACTCTCCTCCTCATGCCACTTGAAAGTACACGTAGGTTTCAAATCAGATCGTGTATCTGGAAGTTCATTGAAAAGTGTGAAAATATATTCAAGTACAAAGGATTATTGCAGGTAGGCGTGCAGATAAAACAGCCAGGTATAAATGTTCTTTCAAAAGTTGTGACACCTTTAAAACCTCAGTAATGAGGACACTGGGTACTATGCCAGGTGCCGAGATGACACAGATGGGTCAGTCACATCCTCTAAGCATTCGGTGGGGGACTCTCTCGTAGAGCTTTGGGCATATTCGTACTCTCGGATTCAATAGATCCACTTCTGGGGATTATTTTCTACAGAAATAGTCCTAAATATTGGGGGGGGGGAGGGGAAGAACATATAAAAACTCTTTTGTTGCCTGATTATTTTTAATAGCAAAAATACATGAAATGCTACAAGTATCAATTTAGCAAAGAGCTAAACGATGTGACTTCATTTTCTCAGAGAAATATTCAAGCCGCTAAAATTCTGATTATAAAATATATGATTGGAAAGTGCCTTGGATGTCATTGTCAGTGGAAACAATCAGGAGACAGTGAGTGAACTGTAATTACCAGCAGGTAAACTTTTATAAAGTAAATATTTTCATAGAAAATGCACAGTTATTAATGTTGTTAACATTTGTTGGTGAGCTTATGTGCAAAGAAATTCAAAGGGGGCTTCATTTCTATATTTTACAATTTTTGATGGATCTATCATTCTTATAATGACTTTTCTATACTGTTATAGCAATAATCATGCAATACTAAGAGGTGGACTTAGTACTAAATTATTGCTACATACATCTATAACTCAGTTCTAATTTCCTCCAGATCTTATGTGTCATAAAAACCATTGGAAAAATAATATACATCAACAATTTCCTCAACAACTTAATTTAAACTATATAAACCACACTTTAATGAGTAGTTCACCAGGCTAGCAACCTAAAACCAAATCGTTTTCTCATTTCTACTTACTGCGCTCCCAACATTACGTTAAACTCTAACTTCTTTTACAAAGTTAACTTTCATGCCCAATGCATTTTGTCAAGATCAAAACCTAAACGCATGAAGAATTAACCTTGTACGATAACGAATTAACAAGATCTGAATAAGATAAAAAGAATCACTAAATGATTATCGTTAGCACAAGTTCCACTCTGCTCCCTCATGGAGCATGATGGAACACTCTCTTATCGAACCCCATTACCCTAATGAGAAGATACTCTCCACTTGATCACAGCCAAAAGGCTGGAGAAGATACTGTAATGACTTACTGCCAGTGCTTAATGAAGAGATTTCATAATTATTGATACCACATCTGTTTGATTAATGGGTTTCTGGTAAGACCCAGGCATCCTCTGCTGTTGGGCGGCTAGCAGAGTGCATGGGGCACATACGCTCTGGTTTCTCCTCTCGTGTGACGGGGAACCTTATTCACCAATGGCAAATGCTGCTCTTGGTAGACTTAGGGTACGTGTCTGTTTTGTACAGACTTTGTGGAAATCTTGGTTCATTCACTGACTGACTTGTGGCCCTGGGCAGGTCACCTGACTCTCCACTGCCTCGGTTTGTTTTTTCTTCTGGAAAATATAAAACCAGCCTCATAGAGTTACGGTGAGGATAAAAGGAGATATGTTAAAAGCTCCTGGAATAATACCTGGCACGACCAAGAACTTACTCTGGGTACCAAGCACTGAGCGTGTTTCTAACTATGGTGGAAATTCTGGAATCATTGAATCCTCAACACTGCTTTTGGATACACAAGTTAGTAATTCTTTTCTAAGAACACGATGGAATGATTCTGTTAATATTCTGTGTTCTTCTTTTTTAAAATCCTCACCTGAGGACATTTTTTCATTGCTTTCAGAGAGAGAGAGGAAGGGAGAGGGAGGGAGGGAGGGAGGAGGGGAGGGACGGAGACAGACAGAGAGAGAGAGAGGGGAGAGGGGAGATGTGAGAGAGAGAAGCATTGATTTGGTGTCTTGCAAACACACCTGAACCAGGAATCATACCTGCCGACCAGGGAGTGAACCTGAAACCTAGGCATGTGCCCTTTTGGGGAATCCAACCCACGGCCCTTCTGTTATAGGAGAATGCTCCAACCAACTAAGCCACACTGGCCAGGGCTCTTCAAACAAACAATTATTCTCAGTTACTCTGACTTACCATACCCTAAAGCAAGTAACCTTGAGATTCCAAATTTGTTCTAACAGAAGAAGGATCAGAGTAAGGCACTGCATACTCATAACTTGATTATTAAAAAAAAATCATCAAACTCATTGGCTTTACAAATTGCAAATATTCTATCTACAGAGGACAAGCTATTCCCCTTGTTCCCAGCCCTCAATTCCAAATGTCACGTGGAACTAATAAGGCTATTAAGCTATATGTTTTTAGGAAGAATATTTTTTTCTTTTTTATTGAATTTATTGGGGTGACATTGGTTAATAAAATCATACAGGTTTTAGGTGTACAATTCTATAGTACATCACCTGTATATTATATTGTGTTTACCACACAAAGTCAAGTCCCTTTCCATCACCATTTATCCTCTTCTTCCTCCTCCCACCCCTGCTTTCCCTCTGGTAATCGCCATACTGTTGTTGTCTGTGTAAGTTTGTTGTCTATTTATTTATTTATTTTTCATAACTCCACGTTTTCACCCAGTCCCCCAACCTCCCTCCCCTCTGACCACTGTCAGTCTGTTCTCTGCATCCAAGCCTGTTGCATTGCATTTGGGCACAGAACTGGGTTCCTGAGAAACTTTGAAACTTTGAAAGGTGCTGTAAGTCCCACTGGATTTGTGTAACACGAAGGGGCATTCCAACATTGGAAGTCTTGATAAATGACTCAAAACACACCAGGAAGGTCCCGGCATCTGAAGGGTTTGGTCCTAACAACTTTACTTTCAGACAAAAGCAATGTGTTCCTTGAAATGTTTGCACCAGAAAACCTCTAGCATAGTGCTAAGTACATAGCAGCTACTTGCTAAATACTTGCTAGTTAAGTGGCAAAAGAATTCGAAATAATGAGAGAAGAATCAGCATGGAAATGGCAATCCTTGAAAGTAGCCCTTTAAATAAGGTTTACTTCCTTCATCATATTCAACATATATATAATTTAAAGGTAATCATTTGACATTTAACCAGGTTGTCAAGATTCTGGTCAAAATGGTATTTAAAATTGAATAGATTTTCAAGACTACTAACTACAATGGAACTACAGACTTAAAGACGACTTTGTTTTGAATTTTGAATTCTTGCAAATTTAAGCAAATAACATGTACAAGTAATCCCATGAGTTAAGGCTGAAGCGGTGTTTCTCAGACTGTGTTTCTGTTGTGATGGGGGTTTGCCTTTCTTTTGGCTGCTGCTCCCTGTGTCCAATGCTTAAAAATACCTGCTCTACCTTATGGGTGTCATTCATTAGTGTTGCTCATTGAAGGCCACATGTTGGCACATTACAAGTTTATTCAGGTAATTTGAGCCAGGGGCTTGCACCATGCATGCTTATGATTTCCAACAAATTCCTAAGACACGTGTTGAAATAACATGTCACTGCCTAGGCAGGAGGCAGAGAAATGAAGCTTCCACAATTAGTGACTTTCTTTTTTAAGCTAAATACAAAAGTATAGGTGTTTAACTTTGTCTAATCGTCAGGGTACAATAAGATGTATTTATACATCATTGCTGGGGATGACAAATGCCCCTGACAAATAAGGCCACAGGGTCAAGGTCAGGAAAAAAGGCATCTGCCAATTAGATTCACGGGAGGTTCAATTTTAAAGGAGACAAACAAGCCTTCTTGTCAAGCCCCTTGCGATATAATATGTATCTGTGTCTCCTCTGGGCTCTGACTTGTGTTTCCCATAATAATAAGCAAGGGGGCATTTTAATTCTAATTCACAAGCAGTGTTTATTACTAATCAATTCCACCATCTATGTCAGAGTTGATAGCATATTGACCGATGTACCAAAGTTAATTCTGGATTTCAGATTACAAAGAAAAAAATTTAAAAAAAAACCCAGCAGCATAAAAGACCTCAAGGGTTTCAATGCAGGTGTTGAAAGAACCCAAGCTTCACAATGTTTAGCCACATAGTTTGCTGAAAAATAGAACTATTACGTAATTTCTCATGGCTCCTGTGTTTGAAAAGGATGAAAGCTGTTCGGCCTTCAGAATGTTAGCCTCCTTTGAGGGCTCTACATCATCGCATTACGGGACGTTAATGATGCTGGCACTGAACGTCCCCGTGCCTAAAACAAGCCCACTATTTCTGGCTCAGTGCCATGTGTCCCTGAGTGTCTTCATTAGGCACCAGACGTGCACATGGTATGTATCAGTCACCTCTGCTTACCTTTCCTCCGTGTTTCAAGCCTAGTAAATCACTGATTTTTACTGTTCTCTCTATCGATATAACCCTTCTTCTTCCCACTGTGATCAATTCACATTTACACTACCACACCTGCACCCTTTCAATTTCTCTGTCTGCTGTGACACCTTCCTCTGGCGAGTGTGTCCTATCGGCAACCCCACAGGGGTGTTCCTATAGGCTTACTTACCAGTCTCACTCCAACTTAAAACTTTACAATGGCTTTTATTACCCTTAGATTTGGCATCAAAGACCCCAAATTATCTTTTCAGCCTCACCGTTCCCCATAAGTTATCTCTATGATCCTTACAATTGGATTGATCTTAACTGTTCCTCCACAAGTCGGGAAGATGAAGCGTGAATGTGCGGGTGGTCGGTCATCTGGAGTGGACTGTGGGAAAGTCTTAAAAAGGAGACAATTTAAGTATGATGGGGACTTATGGCAGACCTCTATCCTCACTGTATCTGGCTGCTGCTTCAGAGAAATAAATATTATTTATTTATGTTCTGGAGAAATAAATAAAACAAGAGGGACAAAAGACTGCAAACTAAGCAGTCAGTCAACCAGGGAAGTAATGGCAGATGGACAAAAATCCCACAGACTGGCTCCCTGGAACACCGCCAGAGCCACTTATTTATTTATTTATTTATTTATTTATTTATATTTTTTATTTATTTTTTTTAACTCGGTCTTAAAGGAGGAGCAAGAGAGTGAAAGCACGTAACTATCATCAGTATTATTATCACTACCCTCTGTAAGAGCTGTTCAGTGAGGAGAGTTCACTGTATGGTTTGCAAAACCAGGGCAAAGCCATCTTGCTAAATTAGTCGCTTCCTGCCTGCATTACCGCTGTGACCTCTAGTTGGGTTCTCCCCCCACCACACCTTCTACTTCCTAATCACCCTCTCACACTATCCTTCGCACACCTGTACCCTCCTCAGGCCTGTTGCTATCCCATTAGTGTGTGTGCTCTTGTTTCTCATGCAGCCTACGGATCACTTTCTGCTCCTGGCCAGTGCTCACAGTCTGACATGACTTTCAAGTTCGTTTCCTAGGCCTCCCAGGTTAACCTTGGGCTTTGGTTATTCCTGTGCAATTTCTCTCCCTCTATGCTCATCTCAGCATCAGAGATTTTCTCGCAATCCTTTCTGCATTGAAAACAGGCTTCAACTTCCTCACGGTGGATCTATACCCCTTGTCCTGTTAGGACCCACTAATACTCTGTGCTCTGGTCTTTCTCTCATTTGCTCATTATCACATATATTGATAATATTCTATTATCTATTAAAATGTACCAACCCTGCCCTTGCTGATGTGGCTCAGCTGGTTGGAGTGTTGTCCCATAAACCGAAAGGTCACTGATTTGATTCCCAGTCAGGGTAGATGCCTGGGTTGCGGGTTCTGTTCTGGTCGGGGCATGTGTGAGAGACAACTGATGTTTCTCTCCCTCTCCCTCCCTCCCTTCTCCTCTAATTATGTCCTCAGGTGAGGACTTAAAAAAATGTATCAATCCACTCTGTGTTTCTTACATACCAAAAATTCTCAAGTGAGATGTAAGCCGACGGGTGTAGGCGCCCATTTTTGCAGTTCTCTGGTAGCTCGTAAGAGGCTACAAAGCAATGAATACATACGGGCGGTCAAAAATGTCTTGTGATGGGTTTCTAAGGCAACTTGCCAGAAACAAAAATCTTAACTTATTCTATGGAATATTTACTATTTCATATAAATGTCATATTTAGGATTGTTCTACTTTTCATCATACTTTGATTCATTTCTTAATAGAATAAAACTTTATGGTTAAAAGCTCCCTCTGCTGGATCTCTTTAACATAGAGGAAAAGTTAAAGTATATATATATATATATATATATATATATATATATATATATATATATATAAAATACGTATTTTCTAAGAGGTTATCATCAATCTAAAAACACAATTTCAGAAAAGTCAATAATGTTATTAGCCTTTTTATTCTTCTGTGCTTTTACTTAAACAATCCAGTTTCTGAAGAATTTATGCTATTCTAGTCTGTGAGCCTTTATTTTTTTCAGATGAAATACTTGATTTCTTTTCTGCCCATACATTCTATAAGGCCTCATTCTGTACATCCCAAGCATGCTTACACCTCTAATATTTGCTGGGAGGAAATGTAGCACAGCGATGCACAAGGAGACATCTGGAATCAGGCTGCCGGGCTCGGTACGCTGGCTTGACCCTTTCTTCACAGCAATCAAATGGGCCTGGTTACTTAACATCGGCCCATCTCACTTTTCTCGTGAAAGAAAGTAGGAGAGCAATAATAGCTCTCCCCTCCTACTCTTGTTGCAGGTTTTAAATGTTCCGGCGAAGCACAAGTAAATATTAAAACCTCAGATCCGGGGAAGGCCATGCCTCGGCGCACCGTCAGACACAGAGAATGAGAACACTTGACTGAGTCTTCTCCCCAGGTCTTGAAGAAGAATCATCTTCTGTGAACTTGGCCATGATTCTGTTGTCAACATCCTCACATTCTCCCCAACGCTTCTCAACGACCTTATTTGTGTTGCCTTCCATCGATGTATTTTATTGGATAGCACAAGATCTATCCTCTTACTGAAATTTTAAGTGTATGGTTTTCTGCACGCACAATGTCGGACAGCAGATCTCTAGAATCTATTCACCTAGCATAACTAAAGTTTTATCCAAAAGAATTAAGAATCTCAAAGAGCTACCAGCACTCACACGGTCACAGAAGTGCCAATCACAAGAACTGAGATGTGGGAACAACATACATGTCCACTGACAGATGAATGCATTTAAAGAGTACAACGTATCTGTAGTGGAATACTATTCAGTGCCAGGAAAGAAGGAACTCCTGCACTATGTGGGAATGTGGATGAACCGTGAGGACATCATGCTACGCGGAATAAGCCCGTCAGGGAAGAACAAACACTGGATGCTTCTACTTACATGAGGTATCTAAAATAGCCTTCCCCTTATTTTTAAACATTTTTCACTTTACTTGGTAGATATCACGCCCAAAAATGCCTCCTGATCTGTTCAAAAATGATTGAAGGAAACCTATTCTTTGAAGGAAACATAAAGTAACCTAGGACACATTTTCACTGGAGTCTTACTTTCTCCATTTTGTTCTATTTGACTGAAATCAATGAACAGGATTTTAGTGGGAGCTGATGTAATGATTTAGGGATTTCAGGATCATGGCTGCCAACTAAGACGCAGTTTTATCCTCCATAAGGTTAAGAGTGTGTATATCGAAGCCAAGTGTACAGCTTGTGTAATACAAGGTCCAGAGTGTGGACCACGGAGGCTGAAACGCTGGTTCCACAATCTGTTTGTCCTTGGCAAAGTCACATAACCTTGTGCCTCAACCCTAAAGTAGGCATTATGCTTCTTTCTATTATCTTCATTCCATTAAAGATTATTGAAGTAGATTATTATGCAGCCTGGTGCCAACCCATACCTAGTATCTAACAGATAGGCCAGCTAAACATATCTGAAAACACGGGTGAGAAGTGTTGGTAAGATAAATATGGGGCGTTACCATGTAGTTAAGTGTCTATGTGTTTCCAACTAAATTTTTTGAGAGTTTTAATTCATTATCATATTGACTGGTTTTGGGGTAAAAAATGACATTTCAGGAATTTATTTTTATCAGTGGCAAAGTTAAAAAAGATTAGAGAGAAAGAAAGCTTTCCAGATAAATCATAGATTGGTGATACTGCTCACAGCGAAGGTCACTTCAACAGCAATTTGTTTCATGATATTTTGGAAACACTTCAGCATATTTTCAAAAGACTGTTTCAAATTTCAATTTCAGGGTTAAACGTCCGGGTTTCTTTCTTGGTCCACTGGGCTGCATTTACTATACACACTCTCTGCTCCTTCAGAAAATAAAAATGCAGGGTTTGGCACAAATAATGCTCCTGTTTTATTACAAAATCTTTTATTACAAAATCATAAGCATGGAATTCTGTAACATAACAATATCACACACAAGCACACCATAGGACATTTTACATGAAATGTTCGAATTAAAGTTATAAATTATCACACCCATTATCATTACCCTACCAACCCCACTCAAGCAGGCATTACTGCTGCCAGACCCTATAGATTTTGTGAAAACTCATGAGGTAAAAGATAACAAACAGCATTACACCAAATTAAGGGCTTGGGTGACTTAGACAGTCACTTTACATCTAGAAGACACATTGAGCTTCCCTGAGGAAAGATGTCACACGTTCTAGAGCCACTTGAAAAGGCAGTTTCACATTTAGGGAGTTTACCTGAAATTCATTTGTTCAAGTACAAGCAGCATCACCACTACTTACAATTATTTAGCAGTTGATATGACTAATCCTGCATATAGGGTCCTAAATACTCGATCCAGAACTCTTCCCTATTTATCAGGCCCCAGTTTAACCTATCTCTTGACTTAGGCAGAATCTATATCACCTGAATTCTTAAATTAGGTTTATTGGGGTGATAGTAGTTAATAAAACCATATAGGTCTCAAGTGTACATCATCCGTATATTGCATTGTGTGCTGACCACCCAAAATCAAATCATCTTCCATCACCATTTATTTGAACTGCCTCTCTCTGGTAACCACCATACTGTAGTCTGTGCCTATGAGTTTCAGTTTTATGTCCCACATATGGTGAAATCACAGGGTTCTTAGCTTTTCCTGTCTGACTTATTGTGCTCAGCATGATATTCTCAAGGTCGATCCACGTTGCTGCAAATGGCAGTATCTCATCTTTCCTTGTGGCTGAGGAGTGTCCCGTTGGATATATGTACCACATCTTCTCTACCCACTCATCTATTGAAGGACACCTCTGTTGTTCCCATGTCTGGCCCACTGTGAATAATAACAAGAGTGCATATATCTTTGTGAATAAGCGTCTTCAAATTTTTTAGCTAGGTACCCATAAGAGGGGCTGCTGGGTCATATGGTAACTCTATTCTTCATTTTTTGAGGAACCTCTGTACTGTTTTCCATGGTGGCTGTACCAGTTTATATTCCCACCAGCAGGGAATGAGAGTTCCTTTTTCTCCACAACATTATTATTTGTCTGGTTGATAATAGCCATTCTAACAGGTGTGAGGTGGTATCTCATCATAGTTTTGATTTGCATTTCCCTAATGGCTAGTGAAGTTGATCATCTTTTCATCTGTCTGTTGGCTGTTTGTACATCCTCTTGGGGGAAGTGTCTGTTCAGGTCCTCTACATGTTTTTTAATGGGATTGTTTTTTTGCCGGGTGTTGAGTTTTATGAGTTCTTTATCTATCTTGGATATTAAGGCAAAAATAAATGAATGGGACTATATCAAACTAAAAAGCTTCTGCACAGCAAAAGAACCTGCCAACAAAACCAAAAGGCAACCAACTGAATGGGAGATGATATTTGCTAACAACAGCTCTGACAAGGGGTTAATATTTAAAATACATAAAGAATTTATATCATCTAAATGTTATGTGACAGTTATAATCAGTCAGCTCTAGAACCTCACAGGAGATCATTACTGAGTTCATAAATTCATTCCTACTTATAGATTTTGAACTGGGTTAAACACTGAAATCTTCAGATGTGTGGTTTAGTCTTTTATCTTGTTATTTTTAGCATTATATATTTTCACTAAATTCAGGATTCCACATCTCTTCTTTCTCCTACAGTTACTCCTCTTTTGAGATGGACATCCTAATATGTTTACAAAAATTATTTTAAGGTCCTTATTTTAATATATTCTTAAAATAAATTAAATTTTTATTTTAATATAAAAATTTAATATAAATTCTCCAAAAGTATAACTTTCCCTCCTTTTGATCAGCCTTCCATAGTTTTCCAATTATATAGCAAATATATGCCAAGAATGTCCCAGGTTTTGAATTACTAGGGTTTCAGAATTTATGTGCAGGCTTTGTGAAGCCATTATAAAGGTGCCGGGCCAGACTAGGGCTTGCTCTGCAGAAAACACTACATTTTAACTATTATCTCTGTTGCTGTTGTTATTGCTATTACTGGATGCATTGCAGAACAAAACAAAACAGAGACAGACACGTGGGTACAGCATAAGTACTGGTGTCACCTGACGAGGAGGGGTTGAGGGAGAGCAAACTTAGGTGAAGGGGATTCAAAGGCACACACTTTCACTTATAAAATGAGTAAGTCTTGGGAATTTAGTGCACAGTGTAGGGAATACAGTCAGTAATGTCCTAACAACCGTGTATGGTAACAGATGGTAAGTAGACTTCCTGTGTGGATCATTTTGTAATGTACATAAATATCAAATCACTGTGGGGTACACTTGAAGCTAATAGAATATTGTCAATAAAACTAAAATCCTTGCACGTTCAGAAACAAGAAAGGAACCATGAAAACGCTCCCCCCAGGGCTATGACTAAGAAACAGACGTGGGAATGGAAAGCTCCCTCCCGGGACCCCACTCATCCCCATTGCCAACCCCGCCCTCAGTCCCCATCCTCACCTCTCAGGTCTTGTTTGGCTCCTTCCTGCCTCTTCCCTTTCCTCATTTATCCTTCTCTCTCTCTCAGGCCTGGATCTCCCTATACAACCACATGTTTTAGTCACTCAATCTTGACTATTAGAATACTGCAACGTTTTTAATGCCCATATATTCACATTAGGGAAGGGTAATAAAACCAGGTAATTTTCTCTTAACCTTTATTTTGTTTTTCCATCACCATTTACACCCCCCCCACCATATCCTCTTCCACCTCCATCCACGCTCTCTCCCCATGCAATCACCACACTATTGTCTGCGTTCATGAATTCTTTCTCTTTTTGTTTTTATTCAATCCCTCCATTCCCCCAGCTCCCCACCCAGAGCTGTCAGCCTGCTCTCCCCCTATGAGTCTGTCTCTATTTTCCTTGTTACCTCAGGTTGTTCATCAGATTCCACATATGAAGGAAATCATACGGTACTTGTCTTTAATATAAGACCTCACTAGTTCAAACAGATTAGAAATAAAGGATGATTAGAGTTATTTCAAAAACTAAGGTTAGATTTTTAAAATATAGTTTAAATTTTTAAATTAAAAAAATTAATGTATACATTTATTTTTATTTCTTGTGTTTTTGGGTTGTTGAATGTAATAATAACATAATAGGAATAATAAATCAAATAAAAGTAACAAAAAGACAGACTGAAAAGAACTATGCTCCCTCTCCAAATACCCCATTTTATGCGTGATATATGCGTGATAAGTACTTATATCCTTGGCAGTTGGTAAACTTAACATTGGTTTAGGTTTTCAGTTCTCACAAACTCCACTTGCTGAGGGTCTGGATTCCTGAATGTTTGATGAAACTGAGTAAGTAATTATTTTTTTAAAGATTTTATTTATTTATTTTTAGAAAGAGGGGAAGGGAAGGAGAAAGAGGGAGAGAAACATTGATCAGTTGTCTCTCATTCCAACAACCAGGACCTGGCCCACAACCCAGGCATGTGCCCTCACTGGGAATCCAACCAGCAACCTTTCAGTTTGCAAGACTATGCCCAACCACTGAGCCACACTGGTCAGGGTGCACATAACTACTCAACATGGGCCTTTGAGAGAGTAGCTATTAGCAAAATCAGGCTACACAGCCCACCAGAGATTCTTTTCACCACAATAAAATTCCTGTGCTTTTTGTTTAATTGAATTTATTGGGGTGACACTGGGTCACAAAATCATATAGGTCACAAGTGTACAACTCAACCAAACCTCATCTGCACACTGCATCATGCCCCCATTATCCCAAGCAAAGTCCCTTTCCGTCCCCTTTGCCCACCTCCCCCTCCCCCCACCCCCGCTTCCCTCCGGCCATCACCACACTGTTGTCTGTGTCCATGGGTGATGCATGTATGTTTCTTGGCTAATCCCTTCCCCTTCTTTCATCTGGTCTCCCAACCCCCCTTCCCTTTGGCAGCTCTCAGTCTGTTCCATGTGTCCGTGCCAATTAGCATCCTTTCCATTAATAGTCTGTGATTATTAGTGGATTGTAAGTTTCTGAGTAGAATACCAATATTTTTAAAATGCAGTTTCTCTTTTACATGCCTTAATTTTTTTAAATGTGATGGGCAAATCAATTTTAAAGGGAGTTTGAAAATCTCTATTCTGAAGAACAACATGGGTAAAAGCCATAGAACATTATGCAACCAGAACAAAAACAAAAATAATAAGACAATTTTGACAACAGAATAAAATGAGGCTAGGCCAAGGAGGTGACAAAAGATGTTTTCTTCACTGACGTCACGGGTAGCCGGAAGGAACGCGCATCAAAATCTGAGTTTAACTGGAACGGCAAGGTGAGCTCATTTCTAGTTGGAGACGGGGTCACAATATATGAAGGGAAAACAAGTCTCAGAACACGAGCAATGGCGGTTTTCGTATAAAGAGCTTTTACATCACCAACACTGACCAAACATTGTATTTGCTTTATGGGATCAAGATAGTGAAATTTAAATTGCGTGAGGCCTATGGAAAGGAATTTGAGGCTACTACTACAAAACTCAATGGAAACTTCTCCATTAAGTTCACATTTGGGCATTAAATACTCATAAGGAAAAACAAGATTTACCTGATGACTCTGGTGTCTGCACTCAATGAGGCTACAGGTTAATTCACTAGTGTGTGTTTGACAGGTGCTCCCAGGGTAGAAGCCTGTAATTCTAAGTGGGTCATCAACACTCAAGTTTCATATTATCCTCTGATATATTTGGATGCTCAGTAACATCTAAAATTTTTTTAAAAAGCAAAATAAAAATATGGTTATTACCAAATGTCTAGTTACTATGAAAAATAAAAACTAAGAAATGTATACTTATATATTTATTCAACAAATCATTTAATGCTTTCTGAGTTCCAGGCCCTATGCAGGACGCTGGGTTTCAAGGACGAACAGAACAGAAACTGCAAAAATGTTGAAGAAATCAAATACCCAGCACAAATGATAGTTTTGTACTTTCCTAATTCACATCTTTTGGTGCTGTTTAGCTTAACAAAGTTCCTTGCGAATCCTCATGCTAAGATTTCCTGGCGTTCCTCAACTGAAGGTGGTAATTTCCGGGCTACCAATCTGACATTGTGAGTTACATGAAAAGCCTGCAGATCATTTGCTGAATTCAGGAAAGCTTTCTTGATTGACTTTCCCTGTGTTGCTTACATCGTTGAAGCCACATCTCTTGGGCTGTGTTCTCTAAATGTTCCTTAAACACAGAATTAAAGGTTCAGTGGAGATAGAGACAGTGGGCACAAATTTGCATCATTTTTTTGTTTGCCTGTGATCTGTTCAAAGTGTGACAACTCTGGTGTGTCTGGCCTGTCATCCAGCTGCACTGTGAGACACTGGATGCTTAGAAACCAGGGGGTCCCTTGTGTAATCTGCACACAGCAAGGCCTCGTGGCCTTGGTTTCAGCTGCAGCTGCTACTCACTGGTGCTTTGCCCTTTGTCAAATCACTTAACCTGCCCAACCTCTGGTTTTCTCGAGGGTAAAATTAAAGTTTGTCCAAGATGTGCTCTGAAGTCACTTCCAGCTGGAAAATGCCATGAGTTTATGATCACAACAAACACCAGACTCCTCCAATTTGAACCTAGTCCCAGCTTGGTTTTTGTGGGTGGAAAACTCCTTTAATAATAAGCTAACATGGCATCCCATGAAAATTTTAACAATGCCCATTTGTCAATGGGGCAATCATCTAAAATGGAAGTGTGGAAGGTGATCATTAGAAGTGGGCAGTGGCACAAACTGACGAGGAATCTCAAGGGGAAATGAGCTAATAAGGAGACTTCAAACAAGTAAATCAATGAAACAGAGTAAGAACTCTCCTCACTGAAGGTCACGGATCGGGAAACTGTAGAGCCTGTATGTACCAGGTGGGATTCTTGGCCGTAAGGATGTGGCTGGAAATAAACAGATGGGGCCTCAGTTCTCTAGTATATTTATTTACATTGTAGCCAGGGGGCAAAGGAAGGGGCATAGGAAAGAAATGAGATAATTTTATATTGTCATAAGTAGGAAGTTAATAAGGAAGTCAACTGGGTGAAAAAAAAGAGGGGCATGGTGTTGGGAGGCAGCTCCTGCAGACAGAGCAGTCAGGGAAGGCCTTTCTGATGCGGTAACGTGGACGTTGCCACGTTAGGGATGGCAGGACCTTCTCCGGGAAGAGCCCTGCAGACAAAAGGCAGCAGCACCAGCGTACAGCGGAGTGGCAGCGGCGGAAACAAGCTCCGACTTAGAAAGAGTAAGAGGCCCCTGTGTCAGAGCTCCATGAACAAAGCAGAGGATGCTGAGGTCTGATGCAGGTGCAGCATCCTCTGCTTTTTTCCACCTGGCAGATGCAGGTGAAACCCTATATTCCTAAGGAGTGGTAAGGATTGGAGGTTCATTCTCTTTCAGTGTGGCATGGAGATTTCAAGAAAGGTGATGCTGCCATTCAATTTACCTTTGAAAACGTTTGTCAGCTGCTAAATGGAGATGAGGCCCTGGGATTCCCAGAGTGGTAACAAATAACACTCGTGGGATATGTTGCTATGTTAGAACCACAGGAGAGAAATGGTGAAATTTTAGGGGACTTGGGTAAACGAATGGATTCAGCAATTTATAACAACAGGGAGGAAAGTCTTTAGGTTAAATAAATAGGAAGGATTTGCCAGATGAAGGCAAGAACTAGGAAAGTCCATATTTGGGCATACGTGAATATCTGCAAATGGGGGAACTGCCGTGCTGTTACATCGCGAGCAAGATTGGGTTTTTTTCAGGCATAATGGGCCCAGACGTCAACCAGCTTCACGTTCTAATGCAGTGAGGCTGGCTGGGGTCAGTCCTTTTCAATGGTTTCAGTGAGAGTGGCAAGCTGCAAGCTTCAGACTGGAGTGGTTTGGAGAAACAGGACCAATGTCCTGAAAATTCATGACTCTACATTGTCTCCGTTCTTACCCCAAGGTCAACAGTCCCATGAGGATACTTAAGGAGTCAAAATATATCCCCATGTTCAAGAAATGGAATCGTAAGTCTAGTACCCACACGGCACCATCCAAAGCTATTACAAAATTACTGACTACATTCCCTATGCTGTACTTTACCTCCCCGTGACTATTTTTATAACTGCCGATTTGTACTTCTTAATCCCCTCCGGTGATCACTTCGAAGGTTATATAAATGTCTAATCGCTGTTATACACCTGAAATGAACATAATATTATAAGTCAACTGCAATTGAAAAAAATGTAAAAAAGAAATGGAGTTATGATTTGTAACACACTTTGCCCTATTTAAGCCAATAATTATAATGTGATAGCAGTATCATTGCCTAGGTCATTCTTTTGTAGCCACTTTTTAAAATTATTCATCTAGAAGAGAGGTCACTCATTGTATCCCTTATCTGACCCCACCACTGGTTCATTTACAGGAATCCTAATTGCAAACGTGACAGAGTCAGACACTGCTGAGCATCTCTGGCAATTCCCAACCTACCCAGTGACTGAGAGGAAATGTCACACACTCAATTCCGTTCAGTTAAATGATAGATGTTTTCTGAATGCATGCAATGTGGCGGGGTGGGACGGGGGGATTACAAAAGAGGTACAGGACAGAGGGGCTTAAAATCGATTGGGGAAAACAAGGCACATATGGGACAATTAAATGACAATAAACGTTAATGTGATATTAAACACCAAAGTTAGTTACAAAGATAACAATCTTTACCGACGTTTAGAGAAGGAATAGATAGTATATAGAGTTTGCCACCAACCAGTTCAAACCAGTCAGCGCAAACCATTTATTTTATGCGCTAGATATATTATTTTCATCATTAAAGTCTCAGAATGTTGCTTCTGATTTTTGGTGAGGAATGAGTTGAAAGAGAAATGATCGTGGTCTACCATCAGAGGATGAAGAAAACATAACCCTAACAGCTGTTTGGATGTAAGAGATCATGGCAATACGATGCTGAGTGACAATTAATTGTGTGCTACGCACTGGTTTTTCCGCACTGGCAATGATGAACTCCCCGGCTGTGAGTTATCTAAGTGTTAAAACTGATTAACTACAAACTTGTTAGCTTTTTAAATGATCTCTACCGCCCCTCACCTTTTATAAATAACGTAACTTTTCAAAATATGCTAGAACTTTGTTCAGACTTACGACAAGCTGAACATTGTATGTTATTTTCAGGGTGAACGTTTCTTCAAGGGTTTTTAAGAGAGGTGATTTCTCTCCCATTTTGTAGAGAAATGGATGCAAACAATAAAGAGATGAGAACAACCAAGTTGGCCTAATGAGCCTTTAGATTAAAATAATCAGAGAGGCTGCTAATTTAATAAAGCCCTAGCCTGCTTTTTATTAGATAGAAAGGTGTGTGTGTATATATATGTGTGTGTATATATACATATATATATTTACATATATATGATATATATCATACATATGATACATAAAATACATATATACATACCCACCTAACACATACACAGTAAAAAGATATATACACTCACACAAGTATATATATATGTACCTGCAGACTTATGTTAATATACATATATGTGTACATACATTAGATGTTAATTAACATCTATGCTAATAATTGTTCAACACAATTCGCTTTTATTTTTGGAGTCTGAGAGAACAGTATGAACACACCTTCCTCCAAGTTTCCTCTTGCTTTCCTATTATAAATGGCTTAGTACTGACCGCTGCAGCGACCTTCTCTCTGGCCTCTGTCCATCCTCTCGTCCTTCCCAGATTGATACTCTGCCTTCGGCAGGAGCTTTCCAAAATCGGAGCCTTCTAGTGCAATGAACTTGCTTTTAAGTATTTGTGTCTCAACCCCATGGCACATGTATATGCGTTAGTTGTCTCTCTACACCCTGAGATGGTGGGTTGACATCTGAAGAACCCTGAATGGCGCAGCAGAAGCCCACCCCCTAGAGGCAAGCTTAGTGCTTCAGCAGCCCTTCTCTCTGATCAGCCCTGATGAATTTATCTGGATACTGAGTGAGTGCATTGATTTTTCATAGTGAAATGGGAGATATTCAAGATGTGTGGAGAGGATAGTGATACTGGGGGGAATCCCTACCCTTTCCTGAGCCGGGTCTAAGAAACCAGAGCTGGCAGTCTGCAGCAAATTCCCACTGAGCACTGACCCAGCCTCAAGAGGGCATCTTGGTCTAGGGTGAGAGGTGGGCTGTGCTGATTCTGGCTAGAGGGGAGCCCAGTACTGCTTCTGGAATAGTGTCACACTGGAACGTGCACCTTCCACGTAAGATCTTCTTAGAGTGTCTCAAAGGACAGAAAGCTGCGACTGCATTTAATTCACAAAACCGACTGTCTGACTTTTTGTTCCTGCTGCGTATTAAGGGTTTGAATGTGTGGCAGAATCAGGACTGAGGCTGGTTTTCCCGTTAACAAACTAACTGGGGCCATTACTGGCATCGAACTGTTGGAAGACACAGATAACCTCTTAAACAAACCAACCTCATAAAAGGGAAGGGCCGAATGGGCTTACATCACACCGCCATACTTGTTAAGGGCTCACCGTTGGACATTTGATGGAGGTGACACTCACTTTCAGCTCACACAAGCTTTCCAAGACCCCTCCACTACCTCTTTTGATAACTTCTTGTCTCAACATACCTGGCCACAGTATGTGATCATTTCCCTCAGACTGCTGGTCCGCACATTTTTCTCAAGATGTTCCCTTACCGGAAATACCAAGCCCTGCACCCAAATCTTAATCATCCAGACAACTCCATTGGGGTACAGTCCCCCCACCCCTAAAGCTTCCCTGTCTTTGCAGGTCGGGTCGCCCAGCTCTCCCATGTGCTTCCAGAATACTCTCATGGTATGCCAACGGTCTTTCTAGCCACTGAACCTTCCTGTCTTCCTCGTGAGCAACATGAAGGTGAATGCCTGCCTTGTCTGCGTCTGACGTTCATCGCAGTGAGCAACATTCCGGGGCACCGGAATGCAATCTCCTGTGAGCACATCAGGGGACATTTAGAAAAAGACGCTGTTCCCCTTGTACATAAAAAAGCAATGTTTCAAATGAGTGTTTTCTTACTGTGTTGACCTATATATTAGCAGAGCTAATGAAACCATTTTCAGATATGTTCTTAAATAAACATTACTAGATAGATCTTATCCTTATGGATTTCCACAGAATGCCTGGCAAATGGGATGCTACCCATCCAAGATCTGTATTTGGCCAGCACGAGGGTGAAAACAGCAGGTGGTTGGGAAACATCTACCTAAATTACAACCGGGCTATCCAAATTATCTGGGTTTAGCGTGTACACACGTGTGCAAGTCCAGACTTTTTCTGTGAGGAACACAGAAACTGTCTCACCATCTGTTCCGTTGATGGACGTGGGGTACCAATGACCTCATCCCTCCATCCTTCCTGTGTTCTCTTTAGTGGTAGTAGATTATTGACTCTGATTATACTTTAAGGACAATAAAATCAGCTCCATTAGTATGTGCATTTATATTTCAAAGCACTACTGATGCTTTAGTGAGTCGCCTGTTTCCTGGAAATTACCAAAACGGGTGCACATAATCTGTCTTTGTATCCTTTACAATGAGAAGGGCATTGTGTAGCAAGCGATAATTTATTGGATGACAAGAGAGTCATAGGTATTCCTCATATTTATTCTGATGATCACCTGAAAACTACCGGTGGAGGTTTATAGAACCAAATGTTTTCTACAGTAAATCTTCCTTCCTCTATCAACTAGAATTATAGAATGATCCCAAATCCAGGCATTTATAATTTCAACAGAAAATAAGTGCAAATAGCAAACACCTTCTTCCTTATCTCTTTAAACTCATAACAAAAAGACAAAAGCAAAACGGTAACATACCTGGTGATGTTTAATTAGCATGTTTGAGTGGTTTATTAAAAAAATGGAAAAGGGAAGAGAATAATATATTTTGTGTGGAGAATCGTTCCAAGTGTGGGAAATGTGGCTCAGCCCCCACTTGGAAAAGCCAGTGGGGAGCGAGGTTTGTGGGCAGGACCCAGTCCATGGATAGGTTCTCCAGTGGGAAATCAGGCCTGCATTGTACCTAGATTACTATGAGACTTGCTCTTGCTAAAACTCCCTCACCCTGAGGCAGCAAATGTTTACTGAGTATCTTTATCTTCCCAAAATCTGGGCTAGACCTTCCAGGTATGGAGCATAGCCTGTTTTGACCACTTCTCCCTTTACATTGCAAATATCCTCCTTTGATGTATTCAGGGACACCCTCTCCTTTGTCTGCAAAAGATAACCACCCAAAACAAACCTTTGCATAGCAAAGGAGGACCATCTTTGATGTAAGGGGCCTAGAAAAACAATAAAAGCCTGTCAAGGCAAG
This sequence comes from Desmodus rotundus, assembly GCF_022682495.2. Taxonomy (NCBI): domain Eukaryota; kingdom Metazoa; phylum Chordata; class Mammalia; order Chiroptera; family Phyllostomidae; genus Desmodus; species Desmodus rotundus. The sequence continues at coordinate 87,874,514 of NC_071392.1, read as the reverse complement.
GTCAGAGTGCTCTCCTCTTGAGAGAGTGGCCATGCCATCCCTTTTCCTCCACAGGTTTTCTGTAGTCTGTGTGTATTTGTATATTGCGGCCACAACAGCAGATCCTCTGCGTCAATTTTGAATGTTTACTATTTAAAAATCTCTGTTATAGGCACTTTACCAGGGTTAGGGTTATTTTAAAATTGTTAATGGCATTATAGTTAGATATTTAATCCTCACTTATAAATGAGTAAACTCAAATTTGAAGTCACTCACAATCCAGGAATTTCCAATTAGAAGTATTTGTGAAAGTTGTAGTTTTTAAGAATAGCTATATTTTCTCTGTTGGCATTTATTTAATTGTTTAGATAAGCATATTTATAGACATTTCTTTAGAAAACAAGAAAAAACAAATTTTCTTACAAAAATACTAGAGTTTAAAATATCTTAGTATTCAGCTCCTTTAATCTTTTACCTAAAAAGGAAATTTGCATAATTGCTTAGCAAACATTGTTTATGCAAGTGAAAACTGAATGATACTTTAAAAATATTGAAGTGGTTTAAAACACAGAAATGAGGGCCCACAAGTAAAGGAAGATAAAAGAAAAAATTGTTTCTATTACTAATTTTACTTTTTCCTTCCAAATTTTTTCCTCTAGACTGTGACACTTAATTTTGGAATTACGTTCACAATCACAAAATGTTTAAATATAGTATTCAGCCCTGGCTGGTGTAGCTCAGTGGATTGATTGCTGCCGGCCTATGAACCAAAGGGTCACTGGTTCGATTCCTAGTCAGGGCACATGCCTGGGTTGTGGGCCAGGTCCCCAGTAGGGGGGCACACCAGAGGCAATTACACATTGATGTTTCTCTCCCTCTCTTTCTTCCTCCCTTCCCCTCTAAAAATAAATAAATAAAATCTTTACAAAATATATATAGTATTCATGTATTACTACCTAGATATTGTTTCCCTAAATAGCTATAAAACTTTAGTCTAGAAACCATGAGGGAAATACTAACTTTTAAAGAGAAATTGTCTTTCATCTCCACCAATGATACACTGCACAGGATATCTCAAGTGTTAGAATAAGATGCATGTCTACCTCTAAAAAATTGCCATTGCTGAGGCTCTTCAAATATCACTGCAGTGCAGATACTGGCTGTTGTGGGTTGAACGGTGCACCCCCAAAAGATACAATGCAGCCTGAACTTCCAGTGCTTGTGCAAAGGGAGCAATAATCACCACTAGTATAGGGTTTAGGGCACATCAGGATAATGAATTACTTATCTCCTCTAACCCATGCTTTCTTGGAAACAGGGGCTTTGCAGATGTCACCAAGTAAAGACGAGGTCACACTGGACTAGGGTGGAATCTGATCCTCAGATGGATGTCCCTATAAGAAGAGAAAGGACACAGACACACACAGAGAGGACAGTGCTGTGTGAAGACAGAGGCAGGGACCTGCGCTGCCCCGATACAAGCTAAGGGATGCCCAGGATTGCAGCCAACCATCGGAAACCAGGAGAGAAGTGACAGAGACTCTTCCTCTGAACCTCCAGAAGAGACCACTCCTGCCAATGCCTGGATTTTCGACTTACAGCCTCCAGACTGTGAGAGGCTGCATTTCTTCTCCTTTAAGCCACCTGGTCTGTGGTATTTTGTTCCAGCAGCCCTAGCATGTGAATACACAGGTAATACAAATGTCTAGATTCAACAGCAGGACTTTCTGATGCTTCTAAAGCCATGGGCTTCTCCAGACTCTCAGCTGGAATCTTACCAAGAGATTAAAACTGGACAGAACAAGACAAAATCAAGCAAAACCCTCCTTTTTCCAAAGGACCTGACATGCAGGGTTTACAGATGGGCTGGCAATGATTGCTGATGTGTGCATGCAGCCACCCCTTACATCCTTTCTGGGATCACAAGATAAAGCTCTACCAACACTGCATCCACCGGGAAAAGAAATCCCGTGCAACAGTTACAGGGCTCTCACTATGCAACAGTATCCATTCTAACCCATGTAATTGCTACCTCATTTAATCACCAAAATCACCCTAACACTTTGGTATTACAGTTGACTTCGGAAATCATTATAGGCTCATTAAGGTAGCAAATTGGCATAAGTAACAGGCTGCCACATTTAGCGAATGCAAATAGAAGACAGACAGCAAAATTTGAATTCCAGATACTGATTTTTTTATATGTATGTCCTTCAAATTGCATAGGATATATTTATACTTAAAAAAAAAGTGTGTGGTTTATCTGAAATGCAAATTCAAGTGGATCCCCTGAATTTTAACTGGCAACCCTACTCTATAAGACCTGAGCATTAGGAACAAAATATGCCAATAAAAAATTCTGAAATTTCAGAAAAAAGAATTCTAAAAGAAAATGTTGGGTCTTTGGGACACACAGAAGCAGATTTTTAATGTCACTTCTTATTTATATCTTTGTATCTTTGTTTTCCCTGAAGGACTGAGAATATAGTAAATTCAATAAATGTTACAGAACAAATAGGATTGGTCATTTTAACTAATTTCTCTAAATATAAAATGTACTCTCCACCAAAAAACTACTCGACCTAATAAATGAATTTGGCAAAACAGCTGGATACGAAGTCAATACTCAGAAATCAAAAGCATTCTTGTACACCAACAATGAAACATCAGAAACAGAAATCAGGAAAAAAATCCCATTTGATATAGCAACAAGAAAAATAAAGTACCTAGGAATAAACCTAACCAAGGGGGGAAAAGACCTGTACTCAGAAAACTACACAACACTGAAGAAAGAAATTAAGGAAGACACAAACAAATGGAAGCATGTACCATGCTCATGGATTAGAAGAATTAACATCATCAAAATGGCCATACTACCCAAAGGGATTTATAGATTCAATGCAATCCCTATTAGAATACCAATGACATATTTCACAGATATAGAACAAATATTTCAGAAATTTATATGGAACCATAAACGACCCCGAATAGCTGCAGCAATTTTGAGAAAGAAGAACAAAGCAGGAGGGATCACAATACCTGATATCAAACTGTATTACAAGGCCACTGTAATCAAAACAGCCTGGTACTGGCATAAAAACAGGCACATAGACCAATGGAACAGAACAGAGAGCCCAGAAATAAACCCAAGTCTTTACAGTCAATTAATATTTGACAAAGGAGGCAGGAGCATAAAATGGAGCAAAAATAGCCTCTTCAACAGATGGTGTTGGGAGATCTGGACAGCTACATGCAAAAAAATGAAACTCAATCACCAACTTACGTCATACACAAAAATAAATTCAAGGTGGATAAAAGACTTAAATATAAGTTGTAACACCATAAAAGTCGTAGCGGAAAACATTGGCAGGAAAATCTCAGACATTCCATGCAGCAACATCCTCACAGACACGTCCCCTAAAGCAAGGGACATAAAGGAAAGAATAAACAAATGGGACCTCATCAAAATAAAAAGTTTCTGCATGGCTAAAGAAAACAGCATTAAAATGAAAAGAGAACCAATAGTATGGGAAAACATATTTGCCAAAGATACCTCAGACAAGGGCCTGATCTCCAAAATATATAAAGAACTCACATGACTGCACTCCAGGAAGACAAACAACCCAATTAAAAAAAGGGCAAAGGACTTGAACAGACACTTCTCCAAGGAAGACATACAGAGGGCCCAGAGACATATGAAAAGATGCTCAGCATCACTAGCCATCAGAGATACAAATTGAAACCACAATGAGGTACCATCTCACACCAGTCAGAGTGGCCAACATAAACAAATCCACAAACAAATGTTGGAGAGGATGCAGAGAAAAGGGAACCCTAGTACATTCTTGGTGGGAATGCAGACTGGTATAGCCACTGTGGAAAACAGTATGGAATTTCCTCAGAAAACTAAAAACGGAACTGCCTTTTGACCCCAGCAATTCCACTGCTGGGATTATACCCTAAGAGCCCTGAAACACCAATCCAAAAGAACCTATGCACCCCAATGTTCATAGCAGCACAATTTACAATAGCCAAGTACTGGAAGCAACCTAAGTGCCCATCAGCAAATGAGTGGATCAAAAAACTATGGTACATTTACACAATGGAATTCTACGCAGCAGAGAGAAAGAAGGAGCTTATACACTTTGCAACAGCATGGATGGAACTGGAGAGCATTATGCTAAGTGAAATAAGCCAGGCTGTGAGAGACAAATACCATATGATCTCACCTTTAACTGGAACATAATCAACAAAAGAAAAAAGCAAACAAAATATAACCAGAGACATTGAAGTTAAGAACAATCTAACAATAGCCAGAGGGGACAGGGGAAGGAACAGTGGGGAGAAGGGTTTCCAGGAAGTACTATAAAGGACACATGGACAAAACCAAGGGGGAGGGTGGAAGCAGGGGAGGAAGGTGGGTTTGGCTGGGGTCGGGGGGGAGTGGTGGGGAGAAAATGCAGACAACTGTAATTGAACAATGATAAAAATAATTTATATATATATATACACTCTTCAAATTACCTTAATGGTCGTCCCTAGGTGAATAGCTCATTAATTGACTCTAATGGCAGCTTTATTTGCCATCATTGTGGCCAGCTTCTTTGATCCAACTTGTGAACATTTTGTGACAGGTATAATTTTAAATACTAAGGAAGAGGTTACTAAGTGCATTCGCGTCCTAGGGCTACCACAACAAAGTAGCACAAACTGGTTGACTTCGAACAAAGTAAATTTATTGTGCCACCTGTTCTGGAGGTGAGATGTCTGAAATCTGCTAATCAAGGCGTTGGCAGGACCGTGCATGCTCGGCTCTTTCCTGCCTCTTCCAGCTCCCAGCAGCCCCAGGTGTCTCTTGGCGCGTGGCAGCAGAGCTCCTGGCTCTGCCTGTGCCTTCACGCGGCTGTCTTCCCGCTGTCGCCCCAATGCCTTCCTTCTTTTATAAGGCACCCGTCACATTGAATTTGGGCCCAATGCAATGATCTCGTTTTGCCTTGACATTTACAAAGACCCTCTCTCTAATCTGGGTCACATTCTGAGCACCTGGATTTAGGTATTCAACATACATTCATGGGTACCAGAGTGGTGGTGGTGGGGGGCACAGTTCCACCTACAACACTAGCCTATAATATCCTTTTGGCGGAAAGCCCACTGTTTTCTAACAATGTCAATGTCACGATTCACCTAATAAATGGCCTGAATGCCTTGGGCCAAGGAGTCCCACCTGTATCACCATATTTTACCAGTTGGCTTCCAAATGAAAATCCCTATACCATTAATGCACTGAAAAAGGAGAAGAGAAATTCTAAACCTATTGCACTTACAAATAGATTGTCCACCTACCTAAAGGGAGCAATAATCACCACTAGTATAGGGTGTAGGGCACATCAGGACAATAAACTACTTGTCTCCTCTACCCCACACTGTGAGTGTCAGGGGGTGGCCGTGCACATTAGTATAGAATGTAAGTGGCCGAGGCGGATCGAATGCAGGTGCAGACACCACTCTCATCAGCGATGGTTCACTAATAATCAGCTTTTTTTACTTTCTATATTGAATGTACAGCCACTCTCAACACATTCTGGAATGTTTTATTAACATATACCATGATAGGAGACCTAGGGAACCGAACCAAAGAAAGAGATGCAACCCACAAACAGAGCATGACCACACAACCCACAGGGTGGGCGTGAACATCAGGCGCGCCACAGTCGGTGTCATTTTTGTTTTGGAGTTCCTTCGAGCACGCGTAATCAACGTCCAAGTTATCTGAGATGTGAAGTTACCCGAGAAGGTAATTCTTTAGTAAATATGGGAATGTAGTGTTTGCAAGCTTCCACCTAGGACTCAGTCTGTATTTGTGGGCATCTAGAGTTGATTCGGGTCAGCCCCAGCATGCACCGGGGATGGAGGCCCTTCTCTGCATGAGCTCTTTTTGTGTCCCCTGAGCTTGAAAGATAATTGCCTTCCCTCGGGGAACAGCCAGGGTCTTTTGTAATCTCCAAAGCTGCAACATGTGCAAACTCCAGTATTCTACAGTGAGCGTGTACAGAGGTGCTACCCTAAGGATGATAAATGGGTCTGAACACACTGTGCTGACAGCATTTTGGAACAGACAATAGACACACGAACTACTAAAATCAGAAATGCACAGCAAAATAGAGGCATGGTCCTTTCTTCTTAACATAACTGAAAAAAAGTTTTATATGAGTGTATAAAGAGTAAGAGACAACAAAAACTCAACTTTGCTCTTTAAACAATTCATTGTGAATCCAGAAATAGAAAGGCAAGAGAGGCCCTTATCTTTCTTGTCTCATTTTTCTTTTGAGAGAGAAGAACTCAGTGTATTGAGTACAAGACTCATTTCACTTGACATTTCAACATTCACGTCACCATACATCTTAATACAACGTAAGCCAGAGCTCCTGGAGGCCGTTCACTGGGGTTGAGGCTGCAAAGATAGTTTGGGGCATTTTTCAGTTTATTTCCTGTCCCCAGTTTATACTTGAAACAGTAGTTTGCTTTGAGAGAACAACCAAACCAAAAGACTACCTTGCTTTAAAAACACTCAGAGGAGGTTGAGAGGTTGAGAGAGAGAGAGAGAGAGAGAGAGAGATCAGGGTTTCAAAAATTCAGATGTCTTTGCAAATTGAATTCAAGAATAAGGAAGGGATGTCTTTTCAATTAGAAAAACTAGGTAAAGACAGAAAAAGTAGTGATCAAAGAGTTCTGGGATAACAAAAAAGATGAACAAAGTCACAGATGTTCTCAAAGACCATACATATAAGCAGAAATTACCGCTAAAGTGGTTTTGTTTTGTTTCAGTTTTAAAATCTGGAAATCTGCCTATGAATTTACATGGCAGTTTCAACCTTAACTTAAATTCACTAACTTTGAAGACTGAAATAAAAATGAAGGCAGAAAAAAATAGAATTTGATCAGTTTAGATGACATATTTATTTCCTACTCTTTTCTATTTCTTGCAATTTATTTCATTTACGATTGTTTCAGGGCATAGATTAGAACTTGATATAATTGCATTTTCTCAGATCGGCAGCCGTAAGCCTTGGTGCAATTTCCAGCTTAGCTTTCCTCTTTCATGTTAAAAGCTGATGGTGGCGTGCATTCCTCCATGGTCTCAGCAAATGAGACTGTTGGAGCAAAGAGCCAAAACACAGCAGATGCTGAGACCCAGAAAGGAAGAAACAGAGAGGGCTAGCCCAACGGCGTGAGAGCCCACATCCCATGCACACAACTTGTGTTGACTATGAAGAGTGTGACGAGCCAGAACTTTGGGAACTAGAGAGGAGCAGTACTATGTATTGCTTCTGCACTGGGTAGGGAAGAACCTGGATTTAGTAAAAAGTCGAGTGATCGATTTTTGTGAGAGGAATCTTCTTTGACTTTGGAAGCTGGCAAATGCAAATCGTCTCGTGAATATGAAAACTCTTGAAGAAAGGCAGACTCCACTTCTAATGAGTGAACTGAGCAGAACTATAAAAGAAACACACACCATTCTCAAGGAGTAAATACGAAGTCAGAAGTTGCACAGTGAAGTTGGGCAGATTAGGAACATGGGCAGGAGCTCTCTGGAATAAACAAATGTCAAAGGACCCAGATAATGAGACCCAAGTGAAGTTCTTGGGCGAAGAGGCCATTATTTTTTTTTCTGTATCTGTGCTTTCTTGGTGGGAGGAAGGGCAGCTCATGTTGGCAGGTAATTAACTAGGAACCAATGAAGCTAACACTGAGAAGACGGAGACGCGTGTGTTTGCAGACACGTTGCCGCGCTAGTTGGATGATAACACACAGTGTCAGCCAGGGATTCCGTGTTATTTATTGCTCCTGAGTTGTAAAAGTAAAACTTGCTGTTTTCAATCATTCCCTTGCTCTTTCAGTGAAGCAAAACATCCTCATTCTTCATTCTAATTAAACAGAAAGCAGATTCCGGAATAGATGTTGTTTCTAGCCGCTGAAGGCCACCTTCTCACCCACGTCTCACCCTGGCCGCAGTCCTCGGTACTCCCAGGCACAGCTCCCCGCCAAGAGACATGGTTCTTCCAGGCAGCGAGGACACGAACGAGCCACGAAACCTTGTATTTCAGCCCTCCCTTTAAAGAACTGCCCTTTGGGAGAAAAGGTAGTCTGAGGGTATTGAGAGAAAAGGGGACATGTAATGTGTCTTGTTTAGGAGACAGCCAGCCTTGTGCACCTGGAGGAAAATAACTCTGACTTTTATAATATGTGCCGGTGTAAATGTTTCGTCCAGTCAACACGTGCGCCGACTGTTTATAGCTATGCGGATGGGAAGCACAACAGGGTGGCATATGGAATATTAAAAGAACACCTGAAGTCGGAGGTGCCTGCATCAAATTAAGACTGTAGTTGTTAACGTTCAGCAGTTTTTCAGGCTGCTGCCTACAAGGTATTTTATGACTAGTGGTATTTTTTAGAACATGCGGAATAAGCTACAAAGAATGCTTTTAAACAAGTCGTTTAATTATCTAAAGGTATTTTGTTCCTGTGTTGACCCTGCCATGGGGTCATCCATGTGACCTTGAGCAAACTGTCCATTCTACCCACGTGACTAAGCCTCCATTTAATCACCTATAATATGGGGGTAAAACATTACAGGATCTCCAGGATCTCTGGGCTACTACAGGTCCGGTGGAAGTACCGCCATTGAGTGTGGTTGGGAGGGTACGTGAATGTCTCACACGAGATGGATGGAAATTTGAACATTTCACCATAAAATGTCATATGGTGTGCTGGAGTGTGATATTGTTATGTTACAGAATGAGGTGCTTATGGTTTTGTAATAAAAGATTTTGTAGTAAATATGGGCGTTATTTGTGCCGGGCCCTGTAAATGAAATATTAAAGAGCTGGCCAGAGTGTCTGGTACAAGAACTCACTCAGTTAAGAGCAGGTCCTGTCCTTTTCCCATCCTGGTCACCCTTGTCATCATCCCTCAATGACTAAAATCAAAGTGGGCTAAGGAATATCTGCTGAACTTGAATGGATTTACATTTAAACATCTGTGACCGACCGACAGCATTTTCGGATGGTTCTCTCCTTGGCTATTTAAGGTGAACTGTTTCTCAGCAGCATGCTAGCCAGACACAAGACTCTTCCACCTATGAGGCTGCACCAAAGACAACCCAGCCAGGCGGGTGTTTGCTTGTGGGATCACGGGAGGCATTTCAAAACCAGGGAGGAAAACCAATGTGTGTGGCGGTTGCTTTGCCTCTTGCCACAGACTTCTCCTGAAAGGAGTCTGTTTTCTACAATGTCTTTCCAGATAAAACTGTGGCCCCATTTATTTTCATTTTCCTGATTATTGGAGGCATTTTATTAAAATACTACCATCACTGCATAATGGAGGAATGGTCTTATCTAGCAATCATCCAGCCCAAGCTGTGTCCTTCCTCCTCACTAATGAACCTTTCCTCCTACTTAAAGATTGCAAAGCATACTCACATATTGATCTCCTTTGCTCCTAATAACCACTGCTATCGGCAGGCGGGTATTATAACCACCCTCTCCACAGCAGAGATGAGAAATCTGGGACTCGGCAACATTAAGTGACTTGTCCAGAGTCATCCAGGAAGTTCATAGAATGATAGACTCCTAAAGCGTCAGCCTGATTATCTGGTCAAAAGGGGCCAAACACACAAATGCGTGCAAAGAGCAAACACTCAACATAAATGCATATTTCAAGCCTGGTATAAGGTAACAGAAGGGAGAGTGTTTGCATCATAACAAAGCCCAACTGTCCAGTCGCACTGCCTTTGAGAAACGCTTTGGGGGCAATTTAAAATTGGTGAACAAAGTCCATCCAAGTTGTCCCAAATGGTATACACTTGAAACCTACATAATCCTATTAACCAATGTCACCCCAATAAATTTAATTTAAAACGCTAAAGTTGTTGAACAAAAACCACTCAGGGATAAACACTGTTGAAGGGTCTTGAGTTTTGATCTCTGATTTCTCTGACCCTCAGTAATCCCTTTTGTCAGCCCTAGGAGGGTGCACGGTACGTGCAGGGTCACCCAGCTACCCTGGACATCCTGAGGCTGTACTGGGCACCAGTACTTCCTGCTGAACAGCAAAAACCCAAACCAAGCCCTTTCTCTGCAGACTTAGCTTTTGGCCAACATGCCACACAGAACTCAAGGCCACGGTCAAGGACTTGACCACCGTTTCAGGCCACGGTTTAGTTGTAAGCATGGTACCACTAAGTTCAGCACTTTAGGCATTTGATCCCCTCTGGCCTAAACCCATGTCCTTTCCATTGGGTTCTAGCTCAATTCTGTTTGCAGGAAAATGATGGCCAGAGCACGGTAGTGACCTATTTTGGCCACCCTGCCTCTCTCAAGCTGGAACAAGTATGCTGGCACCATCTGAACATCCACAGTGGGACTAAGGCACTATTAGGAGCAGCTGTGCATTTCTCAAGGTGGGGATCAAGGGTCAGAGCCTACACTGGTGATGAGGACTGGGACCCACACATCAAGAGCTCACAGGTTGGCAAAGTGGTGGCTTACGTATTTCCCCACCAAGTTCTTTAGGTAGGCAGTGGACCAATAGTCTTCATTAGACTAAAGTACTGGGACACAAAAGGGTTTGTGGTAGAGCTCGGTTTGCCCCAACCGTCTCTCCCTAAACAATAATTGCTGGGATCTGAGGGAGAAAACCACATGAGCAGTTCTTCAAAAGCAGCATTTTTTTCTGTTCAATTTGGGTACGGTGATTTTCTTTTCGTCCCCAGTGATAAATGGAAATGAATCCAATGTATGGCCTACGGGAAGTGGTTTGGTGCTGAAACTGTATATGAATCAAAACTTGAGTCAGTAGGATGTGAGAGGTGCGGGTAGACTAGCCCCTGAAGAGACACGTGAGAGAGCAGGCAGATAATAGTGGGTAGTAGGCGAAGTCTTAAGTGGCAGTCCTTTCTTATTAGACAGACACATCCAAGGCCGGGGACTGTGCTATTTCACAATACCTGTGCCTTTGTGGAGGGTCAGAGTATAAAAACTTACACTTGCTGTATCTCGTTTCCTTCTTCTAGATACTCATTTAGGTACGAGAACATTCTCACTTCCTATTTTACAGTGAAAAAGCGAACTGGCAAGCAAAGAGATGAAATGACTGACCTCAGACAACACACAGAATGGGGCTAAAAACCTAGGGCCCAGAACGTCAAACTTGTAAAGATTATCTACTGGAGAGATTCTCTCTAGGCCACAGATTTTAAAGGAATAGTGTTGAAATTCAGTAATGTGCCATGAAGCCTTTGAATAGCATCTGTTAGGGTTTTTTTTTATTATTTTTTTTAGTTACATGTGCCTATAGAGAGAAACTTGTATTTAATTTCCATGTCTGCATATTTAGCCATTGGTCATTTTAACAAACCTTTACAGCCTTGTCTGTGTTCTTATGGCCGTGGATCTTTTTATTTCCTCCAGGCACACGCTTCAAGAAAAATAAATAATAAGTAATATAATACTTAAAACTAGGCCTGTGAACCCTGAACTTATAAACAGATCTTGTCTGAGGTTTAGATATGGAATGATTTTAGTGCCAACCTCAAAAAATATCCCCATCTGACATGGTTCCTTCTTGGTCCCTCACTGCACTGGGAGAAACTAGTCATTGTGAGTACTGGAGGGTATTGCTCGGCTCCACCCATGCACAAGCAAATAGTCTATTGTGTTCCAGGCACCAGATAGCAATGGGATCCTAAAGAATGAACAAACGCCTTCTAGCCATAGTGATCATCACCACCTGCTGCAGCCATCACAGGAGCAGTAGAGTTAAATGCAGTACAGCCAACGATGTAATGAGGTGTGCACACGGCCCTGTGACACATTCGACGAGGAAGGGACAGTTACGACAGTGAGTCAAGGGAGGCTAGTACGTGGAGGCTGTATCTGAGATGGATCTTCATGGAAGAGTCAGGTGGAGCAGTGTATTCCAGAACGAGAGAACAACAGTCATCACCAAATAATAATAATAATAATAATAATAATAATAATAATAGCCAAATGTGTTCATTATTTATTCCACACCACTCATTCAACAAATATTACTTGAGTGTCTTCCAACCTCCAAGTAACAAGCTAACTCTTTATATATGGATACAAGAATTATAGACAGAATTCTTTTATGTATATCTATATATATACAGTTCATTTCACTCTTACAATAACCCTGGGGAGGGTTGGTGTCAGCTCTGTGGACAGGAGATGGAAATCTCGAGAGTTTAATCACCTGTCCAATGTCACACAGCCAGGTGGCAGAGAGAGCCAAGATTCAGCCCAAATCTACTGACTCTCGAGCCCGAATTCTAAGAAAGTTCTCAGGAGTAAAATGCTGTGACTGACATGCGGAATAAATGGGAAAGGATAAAGAGGAAAGATGAGTTTGGAAATGAAGGCTGGAATCACATTGGAGAAGAATCTGTCATATTTGAAAGACAGCATAAAAATGAGCTATTCCAGCATCGTATGCAGAAAGAATCAAAGTCAGTGACAATAGGAACAATGGATTGCAGGTGAGCTGGAGAGGTCAGGAGAGAACTGAACTCTGGGAAAAAAAAAGTCTCATCTTTCCCCAGAGCCAGCACGGCTGATGGCGTCCCCCCCAGGCTGGGAGTTACAGGCAGAAAGACAAACACGAGGAGGACATGCTGAATCATTTCCCATTAGGAAGCCAGTTACAGAGCAAATGGCCTGACAGAGAGGCAAAGGTATTGATCGACCATTTAGTGTCAATGATGGAACACTGATAAATAACTGCAGCTGTCAGGGGGCAGTAATTGTTTGGTTTCCATATAGATTTCTTCCCTTCATTTTCATCCGCTTTAATGTTCAAAGCTTTGTCTGATGTGAATTTAATGCTTCCTTTTCTCATTCTATTATTAATTCTTTGAGTATTCTATACTGTGTCCTGTATCTGTCTATATATGTTTTCCCTCTTGCATTGTTAATGCTATATTTAGGGTCCTCCAAGTCTGAGATTTCTCACAAGTTCTAGTTTAGAAAGCCAAATGAAGTACTTCAGGGAGGCAAGTGAGTCTCAAGGTGAAGGTTATCAAGGGCATTTTCATCTCTGGCAATAACTTTGAAGGGAAGGACACGGGTCAGCTTGAAGAAATCCACATCGAAGGAATGTGTATATATTAAAAGAAAGGAAACTGAACCAATAGAAAAACAAAATAAAGGCAGAAAAAATATCCCAAGAAGACTGTCTAAAATGTATACTTATGAGGTCATGATGAAGACTTTTGAATGAAGTGAAAGAATGGAGTAAAATATAAAAGGTAGATTCTAACAAAACCAAGTGTGCCATTTATAATCAAATTTGACCAAGTTTTGTTATAAATGTTAAGCTATTTATTTTATCTTAAATTAAAAAAATCAGAAAACAAAAGCTGGTCAGAATGCTAGTGGTTAGGGGGAATTACTTTTAAAGAAAAGAAACTGGCACACAGGTAGGCACGTAGATTATCAGGTATTAATATTCTTTAAAGGGTAACACCAGGTATAAATCAATGTCTCTCCAAATCCCAACTATTTTCACAGCTTCAGAGGGAAAAAAAAAAAAACTAATATTCTTTAAGCCCAATTCAAATACCCCCAAATCATTATCTTCCTTCTCTGTACTTTGGCATCATGTACTTTTATGTGTTTTTCATTAATCTTTTAAATACATATACATAGATTAATGGAGACACAGATTGTCTACATAATCTATTTAAAAGGAGAGTAACTCCCACAGGGAGGCAGTTGTGTCTTGGTGACCTCTGTGTCCTCCCCATGACTGGAGCTGTGGGGTGACAGGGAGCTTGCCAGCAGTTAGTGCACAGTGAAACCCAGTGAGCCAGGTGGATGACTGAGCTGCTCTCAGACACCCACAGTGCTTTGCCCTTGGCCAATGGGAGAGTGTGCAACTCGGCTGAGGGTTCTCAATGCCAAGAACTGGTCTATGTGGATATACACAGAGTGAGGAGTTCTAGCCCTTTATCCTGAAGTCTCACAGTCTTCAGATGTAGTTTTGAGAGGTTTCAAAGGATGTCTGATTTCAAGCTAGCAATTACCCTGATGAGCCAAAACAGGACCTGAAATCACCGTTATCTCAAGAGATAAAACCTGGAAAGTGTATGTTATATGAAAAAGGCCAAATAAATTCAGAGAGTAGAATGGAGAAATAAAAGAACTCCTTGAGTGAAGAGGAAGAGAGGTCCCCAAATAATGCCTCAGGGTGTCCCCTGAAGGTAGTCACTGTGCCATATACTGACTATCTCTTCTCTGCTACCTAAATACATTTAAAAAAAAATAAAAACAAACAAACAAAAGCTACAAGGAAGAGACTGTGGTTTATTTTCAGATTTTCACCTACAGATAAGATGACTGTGTGTGTATATGGCAGCTATAGTTCTGACGAATTTCAACCCTCATTTAAAATCTATGTCAACGGGAGTGATGCGATGAGAAACACTGAGACCGCCAGGTCCCCTTGTCCTTTACTTTTCTTTCTATATCTCATGTACCCTGCTTCTGAGATCAATGCCCCCCACCCCTCGCCCCCCAGTTCCCAGTAGCAACCCTTCAGTCCCTTTGAGGTTAACTCTGATCCCCACTACAACATGGCTTTCTATGTCCTGTTGCTGACTGGTGATTGTTTTTGTATTTGTGTCCTGGTCCTATATCCAGGAGCTCCCAATCTTGAATCAAACCTGTAATTCCTCCCCCCTACCCCTACTTCCTTTCATCTCCTAATGTTCCGATACCATGTCCCCATGGGCACCAGCCATCCCACCTTGGTCTCTGGCCAATCCCTTCCTGCCTTCGCACTGGCTCTTGGTTAACTTACACCCTTCAGATACTTGTGGTTCACTTCTTGGCCTTGTCAGGCTAACTTCTCTAAGCTCCCAGCTGGCTTTGAAAGAAGGCACCTCTGCTACACACCACTGACCTTGTCATCGAAGCTTTGTCCTCAGAGCCAGCCTGTGTTTTCCCAAACTGCCAGATGCAAGTTCCTGGAACCTGAGCTGAGCATGGGCACACAAAACCTGCTTTTCCATCTGGCTCCCTTAGCGTTCCGGGCTCCTCTCAAGGTCTACCCCACACCCAGCATTCCCACTCTCCTTTCTGGCCTGCCTGAGCCTGCCTGGTTCTGCCCCCATCCAATTTCTCTTCTTAATCAGTAAAGGCTGAGACCAAGGGTGAAAATGAGAGCATTACCACAAATGACACTTAGATTTCTGCTGTGCTTCTGAATTGTCATATCTGCTTACGCCCCTGGGCTATGCAGCCAAGTGATTCTCTGGACCCTTCCTTCCATCCCCAATTTTCTCTCCCACTGAGCCACACACTAGCTGTGTACTGGCATGATTGACAGCATGACCTGGACCCACCCATTCCCATGAGTGAGGTCCTCCAAGTGCATTGACCTGTACGTCTGAATCCCAACACAAACTTAAACTTTTGTGACTGATCCCCCTCCCTTTTAGGTTTCTCCCTTATTAACACCAGCAATGAGCACAGACCTTACACCTGCATTAGTTTCCACAAAAAGGACCCCTGGTCGTGAGTGTGCTGAAATGTGAGCTCACAAACACCTCCTGGCTCCGCCCCCTGCTAGGGAAGGACTTTCAACAAGTCTGCATGAACACTGAAGCACGGTTTCCTTGTCTCTTAAAAAAAAAAAAAGGGAATTAAACTATGCTTTCCCTTGAACACCCTGATTCTCTAACATGAAAAAGAAGTATTTGATACACATAACATAACCTTGTATTTGTCTTTACAGATGAAATCACGGTTTTGTTACCCACACATGTGACGGCTACAGCTGTCGTTTACTTGATCTGTTCATACATAAAAAATAATCCCCTCAAAATCACTTAAAAGATCATATTTAATTCCTTCATGATTTGGAACCTTTATACCTCTGAAATTTAATTTATATCTCAAACATGCATAAACCAGCCAAGGCATCTGAATTTAGGAATCACTTTTTCTTTCATATATAGAGACTAGAGAACACAGAACTGACATTTCAATATAATATAATTTCTAGAAATAGCACTCTAATATTTCAGGCTGAAAAGCTCATTTATATCTACTAATTAGAGTAATTCATGTTAAAATTATTTTAAAGCATTTAGCCTTCAGTAAGAGAGTTTCCAAAAGGGGAACAAAACAAGAATGATACCAAAAATTGCTAAAATCTGGTACCTTCTTAATTCTGTTGACATTTACATGTACTAAGTAATTTGTTCCATATGCAATCATTGAAGACCTCCTCTGGGTGGGACATTGTGTAGCAAGGAACATAGCTGAAGTCACAAGTAGAACCTGGCACTTTCCAGCTTCGGAGGGGAAACAGGTATGGCAGTTATGGAACACCAGGTACGAAGTAACACTTATTCTTCAGTAAGGAGATAGGCTATATCTCCTGTGTTTATTCCTTTGGTAGTTTTACAGAGTTTTGCTTTTCCCAGTTCTTTTACTAAACTACATTGTCACTTCTCAGGCCACAGATATGAATACAGTAGCTTTATTTTTGACTCACAAGCCCATCACTCATGGAGCAGATATAACCAGGCACCATAAATCATAGTCACCGATGCATGCATAATCAAAAATGTCGCTCTGTGTCACCTGCTCCTGGGAGAAATGGCAAGAAAAGTGCTATGCCTTTGCTTCACACGCCTCCATCAGTTATCAGGAATCAAGTTGTAGGTTGTGGCTGGCTCTGAAGAATTAACGCTTCAGAGATTAAGGACGCACAGGCTTGCTTTAATTAGGAAAAAAATGTATGGCCCTGACAACTTTCTTTTATTAGAGTTTCCGCTAATTGAAAATGAACTCTAAAAACAGACTTAAAAAGAAATAAGACATAGGAACTAGATAAAGTACAACTTGACCACTTCAAAGCTTGTTTTAATATTAAAAAAGTGAAGAGGGGGGACCTTGTGGAGACATCAGGATGCACTGGGTATGAACAGGAGTCGAGGCAGGCCCATGAGGTGGCCATGAATAGAAGTGGAAGTTTGTATAAATATTCTCATAACTTCAAAACCTCCCTTTAAAGAGTCCAGATATGCCCAGTAGCTGTAGGTCTTGGCCCCTGGAAATGACTATGATAGGGAAAGTTTCCATGGCCACCAAGCAAGGTCATGAAAATGTCACCTCTGCCCCAACACACTGTACAAAATAATTATTGGATTTTTATATAGGATCATAATTGCTCATTTTACAAGGATGGCTAACATGCAGTGGATGTATTGTGAGAGGCAACCCACAGCTCCACCACTGAATTTCTGCAGCCTGTATGTTAAGAAAGTACAACCCAATGCATTTTAATTTCCAGCACCCAGAATTTGCACACTCAAGGGCTTTTTCATTTATTTAGAGTAAGTTCTTAATTTATCAGCATGGCAGGAAAAGTCTATAACCTCTTGGTCCTGATTCTATCCTGAATTTTACCTTGCATCACCATCCTCCTTCCTTATTCTTCCCCAGTCGCCTGAACATTCATGATTTCTCTATTGCACAAGCTCTTTCCAGGCTCAGGGACTTCCCTCCTTCTGTCACTTCTGGAATGGATCTTCCATAAAAAACCATCTAGAGAAGTTCCACTCACTCTTCAGATTGCCACACCTTCCCAGACAGCCCTTCCCTGGCCATCCACACTGAGGAGATTGCAAAGACCTCATTCTTTTCCTCATACCACTCAATTATCACAGTTCACAATCTATAACGATCTACTTACTTAATGCCCAGCTTTATCTATAAACTCGGTGAGGGCAGGAAGCATTCTGTTCAGTTCACAAATGTATCACCAGCACCTGAGAGAGTACACGAAGCACAGTGCTACAAAACAGATGTTACTCCACTTCCATTCTGCTACCATGTTGAGGCTCAACCAAGGGGCAGTTGGCTTCTCATGAAACATTTGGCAATGCCCAGAGGTAGTTTTTGTTGTCACAACTGGTAGGACTGTTAACTGGCATCTGGGGACTAGGGATGCTGCTCACCATTCTACAAGGCACAAGACAGCCACCAGCACAACAGAGAATTACCTGGCCCCAAATGTCAACAGTGTTTCTCTGTCCCACGTAGATTGACGACATCTGTTAATATACTGAGCCAGAGGTCAAAATCTCACCCTACAAGCTTTTTAGTCAAATGCCAATACTGAGGCATTACCACAGGAAAATGTCGGAGCGTTTTTTTAAATCATGAAGTAACCAAGGAGTCAAGGGTTCCTCCCAAAGAAAAAGAATCAAAACCTGGCATGGGGGCGGGGAGCCCTTCTCTTAACTTGGAGAAACTCATCAGATCCTTGTAGAAGAAAGTCTTAGTGCTTTAGATCCCAGAAGTTTTAGGGATCTGACCGACTAGGTAGAAAGATGTGTTTTCTTAAAGAAAAGTTGTCAGGAAAGATGTTGGCAACATTTCTCCTCCATTTTTGGAGTCCATACACATGCTTGGGTCTTGCTTACCTTGCAGATATATACAGTCAACAAAAGACACCTAAATAAGGTTGAAGGACATTTCCATCCTAATGTTATATAAGAATCAGACTGAATTTTTACATTGCCAATTACTAAAAGTTCTCTGAGTGCCCTTGATTGTTTTTAAGTCAACCCGACATGATACGGATATGAGGAATATTTGACACTCGTTGACCTTACCTTAGTCTAGTATTTCCTAACTTATTTGGCAAACATAGGATCCAGACTAAGTTTAGGTATATTAGTAAGAGTCTGAGAACAACATGGGCTTAAGATCTTTCCATGAACTCTACCCTCTCCTGACCTTTCATAAGTTACTGGGTCTACCTCCAAACTACCTTCTTCACCTGCCAAATGATTTCTCCATTTCCCTCTAACATCATGATCCTTAGAATCTGGCATTTATCAATTTTAGTTCCAGATCATGTTATTTAAAACTTATGTTGTATTTCCTGTCTCCATACATCACTACTAGAATATAACATTATATAATAAAACATCTAGGGCTGGGAAGTGAGGCTAAACTTATAATGCAAGTGGCACATCAAAGACCCCTGGCATAATTAAGTAATTTTTACAGTGAGTGGAAGTGATGTACTTGAGAACTGACTATGTATGTCCATGCAAAAAATATTCTGTCTCCATGCTTGGCAGTATATAAAATGTATTTGACATTATATTTCCCACCCTTTAGGGGTGAAACTTTTCCTAGTGATCAATTTATTCAAAGGTAATTTTAAAATGTGATTAACGTAACAATCAAAACTGAATGGACATAACTGCCCTGTAGAAATCTCTCACAAAATATTTGAAGATACAATGGATGAAGTGAGAGAAATCATTGCTGGAGGGAAAGTATCAGAGAAGAAACTAAATGAAACTAAATGTATCAGAGAATAAAATGAAACTAAAGAGAGACCTGAAGCAAAGAAGGGAGAGAAAGATTGAAAGACAAAAGGAACAAGTTTAGAAAGAAAGTAAATGCAGGGAAAAAAAAACCTAATAAAGATGAGTTTGGAGCCTACGTAAAAGCACAAAGGTTTGCTTTGCTGGACCATATGGATTGTAGACTTACTAGCTCTTAAAATAGTCTACACAGTTAGATTTCCACCTTAATCAACAAAGCAGTCATGTGATCAGGCAGTTGCCCTCCACCAGCCCTCCTGGGTCCCTTCCAGAGACACGGCTGGCCTCACCTCTGTTTCACCACGTTGAGGCCACATGGCTCATTTCTGTTGAGACTATTGATTCGCCCGTAGAACTGAAAATAATAGTGTTATGGAAGCTCTTCTTAATTGATGATTAGTGCACAATAGATCCAGAATGTCTTACAAGCATAGATACATCCACTGGCTCTGCTTCCTCCCCTGTAATTATAATGAGTTCCAAATTCATTGGATGGGTTACTTAGTTTGTGAGGGGGAGGAATCTTTATTTTCAAAGATCCCTTGAGGATCTGTATCACATAAAACCAAAAACTATCAGTAGGTATGGAAGACCGGCATCAAGGCCTTCCTGGGGCATATGAGGGATGCCGGGCAATGCGAATACCGATGGGATGGCAATAAATTTGTCTTCACGTTGTAGTTTTCAGTACTGTTTATAGACGATGCTTAGCATTTTAAAGGTTGGTAAGAACAAACATCTAAAAATTAAAATGGGAGCCACACAAGATGAATTTTTTTGTCAAAAGAAAAAACAAAACAAATGAAGCAACTCTGTCACTATTAATAGTCATTCAGAAATGGGAGACCCTGGGTGAATGGGTTTCCGGGTCACTGAAGATTACAAATGTATGTCTGTATTGTCCAATGAAGTACCTTAGGCACATATGACCCTTTTAACCAATATCTAAGATAAATAAAAATTAAATAAATTCAAAACCCAAGTCCTCAGTCACACTAGTTATATTTCTAGTACTCAACACAGTGGTATATGTTTTGGACAATACAGATAAAACACATTTCCATTATCACTGAATACTCCATTGGAAAGCTCCGGTTTTGGTATGTAAAAGTCTTTCTCCATAGAACTCTTTCTAAACAATTTTACAATTCTCTGCCCTTTTAATAGAATCAGAGTAATTGATTTTTCCCGCTTTATGCTCCCCTATTTTTATGCAGGGCTTTAGTGGTAACATATAATGAATGACCTAGGGTTGAATGCATACCGACTCGGATGGTTTCTGAGAACTCAACTTCAAGAGAAATTATTCAATAGCACTTAGAAATTTTGTTGTTTTTTCACAGTGAAGAAGAAAAAGGTTTGCCTTTTCATGCTTTCAAAGAAAGTACAACATAGCCACATCTTCAAAATTAAATATATAATAAAAGGCATATCTTCTTCAAAATGATTATTTCTCTCTCCAGTGAAGCTCATCCCCCATCCTTCCTCTTCTTATAACTGCCTTTTATTTTGACAAGAAATTCAGTGCAAATGCTACTTTTAATCATCTATTATGATCCAGGTGGATCATAAGTATTTTGTCTACTCAAGTTCAAGTTCAGTGCATTGCTTGTTGATTGGATATAAAAGACTCTTGTTCATGGCCATTAAACTTTGTGGAAAGAGCATTTTAGAGATGACTTACTTCAAAACCTACAAATTCCTACATATTAAAATATGATATATGGACAATTGTAATACCAGCATATATATCATACTATCAATTCCACTTCTGAAACAATTCTACATATATGAAATATTTAAAAATCACATGTAATGGTATAACCTGTATCTAAGTGACTGCAGAATTCAAATTCTTTATGATATTTCTCTCTAAAATATTAAACTCTTAAAAAACCCTGTCTATAAATCATTAAAATAATTAAAAATTAGGTTCAATCATTAAAATAACTTTGAAAGACAGAGAAATTTTCTTAAGATCACACCCGAACATCATCAGCAGCTTCCTGCATAATTTAAAGAATGATACCCCAGTGTCTGCAGCACGGCCCTGGCCCAGGATGTGCCCGAGGGTAGGGTCCTGGTGAAACTCTGCATCTGCAAGGATTAGCCATTACTTCAGAAAGGACAGGGACCCTGAGGAGACCCTCAGACAAAGCTTCTTTCTGACAGGTAAGGGGCATCTGGAAGACTAGCATCAGTGGCTTTACTGCAAGTTGAAAAAATTTTTTAATAATGGGTAGAGCTTCACTGAAGCACAAAAGTTGAAAAGCAGCACTATACAACTGCCTAGCTAAAAAAACACAAAAACTGCTATCAAATAAACCTTGGGTCTCATTTATTGTTTCCTCCAAAGATCAAAATCATGAAAAAAATCACTTAGAACACCAAATGTCCTGGTTTGATCCACCATTTTTTCCCCAGGGCCTTCACTCCGTACTAGTCAGGTAAATTATATTAAGTGGGACCTCACCAGTGTCCTGTGCTCACTGGTTTTTGCCCTGCCCTCCAATTTCTTTTACAAGGCCAGCATGATTGATGCATGATTTTGAATTTTTCTTAGAAGCTGTTGGGAGCCTTATTACAGATTGGCTTGCAGGAGTTGATGGATTGTGTCTTAGTTTCACACTGAGCTCCAGGAAGCTCCCCCTGGACAGCAGTGTGGGTTTGTTAGCATGTATTTATGGTGGCCTATTTGCATGCAGAGCTAGCTAAGGGGAATTTGAAATAAACAGAAGGATATTTTATAGGTTCTTCTTTTCTATAGCAACAAAAGGATACAAAGATGTAACTATCTCCTTTGATCTCTTATTCTTCCAACCTTGCTTGCCTACCCTGCCCAATAGATTTTTCCATCTAGAGGCCACTTCTTCATTGTCAAAGAGAGCTTTTATAAACATAGTACTAAACCTTTTTTAAAAATTTATTTATTTTTGCTTCATAAATTACTTTATTGTTGTTCAGTTAGAATTGTCTGCATTTTCTCCCCACCCTCCCCCTCTGCCCCAGCCAAACCCACCTCCCTCCGCTGCTTCCACCCTCTGCCTTGGTTTTGTCCATGTGTCCTTTATAGTAGTTCCTGAAATGTAACATTGAGCTTCCAGAAAGCCAGATTCTCAGATAAGTGAAGTGTTATCTAGTTGTCGCCAATTTACATTTTGTGTTTTAAAAAAGGACGTTAGTTCTGTCAGGCATGTAAAGAACTTGGAAGTCGTTACTGCAGTAACTCTAAAGTACATATGGAAAGGCAAAAGTCCCAGAATGGCCAATACAATGCTGAAGAACAAAGCCACAGGACCCACAGCACTCATGGAAAGGCCTACAAAGTGACGGTGACCAAAAGAGTGTGGTGTTGTTGAAAAGTAGACAAAGGGATTGGCGGTACAGAAGAGAGAGCCCAGAAAAAGACTCACACCTCATGGAGTCATTTTTTCTTTGATAAAGATGCAAAGGCAAGTGAATAGAAAAAAGATGGTCCCTTCAACACATGGTGCTGAACAAGTGGAGAGCCACATGCAAACAAAGGAAAAATAAGTAAATCTAGAGGTAGACTTAACATTTTTCACAAAATGTTATTGTTTATGGATTATCCCAACTACTTTCACGGAATAAACCCTTTCTCTCTTCCTTATAAACAGCAGCTCTGTCCTTCAGCTCTCTGGGGGCTCTGAGCCTTCATTGCTTGCTTCCTTTACATCATCACTTACCTTAGTTTCTAATTATTTTTTTAAATGTCTGATTTTTCCCTCAACACAAACTATTATTCGCTGCTTCCTAAATCTAGGCTGCAAATATTCAAACTCTATGTCTCATGATTATTTATTCTGGCATTCTTTAACTTAATAACAACCCCTTTTCAACTAAAAAATGTACTTCTTTGCTCAGGACTTCATCTTATCCATCATTATTTGATGGGTAAGAAAACTAGAGCTCAAAGAGTAGATAAAAGTAATAGAGTTACAGAAATTTGATTAAATAAATTATTTAATTCTGCTTGCAGACTCTTTTTTGCAACAATGCCCAAAAGACACAACTAACTCAAAGCATCAGTGTAAGAACAAACACATCAAATTTTCAAGAGAAACATATTCAATTTCAAGAATAAATTTCTAAAGGTATTTATTATACTCAGATCTAATTTATTAACATGAATTAAACATCCAGTGCCTAATATGTTAAGTACAATGTTTCTTTCATGTTCTGTAGGTCTCTTGATGATCTCGTGAAGTAGGTATTGTCAATATTTTATAAAGCCTGAGTTTCAAAGATGTAAAAGGGTGTTTCAAGATCCCATGAGTCAACACCATGAGCAGAATGAAAACTCACTTTCCTGGTTACATGTCCATAGATCTTTGACAAGATATTACAGCACAGTGTAAGGAATGTAGATGGCCATAATAGATTGTGTGTGTGTTTGTGTGTGTGTGTGTTTTAATTACTTTATTGTTGTTCAATTACAGTTGTCTGCATTGTCTCCCCACCACTCTCCCTCACCCCAGCCAAACCCCCCTCCCTCCCCCACCTCCACCCTCCCCCTTGATTTTGTCCATGTGTCCTTTATAGTAGTTTCTGAAAACCCTTCTCCCATTGTCCCCTCCCCGCTCCCCTCTGGTTACTGTCAGATCGTTCTTAACTTCAATGTCTCTGATTATATTTTGTTTGCCTCTTTCTTTTGTTGATTATGTTCCAGTTAAAGGTGAGATCATATGGTATTTGTTGCCTTTGTGTGTGTGTGTTTTAAAGATTTTATTTATTTTTAGAGAGAGGGAAAGGGGGGAGAAATGGAGAGAGAGAATTGGTTGCCTCTCGTCGGTGCCCGTATTGGGAGACTGAACCCACAGCCCAGGCATGTGCCCTGGCCGGGAATTGAACAGGTGACCTTTCACTTTGTGGGACAACACCCAACCCACTGGGCCACACCGGTCAGGGCAGATGCTGTGTTTAATGGCAATTTGACACTGCGGTGACTGTTTCACTGCAGGATGAAGAAAAAATTAGATTTGGGTTGGTGCTGTGGTAGGACTAGCATCAAGATTCGTGATACTCACAGGACCAGTCCTAATGGATCTCACTTCCTGAGTAGCTACCACATGATCATGGTAGGTGCTTCTGAGCTTCTGTCTCAGCCCTCCACTGTGACTCTGCGATGAAACTACCACCATCCCAGGTTTGGGATGTAACCGCCACCTTGTCGATAGGGAAACTGATCTTTAGAATGAAAAGGTGACATGTCCAAGGTCTGAAAACTAAATATCTCAACTTAGGTTTGTTCCTCAAGAGTCTAACTCTTTTCTGACATATTTTAGTTTTTCTTAACCACAATCAAAAATGGTCATTTTCGTGCTTCCTATGTTCCTTCTTGACCCTAGGTTAAAAACTGCACAAGCAATTAAACGTTTCCTCCATTTGCGAATGGCGTGCCCCACTGCAGCTCTGGTGGAAGGCACGCACGATTTCTGAGCACTGACGAGAGACATAAGCAACTTCCAAAAGGCCAACTTTCAGTTTGCATAAAAGGAGGCCAGCTTTTAAGACGTTGGCCTTTACTGGCATACGTTTTGAAGGCTTCTCTGTAGGAAAAATGTCAATTCAAATACAACATGAAGCTGCATTTTCTAAATGCATTTTAAATGCTTGCAACCGTGACAGGCCGCTATGTAAATGTTTATCTTATAAAAGCCTAAACTGGGACAGAAAAGTATTTCTACAAGACACCAGGGAGTGTAGAAGACTCGATAAGCCTGCTGACATGACAGTCGCGCTAGAGACGAAAACCACAAATGTGCCCATTATCTCCAGGAACCCGAAAAACACATTCCTCGTTTCCCGGTTACCCTGTCATCTTCGACTAGTGTCGGGCCTTTTGAAGTCAGCGATTCTAGAAGTATCCCTGTGAATCCTTAGATGTCTCAGCAGATTAGGGATGGGCTTTGGGACCTTAAACTTCTAGGTCACTGGTTTAAATCCATCCCAAGTCATCACCGTTTGAAGATCGTTCCATTGCTCAAAGTAGTCACTGAAAATAAATGTGTCCATCACAGACATCTCTGAATACTATCGAATGTTACGCATTAAACTTTTTCCTTCATGCCAACTCAACCTTTCCATGGTACACAGATTCGGGATGAGAGCAAGTGAGTGGTGTTGGGGGTGGGAGGCAGCAGATACCACAGGTAGAATTTACTGAACTGTCTCCAACATCAGGAACGAAATATCAGGAACACGCAAAGCATCCCTTCTACCTTTTGGTTGAAAACAAAACTACATTGTTTTCTCAGTGTACAAATTGCTCAGAGAAAAGAAACAAACCCAAGTCACTATTTTTATATTTATCATTATGTCTCAGTATTTTCTTAAAGATCCTCCAAGGGAAATCTTAAGAATGTTGAGAAATTTACTTTGCTAAGGTGGTTACCATTTGCATGTGATTAAGAAGCTGTATGTGTACATATGCATATGCATCACATAGCATGTAGGTATTAATTCGGAGGTATTAATATTATAATATATTAATAAATGATATTTATTAATATTAATTTATATTAATAAATTAACATGTTATTAATGGGAAACATGTTAAGGTTTCCAAACATGTTAAAGGGAGAAACAAATGCATTGTGTATTTCCCAAAATTATAGCATAATCAGAGGACGGGGAATTTGAGAGCAATCATTCATTTGGGAACTTTTCCAAGTGGCAGTTTTTAAGATTCTTAAAACAATTATTCAACACGTTTTTTGAAGGAGGACTAACGATATGAACTAGTTGTTTCAAAAACAAAATTTCATTTTCTCCTTTACACTCAAAATAAACTGTCTCACAAGTTAAAAAATAAAAAGGCCTTTAAAAAAATCATCTGTCATGATATATTTTCCTTTTCTGGATAATTATACATAGGAACACAGGAAAACATGAACTCATTTCCATAATATAGGAAAACATTAACTCGTTTCCAAAATATTGTCAGTTACAATTACACATTTTTTGTCGAATAGACAGTCACCTTCTCCTGAGTAAGTGGAAATTCTGGTTTTAGTAAGCATTAAGAAACTTGTAGCAGTGGTTGGTGTGGCTCAGTGGGTTGAGTGTGGGCCTGCAAACCAAAGGGTCACCAGTTCGATTCCCAGTCAGGGCACATGCCTGGGTTGTGGGCCTGGTATCCAGTTGGGGGCACGTAAGAGCAACTACACACTGATATTTCTCTACCTTTCTTTCTCCTTCCCTTCTCCTCTAAAAATAAATAAATAAAATCTTTAAAAAAATAAACTTGTAAATGAGGACATTAAAGAGCCTGGAAAGTTTTCATTGATGCAAAATATTTATGTGAATCCCTGGTAATTATGAGTTCTAAAATCTAGCGCAATTCATTCAATTATTATTTTACTATTTATTAATAGGTTTTGAAATTGCAATGAAAGCATTACGAACCCCATTTTGAAAATGGGAAAACGGATGCTAAGAATGACTAGGTGACCTGTGCAAGGTCGGACAACTAAATATCGGAACTGAGGTTTTGAATTAATAACCATGTGTGGAAAAAGACTTATAAGTGCTGCAAACAAACTGGGCCTGGCCACAGGGCGTTCTCTGAGCTCCAAAAGGCCAGAGCAGAGCAGAGCAGGTCCAGGGCCCTGTCCTGGCGCGAACTGTGTAACAGACACGCAGTGGCCAATCACGGCCTGACTTTGAGAGGAGTGATGTGATTGGTTACTGATCCTGAGGAGCATCTGTTCATTACACACTGACTGCTCTGTGGCCTGAAGAGCTGGCAGCAATGATCGTACGTACTTTGTGCGATTACAGTTCAAAGGCCACGGACTGCAATGTGCCCCCAGTTCTTGGGAGACTGGTATTATTTAAATAGAGCGTGGTCCATGAAATTCTTTCCGATAGGAATTCCGTCAAGAGAGGACTTCCTGTAAATATATGAAATGGGATCCTCTCCAAATTTAGTAAGGTCTCCTGTGAGCTTATTTGCAAAAATACCTCCCTAGAGATTAAGAAATTGAGACAATATTTATACTAGCTAATCAAATTTTGACTGAGACACAGTTCCTCTTCCTATAGGAATCCCGTCACACGTGACAATTTGATACTTTAGGGACAACTTATTTAGATACCCTGTTCACTCTCCTTTACAAATAAAAAAGACAGATGTACGGTATTTTGGCATAAAAAATGTAGCACATTCATATCACGGACTCCAGAAGATAATTCAAAATGTGAAATAGTTTTGATTCCCTGAAAAAAAAAACACAAAACAACCCCCCATTTTTCAGTGTACCTTGCAACTGCATGCAGCTTTTTACCAGACCGTTTTAATAATGGCATCACTGTTCAATTTGTTTTATTTCATCAGACATGCGTGGCAGTCAATATAAAGGGCAATTTAGACTTTAAAATAAACTGTTCAGATCTCCTGATAGTAAAAGCAGAACAACAGATACATTAAAGATTCTCAAGAATGTTGATGGCCTAGTGGTTAGATCTCAAGGAACAGATACCCCTGAAAAACCTCCTTTTTTCTCAAAAGGAAATCTCTCCCTCCAAAGTGGTCTTTTTTCTTTTTAATTTGAAGCAGGTTCCTGCCCTTGATGACCTCACGGTCACCCAGTGAGATATAAACACATACTTAGAATGCAGTACAAATGTGGTAATAAATGCATCAAGAATTTTATGACAACTGACTGCTTTGTAACTCACCTATCTCATTAGACTTTCAGGGGGCAGGGTCGGTATTTGGACAACCCCTCACAGATGAGGAAACTAAGTATCTACAAAATAGAAATGATTTGCTCAAGGTCATTGGCTATCAAAAGCCAAGTGTAAAAGTAAACTTTTGATTACAGTGTATTTACAACATACAACTGGGCCTCTTTAATTTTGATTACATCAGGATTTTTAAGTAAAATTTTTTAAAAAGTGTTTTCAAAATGGCAACACGGATATTATTTTTTAAAGCATCAAGTACAAAATATAAATGTAGAAAGTTTTAATGCTTAGTTTTGCAAATTATAATTTGCCTACCAGTTTCATACACTTGTGCTCTAATCAGCTAATAACAGTGGTAGTTGACTGATGAAGAGTTTTGATTTTCTTCCTAGGATAATTAGAATAATCATTAGTAGTCTCTTCATTCATATGTCATCTCACAGCACTATCTTCCAATGGGGCTGACACAATAATTACTATAGATTTCAAAGTAGAACTTCTAGAAAAACAATCCTAATAGCTATTGCTATATCACTACCTTCACTCTGATGAGTATCATTAAAGGGAAGAGCACAGAAATTAACAATGATTGGAGTAGTATTTTAAATTAGTGTCTTCCTTGTAAGTGAATCACTTCATTGCAAAGTCTGTTGAGCAAAGTCTGTGTTGAGCAAAGTCTGTGTTGAGCAAAGTCTGTTTAACACCACGGGATTCTGCCTTCACTTAGGGTCAATAGTAGAGTTGGGAGTCCACTGCGTCTGGCTGATGAACTCGCCATGATCAGCCACTTTCAGACACAGAAAACATGACTGTGCATTACGACCTCTCCCCCATAAAACATAACTCTCAATTGATTATCCGGGGAAAGAGTGTTTAGGCAAGCATAATGTAAAAAAAACTTGACCACATACACACCCATCCCATTGTTCTTTCTTTTTTTTTTATTGTTGTTCAAGTACAGTTGTCCCCATTCCCATAGCTCTTTCTACAGAAAGCATTGGTGCTGGACTGCAGTACAATTAAACGGATTTGACTAACCCTATGAGCAGCTAAATCTTGCAAAAGCAAGGGACCTTTTTGCTCATTTCTGTCTATGTCTCTCTCTTTACCACTCCTTTTTGCATTAGGTCTTATTACAAAACATATTGGCCAAATTTTCAATGCCAATTTCCATTTTCATTCATTATTAAATACCCGAGACAGCAATCATCCGATACCTTGATTCTAAAAAACACTTCGTAGTTGTCTATGCAAAAACAGAAAGCCTAGAAATACCACAGATATAAATCCACATGGTCTAAATTCATATATTTGTATCATGTTATATGAGTACCAGCAAAACTACTTTTGAATCCAGTTGTTTCCCTCGTTACCGTGACGACATGTCACAGAGAGAGGCCAACTACCAATAGGTACAGACAATGCCCATATCTAACACTTGCTGTGAGATTACTTTGGCATTATTCATGTATTGTCTCATTTAAGCCTCACAATGGCCCCATGAGGTTGGTATTATTTTTTGTTTGTTTGTTTGTTTTGCATACAGGAAACTAAAGCACAGAGAAATTATCATCTTGCTTGGGGTCACATAATTTAGAAAGTGTCTGAGCTAAGATTCCATCCCAGGCAGTCGAACCACAGACTACTGGCTTTTCAATACTGGTCAATACTCATAGATCTTAAGGCCTGTTTTTGGTAGATTACGTAGCTTTAGAGAGCTAGACACTGAAAACACTGAGTTTGAGAAACATTCCATTGTTGAGAAATGAGAACTTTCTCATTGAAATACTAAAACTACGATTAAAAAACATCATAATAATGATCTCTCAAGTAATTCCTACCTCTCTCTCAGAGCAAGGATGCTAGTGAGACTTATAAACCAGAGTGCATTATTGACCAAGTACTTGGTTAAATAAATATGACCCGCACAGCATTCCTTTTCTGTAGTTCAGTGTGAGAACCACATCGCAGTAAGGACCCCGGCACCTGGGTCACAACGCCGCGGTCCACACCGGCTCCATCTGAGCCGAAGCTTTGCTAGAGAAAGCATGACTGCATCCTCAGGTGGTGTCTAGAAGCTGTGCGTTTCATCTGAAAAGTTCTAGAGGATAAAAGGAGTCAAATCACATTTCTTTTTATTGCCTATTCCTTTTAAGTACCAATTTGAAAAGCCAGTGTTTTGTTGTGATATCCCATTTAAGAAGTAATGTTAGAGAAAGTCATACAGAATGAGGAGACATGAGGATTTCTGAAAACTTAAGATCTTTTTAATGTCCTTTTCTCCTAAGTCAGCAAAGTGAGAAGTGGGCGGTCTGGCTGTATGATGAGAAAGAAGCTGCCACACCAACTGAAGAGAATTTAAAGTATTTCTGAAATTTGTGCTCAGTTTTTTAAAAATAATGTTTTATTGTTTGTGTTGTTACAGTTGTCCCAGTTTTCCCCTTTTCCCCCTTCTGCCCAACCTGCCCCCACTTCCATTGTCAGTCCCCGCACCATTGCCCATGTCCATGGGCCCTTCACGTATGTTCGACTAATCCCTTTACCTTCTTTCAATGGGTCCCCACGTCCTTCCTTCCCTCTTACACTGTCAGTCTGTTCCATGTGGTTAGTTTGTATCTTGTGTTAAGATGGTAGGTGCTGTTCACAAGTATAAAAACTGCTTCTTGCACATTAATACCACAGTGATCTGACATTACAGAGAAGGAAATTACTATAAAATAATAAAATTTCCATAATAACTAAATCTTCTTAAGCTAGGTATCGATATTTATTTTTACTGGGGAATCTGTAGAGGCCAATGATAAGAAACATTAAAATGCATCAGGATGTAGGAGGATACATTTACAAAGGAATCATAACAATGACGTAATTCAAACACTTGGACATGCAGATCACAGGCGCCTTCAGTCTTGCAGAAGATCTAGCTCCCTGGTAGGATGTCGGCGGCTCTAGGAGGGCAAACGATTTGTCCCTATTTTACCCCAGGGCTGCGCACATATTTTGTGCTCAGTAAATATTTGTTGATAACTTGAGAAGTGAGTGCAGGGGAGCTTTAATTTAAGTATTGATGGAAAGATGATTCCCTCCCTGTGTGTAACACAGGCTAAGTGCAATAACACTGCCGCTGTACTTGGGCCTTCAAAAGTGGTTTTGAATTATTTGTTGATTACAATTCAAAGGTCAATATTACATTGGGCATTCTTGAATGCCACATATTAGTTAGAGAAAAAAAGAACACAAAACCAAACCAAATGCATTTTCTAGTACTGATTACGACCATTGAGCACCTGATTTGGGAGATTCAGGCTGAATGTTTTCTTCTTTAAGTTTCATTTTTCATGCACCTCAGTTACAAACAATTCTTTTCACTTGGCTGATAACTATTTATAAGTTTAAAAGGAAATAAATAGACCAGTAAGTAAAATGAATATACATATGTCTTAGATGTCAAAAACATGTTTTCTAATATACACCCAAAAGTCTTTCTTAAATAGTCTCTTTTACTTTATGACAGAATAATTGCTCCTTTTACACGATTACCACATAGAACTTGCTCATTCAGATGATGTTTATCCAGTGCCTATTATGTGCAAAACATTGCTCTTTTGTGACTGTAAAAATCCAGAGATACATCAGCTACGAATTATCGCCTCCGGATATTGACGCGAGTCACGCCGAGGAAGGCAGTGTGTTCCAGGGTCCACACCCTTGCTCCCCACACCACCCAGTCTGCACCAGCCGGGCCCCAAAGGCCAACTGAAGCTCTGACGATGCGCTACATTCACAGATGTTCATGTGATACTGGGTTCTAGTCAGCAATCTGAGATGCATCTCAAGTGTCCTGGCAATCCTGAAATCATCACTATGTAGGCATCTCCCAGGTTTTTCATCTCCTTGGTTGTTTTATGAGAAATAAAGAAACAAAATGTCATGCTAGGATTTCAAATAGGTATGTTATAAGTTAGGTATAACTTGGTCATTCAGAATGCTGTTATTTTTATATGTCTACTTGTTTGGTTTTATATATATATATATCTCATATATATGATATAAATATGATATATATGATATATACATACCAGAGAAAGGGAGGGAGGGAGAGAGGCATAGAGAGAAGAGGGGAGAGAAACATTGCTATGAAAGAGAAACATCCATAGGCCGGTCCCCCACCTCCTGCGGCATGTTCCCCAACAGGGGATTGAACCTGCAATCCCATGGAGCCTGGGATGACACTCCAACCAACTGAGCCACCTGGACAAGGCAACTTGTTTGGGTTCGAGAGCTGCCACTATTGAGCTGTGTGATCCCCATACCTTCGTTT
Organism: Desmodus rotundus; assembly: GCF_022682495.2. NCBI lineage: Eukaryota > Metazoa > Chordata > Mammalia > Chiroptera > Phyllostomidae > Desmodus > Desmodus rotundus. Next base: position 87,842,070 of record NC_071392.1, on the reverse strand, counting down.
CTTCCTCTTTAGAAGATTGAGAATAACAGTATCTTTTGTTTTATTTATATAAGGAATCAAGTGCTCTGTATTAACTATTATTTGGTGTTGCCTTGGGGAATGATTACTTTATTAACTTTGTCATTCATATTTATGTAACATTTTAAAATTTGCAAGGTGCTTTAGCATACATTACCTAATTTGTACCGTCCAAAAACAACCAGAACAGCAACAGATAAATCCCCTGCCTATGGCTATAAGATGACATGCTAAGGAATGCTATTGGGTGACATTCACTAGACCATGCTATAAGGGATGCCTCCTGGACCTGGTTTCCCTGATGCTCTGAAAATAGCCCTATGAGGCTGTGCATCTCCCTTCTTGTGAATGAAGTTGTGTGACTTGCAAATATCAAGGAGGTTCAAGGATTTGTACCAGGTCACATGCCAACCATTCTGTGCTGTATCTACTGGTCGAAACCGTGATGGATCCCATTCCATCAGAGTGGGCTTTCCATCATGCACACATCAAAACTCATCCTCTTCTGGGTTGTGTGTGTGCACAAGCGAACGCTCACTGGACACATGTGCCATGTTATTGAGTAGCGCATCCCGCTGCAGCGATTTAACACAGCCAAATACTTTTTTAAATGTAAAGACACCTAGCTGCGGTGGTTATTGATTTTGATTTTGACCTGCACTTTCCTTTCACACTAAGTACACTTTCAAAAACTGTTCACTGCCTAGCCGTTTTAGGTAAACACAGAGCTGCCATCATTTAATGAAATCCCATTTTTATAAGTGGTTTTGCTCTCATTTCACTCAATAACCATAACAGTTCTTAAGGTTGCCCTTTGCCCTCAGACTGTTCTGTGGGAGGTTTTCAACGGGTCTATAAATCAGTCTTAAGTTTTGGTGTATCGTATGATATACGGCATCGCCATCCCTGGGAAGCAGGAGCAAGGAGGCACAGGTCCACCGTGAGCATCTCTGCCATTGACATTGGACCAGCTCAGAAACACACGTCAAGGGGGCTGCTGTGTGAGACAGTACACTACCGACTTGCTGGGTGAAGAGAGAAGCAGGAGGGAAGAGACAGGCTCACCAAAGGAGAGCACGTTTTGAACTTGAGGATGGGGATGAAAGGAGTAGCTTGGAGACACTCTTTGGGTCCAAGGAAGAGGGTAGCTGCCTTGAGTATAGCCTGCCAGAGGTGAGAGCCAGGCAGGCGTCACTAGTTCCCAGTGGTTCTGTAGGATGGGGGCTCCAGGCACACAAATGTGATTTGTACACTGGGTGTCTAATGAGCGTGCGTCTCACGTAACTTTCGTTATATGCCACACAGGATACGCTCTCACATCTTGTCGGGAGATGAATCGTTTCACCCGTTGTCCTCGGGCAGTGTTTAAAGTCTGTGAGCAAACTGCTCAGACAGGATAGGTGGTCCCTCAGTCTCTTAACAGACACACAAAAGCTCCGAATTCAGTAAATGCAAAGTTAACTATGTGCATACATATTTGTTTTTGTAGCCTGTCCCAAGTAATTCAAAGGATTTGGAAAGTAATTAATGTCACGTCCAGTGAGACACACCACTGAATTTCTAATGCATGTGTTGTCAAACTTTAGTTTGAGTTTCAGTAGTTTCTGGGGCTTCCGAGAGCCTCAGTCAAGTATGATGATCAATGCAAATACCACCAATGAGGTAATTGATGAAGGAATTCCAAAATTATCTGATTATCTGGGCATTTTAAGGAACAAGCATTCCCCAAATATTTTAGATTAAGAGGAGAAATATATTTCTTATGGCATTTTAACAAATATTATGCATACTAAACTTTATATACACAAAGAGGTATAATAGAGAGATTAATGTTTGGGTGAATAGCATAGCAGCTTTGCCATTTTTAGCAAATTACGTAATCTCACCAAGAAAGACTGTTTTCATAATAATGGGGATAATGACGTGGACCTATAGATAATCATCAGGACTAAACAATCTAGTGCGGGGAGCATATCTGGCACTGAGGCAGTTCTTCAACTGTTGATTCGTTTTTTCCCTCTTTAACCCACTGAGTATGGATGTTTGCTGTGTGTCTGCTGGGCGATGCAAAAATCTCTGCCCCAAATTTCTGTTGACCCACCCCCCGCTCATGTTTTTCTGGGTATGTTTAGCTCTAACTTTTATAGGCCTTTTACACAAGAGTGTGAGAGTTAGACCGGTAGCTCAACGTTTCTCTGTGATTTGTGTTGCTTAAAAAAAAAAAAAGAATGTTTCTCGACTCTGGCTTATGTAATTTGCTGTTTTTCTCACCATGTTCTGCTTGCAACCCCAGCAGAAACACAACTCACTCCAAGCAACTAGAATGAGCGTATTGGTATTAGATCTATGGAGCAGCATTCCGCCCAGGAATCATGGTTTGATTGCCACCTGTGCAGGAAGAGACTGATAAAACCTGTTTACATAATCCTTCCACTAAATAGTCACCAGACTCTTAGCTCCTGAGCAGTGTTCAAAGATTAGTCTGATATATATACCCTTTGTTGCCTGAAAGTTATCATGTTCTTATCCTGGGTTTATCACTCTATGGAGAGAATCTTCTGGATGGGAGTGTGTTCTTGTCTCTCTCTTTCTCTCTATATATATATGATTCTCCAACAGTGAAGAAACTAGGTCAAAATTCTAATTGAAGATATGATACAGAGAACTTACAAAATCAATGATACATGTACAACTCACTTTCTCATTTCATAAGGCATCATTTTATTGTCCTGTCCCACAGATAGTAAATTGCTCTGTGATTTCTAACATCAAAGACATCATATATTATTACATAGCTGATACATGCGTTTCTGTGTCTTCAACCCGAGAGAGATTTGGGTGGTTTTATCTAGAAGCACAGGATATAAAAATAGTCGGTATTCTGAGATACAGTGTTCAGTATCCAGATATAGACGATCAAGTAGAAAGCTGGCTATTATAGAGGGGGAGGGGAGGAAACACCGAGAGCCCAGGTTTCTAGATATAACACTTTAGTATATGTCTCTGTAATGGTTAGCAAGGCATTTATACTTTTAAAGCCTCTGTATTTTCATACATGAAGCAGGGATAACAGCAATTTTGCTGCCAACCTAAGCTCTGATGTGGGGTCAGAGGAACAACAGACACGAAAGCACTTTGTGAACCGTAATTCAGTATACGCACATAAATGCTTACTACGTGCCGGCCACGTGCTAGGTCCTCAGCAGTGAGACAAAGGGCTAAGATGCCATCGGTGACTAATGTACATCCAGCTAAGCTGTGGCAAAGGCTGTGAGCCCAAAGGCAGCTCTTGGGAGAGAGCAGGACAGGAAGGGAAGGTCCAGAGGATTAGAATGCTAACCAGTGAAGACAGGCTGTAACATACGAAAGGCTGCGAAAGAAAATATAACACATCAAAATCTAACAGTCAACCCGTGGTTACAAAGTGTTGTCTAGGGGAGAAACTCCATGTGAAACATCCAAGAAGGAATTTTAAAAATTACCCCACCTGGTATGGCTCAGTGGATTGAGTGCTGGCCTGCGAACCAAAGGGTTGCCAGTTTGATTCCCAGTTGAGGCACATGCCTTGGTTGTGGGCCGGGTCCCGGGTAGGGGGCATGTGAGAGGCAACCACACGCTGATGTTTCTCTCCCTCTCTTTCTCCATCCCTTCCCCTCTCTAAAATCTTTTTTAAAAATAAATAAATTAACATGGACTGTTATTCCAGTGAGATGTATGTTTCCAAAACAAGCAAGGAGATACCTCAAGAATAAACTTGTCAAATGTAGTGAAGTTGGGCTTGTAAATTGTTTAAATACTAAATACTATAGGTGGGGAATAAAAAGCAAATATGAAAATTGGGAGGTGTCACCTGTACACATAATTTTCTGCCTCAATAGGCACCGAAGGATTTTGTAGTTTTACTTAAAATGAAGTATACTTGGATATTTAATTTAACACAATCTTATAAGTGTTATTTTACATATCAATTCTAGAACCAGTAACCTTGACAAATTAATGAAGTAAATTTTTCCTTGGGCTTAAAAGAAATCTCAGCAGTAGTTCAAATTGTTTACACAAATTAAAGTTCTTCATGCAAAGTGAAAACTGTCTTTTTATATACAGAAAAAACTTTATTTGGTCTTAAACTAATATTACTTTACATCCGAGGACCAATAACCAGTAATAGGACTTCAAAATTCACTAATCTCCATAAGCAATCATTATAGGTAAAATAATTTTAGATTAAAAAGATCAAAATTCTGGTAGATACATGGTATATGTCATAAATAAACTAATGGGATTTGACAGAAGCCTGGTTGTTTTATACGTACAGGTAATATTTGTGTTTGCATAATATTTGGATCTGGAGAGCACTATGCTAAGTGAAATAAGCCAGGTGGTGAAAGACAAATACCATATGATCTCACCTATAAGTGGAACCTAATGAACAAAACAAACAGGCAAGTAAAATATAACCAGAGACATTGAAATTAAGAACAAACTGACAGTAACCAGAGGGGAGGTGGGAGGGAATAATGGGGGGGGAATGGGGAAGGGTTTTCAGGAATATGTATAAAGAACACATGGACAAAACCAAAGGGGGGTAGAATCAAGGGTGGGAAGTGGGGATGGCTGGGGTGGGGGGGAATGGTGGGGGGAAAATGGAGACAATTGTACTTGAACAACAATAAAAAAATGTAGAAATAAAAAAAGAAAAATATATTTGGGTACACAGTAAATGTGTAGCATCTTACAATTTAATCAAAACCTTCTGAAATAATGGATCCTATCGTTTCCTTAGAGTACTACTAATCAATGTATCTGTAACCTAAGTCTTTCTTCTGAGTATGCATTTGGGTGTGGGAGGCCAATAATCAATCCAAAATCAAAGCAATGAGCATTAATTGCCTCCAACTTGTGGCAAATTTCATGACATTTTGCAAACAATATTGGTCAGCCAGCAACCTAAAGTGACTGATTTACATGTTCCATAGGTGAAGGAAATATCAATAATTTTATATAAAAAGGTAAATAGGTCATCCTGACTAGCTGATCAAAAGTACTGAAACCCAACGTACACACACATGCACAGAAGGAGAGAGAAATTTAGTTTAATAACTATGCAAAAGATCAGTAGAAAAACATTTTTTTCATTGAAAATTAATACACTTTGACAAGGATGCTACAACAAGAAAGGAAAATGGATGGAACTAACATGCACAGAGGCCCTAACATTTCTGTAGAACATGGGGGGCTTTTGGGCATACAATCTGCTAGTGGGGTGAAAAAAAAGTATTGGTTCTCGAAGAGATGTTTTCAGCATCTATAGGAAGAATTGTAAGGAGAATTAAAAAGAAACAGCTTGTACCCATTCCTATTCTGTAAGTTCACCTATTCTGCCAAATCACACATAAAATATAGGCCGTAGGGCATAATGTACCATCATTTACCTGCACATAACAGCAACTATGGCTATAACAACTATTTTTTAATATATCTGAGTGTAGAAAATGGAAGTGTGGAACAACGCAAGATTTAGCCCTGGGTGTGGGGCAGGTGAACATTTGGAGTATAAATAAGTATAAAGGTTTAAACTAGAAAACCCCAGCAACTTACATGAATTAATGTTAATGCTTTATTTGGAAATAGGCAAAACAGGATAGAAGAGAAAGAGCAATTGACCAAGAAAGAAAAACACAGAAAGGGAGAATGATGGAGGGAAGGAAGGAAGGAAGGAAGGAAGGCCGGCCTTAAAATAAGTGAAGAAAAGATCATTTTGAAAGTAGACATACTAATCAAAGTACCTTAAATTAATAGCTTTAATGAGTGTTGGAAAAACATCATAAGAAACATTCTCAACCTGAAGACAAATTAGTTCCTATGGGCATGAGGCTATAACTTCAAATTACTTCATGTACTTTACCTGTCCATTTAAGTTTCAATATTTAATTAATCTATTTTCAAACCTTTCAAATTAATTGTCCATAGCGAAAAGAAGGAACAGAATTTGAGTGTGCTAATTTTTTAATAATGTTTGAATAAAATTGAGAGAATAGTGTCCCCAGGTAGCAACATGAGTCATTTCTGACTTTGCTCCCCTATCCCAACAAGAACAGCTAGCAATCATCTGAGAACAAGATGCCACCGAGAGGATCCTAGAGCACAGGGGTGAGGCTGAAGCTCCCCTGGCACAACAGAGCCCAAAACAGGCTCAAGAGCTCGGGGAGAGAAGAGCCTGCGCACTCTACCACAATCGCCCCTCCCCCAGGTTAGCACAGCACCTCGGGGAGAGGTCTCCTGGAGCCTCCAGTTCCTCCAGTGGGAAAGAGGACCCTGGAAGGACAACCAGCCCCACCCCACAGCATCATGGGTAGCTTGGTGAGAGCCCCAAGGATTGCAGAGGAAAATGTAGGGCTCAACCACCGGGACTCTCACCCTGTATGGAGAGGGGAGAGGCTTGCCACGTGGCCCTCAGCAGACCCAGTTTGGAACTTTGGTGCCCATACAGAAGTTCTGGCCAGAGACGTGGCAAACCTGCAGAACTAGGTGTGTGGTTCCACGCTGACCAGGGAACTCAGCAGGGTGCACATCTGCCTGACTGAATTCCCAAGCAAGGCATTTTTGCCACCATGGCCAGGAATGAGCTGACTCACGGCCTCACCCACTGCGGAGAGAGTCCCCCAGGCACACCTGACTGGAGGTGCTGGCAGGAACATCTGGAAGCTGTGTGGCCCAGAACGCTTCAGCCAAGACACAGGCAGAGCTGCTCAGACCCGGAGCAGAGCCAGTGCAGGGTGTAGAGGCTTCCCAGGCTATATGCATAGGCGCGGGGAGCCATTCAGAGCAAAGGCTGCGGGTAGCTCCCAGCCCCAATCAACCAGAGAGCCTATTTGAGAAATTGAGAGTGGCCTGGTGTAGCTCCGCCCCCCCCCCCCCCACTCCTGCCCAGGGGAGGGACTGAGTCATAATCCCACCCACTGTGGCTCTCAGCCCCACCTGACCAGAAGGCTGGTGAGAACATCTGGAAGTTCCACTGCCCAGCACTCTGGCTGAGAGGAGCACAGGCAGAGCCAAGCGTTTGCAGAGCAAAGCCAGTGGACTTGTTTGGCCAGGGAGCCTGGCATGCAGGTCAGTTTGAGTTAAGACAACAGAGGTGAACTGGCTTTACAGCTGCTTCTGCTGTTGCTCATGGGCAGGGAAACAAATTTGTAATTACTGGATACATTTTCCAGCCTGCTTATCCCAGGAACTAACCAGAACACATGGGAAGCTGCAGAGCCCATGCCTGGACAGAGAGGACAGCCAGTGGCTTTCCCTGTCAGCAGGACAAAACTGGTGGCCTCCCTTGACCAGGGAATTCAGTGCACACTCGTGCCTGATTTGGGTCCCAAACAGGAGTGCTGCAGGGTCCCATCCTATAGAACCCAGTCCTGACTATCCCATATGCCTGTCCAGGAAGTCCAGACAACCTGGAGTCCATCCTAGGGCTCACTGGTGCAGGGAACCAAGCCGGCAGTCACCTCGAATGTTCTCAGTCAGTGACATCCACCAGGCCTGACCTCAGAGCTTGAGCCTTTGTGCCTCACCCAAAATGAGGCTATAATATCAGGTCCCAGCTGCCTGAGGTCATTACCAACAGACACATACAGAAATTCAAACTGAACTGACTGGTGAAGAACTGCCTTGACCAGAGCAAACCTTTAAAGTCTAGAAGAGAAGTGCAATTACTCAAATGTGTAGATACCAACATAAGAAATCAGGGATCTCTCTCTCTCACATACACACACACACACACACCCAAAAGGCAAATATGCCACCCCCAAAGGAAACCAACAAAGCTCCAATAACTGATCTTACAGAAATGAAGAGCTAAGGACTGTCAGACAAAGAACTCAGAAGAATCCTCTCCACAATGTGTAGGCAACTATAAGAACACACAGCCAACCACACACAATTATAAAAACAATGCATGAACGAAAATAAACTGATCTACAAAACCAAAGAAACCGTCACAAGACACAAACACATTGTACAGTTGAAAAATATAATAATTAAGTATTAGAATTCATTGGAAGTTTCAGAAGCAGACTTGATCATGCCAAAGACAGAATCAGCAACCTGCATGACAGGACATTAGAAACTGCGCAGTCAGAGGAGCAAAAGGAAAAAGAATAAAAAGGAGTACAGAATACCTACAAGACCTGTGGGTCCCAATGAAAAGAAACAATAATCGCATTATGAAATTCTGGAAGGGGAAGAAAAAGAGAAAAGAGACAGAATGTCTATTTGAAACAATAATGGTTGAAAACTTCCTGGGGAGAGAAAAGGGCCCCAGGAGGCCTAAAAGTCTCCAAATCAGTTCAACCAAAATAGGACTACACCGAGACACCTTAAAATCAAATCGTCAAAAGTCAAAGGCAAATAATTTTAAAAGTGGCTAGAGAAAAGAGACATGTTACATTCAAGGGAACTCCTGGAATACTATGTGAGGATTTTTCAAGGGAAGTATTTCAGGGAGGAAGAGAATGGGATGACACATTGAAAATATTGTAAAGTTTAAGAATTCTACTGAAGTTAAGCGGTTATCATTTTAAAATAGGGTGTTATAATGTTAAGATATTGTATATAAGCCAGCAATCACAAGAGAAAGCCTGTAGCAATTACATGAAAGGATGTAATGTAGAGGTCAAAGATTACTGAAGATACCAAAAGGCATCAAAACATGAATGGAATTACCGCATTTTGCCATGTATAATGCACACTTTTTCGCCCAAATTTTTTAGGGAGAAATAAGGATGCGCATTATTCACGGGTAGTACTATTCCGCATCTACATAAATGATTTTAATTCTTTAATTTATGCTTATGCATTAAAAGTTAACTCTAGAAAGCAAATATCAATATCTGTGTGCAAAATAATACCGTGGAATACAATAATCAGTTTTGTTTCTAAATATAAATAAATAAATAAATAACTGAATTAAAAATTAAAATGAAAGATTTTTTTTCTTGAAAGTTTGGGCCAAAAATGTTGGTGAGCAGTATATACTGGAGCACATTACTCACAGCAAAATATGGTAATTAGACATTTTAATAAACCTTTTATCCAAAGATTGCTTTCTTTGGAAATACATATATAGTAGGCACTTGAATAACATTATTTTGTTCAACACTGTTTCATTGTAACAAGGATGACATCTCTTAGGAGCTTAGGCATCAATTAGCCTGTGATAAAATTGGTTTCATTCTCCCTCGTTTGGCTAAGTCACAGCAGCTATTGACAACATTGAGGCCTTACTCCACTTAAAAAGTACCTAGGCCTTAATTTGTAACTTTTTAATATAAACTATCCTAACTGAACCTAATTTGTCCTATTGGGTAGTATGGCATTATTTCCTACTGAACTACACATGAGATTTTTCAACAGTGTAAACTGAACTTTTTCTAAGTTACATTAAAAATCAAAGTAATTATTTAGCTTTTTTTTTGTATTTGAAGACCCTTGGTTTTGCTTTAAAACACTACATATGAAAATTATAAACATCACAATTAAGACAACAGACATGCCCCCTGGCCAGGTGGCTCCACTGGTCAGAGCGTCATCCCCAGATGCCAAGACTGGGGGTTCGATGCCCTAGCAGGGCACATACAAGAATCAACCAATGGATGCATCACAAAGTGGAGCAACAAATCGATGTTTCCCTCTCTCTGTCCTCTCCCCTTTCCGTTTCCTCTAAAGTCAATACATAAAAATAAAAAAGGTAAACATGCCATTTACATGTTTATAGAATTACCTTTTGAAGCCTCTTTATGTCTAATTTTTTCAATAATAAACACTCCAGAGCTAATTTATTATATTTGTCCATGGAAATTGTTTGATAATCACACTGAAATTATTAAATTACTTGGAAAACATTACGTGGTTACGCACAAACTGCTTTATGGTATACATTTAATATTTTTAACACTGTGGGGATTGCTGGGGGGAGGGGGTATAAGGGGACTAAATGATAATGTAAAAGTATAAGATGAAAAAATTTAATAAAATAATAAATGTCCTAAAACTAGGATAGAACAATATCAGACAATATTCAGGACACACAATAGTATAGAAAATATTGTAGCATATAGAACATCAGGATCACATTTACATTTTCAAAAATAGTCCACAAAGGGCAGAGTATGTTACCAACATTGCATGTCTGAAGTAGCACAAGCATTAAACTTTCATTTTGAGCTCCCTGGTGTCCAAGAGAAATAGAAGGACGGTTATGCAACGTCCAAGGGCATATTAAAGGAAGCATGTAGGTTGGTGCAGACAGCAACCTGTTTATGCCATAAATTTGTAACAATGAATAGCATTGAGGATATTATCTTCAAGACTCAGACATTTACATAAGAACTTTTGAGAAAGCCAATGGTGTAATAAATTGTAGCTAGTGGAAGTGTTTGTGTGAAGAGTGGCCCTCACAAAGCAATAATGGCTAATGTTTATTGAACTCTTACTTTGCTGGCAGTCTTGAAACACTTCACATTCATCGTGTTTAAACCCACGGCAACAAAAAACCGGATACTAGACGGTGTATTCTTCAACCCTAAGCACTGAGGTATCAATTTTGTTCTAAGCACTTAAGTTCGCTAAGTAAATAAAACATCAAAAAGCCTTACCCATCATTTCAGATGAAAAAACTGATACTTAATAGGCTATAAAATCTAAGGCAATGTAGCAAGTCAGCCAGTGTAGCCAAGGCTTGAGCCCCGGCTCTGTTTAACCATCGCTCCATTAGCCAGGTGAGTTTCAGATCCGTAAACATGTATTATCATAGTATTGTTTGTGTCTATGTCAAGTGACCAAAGAGCTTGCTCTCTGACCACACAGAAGGATATGTTGCCAGTAGGAGAAAAAAAGGAAAAATGGGGAATAAATGAACACAGGGTGTAAATAGCCAATTTCCCCAAAGCCAAAAATATTAATTACTTAATTGATCCCTCAATTTCCTTGTTTTTCTCAAACCGTTACTGCATGTCTACTCAGTGCTCTGCACGGTTTAGAGCCTAGAAATGTTCAAGTTGAAGACGATGCCATGTTTGACCTTCAGGAGCCTTGCTGGCTGTGGGATTGGTGAGAGAGCTGGGATGGAAAACTCTAGAACACTCAATGAAGAGACAACAGTGATGGACCTCGGTGTCCCCATGCTCTGGATCCCGTGGCCTGGAGGCCAGGCTCCTATCCAGCATGGGGAATAGGCCAAGGGAATTCCTGATGGTTTTGGAAGGAGCTAGTAGCCAAAACATCAAATGTCAAAAAAAAAGTCTTATTAGATAGGCACAGAAAACGAGAGAAAAGGCAGATGACACCAGGAGGGGAGGGAAGAAGGGTGGGAAGGGAGGGGAGAAAAGGGGAGCTCTATACATTTAATCAGATCAATACCAGTTTGACTACCTGCTAGTTTGGGATCTTAAAGAGCTTCTTAGGCCCCACCTCCTCACCAGCCTCTGTCTTCTCATTTCTAAATCTAGATAAATTACATCTACCCCAAAACTTTGCTGAGAGTAAATAACATACTGTTTATTAAATGTCTGATGCACAGTTGCTCAATAAATAGGACTTTCCCACTGTTGCCTGTGTTAGTTTGGATAAATTCCTCGCAGTAGTTCTGAGGTTTTCAAAGTGACAGTGTTCAGGGTGCAGCACCCCAAAGCACGGCCCCTGGGCATATTTCACTTCTGAACGAGCCTGAGAAAGGACAGGTGTGGGAAAGACTTTCTGACCTGGCCCTGAAGCAGGGCATGAGACCCTCAGGGGATAGGGGCCTGCCCCATGCCCAGAGGAGAGGAGCAACCTGTTCTCCAAAGACAAAGGGATGCCCAGAGGAATATTAACAAACAGGCCTTGCTAAGTGTCCCCCAGTTACCCCACTTAGCTCGGACCCTGGGTCCTATCATAATCTTCCAGAACTTTCTACCCGTTGTCAAACATAGCATAAAAACCCTCAGGTGTCCTTGCTTCTTCACATCTTCATTTCTTTGTGAAGGATCCTGTGCCATGTAAAACTTATATTACATAAATCTGTATGCTTTTCTCCTGTTAATCTGTCTCTTGTTAAAGGGACCCAGCAGAGAACCTAAGGTAGAAGGAAAAACATCTTCCTCCCTTATGCAGGAATCACTGAAACCTGAATTTACAGAGATTTTATTTTATTTTTTAAGATCTCACTTATTCATTTTTAGAGAGGGGGGTAAGGAGGGAGGAAGAGAGGGAGAGAAACATCAATGCGTGATTGCCTCTCGCACATCCCCTACTGGGGACCTGGCCCACAACCCAGGCATGTGCCCTGACTGGGAATTGAACTGGCAACACTTTGGTTCACAGGCCAGCACTCAATCCACTGAGCCACACCAGCAAGGGCTGAATTTACAGAGATTTCAGAAATTTCCCTTTGGATATTAGTCATGGTAGCTCAGCAGTTGTAGTTGATAATTACTACTCTCTTTTTCACTCTCTTTCTTCCCTCCCTCCCTTCCTTCCTCCTTTTCTTCCTTCCTTTCTTTCAGCACTCAGTTTATTAAACATTTACCATCAGCAGCTGCTGCCTGAGAGAAGTTGAAAATATCCACAAAAGTAAGTGCACAAAAATGGGTTAGTAGGGATATGTAAAGAGTGCACCTAGAACACAGAGGCCTGAGTAATTTGATCTTGGACTTGGTTTTGTCAGTATCGATCTGTGTTAGAAATCGGGGCTCCTTCCTACCTGAAAGTAACACCTGTCAACAGCATATTCGTCGTTGCCTGAGATGCTTTTTCCTAAATCAAAACTAGTTTGCGGCTATAATAATGCAATTTTACCAGAGATGACAAATAATTGGCAGGAAAAATAGCACAGGGCAATCTCTCTAAGACACAAATAGGTTAAGATAAAATGGATAAGTATGGACTTGTTCCAGAGTGAATGTAGTATGACTGACTTTGTGTAATTCCAAACTAGATTGTGGTGTGAAAAAGTTCACTTTATTCCCCTAGATATTTGGGTACTAACTACTAGTGATGCTACTGACAGTATTTCTTAGTTGTTACCTACCGTCTGAATTCTGTGGATTCCAGCATATGGCTTCTCCTATCACTCAAATATGTGATTTTTGCAAAACATGTAGACATGATACAATCCTGCTCCATCCTCACTATTCGAAAACTTCCAGGGATGAATCACACCAGTGAAAAGATACCAACAGTGATCACCTTTTAATTTATAGAGCACCCTTGATTATAATAAATGCTTGCTTAGTGCAAATATGAGAATATAAAGAGGCTAAGAGTCAAGAGTTGTTTGTGCAGATAATATAAAAGCATGCATGTGTGTTGCACGAATGTGTAGGAGGTGCTGTAAGATGACCCGCTAGTGTGATTACATTTCTGAAAAGATCTTCTCTTTCAGCTGTTTCATTTTGCTTCTATCTTGACAAAGAGCATCTCCACTGCACAGTTAGCAAAATTCATCACAAAGTCCAGTGGTCTTAGAAACTTAGTTTATCGGCTGCTCCATTACCCTTGGCAGTTAAAATTTCCTTGAAATGCTCTTCTGAGTATTCTTCCCTTATATACCAGTTAACGTACCTTGTCTTTCTTTGTGAAGATTGATTTTTTTTTTGCCTCATAAATGTTAGGGCTTTGCTTTCCAGCTGTGTGTAAACATACGGTTTTAATGAATTCTTCTGTATTGTTAGTTTTTGCTACTAACTGGATAAAGAAAATAGTTTATTCCCCATACACTGCTTTAAACTGGATGTTTCAAGCTTCCAGTGTTGACTGGCCATTCCCACCAGGTCTTCAATCATTTAATATCATCTTTCTTCCTAAATGACCTCCTATTTCTCATTTCTGCTGATTCTTCTTTGGATTTGCCTCTAACAATCCCACCCTCCCTCTCCATTTCCAGAATCCTGGTGCAATTTTCTGACACAGCCTTCTTTCTCTTCTCGTCTTCACACCTAGAAACTTCACACTTTTTGCACGTTCCTGCCAGACTGCTATAATTTATACATAATTCTCTTCACATTACCGTAATGGAAAAATAGAATTTTAAATGGCTTGGAAGATAAAACCAAGACTCTCAAATCCAGAACATCAGGCCATCTCTTCCCTTGTCATAGTAATAGCTAAGGACTGCTGAACAATTAATATTTATCATGATTCTCATTCATTTTTCTGTGTTTCCATTTATTGTTCATTAAAAACATGAAATAGAGATGCTTGTTGTACTCATTTTTTGAAGAAGAAGAATGTGAAAATTTGAGTGGTGGAATAGCAGGCTCAAAATCAGGGATGACGACTAATGAGTGATGGGGAATGTCCTCCAAGGTAGGTCCACACTAAGTCAAATCACGCGCTTGGTCTTACCTCCTCCTCAGTAAAATCAACCTCTGTCCCCTGACCTCCCAAGTGGAATTTCTGGTCTAATAAGTTCAGCATCTCCTTATCAACCTTCAATTGACTTCAAATTTATTTCTAGCCCGTGCTATAACTCATTGTGTTAAAATAATTTTCTCCTACTTCTCCAAAAATGTTTCTCCAACATTTTCCTCAAAGCCTAGTTCAAGGTTCTCTTTTTCATGCAGTCTTCTCTGAAAAGCCCGCCCTCAGTTACCATTTTTATTATTAGAATCCGTACCACATAAACGCATCCTGTGTTATATTGCCTCACAATCTTCTTTAATATCCCCATTGTTATATTGCTTAGCTCTCCAGTTTTGTTTAAATTTCAGGAGGGTAAAAACCATATTTCCTAGATCCCTTTCCTGGAGGCAGAGCAGATCCTGGAGCATCCTGAAATGTGCTTCCAAAGTGTGGTGAGAAGCATAGGGACCATTGTAATAACTGCATATGGTTATCAGGTGGGTACCACACTTATTGGGTTAGTCACTTCATAAGCCATATTAATGTCTAATCACTCTAGTGTATATCTGAAACTAATATAATATTGTTGTTGCCTATAATCGAAAAATTAAAAAAAAAATTAAAGGACATCCTTTCCCCTAGAGGATCTGGAGAAGGGGGTTACCATGGGAGACAGAGTCCAGTGATTGGACCTAACTCCACCAGAGCTGAGCATGTCAATCAACCTGTCAATCATCGAAAGGGGTGGGAAGACGGACAAAGCTGGATTAAAAGCCAGAAAGGAGGTGTTGATCAGGTTTCACAAATATGATTGTGGTGGTACCCTGGATTGGATCCTGGATCAGAAAGAGACATTAATGGGAAAAAGTGGTAAAATTCAAACAAAGTCTGGAGTTAGTTAATAGTAATGTACAGATGTCAAGCAGCCCACGTGTGGTGGGGAAGTTTAAGGACTTAAAGAGCAATATTAGATACTTTTTGTATCTCTCAGAGGGTCTGATTTGGTTTCAGTGCATAATATATACAATACTACACAGCTTTTTATATTAAGACATATACTTTATCTATTTAATAAACAGTAAGTTTCTATCTCATTCCTGGTATAACTGTTATATACAGAATGTAAATATTTCTATTATAAAATTTAAACTAACCATTATGTGTGCTATATTATGATTGAACTTTGCTTAAAACCAAAATGAGCATTGTAATGAGAAAAATTTGCAGATAAATGACTTTAAAAACAGAATGGATGGCTTACAAATTACTGGAAATAAAACAAACCAGAAGAATTCCATGAAAGGCAATAAAGGCTTTTGAAGTGAAAGTTATAAAACATCCAAACCAATGAGGGTCATTTGAATATCAAAGAGATCATGCTTGAATCTATGATTCTGAACTAATGTAAGAAGAAAAAATACTCTCCTAAAATTTATATCATTTCATGGGAAAAAAATGAAGAAGTAAATCAACCAGGAAGCATTTTGATAAGGGAAAAAAATGCTGAGCAACAGACAGTCCGCAAAACCATAGTGGCAGTTGTAAGTGAAAAATTACATTTATTGTTTTAATACGTTCAGATTATAAAATAAAAGTTCAATAAAAAATATTGCTCTTTTCAGTAGAGGAACAAGATGATACAGAAATAAAGGATTCTAGCATGAATGTGAGGTTTCAATTGTATATGTTAAAATATGCATTATCCATAAGTGATTGTTTAATGATTTCATTTTTATTTTATTTTTTAAAAGTTAGTTATTTACTTTAGGGGGGGATTGAAAGAAACAGTGATTTGTTGTTCCACTTAGTTATGCATTCATTGGCTGATTGGTATGTGCCCTGACCAGGGATCGAACCTGCAACCTTGGCGCATCAGGATGCTCTAACCAACAGATTTCTACCCAGCCAGGGCCAGTTTCATTTTTTGAAAACTTCCAGTGTTGTGGCACATTCTATCTACTTGCCCTCAAACTATGGCTTTTATTCTATGGAACTTGTAAGATATTTGGGTGTAATAATAAGACAAGCAATGTCATTGATGCCAATTGCTTTATATTTTATTTTTAGAGAGAGGGTATGGGAGAGAAACATCAATACGTGTTTGCCTCTCACATGCCCCCTACTGGGGGCCTGGCCTGCAACCCAGGCATGTGCCCTGACTGGGAGTCAAACTGGCAACCCTTTGGTTCGCAGGCCTGTGCTCAATACACTGAGCTACACCAGCCAGGGCTGCCTTACTACAGTTTAAAGTTTGTAAGGAGGTGGAACCAGGGCTTCATCCCACAGGTGCTCTGCAACATGACCGCCATCCTTCCCATCAACGCAGAAGCTTCCTCCTCCCCTACCCCCACCTTCCCTCTGCATCGGTCCTCAGGCCAAGAGAACGCAGCTGTGGTTCCCAGTGGTTTCCAGACCTCAGCCTTAGACGACCTCGAAGCTCCGTTCTCGGAGCTCTGTATTTGTTCACAGGTGACCTGACTATCTGGGTAGAATATTCCACGGATGGACAACAACCCATATACCTCCTGGAATGAATACAAGTCTAATATTTGCTGTTTATGAAAACATAAAAGAAAAAGGAGAGCCAGGAGGATTGTTTCAACTAAGAGGTCTGCAGGACAAGAGGCTTGTGGAAGGGTCGGTCTGAGCAGGAAGCAGACGGAGTCCCTGGTGAGGGTACAGGACACGGGGAAAAGCTTCGAGTGGAAATGAGAAACCCAATCTGTGCAAGGTAAAAACATTTTGAATAAAACGGAGGAAGAAGAAACAGGGCCGAATTATGGCTGTATTTATTTTCACTCGGGGTTGAGTACTCTTTTAAGGACTATATGTAAATTATTTTGTCACAAACATTGTATGAGTTCCAAATTACTAGACTCTCACTTTACAGATGAGAAAATTGGAGCTTAGAAATCGCGCTCTTCCTAACTAATTTTTACCCCAAGTACGGTTAAGATTTTACCCAGCCACTAGTAGGGGTGACAGTTGCGGTTTGGTTTTTCCGGAGTTGCCTCCTGTGTGTGTGTGTGCGCGTGAGAGAGAGAGAGAGAGAGAGAGAGAGAGAGAGAGAAGAAGGGGGGAGAGAGAAGAAGAAGGGGGGAGGAGAAACAGTGGGGGAGGGGAAGGCAGTCTACATTTAGAAGAAGAGTCCTAGCGAAGACAGACACTGAAAGTAACCTCCCCTCTTCTTTTCGTCCCTTCACTAATCTAGGTATATGCCCCTTGACATCACTTGAGAGGTCCCGAAAAACCCCACTCTCATTAATGGTGGCCTCCGTTAGAAGGGCAGACAAATAGCCCCTTAGTCTAAGGAAAAGGGACAATAATCAGCTCCTTTGGATTATGAAGGTTTATGAAAAACAAAACAAAACAACAACAAACTAGTTAATGCCAAAAAGGACTTCTGTAGAGGGGAGGGTTGGGAGTTTTGTATCGCTTAGTTAACTGGTTCTGCTCAAGCATTCAAGGAGTGGGCTGGTGCCAGGAAGATCGACTGTGTTTGTGAACTGGGAGAGCTGAGTGCTAAGAGTTGCCGCAGTTGGAGAGCAGAGTGGAGAAGTGATGAGTAATTGAGTAGGATTGCCTTTCAAAACTCCGGGCTGTGAGTGAGGCTGCATTTTAGCAGTGGTCCTTCAGAGTGGGCAGGGCAAGCCCTTGGGGGTGCCGGTACAAGAAGGTGGCTGTAGCTCTGTGATGGACACCCCCTCTGGCTCAGGCTGTGCAAGTACCAGGGTCCTTGCATATATCTGGGTGACGTGATTGAGACAGACATCTGAAATTTCCTGTTAATGAGATAAGCCATGTGAGACAGCAGGCTGTTACGTGGGTAAAATTAAAATGAGGTGCTTGTATTCACACCCCAGGCTTGGTGAGCAGGTTTTACCTATTTTATTAGGAAAGAGAGTGGTGAAAGTATCTTCCTTAATCACAATGTGTCTAGAAGCCTATGTAAATAAGGCAGCAGATTTTTAACATTTCCACCGCCAGCCCTCAGATACCCAGAAGTGTGAGTTCTGTCTTGTCCTCTGGGTTTCAACTCCAGCAATATCTTTGGCTGTGTTTTTCATGGCTATAGAAACCCTGTCTGTGACAAAGGCTGGTCTGTTAGAGTTAGGGACAAGACCATCAAAGTATAGCAATCAGTTTCTTCTGCAAGCTCGTAGCTCTACAACTGATATTCAAAGATGACAGTTTTTCCGAGTTCTCTAAGTGAAGACTTGAAAACCATTCGGCTCTGCGGCATGTAAGTAGATCTCTCCCCTTTGCTCATGCTGCCTACAGAAATGCAGAAGGAATTCTACCTAGTTCCTCAGAAGGAATTTCCTTGATCCAGTAGCAACTGGTTCTTCCTAAAATATGACATAACATTTTTTTTTCCTTAAGGATAAAACTGCATTGAACAAATGCTTCCACTAGAGAATCAAAGGGTGGGAAAAAGAGTCCCTTTATATCTATTCCTTTAAAGGGCCTGTTGCTGGCTGAACTGTCTTTGAACAAAACATAAATATGCTCTTTTACGGATTACAGAATTTGATTGTTCTCCAGAAGTTTTGAAAAACAAACCTACTAAAACGTTATGTTCATTTTTTTGTCCCTGAGAGCTGTCTAAGAAAAAGAAATGAGAAAGTAGTTATGTTTGAACGGAACTACAAAGTTGCTTAGAAAAAATGGTGTAATTCCAGTATTAGAGTTTCAAGGAAAAGGCCAGAATGATTTTTAATATAGGGCGTTGATTTTTCTAAAAGTCTTCCAAACACCCATTTCTAAGGTGGGGGAAGAAAGCTTGACCTTCTCATCTTTCCCTAGTGCTGCTCTGGGATGGTTTGGATATCTATAGGTTGATTAAAATCCAAAATCACCGAAACTCAGGTATATTTTAAAGCACATTTTCCACAGCAAATGTTAATATACTCTGAAAAGCACAAATAAAATCCTAAGTAAATGCAGATTAGTTTTGGCATGTGATGTGTTACACGTGATTAACATTACAACTGAATTATATGGGAATAAATGTGCCTCTCAGATTTCTTCTCCCATGAGCTTTATTTACTCTGTGGTTTACAGTAAATGGGAATGAAGACTGAGTGAACAAGTCTGAAATTTAAAAGTTTTTTTTTTTTTTTATGTCTGTGTCCAAACAACGACAGCCCAACTGCTACATGAAAGCGGCTGGAACATATCGATGGAGAATGTGGGTTATTGAAGATACGTACGCACCGTCTTTTCCTCAACCTGCTTCTGCTCGGCCTCAACTGCTCACTTCTAGGACTTTGAGGACGGAGCCGCTGTGCTATCAGTGGGGTTAAAATGTTTTATTGATCGTGTTGTTACAGTGGTCCCAATGTTTCCCCTTTTGCTCCCCTCCACTCAGCACCCGCCACTCCCTCAGGCCATCCCCCCACTTTTCTTCATGTCCATGGTCATGGGTATAAGCTCTTTGGCTACTCCATTTCCTATACTGCACTTTACATCCCATGGCTATTCTGTAACTACCTATTTGTACTTAATCCCCTCACCTCTTCATCCATTCCCCCCAAACTCCCCTCCCATCTTGGCAACCATCAAAATGCTTTCCATATCCATGATTCTGACTTTGTTCTTCTTGTTTACTTGTTTTTATAAATTCAGTTATTGATATGTATGTGTTTATTGCCATTTTATTATTCATAGTTTTGATGTTTTTCTTTTTCTTAAGTAAGTCCCTTTAATATTTCATATAATAATGATTTGGCAATGATGAACTCCTTTCATTTTTTCTTGTCTGGGAAGCTACAGGGAAGTTCCCACAAGGCTCAGCCGATTCCTCAAAAGAAACTTTGCAGGCTAGAAAGGATTGGCAAGAAATGTTCAAAGTCATGAAAAGCAGACACCTACAGCCAAGATCACTCTACCCAGCAATGCTACCGTTTGGAAGGGCAGATAAAGAACAAAGGTTTTCATATTGCTCCTGAACAATATATATATTTTTAACTATAGGCATCTTAACTCTTACATTGCTTACCTTTTCCTTATCTTTCAAAACATGTTCTTATGAAAGTATCATCCTATCAATTTACTTGATATCTACAAAATACCCAACCACCAAAAATATACACTTTCAAGTACACATGGGATATTCACCAAGATACAGCATATTCGGTGCCACAAAATATATTTTAACAAATTTAAAATAATTAAGATCATACAATGTAAACTCCCCAACAATAAAAAATTAAACCACAAGCCAATAACAAAAATATATCTAAAAATATCTGAAATAATTGAAAATTTAAAAAGCTGCCAAAAATCTAATTAAACCATGGGCCAAAGAGACAGTCACAGAGAAATTATAATTAGAGATCAATAAAATTTAAAACAGATTTAAAAATTGTGGAAGGGAAGCCAAAAGCTGGTTCTTCATAATTATCAATTTTAATGATAACTCTCTAACTCAACAAATGTGTGGGGGAGAAGAGGATGGAGAACCAGTTACGAAAGAAGAAATGAAAGAGGTTAGTATACATATTAACAAATTTATGTGATAAATTCAACAACTACAGTTGAAATGAACACACATGCAAAGCTATAAAATATTAACATTGATGCAAGAAGAAATTGATAGCCTGATTAATCTTATATCTAGTAAAGAAACTAAATTCACAGTTAAAAATCACTTTAAAAAAGTAAATTTTAGGCCCAAATGGCTTCACTGGTAAATTCTTCTAGACACTGAAGAAAGAACACTGCTCCTCTACAAAACTTCTTAAAACAGAAAAGAAAGAAAACCTTTCCAACTCATTTTATGAGGCCAATATTACCATATAGCAAACCTTGTCAAGAAATCATATAACAGAAAACTACAGACCAATATACTTCATGAATATGGCACAAAATCATTACACAAATTAACAAGTCATAAATAAAAAGAAATAGTATATTATACCAAGTGGGCTATATTCCAGGAATACAGACTTGGTTTCACATTAAAAAAATCTATTGGTATGGCTCAGTGTATCAACAAACCAAGAAGAAAAAGTATATGATCATAGAAATACATGTAGAAAATGACTCGGTAGAATTCAACACTAACCTCTAACAGAAACTCTGATCAAACTAGTAACAGATGGGAAATTCCTCAAACTGATAAACTGTCCGTATAGAAAGCCTACAACTAACATTACACTTTATAGACAAAGACTGAACGCTTTTCTTCTAAGATTGGGAAGAAGGCCGGCGGCTTCCCCTCATCACTGTGACTTACGGTCTTCATCAGTGCAAATAAAAAATAAGCAATTGAAACAGGAGTGAATGAATGAGTTCAAACTGGAAAGCAAAAAGCATGAAACTGTCTTTATTTGCAGTAGACAATCCCAAATAAGTTTTGCAAAAGGTACTATAACGAGTAAGTTCAGCAGGGTCACAGGATACAAGATTGAAAAGTCACTATATTCCTTTATACTAAATGAACAATTAGGAACTGAAATCAAGAAAAAAAACAGAATCATTTTAAAATGACAACAAAAATGAAACAGAGCTAGCACAACGTATGGGAATATGTACGCTATAAAAATACAAAACATTACAGAGATAAATTTAAAAAGGCCTAGACAAGTGGCACTATGTAACATGTTCGGGGATCAGAATGCTCAGTAACGTAAGAATGTAAATTCTTCTCTAAACTGAACTAAAGATCCAAGCAATCTCAAAAACTAATTCAGGTGTCGATTTGGGTAGAATTTTGCAGACATTCTAAACTGTATATAGAAAAGCAAAGGACCGAGAATGGACAAAACGACATTAAGAATGAGAAACAAAGGAGGATTTATGCCTGAAACTGATACAGAATCGTATGGAATGGATACTTTAATTAAAAAAAATAAAAAGAAAAAAGAAAGTAAAAACAAACCCATACATAGATGATTAAGGACTGGTACCCAATATATAAACATCAATTTTCACAACTCAATAAGAAACAACCAACCAAATTAAAAAGGACATAAGCCTTGAGCAGACACTTTGCCAAGAAGAGATAAAGATGGCAAATAATCATATGAAAAAATCTGTTAACATCTTTAAACATGAGATTGCAAATTAAAACCACATTGAGAAACCAATGAAGATAAATGCATACATATACAGGGTGGGGCAAAAGTAGGTCTACAGCTGTTCGTATAGAAGACAATACAATAATTAATAAATAGCAGTACAAGAATAAACTCCGCGTCTGCGTACTCACCACTGCAAACCTGCTTTCCCCCATCCTCTCTATGTAGACAATACAAGTGCCGACGAGGATGCAAAGCAACCAAAACTCTCAGATTTTTTTGGTGGAAATGCAAAAATGGCACACCCAGAGCTTGGTAGGCTCTTATAAAATTAAACATACAAAAGAATAAACTTAACTCTACCACCTTAGGTTTCCACCCAATAGAAATGAAGATCCACGTGCCCACAACACCCTGAACATGGAAGCGTACAGCAGCTTTGTCCAAAATCTGCAAAACCAAGAAAAAACTCCAACGTCTGTCACCTAGTGACTGGGTAAAGAAATTGTGGTGCGATTAAAAGGAGCAAATCACCGACACACACTATACATGACTCAAGACCATAATGTAAAGTGGAACGAGCAAGAAGCAAATGGTTACATCCTATACGACGACATTTACATGACATCCCACAAAAGGGCAAAAACTATAGACAGGAAAAAAAAAATCAATGTGTGTTAGCGGTGGGGACTGAGGGAGGTATTGATCTCAGAGTGACATGAGGGAACTCTTTTGGAAGAGTACTTAAAGCTGATTTTGGCACTGGTTACGCGATTCTCGATTTTTGCCAAAAGTCATCGAACTGTGTATCTGCAAAGGATGAACTTTAATGCATTAAATCATGATTTAAGGAACCTGACTTCCATATTATATGTTGTGATTAAATTAGCTGAACTATGGCTTAACCCAGGGTTGCCTGTAGGCATTTCAGATAAAACGGTGAAGCGTTAAGTGTGTGATTTTTCAGGCAAAATCAGAGGAGAGTGTTTCTGGAAACCCATAAGCCACCACACAGGTGGCCCTTGGTCCACCCAGGTGAGCAGCAGTGAGTGGGGTGGCACACAGCTCAGTACCTCTGGATCAACGCCAGCCTCAGAGCCTCTGACTGTCAGGAGGCAGAGCAGAAGTGCTGAATCTGCCAGTCCAAAATCAAAGCTGGACCTGTTCCAGCACTTTCCACCCTCCATTTCCCATGCTTATTAATTCTGTGTTTCACCCACTCCATCACCACCCCTCTCAGCCCCAGCCTCACTTAGGTTCAGAATGTTCTCCTTACAGGATCATGAGGTGGCCAGGAGCCATAAAATATGAGAAAAGGTGAGGGAATGAGGACCTTTAGCCTATAAAAGAAATAATGAGCCAACATACGATTCCTATTTTCAAATATTTAAAAGTCTGTCTGTGGAAGATAAAACTCCTTCACAATGTGAAGCTTCCAAACCATAATGAGGATTAGACTCCTCATTCAAGTTACAGGGAACGTGGAATTAGTTTAATACGAACAAATGTGGAAGGTCTCTAACTGAAGAGTAACAACAGATACCATGTACTGAGATAGTTTTATATACATTACCGCTTTTAATCTTATAACAATCCTTTGAAGGAGACACAGATCATATAAAATACTTCAGTTCATGCAACTAAGGACCAGCATACTGAAGATGGGAACCTAGGTCTCCCCTTGCTCCCCTTGCTCTGTCTCCCAGTGAACTCCACATGGTGACTGTGAATTCCCATCATTGACTCTTCTCAAGCCTACTGGGAGCCACTGGACTGGGATGCTTTATAAGAAGTTCTACCAGGGATGAGCTCGATTCCAGCTGCTTGCTACTTAGATACCATCCGATCAAGACCCAGGTAACATTCTTTATTCGTGCACTTTTCTTATTCACATAATAAATGAAGCGATACCGTCCTCTCTCCTTTTTCGATGAGTCCATTACTTTCTGAATTAATTTCTCTTGCATATCAAGGAAATGCACCCTTCTTCATCACCTTGTACAACTAGAGATGGGTCCAGGTGAAAGAAGGAGGCTTTTTAGCCCAGAACAGCGGAACTGTGGCCCTGCCAGGGAGTGGAATTTACAAATGGGAGAGCCTGCTCTCACCCAGGTGCCGCTAAGAGCCCTGACATTTGAGGCCGGTTGGTTGGCTGCTACCCTCCAGCACTGTGCCAACATCTGTGTGGAAAGAGGCACTTTCTCCTATCCAAGTCTTGCAGAGAACCCCAAGGGCTTATTATTGGGAGCATTGATGGATATTTATTTAAAAAGTTCAGGAGCCTGAAAAGGGCTGATAAGAAAGACTTAATATTTGTTTCCTCTTTGTATACTCATTTTTCCCCAGGTTATTGAAACATGTGGAAAATACTGAATTCCTTTTGTTAGTTCCTATTCACATTTTGTATATGAATGTCATCTACTTTTTCATTTTGTTGTTTTATGCTGAGTGGTTTAGAAGTCATAAAATTGTAAAATTTAAGGTAGATGTCACCCAATTTGATTGAACCCCCGCTACAAGAATCCCTTCTACAGCCTCCATGAAAAAGTCAGCATAAAATGTATGCTTGAGCATCTCGCATAACGACAGAGCAGGCCATTCTGCCGTGAAGCCAGTTATCCAAAGTTATTTTTCCTAAACAGCTGAACTTCATCTCTGAGTAACTCTGTCACTTACTGATCTCTGGGGAACACACAGAACATCTCCCCTTTGCCTTTCCCAAGGCAGCCTTCAACTATGAGTGGGTACGAAGCCTTCTATGACGATTTTATGGTTGTCTCTATCTATCCTGCCTGGGCCTCTGTTTCCATAGCAACTTTGAACCTTATCTGTGCCAGCTGGTAATCACCCCCACTCCTACCCTTCCCATACTCTCCCCTGAGCACTTGACTTGTCCTGGATCACAGGGAATTGGAAAACTACCATGTCCAAGACTTTCTTTTGAGCTGCATTTGGTCAGGTTAGGGAGTTAGGTTGAGGGCCAGAGAAGAGAGAAGGCATTGGGCTTCCCATATATCACGTCTGTTTCCTTCCGTAATGCCAGAGGTGTCCCTTTTCCTGGCTCTACACTGACTGTGAGCTGTTATAACACTTAGCACATTCTGCACTCTGCTACAGCTTTCTGCATTCACACCTCCCCTCGCCACTGGGTCAGTCATGAGGATAACACCTAGCATTTGCCTCAGCAATGTTAGGTTGAAAATTTCTTATCATTTGCAATTACATCTCCCCTCAGATTCCTGTTCTTCAGACTACACACAGCCAATTTATCTTTGTTCATCGTAAGGCATCATTTATAAATACCCCATTTTCTCACCCCCTCCTCCTGCTGTTCTCTCCCAGTTCACTGGTTCTTAAAATGTTACAGGTAAAAATAAACAAACCATGCCAGATCTAGTCTAATAATAAAATGCTTCAAAGTGAAAAGAACCAATATTTCTATCAATATCTGAACACTCTCCACCCATCAATGCAACCTTTGATTGCACTTGCTTTTTTGCAGAAATCACGTAACATGCAAAAGTCATATTAAAATTCTGTTCAAACACCAACACCATAAATCAGCGTTGAATACGAAACACTCAAGATAACGTCTGTTTTTCATTCTTTTGTCCTTCCCATTTGTAAAATTTACAAGCTGTCCTTCTACGCTTTCATTCAAAATACCGACAGCATACTGGATAGGACAGTCCCCAAACCTTCAACACTGGTTTCCAGTCACGACTCAGAGTTAGAGGTCTCTTCACTGCTCTCCACCTCATTACCGCTCGCACGGAGGGATGTTCTCAATTTCTCACAAGTCAAGAGCTTTGAAATTCAAAGTTGACTTTAAACATTATATTTAATGTACTGTTTCATATGTATACATGCTTTCAATTACCTTTCATAGGCTAAAATTTATTTTTAGGATTTTGGCACTGCTGATACTCCAAATAATACATCAGTTTTGTCAAAAGACAAAAGAAAAGTTAGAGTTACTACATTACTTCTTTTGCTTTTGTAGCTGTTTAATAAAATTGAAATCCCTAGGTATTTTGCATTACAAAGGTTTTTTTTTTTGACAAATCATTACTTTAAAAAATGGACTCTTCTTAACAACAAAAACTGTTCATTGGGTGAATATGCGGTTCATGGAAATGTATGCAGTAAGTGTACCCTTGTAACAAAACGCTACCCTGTGGGTTTGGTTTGCCTTCCTGATGACTGGAGATGGGAGCCCCTTGCCAAGTACTTGCTGACCATTTGAATATCTTCTTCAGAAAATGTCTATTCAAGTGCTATGCCCATTTTTAAGTTGAATTATTTGGTTTTTCACTATTGAGTGTTATGAGTTCCTTATGTGTTTTGGATGTTAGCCCCTTGTCAGATATGTGCTGTGAGATACCGTCTCCCGTTCCGTACGCTGCCCTTTCCTTCCGTTAATGGTCCCTTTTGCTGTGCAGAAGGTTTTTGGTCTTATTTTTGCTTTTGTTGCTTGTGCTTTGGGCGTCATACCCATAAAACCATTGCCTTATTTGTGGAATATAAAACAATCAAACTAGAAAGCGAGAACCGGTTGGCAGTTGGAGGAGTAGGGGGTGAGGGGTGGAGAAATGGGTGCAGCTGGTGGGAAGGCGGAAGCTTCTAGTTATGAAACAACTAGTTCTGGGAACATGATGCACAGCATGGAACTGTGGTTGACAATACCACATTGTATATTTGAAAGTTGCTAAAAGAGTAGATTTTAAAAGTTCTCACCACAAGAAAATCATAACTATGTGAAGCGATAGATGTGATAACTAACCTTATTATGATAATCATTTTTCTCAATATTATATAAAATCACTATATTGTGTACCTTAAACTTATACAATATCTCAATAAGGCCAGACAAAAATATCACATTTGCACAGTACTGTACATCAAACTAGAAGTTAGCAAACTGGGGCTGAGGAACAAAGTGAAAACCCAGAAGAACAAATAGTTATTGCAAATAACTAGTAGCTCAGAGAACAAGGCCTGCATCCAAAGTTAAGAGGTCAACATCTACGCAAGAGCCAGCATTTGGTACCCACACAAGGGGAAAGAAAGGGGAGGGAGAGGCAGGGAGGGAGGGGGGAGGGAGAGAGAGAATAGGAATATACCATAAATCAGATCCAAAAATAGAGGGACAAAGGGAAAGTATTTAGAGAAATACCAGAGCAACTCAGAAAAATGTTTACGAAATAACTATTATTATGACATCCTATGTCAGGTACTGGAAGGTGGGAAAAAAAAAAAAAGAAAAGAAAAGAAATCCACACCTCTCCTTTACATAAAGTTTTTGTTGGAAATCTAGTGATTGGCTCTCATGATAAGTTAAATGTATAATGCACACTTTAAAGATAATTATAAGACAGCCTTTAAAATACATAAAGCGATACCATATATTTACACAGGATAAAATGCTGAATGAGTTAGAAAGAGGATAAAAGCTCAGGGGAGAAGCATACCACTTCTTAGTGGAATAGTTGAAGAACGTTTTGTGTTAGAAGTCAAGTTCAGCGCTAGGATAAACAGGACATTAGTGTGGGGGGCTGTGGAGGTCATGCCAGTTGAGTGAGTATACATGCATATAACACATACTTGCACACACAGGCAATGAGGCCCTTTGCGTATCCTGGTGAGGACCTCAATCTCAAGCGAAGTGATACTGTCTTAGCCAAGGTTGTGATAAAATATGGAAATAGAGGCAAAATTAAATTGCGGCTTCAATGTCCAAAAAATTTTTCATCTACAGTCTATGGAAAAACACTGAAGCATTTGAATAAGAGATTGAAATGATAAAACAATACAATTATTTTCTTCCCTGATTATCAGAAGGGCACCGGTCAATGATTCAGTCTCTTAGGCAATCAGTCTAGCAGTAAATATTCATTGATTCAAGTGTTTGTCCTCTATTTTTTGAAGTCAGACACTGATAAAAATCACCCAAGAATATTTTTGCCGAAGTTCATGTATTTTAATTATCAATTTGCAGAAGAGATCTGATGAATCAGGCTTTGGCAAAAACCTACCCAACTACCCTAGCAACAGCTGCTTGGTGTTTCCTTGCTCCCACTGGCCCACCTAGCAGGCTGAGAAGCCCCACTGGTTGGTCTTCCACCCTGGAGAAGATGCAGTTTCTCCTGGATGGTCAACGTGGCCATTTAGTACAACATGAAAGGAGCTTGCTTCAGCTTGCCTTGCTGAGTTTCACATGGGTCCGTGACAATTTCCAACCCTGAGCAGTTTTAATTTTCTTTTTTGTGTGTGTGACTTCTAATTTTAATGGCTGAGTATTTGAAAGAGAAAATGAATCCTAATGAAGATGGAAGACAGATTTGCTTAGCTCCACTGCCAGGTGAAACATCTTGGCATGCAAAACCAGTAGTTGTGCAATGATCTTAGCAGACGGAAAGAAAACAGCGATAATAGATGAACTTGGCTCTTTAGCCAAAAGACCATAAATGGTGGAACATGCAGAACCAGCCAGAATAACTGAAGGTTGTTTTGATGTTTAAAGGGGCTGAAGTGTTACTCAGTGGTTTGTCTTTAGAGCAGGGCTGTAAATGACAAATTTTCTAACACTGCCGGTTTGCCATCTGTTTTTGAGAAATTATAGCTGATAATAGATAGTACAAAGCATGGCCTTGCTAAGCTTCACTAGAAACCACCCAAACAAAACCCATGCCATATTTTCCCCCATTTCTAGAGAGCTACTCAGAAAAGGCAGTAAAGGGAATGCGTACAATTAAAATATCCCCACATTAAATTTTATTCCACTTAATCAAAGGGAAATCATGCAATGTTGGTTTATTAACGTCTATCGTAATTAGCCATAATTTCATAAGAAATGGTTTTCATAAGTATCTTTAAAAGGACTTAATAGATAAAACAGATACTCAACTATTATGCATTTTCCAATGGCTATGCTTGTCAGAAACATCTGTTGTATCACATTAGCGTCATTCTTTGTTTTTTATTTGTATTTTTTTAATTATTTCATTTTATTTTTAGACAGAGAGGAAGGGAAGCAGAAAGAGAGGGAAAGAAACATCAATGTGTGGTTGCTTCTTGGGTACCCCATCTCTGGGGACCTGGCCTGCAACCCAGGCATGTGCCCTGACTGGGAATCAAACAGGTGACCCTGTGGTCCGAGGCTGGTGTTCAATCCACTGAGCCACACCAGCCAGGGCTGTTTTTGACTTATTTTTAAATAAGTAATATCCAGAATGGTCAATTCTTCACTACATATACAAGCTTTGGTTTTAGCTGGCATTTATCTCCTTCCAAAAGTCAAATCTGCCTTGGAACAGAACAAGGTCATCAATAAGGATGACTTTTGGAACAATGTATCTGTAGAAAAAACAAAACGGCATGACCTTAGTCAGTGACAGTGACATTGAAATAAAAAAACTTTATAAATTTGCATTTTTTTTCAATTGCATTCATATCATGTGTTTAGTCCATATCATGTGGCCTAAAACTTGAGTATGCTTGGTAAACACCAGTCACATAAATTTATAAGCATGTAACACACAAGTTAATAACATTCTACATTGACCAGTACAATAATATAGATTTTGATAAATACGTGCATTGTGTAAAAGGGCATTTTAGTTTTACAAGAGATATATAATTAATTTTTGAATTAAAATATTCATAAATACAAGAATTTTCATCTAAATTCCTGGTAGTTGTATGATTTCATAACAAAAGCTTAAAAATTTAGAACTCGAGACAAATGGCTTGTTGTATTTAACTCTTAGGTAAATATAAGAACCTAAAAGAAACTGTTTCTACTATAATCCAAAGACATTATTTCTTAAAATACCATACCACAATCATTTCATTCCAGAAAATGATAAATTAAAAGACCTCAGCATAAATACTTAATTATGTAACCAAATCAATATATGAAATTAAACTCAGTAAATGCTTCACCAACAAATTATGCAGCTCCAAATATTTGTTTTTGACTAATTCAATATTCTAATACAAATAATATTCTATGAATCCTTCATATTTATAAGTCATTTTATCTAGCTGCAAATTGCTTTCACATGAGTCCTACCATTCATTTCTGGGAAGTCAAGGAATGAGGCGACTTGTCTCTCAATGGAAACAGAAGGATACGGCCGAGAGAGAGCCCCATGCGCTACAGAAACCACACACTCCATATAATGATGCCGACCAGGGCAACTGCACACATTCATCAGTGTAAATACAGGTGACCCAAGCATGCCAGGCCATCTATCTGCTTCCAGCTGCCATCCTGCTGGGACCGGGCCAGCTCCCTGACAGCAAATCTTTACACCATTATTTTATCCCCTGTGCTGACAAGACATTTCACACTGCTAGTGGCTGAATGCTTATGGGCAAGGACATCGCTTCCATTATTGCCATTAGTTCTCTGCCCCCACGCAGGAGCAGGGGACAGGAAAGGCCAAATGGGCAAGAACAAGTTTCCCCTGGTCCCCAGCTTTACAAACACAGGCTGCTTCCTGTGGAACATGTGAAGGTATTTGACTTTTTTAAAGATAGGAGAAACTGTTCTGAGAGTTTTCTTTCTTACCAGGTGGTCGATGGAAACAACAAATTCTTGAGAGGGTAGTAATGGGGACAATGCTAGATGAAGTGGAAAGAGCTTTGATTTCTATTTCTGCCACTGACCAGTTAAGCGACTTTAGCAAATCCCTTAGTTTGGTTCTTAATTCACTTCTATTTCTCTCTTTTAATGACAGGCTTCCTTTCAGCCACACACATAGACAAAAGACTAAATGTTCAAAAATGTCCTACTCATTTCTCCCTATAATTAAACATTCAAGATAATTTCCAAAACTCCCTAAGGCAATTGTCCTGAGCGACTGCAAAAGAACCCCTTTTAAATTGTTGGAATTACAATCCCCCATGCTCCTCCCCAGTCACTGACCACTGCGTTGTCATTCAACTATTGGCAAACCTGGTCTAATTGTAAAATACAGTATTCTTTTTCCAAAAGACACTTCGGGAGTTAGTAAACTAGGAGTTTGAAAATGTTCAGAAGTGTCATTGCAAATGCTCCATTTCTATTAAAGCATAAGGCATAGGCTGTATATTTAATATTTACACAAAATCCCATCTGAGAAGCTCTATAAAGACGGTGGTCCTGGGTGTCTTCCTCACTATTATTTTTTTAGGTGCCTAATGAAACATCCAACACATACACTGACAATGGGAAGAGGTTAAACCATCAGGATTAAGAGTAAAGGTAAGCAACATAAAGGAAAGAATAAATAAACAAAGGGGACTTCATCAAAATAAAAAGCGTCTGCATGGCTAAAGAAAACATCAGCAAAATGAAAAGCAAACAAACTGTGTGGGAAAATATAATTGCAAATGATACCTCGGACAATGGTTGGATCTCCAAAATATATAACAAACTCACATGACTCTACTCCAGGAAGACAAACAACCCAATTAAAAAGAACAGGCAAAGGACTTGAACAGACACTTCTCCAAGGAAGACATACAGAGGGCCCAGAGACATATGAAAAGATGCTCAGCATCACTAGCCATCAGAGATGCAAATTGAAACCGCAATGAGGTACCATCTCACACTGGTTAGAGTGGCCAACATAAACAAGTCAACAAACAAATGTTGGAGAGGATGCGGAGAAAAGGGAAACCTAGTGCACTGTTGGTGGGAATGCAGACTGGTGAGGCCACTGTGGAAAACAGTACGGAATTTCCTCAGAAAACTAAAAATGGAACTACCCTTTGACCCAGTAATTTCCCTGCTGGGATTATACCACAAGAACCCTGAAACACTAATTCAAAACAATGTATGCACCCCAAAGTTCATAGCAGCACAATTTACAATGGCCAAGTGCAGGAAGCCACCTAAGTGCCCATCAGTAAATGAGTGGATCAAAAAACTATGGTACATTTACACAGTGGAATTCTATGCAGCAGAGAGAAAGAAGGAGCTCCTATCCTTCATGGCAGCATGGATGGAACTGGAGAGCATTATGCTAAGTGAAATAAGCCAGGCAGTGAAAGGCAAATACAATATGATCTCGCCTATAAGTGGAACCTAATGAACAAAACAAGCAAGCAAGCAAAATATAATCAGAGACATTGAAATAAAGAACAAATTGACAGGAACCAGGGCAGGGGGGAAGGGATAACAGGGGGATAAAGGGACAGGGTCATCAACAAACATGTATAAAGGACACATGGACAAAGCCAGAGGGGGAGCAGTGGGGGGAAAATGGAGACAACTGTACTTGAACAACAATAAAAAAAAAAAAGAGTAAATGTACAAACTAAGATCCGAGAAGATCCCTTTGTGGAATCACTAGCTGATCTGGACGTGGGAACTGGTGACTGAGAAGAACTGCTTTCCCAGGGAGGAGAAGTTAAGAAAAGTTTTGTATGGACCCAAACTAGAAACACTATTCAGTGAGAAAGAACAGAACATGAGCTGGCAAGCCTTCCCATCTCAACCTTCTATTTACTGAAAGCGGTTTTTGTTACATTCAAAGCAGTATCCTGTGAATGCAGACATCCTGCCGACTGAAGGGGAAAGGCGTTTTCTCCTATACCGCTTCCAGAGAGGAGTCTCCTTCTCCCGATGGTAGCAAGAAAGCTCAGGCAGGCCTTCCACTGTTACCACGTGCAAGTCCTCAGCTGCTTATGTATTGCTGTTTTCTTTTTCCTTTGGTCTGCCAAATTGCAATGTGCCATAGAAATAAACTAAAATAAGACAGTTCGATCACTTCTCACGCTTTGACTCAGTCATGATGTAGTTAGTTTGAAAAGATCCCTGTGTTCAAACACTCATTTCTACTACTTCTTTCTGAAGTTCAGAGTTATTGTAAATGTTTTGACTTCATATGATAGAAGTCTCTAATATCCTTCCACTTATATTCCCTTAAAAATAAGTCTGTCATTAGCAATTCCCCAAACTGCTAATGCATCTCCAGAAGTAACAAGATTTTTAAAGAGGTCATGACAATAAAACTTCTCAGTGAAGTCAAATGTCTTGAAATCTCAGTTACCATTAATACTCGTCAAGAATCTTCAAAAATCTCAGTGCAGTTCACACATTAGTTCATTCTGTCAGCAGCCTGGTCCTGGGCCCACGTCACAAATAATGACTGGAAAAAGACGTAGCCCACAGTGGGTGAATCAGAAAACCAACAATCTTAGGTCAGTTTCCCACAAGCTCCATGTCCTCCCTGATTTTACTGTCCCTGTCCTTCAGAAAACATCCCTCTTTAAGTTACCACCACTGTGTGCCATGGATCTTGAAAAATGAGGTGAGAACACTTGAGTTTGTCTAAATTTCTGTGACCCCCAACAATGCACTACCTAAAAAAGATATGAGAACCTAGTTTATAGAGGATCTGCTTTATTTTCTTTTAATCCTCACTCAAGGATATGTTTATTGATTTGAGAAAGAGAGAGAGAGAGAGAGAAAGAAACATTGAGAGAGAAACATTGAGAGAGAAACATTGATGTCAGAGAGAAACATTGATGTCAGAGAGAAACATTGATCAGCTGCCTCCTGTATGCAACCTGACTGAGGAATCAATCTGCAACCTTTTTGGTGTACGGGACAATCCTTCGACCAGCTGAGCCATTCAGCCAGGGCTTTTTTCTTTCTTTCTTTTTTCTGATTGCTTTTTAATGTAAGGAATCTTCAGAGTAACCAAAAGGCCACACTGCCAAAAGCCACAACTATGTATTTATGCTTATTATCACTATGCTGTTTCACATTTCCAAATGTACGTCTTACCCTATACACTTTCTAATACGTTGTTGGGTGTGAAATGATTCATTTTATATATTTCTTTTCAAGATCTTCCAGAACATGGAAGAACATAGTTTGGGGAATAAATAGGAAGATGAGAAGAAACAGGGTAAGAAGAAGCCTGCTAGAAGACTCCTGTATAGTCCAGAAGAAAGATGACAGAAATTTAGACTAAACTGACATCACTAAAGATGGAGAGAAATGGGCAGAATTAAACAAAGGACTCTTTTCCCATTGAGAAAATCCCAATTTTTGAAAAAGTTTTAAATGAGTCTATAAAAAATTATACAATATTCAGAATAATCCCCATATCCTTCAGGTTAATTTTGGAACAGCAATATTTTTTAATCACAAAATTTTAAAACAATGAAAAACTTGGGTATTGATTTCATGGAAGTTTGAAACTATGGCAATATGCAGTGATATGAAATCAATCCTGCTGGCGGGACATAGTAAGTAGTCAGATTACTGTACATTGTACGACTTTACACATTCATCACTCTCAGCATGAGAAAATGCGTCAAGGTGTACTGCACGGGTTGTTCATTACCGTTTCAATGGGGACTGCCATTGAGTGATAGAACTTGGCTTTGTTATTGCTCTAAGTTATCAGCAAAACCTAATCAGCTGGAAGACAGATGGGCGGCTTCATGTCTTGCAAATAGCGTTCATTCAA
The DNA here is from genome assembly GCF_022682495.2 of Desmodus rotundus. NCBI lineage: Eukaryota > Metazoa > Chordata > Mammalia > Chiroptera > Phyllostomidae > Desmodus > Desmodus rotundus. The sequence continues at coordinate 87,807,182 of NC_071392.1, read as the reverse complement.
TATGTATTTATTCACTCAACTATGGATGCCTCACGGACTACAGTTAGTTTTCCGAAGCCATGTGACGTTCACTTAACAAGTTTTCATTTGGGGTTGCCAAGAGGCGGTGTCTCCTTAAGAAGCCCATTTTGGTTTCCATGATCGATTTACTTTTGGATTTCTCCTACTGACATTCTGGCTTTTCGTTTTTATCTTTTTGTTCCCTCTCTCTGTCATGAAGTAAAGCTATCTTTCCAATTCATCTGTGTGGTAACAATTAGATTTAATGTGATTAAATTGGGAATTATTCCGTGAAGTACGTTAATCAGTCACTTCCCCCCACTGTTGATCTAATTCATTCCCTTTCTTTATTTCCATTTTAATAATTATTTTATCATTTTACATTAATTTGCTTCCAATAAATTAAATTAAATGCATCAAAGGGCCTCAAAGCAAATTAGCTTTTTGCTAAGTCAGGCCTTAAAGATCCAAAATATGATTTTGTTTTTCATTCTGTAGATTATAAATACACATTACACACTGGGGAAAAGCACTTTAAACTTACTTTCTGTTGCTTCCAAAATATCTAAGAATTCCTTCTAGACCACAGGTGGCAAACACAAGGCCCGTGGGCTGAATCTGGCCCTCTACCTTGTTTTATCTGGCCTGGCACCTTGTTTCTATCTGGCGGCAATGCTGAGCTCCTTGCCCCTAGTTAAGAAGTAGTTACACTTATACAGTCCTAAAATTACATTTGGCCCTTTGAAGGCAACTGTGAGGCTGATGCGGCCCCTGGTGAAAATGAGTTTGACACCCCTGTAAACATCTCGACCCAAAGGAGTTTCCTCATAAGTCTTTATACAATAAGTTTATTTTAGAAAAATTTAGTTTCCTTTAAAAAAATTTTTTTTAAAGCTTTGAATTGCAGAATAAAATTTTCACTCATGGATTAAAAATCTGGCTCTAAGCTTTTTTTTTTTCTTTCTAGAGAAAGAAATTCCTAATTTAAAAAATTCCCCTACTATGCTCTCCTTATTTCATCTTGATTATAGCTACACAGAGAACAGCCATAAACTTAAATATTTAAAATGAATTCAATTCTCTCTGATGGGAAAAAATATCCTATCTTTTCAGCGCCCTACATTCTTGAGACACAGAAAGGCACAGAGTTTATTCCAACAGATAACTTGAAAATAACTTATTTAGAACTCAAAATCTATCTTTCATACGTAGTAAACATTGCATTTAAGTTGCTAGCTTGTCTGCATAATACCCCTGACGTGGGGAAATAGGAAAGTATTTTCTGAGAAAGATTCACCCCACCTGTGATATCAAGAATGTACCACCCTGTGTGATGTCAGAGTTTGCTCTGGGAAATTAGCGGGAAGAGACCCCGGTTCTGGCAGAGTCGGCACTGCAGGGCGTTGAGTGTTGGGCTGAGCATGTCAGCAGAGAAGCGGGGGGGGCAGAGTCCCACCTAAATGCTCATGATGTATTCGGTATTTACTGACTCATGATTATAAAACATTTTTTTTTCTTCCATGGGAGTCCCTCTCAAGATGAATGTAGGTTAGTGGAGTAAACGTTCACAACAACTCTAGCGCAAAGAATAGGTGAAAAGATGAATGTTTCCATAACTTCTACTGTTTGGATCAAGAAAGGCAACCTGGAGCTCAAGCCCTGGGCTTTTTCTGTGAAGTTGCTTCCATGATTGGTTCTGACTGTCTTCTTTTCACCTTGAGGGGGGTCCTCCCCCCAACATTGCTCAGTCCCACCACTTTCTCTCTTTCCTGTGCAGCAGGCACAGGGTGAAATTTCACATCTTTTTGTCTCTCTTTGTCCAATGTGAAGCAACTTATGTCTTATTGCTCTTTAATAGCATAGGAACTATAAAGAAACAGACAACCAAAAATGTCTCAATAGTGTGTATTATGTTTTTAATTATTTATCACTTTTAACCAAATTCCTCAGAAGAGAGATTCTTACAAAGATACTCGTATTTTTTTTTCTCTTAATATACACAAAGGATCAAGGTAAACTTTTTTTTCCTTTTTTTTAAACAGAAGGTCACCATGGTGACCTTGGGTGGTGAGCACACAATGTAATATACAGATGTGTATCACAGAAATGGACACTTGGAACCCGTGTGGTCTTACAAACCAGTGTCACCCCAACAAATTTAAACAAACAAACAAAAAGGCCAGTCACCACGCTCCTGTTTTCTGGCATTTCTGAAGAGGAACAAGGTGAGGATAGGAACCGAGGCTAACATTCAGACAAGGTCCTGGACAAGGTGCGGTGACATCGGAAGGAAGCAGGGCTTGGGGCTGAGATGCGGCAGGACGTCTCCATGCTGCCTGTGCTGGTGCAGAGGGCAGCTGCCGGGTTCACCTGCCTCCTGTAATTCTCCCATCACTGACTCTGCAGACTCTGCCCTGTACCAGGCCTCCGCTAGGACATGACATAAGTCAAGGGGTCCCTGTGCTCCTGTGGCCACTGAAATGGTACCTGCCCCTGAGCCTCTTTGGCTAAAGAATAATTGCATGCCCCTTCTCTCCAGGGCACTCTAGGACTTGCTTTCAGATTTGTCCTGTGGTGAGTGGGCCTTGGTTCTGACAGTTCCATTCTGGTTCCTTCCCAGTTAACGGCACTGTGCCACCAGCAGACCCGGCCCTGGCCCTTCCTGGCTGGTTCAGGGCTGCAGGGCAGTGAAGCCCAGCTCCACCATCACAAAACTCTCAAGGCAGAAGGCATGTCTCTGTGGGATCAGTGAGTCACGACCCCACGGTGACAAATGACACCTGTTGCACGCAAGTCTACCCAACGCACACAATAGAAATGGCTGTAGAGGGAAACCACAGTGTTATTTATGCCAGAAAATTTGAAAACTTGGTGCACAAATAGGACAACTCTCAGAAAAATTTTAGGAATGAATGTGTCCTCAGTTATAATTGTATACATATAAATTATGTATTATATTACTGTTTAGATCTATATTACTACTATTATTTTATAAATAATTTATAATCTATGGTATATATTTATATATGGTTTATATATTTGATATATACTCCACGTAAACCATATATAGATATATGAATATATAATGTATATAAATCATACATAAATATATTATATATTTGATATATATATGTAATAAAATATATATCTATAGTAAAGTATATATTAATATATTACTAAATATACTAGTAGTCTATATATAGACTACTAGTAGTCTAGTAGTAGTAGTAATTATTAATTCTGAACTCTCTGAAGAACTTGTTATAGATCATTGAACAACTTGTGCCAATGTAAATATATGTAGAAAAGCGTGTGACCACACGCATACATACTACATAATGCTGTGGTGTACAAACACAAAAACAGACAATGAACATGTTTGTACTCCCTTCTGGAGCATGTCAGTAAACTACATTATGTTACTTTCTTAAATGAAAATTTCTCTAAGCCACATTTTGCCAGGCTTTTAAACAGTTGTTTTCACTTTTAAAAGAATGGCCACGCCCTGGCTTGTGTGACTCAGTGGACTGAGCTCCAGCCTGCAAACCAGTTTGATTCCCAGTCAGGGCACATGCCTGGGTTATGGGCCACGTCCCCAGTAGGGGATGCTCAAGAGGCAAGCACACATTGATGTTTCTCCCCCTCTCTTTCTCCCTCCCTTCCCCTCTGTCTAAAAATAAATAAATAAAAAATATTTATAAATCAATCAATAAATAGAATATTAAAAAAATGGCTGCAGCTTAGCTAACCTCAGAAAAGCATGTATTGGTTGTGAACAAACGACCGCACATCATTAAAGTGAGCTTAATGTTGGCAAACTTTTCACTGAAAGTCACAACACTGTAATTCATTTGTCACCTGAAATGGTGACATATGATTTTTTCCCATAGCTTATGAGATTTCAGGCAATACCTCAGATAAAATATAGTTCAGAGAGCTTGCAGAAAAATTCGCCAGTTTTATAAGGATATTACCAATACTGTTGAAGAGAGACAGACCTGGACGTCCTGGTGGCTCGCTGTCCCTCCTCCCACCATGCACACACACGAGTGGGCACACACGTGGGAACACATACACACATTCATACACCCACAGAGGGGAGATTAGTGATGTAATTAGTGTCAGACTCCACAGGTCTGGCAGTCAAGGATGCACACTCTGTAGATTTCCTGAAAGTCACTGAACTGTGTACTTTCAATGAGTCAGTTGCATGGTTAAGTGAGCAAGCATATCTCAGTCAAGCTGTTACACACACACACACACACACACAGGTCATACAGTCTCCGTGTGTCTAAACACCCCACCCTCATCTCCATCAGAGCTTCCCCCCACCTCCTCAGTTAAGGAGCTTGCATCATTTTCACTGGCTCTCATCCCCTGCTCCCATTCCATGTGAATATGTAGAACATCATGGTAGTGGAGACCCTTCCCCAATGGAGTTTGTCCATGGGGTACACAGACCCACTCAGCCTGGCATTGAGAGCCCAGGGCACTGATGCTTCCCGCTGCTTCTCTGATTTTAGGTCTCCCCACCTCTCTGCCCCAGTGATCCTGTTACAGCCACCCTTCTTACCACTAGTAGTGCATCGCTGTGACATCCTTGATTTTTCCCTGGGATACACATGTTCGTTCGTTCATTCATTCATTCATTCATTCATTTAAATGTGCATCAGGGTAAATGTGGAGATAGAGCCGTGAACGAGACAGATAATGCCCCTGCTCCTGAGAGCTTCTATCACAGAATACACAACAATGAGTATGTTAAGTGCTGTTTTCAAAAGTACTTGCCTATTTTACTAATTGAATGTTTTATTTATACTTCTGAAATAAGTTAGGATTTGCTTTCCTTTTTTCCTTTAAAAAACAGAGAGTGTAGTTACATCGTCCTAAAAGTCCTCGATTATCCATATTTCTCATCCACCATCATTCCTGCTTGTTCCATGATCTCTTTTCTTGAATGTTTTCATTTACAAACTGGAGGTGATTTTTAAAAATCAAAATCTCTCACAGATATTTAAAAGTAATTTTGTCTTCCTAGCTGCTGTGCCAAGTGGACCGATAATAAAAACAAAACAAAAAAACCCCTAGATTTTACTGTGCTCACTGTTAGATGTGTACATATACTTTCAATTTTCTTTCAGTCACAGTTTACATTCAACATTATTTTGTATTTGTTAGGTGTATATATTTTTTCTGTTCTGAATCTGCAGTGTCTTTGCAAAATGGTGTTTCTTTTTGCGATGCCAAAGCCATTAGAAAACCATTATTTTTTGCTGTCTCCTCCCAAACACCTGCACAGACCCTTGAGTAGAGATCAAAGAGAATACAATCTATTAGAATGTGATAGGCGATGGGCCACTATCACACTAACACCTGCCTTTCATTACCCACAGCACCACGAACTAAAGATCAGAAAGAACTGGTACTGAGGCTGAAATGGAGAATGAAGGAGAAGCCAGGAAATCCAAGAGGAGAAGCAGCCAAAACTAAGTCAGCATCTTCCTACTCCTCAGAGAATAGGACTTGCCCAATAATTAGAATAAAATATGTTCTTTTCTCATTGATGATTATTGCTCAACTGCCCAGGCATTTGATCCTTCAGAGCTGTTCAGAGATAGCCCTGCTTTCTTTCTTCTCAAATGCCAAACAATGGGACGTCTTGCTTCATGATATTCCCAGTTAGGGTCTGACTTGGGCAGGCTTTAGGCTTTTCCCCTGGAACACAAGCATTGCTAGAAAGGCCCTTCACCACATGTTGTCTACCATATGCTCACTTATTATGCTCTCCACATTACCTCTAACAGTGAGATTTATTTCCCTTTTTCTTTCTCTGAGCCTACCCATTATTCTCCTTTGCAGAAATCCAACATCACCTTATCCTTCAAACACTGGAGTTTGAAGTTCTTCCAGGTAAGATGCCTTACACTAAAGAAGAGAAAACCTACAAGGAAGAGCAGGTCAGCGTGACAACAGAGGACCCATGCCCTGACAGGAAGCGATCGTAGTGGATGCTCGGGAAAATCTCGGCGGAAAACCAGGAAGGCGAAATCCTTTTAATCAAATAGAAGTCCTTGAATAAACAGTGTGGTCCTCATTAGACTAATTTGCTGAGCCTTTCCCCTCATGCACACGAGGCCACTCCACTTAGAGAGTGTACTCCACACACTGCAAAGAATAAAATAAAATAAGGGGAGATTCGGCACTTCTTTAATAAGGGATCTGACTAATTCACCAAAGATGACCTTCTGGCCCTAAGGCGATCTTTAGACAATTGATGTGCAGTGTGTACATTATCCAATAACAGGGAAAAGTATAATGAGCCTCCAAAGACACTCTCTGTCGCTCAATGATTCCCTGACATTTCAGAACATCAGAGAAGAAGGATGCCTTTCCTTTGGGATTCGCAGCAGTGTTTGATATAATTTCCCTGTAAATGCCAGATAGGAATATTCCAAAGAAGGAAATAACAAAACAAAACAATACACATAACAAATGGTTTATGCTTTTGAAATAAAAAAAAAAGGGGGGTTTGCTAAGAAATTCCACTAAACAAGCAGAGGCGCTTACAGTTTCTTTGTTTTCTGGATGTTTCCATGAGCCACAGCCTCCGGAATCAGAACGGGTAGGTAGGAAGCACAGGCTGGCACCCTGCCATGTCCCCTGAGGGACCCTGGGAAGACTTCCTTACAGTCTGAACTCATGCTACAAAAGCACTTTCTAAACAGCGAAGCTCCCTAAGCTACTAAGACCAGGGTGGTGCTGGCCATCTCAAGGTAGGGGCTAGAACTTTGATCTCTGCAGTCTGAGTCCCCTCCTTCCTCTCCCGACTGTCACGTCCTAGCTATGGTGTAGATACGAGCAGAGACTGAACCTGTATAAGCTTCGGCTTCCCCTTCTACTAAAATTTGGGTAACGATCGTATTGGTATGCTCAACATTTCCTGAGATGGTGCCTGCTGAATGTCAGCCGCCACGCCTGGCCCACGGAAAGCGCTCAGCAGTCACTGAGCTCCTCGGAGCTCATTACCACTGATTGTTCAGGTCAGCTCTGCTCCTCCCCTGAGGAGGGACTGGGGAAGGTGAGCTCACAAAGGTAGTGTGGAGGTGAGAACATCCACCAAGTCCTAGCAAGAGGGTCACAATAGAGGATAGCGAGGGGTAACGAGAAGTCAGTTTATTCTCAAGGCCATGTTATTGTACCTCATAAAGTTTAGTGTCCTTTCCCCGTAAAACAGGGATAGTATCAGAATCTAACCTGGATGATTCCTGTGAGGGTTACATGGGGTGAGACGGTGTTCACGCAAAGCTGTCGGAAGGCGCAGGGTGGGGCACACAGTGAGTCCTCAATGAACGTTCGTGGTTTACCTGGTTTTTCTCTCTTATGTAGACTGATGGCATGTTCTGCTTTTCCTAGTAACGTATTTCATCCTTTCTAAGTAATGGAGATGAGAACGGGACTTTTCACTAGGTCCTTTCAGACAGAAGAGCATGCTTATTTCTCTATTTCTAACCCTGGAATTAGCTGGGAAGAGTAACTGATGGTGTATTAATTCTACCAAGCTCCCGGGTGGGTCTGTATCTGCAAGTTTGAGACAAAAACTGAGAGAAAGCTTCACGTAAGAGAGAAAATAATCATTTGAAGTTTGAGACAAATTAAGGGGAAGCGCAAAGAAACTCCCAGGCTGGGAGAGAAGTAAGTTCCACAAATGAATCAACATGGCGAAGCACAGACAACAGAAGGGGACTCAGAAGCAGAGAAATAAGTTCCTCGAGGAACTTAACACGGCAGGGAGATTGCAATTTCTTGTAATGCTTAATAATGGAAGTCATTACCGGGGCATCCTTTTGGATATGATGTCACTTGGGAGTAGTCATCCACTCCCCTGTATTCAGTCAGTTTCTGTTAACCTTGCTATGAGCTCGTAGATAGGACTGTAAAGGTGTTCCATGCAAGCAACAATCAGGTTTAGCTAACACTAGAATGGATCGGGACTGTCCTACCACCTGTCTACACAGCACAAGTGACTACAACAGATGTGCATATGGCTAAATGTAAAGTCATTGTAGGCCCCGTATGTGATTAGATGGTTCAGAACAATGCTTATGGACTATAGATAGATACATACGCTTCTATAGAAAAATGCTAATTCTGCCCTGGCTGGTGTGGCTCAGTGGACTGAGCGCCGACCAGCAAACCAAAGGGTTGTCAGTTCGATTCCCAGTCAGGGCACATGCCCGGGTTGCAGGCCAGGTCCCCAGTAGGGGGCACACAAAAGGCAACCACACATTGATGTTTCTCTCCTTCTTTTTCTCCCTCCCTAAAAATAAATAAAATCTTTAAAAACCAAAGAAGAGAAAAATGCTAATGTCTACAACAAATAATTTAAATATTAACATTGGTTTTTGTTCTTTTAAAAATAGAAATAGAATAAACATGGCTAGTACTGACTTAAATCATTAAACTGATATGTAAATATTTTCAGATATCTTAGTGTTTTACTATTTCAAATTCAATTGCCTTTGTAAACCAGTACCAACCGCACATATGTGGGACGCGGGAATCATTTCCTTCTCGGCATGGGTGGAAGGCCCATGGACTTTACACACCAGTGCCTGTTCAACTCCGGAAACAGCCCTGGCTCTGAGCAAATAGAGATTAGAAAGATGAAATCAAAGGGCATTTTCTAGCAGGGATTATATAATTCAAACAATATTGAGCAAGAGCAGTAAATGCCCTGGGACTACAGCTGAGAGAATACTGGCACCGTGTAATGAAGCCCTTAGCCATTGAGGTCAATTAGGCAGGGGCCACAGACTTCCAATTAAGGGGCAAAGAAATAAAAAACAACTAGGAACACAAGAAAAATTAAAAGCAAAGCAGGCAACTTAATGAGGCACAAATCATGGCTGTGAAGAATATTTTAAGAAACATCTTGTCAATTGCTGTGTAAAGCACAAACTCAAAACTCCCCTTTTGTTTAATGCGAGACTTTCCAGCAGCTTTCAGGTATACCATGCACTGAACAGTATGAAATGAAAAGCACGTTTTTCTATTTCTGCAATTTCACTATTGACAAGGCATCCTGATTAATGTACCAGGGAATCTTCTGGCCATAGGACTCGCAATGCCGCTGCTGGAGTTTACGAAGTGGCCATTTGATCATTTAAAATGATCCACTTGGCAAAATTTCAATATATGGTTTTCAGGAATAAACCACAATTTTTCCTTAGGTTTATATTTAGTTAAGTGTTGCTGACATTACGGCCCAAACTGTGAACACCATACTATATTTTAAAGTTGAGAGATGTGCGATTTATATGTGTGTCTGATAATGTTATGAGAGAGTGCTGATCTCTATGTATACCTCTGGCCATAACTGGAAGGTCAATTTCGGCTTTCGGTTTGGGCTACAGTCGAGAGGCAAGATTATAAGAGGATTTGGAAACCATGGCCGAGACTTGGCAAAGAGAGGCCTAACATTTTCTATACAAACAAGCGAAATGCCAGCTCCGACTCTCCACATCAGAGCTCTTGAAAGGAGTCTGGTTTGGCGAACTGGAGTCCGCTGTGTGCGCTGAGGCAATCTGACCTAGAAACCAATGCTCTGCAAATAATCAGCAAAGCTGAAGGGACATGAAAATGATTTTGAGTGGCTGACCTCAGTTGCCTACTAGACAATTATGAGAAGGTCATAATTACAATCTGAACACAGACTTTGGGACAATGACCATTGCTACTCCAAAGGTACCAAGCAATTTCAGATTTATTTAGTTATTTAAACATAGAGTCATAAGAGGCAAGAACTGGAAAAGGTACTGAAAATCCAAGCCCATGGCAGCAATATTTTAGATGAGGAGAAATTCAGGCTTGTTTTCAGTAACACCCTTGAATTACATATTTATACATCTGAATCTTTAAAATCATAGCATTGAAATGTTTTCTAAAATTCATTTTTAAAGTAGAATTTACATACCATTAAATTCACCTTCTCTAGTGTACAGCTCTACAAGTTTTGACAAATGCTCAAATTGGGTGATCGCCAGTGCATTCAAGCTGTAGAAGAGTCCCCATACCCCCCCAAATCCCTCTAAGCATCTTCATAGTCAATCCCTCCCCCACCACCTCCAGGACCTGAAAACCGCTGACCTGTTTTCTATTTCTATAGCTTTGCCACAGAACCAACATTTTAACAGCAAGAAAAATGCACTTGCCTATTTTTCAAGGTGTTTGAAGGAAACAGTATTATAAAATACTGCTCAGACATTATAAGGCAGGTTCCTAAGTGTGAGCAGGCAATACCTAAGTCTGCCCCACATATTTGATCCTGGGAGAGTAACTCCTTCTCCCAGCCTTCCTTCCAGGCCCGGGGTTGGAGAAGGATGTGCATTCCCTGGGCAGAATAATTTGATACCCCTTCAAAGTGATCCTTTAAATAATAGTTACTCAACATGTTTTAGAGAAGCCTAGCACCTGGCTGAGCTGAAAGGCAGGAAGGGAAGATCTGGAAGACATCACCCTTGCTTCTTGCCTAGCCCACAGGGCCAAAGACACACCCAATAACCAGCAATTCCTGGAGCCCACACAGGATGCTGTGAGCCCAGTGGAGAGAGGATCTCACGTTCTCCCCTGGGCAGCTCAGCCAAGGATTCCTTTTAATCCATCCAGCAGTCTCTTTAGGAAGGAGTCTGATAAATACCATGTTCTTCTCTGCTTTCAAGGCTGTCTTAATGCTTAGTGTCCCAAGCTGCTGCCAATGTGAACTTCTGTCCTTTCTCTACAAGGTGTCCTCTCACCTAGGGAGCTCAATCATCTCCGTGCCCCACGACATGCAGTAGTTATCTTTATCCCTAACTTCTGCAGGATGCCGGACAGCTGACCAGTTGTGTGGGACAAAGTGTCCCTGTTGTGGGGCCCACGAGCAGAGGGCTTGAAAAGGTGCTATTGTGTCTCTTAGAACCAGTGTAGAAACATGAATTAAGCTTTCATATAGAAGCAGAGTTTAAAGCATGGTGAGATTTTACTACTCTGACCGTGTAACACATTCAGGTCTTTTTCATTGCTTCCTTCTTTCACTTGACTAATATTTATTGAATGCCCGCTATGCTTGAGCACTGAACTGATCCCTGGATGGATTGGTTTTTTTTGCCCTTGGAGAATCCAAATTAAGTGAGGCTAAGTCAGCTTCTAGAAACTGATCTAAGATCACACTTTGTTAAATCATTTCTTATGAAAAATGTGGGACTCACTGAAGTTCCAAACAGTAGATTTACAAATAAGCTTTGGGAATCCCAAAACCATTTATCAATTTGGAGTTGCTTGCATATCAGAAATGAACAACGAATCCTCTATTAATCATTAATATGTCTCATTGCTGTTGAATTGAAGTACCATTGAGTTAATTGGACTGAGGGAGGAAAAAGCGATTGCTAACACTGAGTTTTGGCTGTGAGAAATTCCCCTTTTCCTTGCTGCAGTTATATGCCATGTGAGATTTAACAATAAATAAATAAATAAATAAACAAAATCCAACTATTAAACTCATTTTATTTGCTGCTTCTTTTCTCACAAATTAGAAAGGGAAGCTTGTTATCAACACTACATGATTGGTTGCATTTAATATTCAGGCATGTGATAAATCTCTCGTTAATATATTCATGAATAATCAGATTAAATGTCAGATCTCCAAAGAAAGATCATCTGATCAGGAGTAACATCAGCTAATTTCTTTATTTGTTTGTAGAGCCCTATTAGAGTGAAAGCAATCAATATGAAAAACCTCTCCATCGGGGTGTGAACTGCATATAAATCATGTGATGCCTGCACTTGGAACAGCAGGGAAAAAATCAGAAAATATTATTTCCTCCATTTTTAAGAAAAATGCATGAGATCAGTTTTCTGTTAATTCTCTAGTATTCTCTTCCACCAATATGCTATTTCTGTATTAGTTATCCTAATTCTCCCAAGTCAGGATTAAGAATAGGATGCTATTGATCTAATTTTCCAAATGGTTTTAGAACAAAACAATCTGGACCGTCGAATATTTTGGTTACAAGAGCATTGCACAGCCATGGCATTGTAGTGAGCAGCTGATTTCGTTGATGGTCTCCGTACTTAATTTGGGGAGAAAGAAAGGAAAAAGGACATGGTTAAGTGGGATAAATAGCTAGAATTGGTGTCTGGAAGAGAGGCATCTTACCCTCTTTCAAGGAGAGCTAAAAGTGCCCCAGAATTGGCTCATGAGGCCCTCTCAATACCGGGCCAATTACATTGTAGCCACCCTGCCAGAAGGCCAAGGGAGAAAAGACTCATTTCTTTTGAAGGGACTCAAAAATTACACCTGGCTCCCTATGCATTATATATGACTTCCTAACACAGCATCCTCATATCTATTTTATAATCTGAATTTTCTCTTCATTTTTCCCTAAAGGTTACTGATAACCAAATATGCATGCTGGGCAGGTAATATGCAATTTGTCTATGCAATTTATTATGGAATTATATGACAGCCTATCATGCAGCTTGTGATTAACTTTACACTAACATCAATGCCATATGGTGCCCTACCCATTTACAGAACAAAGCTATCCCCTTAATGTCATTTTCTGTAGGTTAATTTATGATTTGGCAGAAATGCAGTAGAAAAATGCTCTCTTTTCTCAGATGCAGAATTTTTTAGCAATCAGAAATGCATTAACCTTGTTAATTTTCACCTTCATTACATCAAATACACAATGGTTCTAGGATGTCCAACCTTTTGACGCCTCTGGACCACACTAGGAGAAGAGTTGTCAAAAGGTTGTCACTTATCACTTATAAGTGATTATATAGTCACTTATGTGACCATGTCACTTACAAATCAATTCACCCAAGTTGCTAATTCATGTAAATAAGCCTTTGGCTATCTAATGCAGCTTTCAATGTCTACATCACAGATTAGAATTGTATATTCCTCAGGATTCCATGACTCCTTGTGATTTTATATTCTTTAATTACATTTAAAAATAATACAGCCCAGTGATTTTCAACCTTTTTCATCTCATGGCACACAAAAATGAATTACTAAAATTCTGTGACTTACCAAAAAATGTATTATATTTTTTGCCATTCTGACAGGAAAGATACGTATAATTTTGATTCATTCACACCAGACGGCTATTGTTGGGTCAGCTGTTGTCATTTTTTTAGTTGACAATCTCAGGGAAAAGAAGTCAATGGCCCCGACTAAATAGTCAGGGAGTGCATGTTGTGAAAATTCCTGCAGCACACTGTTTGAAAATCACGGAGATAGCCTACCTAAATATAGGCCAACATTTACTGACAGTCTTGCAAATTTCAGAAAAATCACAAAGACTTTTTGAAAAGACTTTGGATTATAAATATTATTTTACATTATAGTTAAGATCTTACATATTTTTTTTCATTTCTGCCCAGAATTTGTTGTTGATTTTCAAATAAATAACTTGAAAGTATGCACTGGGTATTCACTGTACCTTATATCTCAACAGTTTTTATATTAAAATCAGTTTGAGGCCATACTCTTTGCACATACTTCCCTCTTTACAATGAGTTATGCGGAGTAAAGCAGGTTGTTATGTCTCCATGTTCATTCATAAAGGATAGCCCTCAAGCAGTGTGGCCAAAGCCCATTCTGGAAGTGCGGGTTAGTGCCCTGGCTTTCTGATCACGCTAATTTGGGCTGTGTGGGATGGTTGTTTTTGCTTTGCGGCTCTGATGACTAGGTCTCTCTTGGCTCATGGGCTTGCTTCAAGTCAAGTCTCTAAATATTAACCTACAAATTTGGGAGCAAAGTTTTTACCCCCTCCAATGTGCTCAAAGGCTTGGAAGGGACAATCCGGGGTGCTGGCTCTTGAGTTGTCTAATGCTATGCTTTTGATCTACACAGAACTTATCTTTTCTTAAGGGACCAATATTGCCTGCATGCTAGGATGATGGGAAAGCTTTGAAGGCCATTTCTGTTTAAAGAATCGCTTCTTACTTAAATGAAGTGGAAAAAGACTTCTCAGCATGGGTGCCGTTGCGTTCTACATAGCGCTATGAAACCTTCAGGAAAACTGGATGCAATGTTATTGTATCACCATTCACACATACATAGGTTACCACTGATTCACTCACATATGCACATAAATTAAAATATAATTAATTCACTGCTTTCCCAAACCAAGCAAAACTGAAGAATTCAGGTGACATGTAAAATCAACTGAATTGCAGGAAAAAGTCCTAGACATAGCCCCTAGTTCATGTTGCTCTTTGTGGTGCTGCTGGAGAGCTGAAAACAGTCTTCTAAAATTTAAAATGCATGTACATTCTAGATATTCTTAAACCTTTTAGATCTAAGCACTGAGGTGAGTGAGAGGAATATTATAACTGCAATTCAAATTGTGATCTGAGACATTAATGATTCTCTAGAATAACAGATCACAAAATGCACACTATAAAAGTGATTATATATAACTCGGGTTCTCTGGCTTACATTCAAATTTTATCCCCAATTTTAGCCAAGTCAGCTTTATTTCAAGTTTTTAGAGGGAATTAGACATCACAGGAGAATGACATAAAGAGGTAATTACAATCAATATGTCTCTAAACTTTGTTTTTTGCGGCCTTTTACTCATTCTTTTAGTCCTGGTCATGAAGCATTTTTTTTTTTTGGTAGTGTGGTACAAAATTGCTTTCTTTAGAATAATCAATTGGCTCTGGTTTGATCAACTATTCAGTTAACACAAAGTGATATGTATTTTCAGGCATAGTGCATAAAAATATCAAGCGGTCCATTGAGGAAACCAATGAAAACAAGCCTGGCGTGTGGGATCAGAGATGACCTGCACGATTTGGGTCTGCAGAGTGACCTCCATGTCTCACCTGTAAAGTTATGACTCTCATGTTAGGGGACCATTTAAATGAGATACACAGAGAGTGCCCCATAGCACCTGAAACACAGAGATGCGAGAAAGCTACTATGTCAATATGATAACTTTTACTTCAATGATATTATCCAAGAAAAACACTATTTCAATTTGTTTTTGTGCCTGTTCATTTTTATATCTCTTTGATCTAATCTTTGCTCCATAATGAGTTTATGTCTGTGTATGCTATAAATAAAGAAGATAAACAGTCCCTACTGCCCAATACTAACCAGCTGTTCATTGACGTTGAGTAAATACTTATGTTTTTCAGATCTGGGTGTCTATTTTAACTATATACTAAAATATACAATTTAGTCTCATTCATAGAGTGCTATTTTTCCACAGAATTACATCTCTATGTTTGTGCCATTCCTTGCTATTTTCTTCTTTTTTAAAAGATTTTATTTCTTTATTTTTAAAGAGAGGGGAAGGAAGGGAAACATCGATGCGTGGTTGCCTCTCATGCACCCCCTACTAAGGACCTGGCCCACAACCCAGGCATGTACCATGATTGGGCATTGAACCAGCGGCCCTTTGATTTGCAGGCCGGTGATCAATCCACTGAGCCACACCAGCGAGGGCTCTTTAGTACTTAGTTTTAATGCTTCAATATTGAGTAGGAAAGTTCCCCTTCTTGCTCTTTCATCCTATTGTTTATTCCTGCATATAGATGGAAAAATCTTTTTTCTTTGTTTTCTTCAAAATCACAGTTGAGATTATTTGGATTAAATTCAGCCAATAAATTAACAAACACCATTGACCTTTATAATAGTAAAACATATAGCATTCTCAATAACATACATAGTATATAAACACATACCCTTGTATACAAAGAGAATCCAAGCACCCTTTTCAAACTTTTTGGATGCATTTACTTCAACTTTATTGTTGAAAACTAGTTCCCAGGTCTTTGCTTGTGCTGAAGTCCCTGACCCTGGTTTACTTGGTGGTATTTTTCCTTTCACCCCAACTACCTCCTTTTCCAGCATGTAATTCCCTGACAGCATCACTAGGAAGAAACAGCAAGAAAACACTCTGCACCCTAGGAATATACATTCCTTCCTCCCACTTCATGTCATAACGTAGTTTCCATACAGTAAAACACCCACCACACTTTAATATCATTGCTATTTGTTTTCCTTCTTTACTCCGCATGTTCCTTGGCGAAAGAACTTCTGGTTTTTATATTCCAAGTCCCTAGCAAGTTTCTTATGTAGTATAGATGTCCAATAAATGTGTACAGAATATAATTAAAACGAAGCAAAACATGTTACTAAAAGCAAAGAAATATTAGAGCTTTATCTTTTTAGGCTTTGTAAAGAAAAAAAATGACTGCCATGTCATTTAGAAAATGTGTCTTTGGCCAGTGTTTTCGTAGTCGGGATAAAGATCCATAAAGCCAGTTGTGGATTATAATTTTGCCAGAATTAATTATTTAAAGTCTTAGAGAAGATGACTTTATAGTGGCCTCCAAAAATGAGCCTGAAGGGGTTGTGACATGTGAATTCGAGAGTTTTATGATTAGTATGATTACTTTAAATGCAATCTTTGATGTTTTCTATGAATGTCATCATAATAATTGCATTTTTAGAAAAACATAAGAATAATACAAAATTAATATGGATCATGAAATCTCAATGTATTCCACATTTATTTACATTCCCCATCAGCATTTTAAGAATACTGATAGGGAATACAAATGAACACTGACTACACTGAGATTTCATCATTGACATTAGTTTGTTTATATATATACACACACACACACACACACACGCACACACACAATCATACACTAGCTACACTTCAGAGTATTCAGATTATACACAATGCTTTCTTACAGAGCTTAACGTAAAGTTAGTAATTTAAGTCAACACATTTGCTTTTTATATTTTTTTGTTTGATAGGTTACGACGTTAGGTGTCTTACAACCAAAATATCTGATTAGCAACAGAATGTGATGTCATTTTGCTTTAATGTATAACTGGGAATTTTTAGAAAAGGCGAAATTCATATTGTTAGTGGTTTTTAGTGTTTGATACCTACTGCGTTCAGATACGGCAGTTAATTTGTTCTGGGCTTTGTGTTTTGTGTATATGCTTATGCTACCGCTTCAGTTAGATAGAGCAGCACAAAGCTGAAGCCCTGAAATTGGAATTTGGACAAAAACACAATGTATACCTTCCAGAAGAAGGGAGAAATAATCCATCTTTTTCTTATCTAGTGAATGGAACACAAATAGCCTCTCATCATGTAATATGCAGCTCATGAGACGTGTATGGTGAGTGTGGCCTGCTAGCCAATCAGATAGGGTCCTTCTGCGGCAGCTTCGAACTGCAGCAGCATCCCGGCTTTTGCGGGTACACTAAAAATCCGTTTTTCCTCTGTAGGCAAATTCTTTACTGGCAGTTGGCAGCTCATGACTGAATTACCTACAGGAATCCCCAAAACCAGATGTTTTCTGAAATTGACAAAAAAAATAAGATCTTTTCAAAACCAAACTTTTGCTGGCATGTTAACAACCAAATAATTGTTGGAAGTATTTACTCCCTCACATGTCTTTGCCACACTTGCCTTTTCATTGCATTTTTGGAATTTTTTAAAGTGCCTTCTTCTATTTGAAAGACAATAGTCCTTCACTTGCTAAATGAAACTTGTTCAAACAGAATTGCCAACTCTCCAACCAATAATAGCCTATTAATTTAAAAACAAATATCAGGTTTCAAATACTAAATTCGTGATTTATGTTTAAAACATTCTATGATATCTTGGGCATTGTTTTTTAAGTTTCAACTTTTAGGTTGGGGGGGAGGTTTTTCTAGGTTATTTGTTCCTGGCCCCATAGCTTGAAATTCTTACTTATTTTTTCAAAGTATTCTTTTCTGAAACGTTATGTTCTCTCTTTCCCCAAAGAAACTGTCTCAGCTTCTTCCTAATATGACAGTTTTTTCTTCCGGAAATAGTGCTATATCTAGTCTCCTCCACCGCCGAATTAAAGCACTGAACCCGAGACTCCTTTCTTCTTTTCCCATATGTGGTAATCTTCTGACTAATGAATTTCAAATTCCATAGTGTCTGCAATATTCAAAGCAGACTCATAATTAATATAAATCAAAACATGTTTTGATAATGCTCTCCTATGAATATATTTGGAAACCTATTAGCATGACTCAGATTTTTGCATATCCATTTAATCTTGATCTTTGCTATTTGTTACAGGCAGACAAGTTTTATTTATGCCTCTCCTGGTATTACATCAGTTATAAGATATATTTAATGGGGCAAATACATGTGTTATTAAATAGTGGCATAGAAACCTTTGCAATGTCACAGGATTAAAAACAAGAGATGGCTGGAGATGTGTTCTATATTCCAGGTTGGAAGACTCAATATTCTCTTATTTATTTGTTTATTTGTTTATTTATTTATTATTATTTTTAAAATTTTTACTGTTATTCAATTACAGTTGTCTGCATTTTCTCCCCATCCCTCCACCCCACCCCAGCCATGCTCACCTCCCTCCCCTGCCTCCACCCTCCCCCTTGATTTTGTCCATGTGTCTTTTATAGTAGCTCCTGTAAACCCCTCTCTCCACTATACCCTCCCCAATCCCCTCTGGCTATTGTTAGATTGTTCTTAACTTCAATGTCTCTCATTAGATTTTGTTTGCTTTTTTTCTTTTGTTGATTATGTTCCAGTTAAAGGTGAGATCATATGGTATTTGTCCCTCACTGCCTGGCTTATTTCACTTAGCATAATGCTCTCCAGTTCAATCCATGCTGTTGCAAAGGGTATGAGCTCCTTCTTTCTCTCTGCTGCATAGAATTCCATTGTGTAAATGTACCATAGTTTTTGGATCCACTCATTTGCTGATGTGGAAAACTCAATATTCTTCAATGCCAACTCTTCCCACATTGACCTGGACATTCAACAGCAAACTCTCTTGCGGGCATTGAAAAACCATTTCTAAAATTTATATGGAAAGGAAAAAGACTTAGAACAGTCAACAGAATACTGAAGAAAGTAATAAAGCTGGAGGACACACTAGTAGGTTTCACGACAGTGTAAAGCTATAGTAATTGACTGTGAAGGACCATCAAGATTGGCAGACCAACAGAGGCATAGATCAATGGAACACAATACGAAGTCCAGAAATAAAGCCACACAGACCCTCTCAACTGATCTTTCACAAAAGCAATTCAATGGAGAAAGCATTATCATTCACCTTTGTTGATAGGTGGAGGAAAATGGTGCCGGATGGTCAGGTGATAAAAAAAAAAATCAACATACACACACATAGACTGTCCACCTTACAGGAAAATCAACTTGAACGAGACCATGGACCTAATTGTTAAATGAAAACATATAAGCCATGTAGAAGAAGAGAATGAGATAAAATCTTGTGTCCTTGGATTTGGAGATGAGTTTTTACCTGCAACACCAAAAACATGGTCCATGAAAAAAATGTTAGACTTTATTAAAATTAAAAAATTGTCCTTTTCAAAAGAAACTGTTGAAAGACAGAGAACAGACTGGGACAAAGTATTTGCAAGACACCTACAGTACCTGTAGCCAAGATAAACAAAGGACACTTAAACCTCAGGAACAGAAAACAAGTAAGCTGACTACTAAACGAACAAAATATCTGAATAGAAACTTTATCCAAGAAGATATGCAGATGACAATTAAGGATATATGGAAAAATATGGCTCATATTTACTAAAGTAATGCACATTAAAACAACTATGAGATGCCACTATGAACCTATTAACACAGTCTTCCCATTCAACCCAGTAATCCCATCCCTAGGCATTTACCTAAGTGAACTGAAAACGTAAGTATACACACATATACACTCATGCACACACATGCACACCCAGTCCTACCAGCTTTATTTATAATTGGCAAAAGCTGAAAGCAACCAAGATGTCCTTTGATAGGTGGATGGATAAACAACTTTGATAAAACTGAACAACAGATTTAAAAAGAATAAGCTAATGAGCCACACAAAGACATCTTAAGTGCATATTGCTAAGTGAAAGAAGACAGTCTAGAAGGCAATATAAGTTTTGCTTCCATTTCTATGACATCCTGGGAAAGACAAAACTACAGGGAGAATAAGTAGGTCAGTGGTTGACAAGGATTTGGGATGAGGGTAAAATAGGTAAAGGCACAGGAACCTTTCTCAGGGCAGTAAAACTATTCTGTATGATACCACAACGGTGAGTATACGACACTATGCATTTGTCAAAACCCACAGAACTTTACGAAAGAATGAGTGAACCTTAATACATGCAAATTAAAAATTATTTAGGAAGTCATGGGATTAAAAGATAAAATACAGAAAGTGACAAGATAATTTAACTCATGAAAATGCATGAACCCACCTCACGGATGTGGAAGTAGGGGCAAAAGATGCTAACCGAGTGTAATGGAGTGGCGTCTGTAAAACTGAAGCTAAAAGAAACTGCACGCAATACTGCACTGTAGCAGATAAAGTTATTCCCATGTACATATTCCCCTCGGTAATACTGACGAACCCCCTTCAGGCTCTGTTTCTCAGAGGAAGAAGAGCAATCCTAAGGAAATGCCTTGAGATTTCACGGCTATCATTAACATGTATAGGGAGAAAGGTGAAGGAGCATGTTAGTGGGTAGCAATGCATTGCCCGACATCTCTGGCAGGAGCCTGACTTCTTGGACCAAGTCCCATGCAGCACTGTCAGCCACAGGCACAGCGAGGCCGTAGGCCTTGGCATGGTTCAGCAGATGTCATTTACATGCCGCCTCAGATGCAGGAAAAACACGGTCGCGTAGTGGTCATAATTCCCTACCAACTTCATTATATTCTATTCTTATTTCACTGTTTCCAGAAAAGTTAGCAGTATAGATATACTAATTATAAAATGAGAGAACTACATAGAACTAGTTACTGAATGGATTTACTCTAGATGAATAATGAATGTCAATGAAAAAATAACTTTATCTCTTAACTCCCTGTTTAGTAAAATAAGTTTTCCAGTAGCTGTTTAAATGTGGCATAAAATGCATTGTGGTAAGAAACAGAGAGTCTTTTTCCCATATAAAGCCCAAGTGTGGGTTTAATCCCTCATTAGAGTTTGGTATACCTTATATTTAACAAACAGTGTTGAAAATACTAAGAAATTAGACAAAGATAATTTAAATATTACACACTATTTCTTACTGCTTAATATCAAAATTAGCTATGTTTTAGTAACTTTCATACTGCTTTCTTTACATTTTAAGAGTTTTTAGAATTACTTTTATTATCATTTTTTTAATTTTAGGAACTTCCCTTTGTATCTTTCTGTTTATTTCAAGTTTGACATCATTAGCCTTACCTCTTATAACTTCAATTAGTTGGCATACATGTTTATACCTTTTTAACAAAGCAAGTGGAGGTTCAAATAAAATATACATTTTCTCTTTTATTCAACCATGTGCATTTTGAGGAAGAAAACCTTTATTTTCCATACTTCATTTTCACGAGCCTCAAAAAAGAATATCTTCTGTTTTACTTTAGTTAATACTACTAGAGTTATTAATTAATTTAAAATATTTTATTTATTTATTTTTAGAGAGAGGGGAAGGGAGGGAGAAAGAGGGGGAGTGAAACATCAATGTGCAGTTGCCTCTCACGCACCCCCTACTGGGGACATGACCTTCAACCCAGGCATGTGCCCTGACTGCGAATCAAACCAGCAATGCTTTGGTTAGCAGGCCTGTGCTCAATCCACTGAGCTACACCAGCCAGGGCGAGTTACTACCACTAGAGTTATTTAAATGCCACAGTTATGTTGCATTTTTGCCCAACTCTACATCATAGTTTTAGTTTGTTCTAATAGTTGACAATGGATCAATTTTTATTTGCCAAAAAGCCTAATAAAACATCCCTTTATATGTGAAAAACTTCCTGGGTAGATAGGCCATTATTTCAAGTTCATGTGTAAGTTTGATTTTGATTTAAGGGACGAGTCTGTTTCATAAAAATAGCTATTCAAAATCACTACAGAGGTAATGAGTCATAGAATTATGAAGCAAAGAATTTCAGAAAAAAGTAATAGTTTCAAGGTACTACAATTCAACCACTTTTAAAATGTTTTGAATAACAGCCTCCTTTGGGTCTTCTGAAGTCTATTCGTGGGCCCCAGGTTTTAGTCTGGGGCTATTGTTCAAGCTCCTCAGTGTATAGACAGAGGAACATCTGTCCCCCGCAGGTTAAATGACTTTCCAAGGTTAAACAGCTCATTACACGTGGGACTCAAAGCAGGTTTCTCAGAACCAGCCCTTTTTCTATTATACCAAATATTATATTGACAGTCAACTAGAAAGGATTCACAATAACTAAGCCTATTACACAACTTGAGGTTTTATTCCATATCAACAAGTGTATCTCATCACTGCATGTGATGATTGTGTAGACCCTGATGCCCTGGTGGGGCTGAACAGCCCCTAATACACAGCAAGTGCACTGTCAATGTCCCTTGAGTTGAAGTGAATGGGCCTGCTCTGAAAAGTGGATCGGGGCTGTTGGTATCTGGTGCAAGTGTGCTAAGAGGTGCTAGCTTCCCTGAGAAATGAGGTGTTTCACGGTTAAATCATATTACAGAGCAGTAAATAGGTCTGAAGGTGTTAGCTGACAGCTAATAAATATCTTCCTTCAATCAGTTTATTTTTTTTTTGTTATATAGATTCATAGAATTGCTAAGGACTATAGAGTAGTATAATCCAAATTCAAGTCACATGTCTGTGAGGAATACCATACCATCGAAACAATTTCAGCAATGCAGGGGTTAAGTCATGGACAGGGAGCTTTATCATTGTAAATGATTTTGGTTAGAAAGTCTATCCTTATGTTAATTATAACAAGCACCATCTGTACTGCAAACTTCACTTGTCTAAATTCTTCCACTTGGACCGATACACAGAAATTATTCCATCATTCAATCATAGGGGTGGCAGAAGTGGTCCCAGGTAGCATCAGTAGAAGGGAGGGAAATGAGGCATAGGAGAGAGGAAGTCATCAAGTCCGTCCTCTAGCAGGATGCTGCTGCGGGCAACTGAAGGGCCCTGGAACCCAATCCCCAGGACAAGTCTGATAGGTGGTGTCTCCGTGTTATCCCAACCAAGCAGCAAAAGGAGCCAGGATACTTATCCACCAGTGCTGCCAGTCACTGATCGGGCTGAACACAGCTGAGCCCGACTCCTGGCCCTTCTGCTTGGCCTTTGCTGAAGCAGTCCCCTCGGCCAGAAAAGCCTTTGGAGAAAGCCCCAGTTGGAATGTTCAGGAATGGTGTGTGCTGATGTGATAGGAATGAAACCCCAAGAGCACCTACAACAAATTTCCTTGGTATATTGTTGTGCCTGTTTAACAAAGTAGGTTTTAATATCTTGTTTCCATATTTATTGTTTCACTGGGGAAACCCCCTGCCCTGCATCCCCTCATCCCCCGTTCCTGCACCATCCCCCGTTCCTGCACCAGCTGGCTGGAACATGTATGTGCTCTGGTGAAGGCAGTGATTCATAAGAAGGTCCAGAGGGCCCCATTCATCAGGGGATAATTGGTCAAACTCAGAAAGGTCATTTCTAGTTTTATCCTGATCTGGAAGCGAGGTGCTCAAGTTTTTCAGCTTTCAGTTAATGATAGAGGAATCCTGTGTCATTTATTTTTAGACAAAGGGGGAGGAAGGGGGAAAGGAAAGAAGAGAGGGAGAAAAACAGCAATGTGTGGACACTGCCCCTTGCCCCCACCTGCCAACTGGGGACCTGGCCCACAACCTAGAGGCATGTACCCTGACCGGGAATTGAACCAGCGACCCTTTGATTCTCAGGCTGATGCTCAATCCACTGAGCCACACCAGCCAGGGCTGACTTCACTTCTTTTCAGCTCCTGTGTCTTCACCTTCTAGGAGAATTTAACAGCACCCTTTCTTTGCCAGCACTAACAGACCAAGTAAGGAAGGCAGAAACAGTGTTGTCACTCACAAGATGTCCAGAGCTTGTTGGTTGCTGCACCAGCTCTCCCACACAGCTTCCAAATTGCCAAGATTAGGATTTTACAACACAGGGAATGAAAATGGTAACATTTCCCCATAACTTTTCTCATAAAAGGGTCTAGTGTTGTATTCTTTTATTATATATATTGTTCTAACCTGTGAAATAGGGATATGGGCAGCTAGCTTAGTGAGATGTGTAGAGTGGCGGATAGAAAATTAAAAAGAAAGCGTCCAGTTTTGTTTTCCTTTTACTTGTTTCGTAATGGCCACAGTTCACTGTGTTCTGTATTGCGAGCCTGCCAAACTTCAATTTTCCTAGGTCACCCAAGTGTGTGTATTTCATAACTTCAAACTGTTGTAGGGGTTGGGGATGGAGCTAGTTATCTTCTCCAGCAGGACCGTACAGTACTGCAGACCAGAGCGACGGTGTTGTCTTTTTTTTATAGACACGCAGAGAAACAGATTGCAAGCTCAACATTCAACAAGTCGACCTTAACATTTTCCCTGCAGGTTTTTCAATCAGCCAGATGGTTATAATATTACAGGGTAATTCCCCAGTAGCACCTCTTCACACCTGGGTAACCAATCGTGGGCCCTGTATTTTTTTTTTTTTTCTTTTCTTGATGTCTCTGGCTTTGGTGGTACTGTTTAAGCCTCCCACCAGGTGGAAATTTTTTCATTAAATTTCCCAATCAACTTTGTCTATAAACTTAGAGTATCATTTGCTAACATTTATAAGCATTCCCTTAACTTCTTAAGTCAGGAAGCACATAAACACAGCTTATGTAAATAAAGACTCTCTGTGAGGTACAGTCCATAACTTAATCAGTTATTGATCAATTTATTCAATAGCTCTTACAACATGGCTATTTACATATATTTCGAAGAGAAACTCTAAGTAATTAGCAGGAAACAGAAGGTTAACTACAGTAAAGTTATATGAATATATGGCTTTAAAATTAAGTGGGATTGATAGGGTATCATAATAAAAGTTGAAAATGTATTGAAGTATATCAAAGGGAGAGTAGCAACTGAGATGTGAGTGGTATTCCTTGAAGATAACAGGACAAAGGATCTACTTTGGGGATACTTCCAAAAGCAGACAACGGATGAGAAGAAAAATATGAATCACTTCTTTCTTTACTGCCAATGATTTCACGGAGATATCCACCTTCCACATGTTTCCTAGAACACACAATTTAGAGATCTAAAAATAGTTCGGTAGAAAAATGTAAGAGGTAAACTGAAAACAGTCACAAAGACCATCGAATTTATATTCTCTATTCTGGAACTAACCCTGCACCGTCCAACAGAGTAGGCACAAGGCTCCGTTACTATCAAGCCCTTGAAATGGAGCTTGTTCAAACTGAGTCAGGTTTCAAGTACAAAATGTACCCTGAAATTGGAAGAATTAGTTTTAAAAAGTCAAATATCCCACAAATAATTTTTAGACTGATGACACATTCAAATGACAATATTTTGGATATACTAGATTCAGCAAATTGTATTCATAAAATTAATTTCATCCTTTTGAAGTCATTTTTAAATATTGTTAGTAGAACATTTACACTCACATTTGTGGCTTGCGTTATATTTCTATTGGAATGTTGGATTTTATTGTTCCCAAAAATTACAATGTAAGCCAAGCAAACAAATTAGGTAGGCATCTATCATGGAGACCTGATGGCAATTTCCTTCAAGTTTTAAAATAGTTAAAGAAGGAAACTACAGAAGGGCAGGCCAAAATAAGAGTCATTCTGATGGAATGTCTGTCTGAGGATTTTTGTGTCAGAGTATTCGTGTGGCCACCATGATGGTGCCTGTTCATGAAAAACCTTCCAGTGATGACTGAAGAAACCGCAGACAAATGAGTCTCATTGCGAAAGTGAAGACTTTAATGCCTGGTGGATGCAGCAAAGATAATGTATCTGCAATGGTCTGACACTTCGTAGAGAGCTGTTTGAGAAAAAAGTATTATAGGGAGAGAAAAAAATATATGGGAGCCAATTAGCCTGCCTACAAGTCTCTTGATAAATTGCCATCATTCTGACGTTCCTTGGTAGTGAGTGGAAAGGCTAAATAACACAAAACGGACACATGGATAACTACTAGTTTCAGTGCAGGAAAAAAATTCTGCAGCAAATTGAAAAAAAAAAAAGACAGATGCCCATGTAGGTAAGTGGAAGAAAAATTGTCCCCAGATATTAGTGCTAATTTTATTTAACATTAAGCGATACTGAACAATATCATTTAGCACTTTTGGAAATAAACTGAAGAAGGGACATCACAAAAAATATCTATGTGTTTTACATAACAATACATTTGTCAGTAAGGTAAGAAAATGCTAAAATAACGGTAAGTACTAAAGTATAATATTTTTCTCGGTATGTGTCCATGGCTGGGGGTTATATGGGATGGGAATGACATGGGATTATTAAAATGAGTGATATGAGCACTTTCTATCTCAATCCCTCTGAAAAGGTTGACAATTATGCTTCTTACAGTATAAAAAATATATCTTAAAATATTTTTAAAACTTCTTATCAACTCTCTCTTGCAGTCTGACTCTTTTGCTCACAGCCTTAAAAATATAAATAAGTAAGGACTTGCAAAAAGAATGAAATCCCCCATAAACTCTGGCCAGGTTTTCTGAGAATGCTCCTTCTTTTTTCTTTTATGCTCAAACTATTGGTAGTATCTCTTTTTTTAAATACTTTTCTTAAAATACAAAAGACATGTTGAACATTTCTTTGTTTTTAGGTTTAAAATGTTATTTATATAAAGGAAGGCTATATCTGAAATAGCCTCTTCCCTTTCATTCCTTATTGCCCTTGTGACATGAAAACTAATTTTGTTGTTAATATTATATGCACCAAGAGAGAAGGTCCATGATAGCATTTGAAGAGAATATACCATTTTATAATATTAAAAATATAAATCACAATTTAATAGTAATAATTTAAGAATATAAATCATAATTTAACACTTTTATTAAATAATTTTCCTGTCTTCTAGGAACTGCTTTAAGTTCTCTTTTTTTAAGCGTCTAATTTAATCTTTCCAATACTATGAGTCCTAATCTTTACTGTCAATTTAAAGATCTATTAGCTTCTGGCCAAGAGGGCAGCGTAGGTAAACACATCTCACCTCCTCACACAACCACATCGAAATTACAACTAAAATATCAAACAACCATCACTCAGAACTGTCAGAAATTGAGTTGAATGCAAGTCTGACAACTACGAAATTAAAGAAACCACATCCATCCAGACTGGTAGGAGGGCCACAGACAGGAAATAAGCTGGTCCCACATCCACGTGTGGTAGATAAAAATTTGGGAGGGATATTTTGGGAGCAAGGAGTCCCAGCCCCATACCAGGCCCCAGCCCAGGGTTCAAGTGCCAGGAAGATAAGTCCCCATAACTTCTGGCTGCAAAACCAAGCAGGAACTGAGTCAGTAGAAGAAACTTCTGGACTCCCAACAGTTGCCCTTAAAGAAGTTACAGATGGACTTACTCAGACTCACCCCCTCTGAGCTCCAGAACAAACATAGCAGCTTAAGAACCATCAGTAGTGTACAGGGAGAAACTGAAGTGTCTGGCATCAAGGCAAGAGCTGGGGGAAAGCTTTCTACCAGAAAGGCAGGCAGATGCCATCATCCCTTTTATGAGCCTTCCCCCCACAGAGCCACAGAGCTGGCAGGTGGGTGCCATATATGAGACTCCACCAACCTGGCTAACACTGTATGTCCCACCCTGGAGATCCCCTGACACTCTGTCCCACCCAACTAATGGGTCCAACCAAACTATTAATTATGACTTTTCCATATGAATGGCTGGTTTTGGCTTATGTTTCACATGTTCCTAAATCCTTTCAAACAAGCAGCAGCTAGTCTCAGTGAGCCCCAAGCCCACATACCTATTGCTAAGTGGCCCCAGGCCCAGCACTAGCAGTAGCCAGCCTAGATTCACAGCTTGGCTTTGCCTGGGAAACTCCAAGCCCAGCACAAGTAGCAGCTATCTCAGATTGCTTTATAGCTCATGCGGGGTGGCCCCAGGAAGAAAACAAGGGGTGCTGATGTTGGCCTACACCACTAGGGAAACCCCAGAGCCTGCCCACACTGTGGACAGCTACAGATCACACCAGAGTACCAGCGCTCTGCCCCTGCACAGCTGACCCTCCACAGAGGATAGAGGTTGGTAGTCAGGGTTTACAGCCAGTCCTTGCAGCTGACTGGCTGGGGTAAATCTCTCCCACTGACGTGCCAACAGCAATCAAGGCTCAATTACAAGAGAAGGGTGTACTCAGCCCACACAAAGGGTGCACCTGAAATACCCAGTTTGGGTGATAGGGAAGGCTGTGCCATGGGACCCTATAGGACACCTACTACATTAAGCCATGCTACCAAGACAGGGAGTTACAGCAGCTCTACATAATACATAGAAACAAACTCAGGGAGGCTGCCAAAATGAGGAGACAAAGAAACATGGCCCAAATGAAAGACAAGATCAAAAATCCAGAAAAAGAACTCAACAAAATGGAGATAAGCACCCTATCAGATGCAGAGTTCAAAACACTGTTTATAAGGATGCTCAAGGAACTAAGTGAGGACCTCAGGAGCATAAAAAAGATCCATTCAGAAATGAAGGATACAGTAATTGAAATAAAGAACAACTTATAGGGAAACAACAGTAGAGTGGATGAAGTCAAGAATCAAATCAGTGATTAGGAATATAAGGAAAAAAATACAAAAAGAAAATAACCAGAACAACAATAAGAAAAAAAGAGTCCAAAAAAACAAGGGACCTCCAGGACAACTTTAAATGTTCCAACACTCACATCATAGGAGAGCCAGAAGGAGAAGAGGAAGAGCAAGAAATTGGAAATCTACTTGAAAAAATAACGAAAAAAAACTTACCTAATTTGGTGAAGGAAATAGACATGCAAGTCCAGAAAGCACAGAGTCCAAACCAGATGGATGCAAAGAGGCCCACTCCAAGACACTTCATAATTAAAATGTCATAGGTTAGAGATAAAGAGAGATTCTTAAAAGCAGCAAGAGAAAAGCAGTTAGTGTCCTACACAGGGGTTCCCATAAGACTGTCAGCTGATTTCTCACAAGAAACTTTGCAGGCTGGAAGGGATTAGCATGATATATTCAAAGTCATGAAAAGCAGGGACCTACAGCCAAGACTGCTCTACCTAGCAAAGCTATCTATCATTGAGAATTGAAGGGCAGATAAAGAGTTTCCCAGACAAGAGAAAACTAAAGGAGTTCATCATCACCAAACCATTATTGTATGAAATGTTAAAGGGACTTATTTAAGAAAAAGAAGATCAAAACTATGAACAATAAAATGGCAATGAATATGTATCTATCAACAATTGAATCTAAAAAACAAACAAAGCAAACAAGAAGAATAGAGGCAGAATCATGGACAGGGAGAGCATTTTGAAGGATGCCAGATGGGAGGGAGGGGGACGTGGGAGAATAGGTGAAGAGGTGAAGGGATTAAGAAGTACAAATAGGTAGTCAGAGAATAGCCATGGGGATGTAAAGTACTATATAGGAAATGGAGTAGCCAAAGAACTTACATGGGTGACCCATGGACATGAATAATGGTGTAGGGATTGCCTGAGGGAGTAGGGGTGCTAGCTGGAGGGGGGCAAAGAGAGAAAATTGGGACCACTGTAATAGCGTAGTGAATAAAATTTAAAAAAAAGATCAACTAAATATTAGAGAGATAAAGTAACAGCTTGAAACAGGCTGAAAACAAGATATTTCAAAACAGGACCCTTAGAAACTAGTCTATTGGGGATGGATACTCAGGAGATGCCTCCAGAGAACTCGCTGATTAAGGAGGTGGTCCAGTTCTGGCAACAGTGTTTGAAGCTGCTCCTCTGTTGAGCTCAAAATAAAGGTTGGGGCTGTCTTCTGACACAAAAGTTAAAACCTCTTTTTTTTTTTTTTCCAAGAAAGTGTTAAGTACATACCTACCCCCTTTTCTCAGCAGTGAATAAGAATGATTTAATGTTATGCACATATGAGCAGGGAACAAGGAAGGTGGAACAAACCTTTGCATCGAAAGGGCTGAAAGATGACTTTCCAAGACAGACTTTCCATGTGGCCTGAGGACAGAGTGGGTGTGCCCTGAGGTGCCAGGCGAGGGTAGTCTGTGTGGGCATTCAGGGACCCTGAAGGCACCATACATATGAAAAGCAGCACGTTTGTGTAAATCTCACTGAGCTTGTACTAAGAGATAAAATTAATTATTTCCTTGCACCGTTTTAACAACAGTTCTTCTCATTGAAGGGAGATACAGAATACAAAATAGAAAATTTTGCCGTTACTTCAGAGTTTACCTTAAACATGCATAAGTCCTTCGAAAGATCTTAAAATTGTTTCACAATAGGAGTCCCATTTCGGTACCATTAACCTGCTTTTTTTTTCCCCTCAGACATTTCTAATATTAGGCCTCAATTACTTTCACTTCTAAAGGGACAGCAAATTTTAAGAAATATTTTTTCCTTTATAGTATTTCTACAAACAATAGAATAAAATATTTTCCCAACTAGGACTTTAGTGGTTTATTAACTTTCAAAGCAAAATACATAAACAGCTTTACTTATAGATTCACAGTACAATGTTAACGCTCCTTAAAATCATTAAAAGTTTTATTGGCAATTCTGCTTCCATGTTTGATGCTCTTTTAGCTTGTTTCAAATTCCTGATTCAAATCCCAGGGGTTGGGAATTTTTCATTTTCATTAATATGCTTTCTTCTTAAACCTATAAGAGACTGACTAAATTAATGTATAAACAGCATTGGGATCCCCACAGCTCAAGGCAAGAACATAATTACTCTGGGGATAGCACATTTTCAGGACATATTCTAATTCAAAAATAGGTTCAAGTGCTAATGCGCTAACAGATGACTAGCACCATTTCTAAATCTAGAAGAACTACTTGACTTAATATGTTCAGAGACCCGACTATATGTTGAAAACAACTATTTTTATAGGGTCTAGATTGGTACAAATATAAATGCAGATCATTTTGGAAGAAGATACGAATTAAGAGGAAAATGCAATCATGTCTCAAAAATGGGCTTTAAAATATTGATGCATACTGAGATAATAATAGGATGTTACAATCAAATTAACTACTTTTACTAATGCTGGATTTAATGGGATCATTTGCCCTTTACTCTGAAATTGGTAATATCTACCTAGAGAGTATGTTATAGTCTTTTTTTATGTAATAGTCTTTTGATTCTTGCTACACTTTTAGCATTACCTCACCTCTCCCCTAACTTGCACACAAGCCACTGTTCACATTTAAGCACTCGTACGAGTTCTCCATGCCTCTCGGACTTTCCCTGATTCCTGCCACGTCAAGTCTTCAATATCGAGCCACAAGGGAGCTGCCCAAATGCCCAGCGTTTCCAATCTCCTGATTTCCCTATGCCATGGACACCACCTGTTCCCCGGGGCCCCGCTTCTGCTGGGAGACAATTATTCTGAAAAGAAACCCATATAAATGTGTGAATGGATAGAAAATGCACATATTTCCATGTTTGTTAATTTAAGTGGTACCATCTGAAGATGATGTAATTCTCAGTAATTCTCCATGTTTCTCAGTTTTGGCAGTGTGTAGGATCGCCTGCAGATCACAGTTTAATTGGTACAGACCAATGGTTCTCACCCCTTTGTGCACCTAGAACTTCAATCTCAGATCACCAGGCGCCGCCCTCAGAGCTTCTGATTGACTAGGTCAGGGGTGGGAGCTGCCTTCTTACGTTGCTAATATGCACCCATCGATGAGCATGCTCTGGTGCAGAGGGCGTGCTGTGACAACCACTGCCTTGCAGTTCCACTTGCGAGATCCCCAGGTGGCTCTTGTATTACCTAGCAGATTGATCAACTTTTTAAAATCAAATGTAGGAAGTCCTGTGGTGGCCTTTCAGAACTAAGACATGCAAATTTTTTGCTTGATTTTTTGTTAGAGAAACTGTTTTTCTCAAAACATAGCACATATTACATACTCTACTTAAAAACGGGGATAATTCTGTTTACCTGTATATATTTCTTAAAGAGCTACTGTTTGCTATTTCTGGACAAACTCCTATACTACGATCAAAAATCTCTAATCTATATATATTATCTGCATTTTTTTAGATTTGTGATCAAAATGTACATACAGAGGTTTTCTTGACAAATGAGGAAAGAGACATAAAGAGGTTAACTTACTTGTCCTTAGTCCACAGAAGTAGGTAAAAGATAGAGCTCAAGTTCAAATCCATGCTGCCTATTCCCAGACCCAGGATCTAAACCATTGTTAGAGTGATGAATAAGACCATCTTGGTTCACATTAGACCTTTCAGTGATTTCTCCTTCTTTTTTCTCTCTTTTATGGTGTTTTTTGGATTGAATACAGCCAAAAATTGTTCGAAAAAGCTCTTCTTGGGTTACAACTGTAGCTGTGTTTATAACAAGTGATTGTGTTTATAGCTTAAGACTCATCATCTCCGAGCCTACGTACCCTTTTAAATCGTGATGCTTCTCATGGCTGATTCTTTGCAGTCCTTCCTATTGCTCCTTCCTCTCATTATTACACAATCTGTTGTATCACCAGGCATCGTGCTTTGGTGTCCTTGTAGCATTTCACCCCACTTCAGCTTGTCATAAAGCAGCTGGTTTCCTCTCATCATCCACCCGCATAATATGCCCTGTAGATTTAACTAACATTCTACATAACAGCGCTGCATCCCACTTCCAGTAACCTGCACTCTAGATGCATATATCCATGGAGAATACGAATTCTCTATGCGTATATCCATCCATGCACCAGTGTTACTCCACGGACTGTTCTGGAGTTTGATGCCACGCTGGCACACAATCTTAAGGAGTTGAAGACATTGGCCTACAATTGGGTTTATCCACAACTTCCATAAATTTTAGATAATCCAATGATAACTTTAAGTGCTACAATGCTAATGAATTTTTTATTTTTTAAGGAAATGCAAATTAAGACAGTACTTCATTTATTTTCTCTGTAACCAGTTTAGCAATGAGAACTTGTAGGTAACAAAGAATGCCTTGAAAAGAAAACCATAGTGAATGTTCTAGGAAATTGACCAGCAATGGGTTATGGTAAGAGGTAGCATTGTATTCCAATTTTTAAAAAAAAGTTAAATTAAATGTATTGTGGTGACACTGGTTAATAAAATTATATAGGTTTTAAGTGAAATAATTTCTAAAGGATGTATCAGGAACAGCAAACCTGCTTTATATAAAGGCCTCAGCAATTACCACTTATACCTGAACAGGTGAAAAACATGACCATAAATCAATATCCAACAGAAGAGCAAAGATCAACTATAGTTCAAGAACAGCCATTGGGCCAGATCATACACAGAGCTGTGTCCACAAACGAACGTAATTCCATTGCATATGGAATTAAGAAATGCCTCAACTGTCAAGGGACACTATAGCAACAATAAGTACACATAGGAAGACTCAGTAAACCACTATTTTGGATATCTTTGATGGTATGAGCACAGTGGCTAGTTTAAGGAACTCCTAGCAGGTACCCTCGATATAGACCACTTTGTAGCTGGGTGAGTAGATTTCTACCTGTTTGCAGAAGTGCTCTGGCCAAAGGCTGTGGGCACTTGTGTAAGATCTGTGACTATATGATGTACCATTATCTTGGTCTGTGAATCAGGGGCACTGGGAGTATGGGAATCAATTTACCCAAGTCTTCCTGAAAGTTTAATATTTCTCTTAAAGAATAATACCATCCTTGATCACCATAATGCCCTGTACTAACACTATTACATATATTTTCCAGATGTGCCTTCTCTGTACCTTCATACAACTTGGAAAGTAGATTATTAATATATTTAGATAACTGTCTCAAGATTTTCTGCAATGAAAATCATTAATACCAATGAAATCAAATATCATATAGTCTGCTTCTTGATAATGCTGATATATAATCAATTAATTTTAAAACTTTATTTGTAAGTCAATATTCTTGTTGCACTTTTGAGGGTGAGTATATAACTTGAATATGCCTCAATCCATTCTACTGATGGCCTGGAGACAACTCACCTCAGCTCTCAATTCTAAAAGGTAAATTTTCAGGAATTTGCAAGCCAGTTGTTAAACCCACCCATCATCAAAAGCTACATTTTACTACTACTATGTCCTTGAAGTTATTTATATCTATTGTATCTGGACGATGGAGATACCATATGACAATGCCTCACTGCACACCTCAACTTATCAGAGACGTCATACAGGTCACTAGAAATCTGTCACAGTGGGCATACTCAATGCCACATAAATCAGCAAACACTCCCAATCCGGGCTTTTAAATTTGAGGGGAGGAGCCAGTTAAATATTTACTGGTATACCATTGCCTACTATGCATGCCATAGCCTCTCTTCATTTATTAAAATGAGTAGACCTTATGTGAGGACACAGATTGCAGAGGATTAGTTATCTAAGTTATGTTCAAGCATCTATGAACCACCAATGGCTACAGGAAGGTTAGCATAAAGTGTTCTCAACAGTTAATACTAGGAGGAAGTCACATTTCCTCTCAATTGTTTACAAAATAGGGTCTAAAGTTTAGGTGATTTTTAAGTTGCTGAGATAATGTAGATATTCTAATACCAATAGTGTGTTGGGGAGCGGTATAAAACACTAGTCAGAAAATAATTCTACGAGAGCCCAGAAATAGAGAAATTTAAAAAAAGAAAAGAAAAGAATTCTATAACAGACTAGTAGAGGCGCAAATGACAAATACTTCTATGAAAGCCCAGAAGACAGAGTGATTAATGACCCAGGCTGGGCTGGAAAAGTCTGTGAAGCCTTCCTATGGAAAGTGATAATCAATACATTTATTCCAACAATCGATGGAATACAATTTTAAAAGGAAAAAAAAAGAAGGAAAAGGCATTATAAATGAGAAGTGGCATGAGCAGAGATACACAGATGAGGGAATATAAGGCACTGGTTGATTGTGGGTTTTTTTTGTTTAATCAAAAACATTTACTGAGCATCCTTCTTCCAAGAAGGGTTTGCTCAACACTTCTCCAGACTTCCCAACCAACTGCAGTCTAATTACAAGTGGGCTGGCCTAAAGGAAGGCTGACCCCAGACAGACATTGGAACATTAATTGATTCTAGATCAATGTTACTGAGACATCTGATATATGATACGGAGTTCATCAGCATCATTCTTAAAGTCTCTGCTATTTTAAAGTAATAGAAGAATCATCAAAATCCTTGAGACAATCATCCGAACATATTAAGGTAACTATGGGATTGTACGAATGGACAAAGGAGACACAAGATCTCAGGTGAGGGTGACTCTGAGGGTGGCCCCAGTCAGAGACCAACATGTCTGTGCCCATGTGCAGCATGCTAACACACAAGGCAAGCATGCCCCACGTATGAGGCAGAAAGATGCAAGGGAGGTTTGGACCTGCATTAGGCAGCGGTCCTAGGCCAGGTTGGTAACGGTAGCTTTGTAGTGAACGCCACCCTGCCACTTTCCCACACACTTAAACCCAAGGGGGTGATTTTTAACCTTTCCTATGTCATGCTGAATTCTCACATTGGTTCTCCCAACCACCTTTCTGCACCAGGAAGTAAGAATCTGGAGACTTTTTCATGCACTCAGAGTCATCTCTAAATTGGCTGAATTCTCGGGGATTAGGGCAACGCGTGGCTCACACATATGGTGCTTAGACCTGGGATCACGTATGGCAAACATGGCAGCTTCTCTATGGGCTCAGGCACTGTTGGACCCACCTGGTCCAAAGGCAGGAGCTCAAGCACTAACTAAATACCTAGGGGCCTCGTCCACCCAGCCCTGGCCACATCCTCCTTGAGCCTCTTGTTTTTTATTTTGTTTTCTGGCAACTGTTCTCTCATGGATACTCTCTTCCTGGTCATCCTTCTCATCCCAGCTGCCACAGGGATCCCCAGCCCAGAATGAACTTGCTCTGTGGGAACCTGGGAGGCTTCCCAGCCACAGAGATTTTTCTATCCTGCAGAACAACATTGGCACTGACTCTCTTTTCCCATCCAAATTTCAGGACAGCCGGGTTTGAGTTGGCACAATTGACTGGACCAGGCATCCTGAGCTCAGAAGTCAAGATTCTTTCTTTTCTTGGTCACAGCCAACGTGTTAGGGGAGATGGAAAATGATTCTTTTTTTCTTTTTTTGGGGGGGTGCTTTGTCTACTGTCAGCAGGTGATACCATGAGTTAATGCAGACAATACGGAGGAGAAGGACAAGGAAAGGGAGCAGAGTTTCCTGAATTTAATGAGAGGGCATTAAATCTCAGGTGGATGCAGAACATCTCTGAGTCAAGATCAGCAAGGAACATGCAGAATCAGGACTCACAAGAAGACAGGGCTTGAATTACATTTTATATATTGATGACAGGTCATGCTGATATCACCCACCAACAGCTGGCTGAACACTAAGAAAACAAGGGCATGTGTTCCTTGGAGGATACTAAGGTTTCAACGCTGGACTGTGAAGGAGGAACCACAGAAAGAGACCATGACAACACAGTCAGAGACACTGAAGAAAGACAGAAGCGGTGTCTCTCCTACTGGATCAAGATGTGAAAAGCATGCTAAGTGTTCTGGATCCTATG
Source organism: Desmodus rotundus (assembly GCF_022682495.2). Lineage (NCBI taxonomy): Eukaryota > Metazoa > Chordata > Mammalia > Chiroptera > Phyllostomidae > Desmodus > Desmodus rotundus. The sequence goes on along the minus strand of NC_071392.1, from coordinate 87,770,560 downwards.
CCCTGACACCCATATAGAGCAGCCAGATAAGAGGGGGCTTTGTCAATTTTTCAATGAAAGTGCTAAAATACCACATCTATTTTATAGTCAAATATGCTTCATCATTCTTGCATCTCCAATCATACAGTTTAAGCTATGCACAGCTTTGAGGAATCTATAGTTTCGCCCCTGTGGCCAAGGCTTCACAGTACTGCCACTGAGAGTTAGAGGGCAGTTTTGTCGTATTCATTACTTAAACAGATGCTCCAGGCTCCTTGATAGGCCCTGTGGTATAAAGGAGGGCAGACAGGGATGGTCATTGCCATTAGGGGGGTGGGGGCAGGGAGGCTTACAATCTAGTTAGGGAGATAAACATTTGTCAAACAATATTATAAATGCTATAAAGTGTGTGTTATGAATAGTAATATGAGGCACCATAGGACTGGGTAGCAGGCATCCTTGAAAAGCAAACATTTGAATGCAGTTCAAACTAAAAAAATGAAAGTGTCAGAACTCTGTAGTGCTTTCTAGAAACTGGGGGAGGAAAAGGTCAAGATGGCTAGAACACAGGGTGAGAAGAAGACATGTGGTTAAGTGAATCCAGAGAGCTAGGTGGGTGTCAAGTCATATTAGCTTTGTTCTCCCTTCTTCCTGGCACACAGCTAGAATACATTCCTCAGTCTCATTTGGGGTTAAACATGACCACACGTTCTGGCCAAGGTAATGTGACTGAATGTGGCACGTGTTCCTTCCAGAACGGGCTCACAAAAACCCTTTCTCACACGCTGTCTGACGTTCCACTCTTTCTTGTCCTTATTTTCCATCTGGAGGCAGAAGAACAAGACAGAACTCTGGCTCCCAGTGGGACATAGAGAAACGCCTTCCACAAACCATGAACATGCATTCACACTGTATTTGGGTGAGAAATAGACTTCTGTTATATTGTTCCATTATATATGTTGGGACTTGATTCTTTTTACAGCAACTAGCATTGCCCCAATTAATATAGTTGTTGTTTATGGTAAGCATATCTCCATTCCACTTTGAATCACATGCTTAAAACAACAATGCTCACGTGGCTAGAAAAATAACCACATTCTATAACACATTCCAACAGCATTCCAGCAATGGCATCAGGGGGCTTGTGAGTATGTGAACTACAGGAGACAGGACGCATTCAAGGAAAGGTTCTGTGGCAATCTAACAGAGATAGGAGGAAGTAGGAAATTTTGAATCAGGTGACTGGTGGTTATTTTATGGGCCAATTTGACTGGGCTAAGGGCTGCCCAGAGAGCTGGTAAACATTATTTGTAGGCGGATCTTTGGGAGTGTTTCTGGAAGAGAGTAGCATTTGAATTGGTAAAGAAGTGATTAAAGAAGACCTCCATCTCAAGTGTGGGTGGGTGGGCATCATCCAATTCCTGGGCGGCCTGAATAGAACAAAAACACAGAGGAAGGGAGAATGTGCGGTAGGATAAGCCAGGACATCCTTCTTCTCCCACCCTCAGACACAGGCGCCCCTGGTTCCTCGGCCTTTGGACTCAGATGGGGCCTTACACATCGGCTCACTGCTTCTCACACCTTTGGGTTTAGACTGAAATTACACCCCTGGCTTTCCTGGGCCAGCAGCCTGCAGGTGACAGAGTGGAGGACTGCTCAGCCTCCAAAATCAGTGAGCCAACCAAACCTCATAACCTGTCTCTCCTTCTCTCTCCTATTGGCTGTTTTTCTCTAGAGATCCCCGACTAATACAGGAACCTCTAAGAATTATAATAACATGGTATTTTATCATTGAACTATGAAGATATGAATGTTATAGATTAGAAATTCTTAGCTAAAACAACTAAAACATATCATTTCATATCCGTTTGTATTAAAAAACTCAAATGATGGTTGGGTCAAAGTACGTAAACATATACACGTATTATATATATACACACACGTACATACACTCATATCAAATTTTCTTTGTGTTAAAAAATGTTCTTTAATGAATATATCTTGGAGTGACACAAAAATACTTTAAAAATGCTTTTCTATTTCTACTCATGAAGATTTAGTTCTCAGTATTCCAAAAACCAAGTAGAGGAATTAAAGAAAATTTCCAAATTTATAAACTGTGGAATGAGTGCCGCACTGTTGTAATTACCTACTCTAAATTCATAAGCTTAAGATCTATGTGGCCATTCCATGTAGCTTTAAAATTTCCTGAAAAGTCAGGACGATGTGAGCCCAGCCTTAATCAAGCTGTAATAAATTATACATACACCAAAATCTCTACCTATTGCAAATTTTTGGAAGTAGGAGCATGCGCATAGTACATCTGGCTTCCTAGAGTGTTCTATGCAAGAGCTTGAACTAAGATCAGGATTAATATAAGGCAATTGTTTTGAAAGCCATTAATGTTTATACCCAGACATATATGTGTGTGTGATATATACACACACGGTATATGATACATAATTAGGACATTTTATATATTATATTATATAATATAATAATGTGTATATTATATATATTATATAAAAATATGTTATATAATATATATTATATTATAATATATATACATAATTGGTCACAGTTCTACAGAGAAAATTATTCACATGTCCACATACACACATATAGTGGTTTTTACGTCCAAATATATGCTTTTAAACCATAGTACTGAATGTGATTAGGGCAGTTAGCCTGATCCACACCTGACTGGTGAGGATGTGGGGTTACACAGGTGTTGAGAATCACACACAGCTCGTGGTCAAACATGCTCAGTCTCCAGAGGCCATATGGATGATCTTCTCAGGGGGTCCCCACGCCTCGGCCTTTCACTGAACCAGCAGGATTACATTAGGTTAATAAAGGTATTTCGTGGGAGGCTGTAGAAGTGCTCCATAAAATGCTGTGTAAGCAGTGCAAAGGAAATTAGACAACGGAGAAAGCATACATTCACAGCAAAGGAAACTGGAGAGAAAGCCAGTGCACCTTCAAGGATCTCTGACGAGTGATTTAGAAGTTGATGGCAGTTCACGTATGCAAAGATACTTCCTTTGACAATCAGATGAGCCAATTAATCTGCATATCACCCAGCTAGATCTTACCTAACCTGACTGTGAATGGGCATGTATTATGTTGCCAGAAAGTGCACTATCTCTTTAGAAGAAGAATTGTCAGGGTCACATTTGCTATGAGCAAAATCCTATTTTGAGACATGATAGAAAATTGTAGAGCCACAATAGGAATGCCACAATCATTCTAAAATATTTCCTATTGAATACATAGGTACCAGAGTATATTAGGTTTTGTTTGCAAACTATTTCATTGCCCATTTTAAAGTTTTACATTTTAAGGTCACATGGTAAAAATTAAGTGTTTCTTCCAGTTTGCCTTTTGCTTCCACCAGATCGGATGCCATCAAAGAAGGCGCATAGGTAGACACCATGCAATCATACGTGCCAAGCCATTCCTTCCTTGGCACCCATGTTTACCTGTGCATGCCCTTTTTTTATCCCACCTTTCAGGTTATATGGCAAGTAATCACTAGATAATGACTCTTTTCTACCAGACTCTCAGCTCCTTGGGGCAGACAACTTATTCTCATTTCTATAGTCCTAGCAGGAAGACTGGTTTATCACGGCTTTAAAATTTGGGCATTGCTTTGCTTCAAGTATTGAGAGCAGTTCTCGCACAGTATAACGAGTTCTGACTAGGTGTGTGCGTAAAGGCAAAGTGCGAAATGTAGACAGACAGGACGGGAAGTATTTGATGGTGAGGGGACGGCTCGGATCACCAGACCCTTCCCTGAAGCGGACGTGCTGAACGACAGTAGCAAGGGAAGCATGGCTCTCAGACCCTGTCATCTTTAGACTATGCTCACGCACCTGGCCTGCCGTCCCCAAACCACAGCGTCTCAGGAAATGTTCTTTTCTCTTTATACTCTATACGTTAGATTACTGGGTAGGTGTGTGACTTAGTGGGGACACTTAACCTCTAGGTCTGTCTTTGATAACTCCTTCATTTTACATCTCATTGTCAACTGTGACGACCTAAAATGACTTGGCATCTGTAGGAGAATCGTGTAACAAAGACACACCTATGACATCCGTTTATCCTTTTGGATAAACACCTTCTTTAACTTCCTATGTTTTAAAGCATTTGCATAAAACTCATTTCATTCCATTACCTCATTGAATATTCAAGTGCCAGAACAAGTAATAAAGGCAGGGCACAGATATTAACATAAGTAATGGGCCTAGGATCTCAAGGCCACTGAGATCTCTGATCCAAGATGAGGACGGACATCAGCTCAGATGGGCCCCACCCTTTGGCTTCACTCTTCAGTGGGAAAGGACAGAAGGACAGAGACCCAGGGTGAGGTGCACTGTAGCTATTATTTAGATAGCTAATTAGCCCCCTGCTGTCCTTTCTAAACTGAACTCTAATTTTTTTTTTCAGTATCCTTTCCTCTTCCATACAATGATTCAAGGGACACTGACCTAACCACCAGCTCCAAAGGTGACCCTGACTGGACAGAGGACAATCCCATAAACTCTGCAATAGCTGGTTTAAGAACATTAGCCAATGTTAGACCAGGGCCTTCCCTAGCCGGTGGGATTGCTGAAGAAATGGTCATGTGGCCTCAATCAGGTGTAGGGGTTGGGGCGGCTTATGCAAAAAGAACCTTACTACAACACAGGGTTTCTGATGACTCTTCCTCTGAATGACACAGTGAGAGGAAGGGAGGCCAGATTTCTGGACTAGGAATGATGAAGGAGGCACCTGAAGATGAAGCAATCATCGGGAAAATGCCCCATATAGGAAAGGAAGCTGGATTCCCCCGCTCATCTTGCCAACTGTGTGAGCAAATACAAGGTCCAGCACAAATAACACCCCTTTTCATTACAAAATCTTTTATTACTAAATCATAGAATGGAATTCTGTAATATAAAATACCACACTCAAGCACACCATGTGCCATTTCAGGTGAAATGTTCCAATTAAGACTGTAAATTATTCCACCCATATTATTACCCTACCAACCACACTCAGTCAGGTGTTACTTCTGCCGGACCCCGTGTATCCCCTAACTGCTCCAGCTAGATGTCATTAGGGCTCTATGTCTTACACCTGAAGACATCTCTCTGCTGTTTTTACCACGTGGCAGGCCCTTGACTGACCATCGCCTAACTTCATGTTTTATTACAATTCAATGGGATGGGTTACCCACATCTTACAGAGAAGAGATCTGAAGCCCAGGGCTGCTCGGTACTATAACCAGTGTTAACAGAGGAGGTTAATCTTAAACCCGTGTGTTTGCTTTTGCTTCACCCCAAAGCCTTTGAGTTAAGCTGCTTCACTTGGAAATTTAAAAAGAACAGACTAATGTATTATTTCAGTCTTCTTTTATCAGCACTTTCATGGCTTATTGATAAATTTTCAATGTTATAGCTTAAAAAAATAGATAAGAAAACTTGGGCAGCTAGGGCCTACGTTAAATTTGCTCTGTAAATATATATTTAAAATCCACACCAGATACCATAAATATATATATGACCTACATCCACACTTGCTCAGAAAACAAGTGACACACGAATATATTCCCAATAAAATGACCTCAATTCCAAATCACTATTGTAAAACCTCTTGTACCAGGAAAACCTTACACATTGTATACAAGCAGACCTCATGATACGTTTAGAGTATTACTTTAAATATAATTCAAAGAATTATGTCATTTATAACAAAAACACAAATATGTATGAGTAAAGCACAAGGGTTGAAATCATTCAAAATAATGCTAACTGAAATTGGTATTTATGTAAATTGCACTATTCTTAAGATGAACCAGATCAACCTTGTCAATGTTTTATAAGAACTGATTAAGAATATGTATTTTTTCCCCTGCTATTTCATAAACATTCTCTTGTTCCATGGGCTCCTCTCATTCGTCTTTAAAAATATTCCACCTCCCCTCTGGTTACAAGTAACCTGTGTCCTTGCCTTGCCTTCCTTCCTTCTAGCTTCCGATTCCCACCCTCCACTTCACTCACCCAACCCCCACATACTTCCCAGTGGTCCCTCACTGGGCTCGAGAACCCGCTTTCCCGACCTGGTGGTGATTTCATGGATCATTCCAACCGCTCCCTCTGTCTTCCCTACCTGACTTCCGTGTCTTCTGTGAGAGGTGCTCCTTCCTGCACTCAAGGAACCCCAACTCCCAGCACTCCTCTGGCGGCTGCATCTCCCAATCTACTTCCTCAGGTCGCTGTTTGTAGGGCCAGTTCCTCCACGTGACGTCCTGAATTGCCTTTAATGCTCATTTGACATGTTCTACCTGAGCAGAGGTTTCGTCTACTCTGAAGCTTCAATGGCCACCTTCCTAATGATGACTGATAGCCCCCAGTGGTGCCCACATTTCAGCAACAAACATGCTGCAAGGTAAGTATCTCCAAGATATTCAACCAAAGTGAGACCTGGTGGCAGAAGATTTGACTTCGGGCAGCAAGCACACAGAGCTTTGTACAGATAACGTATCATAGAATAGTACACTCAAAGCCTATATAATTTTATTAACCAATGTCACAACAATAAATTTAATTTAAATAAATACCCCCAAAAGAAAGCATGATCCAAATAACATAGTGTTGCCTAATTATCTATCAATGATATTCTGTATAGATAGTATAGGATTACTGAAAAAAGCTTTTTTTCAAAAAAGCAAGAAAATCCTTTTTTTTTTTGTCATTTTTAGATATAGTAAAAGTTCATGCTCTGTTGTTCTTGGACCCAATTATGTTATATTTGGTAAATGTATGAGAAAAGAAACGCATGCAGAACAACCTGGCCCTCTGCATTGCTTGGAAAATTCTTAGCCAATGTTCTATTAGCATCTCCGTGCTGCTGTTTGTTTGCTCTGGGTAAGGCTTTCTGGAGTAGCCCGTGTGAGAAACACTTCAACCACAAATCAGCACCTGTAATTCCAAGTGTCTGCCCTCGTGACTTTCAAATAGAGGCTCGTGCTATAAATCACTGTTTATTTTCTCTCCCTGTAGCATCTTAAGATCTATGGCACATCTCTGATGATCAGCAGTTACCGTGTTCTCCAGGATGATAACCTATGTCTTTGGGGTGTCTTCCAAGCCTGCTGACAGTCAATTTAAATGATGACATAACCTCTACTTTAAATCAGATCATCCCAAAGTATCCTCTAGTGAAAACCCATCCAGGTGTTTCTGGGTAACCCAGTAGCAGAAACAGAGGGTAACTTATGTATATTTATATGGCAACCAAAAGACAAGAAAAAAAAAGTGTCCTGATATAACCTCAAAACCTTTGGGAAGTTCTCATTGATTTTGCTCTGGTGAAATCTTCCCTTGAAGGCACCAGGATTAGATTCCTCACGACAGTCTTAGAGAGCCAGAGAAAGCTTGTTGACAGGGGATGGAAATCCTAACTTCTCTTAGAGCCAGAGAAATTACTACTCTCTCCTTCTTCACTGTTGCCTTGGTCATCCTTGCATTATAGCTACTTATGCACAGGACCATTTCTAGACTGCAAACTCCTCTATTATCTACTCTTCCCATCCTTTTGCAGAAAAGGGAAGAAAGCAGGGGGAAAGGACAACAGCCTTAACAATGCCCCTATTCTTTGGCAATCAATCTATTTGAAAGCCTACTTTCTCTGTACCTTAGTTCTTCTGTTTTGTGTTCCACAATAAGAAACAATAATAAAATAGTTTTAAAACATCAATAGGCTCATATCAATTTGAGAAAAAAATATCATCTCACATAAAATAAAATGAAATCAGAAAATTTACATGAACCATTTTCTTTACTAAAAGTGGCCATCATTTTCTTGTTGACTATAATACATTATACTGAACCCTAACCCTTAATAGCTATTTAAAAAAAATTTTGAGATTAATGCACTCGATTTTGTGTGACCTAAATTTCCTCTGTTTCTTCTCAACATAGGTCACTTTCAATATTCTATCACCAGCTAAAATATTGTTTTCATAAAATCCCAACTCTAAATCAGATTTATATAATCTTGAAAAAAGTTCAGCTATCACTATTATAATTTGTCATTGTCTTACTTTTATTTTTTTAATAACATCGAAACATTATATATTTTTCCAATAAAAGACAATCTTAGGGGATGCCAATTCTGACCTTGCCAAAATCTACTGGAGAAAGGCAAAAAAAGTTGCTTTTATTTCTTGCATATAACATCCTGGAAAAAAGTTAGCTTCTTCTGGAAACTCACATCAAGTCACTTAGTAATAGAAGCTTTCTAATTCAAGGATAATTTACTATTCTGAAAACGAGGTGAGATTTCCACCAATTCTTCGATCTGTATATACTGTGGCATCAATTACACATAGAAAGTACCCTGGTCACACCTTTCTTTGGAAGGACTGAAAGTTGTTGATGGCCCAGAAGTTTTGCCTTGGTCATGATTTAATCATATTGTTCTGAATCAAGTGCTATTTGACAGTTCCATCAGCTGAATTAATTTTCCAATTTTCTCTACTGGCCTTTTATTTCTTGGATAATTTTAGCATAATTTTGTGTGTGTGTGTGTGGTGGGAGTGTCATTTGGTCAAGTGTATACAAACATTCAATTGTTCAACATATATTACTGATCTCCTGCTGTTATTCAGGCAAGAATGTGGGTAATGGCGATAAAGCTACGATTAAAACACAATATTTGTAGCCCTCATTGAGATTACACTTTAGTATTCCTATCACATCACATAAGTCCTCAGTGATCGTAACCCTTCCTAAATATGTTCACAGTAGATAAACCTTTCAGGGATATCTTCATTATTGGTATTTACTAAACCAAACAAGGTAAGTTGGGACAAAGCTGATGGAGGGACTGGCCAGCAAAGGGGACCAGTGGGTCATAAATAGTTTGGGCTTTACTCTCAGAAAAATTCCAGCTTGTGCTCCTTATTTTACTCCTATTATGACATCTTGCTGAGGTATTTATTTACTAACCCTCTCAAGCCATCGGTTTTTCTCTTCACTTTTTATTTTAAAAACACATTTTCTCAGAGTTGTTATTGAGGATTCAGTGATTGTATGAAATATTTTTGTTTTCACCATGTAGCAATTAATTGAGGTAATAAGGATAACAGAAAGATAAACTTACCACCTACATCCCTTCAAACTTTAAAACCTAATTTGAAATACAAAGTTCAATTAAAAAAAATCAAAGTCACCTGAAATTACTGGGGGGACGGTTTTCAACACAAAAATCACACAATTCTGATTCTCTAAGTCATGTATGAGATCCGATGTTACAAATAACTTACCCCTGATAATTCCCACTGCTATAAAACTCATCCTTAGAAATTAGTACATCAGATGAGCTAAAATTAGTATTTAGTGTTTAAGCATGAGTATTTAATATTTTAAAAAGTCATTTTGAAAAATACATGCCTTCAGGATAGGAAATGTAAGTGATTAGGTGAGGGGGAAAAAGAGATTTTGGGTCAAATTTGAACATGCTTCCTTGGTTGGATCTAAAACCACAGGAGTCTAAACAGCTCACTGCGGTGCTATATACAAAGGCCAGGCTATGGCAGCGACCCAGGCACGCATCAATAGAGGAGGAAATAAAAAGGCAGTGGTACATAATATTTACAATGGACCATTACTCTGCCGCAGGAGGGGAAAAAAGGAAATCTTACCATTCACAACAGCATGGATGGAACGGATGGAACTAGAGGTTATTATGCTAAAGGAAATACGTCAGTCAGAGAAAGACAAATACCGTATGCTGTCACTCGTATGTGGCATACGAAGAACACTATAAAGGAACAAACAAAACAGAAACAGACTCATAGATGCAGAGAGTAGACTGATGGTTTCTAGAGGAGAGGGGACTTGGGGGACTGGGTGGAGAAGGGGAAGGGATTGAGATGTACAGATTGGCAGTTACAGAAGAGTCGTGGGGATGTAAAGTCCAGAACAGGGAACCTAGTCAGTAATATCACAGTAACTATGTATACTGCCAGGTGGGTACTGGAAATATCAAGGGGAACACTTTATAAAGTATATGATTGTGTAACCACTATGCTGTACACCTGAAACTGATACAAAATAATATGGGATGTTAACTGTAACTACAAGAAATAAATACAAGAGCAATGAGCGTCATGGAAGAGTTGGAAAACAGGACTAGAGAGGTTCAGCAGATCCTCTGCACTATTACAGAGACTGAGAACCTTGTGGCCAAGCTATTATTTTCAGGCCAATGAATTATTTTGTATCATATAATAATGTCATACCAGAAATCACATAGTATTTTCCACGCAATGCCATTCATATTTTTTGGTTGCCTCTTAGACTCAGGTGAGGGGGATGGAATTAAACCCTTGACTTGGGCAGTGATTCCTAGTCTCTTCCTGGCACCAAATCCGTGAAATGACCGATGCTGAGCTGCCTGCGTTTCAATCAGTGAGTCTCCCTGGGCAGTCAGCAGCCACAGAGCCCCCTTTGACCGACCGGAAAGCTTAGGGAAAGGTGAAGAGTCTGTTGAGTTTGGGAAGCTTCCTTGAGGTTGCAAACACTATTTACCACAATGTTGACTTCTCAGTGGGCTGGCACACAGAGAGGTCTGAGGTGGTTCGCATTATGACATTCTCTTAGTCAAGGGAACTAGTGTGTAGGTTTCTGTTATTATCAATACAATCTATCTTTCAGATTTCTATGAGGGGGCTGGGGGAGGGGGGATGGTATAGGGGGGATAAGTGGGGATGAAAGGAGACTTGACTTGGGGTGGTGAACACACAATTTAGGGTATAGATAATGTATTGTGGAATTGTGCACCTGAAACCTGTATAATTTTGTTAGTCAGTGTTACCCCAATACATTTAATAAAAATAAAAAAGCATTTTTAATGGGCTGTTGCCTTATTTATGTTTATAATTCCTTCCATGTCTTTCCTTATTTATTTTTTAGAGGTTTTATTTATTTATTTTTAGAGAGGGGAAGGGAGAGAGAAAGAGAGGGAGAGAAACATTAATGTGTGGTTGCCTCTCATGTGCCCCCCGACTGGGGACCTGGCCTGCAACCCATGCCTGTGCCTGGGCCAGGAATCAAACCAGCAACCCTTTGGTTTGCAGTCAGGAGTTCAATCCACTGAGCCACACCAGCCAGGGCTCATGCCTTTTCTTTATAGAGCTTAGCAGTGAATAAGGTTTTGAGGAACAGCTATTTGAAACTCGATACAAATAGCTCTTGTTTAGAAACTGTTTACCACAAAGTGCTCTCTGAGAGGAAATCAGGTCTTGACTACTTACCCAAGTGAAATATCTCAAGACCTGAAATTTCTCGGTTGGATCAAACACGTAATGAACTCATCTCAACAAAGTGATTTCATACCGTCATAGTCAGTGGTTTTTTACCAGCTAGAGTATTTTAGTAAATCAGCAAATAAACTCAAAGTGAAAGAGTTTAGCCATAATTTGGAGGACCCAAATCTCAAGGGTACACCATCTGCAATCATTGAAGATTATCTAAAGGGCTTTCCTCTACAGAATGATATGAAGCACACTCTCGGAAATAGAAAAGATTGAAAGAGGAGTTAAAGGAAGAGGACTTAAAATAATCCGACTTAATTCTTGTTTACTATTTAATAGATGTCTGTAACAAGTAAAAAAGACACTGCTATAAATATGCTGCATGTAACACAGTATGAGCTTTGGGGCTTATGTCCTGGTGCTCACCGAGTGAGGGTTGGATGATGTCATACCTGGTAGTTCACTTCTCTACATCTCAAATATTCTCATTGATAAATGAAGACAAAATGGTGTTTAGGGAATAATTACGTAAGAGGGCACATAAAAATGCCTAGTGATAGCACGTATTCAAAAAATGAGTATTAGTAGAAACGAAACGTAAGTACATTGAACACGGTACGTCTTACGAGATTCCCTCTTATCTCCAAAATGTCACGATGCTACTTACAACCACCAAGGGCCTCATCTGCAAAATAAACCCTACATGGGATTCCCATGTATATTATTTAGGATGTGGTTTTCTAAACAGAGGATAACAAACATGTCTAAGTTCCAAGTGCAGGAACCAAGTGACCGATATCATTGTATAATGAAAAATTAAACATTGAATGACTCAAATTTCATCCGAACACAGCTCTGAGTGCTGCCTGCACCCCTGATGCTCCCCACACTGGCCTGGTGAAGCCCTCTGGAGGTTACTGAAGATTTTAGGATGTTCCCATCAACTATGGAGAACCACTCACCCTCTAAGAACAGGGAAGGTAGAAGCTGGTGGGGGAAATTCTCCCTTTTCTATGGAGCTTTCCTTCACAAAATGCTTTGCACTGTTTCAAGCCCATTCTACAAGGATTCAAGATAGAAACCTAATGACAACCTGGCAGGAAAACCCAGCACATCTTATCATCTTATCACACGGGAGTCACGTGTCCCAAGTTAACCCTATGTTCTCCCTCCTCTGAGGGAACCCTTTTGGGAACTTAACAAAGTTGTATATTCTGTGGCGGTCTCCAGTTCTTCACTGCCAGGGTCTCCCACTGCAAATTACAAACAGATGTTTGTTGCTTTCAAGCCAGATGCCAGCCCATCAGCAGGTGTTCAAACCTGTTTATTTGTACACAGAATACGCTACAGCCTTGAATCTCAATGAAGGTGTGTTTTCACCTTTTTCTCATATTCACCCCCTTGGCCTTTCCTCTCTCTTTTTTGTAAGCCATTCTACAGATAAGATTTAAGCCTTTCGGTCATTATTTGTGGGTTAAAATGGTCCTAAACCATTTGCCAAAATTAACTGCCATGTGGTTTCTAGAAAGTTGAAGTCTTATATTTTCTACCAACTTTAGAAAGTTTTTATTGCCTTAGAGACGCTGGTGATAAAATTTTGTTACATTCCATTCAAACTTTGTTCCCGCTGATAACATATTTCAGTTTCAAAGTTGACAATCTGGCCATTTTCCACAAGTATTAAAATTCCCTCAAAGAGAAATCACCATGATATTGCTCTCCTTTGGGTAACTTGACTAAATTAATGGATCAGTGTAAATGATATTTACTTAAATATACTAACATAACTATTAGATCAGTTCTGAGCATTAAGTTCTTTAAAATCCTTTCCCAAATAATTAGTTATTAATAATTACATAAAAATTTACTCAAAACAGTAGGCTTTAAAAAGTTCTTCTTCTAAAATATAGTGTTTAAACTATGTCACCGCCGTTGAAAGTGAGTAGTCTCGTCATAGGCTGCGGCCATCGGGGTTCTATCTTTTTATTATAAGCTATTGGTCTTTTGCCAAAACCAATCATTCTCTGACACAGGATGCATGAGAGGGAACCTGAAGGAGAAAAAGGAGAAGGTTTGCAGATTTGCTCTGCACCCTGCTGCTTCCTAATAGGGTTCTAACCCAGAGGTAACAGCCTCTGGAAATGAGGACACGTTCACCAATTGTATCAACCAGCAGGTCAGTCATTATCCAAGGCTCCTACTGCTTTGAAAAATTAGAGAAATGACCCTGGCTGGTGTGGCTCAGTTGGTTGGAACTACACCATCCCATAACCAAAGGGTTGTAGGTTCTATGCCTGGTCAGGGCACATGCTGGGTTGGGGGTTCAATCCCCAGTCGGGGTGTATACAGGAGGCAACCCATCGAAGTTTCTCCCTTGAATTGATGTTTCTCTTCCTCCCTCCTCTCTCTCTGAAAGCAGTGAAAAATATGCTCAAGTGAGGATTAAAAAAGCACCATAGACAGAGCCAAAGGGGGATAGGATTGAGGGTGGGAGGTAGGGCGGGTGGGGTAGGGGTAAGTGGTGGTGGGAAAATGGAGACAACTGTACTTGAACAACAATTAAACGTTAAAATGTAAGACAAGTGAATTAGATTTCGGTTTCACAGATATTCTAAAAGCAAATGTGTTGTCTTTATGAACCAGTTAGCAAAAAATTCTTGACCTTGTTAAAATAATTGAACTTTGTGTCAAAAGTAGAATTAAGTCATTGTACTACACGGGTATGTGTCCGGTGTGTGTGCAGAATCCCCAGGAGAAAACCAAAACAAACAAAATAAACCACTGAATTTTGTGAAGAAAATTTCCTTTGTAATCTACTTATTTATTCATGTATTTATGTATTTATTTTGAGAGAGGTGGAGGGACCGCCAAGTGTCAGGAATACTCTTTCCGTGCTAGGACCATGACCTCCCAGGTGCGGCTGAAGGTCAGAGATCTTCACGCCCTCCACACCCAAGGTTGGAACCTCCCCAGTGGTAAACCCCAAAACGGCCTTGTAGGTCTGAGACTGACACTACATGGATGATGAAAAATACTTACCTTCCTAAATACTTACTCTTAGTTACAGTCTCCATCATACAAGAGACTGAATCTAAAGTGTCTTTTATTCGTGTTCAAGGATAACTAAGTCTTCTGCAGTCTTACTATCTTTAATTTTATCAAACATGGCTCAAATGACAGAACCGAATTCTCCTTTCCATCCTCTTTACATGTTCCCCTTAGCACACATTTACTAAAGTGTCCAGATACAACCAACTGAGCCAGAATAATAGAACCTCATGCTTACTGAAATAATACCACATTTAATATGTGCCTGCCACTGCCCCGCTATTTACATACTCATCTCATTTAATCCTCTTAGCAGCCATACAAAGCAAACCCTATACCGACAAAGAATAAATTCCAAAGCACTGTGAACACTGCCCCAGAGCACCTAACTCATGTCACAGCCTGGAGTAACACCCAAGCAGTTGACATTGAAGCTGCAGGAAGACAAAATCCTCAGACTGTTCCGTGCTCTAAGGCAGGGAAATAAAAATCACAGAATCCCTTTCACACACGCCACTGCCAAGTCACTCCACGGCCTTTAGGCAGGTGCCCTGTTCTCACCAAATGCAAGACAGTGCATTTAAATATGACAGAGCACAGTATTTTGAAATGTCACGGTGTCAGGTGCCAGAGCTGTGCTCTGGGCCATGGTGCTCCCGTGTAATGTGTCCATCACCCTCCTAATTTCGTCATGTCACCACCGAAAAAAAAAGGGAGCGGGCACATGCGTCCACACAGTTTTTTCTAACGTACTATATAAATTGCCACTATGGACAGTCCCAGAAAGACAAATGCCACCGTCAAGGTGGTATTATGATGTCAATATTTTTGCATACTTTCCCATCTCTCACTAATTCCTCTAGTTATTTGCCAGCTTGTCTACACAAGTATTAAGAATCCGTATCGCCACCTTGTTAAATAATCCCTTTTTCTCCCGTGAACACTTCTTTTCCTGTTTGTTGTACCTTTCACTTTGTTCTTGGTACTAACGCCTACTATACAAACCGTATTTCTATAGAATATGGTTATTTTTACCTAAAATCCTACATCAGTAGGAACCACATGTATTATACTCTGGAGGATTTAACACATAAAAGAATGTCATCCCTTCTTTAATGACTTTTTTGTGACTTTTCATATTGTTTTGTCTAACATTTTATTGTAGTCTTGACAACTGTAACGGCAGCATATTACCTTTAAAATTTTTGCTAAAAATTCCCCAGTTTTGGAGAATGTGTTCACCTTCCTCTTCCCCCTGGGGGAATTTCCACCCCCAGGGATTCCCAATGTGCTTTCCTCTGGATGTTAGTTAACAAAACAATGAAAGAACAAACAAACAAGCAAAAAGCAAAAAGCAGGTTTGCCATTCAAGCAAGTTTGGGAAATTCTGTATTTAATAGTCTAGGCTACGCAGGTCTCTGAACTTTTTTGACTTTTATAAACTACGCTAATGTGAATTTGAATGTCCAAGACTGCAACAGGAAGTTTAATGTCTTTATTTTTAAAAAACACACATAATCCCAAGAGGAAAATGTTAACTGTATACATTTATTATGGAAATCATCATCATCCATTAACTGAGAGGTACACCTGCATCAATTTTCAGATGCCTTGCAAAGAAAGTCTATGTTTCAACATTGATTCTTTTGTTTCTTAGTACAAACCAGTGAATTCTGCATTTTAAAAAATGTTTATGCAACAAACATATACACAAGTATCAAGGATTTGATACATGATAAAGTATTATCTCTCCATCTTTCCTCCCAATTTAGAATAGTGAGGACCGTAGTTAGAAACAGATTATTCAAAAATGCCTACTCACTGTATTGTTCTATTAGAATGTTATATATTATATTAGCTAGTGATTGTTGGTCAGTCACTTATTGCTTGGTAGCCAAGGAGAAGTAAAAACGGGAGGTGTGCTCTGTCTCTAGACCACAGTACTGGGTATGTTAAGTGAAAATTCATATGGAAATGTTCTCTGCAGTAATGAGCTTTACTTATGCGCTAACAGTGCTGAAACGCAGCAGAGAGAACTAGGTAATTGCAGAATGAAGCAAAAAAGCATAATCATTTTCCTTGCAAAAGTCAGTGAGGTGACTTGCACACCTTGACTGTATCTTTGGAAGGAAAAATCTACACGTAGCCCCTGAAATGGGCCTTTAGAGCTCGTGCATTTAATTACTGTCAGTTCCATAGAAAGCTACAGTGACTTTTCATAAAATATTCAAATATATACTTGTAAGGCCATCTCGTTAACAGATCCTGACACTCTTGTCAGATAGGAAAGGTATAACAACGCAGATAAGGTGACATGTGACACTGTCTTATAGGAAACTCTTTTGGCCATCTGCCTACCTGAGCAGAGACTGTGCTTTTTGTTTTCTGTAATTTCACTCAAAAAGGCAGAAGAATGGTTTTTTTGTGTGTGCTCGTCTGTGAGCCTGGAAGTCGGCAATGGGCTCTGGGCTATACCACCTGAATAAGTCAGTTGCCACTGCATTTCTGAAAATAAAAAGTACTTCTCAAATGGAACTAGGATGCCATAGGTGTGCTGAGTTAATGATCAGTGTTTTGGGAAGGATTAATTTATTTTACTGGAAAATTAACATTAAAATTTTCAGGAGGATACCAATCAGGAAGTAGTCTGTCTTTCTTTTCACTCAGGATAAAGTATGTCAGTGTAAACCACATGTGAGTGGGCACGGAACAGATCAACAGAAAACTCCCCACAGGGAAGCTAGGATGCACGACGGTCAGTCCAATGCTAGAAGTAACCGCACAAAAGATGGCAAGTTGTTATGTATGTGAGTTGGGGGCACTTAAATAAATTATGTCATTTAATACCATAAATATTACCACCAGACTCTCTCAGTTTGACTTAGTAAATAATGAAACCAGGATTCAAATGCAAGTCTATCTGACTTCAAAAGCTGGCCTTTTTTCCTTTGCAGTATTTGGAAAGAGTTTTCCATGGCAACTCTGGTGAGAAGTCGGTCTCTTCCCACTAAAAATGAGGGAAATCTGTGCAACCCCTCCTTGAGACAACAGAACAGAGACAACAGTATCGTGCCTCGGGAATTCATAGGCAGCCTTCACAGGTCTGTGCCATAATAAAAAGGGGATTTATAACTGATAAAATTTAGTGGAAAGCCCGGGAACAGCTATGGTTAACACAGGTGATGAACAATTGTTACTTTAAATCTAAATGTTGAACAAGGAAAGAGATGGAGACTCCCATACAATCAGTGTATGATTACCAATATAAGGAGCCTGCTACTTTGTATCAATCAAAAGGTGGACTAAAATGCCTACCTCTCTGAAGCAAATTAGGAGAATGACAAAAAATAAAGGATGATGAGAAGCAGATAAGAATCAAGCCGGGGATACTGCCTCATCCAAGTCTGACTGAAGGTTTTATTACCATCTATACTAAGAAGGAACTTCTCATAGCAGAGTACATATTGGTTCTACAGTAAAGTTTCAGTTCTTCATTAATCCTTTTGTCATCTTTGTTAAATCTTTGGAAAGGCCAAGGTTGAAATAAACCATTTGGGTCTACGTTCTTGGTTTGGGTGGATCTACCCGATAGCCGTCAAGCTATTGGTGGCCTGACTGCTCTGTCCTGCAGGGGGTCAGACTAGGGTCAATCCTAGGTGCTACTTACATGATGGTACGCATACTGCTTCAAATTAAATATTTGGGATGAATTTTACTTCCCTATATTATCAAATTTGAAAAAAAATTCAATATATAAAGGTGTGCCAAATTAAAATGCACACCCAACTTAATCAAGCTAAGTGTTCACTAACAGGCATTAATATAACTATTTAAAACAGTGAAAGTAGCAACCTAGTAGGTTTCCTGATATATCCTTGGCAAGAATTATACGAATTGGGAAAGGAAATATAATTGGGTAATTTGCTGCAAGAATCAGTTAAATAAAACCAACTTATCTCAAAGTATAATCCTACTTTAAAATTTCTTCTTACCAAAAGCAATGAAGGGAGTCAGTTCTTAGACTGTGGTCTAATAATTAAAATTATATATTTTTGTACCAATATACTTTCCAATAAAAGTTGGTTGATGTTTAAATCTAAGTCTATTTGTTTCAGAAATTTGACTTGAAAGTACTATTATAGTTTATTAATTCGTTGTTTTGGGGGCACTAACTAAAAAGGAAAAGACAATACATATATATATATTATTATATGGCTTTTTTTCAAAGAATTTTTGTTGAAGAGAACATAGTATGCCAAGACTGACATAAAATTAATTTCTGTATTAGCTCAAAAATATAGTTCAGATGACCTACAAAATCCCTCACAGAGTCTTATTATTCTAGTAGCTGGTATTGTCCTTAAAACATTTGTTACAGAAGTGTGTGGCGAGGGAGGGTCTTTTCTAATGTCAGTCCTATTTCACAACTGCTGCATCAAATACTCCGAACTGCATGGCACAACCACATCCCCTCACTTCCGGCAGAAGAAAAACATCCAATGTAGTTTTATATAGTTTACTATGTGCTTCCAGTGAATTGTTATAAAAGTAGAGGAGAAAAGTCACCTCAAAAAAAGAAAAAGAGGACTTCCGGCCAAGATGAAGGCGTAGGTAGACACACTGCGCCTCCTCGCACAACCAAAAGAAGGACAACAACAACTTAAAAACAAAAAACAACCAGAACTGACAGAAAATCGAACTGTATGGAAGTCCGACAACCAAGGAGATACACTCACCCAGACGGTAGGAGGGGCGGAGATGGGCAGCCCGTGGGGAGGACTCGTGGCAAAGCTGCGGCTGGTGGGGAGGGCAGTCCCTCATTCACACCTAGACAAACCGGGAGGAACGGAGGGGAGCAGTGCAGACCGCGCAACCCAGGGCTCCAGCTCCAGGAAATAAAGCCTCAAACCTCTGATTGAAAACACCCATGGGGGTTGAGGCGGCAGCAGGAGAAATTCCCAGCTCACAGGAGAGGTCGTTGGAGAGACCCACAGGGGCCCAGAGTGTACACAAACCCACCCACTCAGGAAGCAGCACCTGAAGGGCCCACTTTGTGCGTAGCGGGGGGAGTAACTGAAATCGGGCAGAGTGGAGCGGGAACCATTGCTCCCTCTCGGCCCCTCCCCCATGTATAGTGTCACAGCGCAGCGACCACCGTTACCCTGCCCCGTGAACACTTAAGGCTCCGCCCCTTTACATAACTGGTGCACCAAGACCAAAAAAAAAAAAAAAAAAAAAGAAAGAAAGAAAAAGAAAAAGGCCCAAATGAAAGAACAGATCAAAGCTCCAGAAAAAATACAACTAAGCGACGAAGAGATAGCCAACCTATCAGATGCACATTTTAAAGCACTGGTAATCAGGAAGCTCACAGAATTAGTTGAATTTGGTCACAAATTAGATGAAAAAATGAAGGCTATGCTAAGTGAAATAAAGGAAAATGTACCAAAGTGACGGGAAGGAAACCGGGACTCAATAAATCAACGGTGTGGACCAGAAGGAAGAAAGAAACATTCAACTAGAAAAGAATGAAGAAACAAGAATTCAAAAAAATGAGGAGAGGCTTAGGAACCTCCAGGACATCTTGAAATGTTCCAACATCCGAATTATAGGGGTGGCAGAAGGAGAAGAGGAAGAGCAACAAATTGAAAACTTATTTGAACAAATAATGAAGGAGAACTTCTCCAATCTGGCAAAGGAAATGGACTTCCAGGAAGTCCAGGAAGCTCAGAGAGTCCCAAAGAAGCTGGACCCAAGGAGGAACACACCAAGGCACATCATAATTACACTACCCAAGATTAAAAATAAGGACACATGGACAAAATCAAGGGGGAGGGTGGAGGTGGGGGAGGAAGGGGGGTTCGGCTGGGGTGGTGTGGAGGGATGGGGAGAAAAGGCATACAATTGTAATTGAATAACAATAGAATTTAAAAAAAACAAACAAAAAAAAAAGAAAAAAATGAGAGAATCTTAGAAGCAGCAAGAGAAAAGGAGTCAGTTACCTACAAAGGAGTTCCCATAAGACTGTCAGCTGATTTCTCCAAAGAGACCTTACAGGCAAGAAGGGGCTGGCAAGAAGTATTCCAAGTCATGAAAGGCAAGGACCTACATCCAAGATTACTCTATCCAGCAAAGCTATCATTTAGAATGGAAGGGAAGATAAAGTGCTTCTCAGATAAGGTCAAGTTAAAGGAGTTCATCATCACCAAGCCATTATTATATGAAATGTTAAAGGGACTTATCTAAGAAAAAGAAGATAAAAAATATGAACAGTAAGATGACAGCAAACTCACAGTTATTAACAACCACACCTAAAACAAAAACAAAAGCAAACTAGCAAACAACTAGAACAGGAACAGAACCACAGAAATGGAGATCACATGGAGGGTTATCAACAGGGGAGTGGGAAGGGGAGAGAGGGGGAAAAAGTACAGAGAATAAGAAGCATAAATGGTAGGTAGAAAATAGACGGGGGGGGGGGGGTAAGAATAGTATAGGAAATGTAGTAGCCAAAGAAGTTATATGTATGACCCATGGACATGAGCTAAAGGGGGGCAATGCAGGTAGGAGGGGGTATGCAGGGTGGAGGGGAATAAGGGGGGAAAATGGGACAACTGTACTAGCATAATAAATAGAATAAATTCAAAAATAAAAAAAAGAAAAAGAAGTATATGCATGTGTTAGGGAGTGCATTTTTCTTTTAGCTTTTAACTCGGACACAAAAATTCCAAAAGTATCCTTATACTGTGAAGCGCTTCCTAGAATCAAAGAAAAAAAATTCGAGGTAGGGATTATAATCAGATTATGTTACTTGTAAATTTTCTCCTCTATCCATGGAATTGTTCGAAATAGAATTCCTCCCACAAAAAGTCTATAAATTCAAGAAATGAGTCTTAGAAAAATAATGACTACGAGATGCATTTGATTCTCCTACAGCACAACAAAATGCCTGACCCCTTGCCCAAGAAAAGCAAAAGATAAAATCGTCATTAAAAATATGAAAAGTCATCTCTCCTTAAGAGAACTCCTGTGGTGAGTAAGATAGAATTCCTTGCTGTGTGCCCATCTCATCGGAAATGTGGCACCACCTTCACGAAGATTAAACAATTGCCAGTTGAAGGGCTGTCACATCAAGTTGTGGTCAACTTCACCTTGCCGGAAAGCTAGTGTGCATTGTCTTCGAAAGCTGACCTGTGACAGGCAGGCCTGACGCAGGTATACTCTGCAATAGCTTGGTGGTGAAGGGGCTGCTGCCACTGCCGAATCCCTGTGTGACTTGCCGGTGAATGTGCATGAGAAACTAATGTGCAAGGATGCTGGGGAAAGCAAGTGTGTTGATGAGGGAGGCTGGCATAACAAGAAGGGAGGAGTGAGGGAATGGGATAAATATACCACAATCCTTGATTACTTGGCAAGTGCAGCCGGCATCAGAATCTGTCTTTTCCTAAAGCTTGCAGTTTTATGTCCTAGCATATTTTAAGCATGGCATGGGCCTCTGAAAAAAGGCCTTTAACGACCCACATAGTTTATTTTAAACGGCAAATAAACAGTTCATGGGCAGATTTCCTCTAACAATGTTAAAAATAACTTTGGGCAAAAATCTTTTTTAAATAGTTAGCAAAAACTTTCTAATGTGCCGATAGACCCCAAATGGTTTTCTCTACAGCTAATCAGTCTCATTCACTAGCTTTACATTGCTTCTTTATTTTTTTTTAAAAAAGGAAAGAAAGCCAAAAGCAAATCACTTCAGAAATGGAAGGAAAAGAAAAAACACGACAATGTAGGTTTTTCTCCCCCATATGTTTATTATCCCAGAAATTGCAGTACTATTTAATTAACTCTGACATATACTATTCCTCTGAAAAAGAAATCTGTTATTTAACATCAACAAGGAAGAAAATGGCTACAAATATACCATCGAATGAACAACATGAAATCCCTGAAGAAGCTTTCTAATTCTTTTTTCTTTTTAATTGAATTTCTCTAAATCGTACCAGTGGCTTCAATTGAAAACATGTACTCAGCAAATGCACAAGTAGAACTACAGAAGCTCTCACAAAAGACTCGCCTCGTACAAGCTGTGTGGGAACTTTGGAAGTGCAAATTGTGCCCTGAACCATGGGTGTGGCTGTGTCACATCACAAATACCTGAGTCTGGCACTGAAAAGGGAAGAACAGACAATTAGAATCGAGTGGAAATAATGAAGCTCAAAGCGGATGGAAAAGGCAGAAGTGAAACGCTGTGGTGGAAGGCACCCTGGAGGAGGAATTAGAAGTCGTGTGGTCTTGGGCAATCACTTAACCCTCAGATATTCAGGTTCTTTCTGTCAATAGCGTATGATGCAGGAGGATGAAATCCAATGATACACGTAAACGAATTCTGTAAACTAGTCAGGGCACTACACGTGATCTTATTTCCCACAAACTCAGGTGGTGGTGTATAATGTTCTTGTCTTTGTAGCTCAGTCTTCTCGCCGGTAAAATGATAGGAGGGAGATTAAAAGCTCTCTCAGCACTGTTGAGAGAACCCAGTGTAATTTTTTAAAAATACAAAATAGGTTACGGGCTAAAGGCATGGAATAAGGCAGTTGCAAAGTCAAAAGAAAAGGACCAAGAGCGCAGAGGAGGATGTACAGCATTATCCTGGAGGTACCCTGGGGTGGGGATGAATAGAGGAAGCCAAAATAACAGGAAATGCATTCATTATGAACTGGAAACAATGGAATCAAGTGATAACATTGATTAGAGGTAGATAACAAATGCCATATTATTAGATTTGGTCAATCAAATAATTCAGGAACGGACAGGACTGAATTTAGAGCTGAAAATTGAGCACGGCCATTGTCTGATGCTCATCTTAGCCTTGACCTTACTGACTTGCCGATTCTCTTGTGTGTCTCTGATTGGCTTTTTATTAGATTTAGACCTTTATTTTTTTTCCCTTTTCCCACTTTATTTGTGTTTAGGCATAGGAAGCTTTTGAATCCAACCACTTACCTTAATGAACGCAGAAGATGTAGAAGTATGCATGAGGACCTGCTTTCGCCTCAACACCATTAACTATAGCTTTTAAATACTAAAATACATCCTAATACAAAAACATAAAAATCATATGAGCAATGGCCAGGTGGGAGGTCAGGCTTCCAAGTTCCGAAATCAGAAACTAGCTTACAAATCAGAAAATAGCTTACAGAAAACAACTTACATACAACACATGGGTAAGGCAGAGTTTTCTCCGAAGAAAACAGCCAATAGAAGAGGTCCATTCAAGCAATGGGCCATGTGAACATCTACCAAGGACCTATCACCCACTACGTTGTGACAGGCCTAAAAGTTGGTCACTCAAACAAAATCAAGTACATTATTCTAAAAATAATTTTAGTGTAACTACTTAGTTTCTCCAGTGAGCTGATTTAATTCTCACAGTAACTTCAAGAGATATACATACCGATAAGAAAATCAAGGCTTTGGGAAGTAAACTCCTTGCCTATGCCGAGTCAAGAGCAGAGAAGACTTCAACCACAGCAGACTCAATGCTTATTCACTAAGCAAAGTCACCTTTCTAAGGCGGAAAAGGCAAGTTCCATCATCAGTGTCTGCTTTGGACTGTGTAGCTGGTCCTTGGGTTCAAGAGTTTACCTTCAGCAAGACTGTATTTTTCCAACTATTTCAAAATATTAGGAGGGACTTCTTTTCTGATTAGTTGGTTTGATACTTAATAAGAGCTTGTTACTTAACAAGATACTTGACAAATGTACTTTGACTCTTGGTTGATGCATAGAATTTAAAGAGTAAGGGCATGTGACTTCTCTACTAATGCTGTACATTAGGAGGGAAATAGGAGAAAATGAGCAATCCCTTTGGTACAAGATACTGTTAGTCAGGGTCACCAAATAGTATTTCCAAGGACAAACATCTCTGAATAAATAGAAGGCCAGCATTCCATTTACAGGCTCACTGTTACCATCTTTCCTGAAAATCCACCTGTAACTTACGGAGGAAATTGAGAATATGGGTTTGAAGCTAAAAGGAAGGATGTTGTGATGCGGCAAATAAGCACTACCTCTGTAAAATTGTCTCAAAGTTAATTCTTTTGAGCTTGTATTAAGTTATTGCATTGCCCATTCCCATGATGCTGGCAGGCAGGCACCATGCGATCAAGAAGTTTGCTTAAACTCTGCGAACCAAACAGTTCTCTGGTTGTACTGGATTAGTCTCTATCTCCCGGGAAGCCCAGACTACTCAGAATGATCCAGGTACCAGCAGCCGGCCGTATATGAATATATTGGAAAATTGCTATGTAGCAAAGTCTTTAACATGCTCTCTGGAGGACACTGAGAGAGGAGGCAACATAGTGTGGGTCTCAAGTCCAACGACATGCAGTGTTAATAAGACCATCAGGTGAGTCTCTAAGGTCACAAATGAACTCAAGGTAACAGCCGTGAGGGTTCAGAGTGCAATGGTGTGGAAGTCTTCTCCGAAAACATGATTTTCACTTGGCCTTGAAAGATGGGTAAGACGTAAAGGAAAGGGAAAAAAGACGAGACCTTCCAGACATGAGGACCTGCAAGAATGCAATTAAATACACACCTGGCTGGACCAGAGGGTCTCTATTATAAAGGATGTTCCTGAAAACTGAGAACTGAGTGGATCACTTAATGTGTCTATATTTCTTACAGAGTCAAACAAACGTGACTTGTAACCCTGTGTCTGCCACTAGCTATGTGACCTTGGACAAGTTAATGTTTCTAAAACTCTAGTTTCTGACTGTAATATGAAGATACTTCCTCAAGAAAAGAACAGTGTATGTGACTCTCTATAAAAAGAACCTAATAGGGTGTCTGGCATGTAGTTTAGGCATCTATAAAGTATTTAAAAGTAATAAAAGAAGAATAAGAATTGGATTATAGCCTCACGAAATTGAATTTTAGTTACAATAAATTGTTTGAATTAAGAATTTTTTTTGTTCTATAGAAATTCTGGAAATTTAAATTCACTTTTAGCTACAGATTCAGTAAATATGAGCTTTTAGCAGTAGTACTTTTTGTTTCTTCATCACAAAACTGAAAGATAACAGCCATAAAATTTGACTGAGGTTTCAGGGACATACACAGTAGCATTAAAAATAATTTAAAGAGCCCTGGCTGGTGTGGCTCAGTGGATTGAGCACCAGCCTGTGAACCAAAAGGTTGCTGGTTTGATTCCCAGTCAGGGCACATACCTGGGTTGCACGCCAGGTCCCCAGTAGGGGGCGCGTAAGAAGCAACCACACAGTGATGTTTCTCCCTCTCTTCCTCTCTTCTCTCTAAAAATAAATAAAATCTTAAAAAAATAATAATTAAATATCATACTTGCCATTAAGTGCTGAAACAAAGCCCTGCCATAATAAATTCAGTCAATATTTCTCAGAAGTCAGACTACTGCCAGCACGTTTTAGCATTTACATACTTGTCTTTAAACATTTCATGCTGTTTATTTTTAAATTTTTTTTGAGAGTGCATACATTAAAGCTGGGGACAGTGAAACAAGGAAGGGCTTAGGATAGACGAAGCAACAAAAGAGAGGCTAGACAGGGCGGCTTTGGCTCTCTGGAACTGTTATAGGGAAGAAATGAGTGCAGGCAGGGCTGCTTTAGCTCACCGGGAAGTCAGAGAAAAGGGGCCTTGGAGACAGGGGCAGGGGGTGAGCCCAGGACGAGCTGCCGCTGCCCACTGTTCCCCTGGCTGCAAATCTCGTGGGAACTCTTCGAGTTTAGAATATGCACGCCTATGGGGAATGGGGAAGAAAGGCGTAGGCCTGTTCCCAGGAGGGAGAGCGCCCACACTGTTACTTATTCTATTTAATTTTAGTTTTCTTTATGGAGTACTCATTTTGTAAATTCCCATAACATGTACATTTTCTTTATTTACAATCGAAAGTCAAGGGCTAATCTTGTTAATCACTTAGAACAAGCTTTAATTAATAGAAGCCTTGATTTTTATTTTAAATATTTAGCCTGTCAAAAAAATACCTTTAAAATACAAGTAAAACATATTTCATTAATATCATTTTCCCGAAACATAAAAGTCACTCAGATCTAAAAATAATCAGTTATGATTTGAGAGCATTTATAAGAGCCAGACAGCTTCATTGCCTATTCAAATTCTCTGTTTCAACAACAGAAATAAGAGTAGTGATTTAAAAACAAATTAGGGAGATAAAACTAGGGTTCAAAATATTTTTTGAAGGGGTAACTTGTATTGAAAAATAAGTTGCTGGAATTTTCACATTCATACAATAATCTTCACTGTTAGTGTATCAACTACTGTTATGTAAGATGATACTCTAATTTTTTTCCTAAGCAGAACCTCTCTATTCTGACAGATGTATTATAATGTCTACATTATAATGTGGACATATTATAACACGAGTGAGAAAGAAAATCAAAGTCCCTTGAGTTGACATGAGCGGCGGAGACCAACACCTAATCAAATAATGACAGCAGAGTGCGCTAGAACTAGAGAAATGTGCTGGGTGCTAGGAGTCCCGTGGTGGACCTGGATGACATTTTCTTCATTAGGAAAAGACAAAGAGGAGGTCAAGAACTTCACTTCAAAGATGTCAGGCATTGCTCTCTTAATATGACAAGTGACACATCCCCTCTCTACTCAGCTGACATGAAGGGATCATCACTTACTCCTGCTCCACTGTGGTAGGATTCTGAAGGGAATTTAGAGATGGCCCCTGGAGAGGAGCTGAGGTTGGTAGCTATGAATGGTGGACCGACAGCATCTCAGAATGAACCTCAAAAATATCATCTGGGTATGTTATATAATAAACAGCCTGACTTTTAAATCCTCTAAATATTGAGAATAATTTACATAATCCCATTTGTATTTACACAGACTCCCCGGCATTGAAAAGAAGCCATCAAGAAAGATGGCTTATTTAATGCATTTTCTACCTATGTACACCTTGACTCAGTGGAAGCAAGACAAAATCAGATACCAATCTAATTACCCTGCAAAGAAATTTAATTGGCAATGGGATTACGATAACCAAATCCCAGCTGGAACTGACGGCAGCATTTGCTACTGTTTTGTTAGAAAATGGTAACATTTTTGAAAGCAAATGAAGGTGCTTTAATCGATGAAAGATAATATTCAAATACTGAAAAAAGAACAAAAATTATAATTTGTGAGACTTACATAACCAAATGTGCAGATGTGTCAATGTGTGTGACTATGCAGAGAGGAGGGAAGACATTTAAATGACATTTATTTAATTGAGTTGTGTCATTCTTGGAATGTAATTTAGATGACAACTTACCATTCGCCAAATACACTTATTTATTTATTTATGGAAACGTATTTATCCAAAGTTGAATGAAATGATCTTTAACAATCACACACACACATGGAAGGATGCTAACCATAGGCTGAAATATATTAAAAATATGGTTGAACTAATTATCAAAACTTATGATATTCAAGAGAAGATGTTACCGCAGATGAGCCTTCTGTGGCAAGCCATGGAATGTCTTATAAAAAGAAGATAAAAGAATTTGAAGGATTTTCTTAGCTTTTCGTATTTCTAAAGATGGCATTTACTATGCATTTTAGTTAGTTATATAGGACAGTTCGGAACCGTTTGAAAAACCCTAACACAGCAAACACCCCAGAGGTTGCTGGGATGTGAGAAACCAGGGGCACACATTCCAGGTGTGGTTATTATAGTTCTTCAACTATGCAGATATCTAATAACCTTCCAAAGCTTCTTCATTCTTATCCTAGAGAGTAGCAGTGATTTTTCAACAGTGATGTAAGTTCCATAAGAGAAGCAAGACACGTGGGCTTGCTAAGATACCATATGGGTAACCCTGCCTTGCACGGACAACATTCAGGTGCTTGGTGTGCATGATCGCCTCTACTCTTCACGCAGCCTCAGGCCATGAATTCCACCAGGTCCTATGAGAAACCACTTCCAGAAGATGCTTCGGGCTTATTCCAACTATAGCGATACCTCAGAGATGCTACAGGTTCAGTTCCAGACCACAGCAATAAAGCAGATATCACAGCAAAGCAAGTCACACACATTTTTTGGTTTCCCAGTGCATATAAAAGTTATTTTTATACTAGTTATATGTTTATACTATTAAGTTTGCAGTAGCATTATGTCTAAAAAATGTACTGTATATATCTTAATTAAAAAATACTTTAGCCCTGGTTGGTGTGGCTCAGTGGATTGAGCGCCAGCCTGTGAACCAAAGGGTCGCCAGTTTGATTCCCAGTCAGGGCACAAGCCTGGGTTGCAGGCCAGGTTCTTGGTTGGGGATGTGTGAGAGGCAATTGGTCGATGTATCTCTCACACATCAATGTTTCTCTCCCTCTCTTTCTCCCTTCCTTCCCATTTCTCTAAAAACAAATTTTTGAAAATCTTTACAAAAATAAATAAAATAAAAAATAAATAAATACTTTATTGCTACAAAATGCTAATTGTCATCTGAGCCTTCAGCAGTTGAAATCTCTTGGCTGGTGGAGGTTCTTGCCTTGATATCAATGGCTCCTGCCTGACCAGGGTGGTGGTTGCCGAAGGCTGGGATGGCTGTGGCAAGTTCTTAAAACAAGACAGCAGTGAAGTTTGCCACATTGGTTGACATTTCCTTTCATGAACAATTTCTCTACGGCATGCAATATTATTTCATAGCATCTTACCCAAAGAACCTCTTTCAAAATTAGAAGTAATCCTCTGAAATCCTGCTACCTCTTTATCAATTAAGTGTCTGGTATTTTCTAAATCTTTTGTTGTCTGAAAGTTCAACAGTCTTCACAGCATCTTCCCCGGAAGTAGATTCCATCTCAAGAAACCACTTTCTTTGCTCACCCACAAGAAGCAACTCCTCATCTGTTTAAGTTTTATTATGAGATTGCAGCAATTCAGTCTCATCTTCAGGCTCCAATTCTTCAGGGTGGGGCAAAAAGTAGGTGTACAGTTGTTCTATGGAAACCAATACAATAATTAATCAATAACAGTATAAGAATATACTCTGTGTTTTGTGTACTCACAACTGTACACCTCCTTTGTTCTACTCTAATTCTAGTTCTCTTGTCATTTCCACCACATCTGCAGCTACTTTCTTCACTGAAGTCTTGAAGCCCTCAAAATCATCCATCAGGGTTAGAATCAACTTCTTCCAAACACCTTTTACTGTTGATATTTTGACCTCTTCCCAAGAATGAAAAATGTGTTTCATGGTGTCTAGAATGATAAATTCTTTTAGGGAGGATTTATATTTACCTTGCCCAGATCTATCAGAGGAATCATTATTTATAGCAGCTATAGTCTTACAAAAAGTAGTTTATAAGTAATAAGACTTAAGAGTCAAAATCAGTCCTTGACCCATGGGCTGTCGAATGGCTACTGTTTTAGCACACATGAAAACAACAGCAATTTTGCTGTCCATCTCCATCACAGCTCTTGGGTGACCAGGTGCATTGTCCATGAGCAGAAGGTCTCAATAGTGGGCTGCAAATATTCAGTGAACCATGCTGTAAGCAGAGTGCTGTCATCCAGGCTTTTTGTTCCACTTACAGAGTGCAGGCAGAGTCGATTTAGCCTAATTCTTAAGGGCACTAGGGTGTTTAGAATGGTAAACAAGCACTGGCTTCAACTTAATGTGATTGCGTTAGCTCCTAACAGAAGAGTCGGCCTGTCCTTTGAAACTTTGAAGCCAGGTATTGACTTTGCCTCTCTGTCTATGCAAGTCCCGGATAGCATTCTGCTCCAAGACGAGGCTGCTCTGCCCACATTTGAAATCTGTTGTTTGCTGTACGGTGAAGGTGGCTTCTGTTGAAGCCACCTTCATTAAGTATCTTAACTAGGTTTCTGGGTAACTTGCTACAGATCTGCATCAACACTTGCTGCTTCACCTTGCACTTTTACTTTGTGAAGATGGCTTCTTTCCTTCAAGTTTATGAACCAACATCTGTTAACTTCAGACTTTTCTTCTGCAGCTTCCTCACCTCTCTCAGCCCTCACAGATTTAAGAGAGATAGAGTCTTGTTCTGGATTAGGTTTTGACTTAAGGAAATGTTGTGGCTGGTATGATCCTCTATCTAAAACTTTCTCCAAATCAGCAATTAGGCTATTTTGTTTTCTTATCATTTGTGTGTTCCGTAGAGGAGAACTTCTAATTCCCTTCAAGAACCTTCCTTTGCTCTTACAACATGGCTAACTGGTGCAAGAGCCCCAGCCTTTGGCCTCTCTCACGTTTCAACTTGTCTCCCACACTAAGCTTAATCACTCCTAGCTTTTTGATTTAAAGTGCGAAACCTGTGACTTTCATTTGAACATGTAGAAACCATTGTGGGGTTATTGACTGACCTAATGTACATGCTGTGGTGTCTCAGGAAATAGGGACACCGGAGGAAAGTGAGAGAGACAGGGGAATAGCTGGTGGGTGGAGGAGTTGGAACATACACAGAACATTCATCAGTTAAGGTCACCATCTTATTTGGGTGCAGGTCATGGTGCCCCCCAACAATGACAATAGCTATACCAAAAATCATTGATCACATATCACCGTAACAAATGACAATGAAAAAGTTTGAAATATTGTGAGAATTACCAAATTGTAACAAAAAGACCCAAAGTGAGCAAATGCTGTTGGAAAAATGGCACTTGATAGACATGCTGAACACAGTTACCACAAAACCTTTAATTTGTAAAAAAATCACACACATATCTGCAAAGCACAGATTAGCAAAGCCTAACAAAACGAGGTGTGTCTGTAGATGGTGCCTAAATCCTGCTAACAGGAAAGTGCCACAGTGGTCCAAGAGAAATGTTCATGCATGGGGGGTTATTTTTTTCCTGTACTGACTGTGAAAAACATTTATTTTTCAATCACATAATTTAAAGTTAAATAAGAACACCAAAGAGTGGGAAGAAATCTGAAGCACGTCAAGGGGACTAGTTTCATTTCAACGTCTCTTGAACAAGGAGGGGTGATGTTATAAAGAGTGGTAACAGTGGAGGTGGAGATAAACAATTTGGAAACAGTGGCGATATTTGGGGTGTGTACACGAATGGCGTTTATCCAAGTACCGAAAAAGACTCTCCTTTTGAAACCAAACCGCCAGGAGTCAGTTTGACCTACAATTCTCTCCTCTACAGCTCTAATGGCATTGTTGGGAGAAAAGTCACAAAACATGGATATCAATCAAACAGATCATTTGGAAAATCACCATCATTGTGTGGAACTGCATTAATCGAAACTGTCTGCTGCTTTGAAATGTTTCATCCCAGCAGTGTGGCGAAGCCCATCTGCCTGTTCTGAATCTTAGGGTTTATGCAGTTACGCAGTTACTTCCCCTGTTGGTCTCATCAGCCAGACTAGGCTGAAAGGGCCCTGGCCATGTAGAGCAGGACCTCTCACGTCTAATGTTCCCGTGCTTCTCTCCCATGGAGGGTGACCTGTTTGGGAAGGGAATCATTTTCACTGAGGAAAGGGAAGTTTACAAAATAGTGCCAGCTCGCCACAGTCAAACTTCACTAACTCTCTTTTTCTCTCTGCTGCCCTCTTTGCCCTCATAGATAGGCTTTGCTTCCTAAATAAATCGCCCAGCCATTCTTATGAGTAATGTGTGTTTCAGTCAAATATCCGTTGCAATGACATCATAAGAATTTTTAACAATCCTTTCTTCTCCACATGGATTTTTCTCACTGGCTCTTTGTAGGTGCCTTAGGATTTCTGTCATGATCCTTTGTGTCCTAGAGGAGTTAAGTTCAGAAAAATAAGTGTAGAGAAGTAAAGCAAAGCAAAAGGAATCCAGGAAGGGAAATTAACATTGCATAAGCATCTATCATGATACTGGCACTGTTCTACATGATCTATATGCACTATTTTATCACCCTAGCTATCATCAGTGAAGTGATTATAATTTTCCTAGTGTTATGAATGAGTGTGTTCACTCTAGGTGAGACGAAGTAATTTACCCAAAGTTGCAAAGCTAGCGAGGTTGAAGCTGGAGATCGAGAGCACACGCGGCTGGAACCCAATCCCCTGTCCCTTCCACAGGGCTGTGCTATTCTCTCTCTTCCTCTAAATACTGCAGAGGGATATGTTCTTAGCTTACATTGGCATTTTTCAAATAAGGTTTTTATTACAAGTTGAGCAAAAACCATACTGGCAGTTTACATTAGAAAATCATTTATGGCAAAAAACCCCATTTCGTTGTGCATTTGCTGAAAGAATGTTGGTTGGAATCCAGTCACCACTGCTGACATAACACTGATATCTAAAGAAGTCATCAGCTGCTTTATTTAATGTAGCTGATGAGAGTTACAGGTGTGGGTAGAAGAGCGTTCCCTTTAGAGTGTGTAGGCACTAAGCTTCAGCTCTACATGCATTAACCATTCAGCTCTGGCAACACCTCTATAAATGTACTAGCAGCCCGTTGTGCAAAAGTAAGTTGTGTGACTCAGACATTAGACTGGTCACTCAGATCCCCCCAGTGTTATTTGCAGAGCCCAGAGGTGGCCTCAAGCCTTCTGATGCCAGAGCCTGTGCTTTTAAACCTACAAGAGACGACCCCTCACTTATCACACACTTGCTCACATCACACGCTGTGGAAGATGGTTACATTAAACATGATACTATTTTATACTTTTATTGTTCCCTAGATTTTCATGTATATATCTCCTCCTAAAAATTATAATTTTCCTCATGGCTGCATTTTTGTGAGCTAGGTGTTTAAAAACACTTGCTATATTGAAAAAAAAAGACTTTAGATAGAGAGAGAGAGAGAAAGAACAATTTTATGTATAGCCCAATACATGACACAGGTAATGTAAACCTAAAGCAAAGGTGAGGTTTCTATTCAAGGTGGACATGGTGGGGTGCGGTAGGAAGGTGTGTGTGACATTGATCAGATTTGGCAGAAGTCACACAATAGCTTCAGCTGCTCAGCTGATTTGCCCAGCGGTCCCTAAGCGGGGAGTGAGGACAGAGCTCTCCCCACTCATTCACTCCAGGACAAGGCACGGCAACAGAGAGCTCCTGAGTCAAGACTAAAAAACTTGTAGTACGAGGAGTAAGATTTGAGCCCTCACTCTATCTCTTCTCGAGCATATAAATTAACCTTTCTTACCCCCTATTTTCTTCATTTGTAAAGAGGAGGAAGTAATACTTAAGTAGATCACAGGATTCTTATGAGGTTCAATTAAAAAAAAAGTGAGTGAAATGCCACTTGTGAACACTTGGGTGTGTTTCCCTCTTTTTCACCCTCCTGACTCCAGTTTTGTCAAGAGGTCTTGATGGCCCTCGCCCTGATCGGCCTCAGGGACTCTGTGCCATGCAGGTGACCTGTCTGGGCAGCTGTCTGTGGCTGGTGCCCTCTCGTATAGTTTAGAGTGAATCACAGCAAAAGCCGGTGGCAGGGCCAGTTTCCATCCATTTCCACAGCTCCTCAGAAATACAACGAAGCCAAACTCTCCCTAGAGAGCCACAAATCTTTTACAGAAATCACACCACCCTCACCTCCACACACAAAATAAATGAACAGAATAAGAGTAGAGGGAATAGCAGGAAAAAAGCTTTATGGGGCTTTGAGGAACTTGTCCCAGGAAAGAAATACAAATGGCGTTAACATATACCTTTAAAAATATTGCCATATATCTTAATTTTCTTAATGCAAAGGATGGCAAAATGAGCATGATTTCTAATGAAAATATGTTCATGGGTTTTATCTGTTTTAGAGCCCCGTCCCCTTTAAGAAAATGTATTTTGAAATCAGCAAGAGCAATATCTAAGGCTTTGGGGTGAGAAATAATTCCCACACATAGGACAAATGACTATTATTAGAAGCCATAAGATGAGTACTTGTTAGGGGCTTCAAATCGCACTATTTCAAAGGAAAAGCATCGGCAAAGCTATATGCCAAGACAGAAGGTCGAAGTCACGCGGCCACTGGAGTGCAGCCTGAAATTGTCGGAGCACAGCGCCAGCGGTGCTTTCTGGCTCAGATTCGGCATTAATCAAACGGCATTCTCATCAGCCCGGGCAAAGGGAAGCAGAGTGGATACAGACATGTGACCACCTGATGGAAAGCCCTGAAACGACAATGATTTAGCTGCTTTGTGTGTGTCTGTGTGTGTCTCACACCCATTGTGCATCTATTTAAACCAAATGACACAATCACAGCATGCATGTCAGTCCATGTGAATAAATCAGACACCTTTTACATTTATCTAATTAAAGCAGGTGCTTCTGGAAACTCATGCAGATCATAAGAATGCAGATCCTGGCAAGGTCCTCAGGTTTATTGAAGGAAAGACAGAGGGGATGGCAAGTACCCTTTCGGGAGGACAGATGTCAAGAACCAGCAAAGGGGCCATGTGGCTGGAGCAGAGGCTGGAGGGGAAGGGCAGTAAGAGGTAAAGTTAGGGAAATCAGCTGGGGCACAGACCAAGAAGGGCCTTGTACATACAGTAAGAGGTTTTGATTTTTCCTTGGACTGAGAGGAAAAGCCAGTGGAGAACTGTTAGAAGAAAAGCGCCATGATGCAACTTAGTTGGAGCAGGATCTTTCCGGCTGCCATAGTATGGACAGGACCGAAAGCATGGACCCGATTACACTGTATTCTAATGAGCCAAGTGAGGAAAAAAGAGTAATGTTAATTTAAACTGGGCTGGTCAGAAGTGATTAAACCCAGAATATAGTTTTAAAGTAGAGTCAATGTGTTAGGTCTAAGGGAGAAAGAGTGAGAGATGAGCCAAGGATAACACCAAGATTGTTGACGCGCACAACCGAAATCAACAGAGTGGAATTAACTGAGTCAGTGAAACTGAGGAAGGAGCTGTTGAAGGATGGGGCGGGTGTGTATGGTCAAAATGCTTTAATATGATAGTTTCAGAATATTATTGTTTCGGACATAGAGCAGGAGCACTTTACACAATAATATTTGGGCATAATAAACATATTAGTATAGTTGCAACTTTGCTGAACACACTTCTGTGGTTCCCTGTGGCCCTTAGGACAGGTTGAAGTCTATAGTTTACTAGAGGACACTTCATGTTTTGACCCCAGTTTACATCAATTGCATTTTGTTGTCTGCGTTTCCAGTGAAATATGTAGATTATTTTATAATCTCTACTTAAAACCAAGGGGACGGCATTTTTTCACTCATATGACCATATATCATTGAATAAAATGATTGCATATTAGCTAAATAACTATAGTATGATCAATGCAATCTCTTTTTCTGAAAAGCTGAGAAAAATGGAAGCAGGAGATGGAGAGGGAAAGAGAGGGAGGAGAAGGAGGAGGAGGAGGAGGAGGAGAAGAAAAGAAAGCTTTGTCTATCGTCATAGGCTGCCCATCTTGGAACTGTGCTCAAGGGCCAGGCCAGGCACAAATGTGATGCTGGGCATCAGCCACACAAAAACCAGAACAGACATAACAGATGTGTGTAGAGAAGAGATACCCCATGGGGCTCTTTCACTTATTCTTTTGAAACCAAAATCAATTGAGTCTGAATGGTACATTCATGGCATGTGGCATAAACAGCTACTAAGGGTTTCTTTATTCTCTTGACTCCAAATGTATTCATTATGATCAGATGCCTTACTAAACACCACTTTAATGTCGTTACTCCCTGGCGAGGCATCTAAAATGTTTTATGTGATCAACTTTCATTTTCACCATTTACACATTTTCCTATAATCATGCCTGTCAACTTGGTATGTGGATTCTTTCCCTCCCACTTACAACTCCTTCCTCCCTCTCTCTCTACCTTACTGGAACTTACCAGATTCTAGACCCTCTTCAGGTGCTACGTCCTCCATGAAGCATCCTCTGAATGTTTCTCTTTAATGGCCTATAGAACACACTTTAATGACTAAATTGTTCCTAAGTATCTTCTCTCATCAACTGATTTATTTACTGAGTACCCATTTGTCCATGAGGACAGAGAGAGAGAGGAGAGAGGAGGAAGGGGGGAAGAGAGGATTTTAAAGAAATTCTTGGTCTAGCATTCAAAAATATCTTAATAATTGGAATCTACCACGATGCATGCAAACATTTTGACCGCACACATTATAGACATAATATTGCAGTATTACGAAAGAAGTGGTTGTTGGCATCTTGGGAAAGGGAAGGGGAAATGTACACACACACCCCTTACTTAGGCAGCAATGTCTCAAAACAGGGAATTCTATGTAATGTTTCCTAAAGTAGAGTTTCCCAAGCACCTGTATCATCAAAATCTCTTAGGTGTTTTATAAAATGAATACAGGTTACTGTCTCCACTGCTACACAGTGAACTCAGTGACCCTGAGTTGCTGGCCCTGATGCTGACGATGAGTTAGTTGGGCTTGGTAACCAGGAGAGTCCCAGGAAAACCAGGATGAGGTGGTCACCTCACTCATAGGTTTCAGAGACTGCTGACCCCTGGATACCTGGGGGGATGACCCATTTCTACCAGTCACACATTTTGCACAAGTGTGGAGTACAGAGACAAGGCTCAGGAAGGGTTGATCATCAAGAATTCAGTTGGCTTTCAAATAATTCACTTCTCTTGCCTACATGCCCTGTTCCCCCACATCTCATCAATCTGATTTTAATTTTTTTTTTAATTTTTATGCTTAAAAACCTCAGCATGACTGGTTTTGCCCAAAGCTGTTTACATTCCATGCTTCCCTTTTTCAAGTTTATTTCATGTGGGTCCAACTCTTTGAACCTTAGAATACCTGGCCAACAATGGTGTGGAGCTTCAAGCAAGGCACCGCAGTAAGGCTGGCCTCACTCAGCCTGTTACGGAGCTGAGTCTCCAGCTGCTGGGATGTCCTTGGCAGGGGGGGTTGATACATGGGAGTGTTATACCCAGACAGACTTCTGCCTCTCGGGACAGGGATTTTCAGCAAATGACTCTGTTACTCATTGACCTTCTTTCAACCCTTCACTCTCCCTCTCTCTTGTTAAAAGAGCAGCGTGCTGTGTCCCTAGATTAGCAGGATAAAGTTACATTAGTGAGATTTGTCTGAATGTACTTCAAATTCACATTAACACAAATTTACAGAAAACCAGAGCCCTCTGCTCTGAAACAGCGTAGTTTTCAAGTAACAATTTCAATTCCCAGTCTTGTGCCAGGCAGGCTGCAAAGAGATCTAGGCTTGCTCTGCAGTCGTATGAGGACAACAAAGGGTTAGGTGGCATGGCCCAAACCGTTCATCAAAATAATCACTAAACAATTGTTTTAACCATCTTTTCTGATGACATCTCAGGCTTCCAATAACTCTGTTGGGATCCCAAACCGGTATGTTTTCCTTTACGACACAAATACTTAATTAAAATCCGTAATTGCATTTCTTTGGGTACAGGTTTCCTTTGGTATTAATTCAATATAAATAAGTAAAATGCATCTGCTCTGTTCCATTTAAATCAAAACTATTGTGCACCTGTAACTGACACGCTAAAACCTGTAAAATATTAGAGTACGATGGTCTTGTAACAGAACTTAATCTGGCATGTGTTATCTATTTAGTAACTTCCACTATCTTAAGCATATACTTTCTGCATAGAATAAATAGTATCAGCAGTTCTCATTAAAATGGCTTGAAATGCATAAATTAAGAATTACGTGGTAAGAATTAAAATTTGAGAACATATAAATTTACATTTTCAAACTACTGCTTTGAAATTTTCAAAATAATAGCAAAGAAAATAATCTTGAGTACTAGATTCTTAGGTAAAACAAGTATGCCGTTGGAACCCAGGTAAGTCCCAGTAAACCTCGGAGAACTATGCACCCAGAAGCTCGGACTTAGACAGAGGCGTCAAGACCAAAGTAATTGCTTATGATGTAAGGAAGGGGTCACCCTGCCTGTCTTCCTGCTCCTAGTAGAAACACAATCAGAGATACGCATTACTAATGGAATGACCGTGTGTGGCAATTTCTTCAGAAGCAGTAGGAGGGGAGGCAGCTGTATCACAAAGAAATCTGATGGATTTCCTTACTCCTCCTTCAGAGAAGGTGGTTCAGTTAGTGGGGCCTGCGCTAACCGGTTTTAATACTGGAGCCATTTTGACTTTGCTACGCATCGAGTTCCACGGTCTAGTTCACCTTGAGATTTTCTACATTCTTTCCTTGGTAGCTTATTTTGTCATCCACCGCACAGATCTTGCTAATACCACTCTGCATTCTAGAATACTCGAACACCACATGCAGATAACCCGAACTTACTATTTTCAACAGGCTACTCTCGGGCTCGGGAAGGGAGAGTCAGAATCTTGCTCCCAAGTCAATCTCGAAATTATTAGCTCCTTTCCTAACTGTCGCCCATATCTCAATGTCTTTCAGCACCCCATCTAAACTACACACATACAAACACACACTGCCTCATACTCTTCAACTTGGAATGTTCCTCAGCCACGCCCCACCTAATTCTAGTTCAAAATCCATGATTCTTTCAAGACCATGCTCCACGTACGATGATGCATGCAAACATTGTGAGCACACACATTACAGTCGTAATGACATAAAAGAGGCACTCCTGGGCATCGTGGGAAAGGGACAAGCACACACACACACACACACACACACACACACAAGTCTTACACAAAAGCCTTCTCTGGATGCCACAACTGTACCAAAGTCCATTTTTTTCCTGAATTCTGAGAATGCAAATTGGGCCATATCATGGTCCTTTGCTTTCATTGTTTTTTGTATCTTAATTTGCTCCTCTTGTCCACCAAATGGTACCATAAAAACAACTGAATAAGTCAGTTCACTTTTTTTTTTTTTGATATGAAGGGAATTTAGAACAGTGCATGGGGCCTGATATTATACTTCTCTCATGCACCTCTCCCACAAAGCATGTTGAGGACTCCCACTACCTCAGAGCAGAAACAAAATCACTTTAAATAAAATAGAAATCTTAATGATTCTGATCCCTACCTCCTGCCCAGCCTGTTTTCTTCCCAAATGGAGCCTCCTCCCTCCCAAATTCTATGATCAACCACCCCCAAGACACCACGAATCGGTGCTCTGTCTTTCTGCCTATGTGTCTTCTGCCCGAATCCTTAAGTCAACCCTTGTCATTTAGTTTATTCAGACTAATGTTCAGACCTGTGTACATTTCAGAAACTTAGAAATAGCATCCTCTAGTCCTAATGGCAGGCTCCCTGGGATACGCCGTGCCTGTACTACCCCTGAACCCTGTGACTATTTGTGATTATTCCTACTCTACTCATGGCCTGTCAGTCTCTGACACTAGTGTGCAGTATTCTTAGGCCAGAATCACCTTTTAAAAAAATATATCGATTTGAGAGGGAGAGAGAGAGAGGAAAGAGGAGAAAGAGAGAGAGAGAGAGGAATGAGGAGAGAGAGAGAAACACTGATTTGTTGTTCCACTTATTTTATGCATTCATTAGTTGATTCTTGTATGTGCCATGACCAGGGATTGAACCTGCAACCTTGGTGTATCAAGATGATGTTCTAACCAACTGAGATACCCCCAGTCAGGGAAGGAACTGCATTTTTTTACTGTAGTTCTGCTATCGCCTACTCAGTACCTGGTGCCAGCAGCACAACATGCTTAGTGTTGACTTCTCCAAGGTATTCTTCCATCTTTACTTTCTTTTAATATAGACTCTAATTTCTCATGAAATTTAAAGTGTTAATCAACTGAGAACCAAGTTTTTTCATCACGGGGATGAGAAAAAAAAAACCTTTCCAGGGAGCAAAGGAAAACATTGGCAGTCATTATTTCTATGGCAGGAGAAAAAAAAAAACTGAGAAGATGAGGAAAACCATTAGATTTCCAACTAAAACCATGTTATCATTCATATCCTGTGACTCAGGGGAGAATAATTACCTTAGGCTGAATATAACTTGGTTAGATGTCATGAAAAAGGTGCTTTTAAAGGCAAAAGGCCTTAAAATCTGGACTAAAGAATTTAGACATTGTCTTAAAAGACCAGGATCAAAAAGTAAAATGCCTAAAGCAGCTCAGAAGGTGACACAGATTAATGGAGTGGGCCTGCGCACGGTCACGGTGTGAGGCAGCCCATAAGGGCATGGTCAGGGCTGTGAGGAGCTGGACAACATGGTTACTCCTCAGTTCCAAATCACGGTAGCCACGATCGAGGGGGAGCGCAGAATCACCAGACATTCTCACTTAAACAACAAAAAGCCAGAATATGCCATGATCACAGATAGTTGCCCCAGTTTTAACTATTAATGGCTCAATCTATTTTTAAAATAATTTTGTGAGGAAAAAAAAAGCTACTCCTGTGAACAGGATGCATTCAGCAGGCCACGTATTGGTAAGCTCTGGCAACTGAAAACCAATGAAGGCTTTGTAATCACATCTGGGTTTACGGATATTTTATAGTTTCTACTTCAGTTAATATTTATTAAGATGTTTATGAATGACAGAAGAAATGTCAACAAAAAGGGGATTAGAAGTTAATGAATTTGATACCTACTCTTTAGGTATCAAAGCAATTAACTACTTTTATGATCTTGGATCACGTAACAGAGCTTTCAAACTCAAGTGGAAAATTAAGGAATTCCAGGAAACGACCTCTGAAAAGCTTTTCAAAGCTGATGCTCTGCCATTCTCAGCGGACGTCTCCTGATCTATGTCCATCATCTCTAAAGGCCTCTCCACTGAGGGACTTCACCTACGTGAAGCTGAAGTGCGCAAAACTAATCCATGGTGATAAAAAGAACACTGCCTGCCTGTGTGAAGGGGCATGACGAGGGGAAATGGCATGAGAGAACGATCTTGGGTGTGCAAGGCGTATCTTGACTGAGGGGAATCACTTGAATTTTACATGTCAAAGCGGTATCGAACAGAAGCCTCACTGGGGATCTATGCCCTTTATTATATGTAAGTTATATCAATTAAAGAAATATTTGGGGGGAAATGTTCATGTCTTTAAGCCTCTGATTCTCAGATCTGGTTGTGCATAAGAATCATCCCCAGACACTAAACAACATTGTTACCTAGGCCCAAATCCCAGAAATTTTGACTTAATCCACATTTATTTTTAATTTTTTTCTCATTAATTTATCTATGTGATCCCATTTTCTTTCAATATTATATTGTATTAGTTTCAGGTGTACAGTATAGTGATGAGTCAATCATATACTGTACAATGTGCCCCTCCTCCATACTTCCAGTGCCCACCTGGCGCTGCACAGTGTGATCACAATATTGTTGACTATATTCCCTATGTCGTACTTTACATGTTCAGAAAAAAAAATCCTAGAAACAAATCATATATATTTTAAAATATTTTATTTATTTATTTTTAGAGAGACAGGAAGGGAGGGAGAAAGAGAGGGGGAGGAAGAGAGGGAGAGAAAATCAATGTGTGGTTGCCTCTCATGCGCCCCCTACTGGGGACCTGGCCTGCAACTCAGGCATGTGGCCTGACTGGGAATCGAACCAGTGACCCTTTGTTTTGCAGGCTAGCACTCAATCTACTGAGCCACACCAGCCAGGGCACAAATCGTACATTTTAATTCAACAGTTTACCTATCATATTTTACATGATTTTTACTCATGGTCATCTCTCTCTTCTTCCCACTCCTTCCATATCACTTGTCAAACAAAGGCTACCATCCCAGGACAATCGCCAATACCACATTTATAACCTAAATTAAGCCTGTTAGCTGGCTGTGCAAGGAAGAATGCACACTAGGAGAACCACAGGGTGTCTCTAAAGGGTAAAATGATTCTAGAGTTTTGGGGCTACTGGAAGTGATAAGATGGTCTCAGCAGGGACAGGTGAGGACACCTATAGGCACAGCCCTTGCTAGAACACATCTAAGCAGAGAGTTTCTGCTGGAAAGGTCTACGTGTGGTCTTACCTCGAAACCTACAAACGAGCTGTTCTTGTCAAAGGAGGTTGTGCTGGAATTGCGGGTGATGGTGTTTTGGTCGGTTAGATATATTCTGCAAGTCACAGTGTGGTCCACTTTGTCCACTGTGGCTTCCGATTCAATTCCCAGAACCCCACTTCACCTAGCTGCAAGCAGATGTTTTCCCCGTTATCACATTAAACTAATAAAACCCTACCATTCGCCCGAGCTCCCCATCAGAGTGAATTTCCAGGGAACCTGGACACAAGAACACTGGCACAGAGATGTCACATGGGTGCTATGTCCCTGACAGACCCTGCCCAGCCTCTTTGGAGAGGCTGTCACTTCCCAATAAGCACCTGTCACCTAAATTTTAAGGACTTGAGTAACCCAAAAAAGTGCTTATTTTCATGGCTGGGTTAAAATAATCATTTCCTCCCTGAGATGACCGCGATTTTCTGTTACATCTGTGTCATGCCTAGTCTTTCTTACTGTGAATATCACATTAGCAATATGGGAAATTCATTAAGATCCTAGCAACAAATCATTCAGGGATCACACACCAAAGGCGAGGAAAGTTTGGGGTTTTCTGGTGAGAAGGTTCCTTGAAAGATTCACATTATCTGTAGGGTATGAGGCTCCCTTTGCCCCATCAGTCACGGAGAGGCAAATGCCACCTTGTACAAGTCCCACTGTGACGGCAGCATCTTCTGCAGACACTCGTCTTCTACAAATGTCCCTCCCTCTGTGTTTGTTGTTGCCGTCAGTAATCTCACTCTTGGGTACCCAAAGGATTCGGTACTGAAGGAGAATCTCAACTAGGAGTGGGAAAAGAGCAGGCCTACGCAAGCCCCCGATGCAGGAAGTTCCCACAGAGTCAGCGCGAAGGGGCAAAGACTGCCTGCAAAGCCCGACTGTCGAGCCCTGCGTTTCCACTGAATCAGAGATGTTTTAAGTTGTATTTGATGATTTCCAAATATGATGAATCTCCTCCCAAAGCAGCTCCCTTTCACAAGGTATACCTATATCAGATCATCACATTGCACTCTTTAAATGTAATCTTGTCAATTAACCTCAATAAAGATGGGGAAACAAAATAAATTGTCTTAATATAAAGCCAAAGTCATTGATAAATCGCTCCTTTTCAGACCTGAAAGAGGATCTAAATGTAGAATACGGTATTTTTATTCATTTGGGAGATTAACGAACACACTGTTTTAGAAATCCTCCGTGAGCCATTGTGATTTTAGAATACTTCTCTCACCAAAACTCTTAACAGGGCAATTACTGGATCTTTGTTTCTCTCTTCTGACAGAAACAATTTTGTACTCCTTCCTTTTCAGCTCTGAAACATAGGAGGAAGAAGAGGAAGAGGAGGAGGCCGAGGCAGAAGTGATGAATTGCTTGTTGCGGTGTGCCTGAAAAATGGGTACTTAAAAGGATTAATAGTGGAGTGACCTTAGCATAATTATACTCTACAGTTTTCTGAGACTCAGAGAAATTGCTGTCAGAAATCCAAATGGCAGGGACAAGTTTTCAACGGGATGGCACATTTGGGATGTGGAGCTTGACAACTAAGCTCTCCCTGGGTCAAATGAGACAACTGGCAAATTATTCAACCATAGGATATTCATAACAAAACACATTCTGTAATGGAAACATTTCCAAAAATACAGTAAACACTCTTGTGATACTAAGTGTGAGGTCTGTTTCTCACAAATAGGAGAAATGGGGGCATTCAAGGAGCCTTACGCCTGATCACCTCACTGCCTGAGCCCCCAAACAGCAGAACTGCATGCCGTAGTGTCTGAGGCCTTTCTCCTTTGTGGTATTCCAGGAGTTCGGCTCCTCACTGATGTGGGTAGACGATTGCTTCCTCCCTTTGGAGTACATATCTGTGCCAAACTAGGGGACACATAGGAACCAAGAGAGAGACAAAAGGATAGTATTAAGGGCTAGCCAGGCAGAGCAGGGAGCCCCTCTCGTCTTGCATTGCTTCCTTCTTTGGTCCCCTTTGGTGGACAGCCTCATTGCAGTATTGCTCGCTGTTATCAGCTTTCTGTTGTTTATGATGCAATTCCGTTTTGGCATTCTATCATTACTTTTTTTTTCTTCAAGCTGCTTTTACCTTGGCTTGTAAAGCTATATTTTATTGTGATATGTATTAAAATTCACGTGCGATACCATTCACCCATTTGAAGTCTGCAATTCAGTAGTGTTGAGTTCCATCATGTTTTGTCGCCATGTCTGGCCGAGAATGAGACCGGAGAACCTTGACTCATTGGG
The DNA here is from genome assembly GCF_022682495.2 of Desmodus rotundus. Taxonomy (NCBI): domain Eukaryota; kingdom Metazoa; phylum Chordata; class Mammalia; order Chiroptera; family Phyllostomidae; genus Desmodus; species Desmodus rotundus. The sequence goes on along the minus strand of NC_071392.1, from coordinate 87,726,094 downwards.
AGTCAGGCCCATGGAGCTGATGGATCTCTTTACACTTTGTCTGAGTTTTTCTTTCAAAACCTCACAGAACAGGTACATTTTCAACTGAGTGCTGAAACCAGTTGAATAACAGAGAGAGCAATTAACAACCATTACACTGCCTGCTCCTGAAAATCAGGACACACCCAAGGACGTGGCTTACTTGACGAGATAAAGACCTGGCTCCAACTGCTTTAGGACTCTTGCCTGGTGGTGCTCACCCACCCAAACCTATCAGGTCATAGACTGAGTGGTCCTAACAACTGTTCCTCACCTAGACCTGCCTTCAAAGCACCAGGCCCCGACCCTCTGCCTCCATAAACATCCCCCTTCAACTTCCTCTTTCCGGACTCTGCTCTGAGCAGGACATGCTCTTCTTCACTACAATACCTCCAATGAACTCAGCTTTGCCTCGTCGACAGCTTCTTTTTTTCTTTAAGGAAGTTGACAGTCAACCCAACAAACATTTCTTGAGTCACACAACTGGTGACTTTGGGGACTATGTTATTCTCAAGTAAAGGCATGATTCTGGAATCGACGAAAATCTTAACTAACAATTCAATATGAAAACAGAAAAATAAAGAATTGCTCTTATGCACAGGATTCTCAGATTTTGGCTATCTGTGAAACTGAAAGAATATCTTCATATTTTAATGGTTATTTTCTATAAAACTTAGGCTGTGCATTACTAGTACCTACTGGAACTGTTACAGATGTCGCAATCAGTCACCTCACAGTATGACAATAAATGTAAATGACTAATTACAGAGTTTCTTTAAGGCATTTTGCAAAATCCTTAATATTTTCTACTTATAAAAGTGTGATGGTAACTGTCTTGTCTCTTCTAAGTTATTAATAATAAACCAAAAAAGAGACTTGCTCCCTGTTTGGAGCAGCAGCAGCTGGGAGGCTGCCCTTCCACCTTTCCTTTCCCATCCCATCTAAATGCAGGTTTCTTGGGCATCTTGGTAGAAATCCAGTTTACAAGCAAAACACAACAAAACAGAACATTGCTCTATAAGGTGCCCAATTTAGCCCTATTTTTCCCTGCCATGTCAGTTATCCCATAGCTGATTATATATATATATTTATATATATTCATGTTCCTCCTGTAGTTTTATGTCTCTGGGTAATCGTGAATGAACATTTAACCATTGTACCAGCATTCACAGCCTAGCAAAGTTGAATTCTATTGAACTGGCAGATTGCTTTTTAATTTTCTGCTTGGATGCATTGTTTTTTTGTCCTGTAGTTTCCAAAATATTTTACAAGTCTTGATGGAGTGGCTAAAATGCTTGCAAATTTTGCTGATCTCTGCCAAAGCTGATGAACCCTCCCTCATTCTTCAGAAACCCACGCACCAGCCGGCTTCGGGGGTGCAGGAAACATAGACAGATGTGAAAAAGCACTTCCACAAGGCTTGCAAAAGACCTCTTCCACACAAGGGATGAATACCTATGTTGATAATTATTCTGTGCAAATTTTAGGCAAGCTTTCTGTTTCTGTGGTTGAGGGAGGTATTTATGCCTCTTAGAGATGTTGAGTATTCAACAAAGACAGCTTGAATATCCCCATTCCTTAAATGCAGCCGGTGATCTGTGAATAACGATATGATTTTGAAATGGGCTACACTTATGAATACAGATACGTTCATGATCCCATGTTAATTGTTCTGAATGTGTAGTTGTTTCACTTCCAATGATAATGGCCTGGTACCTGCATTATCTCGTGGCATCTGTGAAATTGAACAGACATCCGGAATAACTTATGTTTTCTGTATCTCAGAATAGAGTTCTAAAATAATGCCTAAAATCACTAAATATCACATCATGATGAAATATTATTATCATTTTTTTGTGTATGTTTAAGTCTACTTCACCTATTATCTTTCCCATCTCAGTGAACAGCAATGCTTTTTCTTTTCTTTTTTTTTTAAGATTTTATTTATTTATTTTTAGAGAGAGGGGAAGGGAGAGAGAAAAAGAGAGGGAGAGAAACATCAATGTGTGGTTGCCTCTTGTGTGTCCCCTACTGGGGACCTAGCCTGCAACCCAGGCATGTGCCCTGACTGGGAATCGAACCAGTGACCCTTTGGTTCACAGTGTGCACTCAATCCACTGAGCTACACCAGCCAGGGCAGCAACCCTTTCTCTAATTGCTCAGACCAAAGCCCTGATTTCTCTCTCAGTCTGGGATGTGATGATCATACTATGACTTCCAATTATTTGCTGCCTTGTCTGTCAAATAGACACCTGAGGGACCTCCCAATGGATGGAGTGTATGTCCCCATCCCAGTGACCATGGACTCAGCAATGTCACTTTGGGCAATGGAATGTGAACATAGGCGATTTATACCTTGTCTCCAAAAAAGTTTCAAGAAGAATGGCTGCTTTAAAGAAGATGACAAAGTTCCCACAGCCTGAATTCTGGAATTCATGGAAAACATAAGGAAGAGTCAGGCATGGCCAGGCAGACCCACGGCTGAGCAGAATCACAGCTGCCTGCGTGTAACCTGAGCAAGAAATCAATGCTTCCTGTTGTAAACTGCTGAATTTGGCAGGGACATTTGAGGCTATCTGTAACTGCAACATAATTAGAGTTGACAAATGCAGCCCCTATCCAAGATGCTGAATACTCCTGTTATTTCTTCCTCCTATGCATTTCCAACACGAGACCACGCCTCATCGCCTCTGCTGCCGTGACGGAGGCCTAGGCCACCAAGCCTCATGCAGTCACTGTCAGAGCTTGGCAGTGGGCCTGGGTGTTTCCTCCCTTATCATCTGACTCACCATCTACTTTCAACATGGTGTCAGAATTGTCCTGATAGAATGTAGAACAGATTGTGTCATTCCTGTGCCTACATCCCTTCAATGGCTTCCCACATCACGGAGGCGCTGAGGGGGCATCCAAAATTCTAAGAATGGCTTCCAGTGGCAGCTCCCCCCACACACAATGCCTCCCCTCTGCCTGCCCTCGCTGGAGTCTTCTCCTACAAATCCTCCCGTACACGCTCAACCCAAGCCATCTGGTCTCCCTGTTGTACCTCAAACCCAGCATGGGCCTGCCTCAGCATTGGCACTGACTTGTCCCTGTGCCTGACCTGTTCTCTCTGCTAGGGGACAATAAGGCTTAGCTCTTCGTGCTCTATGTTCTTTACTTAAATGTCATCTACTCAGGGACATTTTCCCATGCCACCCAGTTTATAATGGCAAAGCCTCCTTGCTCCCAGCACATCCTCTCCCCCTTCCTTCAGTTGCAGCTTTACCACTCACATCTTCTAACAAAATAGAATGTATTCACTGATTTATACATCGTCTAATGCTACTAGATAGTAAACTTCATGCTAGTAGGGATTTTTTTTTTTAGCTTTTATTTATTCATTTTTAGAGAGAGAGGAAGGGAGGGAGAAAGAGAGGGAGAGAAACATCAATGTGTGGTTGCCTCTTGCATGCTCCCTACCAGGGACCTGGCCTGAAACCCAGGCATGTACCCCGACCAGGAATCAAGTCAGAGACCCCTTGGTTCACAGGCCGGCGCTCAATCTACTGAGCCACACCAGCTAGGGCGGGATTATTTTTTTTAAGTTTTATTTATTGCTGAAGTTTACAGCCGTGACAAGAACTTAGCAAGTACGTAAATTTGTTGGATGGATGAAGAAAGGAATTATATTTTTAAGATCAAGGTACAGTATTGTATCATTTTAGTATTTTTTGCTGTGCTTTTTCTCAGAGATAACTTTTTTCCACTTATTTTCAAAATATATTTTTTTAAATTGAACATTGTAATAGTAGATAGAAATTCTCTTTGTTTTATCTTCTAAATATCTTTTATTCATCTAAATAGAACATATCCATATGGTTGAGAGGATACAGATATTGTCATGTACATTTCAGAATCCAACAAAAATTTTCTATCAAAATTTACTACTGTATCACTGTAGTGAAGCATGATCCATTTTTAATTTTCCAAATCCCCCAAATATTAATATCTTTCCAACTTAATCTAAAATTCATTGTTGAGAAACAGTGAACTTCATACTTGGACTTATTTCAGTGACTAATTTCAAGTGTACTTATTTGATGAAAGTGCTATACTATTTAAGTAGTTACAAATATATAAATTTGTAAAATTAATAAGAGTGATTTCTTTCACCTGCTTACTAGTCTATTGGAGAGATTTATTATCATGTCTGGTAGTTTTTTACAATAACAGCCCCTAATAAATCATGCCTCCCCATGTCCTTGTCCCTTTGCAACGTGACAATGGATATCTTGGGGTACTTTATAACATGGCAACAAAAAACTGATACAAGTACAGTATTTTTTCTGTTGCAAATGAATTTGTGTCTCCTTTATGAGACTACAAGGGATTCCCCTTAGGAACGATGAGGGGATAAGGAAGAGGAGGAGAAAGCTAGGCCGGTAGTGAGCACTCCTGTACTAGTCAGCATGGTTTTTCTCATTCCTCCCGTATCTTGCCACCCCCTCCTCTGTTCCCTTTCCTCCTTACCCCTCCTCCAAAGGCCATTGAAACTGCAAAGTAGAGTGTGTTCAAAGGCCTTCCTCACTCTTCTTCCTTTGGACCAAAATATTTAAATCTCAAACTGACGTCCCTAGTTTAAATGGACACTCTTGCTGGTAATACCCATGGTAAATCTCACACACTCAATTTCTACTCCTAGTTTCTATGTTACGTGAATGAATATGAGCTGCTGGCAGTCAGTGCCTCTTCCTGGCAAACAACTGCAGGAAGGAAAGAGACACAGATTCCAATAACTACTGCATAATTCTAACGGAAGTTCACGGTCCTTTGATAAACATGGTTCAAAATCAAAATCTTCCATCGGGTGGCAAAACTCCATATTGGATTAGGATTCATCCCTATCTTTTCTTATCTCTCTATAGCAGGGTGAAGAAGAAAGGGGGAAATAAGTGTGATCATTTGATGGCTGCATATGGCAGCAGTATGTTAATTATTTCACTAAAGTTCCCAATGAAGGAAATATCTTTCACTTGTTTCCTCTCTGGACCTTAATTTTCATCATAGTTTTTTCATGGCTATAACTAAATTCCACCATAAACAAACACCCCATCCATCTCTACTGAATAACTTCAAAAATAGGGAATGCAATCATGGCAGATGAATGTTTTTAAATGTGCTTATAAAGGATTTGGTGTCAGGCTTCCCAGAATAGGGCCCCACATACAGGAATACTTTTGAGCAATGGCCATAACACCATTTTCACTTTTTATTAAAAGATCATTTTTTTACAAAGTAAGTGAATAGAAAAGATGGAGGTAGCCTGCCTAAATATGAATGTGTGTGGGAGAAGCTATCACCTACTGAAAATTTTAGAACTGATACAAGATGCTTCACATATATGATTTCTAAAAATCTTGATGCCTCATCATTGGGTTAAGTGTTATTATTTTTCATTTAAGTGCTACAGAACAAAAGTGAAATTCTGATCACCTAAGAATATCCAGATAGTTAATTGCTCAGTTTGGACTTGATCTAAATCTTGAGTGGAGGGTGGGCATTACAGACCGAGAGAGGGCGTTGACTTTGTAGGGTAGAATGTAACAGAATTCTATTGGTGACATCTACATTTTCTTATGTTAAGACTAGGCCTGACAGCAAGCTCATTATTACTATAGATTATTTACATATCGATTTTGGAATATACGAAGCTGGTTTACCCATGCAACTACCTCTGCAGTCCAGAAAAGATTAGACATATGTACTCTCATTTCCTTTTGATTACTGAGCACACAGTGGAGATAAACCAACCTTTTCTATATATAGATCCTTTTATTTGGACCAAACGCATCTCTACCACACTCTCTGACAAATTGCTGGCTGTGTACACAGTACAGTGGCAATTGATAAATGCAGACAACTGTCAGAAGTAAAAGGCACTCATAGAGCATCACTGTGATTTTTGTGTCAGCCAAACCCACTTCCAGGACAGGTGTTCCTAAAGTCTCAGAGAAACACCTCAGTGATGTTTTTATTGCTGTCTTTGTCAGTTTGCATATTTTCCTTCCTTAACCTATATTACAAAAGAGTTACCCAGAATATGAGATCGGATCCACAGGGAAAAAAAATCAAGTTGACTTTCACTCATAGGCTTGAATTCTGTTTTTCACTGTGTACCAGGAAGGCCTCCATCCCCTTAATTTTCTCCTTTCTTTTTCTTTTAATTAAATTTATCGCGGTGACATTGGTTAATAAAATCACATAGGTTTCAGACGCACAATTCCATAAGGTTATCTGTATATTGATCGTATTGTGTGTTCACCACCTAAAGTCAAATCTTCTGTCACCATATATTTGACCCCTTTTCCCTCAACTATCCCCCCACCCACTTTCCTCTGGTAAGTCTGATTTAGTACCAGAAGTCCTTCAAATGCAGCAAGATAGCCATTCAATCATCCTCCAAAAAATACAAACGTTCTTTGCAGATATCACATATTTATACACTCATAATCATGCATGTCTTATAGTTTATGCTACATCATCTAAAGTGACAGATGACTTACGAATAGAACTTTATATGAGGCATGGCTTTCCCAATAAGAATTTTGCATAGACTATTTTTTAATTAAACCACATTCCTAGCTTTTCTTGAATCTTCTGGTTCTTTATATTATTGCCAACAATGTCTAGTCCATTATCTGAGAGTAATAACTATTTGTTAAGAAAAACAGCTGGCAATTTGGGGTTAAGAAAGGGTATGCGGACAAAAAAGGGGTGCTGTGATAGTCATACATTTCTAACTGGGCAGGGCGTGGTGGGTGGTCACGCCCCAGGCCTGTAACTTCCTTAGTGAATGGTTGTAAGGCAGCCTTCTCCATTGTTCTTGTGCATCCAGGTTCATACACCACTGTAATGCCAGTGGTAATATCCCTCGAAGGCATAACCACCCCGGAAAGAGCACATAATCTTACCTGTCCTGTAATCCAATCCCTGCTGTGCTTTTCCCCACCTTCCTGTAATCTTCCTTCTGTTCCCTCCTGAATTCCAAATGCATTCAAAGAAACAGTAAAATTGTCATTCTCCAAAGCATGGAAGATCTTGTGTCCCAGCGACTGTCATCAGTTTTGGTTCAAATAAACTCTTCTAAAAATTCTCTACAGGTTTGGACATTTCTTACATCAACCTTTACAGTGTACAGAATTGTTTTGTTTGCACGTTGGATGGCCCAGTAGGAACAGCAAAGACTTAGACAACAAACAAACAAACATGGATATTGCATACAAACTTGCTCAACATAAAGCCAAGTCAGCTTCCTGTCGTCTAGGAGCCCTAGCAGCAGGGGGAATCTGAGACCGGGCCAAGAGGGAGAGAAATCACACAGGTGAGCTAAGAGGACCATGAGGCGCTACTGAGATCACGCTGTTTTCAGGACTCTGGAGCAAGGGTGAATATGATGAGTCATGAAACAAAAATCCCATCTTATTTTCCAGCAAGTAGCCATATTCACTGGACTGTGCGCTTTGCAACAAATTATTGCCCCACCAGGAACAATTGTGCTTTCTTTAAGACCGTAATTTTCCTTTCAGCAATGCCCGAAATGGACATTTTCAATAATGTGGGACATAAATTTAACAGTCCACAATGTTTACATTTCCAGGGTTTCTCCTTCGATTCTGGGAAGAATACCAATAGGAAGAAGAGAGTAAAAAGACAAATTTCCCCTCTGTATGCATTCACCTTTCACTATTGGCTGTGGTGGCAGATTAAAATAATACATGTTCTAACATGTACTACAGAGTTAAGTTTGCTTAATGAGGATTTTGGTTAAGAAAATCTATCCTGGGCCGTGTTACCTTTAAATGACTCAGTTTCACTCTGATGAAAATAAGACTTCGACAGTTCAATCTCAAGTGATTTAATCCCATTTAGGATTATTGCATATGTACTTCGAACATCCCATCAACAACATTAGCCACTTCTCTAGTATCATGCTTATATTATATGTTACCATGTAAAGAAGGGAATGATGAAAGTTATACTATTTGTATGTCATTATTTCTTATATGGGATTCCGATGCATAAACTTTCATAACAAAATTCATTTTGAAGCAAGTGTAATCCAGTCCTCAAATGTGACAATTAGAAAATTAACGTGAAATCATCAATTTCCAAATTCACCTAATGTTTGTGGGCCACAAATAGTGCTCGTAAGTTCCATCGGTATACAGACGAATTCTAGACCTATGGCGCGCATCCACGTGGTTCTATTGTTTATTTTCTGTCTCATGTACAAGAGACAGAACCCTGTCTATTTGGCTTTCCTCTGCAGTCCTAGACAATGGTAAAGGGCCAGATTTATAACAGTTACTCATTCACCAGTCCAACAATGCCACAGAGGCTGTGGATGCAGTTCCTACAGAAAACTCAAAGCAACATGTGTAGGCAAAAGAAATGGCACCAAAACATCAATCTGCCTTTATGCACTAAGATCATGCCTATCACCGTAAATAATAAATAAATACAGACAGAGAACTAGAAAGAGAGAAAAAGCAAAGAGCCATTTTTACTCCCCTTTACCATCATTTCGTTACAGTTGCTTAGCTTAAATGCACATGTCTTTTTCTCTATTGGATACTCAAAAAAAAAAAATACTGGATGCCGGTGCGCTCTCCCTCTTGGGAGCGCGCCTGTGCCTTTCCTTTCTCCCTCTACTTTCCCCAGGCATCTTCCCTTTGCCTTTCTCTCTCCTAAGCTCCAAGGGCCCCTCTTCTGCCTCTGTAACTTGTTTCCTGAGCCCACGCAGCCCAGCTGGCTCACCTCTGTACTACGTCTGTAACTTTCTAAATAAACTGTCTCTTAAAACAACTTAATGCTAAGCCATGGTGCTTTTAGCCTGGAAACCAATTTTTAATGGCCATGACGTTTGTCTTCTCCACCAACAGTTCTCAAAGGCAAACATCGTAACTGTGAAAGTGGCAGTGTTACTGAATACATTTTTTAAAAGGAAAAGGACAAAAAACTTCATTTCTTTGCTTGGAAATCAGTGAATTTCACACTGGGGGAGAACCAGGGGCTTGCGACCGTATGCATTAGTAGCACAGGACTTGCCAAGGCTAGGCCATTGCCATTTTACTGAGTAGCAATCAAGTTATAATCTCCTTAGCTATAACCATAATGTAACTTTCCTATTATTTTTTTCCCAGCTCAAACAATAAGCAGGCTCCGCTGGCCCTGTACACTCTCTACTCTCGAAAACAGCGGAGATTTTCAGTTGTTGATGACTTACTCTGCTTTTCCCTTGGCAGCTTCCTGACTACAAGGCAAGCTATCACCTGCACGGAATCCAATAACCCAGTCTGTAATGGCAGAGAATGGAGAACTCTTTCTAATATGTACTCCGAAGCCAGGAGAGCCATTGAAAAGTGTCTCTTCAATGGAAATCATTTTGTAGAAAAAAGATAATATATTGTTTTAAGGAAGTCTTATTTCACGTTAATTTCTGTAGTTGTCTGGAAGGGGTCATGACCATGTAAATTTCGCACCCTGCAATTTCTCCTACTCTTACATCTCCTGAAGAGGCCTGTAGTTCAGACAACACAACGTATAATATCAGGTCCCCAGGGACACACTGAGCCTTCTGCACTACTCCGGGGCACTGGAGTGGGAAAGAAGCTGGACCTAGAATAAGACCAGCATGACAGCACTAGCATTTGATGTTGAGTGCTTTTGGGGGGCGGGGGGGAAGAGAGGGTCAGATACAACTGTATTCTGTTGGCACCACTCAAAATCTTTTCCAGGTCTAGGGCAAGACAGCAAACTACAGTGAGTAATGAAGAGCCTTTGATTTGCTACCATGCAAATACCTCCTGTCAGCCAGGGCACAGATCTGCGAGAGAAAGAAATACGGTCATTGTGATTTCTACCTGGAGACTCCTATGAGTGAGGCAAGATGATCCCAGGTATCTGTCATCCATTTACAAACTCTCTAATATGACTTGAGGAGAGATAGATAGCAGGTATTTTACCAGAGATAAGGGGAAATGATGGGATTACAGATTCATAGCAACTTTTTAAGTACTCTGAATTTTCTTTATGGGCCTCACGTGGGCCATAGACTAAGTCAGTCTATGTTTCAATGAAGCAATTGACAGACACACAATATTGTGAGCAGAATGGCAAAAAGTTCGGGAGAGTTTTAATGGGGTTTAGTAAGAGTTCCCCAAGATACTGATTCATCTGGATGTCCATGAGGAGTTTGGCTAAACAGGAATGCACTTTTTATGGTTAGATTTTTAACCAACAACTTGAATAAAGGCAAAGGCCGAATAAGCAAAGTAAAATTAAACAGGAAAGAATGAAAAGTACTGTATTTAGATTAGAGAATTAACTACACAAATATGGAATCTGGCGGGCTGGGGCTTGATAATACCTCAAATGAAAAACAAATAGTCTTGGGGATTAAGTTGAAAAAATCTAAGCTAATAATTTGACACGGTGATACTTAAAGCTTTTATAAGCTGAGGTTTCATCAATAGGCATTTACTATTTGCATCCAAAACATACCAGTACCACTTTGCCTTCCTCATACTCTATTTGTATTATTCTATGTGGTTTTATTCTTAAGAAAACTTTGACTTTAAAAATGGCGTATGTCCAAAATTACGATGACAAAAAAGGAACTGTAAACCTCACAGTAAGAAAATGGTTAAAAGGGGTTGGAAAGTTTATCTTGGACAAGATATGATTGGGAGGTGGTGGTAGCAATTCATTTTATTTAAACATTTTAAAAGCTATCAGTGAGAAATAGATGCTCTCATATAGTAATGGATAATGAGAACAGAGAATAAATATTATGAGAAGTTACATTTTGTCCCAGCAAAAATATGTTTTAAAAATGTAATCATTAAGATGGAATGCTTCCCAGACATGAGAGGGGGAAATAAATTTTTAAAAATATGTATTTTAAAATTATTTATTTTTATTGTTGTTCAAGTACAGTTGTCTCCATTTTCCCTACACCACTCCCCCCGCCCCACCCAGCCCCACCTCCCACCCTCGATCCTACCCATGTTTGGCTTTGTTCATGGGTCCTTTATATATGTTTCTTGACAACCCTACCCCTTCTTTCTCCCATTATTCCCCTCCCCCTTCCCCTCTGGTTACTATCAGGTTTGTTCTGTATTTCTGTGTCTCTGGTTATATTTTGTTTGCTTGTTTGTTTTGTTGATTAGGTTTCCCTTATAGGTGAGACCATATGGTACTTGTCTTTCATAGCCTGGCTTATTTCACTTAGCATAATACTCTCCAGTTCCATCCATGCTGTCATGAAGGGTAGGAGTTCCTTCTTTCTTTCTGCTGCATACTATTCCATTGTGTAAATGTACCATAGTTTTTTGATCCACTCATTTACCAATGGGCATGAGTGAATTATCAACTTTAACAGCACAAGTGATTAAAAATTGAGCACTGAATTGAAACTCCACTAATGCTATATAAATACTTAGCCATATAAACTTATTTGCTAACCATTATATTTAAAATAGTAAATTATTCTGACCTAACCAGTGTGGCTCAGTTGGTTGGGCATCATCCCACAAAATGAAAGGTCACTGACCTGATTCCTAGTCAGGGCACATGCCTGAGCTGTGGGTATGGTCCCTGGTTGGGGTACATACAAGAGGCAACTGATTAATGCTTCGCTTGCTCTTTCTCTCTCCCTTCCCCTATCTCTAAAAATAAATAAATAAAATCATTCAAAATAAATCATAAATTATTTTGCATGAAAACATTTCACTGGCCCTTTGTCAGTTTCTAACATTGTGAGCTAATTTTTTCCCTTATTTTTTTCCTGATACTATAAATATTGATAATGCATTCTAGAATTAAGTTTCAAATTTGATTGTACCATAAAAATCCTCACTGCCTTGACCTCAAGATTGTAATATTTTTGTCCTTAGCCTGGGCTGCTCAAAATTGTTATTATCTGAAACACAAAAGATTTGTTTTCCATGGATGCTTCTGCTACTTCCCTTGAGGTTGTATAATGTAGTTACCACAGACACTAGTCGTGAGGGTTAAATAATGACACCTGCTTTGGTAACGAAATGTAGGGCATTGACACAGCACAGTTCACTATTGCTATTTGGAAATCTCAAGCCTGACTTGCAATAACTAAATTTTAATAAAATTTGATAGTTTTGTCTCTGGTATGACAGAGTATTTTATGGACAACAGGCACTTCAATAATCTCTGTGTAGGATTTCATAATCTCAGACAATATTGTTCAATAGCTATATGCTCACACATCATTTTATGTCATTTGCTCAAGAAAAGAAATATTGAAACATTCAACTTAGCAATTTCATCTACTGCAAACATCTCATTTGACGGCCCTTTGCTCTTAAGGAAGAATGTCAAACTTTGAAGTATGAAGAGAGGCAAACTCTTAAAATTCATTAGAAAAGTATTGGGAAAAAAAGAGAGCTTTGTTTTACAATGCACTCTGTTGAAAGGACTGTGGGAATTGCCTTGATTCACTGTTTATTACTAAAAACAGTGAGGGTGGTCATCCTCTGGGTGTTTTACAGTGACTGAGAATTGCCTGTTACAGAATTCTTTGGTACTGAAAAAGCAGTTGAGAGCATTCAAGCCTTTGAATGGATTTTATAACATTTTAATCTAATGTTTTTCTAATTAGCTCAAGATTTGGAAGCAGAGGATCAAAATTCAAATCTTAGATTTGCTGTTTCCTATTTAATAAGTCTACTTTATCTTTCTAACTCTGAATTTCCTTACTTGGGGGATGGCGAGTGGTTATAGGAATGAGATTAAATATTTGTAGCATCTGAATGTGACTAATGGTCTGTGAATGCCTGATAGTTGGGCTGTTGGCTATGGAAATATAGTAATTCCATTTTTTTAACTCTGTGAGCAGGGTATTTTTTTATTATTCGATAATGCTTAGATTGTATTGGTACATAATTCCCTTGTGTGACTTTCCTCTCTTCCATTTTTTTAAAGAGGTTTCAGTAGAATAAATGAAGAAGGAAAATCATTCAAAGGTGATCTTGGAAATTTCTGGCAGAAAATATAGGTTGAGTAAAAGACCATTTTTTATTTGCTTGTTTGCCAAACTCCAAGTTTATGCCAGAAACCAGAAGTCAGCAAACTACATCCTGCCGACCCAGTTCCGGGCCACCCGTGTTTTGTCCATAAAGTGCTACGGGAGCGCGGCCACGGCATTCACTTACGTGTCGTGTATGGCGACTTTCATGAAACAGTGGAAGAGTTGAGTAGATGTGAACGAGGCTCTATAATCTGAAAAGCCTAAACTTTTTACTATTGGGTCCTTTACAGAAAAAAGTTTGCTAACCTCTGTCACAAATCACAGACCAGGCAAAAAATAATAACTGGGTGAGAGCCAGGTGTGCCGTTCTTTTCTTTCACGCCGACTCCTCACCTTCTCCTAAACCAAGGAGAGCGAGAGACCACAAGTTCAAGTTTTCTAGAAGATGGTTAAAACCCCAGATAAATGTTGGGAAAATATAAGGAAAGAGCGTATTTGTGGCAGAGTCCCAGCTGGGACATGAGAGGCCAGCAGCCTCCCAGAAGTTCCCATAACAGCACACTGTGTCCTGTGGCTTCAGTGGGGGTAGACGTGGTATATGGTGGCATATGGTGGTAGATGTGTCAAGACGCATCTCGAGGTCGCTCAGAGCCACAGTGGCCAGAGAGTGGTCAATAGGAAACCAGCGGGAACCACGATGTCCCAGGAGATGTTCACACGCAGTGATTCCACGACCCAAGGAAGACACAACAGGGAGTGAAACCAAGTTCAAAGCACTCTTGAAATCTCAGGACTGCCCTAAAAGCAAGTAGTAAGTAGTTCCTAAAAGCAAAATTCTTTGCCAGGGAAAAATTATAATGGAGTGGCTGCAAATATATTTCTTGCACTAATCTATATGTAATCAAAACTTTTTTGTTTATCATTATCGTGAATTCAGATGAATCCAGTGAAACGTGAGGGTTTGGTAGAGCAGCTAGCATTGCTCTAAATACACATTTTTAAGAATATATGGGTACCTAACAATGCAAGACAGACATTCAAGTAGACGTAAATGTCAGGAGGGACGCCTCCCTGGATGTGCAGGAGAGAGAGGTCACTGTGGTGGAGAGAGCCCTGCAGCCTCAGAGCAGAAGGTACAGAAAGTGGACTGACCTTAAGTCAAGACAGGAGTCAGATGTTCTCCAGTTGGGGCACAGCATGAACCAGGGGAAGGAGGCTGCGCATGCAGGAAATGGAAGTAAACCAAAGAGTAGGCACAGGAGGTTCAGTGAGAGCCATGGGGGTTTAAAGCATTTGAAAATTAATTAAAAACCATATTGTAAGGAAACTTGGACATTTATTCTATAAGCAATGAAGAGCCACAGCAGTTTTTTCAGCTCTATTATAGGGATCAAATAATTTGACTACACTAAATAGAGACAAAAAAGGAAGTAGTTTAAAAATAATAGTAGATAATAAAACTATTAGAATAGTCTGGGCATGAGGTGATGAGCAAACCTAAAGGCTCCTTGTGCCCAGGACTAAACTTTACTCACTGTTGGACTCTTGGTATCTGGTACAGAGCTTAGCAGGAAGAAGGCCCCTGTCAGTAGTTACTTTATGAACAGGTGAGTGGCTGTGTGGCCGGAAGGGGCCTTAGATAAGACGTGGCTTGAAAAGGAAAACAGAAGTAATAGAATTTGGTTATTGACAGCATGCAGAGAGGAAGAAGAGGACTTCAAGACTTTAATTTTTGTCCAACCAAGATAGAAAAGCTTTGTGTCCAAAAAGGTGAACCACTGTGTCATCTGTAATACACAAAGCAATTTCTGGTACAAATTTTATCACTGCAGAGAAAACCTTTCTAACTTATTAGAATTTCAATGCGCCAATGAATGGGAGAATCAACCCTCACCACTATTATACAATTATAATCACTATTGTATAATACCTTGATTTCCTCAAAATGCAGGTCACCTGCTAATTTTATCCATATTGAAAGATAAGCTTAATGAAATAAACACCTAGCAGTAGAAAAATGTTATTAGGAGGACAGTCTAGCATCATCCAACCATAGAGGTCAGCAATGCCCACTTTTTGAACTAATTTCTTAAGGAAATAGAGTAACCCACTCTGTTCTTGGAGACATCCAAAATATAATAAAACCAAAAATATTATTGAAGTCTTCTCCAAATTCTACCAATAGCTGACAGTTAATAGTGTTAGATTATAAATTTATTCACTTTTGATACTTTTATTCAGTGTATCAAATTAATACACTGTATCTCTCCCCTTAATTGTGAGAGGAACCGGTGTAATTGTAAGTACCAGAATTGACTCCGGGAATAAAAGATGAGTTCCTACATCCTACACAAGGGGAACCTAGGAAGAAACAACTATAGTACAAAAATAAATTAGTCTTTGCACATCAGCAGAGAATCTAGCTTTAAAAGAAATCCTGCTCCTTCATTAAGACTTCCTGATTTCCTTTTGTCTTCTGTTGATTATGTTCCAGTTAAAGGTGAGATCGTATGGTATTTGTCCCTCACCACCTGGCTTATTTCACTTAGCATAATGCTCTCCAGTTCCATCCAACCAAAGACATTGAAATTAAGAACAATGTAACAATAGCCACAGGGGAGTGGGGAGGGGATAGTGGGAAGAGGGGTCTATAGGAGCTACTATAAAGGACACAGGGACAAAATCAAGGGGGAGGGTAGAGGTGGGGAAGGGAGGTGGGACTGGCTGGGGTGGGGTGGAGGGATGGAGAGAAAATGCAAACAATTGTAACTGAATAAAAATTTAAAAAAAACCGACTTCCTGATTTCCTCAGGTAACTTTTACTTTGTGCAGCCTCATTGCTCAGGTTCTACAGGTAACATAAGCCCTGCCAGTTGGACTTTCTCCTTTACGAAATGCAAGTGGCTGACTTCAACTCCGATTGCCCAGCATCCACTTCAGAGATGCTATCTGGAATAAACACATCGCCAGCCTGCCAGTCACATTCCTAGAGACAGCCAGGCCTTAGAGACTTTGGTTGATTTTGATAACTGACCATTTGGGCTATTTGTTTTCTCTCCCCATGCTTGCAATTCACCTTGTTTCAGATGGACCATTGAAGAGTGAACCTGCAAAACCCTACACACCCACCCTCGACCCCAATAAAAGCAGAACCCCAGGCCCACGCTCTCATGCTCTCTCTCTCCCTGTGACTTCGCTGTGTAGCCTCAGGTGTGCTGTGTAATTTCCAGATTCTGTAAGTAATAAACCTTTATTTGTTCGGTTTTCTTGACAGTTATTGCTGAAGGCATCTTGCAATCACAATGAAAACCACAAGGGTGGGCCAACCACAACGCTGGTTTTCCACAGGCTGAGACCAGCCCAAAACACCACTGTCAATCAGCCTGAGCATCCATTTAGAGGAGGCTACTGTGTTCATTCAATTTAGTTCAGCACTCGTTTGTTAAATACCTACCAATACTGGATTTCCCCATGGACATGGATGTCATCTTTATCTTCAGAGGTATGTGTCTTGATTTTCAAAGTTCTGTTTGTATTATCTTAAGATGTGTCTGTACATATAACAATGGCCAAATACTAAGTTATATATGTAGGAAAGAAGAAAATCCATAGATTTTGCCTAAGTTGATAATAATATTGACAACTTAATTATTTAATTTGTTAGTTTAAGCCTTCCCCCGCCCCCATATGAGATCTCAAGCTATTGTAGAAATTGGAAAAAAAAGTTCTGTGAATGCTTGCATGTGTCTCCATGGCTGGAGGGGTGAATATTCATTTCATACATTGAGAGCCCCTGAGAAAAAGAAGTATGTATTAAATACACTTTATTCACTAATTCTATATGATTTTTATATAAATTTTAGTTGCTTCAAATTTTAAGATTTTTCTTTCTCAATGAAATTTCTTGAATTCCTCAGAGAAGCTGCAAAGGGAGCAAAACATATTAATGAAGATGTATCTTTTTATGTTCATACTTAATTGATGGGGTACCATGGGTACTGAATTTGTAAACCAAAGAACTGACACCATATGCAGAATTCAAAGGCTAGCTTCAGAGTTTCAAGCATCCTCAGGGAAATTTTTCAGTGAATATCATCTCCTCCTCCCTGTATTTATTTGCTGCTTGGTTTTGATCCCTTGTCTCTACTATATTTCTAGATTTCTCCTTCATTTCAATTCCCTTCTTAAAGTCAACATCAAAAGATTTGCAACCGTGAACTCAAATGGATTTTCAAAAAGCAAAGAGAACTCTGTAACCTCTTTCTGTAATACGTGGTGAAGAGTTGACTGGATGTGGGGAATATCTCAGTCCAGAATATTGTTATGTTAAGCAGACTTCCCTGTTTTACTCTTAGATCCCCAAGTAAAGCTGCTAAACATAATGGACCTATTTTAGAATTCATACTTTGAAATGTAGAACCGTAGATCAGTAGAGATGAAACTCTCTTGCAGACTCCCACAGTCCATCTTCCCTTCCCCATCTCCTGGCTCTCCCCAGCCTGATTTACTATGGAGCCAAGTGAAGCCTCAGATGGATAAAGATTTGACCAAAGATTGTATTTCTACTACTAGGATTAGAGACTCTTGTGACCACTTCCCCTTTAGAGGTGCAGATTCCCAAAGCACTTCTCATCAGCACCAGAGATTAAGAATGCATCTAAAGTGCCTTGCACCATCATTAGTCAGTTATCAATAATCCATATCGATTATGCCCGACCGTGTTTCAGGAATGAGGCTGGGCACTTGGGACACAGTCCTCTCCTTGAGGGACTTTGTGGTCTTATAGAGACAGCGACTTGTGCATCCAAACAAGCATAAAAACAGGATTATAATTAATTCCATCTGGTGGAGAGAGAAAAGCCCCACAGAGGCGGCACTGGTCAATTGAAAAATAATTTGCAATTGTGTGGCCAAGAGGTAAAAACAGCATTCCACACAAAAGAAATAGCACATTTTTGTGAACCAGTGGCACCCCAATAAATTCAATCAAGAGGAAAAGAAATAGCATATACCAAGTCACAAAAAATCACTGTGTGCTTTGGTACCCCCAACTAGATTATGAACATATCGTGAACAAGGGCTGTGGGTGGTATGTTGTTCCCTGACTCAGTAGATGAGAGAGAATTGATGAAATCCTGACCCACAAGGACACTGCTGTTGTTCATTCCTTTAGAGTTCCATGCATCTAAGGCGTTCTCCAAGTGTACGGGACAGATTCTCTTTCTGCCTCCGTTCAGGGCCAAAATGTTTGCATCTTTAGGCACACAAATATTTTTTTCTAACATTTTCCTCTCTCTTACAAAAAAAAAGGTTTTATGCAAAAGTTAAACCATTACCTCATAGTAAGCATCTGCTGAGTGATTCAGGATGAAGTTTAACACTTAAACGAATATAATGAAAGCTAATAATAAGCATAAAAGTAAGCAGCCCTTAGAAATTTTACTGGATGCATAAGTTTTCATTTTAACTTGAGCTCTAAATCACATAGACAAAGTTTTTTTTTATTGGTTTATTGAAGTGATTTGCACTCCCCCGAGTTTAAGATTCAATTAAAGCCAAAGGGGGGATTAATTATCAGATAGTCACTGATTCCTGCAGGAATCTCCACATTTCTTCAAGTCCACCCTATCCAAATCTAAAAATGAAAATCTACAAAATTATAACAGGAAATTCTATAGCAATGTTAATATATATTTGAAGGATATACAGAATACCCTTTTTATATTACATTCATTCCTATTTTAAAATGTAAAATTGTTCTGTTATATAGTATGAAAGTTGAAAAAGTTAGGATGACTAAAATGTCATTCTTATGTACAGTAAGGGTTCTACCTTATTGCTTTTTAATGAATACTCACAGGGTATAAATGCTGTAAAAGAAGGCGATTCAGAGATTAAGAACTTCATAGGAGATCTCAGACTACGCACATTTTTCCTTGCAGCATTTAAATCAATTATAGTACATCCATTTCTTGGGCTAGGATGCGCTGCTGCATAGTTTCCAAATCATTTTGTCTGTCCTCCAAAATAGCCCGAATGGGGCCAGTTCTCTCCGTCTCCATGGCTGCTATCTTCCTCTGTTGTTTTATGCTCTTAACGAACTAACTTGGAGCCTCAAGGGTTTTCTGTCAGCTTTCATTCTTACCCATCAACTAGTCTTTTCTCCACAAAGCTGCCCAAGTAAACTTTAAAAGCAGAGATCACATTACATCACCCCACTGCTTATGTCTCCTCCCACCCACCCCTCCGTTTCCAATTCCTATTAGAATTAAATCTAAATCCATGTCATGCTTACTGGCTGACCCCATTTCCTGTCCTTCTCCCATCTGAGCCACAGCAGACTTCTCTCTGACACTCGGCTTACTTCCACCTTCCCTCTTGAGGGTTCGTCTTCCTAAATTACCCTTCTCCCAGATCAGCGCCTAGCTAAGTCTTATTTAAGTTCCAGCCAAAACATCTTCTTCAGAGGACCTATCAAATCTTCTGTGGTCCCTCTTCCTCACATCTCTTCCACACCTTACACAAAATGTGTTAAATAAACTGTATCACTCTCTATAAAAGGGGATAAATAATATGGTGTTTGTGGTAGTTTTTATTACAAGTGGGATTTTGAAAAGGAGCATATATTTCTAAGTACTGTTTGATTTTTATTTTCAGGTAAGAAAAACTGCCTGAAAAGCAAAGGAAATTGGTGCAAGAAGGGGAATGTGGGCCAAAAAGGGGAGATGGGTACATCTACTGGTCTTTTTCAGCCATATTGTCACCACCACCATCCTGGAGTTCACTGGGGGTCCCTGGACAATGGCCAGCTGGGCCGGCCCCAGCCCACAACTCAGCACCTGGAGGGACTACGGCCACACTCCCCTTCCCCTAGGACCTGTGGGTCCCTGGCTTTGGCAATAGAGGCTACCAATTTCCACTGGGCCCAGGGTCTTCAGGTATCAGGTATCTGGAAAACCCACGTTGCCTAGGAGTCAAGAATGTCTTTGTTACTCTTAAGGTTTCCGTCACAAATAGAGAGTCCCTCTCTGAGGAAAGTCAAGATGTCTCAAGGATTTGTGCTTTCTCCTGCTGACCCCCTCCCTCGTATATCCTCCCAGGTGTCTACAGCTCATACCGTATGATGTCTCAATACTTGTCCCAAGTCTGATGCATGGTACAATCTGCCAGCTATCACTACACGATCTATGGCATAGGATACATTAACCACATGCTTTAAAAAAGTTACTTAGGGATTGAGTTTCTGGTACTTTCAGTGTGATAGGAAAATGTCCTATGTTAAAAGAGTTAAAAGGAAAATACACTTATTTCCATAAAATAGTGTAAAATAATACATTTTTTAAAATCCTTACATTCTTTTTTTTTTCTTCTAGCATGGCCTGCATTTTCTGTCTTTCCTTTTGGCCTTTTTCTTATCATCTTTATTTTTCTAAATATTAATAATGACCTTTTGGAAAAGCTTTCAAGCAGAAGATAATTTCAGCTATAATCATGATCAAATTCTTTCCTGTGTTATCAATAATTAGTACAATTAGCAACTCATTTGAAGAAAAGTCCCTAAAATGCTCTGCATCCATAGTTTCCATTTAGATGATCCCTTCTTCTTTCCTGGTTCAGAACAGTTGCCAGGAGCACGGCTCACTTTGGTGGGCTGCCCAGTGTAGCCAGGGGAGAGGGACAAAAGCAACCTGATATTGACCCTGAGTCCCTAAAAGCTACAGACACTGGGTAGGAACAACATAGCGTATTAAGTTGCAGTCATTTCAGTTCTGGAAATGCAATGAGGAAGGGCTTGAGAACTAATGGTGCTCTCTTATCTCCCTGTAATGTGCAATATCGAGATAATGCGGGCGGCCCTAGGACAAAACTAATCAACTTGAATTTTCACCTGATGTAGCAAAAATAGAATCTGACATCATACCCTAGGCTGCAAAGATTTCATCCGTCTCTCATTTAGTTACACGTACAATAGTCAGCGTTACTCTTTGCCGTACCCACATTGTGGCTTCATGAGTACTGAAATGCTGTAGGATACATTGTTTTGCTGTAACTCTTAACAGGAAACACGTTTTTAGGATCTGTAAACACTGTAAGATAAACAAGAGAAATGAAAACAAATTCAGTTTTTGTTATAGCAAATCTTACAATGACCATTCCATGAATACATGGCCCACAATTTCATGCCTGACGTAATGGTTCACTGTCTCTACAGAAACAGATAATCGGCATCTATGCCTTTCTTTCCCGCTAGACTGAGATTTTATTGAGGAAAAGGAGTACACTTTATTTCATTCTATCTTCTCAGTCCCAGAACCATTTGGGCACATGGATGGTAATCAAAAGCTGCTTGTTGAATGCATTTCTGTTGTATCTGCAAGTAAGTTTAACGAACAGGGGTAGTGAGCTGTACTTTGGGCTAAAATCTTGGTTGTGAGTAATCATGCATTTTGTGATTTTGATAATTTGGGGGTAAAAATCTTTAATTTTTAATAAATAATATGGTTCATTATTTTCTTTCTAAATAGATATAAGGTCTTATTTATAATCAATCTAATAGTGGAACCAAATGTAATTACATGACCGAAAATTTTACATCAAGCAAAACAAAATTTAAAAACAATGGAGAGAATTCATTGCTAGCAGATCTTTGTTATAATATTTACAGAGAGTCCTTGTTGCTGAAATAAAAGGGACTTGTGTCCAGAATATACACATCACAGAACTCTACAATAAAAAGATAAGTGACCCAATGAAAAAAACCGATGCAAATAATTGACTAGACATTTCTCCAAAGAAGACATATAAATAGACAAAGAAAAAATAAAAAATATGAAGAGATACTCAATTTCCTTAGCCTTCAGGGAAATGCAAATCAAAACCTCAATGAAATACCACTTTACACACCCCAAGATAGCTATCATTTTTTTTAAAAAAGCAATAATATAAAGTATTTGAGAGGATGTAGAAAACTGACATTGGGAATATAAAATAGTTGGGCACTTCCCCAAAACATTAAACAGAGTGACCAAATGAGCCAGCACTCCTGGGTATATGCCCGAGGTAACTGAAGGTATACGTGCATATAGAAGTATATCATGGATGTTAACAACATCCTTATTCATTATCGTCAACGGGTGGAAACTACCCGACTGTGTCAAAGGATGAATGGATAAACAAATGTGGCCTACTGATACCGTATACACATGAATGGATCTCTGATGCATGTTATAGCATTGATGGTCTTTGAAATCAAATGGTAAATAAAGGAAGTGAGTCACAAAGGACTACATGTTATATGATCCCGTGTATCTAAAATGTGCAGAATAATCACAACCATAGACACAGAAAGTAGACAGTGGCAATGGCTGAGATGAGAACAGGGAAGAATTGCTACTGGGTATGGGGTTCGGGGGAGGATGATGAAAATGCTCTAAAAGTAGATACTGGTAATGGTTGCACAGCGCTGCAAATATACCAAAATACGTGGAACTGTTTAATTTAAAATGGAGAATCTGTAGTTATGACTAATATCTCAATAAAGATTTCAATGAAATAAACAACAACAAGAAACTGACTTCTAGTCTTAGGGTTTCTTCCCCTTGGCAATAGACTTCTCTCCCCAAAGAAGAATTTTGGGGGAACACTGTGTGTTATCAATTTGAAGATAATTTGTCAGTGATTGTTTAAAATGACAGTATAAGAATAAAAGCCTATTACTTCCTTAGGTGTAATATGGTTTCACCATCTCTACCGTGCTTAAATAAACATTGTTTTGGCAAGGGGCAAGGCTAAAGCAAGTCCAATTAGAATTTTTATATATATACATATACTTATATTGTATATATATTACACCGAAATGCTACATTGTAATTCGTATCAATAGACAGATCAGTAAAAATTAACAAGGTAGAGATAATCTACATTTAAGAGAGTATGAAGAAGGTATCAACAACAAAGATTTGTATGGAGACATTAGTGCAGGGGGCTCCGTTTGAGATGAGTGAGATTTCTCTTGAAACACTGTGTGCATTTAACAATGTGATGTCACGTTATAGTTCCGGGCCCTGGACTTCAGCAGATCACGTCTGGCTGCATTAGCACATTATCAAGGATGACAGAAAATGAACGTTCTAAGGCTCTTCAGCAGCCATGCTTTTGTACATGTGTTTCTGTGCTTTTCTCCCTCACTAAATTGATATATGAACCCTCCACGGGCCTAAAATCAGTTTTCCCTCCACAGAAAGCACACAATATGATTCAGGAGGCTCCTATCTCAGTGAACTCTGAACCAACAGAGTACTTTTGGCAGCATTTTTCCTATACATCTTTATGTTATTATTATTATTTTTTTGTTCATGGTGTATATAAATGGATGAAAGGGACAAAAGTGTAAAAATGATTCATTTCATTACTGCAAGTAACTATAATTGGAAATGAAACATTCTGCCTCCAGAGTCCTATTTGATCTGAGTCTGACTTCAGATAAGAAGCTTGTAGAATTTTAAGTGATTTATTAAATTGGTTTATCTTACAGCAAATATTTTTCACAAGTTACAGCAAACTCAGTTTCAAAGCGTGGTTTTAAAAAATCACGGGTTATTTCAGCTAAAAGAGAGGAATGTCAAGAACACCAGCAAAGCGAGCTGGAGCAGCTTCCTGGGAAGGAAATGTTGATGTTTTCCTCTAGGACGCGACTGGAAGCAGGCCAGCAAGGCCCCCAAATTCTCCGTCACTGTCCTTGGACCCCATTCCATAGGGGAAAGATGAGTATGTGGTCTAAGCAGACTCCCACTGCGCTTCCTCCTCAACTAGTCTTCTCCCCTTGGCATTTCCCTATCTGTGATCTTTCAGAAACAGTCCAGACACCAGCTGCAAGATCTCCGGACAGTTTCTGCTTATACTGACGAAGACCCTCATATACAATATGTGCTATTTTGTTTTTATTATTCTCTACTTTTACTCCTCTTACTCACTCGTGAATTCCTTTTATTTCTGTTTCTTCATTCCAACAGCAGTGCAGTGCCTTTAGTTAGCAATCAATAAATACCCATCTCTTTTATTCGAATGCATTTTTTAAAAAGAAACGTGACTCAGGAAGGGGAATTTGAGAAATGACAACACATGGATGTTTCAATCCGAATCCACTGAATGGGACATACTCTTTTCATTCCAAGGAAGAGAGGGACATTGGGAAGGTGAAGGTTTTGATGGCGGTCAGGAAGTGAAGGATGGCCAGTTTAGGTGGACTACTGTGGAATGAGGTACCACGAAGCCTGAAGGTCGCTGAAATTGTTGGGTTTTCTCAAGAAAGGAACATGTTGTTTGCTGGAAGGAATAAGAGTACCAAGGCCTTAGTTATTAATACATAGTATATGCGAAACTGTACAACTCAAATTGGAGGAAACATTACATTGAGCCCTTGATAAAATACACACACAATGGATATGGATAAGCAAGGTTTGACTCAGAAAACTAAGAAAAAATCATTAAGAAGTGAGGATTTATTTAAGTTAAGATTTTTCAAAATTCATTACTTTTCACCAACAGACACAGCTTTAAATAACAATCTAGAAACAGAAAAGACAAAAAACTAAATTGTGAGACCAGATTACAGAAGCAGAGGTGCTAGGAAGCTGCTCGCACCTGAGCAGCAGCTGAGACTAGGACATCGCTCACTCGGAGCCTCCCCGTCCAAACTGCCAGGGGAATAAAATGAAACCTGCATCACGGGATCATTACGAAGGAGGAGGGAGATGCAGCTGATGTACAGTAGGTGTTCACTGAAGAGAATACCCTGTTCGAATGAGCGCTTTCTGAGCTATCCTTCACAAAAGCAAATGGCATTAGGTTAATTAGAACTAAAGTACTGAGGCCGTATTAACGTATTAATTTGATTATATAACTATATAGGGTATGACAAAATGGAAAGTGTACCACTTCTTGTTATATCCAAATGGCTGATGGGCATATTAAGCTATTGTTCTCAAATAGCCTCTTCTAACAGGTGTTCAATGCCGTGAATTTCATGATAGAGCCTGTGAGGTGCCTTCCGGTCAGAGACTTAGTCTTTGATGTCGATATGGGGAACAGGCGGCTGTGGGGGTGAAGACAATGAAAATCAGGATAGCAAGAGGCTCTGTTCAGCCTGTCGGGTCCTTGGGGGACAGCACACTTCTTCAAATATCTCATGATCGCAAGGCATTTCTAGCTTTGCAGAATTAATTTGTGTCACTTTCCTCCTGGTTGACTGAACTTTTTATTCATTTATGTTTGTTTTATTTCATTTGTTTGCCCTTCAAAGCTTTCTCATCGCAAAACAGAAATGGAGTCTTTTTTTTTTTTTAATAGCCCAATCAGGCAAGACTGGTTTCAATATATATACCATCCTTTGGTTAATTGGTGACTGTCTCATAAAAGGCAAATTGTTAAGACTCAAGATGTGCCCACGTAAGTGGAAGGCTTCTCATGCGTCCTAACTTTCCTCTTCTTTTGTGTGCATGTGCACGTGTGTGGGGCTACATGTGTGCAGCTACGTGTGCGCGCACTGTGGGCTTTCAGGAAAGTAGTCACACTATCACTATCACGGCCCAAATGGACAGCTGTGGTGGGAGACCACTTGGCTTAGGAGACTTTTGCACCTACCCTGGACAACACACAATCTCGGTGGCATCAGGGCAGAGAAGAACTATGGCAAGGTCCCATTCAACACATCACACACTCTTTCTTGCCATCCTCCCTCAAGGCACAGGTGGGCTGATGTTTAGAGCCAGCAAACAAGAGAGGCATTCACAGCCCGTGCCCCTGGGTGGGGGGTCATCAGTGGACACGCCCTTCTAATCCCGCCTCCCTGTTTTCACCTTTGCTGCCTCCTTTCTGACCTTCTGAAATCCTGGCATGACGTATTTTGAGACTGACCTTTATAAAAGTTGATTTCTATCATTCGCTCTTGCTTAATTTCCTGTGCCTTCACCTACTTTACTCTTCTTCCTAATTTTCTTCACCCCCTGCTTACACTTCTCCACACAGGGTGTGGATTCTTAGAATGCAAATTAAAATAACAAAACATTTGAAAAGCTACCATTCCTTCTCGAATATCCTAATATATGCTCATCTCTCTGCCATTCTCACTCTTGGAAATATTTCATGCTTATAGTTAATGCACTCATCGAAGCAAAGAGGCATGTTAGAGTTATCGGCTCCTCAATTTGGTCCGGTGCATCTTCATTATTTTGTGAAGAAGAGTGTGAGAACCAGAGGGTTAAAGACATTCACCTAAGGCCACTAGGTAACTAAGGATCAGAGTCAGAGCCAGGCCTTGGCTGATTCCCTGCATTGACCTCCCTCCCTTCCCTCCACTTCATGAATTTTTATTGTCTCTAATCGACAGCCAGTGAGAACATACCCCATTTAGAAAGAAACACATGGCATGTAATGCACTCCTTACTTATGCAACATGGAAATGGGGAAACAATAAGGGGTTTCATGAAGAAAGCTGCTCCCTCCTTTGGATTCAAAGACAAGTCAAACATAAGAACACATCATTGTCACAGAAGTCCCGGAGGAGTTGACCTTGCCTAGCCGCACCACAGGCTTCTTCAGATCTGACAACCTCACTCATAATGTTATCAAAAGATGCTCTATTTATGTTGCCCAAAGCATCTTCTTCAATTTAATCACTTAGAAAACTCCGTGGCTTCTGCTGGCATAGATGATAAATTGCTTTTATCCTCTGGTAGTTGGGAAACACTAATCTCCTTTAGCTTTAGCTGTGAGCGTTGTATGAGGCTCAGCAACGCACAGAGATGCGCACTAGATTTGGAACATTTTCCTAAATTGCCTTCACAAAACAGTTCATCCAATCATTTTTGTGGAGAATTCAAAAATTTGATCAAATAGCCAGTTCAGTAAATCTACTTAAAAGAATTATATCACATAAAGGGTATATACTTAAATATAAAGTGAAATGAATGCATTACAGTGTAACTACTAAACACAAGCCCTTTGAAATCCCACGTGGTTAAGTGACGTACCTTGTGGTCGACATAAATGGGTACGTGGCAGTCACACATATATCACAAAGTACTTTATCTTCTCCTGACTATGTGTTATTTGCATTTCATATCAAAGTTTCATTCTGTTTTCTAGACTGGGTATTAAACTACTGCATTTCATTGGGAAAAAATGTATTTACAACATAGTATTTTGTGACAGAGTTTGAAAGATGACATTCTTTATGCTGTCAGGAAAACGATTTCATTGTTACTTCTTAAAAATAGCCATTGTTAAGCTTATTCATATCTTCTAGCATTTCACTGCAAAGAAAGCATTTTTGGCTAATATTACCAAATTTAATGCCATCCTACTCTATATTGAACCACAGGGGGAATTTTGTAAATAAAGTTGGTCAGGTTTTTCAAAAGACTATATATTTACATATATTCTTTCCCTCTCTCCTCAACTGACCTTATCAATGTTTGTTTTTTAGCAAGAATTCACTCAGAGACGGTGAATAGCTCAGGCTGCTAGATGTACGGATAAGAGGAACTGCCTTTTATAACTCTTGCTCCGTGTAGGTTTTTTAGACCTACGCTCTTCATTTCCGTATCTCTCCCAGGAACCTCCACATGCTGTTTCTGTTCCCTAATTATCTTACTTTATCTCCTATTACATTCCTTCTAGATCATTCCAGAAAACTCTGCCTAAATATCACTGACAGAAATACAAACACAGCCTTTTTCAAAACCTATCAAATTTTATTTTCACAGTCATTAAAGTGATTTAAAACAGGACCCAAACATGCCTCCCAAACATTGTATTCATTTTAGAGATTGATCACTATGGAGCTTCTGCTCTACAGAAAATTTCATTTTCTAGAATTTTTGAAACAATACTAGCCAAGAACAGTAAAACTGGGCCATCTGTCAGGAATAGATTTCACATCATTAAACAAAACCTATATGGCTTTATTGCTATTGCTAAAATGAATTTGGACTTGATGCATGTGTACAAACAAAAGTACATAAATTAAAATAAAATGTGTCATATTCAAAATTGAGCTCCGGCTTCATGACAAGCAAAAGTGAGTGGGGAAATCTGTGCTTTCTTTTACTCTTTTATTGACAAGAGTTAATATTTTAATATATCTGCCTGGATTTTAGACTTATTAAAATAAAACATGTGCTTTGATGGCTCAAGAGTTCATCCTATCACCAATCTCATTTGCTGTTTATTTTTTTGAATGACATGTATTGTGGCGACATTGGTGAATGAGATTATACAGGATTCAAGAGCACGTTTCTGTGATGCGCGATCTGTATAGTGCACTGTGTGCCCCCCACTTTTTTGTTTTATTCACAAAGACCTAGTAAATATTAGCAGAGTAACCACTTCAAATCAAACCTCTACCAGATGAGGCAAACAGGAGCCTTCGCAACCACCAACAGCAAGTGTTTAGGTAGCGTTCTTCCCCTCCGAGGACACACTGGGATAGAACCAGTGTACACACACCCTCTGCGCAGAGAGACGAGGCCCCGAATCCCACAGGTGCTCATCTATTCTAGACTTGCTCACAGAGAATCCTGCCAAACAAGGAGGATGTCAAAATATTTACAAATTGATACTCAGAATAAACAAAGGAAAAAGCAAAGAACCATCATCAAACTTCAAAGAAAAAAATTTTAAGGGTGGAATAATTCATGAGGCCCAACCTAAATAAAATAGTTTGCCAAAAACATTCTTATGAATAAGACATATGGAGGATAAACAAATCACTTGCCAAGGGAAAGTTGGTTTGTCAAGAAATTCTGTTCTTACATTGCAGATCTCATAGAGGTTACTTGTTCGTTTCTTTCTCAGTGTCTTTCTTGTAACCTCTGCCCTCACCTCCTCCCTGTCTGTCTTTTCTATACATATTTGTCTTGGCAAACATTTCCAATTGACAGTGGGCCACTGTGTTGTACAAAAATGAAATCTAGCAAGATACTTTTTGTTGTGGTAGTTTGGATCCTGGCTACTCACATTCCAATCACCATGCTTCTAAGACACCACGTCTCTCTGGTACAGAAAACCACAGCCGTTTCACCCTCCAGAGACGCAGCTGGGAGTCAAGAGAAAAAAAGACAATATGCCATCTTCCTACCTGTCTACTAGTCACTGCCAATTGTGCATCCTCATACCTTTGGATTACAGAGTCGGCGTCTCAGGGCTAGCCTTCTGGGCATGCGCGTATGTAGAATATCGCACCAGCATACACGTCATCACAGGAGACAGCCACTTTCTCTCAACATTGTGAGAAATGCTGTGTTAGGGAGTAGGCGGAGTCTGACTGCACAATTGCTACAAAAGCTGATACTGCCTTTATTTCCTTCGAACCCATAGGTGAGGATCATTAGTTCCATCTCCACTTCTGAATCCACAGAAGTCACTCAGCAGCATGAGGGTTCTAGGTAGCAGCAAAGCCGGAGGGATAGGGATGCGCACACAGCGCCTGGCCCCCTCTCCGGCGGCCCCCTCAAATGACTGGCATGAATGAGCCTTTCATGCACGACCCTCAGACTCTTTACTATTACTCATCCCTTAGGGGGCGAAACTGGGAGGACAGCGGCTCAGATATGAATTTTAAAATATGTTAATCTGAGCTGAAAATGCCCCCTCGAGGGAAGATGAAATAAGTTTTTTTTAAGAAAGAAGCAGCTTAACTTTTTGATTTTTTCTTACTTTGGGATAATTTTTTTTCCTTAAAAAGAAGGGAAAAAAAGATACATGTCCCACGAGGATCATTATATTGTTATGTAAGAGAAATTAGCAGAACCCAACCCTCCAAAGCTCCTGTAGGTGTGGGTTAAAAAGAGCTATCACACATTCTATTCTGTGACAAAATTCCAGGTACTCTTACGAATCAAATGCCACTCGTGAGCCTTGTATATGTAATCATTGTACTTGTACGTTAAGAATTTATTTTCATATGAAGTCCTCATCATTTCCCCTATCTGGGTTTTTCTTGCTTTGCAGAAATCCATACACTTTTATCCATCTTGTACACACCCTAGACAATAAAATTTTAAATAAGAGTGAGAGAAATGAAAACCATGTTTGTACATAACTGTCTACAAACAGACATGCTATATTTTTCCATTGGGAAAATTACATAGTTGGCTTAAATTTTAGGTAGAATAAGCCAAGACTGCATAATGAGAGACATTTCTCTGCTTCATCACTGGTAGGTGTTATGTCCCCAAGACAGATATAGAATCTTAACTGAAACCCCTTATTTTGAAGTGGATTCAGAAATCCAGTAAAATCCCAGAATGAGTTCGATAATTTCAAGAGAGTGTTAAAGATGCAAATCCATGCTTACCTGAAGTGACCAACTCTTCATTGAAAGTATTAATCTGACACTCCTGCAGGGTTTTATCTCTATGTTTTCCTATTGGCTAGTGGGGCACCTAGCCTATAAGTGTCGGTTCCATAAATACAATTTTAAATGAAATTCTGCCCTTAAATGTCTATTTCCTTTTTATATCTGCTTCATTCAATTAACATGTGTTGGTCTTTACTCAGAAGTCACCATTCAAGTAAGATTTATCCCAGCCACTCCACCTAAACCCCAACCTAACACTCCACATCCCTTTTCCACATTTTTACCCCCCTTTAGCACTTACCACTGCCTATCACATGATGTACTTTTCTTATTTATCTTATTACCCCTTTCCCTCTTTAGAATATAAGCTTCAAGAAGACAGCCATGTTTGTTTTATTCACAGCTCTCTATTTTGTCTAGGGCTTAGCTCAGGGCTTGGTGTATAGGAGATGTTCAATGAATATGAGTTGAATAAAAAAATTATTATTGAGACCTGTGAGCTATCACACAGCATTCTGATACAAGGATAAAGTGAAAGAATTTTTTTATCCTACATTGTTTAACGTCGACTGTACACCATATTATAACAACTACTAGAGCAATAAGAAAAAAAGCTCAGCTTTCATTAGACAAGTTAAAAATGGAATCATTTCCCTCTTTTAAGTCTTTTGTGTTTCATTCTACTCTGATCTCTTCTTTCCGACACAACATTTTAATATTAACAGAAGAGAAAGATCCTGAAGCAACTGTGAGATGCTAATGGGCTTTGGGCTAAGAATTGAGTTAAGTAATGAACTTGTTTGGGCAGAAGTAGTAAAAAATGCAGATCTGGGGACATGGCCCCCAAAAGACAGCGAGATGGATGGTGAGTTCGAAAATTTCCTATCGGTGTGGCTTCCATCCCCGCTAACGTCCCCTCTTCCATGCATGCGCAGCTGCTCGAAGACACACCGCCGAGGCTCCCAAGTCCCTAGTAGGAGCTCACAGGAAAAAAGTTTTCTGTTACTACAGCATGCTAAGAAAGCCTACGCTTTTAGGGAGTTCTTAGTTTAGGGACTATTCCTCTCAGATACTCCAGCCATCCTGATTTAACACAATTTTATTCTTTTCAGTAAAGGTGATCTGTGCCCAGTCTAAATTAATCTGACGTAATGATCTTCTCTGGTAAGTGCACACATTTAAGTGGAAGGGAGAGAGGGAGGGGAATATTTCGCTGTGAATTCCCGCCAGGGATGGTGGGGCTGGAAACTCTGAATGTGGGAAAGACTTTGGACAAAGAAAAGGATGATTCCGAGTGTGACTAGAGGGAGAGACAATTTGAGGGGAAAAAATTAAAGTGTGTTCCAAATGTTCAAAGCTAAGGAATCTGAAAGAAAAATGCCATCTGGATGGTTGGCTACATTTGGAGACATGAGGAGGATTGGTTTTTAGCCATTAGTCTTTTAACTCTGATCTCAAACTTGTCGGAGGCTCTCCGAACATTCACTTGGTGGTTCTATGAATTTTTAACATCTCTTTGGATTTGTTTGGGTCTTTATCTCATGTCTACCTCTCCCCTTCCCCTGCTCTCCCCCCTCCCCTATCCTGGACCACCACCACCTACTCTCAAGCCTGGCTCTAGGAAAGACTGTGAATTCAGTCGGTTGGCTTGGGCCTCTTACATAGTCCCTTACTTCTACCTCTCCACCTTTATCAAGTACCAAGTGCCCGCCGACCTCATTCTCCTCACTGGGTCCCTTCTTTAGTACCCCGTCTCTACTGCAGCTCATTGCCCAGGCCTGGCCTCCCCGGAGGGTGCCCAGACTGTAGAGTGACAAAGTACTCTGAATGTTCTAGAACAGTCCCAACGTCTACCAGCTCATTTTCTTGTCTCAGTTTGCTGCTGGAAAAAATCTCGCCAGGTTAATCCTCCTGTCTTCACTTGTCCTTCTCCAGGGTAACTCATCCTAACAAATTGTTAAAGAAATTAAAAGATATTAGCATTAAGTTGTAAACCCACTCTCCTAAGAGATAGGCATCCCTGCTTCAGGAGTTCACTGCACTTTTCTATTGAAAAATAAGAATTTGTTAACAAGAAGACACATTTGCAATGATTTCATTTCTTAGGAAATATTTGTGTTTATTAAATACTTTCAGGAATCCTTTAAATTTCCCTATTGACTACCCTGTACTCGTTAATAAATCCAGACAATGCCTGTCAGAGTAAACTGAGCATTAGCTTAACATTTCTTAAAAAATTAAGTGACAATCACTGTTTGGCATGGAAACCACTCAGAATCTATATTTTAGTCCATCATAATCTGCTTTCATTACCTTCTAATATGAAAGGAATGAATCAAAGACTTACTTCAATGAGATCATGTTTTTGTACTTAATCAAAGAGGAGGTGGGTCCTAGAAAATCTCATTCTCTAAAGAAAATATTACTTTAAGTGTAAAAATGTCATTTTGGCAATGCATACATAATAGAGACACCTGATTGCTTCTCCATTTTCATCTGCAATAACATTGTGTTACACTCCAGTTGCAGTGTGAGGTCGACTTGAAAAGCTGGTAAAGATGCAGTGTTTTATTAGAGAAAACACTTGGCACCTAGGTGAGGGGAAACATGGAAGAGTGATACGTAGGGAGCTGAGAACAGATGTGAAGAAATGAGACCGGAGCCTTTCGATTCTCTGAGGCTCCAGGCAAAGTCCCATCTGTCGAGCACCTCTCCCGGCTCTCCCAAGAGAATCGTGCCTCCAGCTCTCCAGATTGTCCTGGCAATTAAATGTGTTCCAAGTCTTGTCACATTCACCACTGCAAACTTCCTGAAAGAGCATCCCACCTGCGCTCTGATTTTCTATGGCATCCGTGATCTCGGGGACTAACCAGTGGCCTGCTGGTAACCCTCCCAGACCCACCTAGGGGTGCTCCAAGTGAACCCTGTGGCAGCCAGAGGCAACCCCACCCCAAAATATGCTCCCTTCTTCCAGACTGCAGGACCCACAGGAAGGGACAGAAGGGGCCAGTGTCCAGTCGCCCCTTTGCAGCACGACCCCAGCCCTGCAGTGAGCATCTCCAAACTTCATATAGGACAGAACGGGGCAGACTGTGATCTTGTTGAAAGCTGCTGGGCTGTGGCTTTTTTTTTTCTTAACTTGTACTGACTGACCTTAGTACTAACTGATAAAAAGAAAAAAACACAAATCTGTCTGATTTTCTATGTATATATTCTATATTAATTATGGAAAGGGATACAAGCTTCACGGAATTATCTAGTCACAAGAATTATCTGGGAATTGCTGTCTCTCAAAAGAATAAACACTCTCTCATATCAGGAAATATAAAGGGAATAGCATATATTTAAGCATCAGACCGATAGAGATAAACATCTCAACTCTGCCACTTGTTAGTAAATGTACAGTGTGAGAAGGTTGCTATACCTCGAACCTTACTTTCCTCGTCTCTAAATTGGCATAATGACCCTAATCTCTTAGACTCCCTGTGAACATTCAGTGGGATGGAATACAGGAGCCACACGACCCACCACGCAGGGTTAATATTGCAATACATTCCACATCCTCCCTTCCAGCCTGCTGCCTGCCACGGCACCTCCAGCGAGCAAGGAGTGAATAAGGCTGCGTTGTGATGGTGATGATGAAGGTCGTTTCCTTGCTCTGTTAATTGTTTTATGCATTGGGTTATTTTCCCACTTTGCTATGTCTTTAAAAGATCATAAAAGTCTAAAGTCAACACAAGAGTGACTACCATTTGCAAGGCCACCTGGCAAAATCAGGACAAAACTCAGAAACTCATTCTCTCTCTCTCTCACACGTGGACACACACACGATATTTAAATGCTATTAATAAGACCTTTTTCTCTTTCGCCACTGTCTGCAGGATCAGTTTCTAAATTACTTTATGGCTTTTGAACCAAGAGTGAGGAAAATTGGAAATGGCTGGATGATGAACAAGTGCACCTTAAAAATAATAAATGAAAGCCTCGGGGCAGGGGGAGTGGGGTGGTGGGGCTGCAGGGGCACACAGGGCCCTATCTTGCAGATTGATTACAGATTAATGATTTTGCAATCATTAACAAGGGATCAGGATGGCGTGCGCTACACTTAATCTCTAGCCATGACTCAGAAAGAACACACCTTAGCTGTTAACATAACATCTGCCTCCTAAAAGTCAAAACAAGTTTGGTCCCAGAGCAAGTTTGGTTCCCAAAACCCATACACACCAAGGGGGTAGATCTTGAAGGCTATTTCTTTTACAGTTTCAGAGAAACTATTACTTACTGTTGCAGAGAAAATTCAGGCTTCTCCAGTATGATCTTCTCTAATGAACAATAAAGTTTTGATGCCCCAAGGTTCAGTAGGCTTAAGTATATTGTGCAAAAAGGTAGCTCCATCTGAACGGTATCAGGGTGAACTCTGGCAAAGGGACTGACTCACGGACACTTTCTTTCTCAGTGAGATGCCACCTCTGCCCCACGCTGGAGGTAGACTCCATGGGCACAAGGCAGACACTATGAAGCACCCTCCTCCTTGGCTCCCCCCCAGGTGACAGAAATGGATTTATAAAAAAAGATTTACGTGGTGAAAACATTCTCAATCTCGGTAAAATCTGTGTAAACTAAATTAAAAAATAAAGTTCATACTGTGATCACAGTCCTCAAACGTTCCAAAGTGCCAGGGAACGAAAAACACAGGCTTGAAAAATAAGACCTGTGTTAGAAAGGAGCTCTCCAGCCCTTCCTCTGGCCACGTTTCTGACCACATTCAGTCACCGGTAAAATAGTGTAGTACGCGTGTCTGTGTGCAGGAACGCAGACTATTCACCACTAGGGGCTCAGATCTACTGCTTTATAATTAACTGGCAAACTGAGATGTGTTAAAAACAATAAAAACTATTTTCATAGTTTAGATCTTTAACTCTACTAACTATATTTGCCAGTAAAAGATGATCATTTTCTAACCATGGATGTGTATTATATTCTAGCATTGAATTTCTTCAATTAAGATCTCATATGTCTGATTTTAAGAAAAACTGTGCAGGTTAAATTAACAAAAATGTGGGTATTTATGTATACATGCATGTATGCACATAAGACAAAATTAAATATATCCAAATTATATATGTATATATATAAATTTATACACATATCCAAAGTTCACATTTTCTTTATAAGCACTTTACAATCCAGTTATTCCCCTACCTTTTTTTTGTCATGTATTTTTTTCTCACTCTTAGTCTTTTGCTCTTGTATATGGGTCTCAGAATCAGCTTGTCAGTTTCTGATTAGCAGCTACTAGACGTCGTGATTGGAACCTGGGACTGTTGCATTGGCTGACACTTCCAGGGGTGTCGAACTCTTTGTCACCGGGGCCCACATCAGCCTCATGGTTGCCTTCAAAGGGCCGAATGTAATTTCAACTCCTTAACAGTTAAGGAGTAGTTACCTTTATACAGTCCTAAAATTATTTCAGCCCTTCAAAGGTAACCACAAGGCTGATGTGGCCCCCGGTGAAAATGAGTTTGACACCCCTGAATCTATTCTTTTGCTCTCATATATTTTTTTAGGTTATGATACTTCTATTACTAATTGTTATAATAAATGGAGCTTTATATCTAGGCATTCTTTGACATTAAGATTGAAGGCGCCTTCTACCAGAGATGATTTGGACTTGCTTCGGACAGGTTTCTGAGGGCACCACCCCTCTGGATACTTCACAGTAAATTCTTAGCTGAGTTACTCCCCCCCACCCCTTGCAAAGTTAAGGTCAAGTAAATTAGTGTACTGGCCATACTCTAGAAGCCACCTTACCCCCACACCACTTCTACTTTTGCTGACGATGTGGCCCATTGGATCTTGGCTATACCTAACAGTCCACTGCCGTTCAAGGATGACTAAAGCTATAGCATAGTATTAGCACAAAGAGCTAAGAATAAGTTATTCCATAGACAGGTTATTCCAGGCAACAGTAAAACTTACGACCGATATTTCTCTACAGTGCATAATTTCCAAGTAGAATTTGAATAATGGTGGAAAATAACAACCACAGCAATTACAATGAGGAGGAGGAGGAGGAGGAAAAATACATTTACTGAGCAATTACTATGTCCTAAAAATTGTGCTAAGTGCTTGACAGCATAATCATTCTCAATTCTCAAACAAAACTCCACTACGCAGTAGATGGTTTTATTACCTTCATTTTACAACTGAGTAAACTGAAGATAATAGATAGTGATTAACTTGCCAAAGGTCACAAATGGTTGATGTTGCATTAAACTCCAGAGTCTCTGATCTGAGAGCCACTATGCAATACCGTCTTCAAAACCATGTTCTATACCCAAACATTTGTCCAAATGTCAAAATGTGTAAAAAGCAAAAGAAAGTGTTTAAATAGGACAGGTTAACAAGCACTGAAGAAGGAAAGCCAGGGTTTTGGGGAGATTCCCTAAATCTATCTATGGAAAACCTACTTATATGCTAGAATATCAACTGGTGTATTTCACTGGTTGGAAAAAGGCCGCAAACCTTTCATGGGGAGTGTGTGTTACTGACTGACAGTGCCCGGTTCGGCCACTCTGGGTCGCTATTGGTGGGGTCATCACATTTCTCAGATCCGGTCTTTAACTCCGAGAATTCAAAAATTCATTCATTAGTAGACTTGGTTTTTCAGAAATTGCTTCACAATCACAAAAACTCTGAAACCACTGTGATTTTCTAATGGACATGAGGAGTTTTCATTCTGTCACCTAAGACACAGAATACGTGTATGGGGACAGTGTCCTCCTGAATGATTCACCGTAGAAGACTAAGTTCTCTAAGGGCCCAGAGTCAGAAATCAAATATTTTATCTGTGTGGATACTAATGTTATATGTTTACATTTATATATATTATAGACATATAGACATATATACAAATATGTTATATGCATATATACATATATTTTTAAGTTAACATAACCTATTAAAATCATATTTATCTTTATAAAAATGTGGAGTAGCTTACCTTAAGTCAAATCATTTTCTCTGTTGCTAACAAATTCTTATTGCTTTCTTTTACTAGCCAAACTTACTTCTATTTATATTTTTTAAAAATTGACCCTTCTGGACTTAATTGTTCCCAACTATATCACATTTATCTAGTTTGTCAATTATTTTCATATATTACAGATTTGATAGTAGGACTTGATTCTATAAATATTTTTGCTGTAAGTGGATTCTTGTCACCTGAATCCCAGAGAATGGTACTTTTGTGGACACGATTTTATTTTAAAAAATTTGGGGGGGTATTATTTCCACCCACTTAAATGCATTTGTCTAAAAATGCTTAATTTAAACAATGTTCTTTTTCAGTTTCTAAAGTAAATTGTCGACTCTATGCTTATAAAGTTTACAAAGTTATTTATAAGGTTGATAAACAATTGCTTATCAATTGTTGATTTTATGCTTAAACGCTGAGAAACACTGAGGAGGGGGAAGGTACTTTTTATGCTCTTTGGCATAAGAATAATTTTATTTCCCATGTGAATATAATTTTCTAAATAAAACACTTTTGAATTTAAATTATTGGTGATAGAGCTAACATGAAATACATCTAAATTAAACACTTCCATGGAATGACTACTTATTGTTGAGTGGGGCTTTAGAAAAAAGAATTGTCAGAACACATATAGATGTGGCCGGTGCTAAAGTTTTTTCGTGATGAATTTCAGGAGTGTGTTTAAAGAACAGAACAACGGAGAGGCACCTCGTCTTCACAGGGTGCCTGCTGCCATGGTAATAGTGACGTGACATCTTTCCAAGGGAAGGTGCTGTTCTAAAAACTATAATGAGCAGCACACTGCAGCCTCCATTCAAAAACAAAGGTGAGTAGGTTGGGTCGTTTTCCTGGGAGCAGGTGGGCAGGCAGAGTTGAGTCACGGAGGTAAACACCCACCTCTCTCAGATCCTATTACTTGGTACTCAGAAATCAACTTTCTGGGTGCGTAAAAGTTCCTACTTATTCTTCCTCCTTGCTGGAATATTAAATAAGCCAAATAAAATGCTGTTGTTGTTGTTTTTTAAGATTTTATTTATTTATTTTTAGACAGAGGGGAAGGGAGGGAGAAAGAGAGGGAAAGAAACATCAATGTGTGGTTGCCTCTCGTGTTCACCACAACCCAGGCATGTGCCCCTACTGGGAATTGAACCTGGGAATTGAACCTGCAACCCTTTGGGCCTTTGGTTTGCTGGCTCATGCTCAGTCCACTGAGCTATACCAGCCAGGGCCCACCTCTGGAGGTTTTACTCCTCATTCTCACTATTCCTTTTTACCTGCCTGGTCTTTGCTTTTATCCTCCCTCTAATCTTCTTTGTTCTTTTCATCTTTCCAGTCTTCCTTTGGATTTCTCCTTTCCCCTCCTTCCAGCTTGAATGATTTTTAGGGGAATTAGTTGATGAGACATGCATGAGGAAAGCAAGCCTCCAAATATGGACTAAATCTCCACATTCTGCCATAAAACCTCCTGAACTCAGTTTCTCACCTGTGATGTTTTCCTGTGTAACCCCCCCCCCCAAACCAATTCTCTGTGTAGGGCTGCAAAGAACAGAAGTGAACTATGCCTACCCTTTACTCTCCCTGGGGGTTTATATTCAGTGTCTGTTTCGTATGTGTGTGGGGGGTTGTTTGCGGGGGACTGGGAGACATGCCAGTCGCTCAGGAGCTACCGTGTCACGGGCCCCTATCACTCGCTCTGCTCCTTGTCTTGTCTCGTCCTGCCATTGACCATCTAATTTACGTATTCCTGCATCTACTTTACAAGGTAAAAAATTGAACGCTAAAAAATTCACGCTAAAAAATTTAAGCTATCTGTAGGTAATCACATGGGTCTCTAAAAAATTAATCTGAGTCCAAATCTATTAAATTTTAATATACAATTTGGAAGATAGTGTGTTTGTGTGTGTGAGAGTGAGGGAGAGTACGCTGAAGGAGAAGAACGATTCCTGGAATCATTCAGTACGGGAACCTTAAGGACAATTACTAGGTAATAGTTAAATAAGAAATGATTAAGATGAATCCAAGAGAGCTCCACGTATCATATGAAAAAATCATGTAATAACACAGCTTCCCTTTTTATAGTAAATCTCTATGCCAGAGACCTTGGAAATCATTGAGCAGGCTTAACATTTCCGCACCAACTTAAAATACATGGAATGGACAAATCATAACATTACATTTCTCCTAGTAATGTATTCACAACACAGAGTTTTCATACTCATTACATACATATATACGTGTGTTTGCTTTCCTTTAACAACCACGTAAGTAAAAATTACTTGAAAACTGAGGTTCTGATACATTTACTTTGCAGTTTCATGTAACCAGTCAATGCCTCAGTTGCAACTAAAACCCAGATTTTCTAATACCCTGAACTGTTGCTAATTGACTTATAACAGACCTGCTCGCTTCGACTCTTTGAAAATGCCTTCCTTTGCCAGGGTCATAGCGAGCACCTTATGTTCCTCAGGAAACAGAAAGCTCTTTACTCCAAGATGTGGGGAACATAAGCAGTTAATGCAAGGCAATCCTAGAGCCAATCTTACATTTTTAGAAGCATTTTAAAGTAGGAAAGCTTCCTAAATGGTACCCACATTCAGTTTTAATCTTTACATGTTCTTAGGACTGATGGGGAAGTACTGCGAGCAGGCCAGGACGTGGGACCAGGGTCCCTGCGGTTTACTGACCTACTGTGGGCCTATCCTGTGCCGTCCCGTCCCCGAGTTGCTCACCCACACAACTGAATCACGAGATTCCACCTGAGGTTGCACTTCATAGGATACACCCCATTTTTCTTCTTCAAACCACATTGTAAAATTGCTAAATGTCTCAAAGGTTACTAGATGTTTCATGGTTAGTCACTGATATTTCAGGAGAACCAGAGCAACTTACTCTTAATCCAATTGTTCAAAAAGAGCATCTTAAGTCTATCTAGATTTTTCATGTGTACTTTAGAAAATGTGAAAATAAATAAATACGCCTGTACTACAACTATAATCTCATAGTAATTCATAGCAAAAATCTTTCCCTCTCCTAAAATTAAAAGTAATGGCAACAATTACAACCACACAAAATAGGGGGTTCGGGGAGAATCAAAAGGGGGGAGGGTATCAAATCTCTTTCTTTTCTTTTCTTTTTTTTTTTAGAAAATAAATACTCATAGTTAGGCTGCTTTTATTTTCCAAAGTTGCTATACATTTTATAGTATTTTCACAAGTATTAAGCTTGAACAGACAAGTATATAATTTTTCTTCTTCAGAAATTTTGGATATGAAATAGAATTGTAAATGAATATGAAAATTGCAAGATGCCTTTAGTGAATATTGTGATTGCTTGGCAATAGACACAGAAAATCTATTCTAAATCCACATTTGTAATTAAAGAAGAAAACACTTAACAGCAAAGGAGAAAAAATAAAGGTGTAAGTGATAGTTTCACTTTATCTGAAACCAGTACAAATGCCCAGGTTTGTGTATTAAAGAGCAGGAGCCCTAATGGGGAATACCTTTCAATGATCGCTGGTTTACGGTTTTCTTGGTTTCAACTATTACATTTACAAAGATGGCTCCCTAAGCAGTGTCTGTACATCTGATGTCTCACTTGGGCCACCTCTCAAAATTAGAGCGCCTTTAGGATATTTTAAGTTTCCTAACCCTTAAAACTCCAACTTTGCTTGAAAACACAATTCTTCATCTTCTCGGAGACTTCTGCTCTTCCAGGCTACTGTCATTCTGCCAGCGGCCTTAGCTCAAACTCCCTGGCCTGAAACAGGGACGATATTTTTGGATATTGGGAGGAGTCAACATAGGATCAAATACTGTCGATTACTCATTTGCCATCGATCTCAGCTATACTCATTCCCTGCCCTTTTTCTTGTCACCGTTGTGATAGAGGCTCTTGTCACTTTCTATTTCCATTACTACTACAGCTTTCCATTGATATACTGGCTATCAATCTCATTCTGCCAAATTTAGACTGCATACCATTTACTGCCAGGATAATCTTTCCCAAACTTCAGTTGAATTATGATGTCACTTTGTCCCAAACCATCCACTGGCTGGGCCTGCCTCCTGCAAACTATTGAACACAGCCTGGTCTTTTATGTGCTCTTCAGTCTAAATTTATTTCTCCTCAGTCCCCGATGAGAAAGCCTTCATTCACTGCAGCCACTCTCCTCTCCTCCTCAAGAAGTGCTGTAATAAATTTTAATGCTGAACTTTCTTCCTCTGGGTTTAGACGGCTTTCTCCCCTCCGTTCCACCAATTTACATCCCCTTCCTCCCATAAAAAGCAAACACCATTCTCCGCCAAGGCATCTAGTCTTAACCACTTCCGGGCCAGGTGAGCCGATGGGAAGCTGAACCCAGCAAGCTAAGCATAGCCAGAAAGTATATTCAGCAGGATCACGACACCACGGAAACTGATTATCCAAAAGTTGCCAATGTTTCAAACACATGCTTTTTTCACATTGAGTGTGCAGAAAAATCAACTGTGTATAGATTCATATGTGTATATGCCTATATTCAAACATGTAGGTATGTCTATTTCAGCCAACAATAGAAGCATAGCATGTTAGGGTTAGAAAGGCACTCATCTATTCTCCCTCCCATATTTTTACAGGTTAGGAAACTGAGCCCCAGGGAGTGGAAGTGACTTGCTCTATAGTACACATTGTGACAGCTCTCTGTTTACAATGAGTAGAGATGAGAAGCTTCATAAGTTTAAGTAATTTACTTCTGCCACAGAGTAATATAAACACCTTTCATTCCTGCATCCAGGTGCATCCAGGTCTGGTTTCATTTCTCTTTTGCTTCATTAATAATCCACCAGTGTTCTTATAAAAAGATGTAATTAACATAAAAATAGTTTAGATGCTCTTAGTGTCAAAAAGATGTGGCATTTTCATTCCTGACACTAAGGCTGTTAAAAGCTATTTTCCTATGGATTCATGATTTACAGTTTGTATAAAATCAACAACAAATCTTTTAGCCCCACCAAAGCATGTTGATGACCCAGGAAAGATAGCAGAGAATCTCACCTTCCCTGAATGCTAAGGTCCCAACCATGCAGAAAAATATAGCATTCCCACCTCCTTATGTTCATATGTCGAGATATGAACAGAGGTAGATGCTGAAAAAAATCAAGATATAGGTAGATATCTATACACACACAAGTCATTTATTTGGAAAAGCAGCTTAATAAACTGGGTTGTGCCCTCTTCCAAAAGCAAATATCTCAAGGGAAAAATAAACAAAATGAGACAAACACACTTTGAAACTAGAACAATCCCTACACAGAAGCCCCCAAATATCCTGAACTATGTTAATGCAAAAACATGGATTTGATACCCAAAGTCTGCAAACACTCCATTTCAATCATTATCCAAATCAAGGAGTCCATGCCAACCCAGGCCTCTGTACTGAGCAGACAAAGCTAAACCCGCCCACCAGCTTGAAACAGTCTAGGCCACACGCCCAGTGAGCAAGGTCAGATTCTGCTGGACTGATAACTTTTAAAACTAAGGGCTGGAATTTGTACTTTGGACGCAATCAGGGAATATTTTCTCTGTAAGACAGAAGAAACCATAATGTAAAAATGAGTTTCAAGGATGTTACTATGGGAAGAACAAAGCGATGGTGAGATAGACCTATGAAACGTAGGACACTGGATTTCATTTGAATGACTGAATGGAGAAGAATAGTGAAAAATAAAAAGGAAAAAAAAAAGACAAAATAAATATTTAGTGTATCAGAAAAACCATTAAATATTTTTAGTTGCCAGTAGAAACATCAACTAAATAGAGGTAAATCATGATTAAAAAGTAGTTTGAAATTAAGAGGAGTTTGTTGAGAAGAATTTCCTTAAGAAAACCACAGTATCCACAAAATAAAGGTTACAAGAGTATATAGCACCTCCCTCTCCCCAGGCAATCAAACACTGTTTACAGCAAAATTCAACCAAAACGTCGAATTAAGTATTTGGTTTTGTGAAGAACTAGTAAAGAGAGAAGAGAGGAAGTGTACTTTTAAGTCTTTCTATAAAAGGGGAAAATCCCAACAGGAAGAAGCAAAGATAAAGGGAAGAAAAAGCTCGACAGAGCAATAAGCTAGCACAAGGACCTTTGCCCTCTTATGTACTCTCCCTAGAAATCCCCTAATGAGACATTCCCCGTGGACATCTTTCCACTCCTAGAGTTGCCTATAGGCACCTTGGGAATTAACTGGAAGGAAGTCAAGGCTTCTCCCACCTGACCTGGCCAGAGTGATCTCTCCCTACAGTGTGTTGACATCCCTTCTGTTCATGCGAGATCATGAACTACTTG
Source organism: Desmodus rotundus (assembly GCF_022682495.2). NCBI lineage: Eukaryota > Metazoa > Chordata > Mammalia > Chiroptera > Phyllostomidae > Desmodus > Desmodus rotundus. Next base: position 87,682,318 of record NC_071392.1, on the reverse strand, counting down.
CATCGGGTGCTGTGAGCGCACATCCCTCAGTCACGCTTTCCTTTCTAACCTCCATTCACTGCCTTACCTCTTCGCGGCCACTTTTCTTAGAAGTGCATCCAGCTGCGGTGAGCTTTGCCCTCACTGAATTATAACAGTGCTTTGTAACAGTCCAGTGGAACAAATCCCATACTTATGTCTAAGCAGAAATCTAAAGAATAAGAGCAGAGATGGGTAAGACTATTCTAGTCAAATAATATATCTTTTGTTACAATCGGACATGTCCTTCTGCAAAACTGATGGGAATTCAGTTCACCTGTAGCAAGGAGCAGGGTTAGACTGGGGGTGAAGGACACATGCCATCAGGAGCCGCCAGGACATGGTGCTGGTCCAGGAGTCAATGGCATCTTCCCCTAGGGATTTGAGTAATGGGATCTGCTGTGCACTTCTGAACTCTGACTTTGAACTTATGGAGAATTGACTGCAGGGGTGCAGGCGCATGCTGCTTCGGCCCAAGGCCTGTTTATGTCCACAACCACTCCAGGAGGTGGCCTGAGTGCATTTATGCTCAAAATGCCTTTCCATCTCAAATGTTGAAAAGTCATGCTATATATATATATATATATATATATATATATATATATCCATCTCTCTTTCTTTGAATATAATTCTTCCCTCTCCTCTCTAAACACGCAACAATTATGCAGATATGTTGGCATTGCTTACCTATCACCCCACTGCTAATGCCATGAGAGCCCATTTTTCCTCATCTAAAATAAAAGGTTGTAAAAATGATGATATACAATGAGGTCTGTCTGGAAAAAGTCCAGCCATTGCTAATATAATGATAATGGTTTGCATGACATTGATGTAAGGTGGCAGCCAAGGAGAGTGGACTGGAATGTGCATGCGTGAACAATGACAACTTCACTGTACTGGTCAGTGGGGGCAGTAGATATGGTTGAGTGAGCATGTGTACTGTGTGGCCATCACATTCAAAATGACTGATTGAGTAAAGTAATGAATATCCATCAACTCTTGCTTTTAGCTTGAACATTCCTGCACAGAAGCTATTTCAATGATTCAAAAGGCCACAGCTATGGGCAACTGGTGATTGGCAGCTTCATCATAACAATGCACCCACTCATGCATCATGTCTTGTACAAAGTTTTTTGGCAAAACATCAAATTGCCCAGGTGACTCAGCCCCCCTACTACCCAGATTCAGTGCCCTGCAACTTCTGGCTTTTCCCAGAACTAAAATCACCTTTGGAAGGGAAAAAAATTCAGACCATCGATGAGATTCAGGAAAATACAAAGGGGCAGGTGATAGTGATTGGGAGAACTGTGTGAGGTCCCAAGATGCCTACTTTGCAGGGGACTGGGGTATCATAGTCCTATGTACAATGTTTCTTGTATCTTCTTTAATAAATGTCTCTATGTTTCATATCACATGGCTGGATACCTTCTGGACACACCTCGTGTAAAGAATAATAATATTAAATAGGGCTCTTAGATCAAGAAGTAGACTTACAACTGCATTTTGTGGCCAAAGTATGATCTACTCAAATTAAGCAGACTCTCAGCTAGGCTGATTGCCTTTTTAAAACATCAACTATGTGACCACAACACAATACCTCTCCTCTCTTAAAAAAAATTGTTAATCCAAGAAAGATGGAAGACAAAATATATGAGTTTGATCTCATATATTATTATAAAGTTTGGACACATGTACTTTTATATATATATATATGTGTATATATATATATCCCATCAATGTTACGTAACTATTTTACTTTTTAATGTTTTATTAATTCACACTATGGTACCTATTGAGTACTGGGTTATACTAAATTTTTAGATTAATGGTGGGCAAATAATCTGAAACAAAATCTATTAGCACAGCGATGCTCCGAGCTGCTAGTGACTACCTGAGTGCAAAGCAAGCGTGTTGCTTCAGCCCGGAGCCTGCATATTATGTTTGGTTCGGAAATCAGTTATCTACTTAGGAAGCAATTTTCTGCAGCAGGAAAGATGTGATTTTTCTTTAAAACATGGAACATAATAGGTGTAATTATTTGGATGCAGGATATATAAAATTTCACCGTAAATGGTGCATAAATGTGGCCTCATTTTGTATTGATTTATGAGCCATATACAGCACAGCCCTCCGTAGCCCCTGTACCAGGTATAAATACATCCATGTGGAACTGAATAGTCGTACTTACCCGTTGTGAAATAGAATTACCTAAAACAGTGCAGAACAGTGGCCTAGGGAACAGTGCATGTACACAATGAAGCTAATGTAGGGATGTTACATTGAGCTACATTAAATGTTTATAATATTCCTCCAAACCAAGACACCCATGAGAGCTTTTATCTTTACTACTTTGGGGTCTTTCTCATTCAAACTAGCAAATCCATTTGTGATTCTTAAGAAATCTGGGCAACTGACAGGTTCTTTTGGACTTTCATTTATTCAACCGTGAAAGTGGGTCCCTGTATCCCACAATAAATGAATGATTCAGGGACCTTAATTTCTGATCATTTGCTATCCACAGAATCTCTGCACTTCTCAATTATAGATAATAGCCAACCCTCACTCACAGGAATAATAAGTCAATTCTCAGTGCATACAGGCAGAGAAAGAGGATTTTAATGTCTCAGAGCAGAAAACAAGACTTGTCTGAAACTCTGATTCAAGGGAGTGGCCTCCACATTATGGGTTATGTGGAACCCAGAGAAAAAGATCAAAGGAAAATGAAGAGTGAGACCACTCCCAGTTAATAGCTTCACCGTATTCTCTACGAAATAGGGGTTAAAACATATCGGATATACTCAGTATTGTATTTGTAGTATGCTTCCAACAGAACCGAGACTTATCTAACTCTTTCGGAAATTATAGGCCAGTCTCATTGCATTGCCAATCACTCTGTGGACTTTATAATTTGTTAATGAGCCCAAATAAGTAAAAACTTGCAAACAGAAAAATGGTATTTGGGTCCAGGATTCTGAAAGTCAATTTTATAGAATTCTGCCTCAGCAAGGCTTATTATTATCTGGCTGTGGTATTTAGTAAAATAGATACTTGGGAATCAAAGTAAAAAATAGGTACTTTGGTAGTAAACGATAAGACGGCAACCAAAGAGAATTAGGAAAACTCATTCAGGAAGAAGAGGTGGTATTTGGGCAGCATCTCCACCAGGCAGAGAAAGGAGACAGGGACAGATTAGGCAGTGGGGATGGTTTGTGCTAAGCCTTTCTCAAGTATAAGTTCTATCTCTCTCTGTCCTTCATCACTGATGCCTAAGTTTTTAGTCGTCTTATTCTTTTTCCTTGTGACTCCTCTTTTTACCCCTTGAAATTTCAGATGCCTTGGTACCAACAACAAAATGAAGAATAATAGAACAACAGACTACTTCCACGTACGTACATTTCAGACAACACACAAAAGAACACATCCTGTTTACAAATACCAAGATGTGCATGAGATCCACAAAGGAAAACAGGAGGAAGGTAAATGTAAAAACCAATTGGGAGAGCGATTACCTCGGAGATGAGCGGAAATGATGTGGAACGAGAATGAGTGTGCGTGGGCTTCCACAGAAATGGTCACACTCAAATTCTTAGCTTTTGAATGGCATCACTTTATGTACTTTGAATACTGTTTCACAGGGTGGCTTCTTTAGGAGTTAGCACTCGGGATGTCTGTCGGAGTTTCCTTTGGGGTCGACACCCATGAATGGGTGGGGCAGGGGGCAGGGCTGGGCAGAGGGAGACTGCCAGCTGTGATACAGGCTTCTGACCCCAGCCAAAGCCACGAGCATGCCAATGCTCAGCTCAGAGCTGTCCTGCGGTAGTCAGAAGTGGATAGGCCTTTGTATACAGCCTCATGCACTGTCAGCTGTGAGCTGTTCTTTTGTAATAAAAGATTTTGTAATAGAAAGGGGGCATTATTTGTGCCAGACCCTGTATTTTAAAAATAACCTCCACTTATCAATGTATAGTTCTGAGAATCTAATTATTTATGTTACTGGAAACCAGAGAAAATTTATGATAGGCAATACACTGTGCCTCTTTCTCTTCCACCGTTCCTCAGTGACAACACGTTTTCTACTTCTTTGAGGACCTGGGACATGTGGTCAGGTGCCAAAGCCTGATCTGACCCGGGGTGGCTATGCCTTCCTTATAACTTGCTTCACTCATTTCAGCCTATAATTTCCATCGTGCAGTGTTGTTGAAATTCACAACAAAACTCTATTGGCCTCATATTTCTTCTTGCTGAAGAAGGTGGAAGGAAAAGATGAATCAGTTTTTTGCCTTTCCTTTTTGGTTGTAATATAGCATCTCACAAACTCTCCCAGGTAGAGGGTTTATTTCTTCCTGGCTATTCTGTTTTTTTTTTTTAAACTAAGTATGGGTTTAGCATTTTTCCATGAGCCTCAGAACAACAGCATGACTAATTCCTACTAATATTGATCAGATTCAGCTTAACTTTACAGTCTCTCGACACTGAGCATTTTCATTAGACTGGGTTACACACACTCTGCTAGACCTCACTACGTCCTCATGACGTGACCCCTACTGTGGTCTCATCACACTACACTATTATCATCATCTTTCTTCTTTGTCCACAAGCTAGACGCAGATGCATTTAATGTGCTTCTACTTTATCCTAGACATCTAGATCTACTCTTCCCCTTGACCTACTCTTCTCTATAAGTTCTGTAGAAATTATTTTCCTCTAGTTATCCTTACAAGAATCATATTAGAGATTCAATGAGAGAATACAAATGACCAGTCTTCATGAAATTGTTTATTTTACCTCTTAAATATTTTCCCCCCAAATGAAAATGAGCCTTTAAGTCTATCAGTATGTATTTTAAAATCAATTGTTATTACAGTGAACAGCCTTCCTCGACTCACTGCTCCAAAGTTATTCTTCAAAATGTCATTAATACGAGAATTTTATAATTTGAAGTTAATAATTAATAATTTGATCTAACAGATGGAAATGTAGTTATGTGAACACCAGATTCTCATTGGTCAAAGTTACTTGAATTAATTGCATCTTGCTTGAGAGCCAAAGAATTTGTCTGATATTTATTTAAATCCTTATTTCCCAAGGACACCTAATAATTATAAAACAGGAAATTAACCCCCTTTGAAATATATTCTTATCCATCTTGGCAGGAGACAAATACCACTCCAAAGCCATTTAATCTAAAGATATACTTTCTTTAAAATTGCCCAAATTATTTCCTGTAGCGCTTATTGAACAGGCTGTTCCAGGAGATGGATGGACAATCCTGAGAAGATGCAGAATGATCAATTGAAATGACAACCGCATTTAACTTTATCCAAAATGACCTGAAAACCCATTTACCACCGTCATCTCTTGCATCAGCCTGTGTAATAGTGCTTTTAATGAGAGGGACAGGCATAACTTAACTAATTACTTAGAGACACTGAAATCAGTCATGTCGATGACTCTGTCACACACACCCCCTTGGTTTTTCCACTAGTTTTCCTTGAAGAAAAAAAAATTGTAAGAATATTCTACAAATTACAAAAGAGCAGATCAGATGGTGGTCACATGCTAAAAAGGTATGCTTAAAACTTATCTAAATGAATACAGTATTTTTCAAATATTATGCAGTTTGGAAGTTATGTAAGAATAGGCTACTTGAATTCTTGAAGTTTTTCATGTATTGTCACTTGTGTTAGTACTGAATTGTTAAATCTCCATGTTTCCCCAATGGCAGGTTAGAGGGGGACAAAATAAAAGTAGATTACATTTGAATATATGAACAATGTATTCCTGAACAGGTATATGTCAGTCATGTTAATTTTCATAAATATCAACATAATCATCAAAACCATAGCTGTCTCAAAAGATATAACAGCGTTCTAAGCACAATAAAACATCAAGCAGAGATGTTTAGATCCGATCCTCAAGTTCTAGGATGAACTGGTTGCCTGTCAATAACAGTAATTGACCTGATCAAAAGGCCAACCCTAATCAGACTTCCTGATGTCTAACATAATCAAACTATGATGACTGATTTCAGGCATATATTATGCTTGAAATTATTACCCTTTTATTATTGCTTAAAATTACTGATTACTTCAAAACCAATATTTCCTACTGGGATCCAGGAAAAATAAAAAGTCACCCAAGAAGACAAAGGTGAAGAGATCCTGGCCAAGGTGAGAGGATGGATTGCATTTGCTCATTTAAATGCAGTAACAATCTTTCCCAACAGCTCACATCAGGTAGAATTGAACAGCGTTGAGCAACACTGGAAATGACTGGGGGCTCACAAACATCTGGCAGGCATCGCTGCAGTCCAAGTTCAGGGCGGCCGCACTGAAGCTCTGAGTAGACAAGATGATGCATTAAGAAGCAGCACAGAATTCCTAAGTGTGCAACACACGGCAGAAATGTCTTCAAAAGAAGGTGTGAGCTTGCTCCCAGCCACTCACAGGAAAGTCTACACGCCCACCCATTTCAGGTCCTGTGAACTTGCTAGTTCTTCACTGTGGGTGTAGCTGAGGGCAGTGAACATCTACATATGCACGGCTTCCACTGGGACAAAAGAGAGCTTTAGTGACTCTAACCTACTCTCTGTATTATGCTTCTTCACTGGATTGAAGGAAGTAAAAGCAAGTATAGGCAGGTCTGAATCATCATTCCATCCAGCCTTCAGAAGAAAACCAGCTTTTATAGTCTAGCCTGGCTTTGAAACAGTGGAAAATTGTAACAGTGGGGAAAAGTAACCCACCCCACCATTCTTTTGCCATTGTTTCTGTGAGTGCTGACTGACTAGTACGGAGCTGGTAGGTGAACAGCATGTTTGTATGAGAGTCCTAGGAACTAACTGCAGAAGATACAGACCCCAACCTTCAGGCATCCCAGCTCTGGGAAATTTGCTGACCTTTGACTGTGGAGCCAGGATGACGTGAAGCCAGGATGGCGCACACTGGACCATCATTTGCCTTATCGAATGGACCGTGCTTGTCTGCATATGTAGAGAACTTGGCAACCCTCTCCCTTGACCTGTGTTCTGTTCCCCTCTCCCTCCTTATAAACACCTCTGCCTCCACTGAAATGGGGAGATGGGCTTTGAGATGAGTCCCCCATCTTCCCAGGACCTGGGCTTTGAGATGAGTCCCCCATCTTCCCAGGACCTGGGCTTTGAGATGTGAGTCCCCCATCTCCCAGGTGGCCGGCATCTGCAAATAAACCACTTTCCTTCACGTCAGCACCTGCCTCTGCAGTATTGGCTTTTGTAGCAGTGGGCAGCCAGACCTGCATTAAGTTACAGCCCCAATGTTCCAAATCAGACGGTAGGTCTGGGCAGAGGCCTCTACCTTAAATGCCTACTTCTCAGGTAAGTAGCAGGTGGGCAATAAACATTGCCACCTGACAACATGTGATCCAAGAGAAGAGCAAACACAACAGTCTCTGATGCCCAATTATGAAAGGCATGCATCATAATTGCAGATAAAATGTATTTGATTGCTGGATTTGCACCTTAAGGTCTTAGCCAAAGAATCATACAAAAAAGCATAAATCTATGAAAATATTTCCATGTAGTAACCTGTTCTTGAGGCCAGTCCCTAGTCCTCTGAAGAGACCATGCAAAGTCTCAGAACATCCAATTTTTACATGACTCGCCAGAAGCTGCTGGGAGATTTTTGCCATCTGGTTAAAGGGAACTGATTCTGCCACATATATATGAGATGTACAGGCGGAGCTCTACAATTTGATGTTTTGAAGAGACAGGGGTACAACTCAGACTCAGGACTTCAATGTACCTTATGCACCTCAGTAAAACTCACATCAAATGATTAGAACTGGAAAGGCTAATAGCTCTGTGACTTGGCCGGAGGGAGAAAACGACCTATAGCCAGGTAGGTGCCGTACCCTGTGAGGCTGCATCCTAACACTTTGCTCAGGCCCAGGCTACTACACAAGCCCTCTGCCCACTCCTAATCCCTTCAGAAAACTAATAAACTCTGTCATCTTTGCATCACCGTGGAAAGGAAAATGCAGCTAGCTACCCTTGCCCTTTCTGCTTTCTGAATATTTGGACCTGAGACTGCAACATCCAAAAAAACCCAAATTTGGGTGAAGGCCTGTGGTTAGACAGTGAGAGATGCTCTAGTGGAGATACTGTGATGGGGAGGGGCTTTGACCATCTAAACAGGTCAGAGATGACTGCACCAATCATGAAAGGAGGCCAATAGAAGCCGAAGCCAGGCCAGGCCCAGAGACCGAGCCATCACAGACTGTACCACAGGCAGCTCCCAGGCTGGAGTGAGGCTGATGAGCTCTAAGCACTGAGAAAGGCGAAGTCATTCACATTCAGGAAAGCACTTGGGACCAAGAATGACACAGTGACACAATCGGAAAATTCATTCCCACATGCCCAGCCAATTTGAAACCAATGAACGGATCCTTAACATTTTCTGACCAAAGTTGTTCATAAGATTTTCAACACATTGTGCTAAGTGTGCGGCTAGGCTTCTCATTTATCTGTGAGACAAATAAAAAGTCTAGAAAGATGAGGCATTCAGTATTAGAGTACATGATGGATCACTTCAGAAGAATATTTTTAATATTAAAAATGATCAGGTAGCAAACACAGGAGGCATTGTTGGTGGAATTGAAGGAGGGGGAGGAGGGCAAAAGGAGGAGGGAAATGGGGAGGGGGAGGGGCAGGAAAAGGGAAAAATAGGAAGGGGATGTAACTATGTGTTTATACACTTATTTCCTCAAAAAGCATCACTCCCATCTATGTAATGGGCTTTATGGATTACTTTTAATTAGCTAAGGCTTCCCATTTCTACAGGGCAGATCCATTAACAAGTAAGAGGTGTGCTTCTCTTCTTCAATATAATTCATTTTAGGAAAATACATGCAATATGCTTTATTATGCAGATTTCACCTGCCATCACTGCAGTTATTTCCTCCCCAAACTAACCCCCCTTTTTGATATCCTGATAGGGAGGGAGAAGGGCTATAAATCTGCCTAAGGATTTTACCAGCAATGACAAGGTTTTTGCAGTTGTTTGTTTAGTTGCTGGTTTGTTTTGAGAAGGAAAACAGGAGAATGAAAAATAAAAGCTTCAGAAACAGAGGAAAGGTATAGTATTGAGTAAAAAATATTCTGCTGAGATGGTTTGCTAATGAATTGTTTTTTAGTGATGGAAAATAAACACTTTACTTTGAAAATGCACTGTGACTGAGTCGAGTATAATAAAACGAGAGTGGGAATGCGTGAGATGTTATTTAAAATTATATCCATGATTCCTGATCTGCTCTCAAATTCAGATGTTGTAAATCACTGCTTCCGAATCACCCTCCCCAGGTGACGCCCCAAACAGTGCCCCACTCCAAGTGAATGATGCCAACTGTTTTCTATGGTGGTGCAGAAACAATAATGAATGGATTACATTTTATTAATTACATTTCTTCCATTTTTTCTTAACTTTCAACACTTGTTAACACATGCCTATATTAATATTGATGGCTAATTATTTCCCTGCAAATATATTTTAAGTTACTTTACCATCTCAGATTGTGTATGTTACATAACTACCGTTCCATCCAGTCACCTCATCATGATCGGATTTGAGAACAATGTCCTCAGCATGTTCATGGCCAATGTGGCAAAATAATTCAATGCTCTGACTCCATGGTATTTTCAGGGAAAGAATTTATTTATCTGAAAACAGAGATTACTTTTGCCTTGAATTTGGAACTCATGGGGGAAGGATGGAAGAAAAGGAGGTAAAGGGAAAGGTGGAAAAATGAAATAAAGGAGGTAATAGACGGAGAGTCTGGCAAAATCAGAACGCTGACAAAACTCATTGGCATAACAAAGCCCTTGGGGAAGCTTGAAATAAATCCATGGATGGTGGAAAGAATGGAGCCAGGTGATTTTTCTCTGTGTTCCTCTCTCCCCTTTAGTTCTTTCCCAATTTTTATTGCCCCTATTTTTCCCTCTATTTCTTCCCTTTTATCCTCTAAAATATTCCACTCTATCCAGTGTTCTTTTCCTTTACCCCTCCTCTTACTCCTTTTTCCTGCCTGTGAAAAACAGGGGAGTCTAGGACTATACCCCGCCGTGTAAAGGAGGGAGGGCACTGTCTCAGAGTTAGCATCCTTTGCTCTTCCATCTTTTGGCTTACCTTCCTTTAAAGAGGGCTCCGGGAAATGGCTGGCCTGGCACTGACTAATTTAAAGAATTTTTAGAAATACTACTCATTTCTGAACCATTCAGAAAGCGATGACAAGAGAGACACCCAAAGTGCTGCTGGGGATCAATGATGTGATCCAAAATGCTATTAAGTCAACAAATTGTTCCCCACACAGTGAGCAAAATAAGTTTTTCCCAATGTCAACAGCCTCGTGTGTGCTTCACAGACATTTAATCCAGTATTAATGATAGATTTTGACTACAAAATCTTCTCTTGTGATGCTCTGGAACGCATCCAATTTTGTATGCTATATTATACCTAGCTCTGGTAAGAAGCAATCTGAAAACAAAGTGTATTCAGGGGCACATTTCAGCATCAGGAAAGGTGTCACTTTAGCATGAAGATCAAGGAGTGCTAAGCATCCTGAGATGCTCTGAAAGGAAACCTCCAAGGTCAGAAGTGAAGAAATGTGTCTGGATTAGAATAGGCTCCGCATTGTCCCTAACATTAGCAGGCAGGGAGTGGCTGTGTCGGAAAAGGAAGAATCATCTTTTTTCCTTATCGGGACTCTGCATATGAGTCAGAGCTGATAAATATACTTATTCTCATTCAGATCTCTTCTTGAAGAAAGGAAAGACAAATTGTAAAGGAGCAACAAGGAGGAAAAGACAACTGATAAATTACACAACAAAGCAAGGTGATGCTTTGCAATTTCAGTAGAAATGAAATGGTTTGTTATACACCCACAAGTATTAACAAACCCAAGTGGGGACAGGAACTGTTATTCTTTGGGGCCTGAACTATTATAGGGTTGTATCAGTCCCTTTTGGAAGCTCTTATAAGCCATTTAGATCTCAGAGAATAAGCCTTTCAATGTGCTAAACAAGAAGAATCTTAACTGTAAAAGTGGTCAAAGATATGAAGGAGATTTGACTTTGAGTGGTGAACACACAATGCAATACACAGATGAGGTACCATAGACATGTACACTTGAAACCTACATAATGTCATTAATCAGTGCCACCCTGATAAATTTAATTTAAAAAAGCATCTTATTAAAAATGAATATAAATCGGAATATTTTAAAATGATATTCGCAATGTGCTTCAGAAATACAAATTATGTGTGGAGGAGTGAAGAGGCTCCTCCGGGAGCAACAGGAGAATTTTCCATTTCTGGTTCATTTTTAGCAATGACAGATCACATTGGCATAAAAAGAATCAGCCCACATTGATTTTCCCTTTTCCCAGAACACTGACCTACAAATGATTATATGCAAGGATTATGTGTATTTTTAATGCTCTCTAGCTATGAGGGTTTATTACCTATCCCCAATACACCTAAATTTTGGCACAGACGGAGTCATTTCTTTTGTATATTCCTCAACACATATGGTGTCTCAAGTCAAAAGACAGGGGACTGAATTCTGAGTCTACCATTTACTAGATTTGAATTTAGATAAGTTTACCGATGTTTAAGTATCATCTGCCTGTTTTTTAACTCCTTTATAACTTTTTTTTTAGTATTATCCTCACCCAAGGACATTTTTTCATTGCTTTTAGAAAGAGAGGAGAGGGAGGGGGAGGGAGAGAGAGAGAAACATCAATTGATTGCCTTCTCGTAGGTTCCCGGGCCAGGGATTGAACCCTCAACCTGGGTCCATGCACTGGTGGGAAATCAAACCCATGACCTTTCAGTCGACACGATGATGCTCCAACCAACTGAGTCACACCAGCCAGGGTCAGAGAATTTTTTCCATGAGAATCAGGTTTTAAATAATTTAAAGTTTCTTGTGAAGTAATAAACACATGGCACTGAAAATTATTACTGTATCTTACTAACTTCTTCTTGAAACAATTTACTAAACTACTTTCACTGAGGCGCTAGATTTGATTCTTCACCCCATTCCAGTATACTGTATATAAAACATCACAGATCATGTCAACAGCCTCTTGAGAATGGCCAGTCTAGTAACCTGGTCTTGTTCCGATAATTCCAGGTCCAATGTTGAGTTTCCACTTTGAGGTTAAACATCCACTCTGCCCCACCTCTCACAAGAATCCAGTGGCTCCTCTTTAAAACCTTCTCCTGGCTTTTTGTACCTCTTCCCTTTCCTCTTCTCATGGTAATGAGACAATCGAAAGTTTACACAAACATCATCTGCAGGAAGTATTGTACTTTCTGGCCCTCTGACACTCTAATGGTTTGAGTAAAGTGACAAGGAGAAGCCAGGTTCTTGGAGGCCAGAAGACCAGAGAGAATGGCCCGAGATAGATACAGTTCATGCCGTGACGCTGATGTTATTATAAGCAAATCCGATCCCACATCTTGGCTACATCGCTGTTAGAATCTGAACTACCTGAGTCTGCTCAGCCATGGGAGGTGCTAGAGCAAGTGGAAGTTCATGTCCATAATTGCATACGCACAGTCCTATATTAATCATTCATATGTTCTCTCTTTCTTAGCAGGGTGGAAGAAGACAACACCCATGGGGAAAAAAACTCAGTCTTGACACTTATTGTGAGAAAATCAATTTCATTGGTAATGTAGAGGCTAAGTATGGATGACTTAAATGAAGCAGGCTTGATTTTTCCATTACAGTTTAGGAATTAAAAGGGGAATTCTGTAAGTCCCATTTGAATGAAATTCAATCTGGTTGCTTTTTGATGATTAATTAACATTGGGTGCAAAGAGAGTTCTCCACATCCAGGGGTATAACCAACAAGAAATAACATATTTTATGTATTATATTAGTCAGTGTTCTTCAGATAAACAGAACCAATTGGATGTATATGTACATAGAAAGAGATTTATTATTAGAGATTAATTCATGTGATCATGGAGGCTAGTAAGTGCAAAACCTTCAGTGGGAGCTTATAGCCTGGAGATCCAGGAGAGACAATAATCTCACCTTAGTCCAAAAGACGGCAGGCTAGAGACCCGGGAGAGCTGATGCTCCACCTCAAGTCCAAAGGCGACCTGCTATAGAATCCAGAAGAGCCAATGTCGTTGAGGAGTCTGAAGGTGATCTGCTGTCGAATTCTTTCTTACTAGGCAGAGGCTGGTCTTCTTGTTCTGGCCAGACCTTCGACTGATTGGACTAGGCCCACCCACATTATAGAGGGCAATCTACTTACTCACAGTCCACCGATTTAAAAGTTAATCTCATCAAAACATCTGGAAGAATGTCTGACCACACACCTGAGCACCTTGTGGCCCAGCCAAGTTGACACATAAAATTAACCATCCCAGGTATTTTAGGTCTATTAGGTGTATTTAATACATACAGTATTATATGTATTCAATATATGAAAAATCTAGTGTTTCATAAAATCTAAGATACTATCCAACATTCTTGCGTGCACTGCAGCCCCAAATCCCAGGGAAAATGCCCATGTGAGTGTGACTGGAACTTGGATTTTGTTCGTGTACATTCCTGGGTAGACTGTTTTATTAGATGGAATTTTTTTTAAGTAGCCATCAAATAAATGGATAACATGAAGTCATCATCAAATGGTCATTATGTTTTAATTTCGTGCTTCTTAAAAATAATTTTTTCACATATCAAACATAAAAATATATTACATTGATTTATTGGCACCTTCAAAAATTAAGTATTATCATAAATCTTTAGAACATCCTTTCTGATTAATTTTCTAGTCATTAGTTTTATTCATCATATGAAGTACCTTGATGATACTACACTTTGCTTCTGCTTCTAAAACAACCGTAACCCTGTACACTCCGTCTACCTCAAATATTCATTACTTCCTGTAAGGACTGTGCAAGTGTTGATAATATGACATCTAATTCAACACTTCTAAAAATACATCTGTGATTGCAGAGTTGTCTTCAAGGCATTTATCTTAAATTATGGCTTGGCATCGCATTTAGCAAATGACAAGGAAAGGTTTAATCCTCTTGAGCCCGATTCCACAGTGCTTTCTTTCCACATCAAAACTGGCAAAAAATCTAATCTGAATGAGATCAGCAAAATAAAGACCAAAGTGGCATGCAAGTTTTTGAAAGAATAAATTTAAAGGTAATTAAATTATACAAAATGTTTTATAGGAACAAAGCACAGACGGTTGTTTTTGATATCCCAAGGATTAGATGATTTCTAAGAATGCCTTTCCTGCCAATTTCTTTATGCTAGTTCTGCTCTTTGTCTCACGAGGAGCAGAACTGTAAATGGGCTGCTGCAAGTATAGAAAGCTGAAGTTGTCTACATGAAGCTGCAGGCTTATGGAGATACTTCTTTTTTGATTTGACACTTAAGATATAGATTCAGATGACATTCTCTGACCTCTTTTAACTCTGACGTAAAAAGGCGGCATGTGGCAATGTCACACCCAGAAAAAAAAAAAATGATGTGAGGCCTTAAGGAGAATGTGAGAGATTTAGGGAAAGATTATACAAGGAACAAAACCAAAAAAGATAAGTAATCCAGGCCTGACAAGTTCAGATTTGGAGGAATCTGGAGGTTTTAGTGCTATTCTCAATGCCGGCAAGCCCCTGGGGAGGATTTTGGAGACTTGGAAAAAGTTTATCCAAAGATCAGGTCCCACCCAAGCAGAACCGGGTTTAGTATCTGGGCTTTCAGACCTGGATGCATCTGGGTCTTTTCATTCTATTTCTAGTCCCACAATAGGAGCGCGTCAGTCACCCGTGGAAAGGGGCTTTCATTTAACTAGCAGCCTTGCCTGCACGTTTTATCACACACTGAGGGGTCTGCAACTGTTTTTCAGGTTTCCAGGTAGCTTTGCTCCAAAAAAGAAAACTGGAAAAAATTTTTAAATAAATAAAAATATGAGATTTTACTCCAGGTTCTGAAAATCAACCCACCTCCCCCCCCTCCCCTGCCCCCAGCATTTTCAAGCTTCCAGAAAATTCACATTTAATCAGGCACTATTCAGGAATTCTCACTATGGGGATCAGTAAGGAATCGCATGTTTTAGGAAAGTGAATGAATATATTGAAAAATAAAACCTTTTTTTCTAATTTTTTTAATCCTCATCTGAGGATATGTTTATTGATTTCAGAGAGGGAGGGAGGGAAGGGGAAGAAAGAGAGTGAGAGAGAGAAAGAGAGAGAGAGAGAGAGAGAAATATCCATCAATGTGAGAAACATTGATCGGGGGCCTCTCATACTCACCCGACTGAACCCACAACCTAGGTATGTGCCCTGACTGGGGGTCGAACCCACAACCTTTTGGTGCCCGGGATGATGCTCCAACCAACAGAGCCACCTGGTCAGGGCAACTCTTGTCCATTTTTTAAAGAAGAAATTATTCACTTAGGCAAAGATGAGAGAAATGCACACATGTGTTCAAAGCTCACCTTGTTTCATGGTTTACACCCGATACAGCACACTTTTATAAACATAAACCTTGAACAAATGGTTGATGTGTTCTATATATTTCATTTGTTAAGTGATTTTTAAGGTTACTATTGTCTGGTGTTTTACTATTGTTTTTCCTCCCATTGGTAGTCTTCTTGAATGAAAAAAATTGAAGAACACTGACCATTATTTTCTTCTGTAAGAGTTTACAATCAATGTTAAAAGCTATTAGTATTATTCATGGTGGCCAAGACGTAGAAGCAATGGAAGTGTCTCTCGACAGATGATTGGATAAAGAAGATGCGGGAGTTATATACAATAGAATACTGCTGTCATCTTACACCTGTCAGAATGGCCATCAGCAATAAATCAACAAGCAACAAGTGCTGGAGAGGATGTGGAGAAAGGGGAACCTTTTGCATGGCTGGTGGGGTTGTAGATTAGTGCAGCCATTGTGGAACGCAGTTTGGAGCTACCTCAAAAAATTAAAAATGGATCTGCCTTTTGACCCAGTGATCCCACTTCTGGGAATATATATGAAGGAACCCAAAGTACCAATTCAAAAGAACAGAAGCACCCCTATGTTCATTGCAGTGTTATTTACAATCACCAAGATATGGAAGCAGCCCAAGTATCCATCATTGGATGAGCAGATAAAACTACTATGGAACATTTACACAATGGAATACCGCTTGGCTGTAAAAAGGAGGAACATTTTACCCTTTGAGACAATATGCACCTGGAGAACATTATGCTAAGTGAAATTAACCAGAGTAAGACAAATACCATACAATTTCACTCATATCTGGAATCTGATGAACAGACTGAACTAACAAGGAAAAACAGAGATAGTCTCATAGATGGAGAGCAGGATAACAGCTAAGGGGGGCGGTTAGGGGGTGGAGGGATTGAGCAAAAAGGAAAAAGGACTCATGGACATGGACAACAGTGTGGTGATTGCAGGGGGGTGAGGGGTCTAAGGGGACTAAATGGTAATGGAAAAAAAAAAAGGAAGAGTTGAAATATGGCCACTTGTGATGGCATCGGTGGACCATGAGAATATCCTGCTCAGTGAAATAAGTCAGACAGAAAAAGTTAAGAACCATATGATTTCAGTCATATGTGGGATAAAAAACCTGAAAGCAACAGATGAATAAACAGGAAAAATACACAAACAAAAACTCATAGACACCGACAACAGTCTAGTGGTTACCAGAGGGGAGGGGTGGGGGAGTAGTGAAGGGTAAAGCGGGTCAAATACATGGTGACAGAAGGTGATTTGTCTTTGGGTGGTGAACACACAGTACACAATCATGTATCACCGAAATGCATGCAACCTATACAATACTATCATGCTTGTAACCTATACAATACTATCAACCAATCTCACCCCAATAAAATTAATTGAAAAGCAATTAAACTAGGAAGTTATCTAATTACTCTATATCTTTTATGCCCCCTGTAACTAATAAGCTATATATGTTAATTAACTTTTTCCATTCTAAAATGAGTTTTTAGTTCCTATTTCACACAATATTAACACCAGACCCCAAGAGTGAAAAAACCATGCCAATTCTGCGTGCATCGAGAGGTCTCAGAAGAATGAACTTTACTAAGCAACCAAGACAGGAATGCTCCTGGCGTTTTAACCAGATTGCCTGGAAAGGGTGCCGGTGTTTGTTCCAAACCGATACTTGGCCCTGCCACCTCACCCACATTTGCTTATCAACTTGATCTTCTCCAGAAGAGGCTGTGCATAAACATTTTGAAACTGAAAAGAAAAACACACAGATATGTAACACTGGGGTAAATGGAATGACGTGGCCTGGAAAGAGAAAAGAGACCTAAGGATGCCTTAGTAAGAAGAAGGCAAGGATAAAATGAAGTTTGGAGGTCAACAATCACATTATCCCTTAGAAATTCATTTTTGGTAAACAGAAGACAATGGCCTTCAATGTATCCATATAAAGCTATTGTTCTTTGAAAGGGTTTTTAACACAATTGATTTACATCTGGAATAAAGTTCCTTTGTATACTTTTGACAGGCAACACCTTAGTGCTAGGAAGGATGTACAGATAAGAAGATTAAAGAATAAAAGGACATACTCTAAGACTGACAGAGGAACCAAGAGGTGGTTCTAAGAGCCCCCAGGTGGGGAAAAAGAGGGGTGCACAACGAGAGGGGTACACACTGGGCAGCTATCCCATTAGGACTGGCGAGGGTTTTATGTAGGTTAGTTTTGGAGTAAGAAATGAACTTTGAGGAAAAAATATAATATGGTTCCTCTATTAATGAATGCCATTTATAAGCTAATGTGTATTTCTTTTTTTTTAATTTTAACTTTGTATTGTTATTCAATTACAGTTGTATGCCTTTTCTCCCCTTCCCTCCACCCCACCCCAGCTGAAACCCCCTCCCTCCCCCACCTACACCCTCCCCCTTGATTTTGTCTATGTGTCCTTTATAGTAGTATTTCTTATACTCTATTCCCCAAACTTCTTAAATCCATGTGTCTGTCTGTAAGGTTGTACCTACCTATCAACTATCCTTGGCACCATTGTGAGAATTCAGAGACTGACTCATTTTCACTGCTCTCTGAAAATATTACTTCACTTTATCTGACCTAAACATGCATTGATTAACCAATTAGTGTCCCCTTCGTAATGTGTCCCCAAGATTAAGTCTGTGAATCCACACCACCAGGTGAGTTACCTAGTTGAAAATAAACTAGGCCATTATCTTATTAAAAACAAGACTTCCCTTGGCAAAATCTCTTACTCTGCATAAACAAATTCAGTTAAAAGTAAAACTTTTATTGCCAAATTCTTTGCCTTATGTTACCTATATTCTTATTCCTTTATGTAGAATAAGAAATGCTTCCAACTAAGAAATACTCACAAATGGCGGAAAGACCTTTCAGGTTTTAAATATACTGAGAAATAATTTAGTTTTATAAAATTAATCTATAAGTATAGAGTAAGTGACAATTACGTGTATGTCACTGTTTTGAACTATATTCAATAATACTCAAAGAGCTAAATATTTTATGTTTATCTCCAGTTTTAAGCAAGTTGATCCTGATACACTTTAGGGTATTTTTTTCATTTTCCTTTACTTGGGGTTTGTTGAGCATTGCATATATTTAAATTGACAGTTTTAATCAAATGTGGACATTTTTTTTGCTTCTCTTCCCTTTCAGGACTCCACACTGCCCATGGCTCACTGATGTGCTGTGGATTTATTTATTTATTTTTAATACTTTCTAGTTCTGTCTTCAAGTCCACTCATCTTCTACAATGTCTAAGTTTATATTAATCGTATCATATAATTTTTACTCTCTAGAAGCTCAATCTTTCCTCTAATTTCTTTAACATATGGCCTACAATAGTAACAACTGTTTTAATGTCCTTGCCTACTCATTCTATTACCTGGGTTATTCCCTGGCCCTTGTTCATTAGTTATTTTCTTTCTCCCCATTATGGGTTACATTTTCCTGGCCTACCAAATTTGGTTGGATAGCAGACATGGTGAATTTTACCTTGTTGCATCTGGCTATTTGCTTATTCTTATGAATATTTCAACTTTTGTTTTATGACTCAGTTAAGTCACTTGAAGACATTTTGGGGGTCTTGCTTTAAAGCCCTGTTGTGGGGGGCCAGGGCAGCCCTGGTCTAGGACTAATTTTGCTCCACTGCTCAGGCAAGCGTTTGTGAGGGCTCCATCCCGTGCCCCATGAAGTAGGTTTTCCTCTCTGTCTCCAGTGTTGTTCTCTTTCCTCATTCACAGTAGTTCTTTCTCCAGCCCCAGGCAGCTTCCTCACACACATGCCAAACCAGTCTCCCATGGAAGAGTCCAGAGGGATCCGTTTGAGAACTCCAGAGTCCCCTTTCTATGCAGCTTTCCCCTCTCCTACACTCTTCTCTGAGAACGCTTGGCTCCTCAAGACTTTCAGCTCTGTCTCCTCAATCCAAGGACACAGCTGAGCCCCTCCTATGCTTGCACTGCTGCCCAAAACACTCCAAGAAGGAGGCTACAGCAAACAACAGTAGGTGTCTCCTCATCGGCTTCGAATTCCTGAAGGATCCCTGCATGTGATTGGCTCTTGTTCACGGTCTTGAAGAACACTATTTCGTATTTTTTCTCTGGTTTTGTGGTTCTTCCTGGTGGAGGATGAGCTTGGTCTGCGCTACCCCATCCTGGCCAGAAGTGGAAGCCCCGTCATGAATCCGGGATCTCGTCATGGCTGAGTTTGCAAAGACGGATTCACGAAGACAGGCGGAGCAGCGTGTGGGTAAGTGCTGAACCGTGGGTGTGGTTCCCACTGCTGCTGGGAAGTGAAGCCGAAAGGAAGCGTTCAAGTTCAAGTAATAACTGCATGAGGGTTATTCAATATTTGATAGCAGAGTATGTTTTATAGTTCCAATAAAGAACGAATAGGAGGACTCGACAAAAATTATAATGGAGTGCTTTTGGGAAGAGATAGGTAGTGAGTATTATTAGCAAACAAATTTATCTCATGTTAACATCTATAGTGTCTGCTCTTATTATTTTAAAGCAAGTATGTATAACTACATTCCATTCTTCTCTTCATCTGTTCCCTGATTCAATCAAATATATATTGAATATTTACTATATATGCCATTGACTACACCCTGAGATATCACTAAGTGAGTAATAATGAATAAGGCATGCTTTTAAGCCCAGGCTAATGGAGGAGAAAAATATATACACAAATATTCATAAAAACAATTACTATACGAGGAGTTTCTGCCAAATGGCATGGAACCAAGATATATATAGAGAAGAGGCACTTATTCCCTCTGCAGGTCGGAGTGGGGAATCAGGATACCTTTCAGAGGCAAGCTGATATTAAGCTGTATCTTGAAAAATGTTTGAAAACGTGCCAGGTGGAATACTGTGAGGAATAAAAAGCTCATTCTAAACATAAAAACAAGATTGGCTCCCAATCTGGGGGACCCAGTGCAAAGCGAAAATGCAGGCCTCTTGATCAAAAAGGCTTAAAAATGTCAAGAGAGCGCTGGAGGAGAATATAAAACGAAGTGTGAAGGCCTTCTGAGTCCATGCCAGAGAACAAGGAAACTGACGGAAAACTCCTAAAATCGCGTGTTTCGCTAAACCGCTCCTAGTTTCATCGATCTTTTCCATTGTTCTTCTAGCGTCTGTTTCATTTATTGCCGCTCTCATCTTCATCACCTCCTTCTTTCTGCTTACTGTGGGCTTAGTTGTTCTTCTAGTCCCTTGACGTATAAAGTTAGGTCGTGTGTTTGAGATCTGCCTTTTCTAACATGGCAATTATTTAGAAATAAAGGACTTTGCTGCTACAGTGACAACATCTCTAGCTGCAAATTACGAAAGAAGCAACTCCACCCAGGAAGTCTACGTAGCATGTTATTTCAAAAAATGATCACAGAACAATATCTTTCTTTCCACATGCTCTTTGCAATGAAATGTGATCTCTCCTCTCGTCAAGAAGTAGGGCCTTTTCCTCCTCCTCTTGAACCGAGGCTAGTGCTGCCATTAGTTTTGATCAATAAAATGTGGCAGAATTGATATGTGGCTTCATTGAAGATGACTCGTGGATGCCGTTTTTGAAACTTTCTTTTTTGGAACTCTGCCTAGATCCAGATGGAAGACCAAGCTAACATGTGCAGAGGTCATGTGGCAAAGAAATGAGGTTCCAGCTATGTAAATAAAGCCTCCTTGCACCTTCCACCCCAGCTACCAGCTGAACGCAGACAAATGAGTAAACCCAAGGCCCTCTAGGTGGAACAGAAAAATCACCCTTCTGATCCCTCACAGAATTCCAGACTCAGAGACTTATGAGAAATAATAAATTACTGTTGGTTTAAGGTAGTCAGTTTCAGGTGATTATGCAGCAATCAAACACTGAAACAAATTAAATCTGTCCTGAGATAAAATGTAAACTATCATTACCTTTAAACCTCACATGTTTTCTTTAAAATGCAATCTATGTTAAAACATGTTATTAATTATTTTAAATGTTATTCATTATTAAAGGAATAATCACTATGATCCTTTTTGCTGTTATTTTCATATCAGCTTGAGTAATTTTTTAGAAAACACAAAACATAAGTAGTTTCAGTAAACACCTTGGACAACACCATATCTAATGCTGTGAACATAAAATATGCTCAGGAATAAGAATAAAAGGGTGAAATGTTACCATTTGCAAGAACATGGATGGATCTTGAGGATATTAGGCTAAGTGAAATAAGTCAGATGGAAAAAGACAAAAACCATATGGTTTCACTCATAAGTGAATACAAAACAAAAAAAGTAACCAAAGAACAAATGAAATGAAACAAAACCCAATAGAGACAGACAACAGAATGATGGTTTCCAGAGGGGAGAGGCAGGGGAGGGAGGGCTAAGCAGGTAAAGACAGTCAAATATATGGCGACGAATAGAAACTACCCTTATGGTGGTCAAGCACACAATAGACTATGCAGGCATCGAATTACACTGTACGCCAGAAAACGTGCATTATGGTACTAACCAATGTTACCTCAATAAAAATAAATTTTAAACAATCTATCTGTGGTGCCACCAGCCTTTCAGCATCCATAGCTGATACCCTCTAGAATACACGTATCCAGGGAAGCAAACCACTGTGAGCACTTCCAGGCCAGACCAAGACGGAGGGACACACATCTCATTCTCCCTGCTGAGTGAGTACAGCCTGGGCCCTTGATAGTCCACCTAGAACAAGCATAAGGAGACTAAAAATTGGAGCGAGGGGTCGGGCTGGCTAGGGACATTGGCATCCAGGGACAACATGACTGTGGATTCCCTGGGCTTCCTTTTTGCCTCCCTTATCCCAGATAGGGTGCTGGAGAGGCCAGCAACCCCGATGGACAAAGGCCAGCAACCCCAATGGACAAAGGCCAACAAAACATGCCCACAGAAGCCAGATTTCTCTAGCCAAAGGACCAGGAAAGGGGTATCCTGGCAAGACAGAACATTTTTATACAATACGTAACCTGCTCTAGCAAAACACCACGGAAAGTGATCCACTTCCTCCCATCAGCAAAGATCAGGTGGGAAGACGCCTGTGTTCCCACCTTCGCCAGGCTCTTCTCAGGCATGTCCTCAGCCTCTCCCTGCCCCACAGGAGAGTGGTGTGGAAGAAGCAGGAGGAAAGGGAGTGGGCGGAGGGGGAGTGGAAAGGGGAAGGAGGAAGAAGAAGAGGATAAGGAGGAGGAGGAGAAAGAAGAGGAAGAAGGAAGAAGAGGAGGAGGAGAATAATTATCATCAGCATCATCCTGGATTTCCTCCCCAACCCAAAGGTAATGAATGAGGCACCTCTCCTCCCTCCCAGCCCAGGATGGCGTCAGCTGAGGCTTAGCTGGGAACCTAAAATCCCTCTTCCACAGAGCAGCCACAAAATATTCTCACCCCCACACGGTATCTGAGTAAAAAAAAAAAAATCTGGACTTTCACTCCAACCTGGCCATGCAATGTTGGAGAAGAACTGTTAAAACCAAAAACTTACTTACCGTTCAGAGTTTCAAAACATAATACCTGAACATGTGCAGGGTAATATCAAAATCACTCATCAGACCAAGAACCAGGAAAACCTTGACTTGAAGAGTGTAGTTGAGAGGAGCCAACACTGCGGTGAGTGGAGTAAGCCCCAGAGGGAGTGTCTTGTTCGGAAAGTTATTTAGACTCTCAGAGACTACTTCTTCGATTTTGGAAGCCAATGCTCTTTTATAAAGAAAGGTCACACGTCTATAGTCCCTTTTTCTTACATACGTCTATCATCACGTAAATGCAAAACTCTGAGAATTAGGGAAAGAAAAAAAATGCATGTGGAGCTTGAAAGACAGAATTGGCTCTTTGATGTGATTTCAATGTAAATCCCCAGGATAACAAGCAAATGACATTGATATTCTTTAATCATAAAGAATCCATCTGGGGATGTTTATTAACTCTCGCAGTCTTCTGCTTGGCATTTGGAAGTATTAAGGTAAACCCTCCCGTGATTATTGCAATTTGAAATGCTACTTTGTCAAACGGTTAAACTTGTATTTATGGTACAGGTGTTAATGAGGCAGGAAAACTTTTCCAACCTGATTTCCAGTTGCAAGACTCTCATCCTTTAGAGTGGTGCAATTCTGTTGAAGTTTACATAATGCCAAAGAAAAGACCATCACCTCTGCCACTGTATACTCTGTGTTACATCATCGAATCGATACCAATGCAGGGGACAATCTGAAAATAGCAAATTGGTTCTATTAAAATACATAGAATACGACAGGGAAAACTAAAGTTTTGTGGTCTTTAGGTCTTTCATAATTTGGCCAGAAAGAATGCTGCTGGTTGATTTTCAACCTCAGAAATGTGTACTCCTTCCTCTAATATAAAATAAAAATAGAGTTAGCCTTTGGGACAATAAATTATCTTTTCTCCTTGACCAATACTATATTCTTGGCATAACTGTGCTGTGGCATATACTCTCATTAAGCAATAAAAGTTAAGCCCAGGGCAGCATTTAAAATCACATTAATACATTTGTCTGCCAAGTTTTACATTCAGCATAAATCTAACAGAAGCATAGTGTTTAAAATGTGACTTGAATAACATAACAAGGCCTATTTGCTTAGGCGTGTTGACAAGAACACTTATAAAATACTGCTTTTAATGCCTCTCTTTAAAAAAGGCAACCTTTAAAGCTAAATTTAAAATGAAATAAAAATTTGATCTCTATCCACGCTGAAACTACAGTTCACGTAAATTACTCCTCAATGAAAACTTGAAAAAGTGAAGTGTCTGAAGTTCAGATGCTGTGTACACAGCTGCACTTGGGTAAAATTCTGTAAGCTGTCTACTTCCATAGTCAGAATCTTTGGGCTTTTATAAGACATAAAACAATAAAAGCAAAGAGAAGTTCTGTGGAGCTAGGGGAAGACTCCTAGCTAAGTGTATCATACATTTCCACTAGATTTCTCTGCAGGCATCTAAGTTCTGTGTATTAGCAAATATTCGGAGTTTTAAAAAATGTGCATGGGGTAAAACCCACCTCAAAGCAACTTCTCAGTCACTGGTTCAATGCCTCACAAGTTTGGTTTCATTTTTCCCCTAAAACCAATTGGCCTTTTTCTTAGTTCAGTTACCACTGAGGCAAAAAATAATAGAGGTTTGTTTTTAAGGGTAAATGTTCACCGATGTGAATCTGACACCATTGTATTTTCCAGAAAGCACCAGTGTGCTTGCAAACATAATTTCCTTTCTTTCTTCTTCTTTTTTTTTTTTTTCTGTCATACGCTCAGCCTTGTGCGTGGAAGGAAAGGGTGTAGTTTGTACAAGAGAGTTCTATAGATAATGTGGAACTGAGTGAAATATTGAAATGTTCACCACCGCTGTCCTCCGAATGGGTTTAGTGATTGATGATAACTCAGCGACTGCTGGCAAGACCGCTTTCTGGTTTTCAACGTGCGTACTTATGGTTATTACTGAACCACAGAATTTTGATTGAAACAGAAGAACTTTACACTCATGAAACCTCACGATTTCAAGTGAAATTCTTTGGAATACTTGGCTTTGGCGATCTTTCTCAATCTGCATGCTAGGTCAATGAATTTAGGAGGAAAGATCTATGATTCTTTTCTGCGCTGGAGTTACAAGGACTCTCATTTTTCACAATGTACCAAATTAGCAAGAAGCAACTGAGTCACTTTACCAAGATTGATCTCATTACGTAAAGTATGCTTTTGAGAATGTATCTTCTAAAGATTCCCTGCAACAAATTTTTTACACATGACATTTAATTCTATTTAGGAAGAGAAGCACCAACAGATACTTGTTATAACCTCAAGTTACTTCGCATTTTAGAAACCCCTCTCATCACTGTTGTTTCCACTATGAATTCATTCTTCCTTCTTTCCTCCCTCTTCCATTTGCACTCTTACATGCTGTCTTTTTTTTAACACCCATTTCAGAAATACTGATGAAATGAAAGCAGGCTATTCAACAATTGCCTAGATAATTGTGAACACATAAAGGACAAGAAAAAAAATAACCTGTAAAGCGATAAACACATGAATGTACATTTGCACTCCACCTCTCTGCAGTGATTTGATTCCCTAATGGGAAAAGATTTCTTGTCTCAAACAGTTTCTTAAAAATTCTCTTTCTCTTGTACTTCAGTCTGTCAGTGGTGCAGAAAAACTTTCTGGGAATCCTTTCGTTATCTCATATGAAACCAACTACTGCGGGCTCACATAACACAAGGTGTTCTGTGTTCACAGTTAAATGCTATCACGTCAGAAAGGCAGCACACACTTTTAGACGTTATTTTGGTTTCAGCTGCACTTCTCTTTGTCAAATTTACTGTATATAGAGCAGGTACTCAATATACGATTTCTTGACTAGATTTTGCCCTGTGGGGAGTCAAAAACATTAGACATTAGGGATGAAATTACAATAATTGTTCCAGTATTTATCAGAATAGTCTCAGTTACATGTGTGCCACATGGAGAGGGGGTCACATGGTCATAGTCTGTCACCTGTCTCTTACAGGGTCAGTGGGGGGGTTGTTCTTCAGATGGTTCTTAAGGTGACTTCCTGTACAGCTCTATTTTTGAACTGAAATGCATACTCACTACATATGGTTATAGTTTTAATCTAAAGTTTCCATGCTAACATGGTTTAAAGGTCTAAAATGTGACCGAATGATCCTCTGATCCCCTCTTGGCTCTCTGCAAAGTCTCCACTCTATGAGGAAGTGAAATACACCTAAAGTTCTCACTCTTATTTTAGAAACCCAGGGCAAGTCGTTAATGTAACCTTTTGATTTACATCAAGCGGGAACTAGAGTGACTTGTGTGACGTCCCAGGTGTGCAACCAACGGTCACCTTAGGTACCTAACCATGAAAACGATGCCTCGTCACTGGCACCTCCCCGTCTCGAATTCCAACACTGAGTTTTCAGCTAATTGATTAAGCAACAGATACAAAATATTCATAATAATAGAACCAGAAATGTGAATCTACTTGTATTACCATTCATGAGACATGGGCTCTTTCGGGACTGTGCATGTTTTGAAAGCAAAATACTAAACAGTATTAAATAACTTTAGCTCTTGCTTTATCCATAAACTTCAAATCACATGAAGTTGTGGAATACCTACACAGATATTTAGGAGAAAGCTAAGTAATGCTCCCCAGAGATACCGATAGAAGATGAAGATAAACACAGAGCCGTAAGCAGTGCAGCTTTCGAGCCTCGCCTCTCCTCAGGTGCGAGACGTGCCAGCTACTCCATTAAATGTCAGCCCACACTGCTATTTCACGGTCATTATCCTAAGTGCCTTCATTACATCCTTGGGATTTTAAATTGAATGTCAAATAGAATTTGGGGAAGAGAGAAATAAAAGATCAAGAGTTTCTTGTGAGAAAAGTTAATGGGTAATTTCAGTACTTCTCATATACTTTATTAAATGTTAGGTTTAGTCAGTTTTGACTGACCACCCCTTAACATGA
This sequence comes from Desmodus rotundus, assembly GCF_022682495.2. Classification (NCBI taxonomy): domain Eukaryota; kingdom Metazoa; phylum Chordata; class Mammalia; order Chiroptera; family Phyllostomidae; genus Desmodus; species Desmodus rotundus. The sequence goes on along the minus strand of NC_071392.1, from coordinate 87,655,264 downwards.
AAAAAACAGTCAGCTTCATGTACTTTTACTCCACGAGCTTCTTATGACTGAGGTGCATCTTTTCAGAAAACATTATATTGGGTATTAATATCTTTTTCCCAGTATCCAGGAGGGAATTAAAAATGCAGCATTTCCCAAACTGATAAGAAGGAATTCAAGCGATATGCTCATAATGCAGCCATATATTTTGATACAACTACAATGAATAATAGGAAAAAGAGGCCAAAATTATCTCTAGGAACCTTAAAGATGAAATCCTGGGCCCCATGAAATATAGTTTTGATTCAATATGGCATTTATTTTATTCTATGTTAGTATACAACCCACTCATACACACATGAGCTGTTCCTACATCTTTTTTTTTAAGATTTTATGTATTTATTTTTAGAGATAGGGAAAGGGAGGGAGAAAGAGAGGGAGAGAATCATCGGTGTGTGGTCACCTCTCATGTGCCCCCAACTGGGGACGTGGCCTGCAACCCGGGCATGTGCCCTGACTGGGAATTGAACTTGCGACCCTTTGGTTCACTGGCTGGCACACAATCCACTGAGCCACACCAGCCAGGGCTGTTCCTACATCTTTAAAGGAGCAGTTATAAAGAGATTCTTTGCCTTCCAATACTTATACCATGGTAGTGTGAACAAAGTCAGCCTTTGATATTACTTGTCAATGTGGAAGTCAGTTTAACCACAATGTGTATTATATTCTCCATTCTTTAATGTCACTGAGTAACATCCATGTATTTACTGTTCCATACAGCTCACAGACCAATCACTTCGTATTGCACTGTTTAAGAAGGGCCATAAACTCTTATATAGTCCATATTTCAAAGTCAAAGGTGGATCCTGAAAAAATATCTATTAAGATTTAGAAGTTTTCATTTTCCAGAGGCAAATAATCTGTGTTTTATGTTTCCTCAATTAGTTCATTATTTTATTGTCCCTGTAAATATTTATCATTTTGCTCTTGTCACTTATTGGAGTTTAATAAGTATGCTAGGTTGTTTAAACTTGGAACAATCTTCTTTTAACCTGTTTATCCTGATGAATTAGACACTTATCTTTAAAAAATAAAATGTCTTATGTTTTATATGAAATGTGGAATAACATCAAGACAGAGATTCACAGTGGAGCAGCTCTGCAAATACACCATGTGAAGAACTATGAACCCACACTGTCAGCAACACCAGTGTCACACACACAATCCCACTCTGTCCTTGTGAGTGATTAACTACATGTAACCCTAATTCTTTGCACAGGCTCACCTGGCAATAATGCCCACAGGGTAGGAGCATATCAATTTGGCAGACACTGGTAACTAAACTAACTCCAGCACTGTCAGTTTGCAATGGGGGAATAAAGAACTTTGATACACCGTCCATCACAAACCACAAACCTCCAAAATAGTATTCTGACTTAGACTCAGAATACTATTCTGAGAATACTATTCAGACTCAGAATACTATTCTGACTATGGGTCATTCCACCCAAGACACCACCTCAAAGAGGCACATACAACACTAGGTACAGACTATCAGTGTCTTTCATACTGTAAGTTCAGAATATATAGACATTCCCTAAACTCTCGTAGTTTCTTTTCAAAACTCACGGGCAGTGTAGGGAAATGTGTTCCATAACTGGATTGTTTAAGAGTATGTACCATATTTTTCAGACTATAAGATGCACTGGACCATAAGACGTACCTAGGTTTTAGAGGAGGAAAATGGGGAAAAAAAAAACCCCCAAACCCTGCTCCACCGCCGCTCCCACCCCCAGCGAGCCAGGTAAGCTACATTCGGACTATAAGACACACCCCCATTTTCCTGCCAAATTTTGGGGGGGAAGGTGCGTCTTAGAGTCCGAAAAACACGGTAGTGGTTAACTTTACAAATTCAGGTTTGGGATTCAGCCAAATATCTGCATATCATTTACTAAATATATTATTTACTAGCTCTTCCCCTTGGGCTTGACTGAAACAGCATTCTGCAGGTGGGCTTCTTTTGCTACCATTTTCTAAATCAACTCCTTTAAAATAAGCAGACTATGCCCACAACTTCTTGTACAAAGAGCAAATGACGGTCCTGCAACCTATCTCCAAGTAACACCACTGAACGGCGAGGCTTGAAATACACATATATAAATAAATGGTTAACACCCACGTCACACACGCATACTTGTTTGTCTCTCCAAAGCACTAAGTGCTTGTGTGAGATATCTGGAATGCAGGAATGCAATCCCTCTTTGTTTAAATGTTCTTCCCCACCTGCTCAGAAAATTGTGCTCACGCCTTTTCTGAAGCTTACCTTGTATTCACGCCCTGTTGTCCACCGTGTTTTATAAAGAAACTTAGGCAACGGACATAAATTTTGAGATGTAGGGAATCATAGTAAGCTAATGGTGAAATTAATGTTAATTCATTCCGGAAAGTTTCACAGTGTTGTCGAGACACAGTATCTTCTGACATCACGCATTCATGACGGTATAAAATTTATGAAAGCACCATTAAAACTTCAGTCGCATTCATGAATAAGAAAACAAGTAATATTGCCTCGTAAATTCTGTGGAATACTCCGGCTCCTATTTTTTATGTCACTTTCTTGAGTAAAACCAATCCAAATGTAACCTCACAGGGTAATGCTCTCCCGAACAGCTCCTGCAGGTACAGATTAATATGGTATCTGGCCATTAAAAAAAGCATTTTAATGCTACAGCGAACACCGTGCCCTAATCCTCATGTATCATTTGTGAAATTCAGAGTTTGTCTGGCAAAAATAAATGCTCTGGGCCCTTAAATACTCTGTGAAGACGGAGCCTCAAAACCACACCCCGGACTTGGTTGCTCCTGGGGGAAAGAAAAGAACCAGATGTTCAAGGTCAAGGCCATTATGTTCCTTCCAGCAAACAGATGGAAAACAAGCTTTCTCAGGAATCAAAGGAAGATTGTTAAAAGGCAGAAGATTCGGTTAAGTGTGTTGTTTCCAACTGTAGGAAAGACAGGGCTGCTTCTAAAACAATCACATTTTTGCGTATCCACTCAACATAACTGGGGTCTCTCCCACGCCAGGCGCTGCTTGGCAGGAGGTGCAGGACTGTGCCCTCCGGGTTCTCACGTGTCCTTACCACACTCCGCAGGTGGCACAGGGGCCATCTGGACAGCGGAGCGTTTCACAATCTTTCTTTGAACTCACACCTTCTTACTTGATTTTTCTTTTTTTTTACTCTACCTTCTGCATTCCTCCGCCAGGCAAAAGAATAAATATTTTTGAGATTATCTTATAAAAGGAAGAAGTACAGAAATGGCCTTTTTCAGGTAACATCCTAACCACACCCTCACCCCAGAATGCTCCCCGCGGCAGATTTTACTGGGTTTGAGGAGATTTGTCTTCTCATGCCTTCGTGATCTCCACCCCCCCGCCATCACAGCGCGAGAGTCACTGAAGTGGAGAGTTGAACTATAGGTGTAAGCCTGGCCCCTGACAAATTAAGTTAAAAGTGACCACCAGATAGCTGTTCTGTGTTTAATTATTAATTTGCTTTCGTTCTGTGTCTACAAAGCCCCCGGTGATCACTTGCAGCAAATATGCTAAATTCAATTTGGCAGAGAACACATGGATATTGAGCTCATTAATCACCCTCTGCTGTGGACCCACAGAACACTCTGTAGTCAGAACAAAAGCAATTAAAATGGAGTCCTGAGGTTTCGGTAACGCAAGAGGCTGCGGAACACAGGGGGCAGGAAAGTTCTGTCCCCGCCAACAGGACTGTTTGGGGTTGCAGTTGATTTTTGTTTTTGTGAACTCCTGTCTCTGGGGAGAGATGGCCCAGGCTGTTGTGACAAGCACGCTTAGACCTTGCCAGTGCCCCGTGTCACCCGGAGAACGGGGGCCTCGGTGATGCTTAGGAACCCAGTGCCGACCCAGTAAACTGCATCAGAGAGCATATGGCTAATGAAATGCTTGCTATTTGGGTTTTGCTCGTCACACTTTAAAAATAAGGAGTAAACAAAAAAAATTATCTATTATTAACGATGCAACTTAAGAACGAAGTGGAACCTTTGTGGCCATTCAACCCCCACTCCTTCATTTTCCTAAATGAGAGAAGCGGTGAATTAGTGTCAGAGTTTGTGTAGAACTCTTTTTTTTTTTAATATTTATTTTTAGAGAGGGGGAGGGAGGGAGAAAGGGAGGAAGAAAGAGAGGGAGAGAAACATCAGTGTGCAGTTGCCTCTCACGTGTCCCCAGTGGTGTGGAGGGGGGCCTGGCCCACAACCCAGGCATGTGCCCTAATTGGGAAAACAACCAGCCACCCTCTGGTTCGCAGGCTGGCGCTCAATCCACGGAGCCACACCAGCCAGGGCAGAGTTTGTATGGAACTCTTATTGGCTATCTGACCAACACTCCTTCCAAAATTACTTGAAATTTATTTATTTATTTTTTAGTTTGCCTGTTTATTTATTTTGAATCACTTGGGAGAATCCCATATAATTTTTGGTTCCATATCTTCTCCATTTACAGTGATTTATGATGAGAATTTATATTTAGAAGAAAAAGTCTAAATGATTAAGACATACAGAATTCAACCTATTTCTTCTACTGAACTCATGGAGGCAAGAAAGAAAAAATGCCTTGAGCTTTGCAGGAAGGGGTTGGGGGAAAGGACGAGGGACGGTGAAGGGATTAGCTGAGAACATCAACACAAAGCCCAGGGACAGGGACAACAGCATGGTGAAGGCCAGGGGTGGTGGGGGCTGGGAGGAGGTGAGCAAAGCAGGGGGGGAATGGGGGACACCTGTAATAGTGTCAACAATAATAAAAATAAATAAATAAAATATTTAAAAATAAAATAAAGTATGGTTTAGCTTCATAAAATACAACACTTGTTTTCAGTGATTTTTAATGGTCTGGTATATATGAAAAATAATCAACATGACTCGAGATGATAATTTATAACAAGATGTTCCCTGAAAACCCATCAAAGCAACTTTCTCTATCATTATTTAACAGAAAGCACTCCCATCCCTTGACGCTCTGGTTTAAATGTTTCCCCCCAACATATACTTTCTCTATGTCAATGACTAGGCGAAATCATGTGGCTGTTGAGAATTAATTTGTTTTGTTCAGAATAAATTTTACATTTTAATTCTTTTTTATTAGGGTCATTGAACAAGATTTTCTGTTTTCAATGACTCTTTAATCTGACCACAAGGTGAGGAAAGGTTAGATCTTAGCCACCTTTAATGACGGGGTGTTTACATTTTTCCTGTGCATGAGATACCAAATAGCGAGGTGAAAAAACATTGGATGTGATAGTAAGTATATTTCTCAACTCCTGGGAAAGCTATTGTTAAAGAACTTAGAGTCCCAGGGATATGACCCGATGACCAAGAATTCAATAGGCACAGAAAGAAACGGAGCACTATGGAGGTTACTGGCTCAGGGCTCGGAGCTACTGCCTGTCTGAATCCTGTCTCCCCACTAACTAGCTGTGTGTCTTTTTTCCAGCCGCTAAACCCTTCTATAACTCATTAACTACCCACGTGACTTGGATATAGCTGTTAAACATTAGGATAACTCAGCTTCCTCATTACGAAAATCAAAATAGTAATAGAACCTACCTCATAGACTTATGTGAAAATTAAATTATTAATACATACAAAATGCTTAGCATTGTGCTTAGCAAATAGTACGCACTTAAGAAGTGTTAGCTATGATGATGATGGTGAGACACAGATCATATCTTATGAATAATTTCACCTACACAAGCAGGTACATCTCAGCAGAGTCTCACTCCACAGAACAGACCTAAAACCAGCAATGGGGACTTGAGGACCACAGACTGAACTGAGACACAAGGAGATACTCCTTCACAACCTGGACTGTCAAAACATGAGCTAAGCTCCCTACTCGCTGAAGATGCTGAGGACGAGGGAGGATGCCTTTCAGAGATACCAACTGGTATTTCTCGGCAAACTGCTGCTAGGGGAGCAAAATGAATGCCTTCCCCACTCTAAGGGTCTCTGAGGTTATATGAGCCAATGAAGTCTTACTGGAACACATGCGTTACCTGACTCCCCCTGGCTCTGGCCGCAGGCACTGTCCAGCCTGATTTCTGCCAAGGCTAGCCCCCACCTCCTCCCAGGTGCAAATATTTTCCATAAAAAGGTTTTATCCAGAACTGAACATAATACTATTATTTTGCTAATACAGAAAAATGGAGTAATTATAGAATTTCTGAATCTGTAGTCTACAAAATAGAAAAATAGAAAAAAGAGCCTGTGACTTATTGTATACTTTTGATGTTTCAAAGAGTCTGAGAGAACACTTACTATTTCCCAAAATGAGGATAAATGGATTAACTAAACTTTTCAGGTCTTTCATTTTATAGAGCATTCTGTTGATTTAATATACTACCTCAGGTTCTTGATCATATGAAGCTCTAAATGTTTTCATTATTAAAAATGAGGAAAATTAACCACTGGCTTATACAACCACTTTGGTGTTCAGAAACACTCAAAACATGTCGTCTTTTAGTTAAAAAAAATAATTATAGCAGTAAGAAGATCCAAGAAATCGGTAACCATTCTACATGTCAATTAAAACAGTCAATTACATGTCAGCTCTTTTAGGAGATGAAGATATCTTGAAGTCAGAAGAACCATTTCCACTGAACACTATCTTACTGTGTATTTCCAAGTTGTAAAATAAATATGACTTTGGAAGTGAACATGTAGAAGTGTATAATGCATACATATGTATCCTTTTTATCACCATAGAAGGAAAATTTGACTTAAAAAATAAAAATCCTTACCCAAGAACACCTTCCCATTGCTTTTAAAGAGAAGGGAAGAGAGGAAAGAGGGTGGGAGGGAGGGAGAGATACACCGATTGGTTGCCTCCCACATGTGCCCAGACCAGGAACTGAACCAGCAACCCGGGCATGTGCCCTGACTGAGAATTAAACCCGCAGCCTTTCAGTGTAAGGGACAGTGCTCCAACCAATTGAGCCACATGGACCAGGGCTTAACTTCTTTCTTAAAAAAAAAATTATCTTGTTAGACATTTAATGTGTGGAAGCACTTAACTAGATTGTTAGTTTTTGTTTTGTTTCTATTTTAGGAATGAAATGAGAACCTTAGATAAATAGTATCAAACAATTAAGTAATAACCAAGTAAATTCCTACAATCCATTTTGATTTAAAATGAATTTCACTGACCTTAAATTTTTAAAATAATGTCTTAAATGTGTTAAGGGATGTCCTTCTGCATGAACAGACATATATAGATAACCACATGTTTTATCCTCCAGCCTACACACAGAAACACAGACGTAAGAACACTCGGGGCGGGGCAGGGTGATTATCCCCCATGCCCCTGGTCTCAGAACGCTAGTGTCTGAATGCCTGCTCTGTTCCTCGAGGGGGCCTTTGGGGAATCACTGCCCTCGCCTCAGTTTCTTCACCCTTGAGATGTAGAAGCTAATAATTATGATAATAAAAACCTACTTCATATTGCTCATCTACAGAATTAAATGGGGCCCAGATACACAGCCCTCAGGGCAGAGAGTGGCAGATACTAAACCCTCAACGATGTTAGCCAACCATTATTCTCTGGTTATGGCCGCTGTTGCATTTTCCTTTCCACACCACGCAGAAGATGGATGGAAACATCTTCAGGGACGTACCATCTTTCTCGTCAGCCTAGGGAAGAATGGCCCCCATTAACCTGAATATCTCACTGTAGAAATAATCGTGTCTGCCGCAAAAGGTATGGATGGGGTGGGAGGGACAGGAGCAAAGATTCGCCCCTTTCTATCGCCTGTAGCCATGCTAACCACACTGAAGACGCCTGCCAGTTACTTATTTGTCTTTATTGGAAGGGAGCTTTCATACAAAGAAAGGAGCAAAGAACTCTGGGCATTTCCCACTGTCTTTTAGGGATTATGGCAGTAGGTAAGGGAGGCTTATCTTTTCTTTCAGCAAGATTTCTTTTACCATCATCAAAAAAATGAAAATACCAGAAGAGGAGATATCAAAAATTGTATCAGGAAAGGTTTAGAAAGACATTTTCATAACTTTAAGACAAAAATAACTTCAAAGGTCATCAATTTTGCTTCTGAAAATTTAAGGAAGAGGAAAAACCATTTTGGGAGAAATAGGCTTTTTTTTGTTCCATTTGTTTTGTTTTGTTTAATCTTTCTTCTAGTGCCTGTGCAAATGTATATAATATTGGATCTATTGCATTCCCCTGCTGGATTAGATTTATTTTTGTCGGAGATGAATAATAATATGTAAGCCAGATTATAAATGTATTAAGACTGTGAACCACTGATAATTATAAAGCTTGATTTGTAAAAATTGTGTTCAGTATATGTCTGAAATGTTTGCAACAATTGCTCATGACAATATTATAATGACTGGTATGGGGATGGTCATCAAGAAGACACAACCGCCACCCTGTCCCACAAACTGGAACGCAGCCTTGGAGGGTCCCTGCCCCATCCCTGTGCTTGGAATGTGCATTTCACTGGTCTTCCCCTTCCTAGAAACTGCCCAAGGACACAGGCTTGAGATGCTAATGTGGTGATGAGGCCATCTGGACTGGGTATGTGACTGAACCCTGATAAGACCTCAGTATAAACTTAAGATATATCCTGGCAAGTGGCTAAGTTGGTTAGAGCATCATTCCAATGCATCACAGTTGTGGTTTGACCCCTGGTGAGGGCACATACAAGAAGCAATCAGTGAATGTATAGATAAGTGGAACAACAGAGCAATGTCTCTTTCTCTCTCCCCCCTTCCTCTCTCTGAAATCAATAAATAATTTTTTTAACTTTAAAAGTTAAAAAAAAATTGGTGGGTGGGTACACAAACCTACTCATCTCTTGCCCAACCACGACAAGCATGTTAGTTCCCTTGCCTGCTAGACCTGCCACCTACCAGGCTGAAGTGGTCCGTCTTTCCCTTCAGCCTCTCCGTGCCCTTCACAGAGAGAGTCTGGTTTCGGATTATCCCCAGGAAGCTCTCCAGGAGGATGTGACCCAATGGCTGGGTCAGGAAGGTACAGCTAGCCTTTAAATGATGGATTTACTGTTCAGGCTGGTTCTACACCACTTGAGTCTTTTCCCAAAATGCTTTGCTGCTGTTCTATAGACACAAGCTATGCAGAAAAAAACAAGATACCACATAGGCTTGGGACTGCTATCCTCGCAAAGGACTGCTTCAAAGGTTAGCACCTGGCAGTTTGTCCCGGAACCTGAATGGCAAGCAGTCCCCACCACTAATGCACAACCTTCCCTAAATGAAAAGATGAGTCCACTGTGCCTAAATGTTTTGTACAAACTCTGGTTTCTACTGAATACCTGCTTTCCTTCTGAGAGACCGAAATTCGGTAGGCACTACATAGAAGGTGCCTGCTGACCCACCACAAAAACCCTGCACTTCTAGTCTCGGTCGAGCTTCCCTAGTGACAACACTTCTCATGTATTGTCACAACTCATCACTGGAGGAGTCGTGGGACTCTAGTAGAAGACTTTGGAAGGTGGCATGCAGTTTTCTCCTGTTTCACCCCGCCTGCCTTTTCTCTGTGCTGAATTTGCTGTGCACCCTTCTGCTGTAGTAAATCATGGTCAGGAGGATGCCCAGAGGTTGAGTGTTGTGAGTCCTAATGAATCAGAGGAGCCTGGGAGCTGAGAAGAGGGAGGTGGAGGAGCCTGGGAGACCGGAACTCACCACCAACCTCACGTTGTTGAGAGTCTGATGCAGAGGAATCCCATGGAGTAGTTACTCCATCCTTTCAGATTAACTCTGAAATTGAATTTCTTAAATCTATCACCACCGACTGGGAGTCCTTTATGAAATTTCTCCCAAGTTCTCCTTGAGGGAGGTATGAAAGGTATTGATCTGCACTGAATATTCTGAGTGATTCTGACATATTATGGTGATGGATTTAACAGCTGTTTTATCCACGTTCAATCTCAGGTGTGCCTGACTTTCAAGCCTGTGCTCTGACTATTCTGCTGGAGAAATTCTCCTAAAGATACAGAGAAAAGAGCTGCCTTCAGGTTTATTCTGAAATTGTTTGTTAGAACTGCATACGGATTTTAAGTGATGCTGAGCATCATAACACTTCCTTGAGGTACTAGACTGCCGTGCTGGGAGAAATGTGCGGACGCAGGAGGAGGCCCATCAAGATGACCTAGAGCACCTGGATAATGGTTATGGTCATTCCTGACAGGTGTCACTGTCACCTGTGTTCCCCCTTTGAAAGGGTGTAAATCAGGCGGCTGCTCAAAGACTAGAACACGGACATCCTGGGTTTGTAAGTGATGTGTATGACAATGGAGGCGTGGCGGTAACTCGTTTATCTCTCTAGCCTTCCGCCTTCACATGCTCTCTGCTGGTATTGTCCTCGAATTTTAACCCCACTGCTTCCCCCCATAGAGTTAATTAATGATAACGATACAGCCATTAATCATAAAATGCTGGTTGGCAAGGACTGTACTATTCATTTTTCAGAACAATAAATGTAAGCAAAACAGCGACAGAAATACACACGCAGAAAAAATCCACATGCAGGGTTTCAGCTCAAACGTAGTTAGAATATGCACGAACTATTTAAAGGATGTAGGGCTCAGAAACATTATTTCATGAGTGGCCGTTCTTCCTTCTGAAGAGAGAATAAAGAAAGGAATGAAATGTGAACTATAATAGGAAAAATTGCCCTAGAGATGAGAGCATCAAAAGGAAAGGATATAAAATAATGAGGAAGGAAAGTACCCATTGAAAGGTTTTAACTACAAGTATTAAATAACCAACATTAGATGTATTTTGAAGGAAACTAAAAAAGAAGTCTGCACATGCTATAATAGTATTTTCTTCAGAGGATATATAGAGGGTGAAAGACAGAAACTTTATTAACTGACTTTGATTTATGTCTCACCCCTCTTATCTTATGGTAAGCTATGTATAACTCAGATACAGTGTATTTAAGAAATTGTTAAGATTTGAATGAACCAACTTCATTTTTGAATGAGCATAGTACGGGTAGCCTGAAAAATATACAATCATACTAATGGGCATTTTGTTATGCTCTTACAAACTGCCTTCCCAAAAGCACTTGAGAGAGAGCCTCTCAGGGAGAGGTAGGTGGCCAATGGGAAAAGTGAAGCATGGTCTTTCAGGTCAGATAGGGAAGAATTTGTAGGGTCAAGAAAGGCCAACATAGCACACAGACTCCCCTATGGGGGTAGAGAATAAAGCTGGGACTTCAGTGCCTCGCTTTTTCACCTATCTTTACCCAAGAATATAAAGATACACGTATAAGAACGTTCACTGCTCTCCAGGTCTATCCGTGCTGTTGCAAAAGGTAAGATTTCCTTCTTTTTTATGGCTGAGTAGTATCCCATTGTGCAAATCCCACAGCTCTTTTATCCACTCATCTCCTGGTGGGCACTTGGGCTGCTTCCAGATCTAGGGTATAGTAAATAGTGTAGTGATGAACACGGGGGTGCATATAGTCTTTCGATTTAGTGGAATATTATGCTAAGTGAAAGAAGCCAGTCAGAGAAAGACGAGTACCACGTGATCTCACTTATATGTGGAATCTAATGAGCAAAATAATTTAACAAACAAAATAGAAACAGAAGCATAGAAACCCAGAAGAGATTAACAACTGTTAGAGGGGAAGGGACAGGGGCTGGGTATAAAATGGGGAAGGGGTTAATTAAAAAAAAATATATATATACACACACACACATGCATAGACATAGACAACAGTATTGTGATAGCCAGAGGGGAAGTGGGGTGGGCAGGGGGAGGGCACAGGGGGCCCAAATAGGGACGGAAAGGGACTTTGCTTGGGGCGATGGGGGCATGATGCCATGTGCAGATGAGGTTTGGTTGAGAGGTACACGTGAAACCTGTATGGTTCTGCTTACCAGTGTCACCCAATAAATTCAATGACAAAGGACGTCCACTGCAATATTGTTTGTAACAACAAACATATAAAACTTCCTTCATAAGGAAATGATACGTTTGATATCACTTCTGTTTAAAAGAATGAGGTAGATCTGTGTGTGCTAATATGAACAGACCTCATTGAAAAAAAGCACCTACATACAAAGGCCCATTTGTGTAAAAAAATCTATTATCTATCTATCTATATTGGTGTACATATTTATTGATGTACTTGAGTATATAATTGGAAAAGTTCAGGGAAGTTACAAAAGATATGAACGATACATAGAATTGATGATTCTGTGGAAGGAGACTGAGGGCCGCTGTACTTTGCCTTATGTACGCGTTTGAAGTCTAAGGGTCTAGGTCCACTTTATATCTACGTGTGAATAAATGGTGGTTTGACTTTTAATACATGCAGGTGGTTTTTACAATATTTTGAAAGATTCTGAAAATCACACATTCTTTAAAAATTAAAAATATTTAGAACATTAGCTGTTTCAATGACTCTTAAAATATTTAGGTGAATAATATGTAAATGACCATTTAAAATAAAATGATTATTTTATTAATACTATACCTCCATTTTTACCTGTTGTAACATTTAATTTTAATTGGAAACTGTGTTTGCCATAAAACCTTTTGTGTATGTACATATTCATATTATTCTCACTGATCATTATAGTAGATCAATGGATTAGAAGCTAGTTAAGTGAGAGCCATGGGATTTTAGTTTAAATGTTTCATGTCTAGTAATATTCTTCATTATTCCTCTATACCTGTTTAATAACAATTGATAGCCCACTTTTGCTATTGGGATGGCTCATTCAAGTTCTATGTCAATAACATTCTGTACATAGTTGAGGAAGGAGGAATGTAGTCAATATGAAGAGAGATTCCAGTATCAGGTTTCATCACTTTAGGAGTAGACATAACAAATGGCCAATGTTATGGTATTTCTATAAGATCAAAATTCCTTCTCTCATTTTTACTCCTCTTGACATGATGCCTTTCTCGACTCTGTCCCTGTAATTGCCCTTTCATTTTGAAGTCCATTTTCCTCCATAAATCCTTCACATAAGTGCAGAAAATCTTTGCATAATACAAGATGATATATGTGTTGTCATAAACAGTTAAAAAATGACAATGAGAACATTCTGAATATATAAATGCACAAGCTTGCATAGATTTTCTTCTTTCCTTCATTCATCAATTAATCCCCAAGGATACATGAAAGCCAACAAAGTTCCAGGAATGTCATCTAACCAACAATAAAACAAAACCCAGCTGCAGTTCTTCCGTTCACGCTGCATCTTTCGTCAATCGATTCAAATATTCTAATACGATGAGTACAGTTTTAGGTTCTGAGCCACTGTAAAATGAACCAGTTTCCCGAGCTCCTTATTGATAGGAGCATGCAATAGGAAAGTGGATCACCACCCACAAGGACTGTGGTAGAGGAGACTTGTTTGTGTGTGGGGATAACTCACACCTCATCCCATGGTGACAGTTTTCTGTCTGCAGGTTCCCGGCATTTTTACATTTCTGCCCAAAATTAATATTGCTAGAAAACTCTTCTTCAAAAACTTTTTCACCTCAACAATGGAATCTTAAAAATGAGGCTGAGGAAACCATGACCTCACTTTTTTAAAAACACAAATTCATTCTGGTGTCTTTCTCTAGTGATCTAGTGACGTTGGCTAAAACAGCAAGGACAAAGACATTTTAGAGGAGACGTGAGAAGGTGAGACATGGACTCTGTTCATTGAAAGAGACACTTGTAAAGGCAAATGAAGTCTTGGACATTAATTCCTTCTGAAGTTAAAGGGTATGTTAATTCAGAGCCCTCAAGCTTGAAGGTGAGGTTCCTATAACTGAGCTAGAGACAAGTTGCTTGGAATTTTTCAACAATGTAAAGTTACTCGTGAAATTGTAAAAGAGAAAAAGGTTAAGTTTCTGCAGGCCCTTTAACATCACAAAATCATAAAATAGCAACGGACCCTTAGCGTTCATTTGATCTGATGTTCTCCTATTCTGGAGCTGGTCAGTGAAACTCAGAAAAGTTAAGTGTCTACCTTGAAAACCTTTCTGTTGTATCATGTTTCCTTGTTTATTTAGTGGCTTTTTGTCTGAAAACTTTTCCATCCGTGCTACTTGTCTCCAAATAATAGGGTATAACATTACCTGACTCTGCATTTAAACACTTGGCCTTGTCTAAGGGGAGGTTTGGGCTTTGCCCTTGGGAGAGGCAAACGATGCCATTCCTGACAGAATTATCTTTGTTTTGAGTAAGGACTGGCCGTACCCAACAGCTTTAGGGCGACGGAGCCAGAAAGACCAACCATGTGATTTAGGGGAGGGGCTGCCTTGGAGACTAAATTCAACCATGTGGGCAATCATTCAGTCAACCTTGCCTATTTCACAAGGCCCAGTGGGCGTCCACGTCGGCACCACCTTGTGCTTGTCGTCACGTACCACGGCCAGGAGAAGGTATGACTCAATGCGGGAGGATGACCAGCAGCTCTGTGTCAGGAATCCTCCCAGATTCTGCCTTCTTCGTGTGTTTCTTAACTGAATTTATTCTACACTGCTTTCCCTGCGATATACCATAGTCACGAGCATCATAAACTCACGGTGAGTTCCTGAAGACCTTCTGGTGAATTATCAGCATCGTGGTTTGGGGGCTGGCTCCCATGCAACACTTGCAGTTGGTGTCAGAAGTCAGGGCGTTTTGCAGGGCCTGCTCCTCAAATTTTGCAATTCGGCTAACTTTGTATAGCAACTTCAAGAGTCACATATAAAATGTTCTATAGGGATCTATCATCATGTTTTGGAACTGATAAGATAAAGTTATGAGAATATCCCCTAGAGAAAGGGGCTGTGATAGTTAATTTTATGTGTCAACTTGATTAGGCCATGGTACCCATACGTTTGGTCACTCGAGTTTTCTGTGAAGATATTTTTAAGATGGTATTAACATTTAAATCAGTAGACTTGGAGTAAAGCTGGTTACCTTCTATAGTGTGGGTGGGTTTCATCCAATCAGAGGCTTCTTAGAACAAAGACTGACTTCTCTCAAGGAGGAGAGAACTGTAACATCTGTCCCCTGAGCCTCCAGCCTTCTTTCAGATTTGGGCTCATCAGCCTCAATAATCACATGAGCCAATTCCTTCCAATCAATCAATCAATCAATCAATCTCCCTCTCTTCCTCCTTCCCTCCCTCCCTCCCTCCTTTCATCTCACCCTTCCTCTCTGTCTCTCTGTCTCTGTCTCTCTCTGTCTCTCTCTCTCTCTCTCTCTCTCTCTCTCTCTATATATATATATATATATATATATATATACATACCACCTACCTCCTATTAGTTATGTTTCTCTAGAGAACCCTAGTAGAGTAAGTTTTTATATATTTATTAATAGCTTCAGTAGGTGTTCTAAAGCTTGGAAATCTGAAAGCTGGGAAATCCCTAAGGATAAGATGAAATTTACTGTAATGGGATTTCTAAGTGTTTTCTTACACTGTTACATCAACAACTTCCAGAATCCCTAAAACACTAAAGTAATATACAATAGACTGGAATATCCACAATTTATTTAGAGCCTTCTCCTGTTCACCATCATTTACTCAGTTTGGCACCAGCCTACATGAAGACTAATACAATCAACAAGAGATTAAAAAAAGTTAAAATTGGCACAGGGAAAATGTGCATTAACTGCCTCATTTTCCTCTTCCTCATGGTTACAAATATTGGTCAAAACGCCTCTGTGCTGTACGAAGCTATGAAAAAGTTAGGTAACAGAGTTCCACTCCCTCTTTTCCAGCGACTGTTCCTGGCTCTTGTCTGTTTGTATATAGTATGTAAGAATGACTTCATTCAACACTGACTTCATTCATCAGCTTTTTGAGGGGAATATAATGCAAACAATAACATTCTCTTAACAATAGCAACAATTCAATTATAACAATTATCTAATAAAATAGTCTCTAATATTTCTATATAACATTGATTTCCTAGGAGTTGCAGGTGAGGGGAAGAAAGGTATTGAAGAATTTTCATTTGTATGTTTCAGAATATTTGTGTATCTCCCAATGAAGACATATTACATAAACATGTTTTATATTATCGATGTATTTTTGTATAAATTATTTACTTAAGGAAATCATTAAGCAAAAAGAAAAAGTTGCAGATTACTGTATTTTCTGGTCCAATTTCAATCTCTGAAAATAAAAGGGAAGTTGTTCACACAACTATCTAGGTTACAGAAAATAGTATAAAACTGACAGCTGGTAGCGTCACCTCTGGAAAACTTAGCTTTTAAAGGAAGTATACAGGGATTTCATTCTGCATTTATTTTCTTCACTTTCTATTTTTAAAAAACTGTTTATGACTTCAATGTACAATTAAAAAATTCTTTTACAGACCCCGCCATCGGGATTCTTTCCAGCGTTCAGATAAGTGCTGGAATGCGTCCTGTAATCCCCCAATCTCCTGAGAGTGAAACAGAGCCACGTAGATTGGACCTCCTGAGAACTCCTGAGACCCCCACCCTGCACCTGGGGCTTGGGGCTTCTCTGGGCCCTCGCTGAATGTCCTTTAAAAGGGGCCAGTCGCATATTCTAATTCTCTCTCATGGATGAGCAGGAATGGAGAAGTTAAGTGACAATGCAGAGTGGAACTAAATTCCACCAGTCCATGTGTTTCCAGGACTTCACACTGTCTGTTCTCTGGGTCATTTCCTTGTCTGTGTCTTCCTCTCTCTCTCTCTGTCTCTCTCTCTGTCCCTACCCCCCCCCCAGAAGGAAAGCACTTCAAAAACAGTGCCCCAAGCATCCTTTGTACCACTGCACCTGGCAGTGCTGGGCAAGGCCTGCTGCCTGGCACACACCCCACCTTCCGAAGTTAAATGAATGAATGAACTTTTGGCAAAGGTAATCTTGATTTGTCTGACCAGAATGGCTAGGTATCTAATAAGTAACCACATGGTATATTTAAATATGCATAACTTTATATCTAAATTGCCTCTTGTGGCTCCCTTTAAATGCCAGATCTTATTTTACCTAATCATGAATTTTAAATATGTACTTTTCATAACAATGCCCCCCAAACCAAAATTTCTAAACTACATAGTTGGCAAAAGAGAAATGATTCCAAATGATCACATTTTGCTGCCAATAGCTGTCCCTGAAAGGCAAGAAGACAGAGACAGATAACTTCAATGGTAAGTAAACAATCTGTATTTGACTTCAGAAAAATATCTAAAGTTGTCTTCATGCTTAACCTGGGTCTGCTTTAGAGTTCCGATTTAAACACAAATGACGACATAAACACGCTGTCTTTGAGAGCTCTCCTGCCAGAGCAGCACTTAGCATGCAAATCTGCAACATAAATTCAGTTTACAAACGGCACTGCGGAATCATTCCTGCTACATCTCGCTCTGCAGTCCCAATAGACGTGAAAAAGATAACTAGTTAGTAAAGTAACTATAATTCAAGTAGGAAACTGATGTAAAGCCCCATAAGCTTCTGTGAGTAGCTTTACTTCCTGACAGTACAGAGTGCCTCACCCAGAAAGGTATTTTGGTTCAGTGACATCCTACTAGACTAAAGGGCGGGGAAGAATGAAAGTGCCTTTGGGTAGTCGATTGTGAGCAGACAGAGTGAGAACTCTTCTCTTCTGCTGTCCCCTAATTCTCATCCAATGTCAAACCTACTGAACACATGTGAGGTGAGTGTGTTGCGTGATATCTGAGGATACAATCCAAGTGTTTTTCCTCATTTAGCTTTTCTAAAGTCAGGGCACAGGATGCCACAACCTACTTTTTAAAAAATTAAGTCTTCTCTTTGGGGGATTCTGGGAGTTGTGCCTTACTGTATCATAGTTTTCATGCATAGGTTCTCTGTATTTTAAAGTGATGGAGGAGGCGGGCGACTGAGTCATTGCCGTCTTCCAGTCAAAAGCATAAGTGGTGGGCCTCCTGGGGTCAGAACTTAGCGTTTCTGAAATACAGTAGAAATGCTGTATTTTGGAATAAAAATGATTCCAGATGAACAGACACACAACCCCAAGTGAGTAAAACCAAACCTCCGAGACAGTGTAACACCTTACAAAATTTTATGGTTATAAGTTTGAGTGGCTACACAAGTATTTTGGTTTTGTTTTTAGATAATAAACTATATCGAAATTACTACAGTTAAATTAGAAATAAAATGTTTATATATCTTCCTAACATTTCAATATTCAAAATGCAATAATACTATGGAAATTTGAGCTTGGACAATGCAGTGAGATTGAATTATCTAAACTCCCATTTTACATATAGTAAAACAAATGCTGGTTGAAATCTTATAAATAAGAAATAAAATGATCAATTTGTCCAACAGTAATAATTGGAAATATAAATAATACAATGGATAGTCTTTTAGTGTTACTTTGCAACTAACCCAAATGTTTGCTATGTGATTTTGAATAGAAGTCTTTTAATTTTATGGACTATCACAAAATGTCCATTCTTTAAAATAGAATTTGATTTAACAGCCTAATAAAATTATGAAATTATTTATTGAGGCAAATGGGCAGTCATTACCATCAACTGAAAGAATTTATATTGACTTCTTAACAAACAAGAACAATTTAATTTTATAGCTTTAGACAATTTTGCAACATTCCAGATATGCAAATATCATTTGTAGTTTTTCTTTTTATTGGAAATACAAAAAAAAAAAAAACTACTAAAGTGAGAACAAACAAAAGTCTTTGGTGGTAAAAATATTTTAACATGGTTTTATAAACTTGTCAGGGGAGTAAAATGTAGAGATTTTCCTGGGATTGCAAAGGGGAAAGTCTTAATTACAGGAACTTTCAACTACGTGGGTCAAACACAACAGGTATATTTAATGGAAATCAGAATTATTTCCATTAAGAGAACAGTTACAATTTTCAAAGAGTTCATTAAACCTTACACTGAATTTTTCTTTCAGCAATAAAAACCATTAGAGTTTCATTCTATTAGATATAATATTTTTGCAACTGCAAATAAGGAACTTTTACTTAAGGTGTACCTATCCAATTACTTTGAAGTAAAAACGCAACACGCCTGGGATTGGTTCTATTACTGTAAGTAAACAGAGTCAACGAAACTCAAGGAAGAATTTGGAAACCCACCACTCTTCCTTCGGCGAAGCCCTCAGTTTTTTTTCCTGAAGCTGTGTGGTCACAGGGCAGGTCACTTCGTCCTGGTTTCTGAGACTTTGCTCCTTAGGAACTGAGGCTGGCAGCTCCGAGTTCTCTACCTGCAGCAAACTACCAGGCCTCACAGGCGCGCAGACCTCACAATGAAAACCAGCCCTCGCAGCACCGTCCCCACGGCATGCCCCTCGCTTCCCCCTCCTCCCTCACAGGACAGTTTATTTACTTCCGTTCACTGCAATTTGTATTTATGGTAGAAAGTCGGATGGAAAGCCTACATGAACCTGTCCTAGAAAAGAATATTGCTAATATTCAGCACAATAAAGCCTTTAAAAAAACTCATAGATGCAGACAACAGCATGGGGGCTACCAGAGGGAAAAGCGGGGTGGGGGGAGGAGAAGGGGGAAAGGGACATAAATGGTGATGGAAGGTGACCTGACTTGGGGTGGTGACCACACAATACAATATACAGATGATGTGTTATAGAATTGTGCACCTGCAACCTACATAATTTTACTAACCAATGTCACCCCAATAAATTCAATAAAAAGTAAAAATTAAAGAATAAAGGCTTTTAAAAGCATCCCCCTCGGCAACAGGTAGACCCTTCCACCACGTGCCCCGCTCTGCGGTGGGGCAAGAGGAGGTCGCTGGAAAGCGCTTCCCCTTTCCCCTGCAGCTACGTCCCAAGCCCACCTAAAGCCAAAACCAGCCCCTCTGCCCCATTCACCCAAAACTCTCCCCCCATCCCACCCCTTCCTATCACCTTTCAGCCACTGCTCATGGACTGTGGAGGGAGGCGATTTAAAAGGAAACAGGATGGGCTCAGAGACAAGGGTGAAGCTGGGGGTTAGGCAGTAGCTTGATGCTGGATGGTGGAGAAATGAAGAGTCCTCCTTGCTCCCCTCCCCCTACGCACACACGCTGTGGGCAGCCACCACCTTCCTGGTACTGGCCTGTCTGGGAGGCAGGTCCAGTCCGGCCAGAGCTTCCAGTTTCTCAAGAGCAGCCACAGTCCCTGATACTCACGGGAAGTTCCTCAACTTTCCAAAGTAGACATGCAGCAAACTCCAAAACACTGTGATATAAGTTAGACAGAACATACCTGTAATCCAGGTGTGAGCAGCGAGACAGCCACGTTGACATCACCTTCTTCTTCAAATCCTTTAAGCATTTAGTTGATGACCACTACGAATTTCTGTCCTTGTAAATATATCGGGATCGACAACATGGAGGCCGCCCCTGAGGCCCGGTCCACGGCACAAATAGAACTTAGGGGAAACGCCTGCCGAGGAAACCTGACCAATCACAGTCCTCCAACTTAGTTTTAGCTCCATCAGCTGACCCTAGAAAACAGGCCCTGGGGCCTGACGAGGAAATCCCTGACCAGCTAGCCATACTCCCCTCTTTCTATGCTTCCTCTTCTAACACGCTATGAAACTCACTCTTACACAGTTGTTACAGTGTTACTGCCCGCATTCCCTACGCTGTGCTTGACATCCCTGGGACTGTTTTAGAACTGCCAGTACGCACATTTTCATCTTTGCACAGGATGGTCACTCTGTAAGTTCTATAAATGTCTAATTGCAATGTCGTACACCTGACACTAATGTGGTGCTGTACGTCAACAGTGACAGAAAAATTAAAACACAGGAAAATCAACTCATTCTTGCCCAAAATCCTTTGGAAAGAGTGCTCCGCTTCCTGTGATTCACTGAACTGTCCCAGTCCGTGGATTATTTTCCCTTTAATAAAGACAGCAAACTTGTTACTAACTTGTATTATTTTTGTCGGTTCATAGCACACACAGAGATACACATACACTCTGTATCTTGTACTGCGAACAGGACATTTACAGAAACACAAAGATGGGTAAGTTTGGTAGCTGAGACAGCTAATATGCCTGACTTCTGTCTGCACAAACAACAAAGTTTTGTCATTCACTTAGAAGGCTTGATGAACACAAGAGGCTGCCGAATACCTGTCCTTCAAGGTCATGGACGCACCCCTGATGCTGACAAGAGGCCAGCACAGTCTCACCTCTTACAAACTCCAAAAAGAAGGAAGGAAAGGAAACCTTGTGTTCTTTTAGAAGGTTGCTGTTGAAAGTGTTTCCCTCGGGAAATGTATGAGTGTAATCCATCTGGGTAGTTGAAATCTCTTAACGCATGGATCTGCACACAGAGAAACAGAACAACTACAGTAACAACAAAAACCTTAAAGTGTGACCCGAGGAGATCACTCACAGAAGAGGCGGTGCAATTCCTACAGGACTGAAGATACTTCCCACCTGCCCAGCTGACCCAGAACTCTGTTTCAGGCGCGGTCTCCCCATCAATAGAAAATAACCTGCTTCCGACCACGTGTAATGAGTCTTTGCTCAGCTCCTTGTTTTATGTGACTCGGAAATACTGAAACTTCTTTCTTTATTTCTCTCTTGGGATGTTGGGAAATGCACAAGAATGCCTCCCCACCAAGTTCCAAGTAGAAAATACCACCTGGAGACGGGGAATAGGATGATGACAAAGGGCAGCAAGCAATTGTCCCTCACTGAGCTTGGTCCTGTTTGTTTTAGTGCCATCTGGTAACTTCGATCGCATTCTCTCCTGCCTCCTTCTCATGCATTAGGGGCCAACAATAACCAGTCCGAGGTCCTCTTTCATTCCATGTAATAAAAAAAGTCCCATTCTATGGCTCTATTTTGCTTTTTTCCATTACTCACAATGAAAATTGCTTTTTTTGTTTTTCTGTTTTGTTTCTTTGTGTAAAACCCAGTCTGAGTGACTGCAAAACCCTCATTTGTCAACACGCAGCTATGTTTTGTGGTCTATTTAAACAGAGGGGTCTCCCTTTCCACATGCTTGGGATGGAAAAGCGAGTCTATCCCGGACAAGGGACAGAAAATGCATTCATTTCCATGAGGCACAGATGAGGCAAGCATCCCACAATTTCACATTTACTCTACGATGACACTAAAATCTTTTAATTTTGCCTTTAAGAATATTTCAGAGTACTGTTGGAGGAGCTACACGAAATTCGCCAGCTCTATCAACTGGCAAACCCGTACGTCAATGTCACTTGGCTGTCACTAGTGAAAGCAAGACATCACAGGGACCTACAGCCCCACCTCTTCGATAAGGCATTCCGGCTTTAATATGCAACTAAAAGAAATTGCTGCAGTAACTTGAAACTTCTCCCCCACGGGCCTTCAGCACTTTGGAGGGAAGGAGGCGACATAAATCTCTCAAATGGTAGAGGCCTGAGCTGGTATCCTTCACAGCCAGAAGGCTGTCACACACATGCCCTGGAGAAATCTAATCTAAGTCTTGTATGGGTCCTCTGTCCTGATTTGACTGAATTAAATCAAATGGGGGCTTTCTCTTCCTGACACTCTTCCCTGGTCCTTAGCCCCACACTGATAGAAGGATAACAAAGGACTCACACAAAACTAATCTTTCCTTCATTGGGACAGATTTCTAGGCACGCACGGCGCAAGCGTTTTCTCTGATTTGCAAATAAGGAACCTGGCGCTGTGACGCGTGCAGTGAGGTTAGGACTCCAGGTTGGTGGGTCCCTGGCTCTGGGGTCACGTGAGACAACCTCAGGGCTCCAGGTAGTGCTCCCCTCACCCAAGTCATGCTTCAAGGTACTGATTTCTGGGGGGTGTTCAAAATACCTTACAAAAAGCAATCTACGTAAAGCCCATTTTATGTCATAGTGCCCATTGTATGTGGGGATCTATAACTCATAGGGGGGAAAGCTGTGGCCCTAGGCACAACGGGACTGGAACTACGGTGACTGTGTTTACAAACATTAGCATCTTGTCACTCACAGGGCTCATTGGAGCTGCAGAGATATCTACCCACTTACAGAACTATGGGTTTGCAGGTGTTCCTCCAGGGCAAAGGTCAGCCAGCGTTCCCTGTATGCAGGCAGTTAGGAAATATTTACCCTTTAGAAGTCTATTCAAGCCCACCTGAATCTCTGCTTCAAACACAAAAATCTAGTTTGTCCAAACTTCACAAAATTCGCTACCTGGTTTGTCTTATTTGTCACCTGTTTTTCATCATTTTCTCTCTGCATGAGTAATTTTAGAAATTCACAGAGAAAATTATATGTACATTTTTTTTCAGCCACCCTGGAATATCTCAAAAATGTATTCGATTCAGCCCACATCAGAACAGAGACATAATTACAGGCTATGTCTACTAGAAATCTAAAAAGGACTTGACCCTTGCAATAAATGTATTCATTTAACTAATGTTTGTTCAGCACCAACTTTGCTGAGCAAAGCAGGCAAGATCCCAGCTTCGTGGAGTCTTAGGTCTCATAACATATGGTTTTTGTGGTTGATGCTGCCATTATTTTTATTCAGGACTGACAGCCCACCACTGAGGGAAACCCAAAGATCTGGATTACAAGTCAGAGTAGAGTTTTTAGTAATGTTCATATACAACTGTGGCTCCAGGGTAACCTGTAATGTCCACCAGACCATCTCCACAGCTCTTCCTTTAAAGTCTGCGCGCTAATTCTACCTATGCCTCTGCACACCTGCTTCACCTCCCAGCGAGGGACTGTCTCCCTTCCTTCCAGTTCCACGAATGGGGAGGGAAGCCTCTGATTTGCTCAGATTGGCCCGTGGGACCGCGTTTGATCTCTAGAAGTCCTTATTACTATTTTTGTTGTTGTTGTTGTGGGGGAAAAAACGTTATGAGATACACCCTCTTAGAGAACGTTTAAATGGTACGCCATCGTGAAGCACAAACACAGGGCTATATAGCAGATCTCTACAAAGTTCTGGTCTTGTGTAACCGAGTCTGTATACCCATGGAACAGCAAGTGTCCATCTCTCCTGCCCCTGTCCCTGGTGACCAACTTTCTGCTTTCTGCCTCGACGGTAGAACTGGGGTCATGCAGTATTTGTCCCTGTGAGACCGGTTTATTTTACTTAGCACAGCATCCTCAAGGGTCATCCATGCTGTCACGTATGAGAGAATGTCCTTTTTTAAAAGCTGAATAATAATCCCTTGCATATTTATAACATTACAACATTTTCTTTATTCATCTATTGACAGACATGTGGGTAGCTTCCACATCTTTCTCTCTTTCTCCTTTTTTTAATTTTATGTGGAGGGAAATACATTTTAAGTGTGAAATAAAGATAAATATACTTCCTTTTGAAGAGATGCTGCTGGGACAGACCATAACTCTCCGCTCAGAAAGGCGTATGTCTGAACCCTAACACACAGCTAATGACAAAACGTGGGGACACTGTGCGGGGCACACTGTCAGAGAGGGCCCTGAAACTCCTCGGGGGCCCCGGGGAAGGCTTTCTGAGGGGACTAGGGTGCAGGATGAGATGCCGAGGAGGAATAAAAGTTACCTAGGCAGCAAGGATTGACAGCCATTGAAACACAAGGCAAATACCAAGTAAGTTAGAGCCCCGGTGTGTTCCAGGATCTGACCGAAGTTGTCACACGGGAAAGATGCAAGTGAGGGAAGAGTAAAGGGCTGAGACTGACTGTCAGAGCCATGAAGGGAGGCTGGGGAGGTGGGCAGGGCCAGGCCCTGCAGGGCCTGGTAGTTACTCCAGGGACTGTGGTCTTTATTCTAAGAGAGGTGCGTGACCACTGGGCAAAAATTTAGCAAGCTGGTTTACATTGCAGAAATATCACTCTGGGAGAGTGGATCAGAAGATCTTAAAAGCGATGTGGAGACATCAGTTAGGATGTCCCTACAGAAGTCTGGGGGAGAGACTGAGCTTGAACTTGGGAGACAGCATTGCGAAGGTGGCTGGGGACACAGCATTTGCTCAAAGGGACAGGTCAGAAGGATGTGCATGAGATTTACCCAGGCCACCATTCAAAGTCACACTGTGTAACCTGGGTCAGCCTGTCTGCTGCCAGCTTCTCATCATTCCCCTTTTTCCTTCCATCCAAAATCAATTGCAAATACGTGTCAGGTGCTGATTCTACATGAAGTGAGAATATTCAGGAGCAAGACACACCTGTTCAAAGAGTATCCATTCTTCAAATATAAATCAGAAATATATTGTCTCACATTGTGGAGGCTAAGAGTCAAAAATGAAGAAGTTGGCAGGACCATGTACCCTTAGAAGCCTGGACAAGAGAGCCCTTCCTTGCCTCTTCCTAGCTTCCTGTGCTTTGCTGACTATCCTGGATGTCACGACGTGCAGTTTTAATTTCTGCCTCCATCAGCCCCTTGCATTTTCCCTTCCTGCATCTGTTTCTTGCGTGGAACATTCCACCAAAGAGTGTTCAGTTAATCTCCTTAATTCCAAGGCACTGAAACTGGGAGGATATGTTCTTTGTCCACCGTCCATTACCTCTGAGATTCAAAGTCAGAACTGTGTTGCCAGCACGTGGGAACTCTGCAAATTCACGACAATTCTCAGTGCAGAGGGGGGTAGTTGGGGTTCTACTTCATGCTCGGGGAGAAGTTTTTTAAAGGTTTTTCTTTTGTCCAATAGTGTTATTCAGTATCATGGAACATTAACTACAGCTCGTAGACATACACTGTTTCTTGTCTGGGTTCTTATTTGGTGAGGGGTATTTGCTGGTAGGTATTTTTGTCATTTTGAGATAATACCTATCCTCACAGTCTGACTTTGGGAGGCTTCCCTCCTCTTGAATTTTTTGAAATGAACAAAATGAACTAACAAGGAAAATAGAGACAGACTCGTACATAGAGAGCAGGATGACAGCTAAGGGGTATAGGGAGGTTGGGGGGTGGAGGGATTGAGAATAAAGGAAAAAGGACTCATGGACATGGACAACAGGTGGTGATTGCTGGGGGCAGGGAGAGGATAAGAGGACTAAATGATAATGGGAAAAATACAATAAAATAAGTAAGTGAGTTATATCATTTTCAATCCACCAGACTGGCAAAACCTAAAAGTTAAATAATAATAATAGGCTAAGCAAAAGTTCTATAAAAAGTAAAGATAACATCTACTTTCAAAACTATATTTAGTTCAGGGTAAAGATAACATTTCAGCTCATTAATGATCGATGCCCTTCAATTAAAAATATGAACTAGAGATCGATCAAAATTTAAAATAGTGAACTTGCATGATCTGAACTAGTGTTTCAGAGTTTCATTACAAAGCAGCAAGAGAGCCCTAGTAACAAAACTTTAGCCTAACATCAATAAATTGTTTATAATTCTCGTATAATAGTAGTAAAATGAAAGGAAGCCACTCTATAATCAGATGATTATGACTTTATGTGATTAAGATACTGTACGATTATTTCATTTGAGTATGGTAGTAAGTGGCCATAGGTAATTATTAAATTGTCACTCAAGTTATTTTGTGAATCTCATAATTGATAATGCTGAAAAGATTATAATTAATTTTTCAAAAATTTTATGAGTACTATGGGTAAAACCTTAACGTGAGCCGACTAAACCATCTAGCCATGCCCTTAACAAAAAAGTAAAAATGACAAACATAGTAGCAAATAGAATTCATTAAAAGCTCCAAATTTTTTATTCCTTTATGGGTAACTCCCATGAGACATACAAATATACAAAATGCACTACCAAGGTATTATTTATATTGCATAGTGGAGTAATTAATAAAGGCTTACTTTGATAATTCAAATAGAGCAAAAGTAGAAAATAAAATTATACAAATATACAATATAATCTAAAATCCAGAGCAGCATTTTGGCTAAGTTATATAAATTCAAGGATTTAAATATGTGAAGTATTCAAAGATTTATACGAAACAACAAAACAAAACAAAATTTGAAATTGAAAAATGTATTTGAATTCATTGTTAAAATTTTGTAAGTTTCAAAATGTTCACTGCTAGCCAGCGAGTTCGATCATTTTACAGCCTAAATGGCTTTCCCTCATTTTACTGTTTCTATATAATAATACGCGGAAATGTACTTGCATCTAAGGTTTTCAACATCTGCAAGAACAAATCTGAAAGCCTACAGTGCACTGCCCTTAAATTGTCGATAGACTGAGAGCATTGCTATAATTCTTCGCTTATTCTCCCATTCTTGGAGTTAGATGCAGGTGTTAAGGTGTGATGTCAATGTACACAGTTACCTCTGTAGATAAATTCATCTGTGCTATGGCTAACCTACCCTTACAATTTAACCCCTTATTTGAGAACGATGAAAAGAACAGGCCTGTGTCTGATTCTGGACAGACCACCCTGGGCATCTGGCCCTGCGCTCACGCCCATGCAGGGGAGTCTCCCTGAGCGCTGTGGAAGCCAGAAAACATGGGTTTCACAAGCCACATGCCAAATGCAGATGGTAACTGTAGCTCAAACGCACAGGAAACAGCTCATGCACAGGTTGAAAATTCCTACGTTCACGATGCTCTGCAAAGCACAAGTGCAATAAAATAATGGGTGATTTGAAGGTTTACTGCAGATATTAGTGATAGGAAATTAACATAAACTCCTCTATTAAGAATATGTGTTATAGCTGCCCAGTGTAAATGATATAAAAGATCATTATATATAACACATTTTATGTGGCAGATCTTCCAATTCTGAGCAAAATTCATCTCTAGATACAATATTTATAGCATATATATATATGGGCATATATACACACACATACATGGAGATATTATATATACACACACATATGGAGATATGTGTGTATGTATCCATATATGTGTATGTATATATATGGATATATATACACACATTACATATATATATATGTAATGCCCTTATTTGAAAATAAAACACATTTTCATCTTTTAGATTTTATGCTTTTAATATTACGGCTGTAAATATGAGAATTTTTATTCTAAATATCAACTTTATACCGTGACCCACTATAACATGAAATACTGTTTGCATAAAACAGTCCTGGGGATATGTCCTGGGCAGGGATGTAATAAAGTTTCATTGGGGACATTTTTAGGAAAAAAAATAGCTAATAAATTATACTGTTTTCCCCAAATAGTTTTTGCTGGGTAGAAATTTAAATAAACTTATGGGAGAGAATATATCTCACAAAATTTTATGGAATAGAAATACAGCCAGAAGAAAATAGCAAAGATGCAAAGTAGATGTATAGCGTTCATCAAGATAAATATCCTCAGATTCTATTAATCGGAAGGTAAACCATAAATGCTATCAGGAACACCATGCATATGTGTGGGGGGAAAAGCATATGTCTTTCTACAAAATCAACCACGCTACAAAAATGCCAAAGGATAGCTTTATGGGGCACCGAATAGATGTCTAATCACAAAGTATTGCACCAGGAAAAAAATGAGAAGGTACATGAACTTCTGCCTCTCAAGTTCATTGACCGACTCCAGCTTCCTTTTTTGTTTGAATGTCTTTTATTTAATGTCCACAAGTAAAAATAAGCGGACAAATAAATGTCCACTTATTTTTATTTTCTCTGCCCCATCTCTGTGAGCTACCTCATCTCTGGCCATATCAACTGAAAAATGAGATGTGCCCTTTTATCGACTTCTTCCAATCCCCAGCCCTCCAACCCCCAGCCTCCGTCAGCCACTGTCTTAGGCTGTTTCTATGAGTCAACCCCTCTCCTTTTACTTAACAGAGTGAGTCCCAGCTGCTAGCCCAATGGTAGGTGGTAGGTGGTATGAACAGGAGACATTAAAACAGTTACATAGACTCTAAAAACTACAAAATGGTATTACTCAAAGTCGTTCCTGGTGTATGATGAAATTTAAATTGTGCGGTTTGTTCTTTATCTACACCCTTTTCCTGGCTTCTTCCCTTAAATGTTTCTTTGGAAGACCTGCTGGTTTGGTTTCCTGTTATGAATTACCCTCCAACAATACCAAGTCACTGAAGCCATTAAACAGATATAACATAGGGTTGGTTGCTGTTGGCTAAGGCAGGATTCTCAGTTTTTCAGAATCTGCTTGTCATCCTTCATGAAGATTTTCCTGATCAAGCAAGCAGTTTTCCTACCATTCCTGCCACGTTGTTCCGATTTCTGTGCCTGAAAGTTCCAAAGTCTTCAGCCCTTGGAACTCCCTATATATCCCAAGCCCATTTCTCTATGTCCTGTTGGGGTTTCCGAGGGTGCCATCAACACCGAATGTAAAAGCTGGAATGGGAGGCTCACATCATTTACTTATTATCCAAAGCTCGCTATGTCATGGGTTTTGAAAGACATAATCCGAAGCTCCCACTGTGTATTCTCACTTGCAACTTGATTGACACTTCTCAGCTGTTTTGCTGAACTGAAA
The DNA here is from genome assembly GCF_022682495.2 of Desmodus rotundus. Classification (NCBI taxonomy): domain Eukaryota; kingdom Metazoa; phylum Chordata; class Mammalia; order Chiroptera; family Phyllostomidae; genus Desmodus; species Desmodus rotundus. The sequence continues at coordinate 87,625,896 of NC_071392.1, read as the reverse complement.
ATTCCCTTTCCCAAATTATATGCCTGTTAGATCTTATACTAAATTTCACTTTATAGTTATGTGACCTCCTTCACTCTGAACTCACTGAGGCAAGAAATAATTAAAACAACTGAAATGTGATCAATACCCAAGCCTTCTTTTGCATCAGGTTATCATGTCTGTCTCCTCACGCCAACTGAACAGATATTCAGGAAACAATGTTAATAGTCTATTGTTTCCAAACATTGTCTTCATGCACACTTTTTATTACAATAGTTTTTCTCTAATTAGTTTATTAAATTCAAGAAAGTGTTTCTATGTCCCTTCTAGATGTTTCGGTGAATAGCTGAGAGTTGTAGAATAACTGGACAGTACAGATTAAGGGTCCTCCTGGTTCACAGTGGTAGTAGGAGGGCAGTTTTACCCCAAACCATACCTGGCGCAGGGAAGATATAAAGGAGAGAGGATTCTCATACTACAACTAAAGTGTTTCTCTCTCTCTCTCTCTCTCTCTCTCCTGGAACTGCGTTCGGACACCTCCTTCCATTTTTTTCAGAAAGCCTACATGAATTCCATAAGCCATGCTATTTTAATCAATAGCAATATAATAAAGAGATGCTGCATTTCCATTCCTAGTTAAATGAATCTGAAATAGAAATAATAAAATTGGGATCCATCACACAAAAGGGACCGCCAGTGAGTAAGTGATTAGAAACGTGTACACTTCATAGAGAAAAAATGCCAAGTTTAAGGTATTCCATCCACATATGTCATCGTGATGACATAAAAGCAGAAATCCCACCTACTTTTACTGAAGTAATAATTCAAATATTTTTAAAAGAAATGTTTTTCTGCAATTTTAAATTCATAAGAAAAATATTTATTTTTGGCCTCTGTTTTCCTTAGCCAGCTCCAAAGTTTAAAAAGTCAAATACATTTTTTTTAAACGTACCCAGGGCTGACTTTTATAGAGTTCCAACTAACTTACTCTCTTGGGGGACAGACTTCATTGTTCAGAGAAGAAAAACATGTTTAGACCCAGCTTCGCCTCACTCTCGAGATCAGAGACGCTTCTGGCTGCCGTAGTCTTAAAGCACGTTTAGCTTCAGGTTTTAGATTCTAAGACAAATGCAACATATGATTCTGGTATGTAAAAAAAATATGTGAAATCCTGGTATGTAAACTTATTCTTAGCATTCTGCTAAATAAAATGTCTCAATTTTCCCAATCTGCCCTCCAGTTTTGTTGTCTTTTGTACCTTTGGGATTTTTTTTTTTAATAACAGAGGATTACTTCTGCTCATACACTGGTGTGGCCCACGCAATGCCTCCTTGTACTGATACAGGGTGTAGCACGGGAGGAGAGCATATTGCCAGATGCTTTGAAAATGCTGATTTCACAACCTGACTCACACTGTGGCCCTGTTGGGTTAATTGACCTTAATATTTCAGATTCTTATCCATTAAAATAGCATATAACCCTTGGAATGACATCTAGGCGGTGGGCATGACAGATAATGAACAGTACCCTCTCCTGGAAGGACATGGAACTGCTGGATGTGAAATGCCTGAGGACCATCCCTGTCACGAGTAAATGTTGTAAGTGCTGCCTCTGGGGAATGTATTTATATGTAAATCTGTGAAAAGAATCTACTGACAAGGAGCAGAGAAGTCAAGGCCTCCACCTTGACATGCGGAAGTGTGCATTCCCATCAAGAGAAAATGGATCCAGAATGACTGCAAAATGTGATTAAAGCCATCGGGTCTAAAATTTTCAAAGAGAACGAAGCCAATTTACAGTGAACTCCAAGGAGGGTTCCATCTACTCTTGTACTAGGAAATTGAAACACAGGTCAAATAAATGTTCAGAGGTCAATATGATTTGGAAGTCCATTACAAAATTGGGAGAAAAAAAGGACTGCATTAACCAGAGGCTGTAATAATCTACAAACTTCTAACACATAGATTGCTATGTGTTTTAGATAAGAATTAGAACACTGGTTTTCATATTTATTCATGCATCAAAGGAATAAAATGCATATTAACATATTATTATTCTTAATTAAGCAAATAAATACCATGATTTTCATTTTAATACCCACAAATTCCAAATGTATAACATGTCTAAAATGGAAAATGTAAGTTTTTCTCCCGGTATTGTTCTGAGACAAAATGCATATATTTTACAGACTATATATTTGAAATTCTCTAAAACAGAGTCTCAGTAAAGAAAGGCACCGTCTCCAAAGGTTAAGATGAAATGTGTCTGCCATAGTAATTCCACCTACATTTCTACAGCATCACTATCATCGCTTCAGCCCCCCAAAACACTTTAACTGACTTCATTGTTCACACAGAAAAAAGAAGTTCATTTTTTTGTAAGTACCTAATCAAGTAAATGCTAATTTCAATATACTGTAAGTACCTTGACAATGCTTTATAATTCTAGCCTAGAATTAAAGATTTAGTTGTACTGATTAAAATTATTGAATAAAAACCACATTCATTGGAAAAAAAAACTTAACAGATGGACGTTCTTGCTTAATATCATATTTTAAAATATATAATTAAATTAGAATTTTTTACTGATATGAAATGCTAGAAAAAAATGAGGTATGCATTTAAAAAGTAGTTAAAATGCTGCAATTAAAATATTAAATGATTATATATAATAAAAACATACACAAGGTCTGTCCAGAAGGTATCCAGCCATGTAATATGAAATATAGACACACTCATTGAAGAAGATACAAGATACAAGACACGTTGTAACCAAGACAATGATGCCTCTGTGCCCCTCAAAGGAGGCACCTTGGGACCTCACACAGTTCTCCCAGTCACCATCAGCTGACCTGTCATATTTTCCTGAATCTCATCAATGGTCTGAAATCTCTTCTCTTTCAAAGGTGATTTTAGTTTTGGGAAAAGCCAGACATCCCAGGGCACCAAATCTGGGCTGTAGGGGGCTGAGTCACCTGGGTGATCTGATGTTTCACAAAAAATTCTGCAAGAGACGTGATGCATAAGGGGGCGTGTTGTTGTGATGAAGCTGCCAATCACCCGTTGCCTATAGCTGCAGTCTTCTGAATCATCGGAATGGTTCCCTTGGAAGACTGTTCAAGCTTAATGCAAAATTTGATGCAGATTTGTTGTTTTACTCGCTCAGTCATTTTGAATGCAAGGGCCACACAGTACACATGCTCACTCAATGGTGCCTACTGCCCCTACTGACCAGTACAGTGAAGTCATCATTGTTCACACATGTGCATTCCAGTCCACTCTCCTCGGCTGCCAGGTTACATATGTCAGGCAAACTCTTCTTGTTATAGTAACAATGGCTGGACTTTTTCCAGATAGACCTCGGTATAACAGAATATATAAATATGAAAAAATATGAAAAATATAAATAGATAAAATGAAATATATATCCATATTTCCTCAAAGAAAAAACAAAAAACATGTATTTTATAAAATATGTTTTTAAAAGTCCTAAGAAAACATGGAACCTGATTAGATTGGTGTTACTATTTTCCTAGAAACACGAAGAGTAGAAATAGCATTGAACACATGTGACAGGCTGTAGTGTGTTTGAAGAATGATCTCTTAGGTGTTAGGGCAAGTATGCAAGGAGGAAAGTATATTAATTAAAGATATTAACTATTTACTCTGTGCCAAGAGTATTCAGGAATATTAACTTGCCTAAATTTGCAAGAATACTGCAAATGAAAATATTCTCCAATGTTCAGACTAATTCAAAAATCTTCTAGGACAATTTCTCTAATGCTTTCTAAATGCTTTTCCTGATTTATTCTTTTTGCCCTTTGCTTATATATAAAGTTATCGACCTATCTGCCTGTCTATCATCTTTTCATTTTGTTTTATATTGTGCTTTCCTGCATGAAATATTTATGCACTTATCAATATTATTATTTATACTGAAGCAACTTGCATAAATCTAATCTGATTTGGAATATTAGCTCTGAAAGTAAGAGCACTGTTTTTTTCATTCATTTCCTATAGCAAGACTTTCAGGTTGTGATCTGTCAAATACTTAACTGCCTATCGGCTGGGTGGGGATATGAGGTCCCACCTGTAACTCATCCTCCAAGGGGAAGCTACCCAAAGAAACTATTTAGCTTTAGCATGTGTTGAACATATACTGAGCACAAAGCAATGACTGTAAATTAGCTACAAATGAAATAAAGAATAACAAAGCACCTGGCCTCCCTTGGTGGCACGTGATAAGGCAGTTAAGATTTTGGTGTCTGACTCCCTGGGTGTGAAGGTCACTTCCCCCACTGACTAGCTCTGTGTCTCAGATTCCTTAGCTGTAGAAAAGAGCTGAGAAAAATACCTACTTCGTGAGGTCGCTGCGTGGAAAAACCACATCACCTTTTAGGTGTAAAACACGTCGAGCGGTTCCTGATACATCCCATAGACAGTAATTTTATTCTTGATGGAAAGCTGAGACAAAAATATAAATTAAAACTACAAGAAATAACCTTTGAACTTAAATACTTTCAGCTCACCTCCTGCAGCCATTCATTCACTTAACCTTTCATATACGGATGAGAAGGGCTTCTGTGGAACGGAACCTGACAGGGGGATCTGATCATAAATTCCTAACTGGGGAGGTCATGGTGGGTAGTCACGCTCCAGGCACGTAACTTTTCTAGTAAAAGGTTTATCTTTGCCTTAAGCAAGCCCCTGTCCATTATTTTTATGCATCTAGGTTAACAAACCTCTGAAATTAGCATAACCACCCTCAAGAGAGCACAGAATCTTAACTCCCCTGCGACCCAACCCTCACCTTGCTTTCTCCCACCTCCATGTAATAATCCTCCTTACTTCCCTCCTTAATTTCAAATGCATAAAAGAAGCGGCAAAAACTGTCATTCTCTGAAGCACTTGAGATCTTGCTGCCGGGCCATTATCGTCGGTTTGGTTCAAATAAAATCTTATAAACATTCCTTGGAGGTTTGGACATCATTTCTTACGAGGATACATCAAAGCACATATCAAGCACCTTTCGGAGCCAGGCCCGAAGTCAAGCATTTGACTTGCAAATAGTAATAAGAAATGAGGCATTCTGTCACCGACTTGGCCTCCTCCTGAAAAGACGCTGTAACTATTCATAAAATGGGGATGCCAGTCTCGTGCTCTAGGTTGGGTGATAAAGGAGAGATTGAGATCCTTCTCTACAATCCAATCCGATCGCCAGTCTTGCTAACAAATGCTCAGGGTCTGTCTTAGCCTTCAGGGATCTTTTACATCCGCATCACCGTAGAAGCAGCGATTGCTTACCTGCTTTACTCTGACTATTTCCATAGCGGGTCTCTGCTTGTCTCTGATTCCTGTAGTCCAGGAATCCAAACGCCATTTCAGTTAAGGGTATGTATGCCTCGCTAATAGAAGACAGGCCATCCAACGGCCCGTGGCTGGCCACATGCAACGATACCCCGGCCAATGAATCTCATTCCCGCAAACACAAATTGCTATGGGTCAGCCAGGTGGACCCAGACTCATCTATCAGCTCCTTTGAATAAAGCAACAGTAACTAGGCTTTAAAAGGGTCTGGAAAAAAAAAGTTGTTTAATGACAACTGCCTCAAAGAGTGACTATGAACAATAAATTTTGCTCCTTTGGAAATAAATGGGACATTAAAATTGGCCATTCAATGTACAGGCAGCCTTGTGCAAAAAGTATAGATGATGCAGATATACTTATGTTGATGGCTTTTTTCAAATTTGTCTTTCTGAAATGTTTATATTTTGGGTGAATTTTCGCATATTAGTTATTCACAACCTTTTATTTCTTCTCTATAAGGCTAACCAGAAAAAAAACCCAACAACTCAGTATTGCATGGCACTGCCTATCAGTCACATGAATGCAACAATATTCCAGAGAATTAGGCAAGAACCAAAAGATAACAAACCAAACCAATGGGGCCTTTCCATGGAGGCTTCATCTCCACCAAGAGAGGAGACTGGGGAAGGGAGGCTCTGACCGGAAGTTCTTGGGGTGAATAGATGCACTCTTCCAGGTCCAGACCAACAAATTCGGCTTGAGATGGTGCAAAAGGCAGCCATGACTCATCCTCATTGATTGGCCATATTATTTATTTCAAAAACCTTACAAAGTAAGACAGCTTCACGGCTACATCAAGGTCTCTAACACCTAAGAAAACCTCCCAAGTCAGTATAAAAGTCTCTGCCTGGTGGATTTATTTATTCGTTTATTTTGCTACCCCAATTTGAAAAGAAGCCTCTATTAAATCCTACCTAACACTCACTTGGGGGTGAACATTGTGAATAAGTCGTTACATTTCCAGATAGGAAGGACACTAAAGAACATTGACATTGAAAAGCACCCCAACAGAAAATTCATGAGGAAATGAATGTCGTTAGGCTTAGAGTCAGAACCATTATCCCATATATTTGACATAAAGCATTGGGAAGAAAAATAATCCAACAGTTTATACTAATTACCAGTAAGAAGGTAATTACTAAAAGCAACATTTTCTTCCTTATTTAATTTGGGCTCTGTCCTTCGGATGTCCCTTGCTGTTCATTTCTCTAGGTACTATGGTAACCAGTAGCCCTGAACTCTTTCTTCTTTTCCTCAACTCAACTTCAAGTATTTTGCAAAACTCTGTCTGAGTGCAAATGATTCCTCAGATATCATCTTCTATCAAATGAAGATCTGAAGAGGATCGGAAGTCCTAGTATAAGCGAGCTTTCTAACATCCTTTGGTTAGAAGTAGTTAGTCTACCCCCACACCTAAATGCTTCCCAAGACCTCCTTCTGTCCTTCTGTAGGGATAGTGCCCGTACTGCAAACCATGTGTTCAAGGTATGTTAAGAAACTGCTCCCAAGTCAGAGTAAAATGCAGGAGGGTGGCTAATCCAATCATTATAGGATGTTTTTAAGCTTTATTAGAAAAGAGAAATATTAGCCATGTAAGAAAGTTCCACCATGCAGAATGAACACCCAGCATTATCAAAGTTGGTTGTCATATTATGTGATTTTAAAAAAATCTATGTACAATATGTTGATAAAAATGAAAACTCAATAAAGATGTGTAATTACTTCATGGACCACCTGGAAAATGGTCTGTGGTTCTGTCTGTCCTTGAAGTGGCTGATCCACAGTGACAGCTGACTATAAAGTCTCAGCCAAGGAAGCACAGAGTGAAGCCCTTTGTTGCAACTAATTTAGAAAATACATTTCTTGCAACAGACAGAAAATTATTTTAACTCTTATATGACAAGAAAACGGGCTGCCCTGGGATCCCAGGAAACTCCTGCCCTTTCGACTCTCAACTGACCGGAAAGCAGAAATGCAGTGTGTCCCCAACTTGAAGTGATGAGTAGAAAAGGTTGAATTAATCTCACTCAACATAGAAAGACATTACTAGGCTTACATTTACATTGTCTTTTTATTTTGTTTTACATTTCGAAATGGTTGTACTGAGTCATGAGATAGGATGTCCATGAAATGGTCTTAGCTGAGTCACAGACATTTGCATAGGCAACTTTAAAGGTATAATTGCTTACTGGATAACTTACTTCTTAGTTTGAAAAACAAGATGAGACCCGGATCATTTCCAGGTGGCAGCATCATCCAACTACCTAACTGTCCACAGGTAGAAATACTGTAGAGAAAGAACCTTAAGGGCTTTTAAGAACTTTATGAACTTAATGGCCTTTAGGACTTTGGCCAGCCATGGAAGAGTACAGAGATTACTGGAAATAGAAGTGACGAAAATTTGAAATGGGTAGAATGAAGGAATTTGACAGCTAGAAGGAAACTTAGAAATGGAAAAATGGATTTGATGCAATGTAAGGGTATTAAATAACACTGATAGTTTCAATGAAACGATAGAGTTGAGTTCGGTTTCACAAGTGTATACTGAGCCACTTCTGCTTCCGGCTCTGGTCTAGAGACTGCAGACCTGAACTCATCACCCAATGTACTGAACACCAGCTAAGTTCCTGGCCTGCCACAAATGATGGGGATAAAACAGTGAACCCAAATAAGCACATTTTCTGCCTCCAGTGATTATTATGGCCCATCCAGCAAGGAAACTATTAAAGTGGGGTGAGATTATGTAAAAGGAGGGAAGTTTCCTCTGTCAGTATGCTGAAAAGAAGCTCATGCAAGCCACCAGGGAACTCTCCAGGGTAGTACCCTGAGAAGGAAAGGGACAGTCCCTGCTGTTAAGCAATGTGTGGGTTAACCTTAACACCTCAGGCCAATTACGTTGCTTAACTGAGGAATTCATATACACGCAATTTCTATCATTCAGCTTGACTATCTGTTGTCAGCAGCATTTTGCTTAATAATAAACAAACTGAAAAGAAGCAACTTTCTCTTCCTAGGTCTGTGCAATGTGACCTGATGCTGCAAAAGGAAAGAGGGAATCAAAATCTCATGGTTTATGTGCTAATGTTTCTCCTTTTTTTTAAAATTGACTTTATTGGAGTGACATTGGTTAATGAAATTATATAGGTTTCGGGTGTGCATTTCTACAACCCATCATCTGTGTATCGTTCTGTGTGTTCATCATCCCAAGTCAGGTCTCCTTCCGTCACCATTTATCCCTTCATTACCTTCTTCCATCTCCCCCACCCTCCTTTCCTCTGGCAATCACCATGCTACTGTCTGTGTTTGTAAGTTTTTGTTTTCTGCTTAATCCCTTCTAATTTTCAGCAACGGGATACATTTAACACAGACAGTAGCTCAAATGAAGTTTGAAGATATGATATAATAAACCACTACTTCTAATTCTAGTAATAAATATTTATGGTCTCTGATGACTCAGAAAGGGCCAAAGCAACGAGTCCCTTCGGCTTGATTCATGCTTCTCATTTCATGGCAGGTGGATGTCTTCACAGCCCGATCAAGTAGTTCAAGCAGGAGTCTTGTGCTCCAGTGAGCTTTATTTTCAATATGCAGAAATAATTGCCGTACAATGATGGTTCTAACAGTAAGAGTGGACAGAGAGTGGTGTTCGCTTTGCTAATTAGTCTGAGAAGAGGAGCACATAATTAACTTGACATAGCATATTGCATTGTTTTCTTTTCTCCTGATCTACGTATGTATTTCCTTGGATATTTTTGTGAGAGAAGCTCAATGAATTTCTCGGATTTCTGTAGGTTTCTCACTCAGCAGGAGACTTGGGCGCTCGGAGGCTTGCTTTGGCCCACCTGTGTAAGCCGTCTGAGAGTGGGCCAAAGCTTTCCATGACCAGGGGTGTCCAACCTTTTGGTGTATCTGGGACACACTGGAAGAAGAAGAGTTGTCTTGGTCACACATTAAATACATTGTGACATGTAATCACAAAAAAAAATCTCCTAATGTTTTAAGTAAATTTATGATTTTGTGTTGGGCCGCATTCACAGCCATCCTGGGCTGCATGCAGCCCAAGGGCCGCAGGTTGGACACCACTGATGGGTGATAATCCATCTGATAAAAACTAATGAATGTGCTAGAGATAGGGTTTGTCTATTCTTTAAGAAGAAAGAACCCAATTCATGCTTTTTCTGCTGCCAAAAACTTCCTGAGCCGAACACATAATAGAAGCCATAGATAATAGTTCTAGATATAACTCTTTCCAGGAAGACATCCCCAGCTTCATATGACATGGAATGTAACATAAAAATAACGACAAAGCTATTTCCCAAACCACATACTGTGCTTTAATCCAGAGTGTCTGGGGCCCAAATTTACCAAAGGCAATCAAAATGGTAAACATTAAAAATAAATCAATATGAGGCGTGCCAATTTCACTCCATACCAGTAAACAATGGGAAACTTACCATAATTGTAAAAGTTTAATAATTTGATAGACCAGACCCATCTATGTTCTACTCAAAAATAAACCTGCAGAAAAAGTATCTACAAGTTAGAAAGTATGGGGTACTCAGAGATCAGATAACTCACATTTTTAAAATGGCTTTACTTAGGTATAACTGATAAACTAAATAAAAATTGCTCCTTTTATTCTATGCAGTTTGATGAGTTGGACATAGGCATACACCTAAGATACCATCACCATAATTAAGGTAATAAGCCTCCACCACCTGAAAAATTTCCATGAGTGTGTGTGTGTGTGTGTGTGTGTGTGTGTGTGTGTGTAAGAAGAACCCTTAACATGCATTTGACCCTCTGAACAAAAAAGCCAGACATGGGATTCCCACGATTCCCACTTTCACGATCTTTATTAAATGCCAATCCTTTTTGCTTGCTCAATGATGTAGTGTGGGGCAAACGCAGGTTTACAGTTGTTCACATGGAAAATAATACAATAATTAATAATAATACAAGAATAAACTCTGCGTTTCATGTACTCACAACGTCAAACTTTGGTTTCACTCTGTCTGTAAAATTATATCGAAGAGCCAATGTTAAATAGCTATCCAAGTCTAGTTTCTAAGTTTTGATTAATTGGATTAGAGATTAGATGACCAAATCTTAGCGAGTCAAAACTATACCGAAGTCATCAATCTGTGTCAGCTACTGACGTCTCCTTTAAAAATGGCATGTTTATTTGGTGTATGGTTTTTACTTTGCCTGTTAGTTCAGCTTGTTCATTAGATTCCACGTATGAGTGAAATCATATACTATTTGTCTCTCTGATTTTTAAATTCCAGAGGAAAAGGGCATCAACTTCTACAATGCTATTTCACACCCGTTGCCACAGTTTCCATGACTAAATAAATATCAACGAGTTCAGTGAAAACTCCAGTTAAACCAGAGGCTCTTCCAGCTGCTGTGCAACTGCAAAAAAACAACATAGATTTGGGGGAAACTTCTCAGTGAATGAGGAAAATTCTATTTTAAACCGAAAAGAAAATCCTATTTTATTTTTGGAGTTAAATTTCAAAGAGTTTCTGTAGTTATTTCAAATTTGTCATCCCTGCCTTGCCACAGATATTTGAAAACCATTTTTTCTCGGGCTCTGAATGTAGAATACATATTTCTAGGTCCATCATCTCTCATAGCAGGACAGCTCTGAAGGCATCTGAGTATAGTTCACTGAGCTAATGAAAACTGCTAACTTAATTTATTCAAACACAGGTCGATGTGGAGATTGGATTGCCACCTCAGGTTTTATGATAAATTATTCTGTTTACAGAGCGCTCCCCATTTCCATAGTCAAGTTGGTTTCGAAATCTTCAAATGTTATGTATCTATTGTATTTGTTAAATTACTAGATGGAGCTACCTGGGAAGTAATTATATGTACCGTGAAGAGCAATTAGGCAATTTTATTGATAGCAGGATCCATGTAGCCTAATGAACACTGATGTAATTTTTTAAAAATCATCAGAAATTTCTGCCTTGTTTTCAAGTACACTTCCCCATCAAAAGATAGGTGTAAACAAAACGGCACAGGAAAGCATTCGGAAGGTGGGTCCTTTCCTAACTAAACTACCTCCTTTCCTTGTCCTTTCTCTGCTGCGTTTCTGCAAATTACCTCACCTGTCCCATCTCTCCAAGTAAGGTTAATACCTCCTTCTTTCTATGCATCATTCTCCCTATTTTCCTCTTTGATTGTGCCTCACTGTGCAATGTAAGGGCCACACACCATTGGAAGCCAGTGACACCCACCTCTCCCCAAGTACATCCCCTGAGAAATGCTCTGCATTTTCTTGGTCTACCTTTGAGTCTATGAATCAATTTGTCAATATGCTTCCAACAAATGTAACCTGACAACTGTCCAAAGAATCTCTTGATATTTGCAATAAATCTCTGATGTCTCCACAAAGGCCAGCTGGAGGAGCCCGGCCACAGCCTCTTTATTAACAACACGCAAGTTCCAAGGAAATTACCATCCTAGGGTCAAAGCCTGATCATTAGGAATGGGAGCCAGTGGATAAATGCTCCTCGCTCACTTTCCGTGGGCCGGACAGTTCTAAGGCACAGCCTCCATCCGTCTAGTCAGGATCAAGCCCTATGGACCAGTAGGAGAAAGTGTTCTCGTCTTTGGGTTCACCTCTGTCTTTGTTTCATTTTCCCCTGTCCTCTACTTCTGACCTTGAGATTTCTTGAGAAAAAAAAATTAATTCCTGTAAGCCTTTATCTTTGGTTCTGTTTTCTGGAATCTGACTCCTCAACTGACATAAGTCCTGAAATGTTTGCAAGGAGCTCGTCCTCATACATTCTTCATGTCTATCCTGTGTTTACTTGACCCATATTAATGTAACATCTACATGCACCATGTGCTATTGTAAAGATTGTAAAATATTATCTAACTTAATTCTTCAAAAACCCTATTAGGTGGGTACTATTACCATGACTGTATTACAAATGAAGAAATGGGAACAGAAAGTTTAAATATTTTCCCAAGATCACATATCCGATAAGTGGATGAGCCACAATTCTAAAGCACACAGTTTTGCTCTAGAATACATGGTGTTCTCAAATTTAACAAATACGCTGATACCTTTTTGATTGCTGTTGTAACTGTTACAGTGATAGATCAGTGAGGGCCTTACTCATCTCAAGTACGTTTGCCAATTTATGAACGACATCCTACTACATTTTATATTCCTTGCATGGCAAGCCCCATCAATAATCAAAAGAATACATCCCGTTATGGAAATGCTTATCAGATGTCTGCTTGTGACAAGTTTGCTGATGTCCCATTGGCCAAAGCATATCACATGGCCCTGTCCCGAGACACTGTGGAGGGAAATATACAGGAGAACAGACACCAGGAAGTAGCAGGAATTTTAAACAATTTTTGAAGTTAATATTGTAAACACTTGAGTATAAATACAATAAGAAATGCTGCAAAGGAAGACTCATGTTGGCGCAGTCTGCCACCATGATAGACACAGGTAAAACAATGGAAAATGCAGAACAGCTAACTGAGACATTCTTTGGAACATATGTTAGTACGATTGATATATCAGGAATTTATCATAGCGGTTAAAGATAAGAGCAACAGCCATGATGGCCAAGCTTTTTAAAATGCCTTTGGTAATTGGGCCAAAAATGACAAAAAAGACAAAACTAGAGATCCTATCTACACTAATTTTGTTCATCTTCCCTTTTCTGGAGATGACAGAAATTACTTTATCAACAATAAAAATTTAAAAAAAAACCCCAAATCCTACTTGTCCTAGTTCTGAAATTCTCATTTAACAAACTTGCATTTACCTCATTTTTATTTAAGTCCCTGATAGATATATGAGATATAACACTTTTACTAATACTTTGAAATGTCCAGATAAAAAGCACAGCTAAACAGTAAGTAAATGCACTGCGCCATTACCTTTTATGGTAGTTACAGGCAATTTGAGGGTATTTTTTGCAATATACAGGAATACGCTCTGTTAAGAAGCAAAATCATTATAAGACTGAATGGTCTCAACATTTTCTGAGCAGAAATTTAATATTTTTCATTCTCATTCAAGAAGTCAGCATTCTCAGAAAACACATTAAGTTCAACATATTCAGCTGTTTTAAAGTTACCTGAAAAGAGAAAATAATGCACTTTCTTGTACTAGAAAAAATAATTGCAGAAAGTCTGTACATAATTTAAAAACAGCTTACATTTATAACTTCAGACTCTCTAAATGTTGATTATTCAGTAGGAAACAAATGCTTAGCTAAATCTGAAAGCTACAAAAAAGCCCTTTTGTGGAAGCGTTTACCTTTACAAGGCTGGTGCCTCTTTGTATTTTTGAAATGCATGCAAAAATCTTAAGATGCGACCCCCATGTTAGCCCCAAGCCCCTAGAAAAAGATCCCAAATGATCCTCAGAAGATTGTCCTGTCTACAAGTCAGAACTGAAGGAGGCAGAAGAGGCCACCTTCGTGGCGATATAATATCCAGAAAAAGGCCAGCTTAGTATCAGTCCTTATTCAAACACAGAAGTGACAAAATAAGCCCTTTTTCCATCTTCTTATAGCAACTCGGAATGAACAGCTTACTTTTTGGCTGAAATTCATTGAGGAGTCTGAGACTCGGAAAGGGGAGAAGTTGCCATTGGTCAGATACCCTAATTTTCTACCTCCGGGAGTTCAACCACTCAACCTTATCTCTGGAATTAGAATTTGACCTTGGGTGCATCTTTAGGGCACCTTTAGGGTAAGAACACAAATTCGATGCTCAATGCCTGCCCCCCACTGCCCTCCCTGAGACCCTCACTCCCAGACCTAAACCAAATTGGCCTCTCCAGCACTCACATGAAATGCCCAGTTGATTGGCCCAAGTTAAAATTACACACCTCCAGAACTGCCTCCTCGTCATCACCGGGAGACTCCCCAGAGAGGAGTTGAGGGAGCTCTGAAAGTTCAATGGAACCCATTAGACAGCAATGCCAAGGCCCTGGGTACCCACAGAATGGGCTAAAGAGGGGTATGGGTGGATGACTCTGTGTCAACCGGTCTTCTAGGTCCTCTGGACTCAGTTCCGTGTGGGGGGTGGGGAAGGCTGACCCTACAGTGAGCTTGGCTCCTGTCAGTGGCTTTGGCTGCTCACTCTAAGTGCTATAATGCTTATCTATTGCAAACTCATTGCCATCCCTACATTTCCATCTACTGCCCTCTCGTCTTTCTTGATTTCCCTGAAAGGATTAGTTTGAGAGCATTAATACAGTACTTGTGTCCTCCGAACCAAGTTTCCTCCTTCTTTTGTCATGTTTGAATCCTGTGTTCCATATCATTTGGCTGAGTGATATTTTTTAAGGTAACATTAAACACAATTCTATGTTTACACAATGGCTTATAATATCGTATGCTGTCATCATACGTCAAGGTTAAGAGCCTAGAGTCGCATTGCCTTTGTTTAAACGCCGGCTGCACGATGTACAGGGTGGCTGATGTGAAGGAAATTATATATCACATCAGTGTTTCAATTGCCTCTCTCGTAAAATAAGGACAGGTGTATCTACTGTACAGGAGTCTTATAAAGATGAAATAGGCGAAAAATGTAGAGCACATGGAATGGTTTCAAGTAAATAGCAGGTACCTGGCAGAGGGTGGCTATTGTTGATATTCTCACCGTCATCATTATTGGCAGTGATTCTTAACATTGCTTGCAAATTAGAATTAGCTTGGGGCACTTTTAAGAAGGCAGCACCTCAAACCAACTAAGCCAGAAGTTTTGGAGTAAGACCCAAACATGAATAATTTGTAGTGTCACAACCAAGAATACATTTTCCTTTTTCTTTTCAATTTCATGATACTGCCTTATTAATGAGCCTGGAATCTACTATGCACCTGTTATGGTTCAGGTTGTCCTCCACGCTATTCTGTCATAAAAATTTCTAAGCACCTATTATCTGGTCTGGGATGTAGAACAGCTGACGCCGGGCAAATACATGCCTGCACAGTGGGAAAGACAAACAAGGATAATGAATAAGCAAATACAGGTAAGTACTGTGAAAGTATTGAGAAAGTCATTAGTATGATGACCCAGAGGGTAACTGTGAACATGGTAGGGGGTACTTAAAACACAATGGTCAAGAAGACCTCCATTTCTTTGCTTCTCATCACCCCGCAGTCTGTAGAGCTGCAGAATCTTGGACTCCATCCCAGGCCGCAACAGAATCTGCATTTATGTTACCCACAACCCGACTTTCAAGATTATTAACTCATGGCAAATGCTTCTTTTATAGCTTTTGCTCTAATTATTTTGAACTGAATCCTTGACAGCATATGAATATATCTATAAACACTTTAGTATGCATCATTAAAGATAAAGACTCTTTTCCTAGGCTTTTAATTTGATCAACCAAATAGATGGAGATACTTTTTTTAAACCAAGATATTGAAAATGGAGAGGGAAGTTGATGAGGGTGGGTGGAAAGGGCCAGCAAACAGGAGGTAGCCTTTCGCCAGAGTAAACTGCAGTCTCGCTAGGCAATCCGGTAGAACCAGCAAGGAAGCAGGTGCACACGGGGTCCAGGAGACCGGGGGAGCTCTCCGAGCTGGACTATATGCCCAGTGGTCATCCATATATAGGTGGCCTTTAAAGGTACATGACAGCATCCAAGGAGAATGTAAATAAATATGGAAGAAACCCAGTCCTAGGCCCTTGGGCATATAGGTGACAGGAGGAAGGCAAAATAAAAGGACCCTAAAAGCACCAAGCTGACGAGACTGGAAAAACAACAAAAGCAAACAAAAAAACGAGAAGACTGTGACATAGTAGGCCCTCCCACAAGAGAATGTCCCTGGGGGGAAGGCCCCATGGAATTGAATGATGCAATGTAAGGTGTGGACGTGTCACTGTCTGTTGGATTTGGGAACTGGTAACTCAGGAAAGAGGTTTGGGAAAAGGGGCCACAAACGGAAATGGAATGGATGTTAGAGTAAGCAGGCAGCCCACAGTTGCCCCTGAGAGATTCATGCCTCCATGGGTGAGGAAAATACCAAAGTGTTTGAATTATTTCTTTTTGGAATATAATCTAGATACAGCAGAACAGTGAATGCAGATGAACTAGGAGAAAATAAAAAGAATGTATACAGACAACTTGTGAAAGAGCAAACCGGTGAGATGAGAGCTGAGCAAGTTTATGGTTTCAAGCAAAGGTTTGTGTTCTTAAGTGTTTCTTCTTCGTGGGTTTGTTTTCTTTATTTTATGGAGGAGAGATCATTGGGGCATGCCGTATCCTGAAGGGAATGATTATGGAGAGGAGAGGAGGGGTAACAGGTAGATTAAATTTAAAGACTGTAAGAGGGAAAGGGATTCAAGTATGCAATTGGATTTAAAAAAAGAAGGAGTAGCTTTGGGGGATATGTGTACTGAAAAATTTGTAAATGAGCTTGTGGGAAGGTGGTTGTCTCTTGCGGTTTTAATTGCTTTCACTGAAATGTCAGGGAAGTCTGTACATACTCAAACACATTTAAATGAAGTAAGTGAAGTAAGAAAAAAACACTTCGTTGTTTGGTTTTCTTTATAAAAGCAATCAGAGTTGTTCATGAAGATATGTCAAATACCTGGCAAGATTTGTTAGAAGAAAATATAAACTATAACAACTGATTAAAAGCTGGGGAATAGAAAATGCTAGATTCTTTATGCCTACAGTTTTTCTTTTTCTTTTTTTAAAAATATATTTTATTGAATATGCTATTACGGTTGTCCCATTTCCCCCCCTTTATTCCCCTCCACCCTGCACACCCCCTCCCACCCACATCCCCCCACCTTAATGCATGTCCATGGGTTGTACATATGAATTCTTTGGCTTCTACATTTCCTATACTATTCTTAACCTCCCCCTATTTTCTACCTACCATTTATGCTACTTATTCCCTTTTTTAAAAAAAAGATTTTACTTATTTTTAGAAAGAGGGAAAAGGAAGGAAAAAGAGAGGGAGAGAAACATCAGTGTGTAAGAGAAACATTGATCAGTTGCCTCTTGTACAAGCCCCAACTGGGGACCGAACCTGCCACCTAGGCCTGTGCCCTGACCAGAAGCCAACCCGTGACCTTTCACTTTGCAGAACGACCCCCGACCACTGAGCCCCACCAGTCAGGGCACCTACAACTTTTCTTTATTCTCTCATCTGAGGAGTCTAAGACTGAGATTCAACACAGACTTTCATTACATGAACATGGATCGCATCCCATCCAGCAAAACACACTCTAATGTCTGCTGGCGGAGGCCACCCCCTGTGTGTGGTCTGCCTTGGAAGAAGATTATTGGAGATCTCATGGGTGAGACTGTTCTTGTCTCCCCAGATGTCACGCGGAGGTTTATCCTAATTGGAACCCCACTCCTCCCACATGACTGGTGAAAGCTTCCGAGAAAAAGCTAACGGATTTCCTTTGAACAGAGGAAGGAAAATCAATGTTGAAATGATTCTTAAGAGACAGTCTGGTAACAGAGAAGCAAGGAACTAATAGCGGTATGATTTTTAACAAGTTACACGAGGGAAATAAATTGCTATAGGGAGCTTTTTGTTGTTGTTGTTTTTTGTTAACACTTAAGTGAAGCTTCAGAACTAAAGATTTGAGTGTATTATTGAAAGGCATTATGAGCAAATACCTCTTTTCCTGGTTCTTTCAGTAGCTAAAATAATATCTGAAGTGGTCCGTTGATGTATTTTCTCTAGGACCAGACACTTTTAAACTAGCATATCAGCATGAATATCTGATAATAAGACTTTGTAAGATTTAAAATAAATCCTAGAGTTGAACGCTCACATTCAATTGTATGATGTTGAAAAGACCCTTAAAATAAACCAAAGCCACAAATTCTGAAATCTTAGCTACTTAATACACGTAAATGGTAGGACTCACAAAAAGATTTGAAAATATGCCTCCATTTGATCATTTTTATATGCTTTGGGAAAAAACTAACATACATTGTTTAATTTCTCACATTCCCTCTGACCTGAAGGAGGAGACCAGCATATTTGCTTTTGATGTAAGAATCAATTAAAAAGGTTCTGGTCACATCGGCTACACATTTTTTCAGCTACATCAAAGGCCCCATACTAAGGACAGAGTCTTTCTTCCATTAAATCCTCCCTTGCAGCTAAACTGAATTTTTAATGATAACGTGACCTGTGAATATCTTCCTTGTCATCCCCTTCTCTTAACTATTTTAGTGTGCTTGTGTGTGTGTACAAGGATAATTGAATCTTTTAGCAGATTTAGTGAAGAAAGATGAAATACTGTTCCGGCTCTTGAGATTGCTAATACTTGTTCATTAATTTCTGATAAACTCTACATACTTTATGAGTGTTTTCAATTTGGACACTATTTATCATTGATGTTTCAGACACATCTAATTAACTCCTGTTTTTAAACGTACACTTTTAAAGTCAATTTTATTTTTCCCCGTAGTCCTGCACAAAAATTTAAAAGTAAAATTTGATTAGAAATTAAAAAAAAAAAGCAAACTCTAGTTTTGTACTTCTCCCCCTTTTCCCATTTTGCTGCCTGGGAGCTGCCATTCCAAAGTTCCTTTTTTCTCTTTCTCGGTAAGCACCCTTTTTAAATGAAGTACATCCTCAGGCTGGATGAAGTGTGTAAATATTTTAAAATTTGCACGATTGAAAATGTTTATAATATATTCTCTCACCTATTTGATAAGGTGTTTGGAACCATCTTCCTGCAAAATTGTAAGAGTGCTGTTCCCCCTGCTTCCAATTTTCAGGAGGGTGGTTCTAGTGAAATGCCAGATGATTCATAGGGGACTTTGAAAAATTCCACATCTCAAAACTCTTTTGGGTATTTATTTCTTTACTCCCTGGTAGTAGGAGGTTTCTCAATAGTGTTTTAAATCTGGAGACCGATGTCTTTCAGTTCTGGAATATTTTTGTTATACATATTTTTGATAATTTCTCACCATCATTTGCTCTCTTTTTCTAAGACTACTACTTAAGCGTTGGGCCATTTGCATTAATACTCCTAATTTCTTATCTCGTCATCAAAGAGTCCACCACTATCTTTTTGATCTACTTTATGGTAAATTGTGTCAACTTTTCAACTTATCTTTGGCATTTGCATTCATGAATTTTTTTATTAACATCATCGACATCAAACTTCATCATAGCACAACATCACTTTCTCTCCTGAAGGCTATATTTGGCTTCTCTGCTGCTTCTCTGCTCCTTCTACCTCTGTTGTGTGTGTAAGTGCCTTTTGGTTTTGTGTTTATAGGTTCTACCTGTCCTTCTATGTATGTCTATGTATGTCTATGGGCTTCCCCAAATGCCTGAGGATATCTGGGGATCTGTTTCTGGTTTCGGGTGAGGCACTCAATAGCTAAGCAGAAATTTTGTGGCACCCAAGAGAGTCCTGTTCACTTCATGGTTTCGTTGTTGGGCAGTCAGTCAGCTATTTATCTTTTTGTGGAAGATCCCCAAATGTCTATACTTCAGTGTCTTTCCTCCAGGGCAGACCTAGTTACCTCGAGGAGACCTTTTAATGTTCCCAGATTTTGGAAGTAGAACAGAGTGGGCAATCATACCCTTCATCATGAACTGTCCTTAATATTTTTATGTACGGGTCTTATGCCTCCTCTTTGTCTTCTGTCCCTATATCAAGAGTCTGGCACCTGGTTTCCTCAGACAATATCTCAGACAACATGTGACCCGTCTCAGAGAGTGCTGAGAAAGATGGGAAGAACCAGGTTTGTAAGACAACCTTGGAGTCTATAGCCTCTTATACAAAGTTGAAAAAAAAATACATGTATCCATGCTTCACTACTGCCTACAGAGTACCTTTTTTATTCATTTCCTTTCTCTCTCTTTTTTTTTGGGGGGGAGGGGGGGTCCTATACCTTAGCCTTTTTCAAATGATCTCTTGCACTTATATTTTTATCTGAAGAATCCTAAAATTGGGGTTCCTCCTTCACTCATGTTCAGTTTTCATTTAAAAGTCCAGAGTTATACATTTCTTCATGGTGTATCAAGAATGCAGTTTATTTTTCTGATTTTTATTTTCCTCTTAACTTGGGGTGATCATTTAGGAAAATAAAAATGTCTTTCCTCTGCTTAAACTAAAAATTGAGTATACTTCCAAATATATATGATGAATTTATCTATAAACTTTTATTCATGTAAATGAAGAAATGAAAGTTAGGTAACAAAATAAGTAAAAAACAAAAGTCGATAAATCCTGAGAGAACTTTTATCTGAAAACTTCCAAGTGGTTTTTTTTTTTTTTTTCTGGTTTGGGTTTGTTTCATTTTTGCTTCCACATAAAATGTTAGGCAATCTACTATTCTGGAAACCATTTATAATACATAATAGCCATTCCATGGCACTGACTGAGGAGGAACAGAAATCTGTGAACGGTCAATATTGTATCTCTATAGTTGGTTTTGTACTCCATACTTACTCAGGGTAAAGATGTAGTCACTGCAAAAATGGGCATTGAGAACATTAGGAATGAACCTTCAAGGGTGCTTCTTACTAGAAAGGTTTCAACATCTGGTCTTTGCATTCATTCTGTCCTTGACTAGAACCTTCTCCATTGATCCTACATAATAGGTCTTCTTTCTAATTACTTTGATTCTCTGTGACTTCTCTAATTAGGGAAATAACCTCTTAAAAATTCTATATATGCACAATTTTGTTTAAGGAATGTTAGAAAAGAATTGATAATGCCATATGCAGTATTGCAATATAGCTAATTTAATACAAGTGTGTGGGGGGTATATAAAGTTACATGTTTACATTTTGTTTAGTCAAGTAGCAAAAGTATTCCTATAAAAAGTCCACTATCATCACAATTATTAAATATGTTGCTATAGATAGTAAGTGGTAACAATAGGCAAAGGGATAAAATAGATACACACAGAACATGGATGAAGCAGAACTGTACAATTATAATCATAATTATAGTATGATTGCCTATGATACTTAGAAAACTCAAGTAGAGAGATAAGTGTTACCACTTATAATTCAGTATGATGTGTAAAATTAAAATTTTAGAAATTATTAGCTATCACATACAAATTTTATTCAGCTCTGCAACATAATTAAGGAAAAATATTGTTTACAGGATAATTCTACTATGAAGTTATAAAATTTACAAGAAATGTACAATATCTACGTAAAATGCTTTAAAACTTTACGGAGGCACACATAAATAAGTCTTGAAAAATTGACTTTTGTCCACTTTCTACAAGATTCAAAGTTAAAAAGTAACAATTATCACCAAATTTTACTATAAATTTAATCACTTCCCATACAAACATCGTCAAGTTCTCCTGTTTGTCTTATTTTTGCTTTTGTTTTGAAATAAGGCAAACTAACACTAACACTCATATAGAAAATTTAACATTTAAGAAAAAAGGGAAAAAAGTAAAGAGTGGTGACTAGTTCTACTGCATATTATATTTAAGCACATTTTAATGTTAGATTAATTCAGTTTGGTGCTGGGTCTGAATAGACAAACACATGATACAAAGAATAAAGTCCCAAATACAGTGAAATGCACAAATATTTACCTAATGAATAATGCTGATGAAACTCAAAATCATTAAGAACCGATGTGTTTTTCAACAAACGGTCTCTAAACAGCTGGATAACAAACAACAGCGAAACGAAATGAGAGCAAAGCGGGAGCTCTGTATCACTTCTTACACCCGAATGCTTAATCCCAGATTTAGCGAAGATTTAGCCACGACAATAAATAAAATACACAAAAGCCTGCGTTTAGCAAAAGCTTTTCTAAGTATCACCCCAAATCCAGAGGCTACAAAAGACAACATGATAAAAAAGAATAAATATCAGCAATCTGTGGATGTCAAAACACTATAAACAAATTCCAAGATAAAGAGCAACTGAGGATAAATGGGATCTATTACAAAAATCTTACTTTCTTAACAAGCAAAGGACTTCAACATCAGCAAAAGGCAAAAATAACCAGATGCTAATACAGAAAATAATTAAACAATGGACTACAGTTAAAGAGACTGAAGTGCCTTTTAAACCTATGCTCTATGCTCCATTACACTTATGTGAAGAAAAAAATTATTAATTTAAAATATAAATTACAGGCTTTAGGCATTCATATGGGTAAAAATTAAGATGTTCTATTTCGCTAACACTGTGTAACCCACCTTAGAGATCCACAGAGGGTCTGCCCCACCCAATTTACAGCCCTCCCAAGCTGCTTTTCCAGGAGAATGGCTGGCCTTGCCTCCTAAATCCTATCAAACAAGCAACAGCTGGCTTCAGGGAGCCCTAGTGGCAGACAGATTAGAGTCACAGCTTGGCTTCACCTGGGAATCTCCAAGCCCAGCACAAGTAGCGGCCATCTCAGGTTGCTCAGATCTCAGGCAAGGTGCCCCGGGGAAAATACAGGTTGGGGCTGACCTTGGCTTGCACCAAGGGGGGAAGCACAGGGCCTGTGCACCCATTGGACAGCTACAGACCACGTCGGAGCACCACCACCTTGTCCCTGCAGAGCTGACCCTCCATGGAGGGTGCAGGTTTTGTGGTGAGTGGTCACAGCCAGTCCTTGTGGCTGACTGGCCTGGGTAAATCCCTCCCACTGACTTGCCAACCACAACCAAGGCTCAACTACAAGAGGAGGGTGTGCTCAGCCCACACAAAGGGCGCACCTCAGGTACCCAGCTGGGGTGATATGGGAGGCAGTGCCACTGGACCATACAGGACATCTACTGCATTAGGCAACACTACCAAAACACAGAGACAGAGCAGCTCTCCCTAATACACGGAGACAACACAAGGAGGCTGCTAAAATGAGGAAATAAAGAAACATGGCCCAAATGAAAGAACAGATGGAAACTCCAGAAAAAGAGCTAAACAAAATGGAGATAAGCAACCTATGAGATGCGGAGTTCAAACACTGTTTATAAGGATGCTCAAGGAACTTAGTGAGGGTGTCAGCAGCATAAAAAAGACCCAGTCAGAAATGAAGGACACACTAATTGAAATGAATAATAATTTATAGGGAAACAACAATAGAATGGATGAAGCCAAGAATCAAATCAATGATTTGGAACAAAAACCAACCACACAGAACAGTAAGAAAAAATAATCCAAAAAAAATGAGGATAGTAAAGTAGCCTCTAGGACAACTTTAAGAGATCCAACATTTACTTCATAGGGGTGCCAGAGGGAGAAGAGAAAGAGCAAGAAATTGGGAATCTATCTGAAAAAATAGTGAAAAAAAATTTCCCTAATTTGGTGAAGGAAATAGACATGCAAGTTCAAGAAGCACAGAGATTCCTAATTATGATGGATACAAAGAGGCCCACTCCAAGACACATCATTATTAAAAGGCCAAAGGTTAAAGATAAAGAGAAACTCTTAAAAGCAGCAAGAGAAAAGAAGTTAGTTACCAGAAGGTTGCCAGATGGGAGGGGCAAGTGTGTGTGGGGAGGAATGGGTGAAGAGGTGAGGGACTAAGAAGTGCAAATAGGTGGTTAGAGAAGAGCCATGGGGATGTAAATTACAGTACAGGAAATGGAGCAGCCAAAGAACTTGTACACATGACCCACGGACATGAACAATGGTGGGGGGATTGCCAGAGGGAGTGGGGGGCACTGGGTGGAGGAGAACAAAGGGGGAAATATTAGGCCAACTATAATAGCATAATCAATAAAATATCATTTTAGAAAAGTTCCACTTGGTATGAATACACCAAAATAGGAACTAACACACTTAGGGGGAAATCATGAATTCCTACCTTATTAAAGGTTATTCTACAGTCCCTATCAATGAAAATAATGCTCACACCATTAACCTTCAATTCGTTAGAACATACCCAAAGGTATACTTGCAAAGATGTGTGTTTTCTTATTGCAACTAATTATTGTACAAAATACCAGTAATATTCCCTCAAAAAGAGTTACTTTATAATTAGATGCATATATGATTGCTTGTGACAAAGAGAATTTGGATTTAGGATTCAGGGGTGGGAAAGAGACATGTCATTGCCTTCCTCTTCTGGCTGTTTGACCTTTCACTAAGTGCATATGTTACTTTTTTAAATTTACACACCCCCACACACACACTTAAGACAATGCTAGTAAAGAAAAATAACGCGATCAAAAAGTGAAGAGTGGAAAAGTATAATAAAGTCAAGAGTTACTAGGCTGATTCACAAAATGTCCGAAAAGTCACTCTATGAAGTCTGTGTATATGCAAGAGTCATGACACAAGTAAGCTTGTCATGATGAGTTCATGGCCATTTGTACATTGATGACAACAGGGTCAAGAATGAGTATCAATTTCTAAAACAAACACAACCATTTCTGCCCCAGAGGCCTGTCAGCTGAAAGAGACAATGGGTAATACACTTAGCTGGATCCTTACATTAGAAAGTGACACGATTTACAGAAAGCTCTCTTTTTATGTAATGTTAGTATTCCAAAGTTTATCTCAGAGCACTGGAAAAACAGATTTTATAGAGGTGCATTAGGGTGGACTTCAGGCTTTCTGACTGTAGGGCTTAATCTAGTAATACAATTTAGAATAAGCGTCCATGGGTATTATTTTTCTCCGCTGAAGAATTGAGCAGCAGTAAATTCGATACTATAGTCCCTGACAATTACTTGGAATATAGCAATTGTATGTTCCAGGTAAATGCAGAGCTGCACCAATCAGCAAGACTGGGGAGAGGAGAATGATTTGTTTGTGAAAACTAAAGAGCCACTAGAACATAGATCTCAATGCAAGGCAATGAAAATGCCATCTTCCATTTGGATCATGTAAGGCGGGCGCAGTTTATAAAGCTCTCTAACATAAATTGACATTTTTGACTGGAGCCACAACTGTGAGTAGCAAGGGAAGCTATTATTACGGAAGAAGAAACTGACTTTGGGTGATGTGGTCAATTTCATAGGGGCAGATAAACGGCCAAGCCAGCTCTGAATGCTAGACTTTTGATGTCAAATTTGGGTTCTTTTCCTTATATCTAGTTTACTGACTACAATATATATTCATATATATTCATACTTATATTCATCCATAAAATAACAATATAACATAATAGTATAATAAAAAGTAATATATTTATACATATTTCAATATACTTTTTTCATCCCCTAGGGACATTCTCTTTTTTTTTTTGCTGTTTATTTTTCCAATTCCAAATATGGTTAACTCTCTTACACTTTCTAGGAATCTACTTTTTTTTACTTGGCTGGGATTTTGGATATAGACAGAGCTATGGTGGGAAAGGGTATGGAGTTAAGCGGTAATACACACACCCACCCCCATCTCTGACACACACACGTACAAACATATGTAAGGACAGAACATACCTGACTGCTGGTGAGGAAAAGGGGAGCCACTGGGGTCTGAGAAGAGAGATGATGTCTAACAGACACATACCTGACAATACCAAGCTAGAGAGAATTATAGAGAAGATATGGGAGGGGAGAACTCAGAGAAGATATGGGAGGAGAGAATTTCCTTGCTCATCCTATGAGAGGAAAGAAGACAGACAGAAGCTGTAGCAGAGAACGTTCGTTGGCCAGTATCGGTCCTTACCCTGCTTTCTCCCAAGGCCTGTAGCAAACCAATATTTAGATTATACTGCAAACAAGGCTATGAGAACACATTTGTATGTATTCTATATTAACTTTTTTGTTAATTAAGTTAGTATAGCTTAGCCTCACAATGCTATTTGTTAGTACTAAGAAGGAAGATGTAATCAAATGTTTTCATTTTTAAGTTTTGATAAATTTATCAGAGGGCTAAGAAGGCAATCAAGCTATGTACAGAATGGACTGCGGGTATACATTCCTAAGTGATGCAAACATCTGACCTTGTGCAGACATGTTTTTCAGGTTATTAATAACTTATCCATACAACTGACAGAGGAAAGTGAAATCAAATGTCTGGAAGCATTGTGTAAATCGTTAAGCCTATACACAGAGGAAGAACTCCGTAGTGAACTTGCTTTATCATCACTACGAGGTTGCAAGCCTCTTCAGACTGAACCTCATTTTCCATTTCTCCCTCGTCTATAACACATTGCTTTGGTTATTGTCATTATTGTCATGCACGGCTTTCTAAATTCTTACATTAAGAATTTTTTTGATAGATAAATATACGAAAATTTTTATTTTCTGAATCACACAGGCATAGAGCGAAATGCTGAATTACATTGGTTATGCCACTTAAAAATTAAGTGAGTAGGTCACTGAACCTAAAATAGTTTTAATAATAATTATCCTGTGACATTTTCATGAAGATGAAATAACTCATTTGAAGAACTTGTAAAATGTGAGCAAACATCATTAGTAGTCACTATTAATTGATTTCCTTGACCACAGGAAGAAATCAGGCACTGTTTTGGAAAACACTAGTGATGGGAATATTCTGGGTCTCAAAATACTGCATCTCATCCAAACAATGCTATAGTTTAACTGAGTTTTCAGAGTGGCTACTTGTTTGCCATTCATATCTTTGAAATTAGCTATAGTCTTTCAAGGAAAGATACAATTGAGAAGGCTTATGCCAGGTTTAATTTCATGATTTGGCCCAACACGATGTCCATATCTGTCTAAAAATCAACTGGGGTTTCCTGTCACTCTCCAAAAGCAGATCTGCAAGACCCCAGATCCCTGTGAAATACAAGTTCCCACTCAGACAAAGGATGTATCTCGGCTCCAAATTGCTCTTCACAATTTTTACATTCAGGACATGACTGAAATAAGGAGCAATTTAGACTCCAGTCTCCCTGCAGAGAAATAAGTGGCGGGTACAGTCTCCGGGACAGGCGGAGCTCTGGATGGATGGGCCAGCCGAATACACACGCACACGAAAGACCAGTCTGGAGCACACATCCTCAGTCCCTTTGGCCACCTTGGGCACATCATCTGATGTCAGAAAGTCCTTGTGTGGAGGAAGTTTCTCTGAGGTTTGAATGTATTTGTGGGTTTGTTTTGTTTCATATTATTGCTGTCTAAAAAGTAATGTGATACAAGATTCCTGTTCTTTGGATTGAAAGCCACTGGCTTACCTTGTGCAGATATGTTTTTCGGGTTATTAATAACTTATCCACATCAGGAAAAAAGGAATATCAGATGCACATTACAAAAAACTAAATACACTCATTATTCTGGCATTCAGAAAATTCTGGGTTGATATTATGGATAAAAATCATTTTAGGAAAAAATTCTCAGCTCTGCATTCTTACTATGCAATAATGAGATAATGACTAGATCTAGCAGAACATGCATGGGTCACTTTTACACATGTAAATGACCACCAGCATGCAAATATCTGTTTATCTTAATCCATATCCATGTCGACAATTATGTATCTATCCATCCATTCATCCATTCATCCTCTGGGTCAAATTCAGTCAATTTCATGGCGAGAAGAAAACTGAAGCTAAAAGCAGCACATACCCATTATTATAGATACTGTCAATGCTAATTCTCATGTTATGGGATAGCAGTGACGTAGGACAAAAGAATTCTTCCACTTGGTATCATCAAGAATTGCCCGGCTGAGCACCCCATACAGGGAGAGGCAGAGGTGCCTGTTTAACAGGTATATGGGACACTGACTGGTTCATCCGCAGGTTTATGTTTCTTCTTAACCCAACTTTAAACAATTATTTTACGAGCTTCCTCTCATTTCTGCCTCTGACGAGAGTAGCCCATTTGATTTAATGTTGGCTTTATATTAAATTAATAGACATTTCTATTTCTAGACAGGGACTAGCTCGGAAACTGGAGAAGACTGTGGGATTTGTTTAAACAACAAAATACCAGTGACTCACATTACCATATTATTAATCACTCATTGGTTCCTAATTTTCCTCATTTTTTCAGAATGAAGTAAATTCCAAGGTATTAAACAACCTAAAACATTTATTTTATAAAAACACAAACCTAGACAAGTAATTGAAAAACACTGAAATAAAAATGTGTTTGTGTGTGTCTGTGGGTTTCAATAAAGAGATCCGTTTTGGCATGTGGGTGTGAAAATAGAGACCTGCGTGCCTTCCCTTTGTGCTTTGCAGGGAGAAATTTAATTCTTGTCAGGGTCTTCGCCTGGACCACGCACCTCGTGTATTTGGAAATGCCATCCTGGGGAGCGTGTGTGAAGAAAGAGGGGATGAAAGGGAAGAAGGGACACCAATCCAAGTCCTGTTGACACAGTGGCCACCATTGTGAGGGACAGATATGTGAGCTTGTGGGGCTTCAGAGGATCCTGGTTGAGAAATTCAGTCTGTGGGATATGAGTTGAGATGCTGTTAGGTTGCCCCTGTGTTAAGCCATTTGATGTCCATGCTGAACAGGCTGCCACAGTACACACAGGCCTGTGTGAAAGACACACATATTAAAATGGTTCATAAAAGGGAGTCAGAAAAAAATGAAAACAGACAAGCCAAAAGCATTCAGGAGGCTGGACTGAAACTATAAACTGAATTAATAAGATTAAATGAAAACCATACAATCTCCTTACATTATGAAAATTAAAGTTTCTCTTGGCATTTTATATTAAGAGCTTGGAAATCTGAGAGCCTTTTAATTATTAATATTTTAAACAGAACTCTTTTTGTTATATAGGAAAGAAGTTTTGTCAAACACATACATAACCTTTAAAAAAATCACCACTGCTATTTGAAATTACATTTGTTAAACAAAGAATTGTTAGGCTTCCTTCAAATTGCTTCTGTAGCACATATGTGTTAAAAAAAAAAAAAAAGCACAACTCCGTCTTTCGTCGCGTTTTTCCTCACATAATCAGACTGTGTCTGACCCCCGTAGTGTCCCGGCTAAAGTTAGTCGGGCACTCCAAAAATTCTATTTAATAAGCTAATTGTATATATGCAAAGTTCTCATTAGGAAAATCTGCACTAGTCACGCAGAGAGTTCTTTGACTTAACTTTTTGTCTGGAAAAACGATTATATCTGATTTCCATGATTTTAATTGTTGCAATCTTCACCCGAAATGCCACTAAATTCTCAGTGAACAAATTCATAATCAACATCCTATGTTTTACTTTGAAATGCCTCCTTCCCCTAAAGCAACAGAGACTCAGGTGCAGCAGAAAAAACACTCGATTGGGTGTCAGGAGCCTGGAGTTCTGCTCTGGGCTCCACCAGCAGCCAGGGGCCTACAGGTGGGGCAGCCGGTTCAGCCCTCTCAGCCTCGCCACCCACTTACTGGCCAATGACTAAGCAAAAGTTTAGCTCTAGAAGATTTAGAGTTAGGCTTTCTCTGATTTCAGCTCTGGTACTGAGCGAAACTGAGATTTGGGGCAAATCATTTAATTCCTCTGACTCTCTGTTCCATCAGCTGTTAATTAAAGTTTAAAAATACTGACTCAGGGTTTTTGTTTGTTTGTTTGTTTGTTTTGGTTTTGAGACATGAAATAACTTACATAAAGCAAAGAGGGTGACCCATTATAAGCAGTACTAGATTTTCTTATTATTTGCCCTTTTGCAGAATGCAGAGCAAGAACCCACTGGCCAAAGCTCTCTGCTACCCTGGGGCGCAGCCTTTCCTCACAGATGCTAAGCACTGGACTTCCCTCGTCCATCACGGGCTGAACTTGGACTTCCCACATCTTCCCTGAACCATGGCCTGCTTTGTCTCCTCCAGGAGGTTGACATGAGGATCCTGAAGTCTCGCTCCTCTCTCGTCAGAATGGACACACGCTCTGTTGCTATGTCCAACACGTGTGTGCACGCTCCCTGACGCGGCATCTCTCTGTGGCTAGTTTGCTCTTCTGTCACCACGGCACTCGACAGAGCTGTCTCCACAGTCTACCTTGGCTTCCTCTCTCACCCACTCCTCGTCCCCCTGTCAGCTGCTCTCACACTGGTTCCTGCAGACCTCTCTGTCCAGGGTCCTGAACAGACTGCTCTGTCCTCTCTCTCCCCTCTGGGCACCAGGCAGCAGAACCCAGCCCTCACCTTGTCTGAGGACACTCCCTCTCTTAGTTCCCTGTCACTTCTCCATCCTGAGTCTCCTGCTATTAGGAGTTGACTGATTTCGTCTTTCTACTCAGCCCGCCCTGGTGGGGTCAGCCAGGGTGCAGTCCTGGTTCTTCTCTTGAAACTAAATCCATTCCCCCAACCCCAGCAAAACATCTTAATTCCATTTCATGGTGTTCCTGAAGTATTAATGTTGAGTCCTTTAAAAAGTGGCTGGCACATAACAAGTGCTATATAAATATTTAGTATCATTGCTATTTTTACAGTAATTTAGGTTGTCACTCCCCCACTTAAACCCTTCTTCCCTTGTGCCCAGAAGAAAATTCAGCATCTTTATGTCAGCCTAGCCTTCCCTGCATCGCCTGACACCAGCTTCCCCCTCAATCCTAATTCATATCCTCCATCCCCTCTCATTCATTACCTTCTCGTCACATGGCTTTTTTTCCTTTTGAAGCTTCTCAGACTCGTAATCTTTCTTGTCTCTGGGATTTCACACACATTCACCCACCCTGCTTTCCCAGTCGGCTCCTTCACACCCTTTAGGGTCCAGTATGAGTGTATCTTCCTTTCCTTACACACTGTTCCATGGCTACATAGCCAGGGTTGCTCCCCACATCCCTGACCCCAGGCTTCTACCTGGACCCTCCTTTGTCTCCTTCACAGCACCCGTCACAATGGAATAGCTGATGTTGATGTTTTTTGTTCTCTGCCACAGTGTGAGGTTCAAGAAGGCAGGAATTCCGTGTTTCTCTCCACTGTGCAGTGTCCCGCACTTGCCAGGCACTCAAAGCTGTTTGTGCAAAATTAAGTAAGAGAAGACAAGGGAGAGCAGTTGCTTTCTTCCCCCTTTCAGTATAAAGTGCAACTTTAAGTGGTTCCACCGAGGAAGGATCTTACAAAGAAGTAATCAAGCCACATTAAACACACCCTGGCGAATGATGCCACAGTGAAAGTCTGCTGCCGTGACCAGTACAGCCCAGTAGGTTTGCACGGTCTCGCAAACTGAAAGGCCTCCAGCTCCATTCCAGGCCAAGGCACATGCCTGGGTTGTGGGTTCAGTCCCCAGTCAGGGAGCATGCAGGAAGCAACCCATCGATGCTTCCTTCTCACATTGATGTTCCTCTCACTCTCTTTCTCCCCCTCTTTCCCTTCTGAAGGAAGGAAGGAAGGAAGGAAGGAAGGAAGGCAGGAAGGCCTTTTGCATTTCTGCATTTACTGTATTTTTTAATGAATGAAGAAAAGGATCGATACTATTTGTAACATGTCTGTGTAATACCACAAATTGTCCCTGCTTCTAAATAAAATGGAATATCTTGATTTTAACATGTTAAAACATTTGAAAAAATAATAGTCTGGTTTTTTTATTTGCAGAATGGTACTTCAATTAATAGACAGCATAGATTTCATACGTATCAAGTATCAGGCTGACTGCTGGCTCTGACACCTTCTGACTGCTCCGCCTGAAGCCATCTGGTTTGATCTGCTCCTACACCTTCCCTCTGCTCAGACCAGGTCTTCTGTTCACCTCCAACACCTTCTGACTGTTGCGACCTGGCCTTCTGCTCCACTCCCACATCATCCGTCTCCTCCCACCAGGCCTTCTGCTGGCCTCTGACACCATCTGTTTCCAGAGACCTGGCTTTCTGCTCCCCTCCCACACCGTCCCTCTCCTCCCACCAGGCTGCTTGTTCTGCTCTCTGTTCCCCCATTGCCCTTAGGCGGCTGTCTTTCTGCTTGGCCTCCAGTGAGTTGGCTCTGGAGCACCAGAGGCATGGAGAGGTAATTCCATGGTTTTTCTAGAGAAGCACTTTTTTTTATATCTGATCTTCCTTCCCTTTCTTTCTTTTTGGGGGACCAGTGTTTCAACCGGGCTAGACCTTTCTGCCACCACGTGCTGGTCTGAGGAGTTTTGGATGAGTTTAAACTGACGCGTGACAGTGTCTTCTTTTCCACAAGCCAGACAATCCTCCTCTCCATGCAGGTGACTAGCCCCACAGGTCCTTCAGTTTTGCTTCTTTGCAGATATCTTCCTGACAGAGCTCCGTGTTCCCCGGGCTGGGCCTCGGTTTCGGGCTCTGAGCCGCACTGGTCCCTGCTGGAACTCTGGAGGCCTCTCCTGTGTGGGGGGGAGGGTGTCCAATGCATCAGCATGGAAGGGCTGGTTCTTGGGAGAATCATGTGGGGACATGTGTCTGCAAGATGCCACAGACTTGGCCACTGGTGTGGATCCAAGGGGCTGTTGTTTTTGAATGTCCTGCTCTTTAGAAAAGTCTACGTCAACATAACTCAGATTTAAGATTTCTTCCACCGCAGGTTGGTCGAGGTCATCGTCACAAAGGGTGAAGACACAGCCCGTGCCTCCGCTCCCCTCACCAAGGTTCTCCCGCAGGTCACTGCACGAGGCCTCACTGTCCTCGCTGGGCTCACTCTCCGGGCTGTGGGGGCCGGCAGTATCTCGGGACCAGAGGTGTTGCAGGCTCTGTCTGCAGTGGCATGTCTCACTGAAGACTCCCCAAAGGGGGAAGTGAATTCCCCTCCAAACATCCCACAGCAACTTTCAATCAGAAATTGAATGAGCAGGGTACTCTTTTTAATAAACTCGTTTTCTCGTTCTGAGCCGAAGGAAGTAGGAGGCCCAAGCATGCTGGGCGTGATACACACCACTAAACTAAACGCAGCATCTGACTGAAGGAGGGATGTCATTCCAAGTTGTGTAATGC
The DNA here is from genome assembly GCF_022682495.2 of Desmodus rotundus. Taxonomy (NCBI): domain Eukaryota; kingdom Metazoa; phylum Chordata; class Mammalia; order Chiroptera; family Phyllostomidae; genus Desmodus; species Desmodus rotundus. Next base: position 87,592,843 of record NC_071392.1, on the reverse strand, counting down.
CCCGAAAAGGGACCGCAGGAGAACAACGCTGGCTCTCGGAAGCTGGTCCAACAGTCTGAATTCTGTTTATTTCCCGTTCATCAATTTCTCGATCCATTACAGAGACTCAGTGACCACAGAGATCTGATGACAGAGCACTTCCAGGAATATTTGTTAGGAAATCTTTGAAAACAGATGTGATCACATAAACAGACTCAAGCTCTAGGTGGACTTCACCTCCAGAATGTCGTTTCTCTTCCAGCTCTCTGCAAGATTTCACGCTGGCGGACTGTCTAAATATTCCTTTGCTGAGGGGTCCTTTCTGATGAACACAAACAAGCATGTCCCAGGTTTGGGCACATTATCATGCCACAGAGATCTGGCAGAGACACTCCACACAGCTGTCCTGGCACAGGAGAGGCTGGTGACGTGGGCGACTCATCCATGCGAGTGCCGGAGCCCCCCCAAAGAGCCACCTGGTGACAGATCTTCTCCTCTGAAAGGTCTTCGGACCCGAACCCTTTAGCTGCTGGGCTGCAGTCAGGCATCTGGGCTTGAGGGTGACCTGGCACCGCGTCTCCCGGGGCAGCTGCTCCATGACGCAGAGCTCTTGGAGGCTGAGAGGGCTGGGGGCGTCCTCTGAGCCTTGCGCGGGAGTATAGTGGCTCCAAGACGGCGCATTTTGCTTGCATAGGGACATTCATGCCCACTAAGTGGACACGATGCCTTTTCTTCACCGGAATTGACCCATAACTGGTCATCTCCCTAAGAGCCAGTCATCCTTAAATTGGTAGTGACATGCTGATAACGTCACTCGCTGTATCTGAAGTCCTTGTTGTTCTGGTTTTGGAGTAGGCACCATTCCAGACGTGGTTGGTGAAAATGTTGAGGGGAACGGTCTTCAAATGGTCCTTCTCTTTCTCTAGACTGATGCACCTCTGAAGAAGACTGAAGGAGAAAGAGCCGTTTGTCCTTCTGTTCTCAGGAACTGAGAGTGGCCCCAAAGTTCACCGAGGGCCAGCCCAGGCCAAGCAATTGAGTGGCATTGGGGTTGCCTCCTCTGACTTCATACACAGCTTGCTATCCACGTGGCACTCAGTTTCGTTTTAGCTTTCATCTTCCACCTGTTACTACACGTGGTTTTGGTACCACAAGAAGATCCTCGTAAAAGGTATCTCCCGCACCTCTGCAGGCCTCTCTGGAGCTCTACCCGGCCCTCAGGGAGCAGAGTCCTGCTGGGGGACTAGAGTGGGGATAGAAATGCACGCGTGTCCAGGATACCAGAAGGCTTTTCCTGGGTACTAGGCCGTGTTGGGTGGGCTTTACCCTGGACAAGAGATGGAACACACCCTCGCCTCCTGCTAGGGCTTTCATTTTCTTCATCTCGGTTGCTGGGAGCCCTCCTGGACACCACCAGCCCTGATGACCTGAAAGCTGATGCCTGGAGACCTGGGGGGAGACCCGGTCTGGTATCTAAAAGAGCTGAGAAAGGCTCTGTCCTAGTCTTGGCCCCGCCCACCGGCTGTGGGAGGCGGGGCTTCCTGCCTACCTCCAGGTGGATGGAGAGGAGGGCTAGGCTGCTGCTGGGCCCACTCAGAGAGTGGTGAGTACATGGAGAGTCACGGCGAGATCTGGGAGAAGGGGAAGGGTGCTGGGTGACCTAGGAGAGGCGGTTCGGGGTCTTGTCCTGAGGGCGGTTAAGGCAGGAATTCTAGAAATAGTACCCAGCGTCTGTCATTAAATCACCATGGCGAAGGTACCGGGCACCCAGGTGCAAGGTAGGGGGGCGCACTGTTCCCTTGGTGGCCGATCTCGCGGGGCGGCTGGTGTCCTCACCTTCTTGCTGCGGGACCTCCCTCCTGTAGACATAACCTTTGGGGGCAGGTGCTCAGGATCTCTCAGCTGCAGGGGGTCCTGGAAGTTAGCCGACCCCCAGCCTTCGTCTCCCCTGGCAGGCTCATCAGTACTGAGAGAGGAGGGGGCCTTGGGCAGCATCTCTGGATCCCATGAATGTGGGGAGGACCCCAGCATTGCCCTTTCTTTATTCTCAGTTCCAGCAAATGCTGGATGAGCCTCCCTGGGCTGCTCCAGCAGGGCTGCGGGAGGCAGAGGGTTGGACCCAGCCCACTACTGTTCCGTAATGCAGGCAGGCACCACTCAGCCATAAGCCAGTATTTTAAATATGCTAAGTATTCGAGTCCATGTCCTTATGTTTACTTACTGGCTTTTCAAGCGTCCACTGTAGGCATCTGCACCTTCCAACAGTCTAGTTGTGACGGCTGCACTAAACACTGGGAAAGCTTTAGTCTGCGCATGGGACGTAATCCAACGTCCCAGTTAAAAAGCGGGTCTCATCCTCTAGAGAACCATTGGGAGCCACCTACTCTCTACCAGGAGCATCTCAGCCCTTTGTGGCAAATGGAGTCCTCCAGAGCCGCGGGGTGCCAGAGCGATTTACCTCCCCGGGGGTGGGAATTGCTACCCTAGAACCCTGGAAGACTCCATTTACCCCACACAGTGAACACGAGTACTAGAGAAGGATGCTTAGTGTATTTCAGAACAAAGCAGGGTTACGACAGAAAATAAAAATAGCTTAAATCTGCACAATCGCACATATTCAGGTCAAAAGAAAATGGTCTTGTAGCCAAGATGTCATTTTTCTTCCACAGGTATTTTTGGAATTTGTAGCTTTGGGACTTAGTGTCTTCTTCCTCTGCTTCATACATCAGGATCCTGCTGTGCGATATTGACACCTTTGCAATGAACACATAGGGCATGGAGATCAATCATAGGGAACGAGGACGGTTACACATGGAGAGGGTGCATTAGTTATTCATCCATTTTCCTGAAAGTGAAAATAAACTTGAGAATGCACGTGGATGTCACAATGTACTATTGTGCCAGTAGGGAATACCTGTGGTTTTCACTTGTGTAATGTTATCAAATTTATTGGGGTGACACTGCTTCGTAAAACTGTACAGGTTTCAGGTGTACAATTCTACGATCCATGATCTGAATGTTGCATTTTGTGTTCACCATTCAAAGTCAGCTTTCCTTCTGTGACCTTATATTTGACCCTCTCTTCCCTTTCTACCTCCCTGAACCTCCTTTCCCTCTGGCAGCCCCCCACCTGTTGTGTCCCTGAGTTTTGGTTGGATTGTCTTCTCTGCTCATTTGTTGCTTTCAGATTTACATCCCACGTACCAGTGACATCATATGGGTCCTCGCTTTTTCTATTTCCCTTAGCACGATGCTCTCCAGATCTACCCCGGTGGCTGCAAATGGCAATGATTCACTCAACATCTTTAAAGCCACCGAAAACCACTGGAGCTGCTATGATTGAACTGGATTTGGGGGTTCAAGACCTACAGACTTGATCCTTGGGTAACCACCCAAGAGAGGGCTGAAAGGTACCTTTTGGAGATGAAGGTCTTTGGGGCCCATTGGTTTCTAAACTCATAGATTAACATCAAAATAAGCTGTTTTCCCAAATTCAGCAAAAAGTGCTCACCCTACCCCCTCAGTGCCCATAGCGCTTGGATTTCCCAGATGACATTCTGCATTACTCTTCGATGTGGACCTTCCACATCTTCTCCCACAAACACAGGTCTATATCTTGCTCACATTTATGTTCCCTGTGGCATTTGTACACAGGAGTCCTGGATGCTCGAAAAATATGAATGAATTAATTAAAGTCTTAGGCTCTTTCCCTGTTGTCAGATGCAGACTTGATATTATTTTAGGATGATAATCTCCTTCACTGAGAGTCAAATGTACCCAGTTGGAACCCGAAGGAAGAGAAGCAGTTGGCAGGCAAGGAGACAAGGGAAGGATGTTGCTGTCAAGGGCGACAGACACTTTCAAGGCTTAGCACTGGAAAGGAAATAGGGCAATCTGAAAGTAGGTCAGAATGGCTGTAGCCTACATTGTGTCAGGGAGAGAAGTGGTGGACATAAAGCCTAGAGAAGTTAATGAGACTCTGGCACTGAAGTGCCTTTTATTTCATGTGAATAGTTTGGCATTTTATCCTAAGATAATTTGGAACCCTTTAGCTGGGAGAGCTTTTCAGATTTGTAAATCAAAGAGAACAGCTGGACTACAGAACTCTCCTCTGGATTGGAGGAGAAGAATATAGACATCACTAAATTTGTTTTTGCTATCATCACAACGCTTATCCCTGCAGCCCAACCTCAAATGCTCACACCTGTGTGTGTGGGCACACACACGTCCACATAGAATCTCTCTTACAAACTCACTTGTGATGCCTACATGCTATTACCTTATTAAAATTCAGGTTTACATGTTATTTATCCAACCCTACAATAATTTCAGAGTATTTTAGCAGAAGAAATATCAAACTATTCCTATGTTTTTTTTCTACAATTCTACAAAAAACACATAAAACTCTATGGGCGTAATATTCAGTGGTGTGCCACCTGTAATTAGTCATGGCAATCTGCCAAAGAATAAGAGTTTGCTCTAAGGTGATAAAGAAAAATATTTTGTTTGTCCATTAGAATGCTCCCTGGCTCCAGAAAATTCAAGAGTTAAGAGTTACAGCATGATGGAGTTAGATGGACCTTAGACATCAGGGGACTCGATCTTATTTCCACAGGTAAGATGACTGGGGTCTCAGAAATGACAGTCACTTCCCTGCTCATTGTCCTTAATTCTATTGCTTGGATGCAGAGGAGAAAGCTTTTGCAAGTATTGAGGGATTTCCCCCCGCTGCGCAGACTGACCACATGGGACACCCTACCTACCGCCTGCCGGTGTTTCTGTGCCTGACGCTGAATTACACACGACAGCCCTGTGCACTTCTACACGTACCCATTCTTTCTAAATTACTGAGTCATTCCTCTGACCTTGGAATTCCTTCCATAGCATAATAAAAACAAATGGAACCACGGCTTCCTTCTATCATAAAATACTCTTTTTAATTGAGAACCATCATAACAAAAGCAAAATAGCAGCTTCCCAGACAAGATTCAGACACTCACCACCTCTGTTGGCCTCACGTACTGAGGTGATGGATACATAAAGCACCTGATTCTCCTCAAGTGTGGAATTAGCATCTTCAAAGACCACCCCTAGTTCCACAGCCCCGGAAAAGAGAAGATAAACCATTGCCTTCTCTTCACTCACATGTAGAGTCCGTTTCTTAACATAAAATCACTTCAAGTTCAGTTTAAGTTTAGTGATTAATTGATACATCATTATTTTAGACTGCCTTTTTTTTTGGAGGTATCCAATCAAAAAAGAGGCCACTCTTTTAAAACTGGTAACTCTCTAAAATAATGAATTATATTCAACAATCTTTAGCCAGCTGTTATCGAAACTCTGCCCATATTAATACTATCTTTTATCCAATGTTCCTAATCCAGCTGTAATGATTTCTTTTGATCTTTCTTTCATTAGACTCCCCAGATCTGTAACCCTTCATTATTCTTTTTCCCAAACTGAGCCTGAGCGTCTGATCTCCAGTCAAGCAGTGTTCTGAAGAAGTCAGTTTTGCTGACCTTGAACAAGATGTTATTAATGACCTCGATCATTGCAGCTGGATGTTGTTTTCACAAGCCAGGAAGCTGTGCGGGGTGTGATGACAGGAAACAGGGCAGAACTGTTATCTGTGTGGAAGCTGTAGCCATAAGCAGTGACCTGGAGAAACGTCACTTACAATGGGTTCCTGAGTTGTCATGCTTAGTGCTTAAAGGAACCCTGAAAGTATAATGTTTAAAGAAAGTGTGTGTGAGTATGTGTGTGTGTGTGTGTGTGTGTGTGTGGATGAGAAGTGTGCAAAGATCTAGTCAAGTTAAAAAACCATATAAATCACTGTTTTGTATAATACAATAGCTCCACTTCCACTTATAAACTCTCTAAAGAACCCCTAACTTGGCAGTTTAGATGAAACAAATGAAACAAGAAAAATAAATGGGCATATTTGCCAATTTTATACCATTTCCTCCTAATAATAATTTAATATTTTTCACATTCAAATTAGAAGTCAAAGAATCTTTGTATTGACTTTCATCAGCTTATTTTTTTAAAAGCAGTTTTTATTGATGATTTCCAAACACCTACAGATAAGACAATAAATCTTTCAAATCCTTAACTCTAAATGCTTAGCATCTAAATGCATGGTTATAACTATTTTTGGCTGCCATAAGCATATTTAATATTTTTATCACCTTGCTCAGTTGGGCCTCACCTACTACATTCCCCCTAACCTATGCTTTGTTTTATTCCTGTGAACATTTCTGGGCCTTAATGTTCCTATAATCAGAGCTGGGATCAGAAGTAAACACCTCTCCACACTCCAAATAAAAGAGGGAGGTACCTAGGGGCTGGTTATGTCTGGTGACACCTTGAGGCTATTAATCAGGAAGCAACAGGGCCAGGACTAGGAAGGTGTGCCTGCAGGGCTCTGTCAGCAGGAAGCTGAAGACTGGCAACCAGCACCCTCTCAGTTACACCTCAGGAACTTGCATTCATACCACACACGCAGAGTTTTCGAATTTTAACCTGTTAGGTTACCATCGCGGAATCTCCTGTGGAAGGTCTTCAAACAAGAATGTAGACTTTCAACTATACTCCATCCGATGGCAATGGAGAGAGCTGCCCAGAAAACAAGACAACCACTCGAGTTTGCAAAAGTCTACAATGCAGGTGTTTATGTGCATGTTATTTCTCTGTCTTCTTGACTGAGACTTTTAGCCAGAGAGGGCTATTTTTCTTGTTTAAAATTATTCACCGTGCCATAGGGTAAGGATACTCATATGCCAGCCCCTCTCTGGCCCCGTCACCGCACTGGGCAAAGCCAAAAGCAATGCTCATAAAACAAAGAGTGCTCAGGAAACCCACCGGGACACTGAAGAGTGGAAAAAGTACTAGTTTGATGACCACATACTTCTGTCCCTCAGCCACCCTCCACCAGCGGACAAACCCAAGAGGGAAGAGTTGCTTGAATAAAACAATTATCAGGTGTAAAGTGAAAACAAGTAGGACAAAAGCATTGTAGATGATGTCCATTAACACAATCATAAAATCTGATTTTATTTAAATAGGGATAAGGCGGGGAGCAGAACCCCTTGGCATTCTATTCTGATAGACTCTCTAAACATCATCTGCACGGGAGACATTCATCATCATCATCGCAGGCACAAATGGTTCATAACCAGAGACGGTTTTGAGGTGGCCAATACCCACAAGGAACGTGATTAACTGATGTTAAATAATTCAGGCGGCCACCATGGGGGGCTTCCTGGACTTGGATGAAAGAATGCCTAGAAGGTGGCTCCTGTGTAATTGGAACCCCATGCTGTTGAATGACATTTTCCTCTGTTATCTGGCATGATTAGCGTGACCCCCCATTGGTCAGCTAATTAGCCATAAATCTGTTAACCAAAAATAACTTCTTACGGACTTTCCATTGCTTCAATCAAGCTTGTGCATATTTAAATCATCATCTTACTTATCATGTAAAGCACAGTCTCATGTCTTCTTGATGGGTAAAGGAGAACTAAAGAATGGATATAAGAAAACAAACAGTTGACACGGCTTTGTTTGTTTTGATGCGTATGCAATTTGAACAAAGCAGGGAAAACTGAAAAACTACGAGCACATTCTTATTGTGGTTATTTTTAGAAATCACACGTGTCTGCCGAAACCCAGTTTATACTGTGCATTTGAATATTCAACAGCATTGTCCCCTACAGTCAGCTGTGCAGGCAGGTAACTAGTGCCAGCAGGACAAGCCTGTACCTGTAGCCAATCCTTTGCCTGCTATGCCATTGCATGGATCCTGTCTCCAAATACAAATCTAAGCCAAAGGTGCACCTCATATTTTTCTCCTAACCCATTGAAATCACGCCACTTTTTACTTTACCAGAACTAGGCCCAAAGGCCCAGCTCAATTTCTTTTTCCTCCCTAATGATCCCAAATTGAATCTATTAAGCATGAGACTAGATTGCCCACCCAAGATAAGAACATCAAATGAAGCCTTAAGAGACTAATAGAATAGAAACAGAAAAATGAAACATGCCTATAGCTACAATGATATTAACATTACAATGCCTCATCTTTAGACATTATCAAAGCATAATTCCACTGAAATCTTAGATAGCCCCAAGAAGTAGACCAAGCTATCAACAGTATACTCATGTCTATATAGAGATCTAAAGCTCACAGCCAGTAAGTGTCTTGTCCAAGGTCCCATACTAGCAAGTAGGAGAAACTAGACCAGACAGGTTTTTCTGGCTCTTAGTGTAGAACTTCTCCTTGACAAGAGTAGTTACGTAAACTTGGAGCACAAGTTATGAAGGGCCGTCGGGTCATTTCATCGAGTGTAAATACGCCTCCACCAGCACCGGCACTGACCTGAAGAATCAGTGTTCTTCACAGATATCCTTACCTGGTCTGGGATCACAGAACTGGGCGGACAGGAATACTGGGTGGTAGCCGCCCCGCCCCATTCCTCTCCTGCCTATGTCTGTCTGTCTGTCTGTCTGTCTGTCTCTTTCTCCAGAAAGGGTAGAAGCCGGGGCTTTGGAGTCAGACGGGGCTTTGGAGTACACTCACTGTTCTGGAAAGGGCTGAGCACAACTTAGCTAACATGAGTGACTGTTACCCATTATGACAGCGACCTCTAAAATATATGCTGTTAGTGTTTTAGTGCGTAAAGTATAGATTTAAATTGTAAAGCCACTTGAATAAACTTTCTGCTGGCATGTTCCTTCTCACTCATAGACACCAATAATTGTAACTCTGTCCTACAGGTCTATCATTTTATTATTCCTATCAGTATTATAACATCATTATTAGTTACAATATTAAAAGACTGCTTACAATATTAATATAATCAATATCATGTTAACGATAATATAGCATATACTACCATAATAACATAATAATTATTCTATTGTTAATTTAACAATTATTGTAACGTTAACATAATAACCTAACAGGTTGTAACACGTTCTTCTACTCCCAGGCCCCTGTTACTTTTCTCGGGTACATGGGGATACATCCTCTACTTCCAATCTGCAGATTACAAAGTCGCTTGACAGCCATGGTTAACTGTTATTTAAAGAAGTTTTCAAAACCCCTCAGTGGGAAGGCGCAGTTAAAAACTTCTGACGGAAACGTTCCAGACAGCCAAGGGAAGGCAGGCCTTGGTACTCGCTGCCAGAATTACCACAGCTTAACAGTGCACTAAGCAATTGTGGAATGAATACTTGAAAACTGGCCCAGTGTTTTGTAACAATATGCAAAAATTGTCAAACTGATTAATGAATTTTCACCCTTCCGCACACCGACTCCCAGAAATATTCTAGAGGGAAGCTGCTGTTAAGTTCCCGCGAGGCTTGTAAGTAGGAAAAGAAGGCATATTTCTACAGAAAGACTTTTCACGGCAGTCCTAAGCTGGTGTGGTGCCAGGGCTCTCGTCCACAGAGGTCTGCATGTCCTCCAGAGTCACAAACACAAACGGTCAGTATTCACTCGTTCAACGCAGATTTACACAGAAACAAATATATGACCCTCAATGTTCTAAGTGATGGATATATAGTAGTAAAAAAATAGATAACAGTCCTTGCTCTTAGCTCTTACATGTTAGTGTACATAGATAGAAAATATATAAATAACTGAAACGCACCTTGGAGGCTGCGCAAGACTAAAAATTTCTTACAAACTGATTTTTAAAATTAAAAAAGAAGCCAAAATAAACGTAAAAACCCACAAAACAAACTCTTTGACTAGTGTGAACTTGGAACACATGATAATTTAGCATGATTTTGCCCACTGTGGTTTTTACTTCATGGGCTAGTTCTTCTGAAATCAACTTTCATTACAACTTCTTTTCCAAGAAACGTATTTTCTCAATCCTCTTCATCCTGAGCCTTCCTTTGATATATTTGAAAACGTCCATCCATGTATCAGTTTGCGATTAGCCTTTGCTTTTCTTTTTCATTCCGTCACATGCAGGTCAAGAAGTAAGATAATTAGGAATAAGATAGACTACTCAGGGTGAAAGGCCGCTGCTAAGGTATTCCGTGCGCGGGGACAAAATTCGAAGATGGCCCCCATGGCTCCATCCCTTGGGATCCACACCTGCATGACAGCCCCCGCCCATGCCTCATGCCTTACCTGGAGTGCGGGAAGAAACTGTGACTGATTTCTAGCAAAAGAAAATATAACAGAGGCGAAGAGTTTTTTGGGGATTTTTTTTGGGGGGGGTGTAATTAGGAATTCTCAACAGTTGACTTTAATTCAATGGGAGATTATCTCAGGTGGGCCTGATATAATCAAAGGTCCAGAATTTTGGGGATTTGTGGGGGGCACAGCAATAGAAAAACAATCTACCATGATTTCGACCTCTACATTTACATTTCTCCTGCAAAACAACAGTAAAATTAAAGTGAGGGGAATGAATTCAAGATGATTTTGAGACTAATTAACAGATACATAAAGATTCACTCTATCGTTCTTTGTTTATATTCGAACAAACCATAATGTTTGGTTTTTAAACATGAAAACAAGGAATTAAAAAAAAAATCTTTTAACATCTATTTTGTTTGGTGCTGAGATAAGATAGGCAGGCCAACCTGCGAATATTCCTACTGACAGCAGATAAAAATCAGATAATTTTAATAATGAAAAGGTGACCACATCAGTGACTCCAAGGATGCATGACTTGAACATACGCAACGATGATGATCAGCACAAATAGGGACAAAGTTTTCAAAAGCAAACTTCTGAACCAATTACATTCATTTGAGGGACAGTGTATGTTTTGTTAGAAGGGATAGCTAAGAGTCCTGGTTGGTTTTTATTTTGACTGAGATTATATTGGAAATTTTGCTCCAAGCAATGTTGCTTTGCTTTGTGTCTATTAAGAGCCGGTGTGGAAAAGAGAGTACTACAGTGTATTTGGCTAAGTTCATGTTTTTAGTCACCAGAACTCACCTCATTCCCGGCTCAATGAACCACCTCTGAAAGGTCGCAGAGTTTTGTTTATTCTCCCAAATCATGCAGAAATGTCTGCCGTTCGTGGTAAGTGCTTCAGGCACAGACTTTTCCTAAGGGAAGCTCAAGGTAAAGGGATTTCCTACTGCGAGCCTCTAACAGTCTACCTCGAAGCAATGAAGAGACGTTGGCCCTGACTGGGAAATAGAACAGAGGACAGTATCTTATCGCAAGCGATTTGAAAAGCTCTGAATTGCCGGCCTCGGACAAATATTCCAGAGTGTGACCAGTCCATAGGATCCAGGTTAATTACAGCGTAAAGATTCAGAAGTTGGACCAGCTGACCTGTGTACCAGCCCTTCCAACTGCAGCAACCTTAGATTCTAACATCTGCTTCAAGCCCTTCTTACCAGGTGGGAGTGAGGACGTGTGTGGAGCGTCTGATTTATGTGGGTAATATCGGCCCTGGTGCTCTCTGCTCTCTTTGCCTCGGGTCTATGTCTGGACATTTTCCCGTTTCATTTCTAGCTCTGAAATCCTTTCTCCCCATCCATCCTTTATCATTACAGCATTCAAAAGGATTGAAATAAACATGTCAAGGGACAAGGCCAGTCTTCTTCACAGTACCCACATTGTCCTGGCGTTCCACTGTGACCTGCCAAAATGCTCCAAAGCATGGCCTCGTGCCCACAGAGGAACATTACACTCGACCCCCACCAGCCACCATTCTAGCGCTGAAGCATTTTTCATCTAGTGCTCCTGCTTGTCTAGAAGGGACTTTACAAAAATAAACAAACAAGCAAAAATCCTTTAGGCTGGCCTGACAAATTAGGGACCACAGGCTATGAAGCCTCTGGGGGAACCTTGCTATCTTTATTGTCTTCTCCATGACCTTGTCCCTTTTTATCTGCATCTTTCATTAGTATCCTCCCTATCCCCGCAGCTCCCTGTAATGCCCCTGTGAGAACAGCGTCTTGCTCATTTTTACGGAGGCAAAGCATTGCAGAGTTCTTACTAGGTCCTGGATAACTATGTCTCCGTTTATGGTCCACAGCACTACATGATATCATCTACCAGATAAGGCTTGCTCGTAAGGGGAGGCCAAGGACTAGTGAGAATCTGTGTCTTACCTATTGTTGCTCCTCGTTCTCCCCTTTTCTCCTTTTAAAGATTTTATTTATTTATTTATTTTTAGAGAGAGGGGAAGGAAGAAGAAAGAGAGGGAGAGAAACATCAATGTGTGGTTGCCTCTCATGCGCCCCCTAGTGGGGACCTGGCCCACAACCCAGGCATGTGCTCTGACTGGGAATCGAACTAGCGACCCTTTGGTTTGCAGGCAAGTACTCAATCCACTGAGCCACACTAGCCAGGGCCCATTCTCCTCTTTCTAAGCTGGACTACCAGGAAAGAGTTTCGCTTCGCCTCTAAATTTATTTAGTAGCTGAAGCAAAATGCCATTTACTTTCGATTTCCCTTTGTTCACTTAGAGGACATTTTGTAAAACACTGGTGGTAAAAAAAACGTGATGTCTGAAATTGCTTACTGAAGGTGCAGGATAGTGGGAAAAACAAATGACTTCTGAGGTGTCCTGTGGGCCCTGCCAGGAACAAACTGTGGGACTTTTGACAGACTCTGTGACTTTTGGCATTTTGAGCTTCTCAGGTTGTGTGTGGGTGTTGGTGTGAAAGTGTGCGTATGTTATGCGTGTGTTCCCAGCAGCAGAACACTTAGTGCTGTAGAGATAGTGGGAAGCGCCGTCTGTCTTGGCCTTTGCTCACTGGACTCTTGCACTTGGGAAGAAACGCCAGTCTCCCAGAGCTCCCCTGCAACAGTCTCATCAGGTACTATCAGCCAATCTACTATAATGAACCCCAAAGGACCCTAACTTGCCTTAAGAACACCCCCTTTTTACAGACTCCTTCTTTCATCTGAGAACCCTGCAGTAGGAAGAAAATGAGAAAACACTAATTATATCATGTGAAATTTAAAAAACTCCTTAATCATGCATCGCCATCCCAAAAAATGAGAGTACCTTTATTGGAGCACGGTACCTGTTGACGGAACCCTTCTCAACCCCATCACTCCCTGTCTAGTTCATATATCAAGTCTGTAATGGTCAGGCGCAACTCCCCCAAGCCACTTTGATTATTTGCCTTCCTTCCTTAACAATCTACACTTACAGAGCTCAGAGCCTCTGCTAAATAAAATTTAAATCCATTCTAATTAGTAGCATTCACCACAAAAATGGAGAACCAGCTGTTCACTGACCTTGCATTACACTGTTCATACATATTATCCACCAGACTATTCTTGCATCTCTTCTTCACGCTAATTAATGCCAGACTTTCACAATTCTAATATGGTGTCACTTCTGCTCACATTGCCAGTAGTAATTTTATTGTGTTTTTCTCTTAAGTAAGTGCTCAGGAGTGTAACAAATGGATTCAATTGTTTAACGGCCAGGCTAAAGGTAATATTCTCGTAAATGGCAGTCCACTGAAGAATACATAGAATTAACAAACACCAGCTCGCATAGAAGGTTTGTTTGAAATATCAGTTCAAGTTACATATGAAGAACTAATTTTATTTCAATTACTTTTCTTAAACAAATGACTTCATTTTAAATGATCACCTAGGACAGAGGTGTCAAACTCATTCTTACCGGGGGCCACATCAGCCTCGTGGTTGTCTTCAAAAGACTGAATGTAACTTTAGGACTGTATAAATGTAACTACTCCTTAACAATTAAGTGAGAGCTCGGCCCTGCCGCCGGGTAGAAACAAGGTGCCGGGCCGGATAAAACAAGGTGGAGGGCCGGGTTCGGCCTTCGGGCCTTGTGTTTGCCACCTGTGACCTAGGATATCAAATATTTGCCTTAGCAGGGATAATTTATTTTGGTGAAGAAACTATAGGAAACTGCATTCCAAAAAAGATGACATGCTTGTGGAGGCATAGTAGCCTGAAAACATTCTCTGCAGAACTCGGGTAGTATAGAGAGAAATTATTGCAAAAGAAATACAGGGACCAGGACAAGTAACGCCCCATGTTATTACAAAATCTTTTATTACAAAGTCATAAGCATGGAATTCTGTAACATAACGGTACCACACTCAAGCACACCATATGACATTTTAGATGAAGTGTTCAAATTGAAACTATAAATTATCACACCTGTTATTATTACCCTACCAACCACACTCAAGCAGGCCTTACTGCTGCCAGAGCCTGTAGTTTTTATTTTTAGGATTTGCAAGTTAAATGGCAGAAAAACATGGCTCTTTATATTTTGTACGATAGCATCTTCTCCATCCCCTTTATTCTTATACTTTTAGTCAATCATGTTTTTTATTATGAGATATCCACAGAAATGATGTTTTGAAAACTACAGAGAAGTCTAAGTAAATATATATCGCCCATAATTTTAATAGAATTACTTGCACAATTAGTAAAAACTAACTTCATTTTCTAAAGATTTTTCACTTTTTATCTTTTTTAGAAAAATATTTTATTGTTGTTCTATTAGAGTTGTCTCAATTCCTCCCCCCTGCCCCCACCTCCCACCCATTTGCTCTCCCCGGCCCCTCCCACCCCCGGCTCCCACCATCAATCTCCACCCTGTTGTCCTTGTCCACAGGTCTCCTATACCCGTTTCTTGACTAGACCCTTCCCCTTCTTTCTCCTCATCCCTCCCACCCACCCCGGTCACTGTCAGTCTGTTCCTTGTTTCCATGCCTCTGGATCTACTTTGCTCTTTGTTTTGTTCATTAGGTTCCTCTTATAGGTAAGATCATATGTTATATGTCTTTCACCACCTGGCTTATTTCACTTAGCATAATAATCTCCAGTTCCATCCATGCTGTCATGAAAGGTAGGAGTTCTTTCTTTCTGCCACATAGAATTCCACTGTGTAAATGTCCCACAGTTTTTTGATCCACTTATTTACTGATGGGCACCTGGGCTGTTTCCAGCACTTGGCTGTTGTAAATAGTGCTGCTATGAACATAGGGGTGCACAGTTTCTTTTGAATTGGTGCAAGTGTTTGAGCTCCAAAGTATATAAAGAACTCATACAACTCAACACCAAGAAGACAAATAATCCAATTAAAAGATGGGCAAAGGACCTGAACAGATACTTCTCCAAGGAGGACATACAGAGGGCCCAGAGACATATGAAAGGATGCTCAGCATCACTAGCCATCAGAGAGATGCAAATTAAAACCACAATGAAATATCACATCTCACTGGTCAGAATGGCCATCATAAATCAACAAACAATAAGTGCTGGAGAGGATGCAGAGAATAGGGAACCCTAGTACACTGTTGGGGGGAATGCAGACTGGTGAAGCCACTGTATGGAAGTTCTTCAAAACACTAAAAATGGAACTGCTTTTTGACCCAGAGATTCTACTGCTGGGATTTCTCACTCTTTCAAAGACGACAGAATCTCAGTGAGCATTTTAAGGCAATATTCCCATTTACCAATTGTGTATAGGTATGAACAAGACCTATCACTGGTCTGAAACACAGCCTTTACTGTCTCCTGAACTTTTAAGAATAAGCAATAGTTCTAGGATGAAAAAATGAAATATATAAATTGATCGTTTAAAAATTCTAAATTGCCTTTTGACAATTTCTGATTATTTACTTACCCTGAATTGTCTGAGATTCAAGGTAAGTAAATAATTGTTTTCTTTTTACAATATGCTTCAAAAAATGCTAAAATATTTTCATGTGCTGTGCACATAAAATAATTGAAATGTTGTGGTATCAGCACAAGATACAATAAACAGATAAATGTAACAAACTACTCCAAGCTAGAATTTAGGATAAGTATTTAGACATTGCAACTTAAACCTAAGAGGTCGCCTTCTGGTAGATTCATATCATTTTACATAACATTCAGAAAGAAAACCATGAGCCAAATTAAATTATGTGCTTCCCAATATCTATAATTTTTATATTATATGTATTGAAAAAGCTTATTTATACTTAGAGATAGATTTTATCATACATGTGCATAAAACATATAAGCAAAATAAGGTAATGGTCTATAATTTCTTTATATTTGGCACTGAACTCTTCTAAATCGCATTTGGATTTAGAAGTGGATGTTTTTGCTTTTCCAAAGAAGGACATCCCATGGGCTACTAAGAGCATTGGTTATATGGCATTTTGGGAGAAAAGCCACTGTTATTAGCATTTGAAATCTGACTTTGTAATTACGTAGGGCTAGCCGTTTCTTTTCTATTTCATCCTGTGGCATATTGGTAAATATATTTGATTCAGCACCTCTGCCAAACATTTCTCCAACCGTTTGTTTCCTAGAAATTAAGTGTGTCCCATTATTGTCTCTGGAGTTTGATCTTCCTCGGAGACGCCCATTCTGCAAGGTTTAGTGCTGGGGCCTCTGACGTTTGCACATGTACCCGGAACCAGTGGTTTCAGTCTACCTGCGTGACCGTGGTTTTGAGGTTTCATTCTTTGTAAATGTTCCAATAAAAACATATCTCAGAATCAATAAAATTCAGTGTCTTACAGACATCAGGAATTATTGCTCAAAATGCAGGGTTATTCAGGAAAGTACGGAAACAATAAGAAATCCAACCCCTTAGCTGAAGCAACGAATACTAATACCTGCCAAACCTCACCCGACGATGCTTTGAGGAGCAAAATCCAGGCATGCCTATAAAGTTTTTACATTTTGAAGCATTATTCGGCAGGTAGTTCCCTAAAAGTAAAAATATCCTAGACAGTTTAGCAAGTCTGCTTGCTTTTTTGGCTTTTGTTTTGGGTTTTTTTTTTTATGTTTTTCAAAATTAACACAAGAAATAAATCCTGAAACTACTTTTCTCCAAGTTGTTTTTCAACTTTTTAAATTCATTGTCAAATCCTTTCTCTTTTGCAATACATGAGCATTGTTATACTGTCTATGATAAAATTGTTTTATTTGTATGCCAAATTTTAGTGTTCCTATACAAAATTACTTCAACTCTTTTTATCTTTCATACATTCAACACACTGATACATTGCCTTGCAACACTATTCTATTTGTGCTGATATAGCTATTAATCAAAACTTATTCCAGGTCCTTAATACCATCATAAATACTTATAATCTTTATCTTTTAACGATAATGAAAATAAACATTAAAATAATTTAATTAGAGATACACTGGATTTAAGGCATAGGATTCTGCATGGTATATATACTATTTTTGTAAAATTTCTCAATAATATTTTACATTCTGAATATTAATCAAATTAGTGGCATTTCATTGATAACTTACAACCTGATCATTTTGTAAAAACTTATCAAACGGAATAATGTCAATAACATAGGCCAATTAATAAACATAAGGCAGGGAAATGTCTTAAAATGTTTAAACAGAAGCATGGATGAGTGGATTTCAATCACTACTGACTATTACAAACTGAACTCTTAGCCCCCTGCAGAAAGGCAAAAGAGATATAGTGAATCAGAGTTTTCTTGCTGGTAAATAAGTTCCATAAATAATCTTGCAAGAGATCTTTTCTTCTTGACACTAAAATCTAGGCAGATTTACTAGGAAAATGCTAGACAGTATCTTCAACTGCCTTTTGTAAAAATGAAGAAATATTCTTTTATTACCACTTTTATACTATCATCGATAAAACATTAAAGCTCAGAATTAAATCTTATTTTAGCAAAGATTTGTCTACCTAGAATTCATAAAATAGAGAGAGAGACAGCTCCGAGACCAGTCCACAAGGTTGTATTTGTCAGGTAGAAATAAGAATGTGAGTTTCTTGGCTCTGTTCACCTCTACTTGCATGGAGTCATAATTTCCATATAGCCCTAGACGTCTGCCACATATCCTCCTATAGTTAAGCACAGGAGAGAGAAAAACAGGGGTGCTTTCTTCTCATAGGTCCAAACAAAACCAGGCATTAGTTTTGACTGTTTTACCAGGGGTCACGTATCTGTCCCTTAGGCAATCATTGACCCCCGGGGGCACGTGTCCACTGCTGGTCTGGCCCAGGGCATACTCTACCCTGTGAGCTGCGCTGCAACCAACCTAATTAGTTTAGTTGTGAGTTAGGGAAGATTTCCCCCTAGAGCACACTGTAGGGGATCTCTCCACAAGGAATGGCAAAATAATCCCACTTCTATTCCACTAACCGATCACAGAACCACATTTAAAATTAGATCCCCTGGGATTCACTTCATTTCCACATAATCATTACACTTTTAAGATTTTTCTGTTTTACTGTGTGTTTAACCAAAGAAATAATGACTCGTAAGAATTTTAGCAATATATTTTATACATAGGCAAACTCATGCATGTTATTGGAATTACCCATAAAATATTTCATATAAAGGAATAAATGCATGTAAGTTAAAATTTCCAGATAATTTAAATAACTCAGCAAGAAATTCATTTTTAAAAAAAAATTATGAAAGTATAGTTGGCATACAATATTATATGAGTTTCAGGTATACAACATAGTTATTCAACGATTATATACCTTATGAGGTGATCACCACATTAATCTAGTAGCCATTTCTCACGTATGAAGTTATACACTACTGACTATATTCCCCAGGCCAAATACTAAAAAAGTTCTATCACAAGTAACTATGTGAGGTCACAGATGTTAACTAAGCTCCTTGTGGGAATCATTTCATAATTTACACATATATTAAATCATTATGTTGTACACCTTTAATCTAAGGTGATATGTAAATTATATCTTAATATAACTAAAAATATAGTCTCAAAATTAAGTTTATTGAGAAATAATTTGCATACACTACAATGTTCCCATTCTCAGTGTACAGATGGACGAGTTCGGGGAACTGAATATATGCTCATAGGCAACGCCATGATCAAAAGTAGACCATGGTGTATTGCTGTTATCATTGGAACTCTCCAATAGGAGTTTCAGAGTGGGTTAGGCCAGAGCAGTCAGCGGCAGCCTTCAAGTTACTCATCAATGCCTTTCTGAGCGTCTGCTCACTGCCAGACCTTCTGCTTGGGGCTCGGGGAGTAAAGATGACAATGAGATGACCCCTGGCATCTGGTGCTCACGGCTGAGTGAAAGCTCACAGTCATGGGTGAAACGTGCAGACACCAACGGTACTACAAGTGATGGTGGACGGGGGAGGGGGGATGTGATCCATGTAAATCACTTCCTGTCTGGATGGGAGGGGCGCAGGTGAGTGAGACACACTAGTCTGCACGTGCAGGGAGGTGAGGAGAAATAATGAAGAGGATCGTGGTGTGGGTGCCGTTTTGAGGAATTCTAAAGTAGCATTTGTCAAGTTCTCCAGGGGAAAAGTGAAAGCCGCTCTTCACCCACCCCACCCCCCACCACATAGCGGGGGAGTGGAAGTGTTGGCATTGTCAAGTGACGAAGATCTCTTAGGTAAGGCGCTGTTGCTTACTGGTGGAAACGAAACTCTCTTTGATGGTTGCCTATACACAACACGGAAATCACACACCATTTGTGCTCTTTTATTTTTCAAGCTGTAAATTGTTACTTATGCCAAGTGAGGGAGGGTGGAGGAGCTAGCTATCAATAGATTTTAGTTCAGATATAGTTTATAAGATTCTCAAAAACAAATTCTTGATAATTGAGGCCTGAGACAAGGCTACGATGGTCCACTGCTGGACCTCCAACCTTCGCTATGCCTCCTGTCCACCTACTTCATTTTGTTGACCTCAGGATCTTAAATAAAACAGACTTTCTGCATGATATGCCATCAAACTCATTTTATCGTCTTCCTAGGCATGCACAGACTGCTTGGCAATAAGGTAGGACTCTGTGACTGAGTTTTAAGTGCATTTCTTCCAGGACTAGCCCATGAAAACTTTCCAGGCAATTTTCCTACTTTTTCAGCTGCCACAGGCCTATAAAAGATAAATACGGTGACCTGTGAATTCACTGTTGACAATGGCATGGACATGGTGAAACCATCCAGGATCCTTGAGTTATTACTCCGAAAAGAGCTACCAATTGGGAATATGAGTTTTGTAAATCAGCAAGAAATAATTTTCTATCATATTTCAGCCAGAATACATTTAGTTTACCTTTTAACAGCAGATGACTTAAACAAGAAACCTACTAATTAATATTAATATTGGGATCATTAATATGTTGTCTAAGTGAAGAAATATGATTTTCTATCACCTTATTTAGGAAAGTGCACTGTGGGAAATTCATAACAATAAGAAATAAAGTGTTTATTACATTCTAAGAAATAACATATTTAATCCATACACTTACTTTTCCAGGGCATGAAAGATGAGGGCTATGTTTCAACTCTGACATTTAATGGGTTCTCACTAACACCATCTTCTCTGAACACGGCATCTTTACTTTTGCTTTAGGTCGGTTACAATTCTCTGAAAATGCAAACATCACTAACCTCCATTACCCAGTTCATCCTACATTAGGAGGATAGCCCCGTCCCTCAACTTGAAAGGGGTCAACTTGAAAGGTTGACATAATCTAGGAATTGACATTCATCCTAATCAAATCACTCTGGGGGCCCTGCAGAATATTCTTCCTTTACTCCTCCCTGTATATTTCTTTATTTATAAATGTCACTGGCTGGGTTAGGGTGTGTTTTACAGCCAAAAAAAAAAATCACACAGAAATCTAGTGTCCACAAAAGGTAAGCTAAATACTTATTTTCATGTTTAGTGATATTTATTGCATGCTTCATAAATAAAACATGTCAATGAATGATTCGTAGGTGGCAATTGTTAATAAATATGAAAAGCCTACATTCACAGTTCCCTTTGACGCTTGCATAAATGTAGCTTTCCGTTTGGAAATTCCTCTGAGGATGCACACTTGGGGATAATGGAGTATGTGGCATATTTTGAAGGATAACTGCTGATTTCTGATTGAGTAGATAAGTAAATAAAAAATGGTAAATGGAAAGAAAACAGTTGGTTCAAAGTCACTACAATAAAGGGCACATGTGTTCAGCTTCATTACCCCTCACAGAATATTTAAGACATTGTAATTAATTTAAATTTTCCCGGAGGCAATGGATTTCCCGATGTTTCCAATTTCGTTTTCAACTGATACCAGCAGTGTGAATACATTAGAGTTTTATGATTGTTTTCCCTCTCTACTTTTTGAGTAAAGAACTCTAAAATAAGTAATCCCAAGATAGAAACATGCATTTGATGATAATATTTAATCGTTTGTGTCACTTTGGGCCATTAGTAATAAAAACATTGCTACATTTTTAGAAATTTAAATGTCATACCATTTTATTTATCAGTGAAATGTCTTTATATCTATGTCTATGTATATACATAAATATATAGTAAACAATAACTTAGAAATAAAAATAGTTTTAATTTTGTCCATAAAATTTTTTAAATATGCAATAACCTTTTACCTGATTTTGTAAACAAAGTATTTTGAACATACTTTAATTTTTAGAGAGATTAAAGGTACCTTCATGTATATGTCATTATTATATTTTTCAATGTGGTCATTGTTAAAGTCTGCATCATTTTTGTAGCAAAGGTGACTGCAATTCTTTGCTACTCCTTCCATGGGCAGGTAGAATCTACTTCCTGTTCCTCAAAAGCTGGTCCCCAATAGAACGCTGCAGAAGTGACGTGACACATCAGAGACCCTTAGCTTCCTTGCAGGGCGCTTGGAACAAGGGCTCTGAGGCATGACTCCAGAGACACCACCACCCCACAAGAAGCCCAAACCAGGTGGAGGGCTTCCTGAAGGATGAGATGCCACATGGAGAGACAGGGAAGCCAAAGAGCAGGGAGATCCCACACCAGTGAGTGGTCAACCCTCCCCCAGAGAGGAGTCTTCCAGCCCTGACTACCCTAGCAGATGCCACAGAAGTCCGGTGAGTAGCTCTGCTGACCCCTTTCTGACCCACCTACTTATGAGCAAATTAAAATTTTAAGACATTAAGTTGGGAGGACTTTGTCACACCACACTAAATAACTAGAACAACATCAATAAATTCAAAGTGACTAGGATAAATTGAACTTAATAAACCTAGTGATCAACAGACCCTAAATCTGGGAGCTAGTGTGCTTCTTTTCCTCTCCCACAAGGAACAAAATTTGAGTTTGGATTTGCAAATTATGTTTTGGGGTGGTATATTTTTAACATTTTCTTTTCCCTCTGATGTTCCTTTCTGCCTAGACTGAGCTTGAGTCTGTCTTCTGAGTGACTGAGGCAGCTAGAAATCACACTGTTAGATAAATGGAACCGACTAGCGAAGTTGGTAACAGCCAAAATAATTTATTTGATACTTGGTTATCAAGTAACACCTTCTGATAATCGATCATATTTTCTAAACAGTTTGATCATACTTCAGACCTTGGAATCATTAAATCATGATACAACTTTTCTCCATAAACCACAACACAATTACATTTGGGCTGATTGAAAAGAACGAATGTGAATCCAGGACTGGCTTTGACGCGTGATGTATCACTTAGGACACATTTGCTAGTTGGCGAATTAAAAAGTTGAAGTGACATTTAATACTTATCCTCACTTTTGCAACAAACACTGCCATCCAAACCACCATGCTTCTTCCAACAGCCAAGAATACTGAGGATTTTTGTTCTTGATAGTCTCTTAAAATGCAAAGTTCAGTGACCAGAAACCCATATGGCTTGCTCCTCACTTCACTGAACATAATCTTTATGAGTTTGTTTTATAGTTACCCATCCCACTACTCCCCCTGAAAAGATGACACAGGAAATGCAATATTTCCAGAACCTCAGAGTGTGTTTGGATATTGTTGTTGATAAGAAAGTATTTGCTGAATCCATGAATGAGAATTTCTTACTGACACACGGCATTGAAGTGTAAGGAAAAATGAAGTTGGAGAAAATTACATAAAATTATGGGGGATGTAAAATATAGGGGAAAAGTTGCACTTTGATATAATAGGAAATGCAGAAGTATTGTATATTCTGGAGCAGGAAAGTAATTGAGGATATTCAGTGCCACAGTGGCATAGAAAACGGATTCAAGGTAGAAGAACCTGAGATCAGGGAAGGAGATAAGCTCAAAAGTGTTGCATTTGAGTGTTTTTAAGTGAGGGTCTGCTTGATGAGAACAGAACTGCCATAAAATAACGTAAGATTTTGTGATACAGGGCCTGGCACAAATAATGCCCCTTTTTTTAATCACAAAACCTTTTATTACAGAAATCATAAGCATGGAATTCTGTAACATACCAATATCACACTCAAGCACACCATAGGACATTTTAGATGAGATGCTCACATTAAAACTATAAATTATCACACCCACGTTATTACCCTACCAACCACACTCAAGTAGGCGTTACTTCTGCCAGATCCTGTAAAACAAGAGGGTGGAGGAACTAGAATCGTTTGAAGTCAAGGTTCTTAAGTGAGAGAAACTACTATTATCATTGACAAAGATGCTCAGGAACATTAAATTAGACACAAGTATTTATTTAGTACATACTACAAGGGAGACACACTAGGCAATCAAAACACAAATATGGGTAAGGCTCACCCTCACCCCGAAGTCAACGGTGGGCAAGATTCACATGTAGCTAGCCTCTAGACATCAGATGAAAGCATAAATAAAAAGACATGACAAAAAAGAAGAGTTACTCACCATGCCCACTTAGACATATGCTGTCTATCTTTCTGGAACAGGATGGGTTGCAGTTCTTTAAAAAACATAGTTTGATTCTAATTCTATCAAGGAGAAAACATCTGGATGTTTTAGAAGACATAGCTAAGACAGAGACCATCACATTAGTACTCATGCTTACCCTGCGCTTAATACAGGTGAGAGTGAAACTCTTGACTTCAACGCATACCACATCACCTGTGCCTCTTTCCAGCAAAGGCCTACTCCCCAGCCGTCGTGACATCACCCTTTCAACATCCTGGACATCAGGGCAAAGTCCTAGATCCCTGGTGCTGCCCACTGTATTCCATGGAATAAAGCTCTTAATTCTTTTCACTGAAGGCAGGGCGTGTTTAATGTTCTTTTTCTGTTTCTGTATAAAAAGTTCACTTTAGTTAAGAGGCCATTAATTCACCCCCGTTTATTGTAATAGCCACTGAGGATTAAGCTAGTTTAAAATTGTGCAGTCATAAAAACTGACCTTCAAACTGTACTGAGTATTTACAGCTTTCTCGGTTGTTGATGAGCACTGGAAATAAGAATGGACTGCTTGCTATATGAACTATTAGTCATTCGTGCATTTTGTTTTTTTTTTTAATTTCATTTGAAGATCTGAGGTGTGACTGTGCTGTAGTTGCCAACTTTTGCAGAATGAATAGGACAGCATTTTCAAGTATTTACCGAAGTTTTACTGTTTTGGTGCAATCAGATGCACAATTGCTTTTTTTCATTTAAGAGATGCCCTCTGAAACCTACCTGATGCAGATGTTTTCAGAATGTGGCATTTAACCAACACAGGGGACCCACGGTGTATAGAAAGTTAGAGAGCAGATAGTTTATAATTCCCCTATTATTTGGCTAGCTCAGATTGCCCTTAAATCAAGATTTTGTGTAGACTTGACTCAAAGGAATGGAACCATTGAATCCTATAAATATTAAATGTCTTCTTTTTATTTCCCAAATACCCTTGAAGGATTGAGTTCACAGAATTGGTAAAACGTCTCCCTTGCTCATTCCATAGTAAAAATGAAATTTTACTATGCACTTTGGCATCATGTCACAGTTTAGCACTTGCAGTATAAAACAAGTAGCATGATCATTCTGAGTACTGTACAAGGTGGCTTTTCTAATTTTATACGTCTCCCTAGGGAAAGGAAACATCAAACTCCTTTTACGCATAGGATGAGAGGTATTTCATTCTTCGGACTTGACATCTACACATGAATAAAATGAATGAAATGTGACTTTCCTTCCATAAGAAAACTAGATGTCCGATAGGCAGCGTGTTGCCCAGCAGGCTGAGACTTATTTTTCACATTTGTTTAATACATCTTGTTTCTTGCTGCTTCAATTACAGCTTGGATCGTAAAATAGTTCTGTGAGTTGGATGCCGGCAGGGCTGTCCAGAGCTGTCATAAGTTAAATACGAAAAGCTATCACTCTTCTAATCTACGGTGCTTTGGGCCACATCCGCATCCCCGTGCACTTGAAGAGTTCCTTGTGGCTACGAAGTGTCATCAACGTATACAAAATTGTAAATGGGATAATAAATGCTGAAGTCCTTCCATCCAAATCACAACGACTACTGCCAAGAGGCACCTGACGGTTATGTCCTCCGTGGGATGTGAATTAATTTGCTATCAGCAAATGCCCCCGCTGTCAGGCACCGGATTCATAGCTTCTCTGACAGGGCAGCCTGGGCAATTCTGGGAGCAGGTATGTATGCAAGGCTGATGGCTGGACTTTGAAATGGATTGCCTTCCTTCTCTTTGAGGACTTTGGGAAAACAAACAGAAATAATTGTGGCTTTTCTGAATCATGCACGTGCAGGTGTGTGAAAAATTAGCACTAGTGTCCTTCACTGGCCTCAATAGAAATACCTGCTTTTCCCTCTTCCTTAGCTCTTGTGTGTGTGTGTGTGTGTGTGTGCGTGATCTTTAGTAAAATTAGGATTTTAAGAAAGAGACTATATGAGCATTAACTTCAATCTTAATATTATTTAGCCAAAATATATTCCCTCAGAACTTAATCAACATAAACACACAAAAGAATGAAGAGTGTTGAGAATTTCTAGTCTGAGCAGTTATTTTGGAGACTGGTATAAAGGAGGCTCACTTCTTTTCTTTATTTAACTTATTGGGGTGACATTGGTTAAGAAACTTACATAGAAGGGAGGAGACTTGACTTGGGGTGGTGAATTGACAATACAATAGATGGGTTATTACAGGAAGGAGGCTCAGTTTGTGGCTAGATGAATGAAAACCTAGACAAATCTCAACAAGTGTCTCTAAAGTTTTCAGATCTAGTTGTATTGAAAGTGCAAGCTAATTATTGTTACCTAAACTGTGTTCACTCAGTCTGTCTCTGTGACTCAATATTAACTTTGGGTTTTTTGATTGAAAATACAACAGGCAGGGAAAGTAGGAAGGAAGATGGAAGGAAATAAGGAACAGATTCATTAATACCTATTATGTGTTAGTCTTATGTTCATTTCATACTCACATTGAATCTCTCTCTGTCTCTCTGTGTGTATGTGTGTCTCCCCTCTCACTCTATAAATTGAAATTCTCAGTAGTAATTATATAGAGAGCTATAAGAATGTATTGAAAACAGGAAAAAGGAAAGCCACTATTCAGTAAGTCATGTACGTCTGATACGCCAGATCTTTTTTACCCAGGAAAACACCAAATCAGGGGGATATACATTAAACGCATTTGTCTTAGAGTCACAAAGACAGGAATATGATGTTTTGGATTACTTGTTAGTATCTTATACTTTAGGATACCTATAATATACTTTCTATTTCCTAATTCTTAGGCACTTAGTGTTTTGCAAGTAGGCATGAAAAGTACATTGCCAGTTTTATTATTTTGTTTTGTTTAACAGTATTCCAGGAATTTTGACTTCTTGTTTTGCTATGCTAAAATTGCCTGTTAGCATCTAATCATTTTCCAGGTTGTTGGTGTATTCATTTTTGTTTTCATTTGGTCAAACAAATATTTTTCTATTAGCGTATAACTATATAAGATTACCTTTCAAAGTATTTTTGTGCCTCTCCCCAACAAATTTTGTTAATTTGGAGAAAGACAAAGGAAAGAACTATTTTACATATTCACGGTATCCTAAGAAAATGGATATATTTACAGAAAAAAGAAAACCAATTAAAAATAAAATAAGAATAGACAGTTGAGTCTTCAACAAGGAACCCTACCTGGGAGATGATAGAAATTTAGTAATACCGAGAGGAACTAGACCATTCGCTGCCATCTGAGTGCCCCTACTATCTAAAGGGAGAAGCACTGCACGCTTCTCATTTCAGTGCCAACAAGAGACAGAAGGAGAACCTTTCCTGAGGGCAGATGGGAGTCACGACACAGAACAGTCAGTAAGGGGTGTGTGTGTGTCTCTTCATTTGCCTTCATGGTCAGGACTGAGCGGTTAAACCATTGGTTCTAACACCCCATAATAACCCTCTCTGCTTAGGTTTCAGAACATCAGAAACCTCAACTTTCTTAAAATGCAAATAAGCCCCAGAATGCCAGGGCATGAAGTCACTTTAACTCTTTCAAGGTACAGTTTACCAAAGCACAGTCCTTGTAAGGTGAATTTCTTTAGGAGATATGGTAAGAATAAAAACCCAAAACAAAAGGAGACGGGGCCTAGGGAAGAAGTGCCCATGCATCATCATAGACAAACTTCATTAACGTCAGAAGGTCAAGTGGTAGAGGAAGAGAAATGATTTCAACAAATGATGCATTTCTTAAAAAACCAGGAATTCTGCATTTTTCAGGATTCCAGTCTTCTGCACAAGCTTCTAAATTAAAATATGGGTAAAAGCTATTACTTTGGGCTTATCTTTAATCCAGGTCTATTTTAATACCTGCCTAGCAATACGCTTGGCCTATAGTTTCCCCTCCTGGGCAATGTTACTTGTGGACCCCCCATGGATTCACATTAGGGGTGATATCATGGATCTATTACGTATGAATCTATTCATGTTGCTTATAGATACAAGGGTGCTTAGCAAAGAGCACTCAACATAGTTTTTTTTTTTTTTGCTTTGATTTTTGTCATTTTTATGCAAATATCACGCCGGGCGCTCAGTCATCTGCTGTCTGCCTCTCTACCACAATCACTGCTTCAGCCTCTCTTGGGGGATCTTTCGGTCTCAATGAGACACCAAGAGTCACAGATCACAGCAGTTTACTCTTTTTTATTCCCCATCTGTTTTAAGCCCTAGACAGACATTTGAAAAAGAACCATTAGGCCTAACATAATGTAAATTTAAAAATCTTAACAACGGTCTTTAGACATCACATGATCCTTAAGACAGGTAAGTTGGCTGCCACACACTTTCCTTAAACTTATGGTTTTTATCTCACATATTTCCTATAAACAGAAAAAAAATTTTTACATGGTGTTTCTCAGGAACTGTAGGTCACACGTAGGGATTTTTCCTGAAAGTCTCCCCAATCATGTGCAAAATAAGAAGTTAAATTTGATAGGATGTAAGACTTCTTAGCTCTTAACATCCAAACTCTCTGACAATGCCTTGTTACCTGAAACATTAGGAAGCCCACAAAAATATTTTACCCGAAAACACAAAAATTATTAGTTTCCATTTTTGTTTTCCAATGCTAATCCACTCCTCTTCTCTCTTTCACGATAATAAAAGTGAATTCACATCCTCCAATCTCCAAGTTTACTCCATGGTGAGTATTGTACAGTAAACCATCAACTAAAACCAGATTGTATCTTTTGCAAATTCTACAACTTGTAGCAACAAACATTAGCATTACCACTACCTGTCTTTGCACTTATGCCCTTCTCTCTCTTTCCATTGTGTGTTCATCTACTATTCAGTCAACAAACACCGAGTGAAGCCCTACTGAGTGGCAGGTCCTGCCACAGTCACCAGGAGTACCAAGAAGGAACACAGCAGTGTCTCATCTTTCTCACAGAAAAAAAAATGCCTGGAAAATGAAAGAGGATCCCATAGATTTCCCAAATTCAATTTTCTGCATTTCATTCTGAGACCGTCCCCGTGGATGAGCTAATTCCAGGATACAAACGACAATGCCCTAGACTGGCAGACAACCATTCCTGAGCACTTGAATGGCTGCTAAGTTTCCAGTGGGAACATTATGTTTCTGAACATCATAAAATGCCCCCGAACATCACGCACATTTCTTACAGGCCAGCGGAGGCCCTGCCAAAACTCACACATCCTAGTGAGGGGGCTATGGGGTGGTGAAGCACTAGAAAGGAAACTTCTTTGCTGTGGAGCAGGGAAAGCTGTCTCTCTGGCAGTATAAATACCTCACTGTGTTTGTGCTGCCCCAGCTGTTGAGTTTACTCAAACCAAAAGCCAGGCGCCAGCCCATAGAAAAGAAATAAAACCCAATGATCAAAACCTGTGAGTATTTTTCAGGTAGCTATCAGTGACAAGCTCTGAAATGTGTTGTAACTTGAATGTCACTTGGGTTGTGACCAATGGTGCTGGCCCTCGGCAGAAAGAGAAGCGAAGGTTACCTAATGTTTTCCTTTCTTTCTCCAGATCCTTTTCTCTCTGCAGCCACTCCCTCCCGATGGGTTTATTTCCATGTGGCCTCGCCAGCAAGTCCTACGTAAAGGCTTAGCGGCTATGCTAAAGCAATGGCATTATTGTTCCCAGATGTTTTTGCATATTTAAATAATGCTGTTACAATTGGAAAGATTTAGGTTACAGGGGGAAGAATCTCTAACATAGGAGAACTTCAGGTCTTGTACGAAATTGGTGGGAAGAAAACATACCTACTGTGTCCACATGGATGCTACTCCCCATTCTAGCTATTTTTAAGCCTTGCTTTTATGACCACAGATGAGCAATACTTTCCTTTTGATCATTTCAAGCATCCAAAGATTGGAGCATACCATTGTGCGGTAGGCATGCATAGAGGGCACCTCTTTTGGCTTTGTCCATCACTCCCAGGCACCACGGTTATGCCCTTGCTTGGAGCCACTGAACCTGATTTCCCAGGCAAGGTCATGAGGAGGCCACATTCCATTTTCTCTGGTTTGGAGGCTGCTGCAGCCACTGTTATTGCCACATTCTCATTGCAAAGAGTCCCCTAGGTAGTACTGATAAAGGCGATCGGGAGCCTGTATTCACTCTCAGCATGAATGAAGGCTCAAGGTCTGCAAAGTGCAGTTGGGCAAACTGACAATGAGGCCGCTGAGGTCTGCCCAGTGAGTTCTGTCCTCCCCAAAGGTCCAGACAGAAATTCTGCTCTTCTCACGTGAGAACCAGGCAGGATTCACTTAGCTGTAGGTCACTGAAGAGAAGTAAAATTTTCTCATGGTTTCCCATTTCAATGAGGTCAAAATTCACATCTAACTCT
Source organism: Desmodus rotundus (assembly GCF_022682495.2). Taxonomy (NCBI): domain Eukaryota; kingdom Metazoa; phylum Chordata; class Mammalia; order Chiroptera; family Phyllostomidae; genus Desmodus; species Desmodus rotundus. Next base: position 87,562,866 of record NC_071392.1, on the reverse strand, counting down.
ATGATAATCAAATTACTCAAATGGAAAAAATGTCCCTTTGAGTCCTTGATAATTCAGCATTTGTTTTTATCTATGTCTTCATCCTAGCCACCCCATTTTTTCCTGTCTTTTTTTATAATTAGCATGTCATCATCCTAAAGGCAAAACATTATCAACTCATAAAAATCCTAGAGGAGCCCTGGCTGGTGTGGCTCAGGGGATTGAGTGACGGCCTGTGAACCAAAGGGTTGCCGGTTCAATTGCCAGTCTAGGGCACGTGACTGGGTTGCGGGCTGGGCCCCCAGTAGGGGGTGTGTGAGAGGCAACCACACATTGATGTTTCTCTCCCTCTCTTTCTCCCTCCCTTCCTCTCTCTAAAAATAAATAAATAAAATCTTTTTAAAAATCCTAGAGGAAAACAGGGAGTAAAATCTCAGATATTCAACATAGAAATATTTTTGACAATATATCTCCTAAGGCACTGGAAACAAAGTAGAAAATAAACAAATGGGATGACATCAAATTAAAAAGCTTTTGTAGAGTTGAAGAAACCATCAGCAGGACGACTAGGAAACCCACTGTACAGGAGAACATTTTGGCCAATGATACTTCGGACAAGGTTTTAATCTCTAAAACACACAGACAGCTAATACAACTCGATGCCAGGAAGACAAACAACCAATTAAGAAATGGGCAAGAGACCTGAGTAGATACTTCTCCAAAGAGGACACACAGAGGGCCCATATACACATGAAAAAATGCTTAACATCACTAATCACCAGAGAAATGCATGTTAAAACCTCAATGAGATACCATCTCACACCTGTCAGAATTGCTACCATCAATACATCAACAGACAACAAGTGCTGGCGAGGATGGGGAGAAAAAGGAACCCTAGTGCACTGTTGGTGGGAATGCAGACTGGTGCAGCCACTGTGAAAAACAATATGGGGTACCCTTAAACATATTAAAGATGGAACTCCCTTTTGACTCCGTGATTCCACTTCTTGGAATATACCCCAGAGATCAGGAAACACCAATATAAAAAAATGTAAGCACCCCTGTGTTCCTAGCAACACTATTTACAATCGCCAGGATATGGAAGCAGCCCCAGTGTCCATCAGTAGATGAGAGGATAAAAAAGCCATGGTATATGTACACAGAGGAATACTACTCAGCAGTGAAAAAAGAAGAAACTTCCATTTTGCAACAGCATGGAGGGACCTGGAGAAAATGATGGTAAGTGAATTGAACCAGTCAGTGAAAGAAATATGCCACATGATCTCACTTATATATGGAATCTGATGAACACAACAAACTAACGAACAAGATAGTAACAGAAGCTTAGCTACATAGAACAGACCGACAGCTGCTGGAAAGGAGGTGGAAGGGATGGGATGAGAGATGGTGAAGAGATGAACCAAAGAACATGTGTGCACAACCCACGGACACAGACAATGATGGGGGGATTGGCTGGGGATGGGGAGAGGGTGGGCTGGGTGAGGAAGGGAATAGGGGAAAAGTGGAGACAACTGTCACAGCTTAAACAATAATAAAAATATTATCGACTGAAATCTCCCCGTGCCTGTACTTCATATTTCTGAAAGTTATTTTTAAATTGGCTCATTCGTCTATTTGTAAACACATCTTAATTATTACCTGATCTTCTAAAGACCAGAAAAATGCTTCAGTATAATTATATGTTTTTACTGTTCCCTGGTAATCAAGCCATTTAGAAAAAAAAAAATTTATTTTCTTATTGGTGATTTTTTAACTCTAATGTTTGAACTCAGCCAGTCAAAGAAACTTGAATGAATGCCAGTAGAAAACCCTGTTCTGTCTAATTTCATACTTCTATTGTCAGATGGTTACTCCCTGCTAAATTGTGGTCAATTAAATCAATCTGCTGCTTTGAAAGCTGTATGAACGATTCTCCAAACCTTCAGTATGTCCGAGAAGAGAAAAAAATTGTGATTTAAGTCAGATCCTAGAGGGGGGAACTGGAGGGGATCCATCTATATCACAACGTTAACGTGAAAATAACATCTTAAAGGGCTCTGTCTAATCTGGTGCCTCTCTGTTATACTGTGTGTAACATTCTGCCTGAATGTAACACTGAATTTATATACCATGTTCCCCTGGCACAGGAAATGAGCCACTGATACCTGCTCAACTCCAGGCACTCTTTCTTTGCATTAACATCTTTATTTGATCACAGGCATTCAGAACACAAACAAAAAACCCATAAGGGCAGAGATATCATATCTGAGAAGTGCAGGCTAAAACCAGAAAAGTTAAAACTGAATGTCTGGTGTTTATTTTTGCAACAATAGCCGTTCCGAAACATCATAGGAACTTTCTATGTGACATAATCCCCGAAATGACGGACAGGCAAACACAGCCCAGATGCTAGCTGTTCCGCTGTGCAGCTCGGTCAGAGGAGCTACCCAGAAACCTGTTTGTAGCAACACGTGCTAAAACAAATAAAACCAGATTCAGTGCCCACTTCAGTTACTTAAGACATCAAGCAGAATAATCAATTCCCGTTAGAAGGAAATTGAGTCCTAAACAGGCACACCCAGGTCACGTCTGGCTTCAGATTATGTAAGAAAGTAAAACAATGTCAGCCCAAATCCAGGAGCTGTAGAGTTTTAAGAAGCTTTGCTAAAGAAGACAGTGGAGATATTGAGTGTGATTTTCTGATATTTCTTTGCCTAGTCCACAGCCAACACTCTGAGAATCTCTCTGGCTTTTTGGGAAAGTCTTGCGTAGTGACAGAGATGAAGGCTTTCACCATTACGTTTTAGTTTTTGTATTCATGTGATAGCCTAATATGATTCAGTGACATGACTACTGAAATGTCTGTAGCCGTGTGTGCCCTGTCAAAAGCAGTTCTATTGCTATGACAGGGTAGGATGGATTTGATAAAATTGCATACACGCTAAGGAAAAAAGAATCATCGTTTAAGTCTCAGGAAGACATTAAACGGCTCAGAACAGTAAGATTTATCTGACAAAAGGTAAAGATGATCCTGTGACACCATGCTTTGTTGTGGGGGAGCAAGAGAGCCAGGCATTCAACAGCAACTCTTTGGAACCGGGCTGCCTGGGTTCAAATCCCAGCTCCACCACATGTGAGACCTATGACTTGGACAAGTCACTTTACCCTTTGCGCCTCAGTTTTCTCAGCTGTAAAATGGGGGTAACAGTGGGATCTGTCTCCTGGGGCTGCTCTCAGGTTCAGGTCAGTTGTATTTGCTAGCAGGAGCAAGTGTTCCAAAGTGCTTGCTAAATTAATGAACTAACGGTTGACTTGTTACAATTATATTTTTCTATAACTTAAATTTTTAAATCATGGATATATATAACATAACAATAATAATACAAGAAGTAATATAAACATATAACAAAACATTTTTAAAACAGGGGATAAGTATATAAATATTCAGGTATTCCTAAATGTGTTTTAAGTATTGTACACGCTCCCCACCTCTGCATCTCCGTTACTCCAGTTGAGGTAATTCTGTAATTCACTGTTGTCGATGCTTTCCTTCACCTCTCTTGAAACGAGACCAGCTTATTCTTTTAGGAATACCTGCAGTTTGCATAAATGCATATTCCAAACATAGAATGTTTATAATTAAGGAGAGCAGGTATCAAAGTCAGTTATAAGACTGTTCCGAATATAGACAAATATCTCTGTTTTGATGTCCTAGAAAAAAGTTCTAACACATGGAGAGTGACTTTCAGAAGCCTGTACTATAATTTTAACAAATATTTAATTGATGTGTTTCATCTTTTTTTACCTGCCTACTATGTTGACAGTGAACTAACATGGTACTATTATCAGTAAGGAAATAAAATAGTTTATAAAGACAACATCTGCTTTGAGATGAGAGCTCATGTTTTTGACATTTTAGACTTCTGAACATTTTAATATTTCCTTTTGAATATGCAAAAATATAAATAAGATAGGACTAAACATGTAAAACCAGGATTCATCTTGCTACACATTTCATAACCATGCTGATCACTTTACAGCCAGCACTGCAATGGAAAATGTTAAATTCATCTTTCTCCCATACAAAATGCCCCGAGACAGTATTACATTGTTTTGCATAAATTTACGGTGTGTGCTTCTTCAACTAGAGTTGACGTGTGCAACGGGAGCTTGAAACGTTGGAAATGCCGTCTGCGCGTATAACAGCATCAGCAATCGCGGGGCATGTTTGGCTTAACGCAGAAGAGTCATTTAGGAAAGGACAGCTTAGTTTCAAACCAGCTGTGGAGAACGGAGAAAGTTAGAGACCCCCTGTTTTAGAAAACAAAACTGCACGACTATGAAACAGAACAGTTCCTTGCAGATCATGTAATGAGTGCGTGTTTACTAGAATCAATTGCCACTGCTGAAGAAACTTTTCAAAAGGAGTTCCAGAACATTTGGTGGGGGTTGGGGGGGGCAGGTATAGTACAACATGCAATAAAAGGAATAAATACAGACATTATTATTTTGTTAGACCTGGCATTATTGGCAAGTTTTAGAAGGATTCTCAGAAAGACGAGACAAAAAGGCAGGGAGGTATATTGAATTTATACTTCTTTGGAACTTAGACTTTAGTACACACGATTGCCTTTTTGTGCTGTCTGAACAACTATACATTTTATTGATGATTCTTAGAAAGGCAACTGTGATGGGAACTTTTAATATATATCTCTTAGTTGTTTTCAAATATGCAATACAGTATTATGAACTACACTCACCATATTGTATATTACATCCCCATGAGTTATTCATTTTATAACGGAAAGCTTTTACATTTTGACCCCTGTTTGCCCACCCCCTACCAGACCCCAACTCCACTTACAGCAACCACCAGTCTGCTACCTATTATCTGTCTCTATGGGCTTGTGTTTTCTTGCGGGGGTGGGGGGGGCGGGGGCAGATTCCACACATAAGTGAGATCATCCAGTACTTGTCTTTCTCTGACTTATTTCACTTAATATAATGCTAAAATAATGTTGCTGCAAACGGTAGGACTTTCTTCTTTCTTGTAGCTGAATTGCTCCATAGTATATTTATACCACGTATTTTTTAAAAATTGGATACCCAGTCTCTTCCATCATCTGTAACCAAGCCTTCTAAAGATTGTATTTTTATTGTTATTGCTGTTGTTGTTATTATTATTATTATTAGAGACAGGGTGAGCGAGGGAGAGAAACATCGATGTGAGAGAGAAACGTTGGTCAGTTGCCTCTCGCACACACCCCGACTGGGGACCAAACCCACAACCTGGGCAAATGCCCTGACAGGGAACCAAACCTGAGACATCTTGTTTTGCAAGACAATGTATGCCCAGCCAACTGAGCCACACCCGTCAGGGCTGTGCCACGTGTTATTTTAATCCATTCACCCATGATGTACATTCAGGTTGTTCCCTTACCTTGGCTACTGTAAATAATGCTGTGACAAACGTGGACATGCAGGTATCTTTTTTAGTTAGTGTCTTTGGATTCTTTGGATAGATACCCAGAACTAGGATAGCTGGATCTTATGGTAGTTGTATGTTTAATTTTTTGAGGAACCTCTCATTCAATTTCTAATTTCAATGTATTACATCTCTAAAGAATCCTGTAACAGAAGGAAATTCAAACATCATGACATGTATATATTAAAATTTATATGAACACACGAAAAGGGGTTAAGAAAATACAAATGCTTATTGAGATTTACCAGTGTAAGAGTTAGGAAGGTGTGGAATTATCCACAAGGTAAGGTGGTAAACAATAAAATTTTCCATCTGATTAAGAGACTGCAGTTTGACTGATTTGAAATATGTGTTGACAGAAAGGAAGGAAGAAGGAAGGGAGGAAGGGAGGAAAGAAAGAGTCCCGGTTTCAACAAGGCCCTCAGGCCACTGGATTGCCTGTCTTAATGGCCTCTCTGTTGGGTGCCTGAGGCACCCACAGTAGGGGAGCAGCGCCACCTTGATGAACAGAGTTCAAGTGCTCCGGGAGAGTGCAGGAGCTTAGGGAAGCCACACGGAGGCTGGAGTAAGTAGTTTCTCTGAAGAAGGTTTTCCTGAATACATTTATTATGTATCAAAGTAACTATGAATATATAACATAACATATATAATATATAAAACAATTACAAATATATACCATCCTGTTTACCCGTAAGTCTACATAGTGCACCTCACAATGAAGTTGAACAATCTCATAGCCAAACACAGCCATGCTATTGTTGTCTCCCATCACGGGTGGATTTGCAATAGGATTTTTTTAAGGTTATGTTTCTTTCCTTCTTTTCCTTCCTTCCTTTCCTTTCCTTTCCTTTCCTTTCCTTTCCTTTCTTTCTCTCTCTCGTTCTATCTCTCTTTCTTTCAACATGATTATTGATTTGAGAGAGAGAAGAAGGGAGGGAGAGAGAAACATTGATGGGTTGCCTCTTACATGTGACCCAACAAGGGACTGAACCCACAACCCAGGCATGTAACTGACTGGGAATATAATCGGTGACTTTTCAGTTTATGGGGTGATGCTCCAACCAGCTGAGTGATGCTGGCCAGGGCTGTAACAGAATTTTTATTATACTCAGCTTTTCCCCACTCTTTGGTGCTCCTAATTCCAAGCTCTCCATTTTGGTTTCTGTTTCCTATCTCAATAACCAATATCACTCTCTTACTTCCTCTTTGCTTGGCTCATCCGGGTCCCCAACAGTGCAACATCAACAGAAATGTACAGGGCTCAGCATTTGAATACAAGATTCCAATGAGACATGTGATTTGACCTTGGATCATTCAAAAGACCTCTTCCTTCTCTACTTTAATTTCAGTAACTGACGAGAAAGTGAAGCCCAGGTTGAATCTCTTTAAACGGAGGGAAAGAAAAAAAGTTAATAAAAATATTATGAAGTAATAAGGTGTATATCATTATCTACAAATAATTACAGGTCACCCGATTAACACAAATTAATACACAAAATGGCCTCTCTAGTTTAAATGAACTCAGAAGATTAAGCTGTCACCAAAAATTAAATCATTTAAGACATGATCACATAACTTCTGGCTATACATTAGTTTGCAAGAACTAAGGAAAAGAAGCGGCTGTGTCTTAATTTACAGGCTGTTTATTATTTCAAACAGCAATGTCTCAAATTACAAGCACTTCTTTTGTTTGTTCTTTTTTTTAGGATTCCCACATGTTATTTATTTATTTTATTGACTTAAATATTAAGGTGACGCTGGTTAATCAAATTATACAGGTTTCAGGTGTACAATTCTATGATGCATCTCTGTGTATTGAATTGTGTGTTCACCAGCCTGAGTCAAGTCTCTCTCCACTACTGTCCCCCTCTCCCTCCATTGTTTGTGGCTAAGAGGTTTTTTTGTTTGTTTGGTTTTGTTTTTCTGCTTGATCCCATCAACTTCTTTCTGACCCAGTCCTTCAACTCCCCTCCTCTCTGACAGCTGTCAGTATCTATGAATCTGTTCCTATTTTGTTTGTTAGTCATTTTGTTCATTAGATTCCCCATATAGGTGAGATCATAAGGTGTTTGTCTTTCTCTGACTGGCTTATTTTGCTCAGCATGATATTCTCCAGGTCCATCCACGCTGTTGCAAAAGGTAAGCTTCCTTTTTTATTTCTTTATTTCTTTATTTCTTTCTTTATTTATTTTTACAATTGAGTAGTATTCCACTGTGTAAATGTAACACAGCTTTTTAAATTTTTTTTAATCCACTCATCCACTGATGGACAACTGGGCTGTTTCCAGATCTTGGCAATTGTAAATAACACTGCAATGAACATGGGATGCATAAATTCTTTCGAATCAGTTCATTTCTCTTTCTAAAATAAGAGAACAGATGAATTTCTGTCGGGTCCATGTCAATCTACTTCCTTTTGTTACTAGAATTATTTCATTCTAAGTCAGTTCTAAGTTGCAAGAAGCTGTAGCTATAATAGGAAATTAAATACAGCAATTAACCTAAGGCTACTCATAATTGATAGCACAAAGCCGCATTCTTGTACTGTAGCATACTAATTAAAACACAAATTCATAAACAAAGTGTAAATAAACACAAGTCAAAAACTGCCCACACATTAGAACCTAACCGTACAATAATGCTACATTGTGAAAATGCATGTTACTGGTTTTTCTGGGATTCTGAAAATCCAAGACTACTCATCAACTAACCCTCACCTGTCAGCATCTATTTCTAACATTTAAACACATCTTATCATGCATTTCCTTTGAAGTCACTCAATGTCAAAATTTTAGGAAGTTACTTGAGATCATAGAAGTTAAAAGAAGAATTCCATGGGTACTTTTGATTTATCTCAAATGCTCAGAGGGCAGAGAAGTAGGTTGCAACATGCTGGTAGTTTATTTGTGGCTCAGAGTCTCTTGCAGGTAAACTCAGGGTAGGGTGAGCGGTGGGGGAACGACACACTTTCCTCTCATTGAAAATCCTTACAAGAACTTAAACCAGGTGGTATAATACCAACCAGCTTTTAATCAACTGACTGGGGTAGCTCTTTATATAATACATATTGACTGCCTTTCTGCTTTCCTGCCCAGCTGGTCTACGCCATCTAATGGATGGACACTTAATATTATTTGTACGTTCTATTGTGGAATCAGTGGATTTCCTCTCCACTAAAAATTAAGCATAATATTTGCTGTTTTAGTTATTTTCTGTGTAGAAAGGAACTGGTCAACTGTTTTTAACTTAAACTACACTGTACAAACCCAAACTCGAGTATGGGTTTGAATCAGAGAAATGTGTTTCGCTTCCATTTGTCCAATTAGAAAGATATACATGGCTTTTAAGGGGAAGCAAAGTCTAGTCTTAAAATTCAGAATCACATTAGTGGAGTTCAATCCTTGTGCCAAATTGTTGCTTTGTTATAAATATAAGACTATCTATCCTAAAGGAAAAAAAAACCCAAAAAACCCACCACCACCACCTTCCGAGTCACAGTGAATTGATTTGCTTAACTTGGAAAGTCTAGGACAGTGTAAACCACAGACGTGTCTTCCTGTTGGACGGCACTGCATGCTGTGTCCTTAGACGAAACGGAAGCATTTGTAGCAGAAAGGTTTTACAGAGTGTTACATTGTGTCTGTAATAGTCAATAGAAACCACTGTCAAAATACCAAGTATCTGGTATCTGGATGTTCTGAATTGCATATTAAGGGTTTTGCACCGCCATTGGTTAAAAAAAAAGGGGGGGGGGGGTGGTTTATAATATGAAACTCAATTTGCTTAAGTATAAGTTATCCCTGGGAATTCACAGTAGATGGAGGGCTGGATGAGGGATGGGTGGAAGGGTGGATAGATGGACGGATGAACCATAAATATCACTGCTCTACTGACTACAAAGTGCTCTTTTGATTGTAGTAAGTTAAAGTAGTCACAACAGTGGTAACAAAATGGGAGCCTTGACAGAGGGCTATCCATTGTTAAAAAAAAAAAAAAAAACCTCAATGTTAGCTCAGATACTAAAATGTAAGGCAACACAGGACACATTAAAAGTACCAGAACATCTAATGAAGCCAGAGAGACAAACCAGGAAAATGGTATGCAATAACAGTCACACAGAATTACTCAGTTTTTATCTCTTACCTCTTCAAAGAGGAAAATGCTACATCTACGCACAACGCAGTATCATCTACTCCCTTGTTTTTTAAAAAAAAAAACTGAGTAATCAGAAATAATTCAATTCATAAAAACCACTGAAACAAACTCAATCTCAGCCTAATATGGTATTAGAATAATATCAACATAAATAATAGCTTCCGTGTAGTGGGTAACAATGATAGGTAATTTCATTTTAATTAAATGTCAGCATGAAAATTCTGTTCATATTTATCATACTAACTATGCAGGCCATGTACAAAAAGGATACAAACAGCTGTCTGAATGTGGTATTTTCATTCAGAGATATTGTACCTGCTGGCATTGTGATTAGTTTTTACTCATTTTAGCACTAAAAACACCAAGTTTAATTTTCGACGGTGTGTAGTATTATCGAATATGATATGAGATGATCGTACGAACAGCACTTTGCACAGCCATTACCCAATGACATATTTATATTGGTACTATGTTCGTAATTACATGTCAAATGGCAGCCAAGATACTTCTTTGAAGTCAGTTCAGATTGTCAAATTACAGGTCCCTTTTATGACTAGAAGTCTGATTTAGAATCAGTGTGCGGATCCCATGCCCCAGGAAATGCTTTAGTTGCTGCAGCCCGGGACCACCGGCCCGCAAGATGCCTCACTGCAGATCAGAAACGCACCCCCTGTGCCCTGGGGGAGAAAACTTCTGTTTATTTCGGCTCACGTACTCCTCCTTCAGGGCACAACCCACACGAACACACACGGAAGCCCCAAGAACACGCTTCAGACAAATCACTTACTCTGGAGACACAGCAAAATGCCCTATAATGGCTATCTCCCAAGTTCAAACGGGAAATGTTTCTAGGATTTCAAAGCTCAATGGAGAGATATCTTACAATTATCTAAACCCAAACAGTGCTCCCAGTCATTTTCAGGGGTGGCCAAGGTGTTTCTTCTTGCTATCTAGTTCCCTAGCCTGTATGCAGTATTTAAAATTTAAAATTCAGTATTAACATTGGACATGGAAGATAGTCTGGTGTTTTGTATTTCCATTAAAGTATAAGGGAGGGTATATGAGACTGGCAAATTGCTTATACTGGTTTATTATCCTCTTAATTATTTTATCTTTGAAAATAAAGAAATTAATTTTTTCAACGAGTTTATTCATTTTTAGAGAGAGGGGGAGGGAGAGAAACATCAATGTGTGGTTGCCTCTTGCATGCCCCCTACTGGGGACCCAGGCATGTGCCCTGACTGGGAATTGAAACTGAGACTCTTTGATTTGCAAGCTGGTGCTCAATCCACCGAACCACACCAGCCAAGGCCAAAAATAAAGAAATTTAAAGACTATGCCCAAGTCTGCCCTTTCCTATTCTGACTCCAGTCCCTCCTGTGCATTGCCACTCCTGCCTCCCAGGACACACACCCACCTGCGTACACATGCACACAAATGTGCACACAGTGGCTGCTCCCTCCTAGGAATCCTGCGTAGCATTACTTTAGATTACAATCGTGTGCGTGCCCATTTCAGCCCTCAGGAGCTACACCTGTTGAGGGCAAGACCGGCCCACCATAACAACAGTGCCTGCTGTACTGCAGAAAATGGACAGCGCCTGTTGAATCATACACGTACGACAAAGGCCATCTCTCTCTTGGGCAGGGGAATTTTTCCACCTGTTTGAATATGACATGTGTCTCTTGCAATGAATTCTACTAACAGAAGTCGAGTACATATAACAGCAAAGGAATAACAACAGCAATCATCAAGAGTAATAATGAGATCGTCGCGATGATAAAGAGCTCTACGTCCAGGGACTTGGGCTGTGGGACCTGAATGGTTTGGCCCGTGTTTCATCCTCAGTCCACCCCACAGAACTCAAGAGGCAGTGTCTTTATTTCTGAGAGTTCTGACTCCAATGTCTAAATGCCTTTTCAAGCCCCACCTCCAACGCTTATTAGCTATGCAATATTGAGCAAATTATATAGCTTCTGTTTGTCTCATTTTCTCCTTGCATAAATTTTGGAAAATAATCTACCTTAAAGGCTCCTTGTGAGGATTAATTGAGTTAATACATGTAAGTCAGTCCACAGTATGTCTGGAATATAACAGACACTCTGTGCATTAACTATTAATATTTCTGTCGTGTAGTAGGCACTTGAGACTTCTTGGAGTAAGTGAACCAATGAACACAGACCATTTTGACTAACTCAGTCGAAGAGGTAGGCCATTAAGTACTGCCTTCCCAACCTGATGGGTTCAGGAGTCGACATGTTATAATGCTTTAAATTCAAGAGACGACAACAAAATAAACATCTGAGATCGTAAAGGAACTGGGTATGTGTTTATGTTAAAACCTTTTATTTTGTCATGCAGCAAAAGTTCCGCACCATGCCTTAAAGCTTTTTGCTTTGCAGCATAGAGTTGTCCAGCCATTTCATGATTAATTGTACCTTTTGCTGGCCTCCAGAAATGACCCTATTACTACCATCACTACTTCAAAACCACCCAGGACAATGCTCTTCTCTCTGTGTGGAAAACAAGCCTGTTTCCACATGGAGCTGCTCGTTTCTCACAGTGAATGAAGAGCTGACCTCTTGCCCAGAAAGGAAATTGCGAAAAATGAGAATGGGGACAGGACTCACCCCTCAACCATACCCACCCCCTTTCTTCAGGTGAGAAGAGGCTTAGCATTAGCCTCCATCACAACACCACACCAATATTTTGACTACGTCCACACCAGGCACATGGGCTGTACCCTTCTGGGTCCACATTTGTTCCTTCCAGAAAGTTCCTAACGCTTTTGTGAATACACACGTGTATTTATTTTGAGATGGTCCACAGAACTTGTGATATTTGTAGGCATTCGGTCAGCATTAAAGTGACACCGGGTAGATCTTCTAAATGGAAAGGAGACAAATAAAATTCTATAACAAAGAAATAGGAGATCATTTTTTTCTTCTATTCCCAAATTAATCCTGAGTCAGTTTCACTGTCTCTCAAATTAAGTGGCACAGAGTACAGTAAATTTCAGAAATGTCACCAAAATCTACTACTTGTATCTCTACATTATACTAATTACCCGTAGAATTAACGTTGATTGTGTTGACCTGGGAAACTGGGATTTCCTATTATCTTAGGGAAAGTATGACCGCTGAAGTATACCCTCTCAACTTTTGTAAGGAGCACAGGGAATGACTGTCTTGAACAGCATGTCTGTAAAATTCAGGTTAAAGATGAACATCTGTACGGTGGACAATACAGATCTGGATATATGCACAGAAGTCTGTAGATCAAGTTTTATAATTTTCATAAACATTATAAAATCCATAATTAATATATGTCCTTTTTTGTCTTCGCTGTCAAGAAACTCAGAACATCAGTGCACAATAATAATAAACTCCTTGTACGTCCTAATGGCTTATATTTCTAGTGTTGTCTTTCATTAGTTGTGCAACTATTATGATGTGCAACTTGTAAGTTTCAAAACTCTGTCTTCAAGGAGGTGAGGGTAACTTTTAAATAAAAAAATTCACTGTGTTTTTGATAACTTGATAACATGAAACTATCTAGTCAGCCTAAAGGACTAATTATTTTTCTCCATAAAAATCAACCAGCCATACTCTTTCCAATATTAAAAAGATAAGAGCTTTGTGCAATATGGGGTCCTAAAGAGAGTCTTTTTTTAGTACTATGTTCTTACATTTTAAGGTAGTGGAACTCTCAAAGTTATATCTGTTTAGGTTAATCCATCAAGCTTAGGTTGTATTATTTATCCAGAGGTACCAATTTCTCATTGGTTGAGCTCACAAAAAACAAACCAAAACCGCTTTCATTTCACCACATAGGATGCACGCAATATTTATGCATTAATCCTTAGGTCCTTCAGCAGTAAATTAAGGACAGTTGATTTAAGTTTATGCCTGAACCATAATACTTTTCCTTCATTACTGTTTTACCCACAGCATTTTTATTTATTATTCTGTATATATGGATTCTTACAGATTCTTCTTTAACATACAGAATTATAGCTTTATATAAAAGCTTATTTTACTTTCAGCCAAAACTATTCCAACTTATCCTCACCTCACTCCTTGGTAACTGCAGAGCCTTCGAGCCTTCTCTTCAAAAAGAGATCTGATTAAACTTCCTAACACCGGCTTATATTATTTTCATGCTCCAAAATATAGAATGGCTCCTGCTGACCCATCATACTGGGCCAAAATTCCCCTGGAGTTCCAGGTCTGCCATATCCTAGACCCACCCTTCATACCTGACCTCAATTCCTACCACCACAAACTTCCATTTATCCCAAATTTTCATTGGGTAGCAACCACTACAGGCCCCCAAATCTGTGCCATGTTAATTACTACACTGTACACACTTTTCCTCATATCTGAAGATTCTTATTTCCCTCTCTATAAAATCTATGCATTCTTTAAGGCATAATTTAAATGTTTTGCTTATTTATTTTTGAGAGCAGGGAAGGGACAGAGAAAGAGAGGGAGAGAAACATCAATGTGTGGTTGCTTCTTGCACGCCCCCAGCTGGGGACCTGGCCCGCAACCCAGGCATGTGCCCTGACTGGGAATTGAACCAGGGACCCTTTGGTTCACAGGCTGGCACTCAGTCCACTGAGCCACACCAGCCAGGGCACATAATTTAAATTTTACTTCCTTTGTATTTGCGGAATATACTGAGCTCTAAATTCCAATTAGTTTTGAGATTTTTTTTTATGGTATACTAATAATATCACCAATAATAGCTATAATGTGCACCAAAGAGTATGCTTAAAATATTGTACGTGCTATTTCTTTTAATACCCACACTAAAATTTTGAAGTAGAAAATATTATCAACCATATTCTACAGGAACTAAAAGTTGAAGAAATCTCCCTGAGCTCAAATGAAGAGCTGGGAGGCAAACCCATGTCAGGCTGACATGCAAGGGCGAGCTTTTACCCTCCTCCAAAGTAATCAACACGCTGTTCTTCCTTAGAGGCCACACGATTATCACTCTCATCTCCTCCACCTGTGCTGTCTGAACGTAACTGCCCGAGAGCAGAAATGCCCAGCCTAGTACCTTTGGTGATGACTATGCATATAAAAGCACTGTTTTGACACATTCACTGTGGATCAAGCATTCAGGCAGATTTTGTGAGAAATGAATGGATGAGCCCTGGCCAGTGTAGCTCAATGGGTTGGGCATCATCCTGCAAAGCGAAGGGTCGCCAGTTAGTTTCCTGGTCAAGACACGTGGCCCAGGTTGCAGGGTCGGTCCCTGGTTGGAGCATGTACGAGAAGCAACCGATCCATGTTTCTCTCTCACATCGATGTTTCTCTCCCTCTTTTTCTCCCTCCCTTCCCCTCTCTCTAAAAATAAGTAAATAAAATATATTTTTAAAAAGGAAATAAACAGATGAGATAAGGAAAAACAAAGCAAAACTAAACTCTAAATAACTATAATCCTACTTCTGGACAGAAAAATGTGTATATCGTAGCATCAAACCCCTCAGAAATTTAAGTACAAGTGATAGAGACCCCATAATCACCTCCAATTCTACAGGTGATAGATGTCAAATCCTCCCCAAATTTGTCCTAAATTTTTGCAAGGGTGGGCATGGGGTGATTTACTTTGTAATGATGTGTTCTACTCCTTGAGCTAAGTTGCTATATATGCTCTTCCTATGCTTGAGTGTCTCACCTTCTGTTAGAAAAAAAAAATCCCTACTGTGGGCACTTGCAACACCTTGCTTGGACCTCTTGAAGATCTGTGAAGAGAGACAGAAAAATAGCAGCAAGCTGACATATTCAAAGGGCACATCACGGAACTTCACTTAGTTCCCAGACTCCATCGCCCTTATCATCTGCCTTTCTTCCTCTCTGCCTCTGTCTTCCCCTTCCTGCAGCAAAACCAACCATCCCTTTCCTTATTGCATGGAAGGCACACCCTATCCTTGGCTATGTTGATAGCCACTTCTGTTCCTGTAGCAGCGTCTCCTCTTTCACATCACGTGGCAACAGGCTGATCGTGGTGTTTGCCCATAGAAAGTCAATTTCTTCTTACTATCGGTTAACCGAATACGTTTCTCATTGTTTATTTGTGCGTGTGTTTGTGTGCGTGCACACATTAACATTTTTAGGGCATGTGTCTGTTGCCTTCAGCCTGGAAAACCAGACACCAGATACAGCTTGCCTGAGGCCTGCAGCACGGGAAGTGTGTGTATTCCAGTTACGCTTATGAGTGTAGAACAACACACAATTTAAACATCAGGAAACCCCCAAAGCTATCAGCACCGTGTAGTAAGCATTTCAAAGAGAAGCACATGAAAGTCATTACTCTCTGATGGTTATTATTTAAATGGAGTCCAGGTAATATCTACTGACCTGGTACAGTTTTTTCTCCTATGTCGCTTACCCATTCCTTTCTCCTCCTGTAGCACATATTCTAGGTCTACCTTTAATCTCTTCCGAGCTTACCTATCTGTTCTCCTCACTGGCCTATACCCATCTCTCTTTTTATTTCATCATGATTTTATCTATTTTGATCATCTACCTCTTCTTCTCCCTTTTCCTGTCTCCAGTCTGTCAACAAGACTACAAAATGGAATTAAACTATACACCTAACATTGAAGGTGACTAGTCCAATGAAATTTTAAGTCCTTAATGTCTTTTATTTAAAAACTAGAAGGTATCCTTTTCTTTATAAAGACATACAGAATTCAAATATAGATCTATTAAGAGATCACACTGATAGCAATGATCCTTAAAATATTTTTCCATGAATCTATTACATATGATTATGAGAAATGCTAGAGCAAGCATGTGGTGCAAACGGGATATGTTCATTCAAGGGCAAAAAGGGATTAACGCCTGGGAATCGATACTCTTGTACTTCTTGCATTTTACGATTGTTCCTATTAATATTGTAATAACATTCTAGGAATATATAGAAAAATAATACCGGTGCTAATATCTGCATTCCCTTTATCTTAAGGAATTCAATACTTCGCTGATCTATTGTCTGTAACTATTTTATTGTCTACTGTAAAATAAGAGGCCAAATTTATTTGCATTTTATTGTGACCGGACTCCGGGTGCATCCTCAGGGCAAAGCAACAGGGTGTGGAGTGAGGGGGTGTGGGGCCAGGTGGCACATTCCCTTCCCTCCCTGCCTTCCCAGCAGCAGGCCAGCTGTCCTCGCTGCCTGCAGAAGCCTGAGGCCTGAAATCAGCACAGCCCTGGGGCCCTCTCTGTGCTCCAGAGAAAAATGCCCTTTGTTCCAGCAAGCAAAAGTTAAGAAAGGCAAAAGGAGAAGGTCCACAGAAGGTCATTTTTCACATTTTCTTGAGAAATTTCTGTGTGCCAGGCAATGATGTTAAGGTTTCTGGAATGGAGCACTCGAGTGAGGACTACAAACCTCATCTGACTGTGTCTGAAAAAATAAAGAAAATGTTATTGTCTTTATTTTTGAGGGGTGGAAATATCTATAGAAAATATTCTCTTTTGGATTTGCAGAAAAATATTTTAATGAATGGGGCATGATATCTTCTTAGATTATTCTATTTTTAGATTATTACATTTCTACAAAATTGAATACTAAGCAAAAACCATTTTCAACCTGAATTTGAGACATGAGCTTATTTACAAAATTGTGTCTTTATGAACATTGTCACAAAGATTAATCAGCCTAGAAAACCAGAGGGTAAAATCCCACCCCCATGCATGCTTTTGTAGCAAACTATTTTTGTTTTTGTGACCTCTAACCCACAAATTCATTTTTTTCTCATTTCCCCCTAAGTCTGGCAGTTAAGCAATGGGGCTGGATTTTATACCATTTTGTGAAATTCATCTTGATATCTTCAGTACCATCACTGACCCACAGTAGAGGCTCCATTAATACTTGTGGGCTACGACAGAGAGACTCTGACTATTGTTAATTTTGAGATATAAAACCGAAGACATTCTGTGTCTGTTCCTTAAATTTGGACTTCCTTATTTTCATCTCGATGATAATTTAATATTGGTGGGTTAAAATACAAAAGAGAAAATTATCATCTCTATAGCCTTATCATTTTATTAGTTACTAACTAAAGGGAGCAAATACTCCCTCAATAAAAGTCCCTTTCAGGTGGGAAAGCTTTCCTTTTCGCCAACAAAAATTAAGCTACTCTTTTAAGAGCTAAGAGTCCCAACATGGTATTGAAAAAGAAAATTGATGTATCCTATCTCACTATGGTTGATAACATCTTGGAATTAATTCAAAACACGGAGAAGTATGTAAATTGTAATGATGACTACTTCACCCTCACGTGAGCTTACACCTCGAACGCTCAGGCACTGTCCCTGGTTGTGCGCCTCAAGGCAAGAGTGTCCAACGATTAAAGTAAGATCACTGTTATCAGCCAGAACTTGAATCAAAGGCACGAGAGTGAAAGGAATTGTCTCCAGGATACAGGGAACATGTTGTGAGGAGGCTTTGTTTCCAGGACACTGACAAGTGTGGTAGATACACACATCTCGGCAGTATTTTGTATAACGCAGGGTTTCCACAGCGAAAAGCTGTTCGGAGACGGACCACCTGGCGCTGGCCTCGCAGGTGACGCCCCCTCTGAAGGGGGCTGTGGGTGTGTTAGTGACTTCTGGTCCTCCCCCTCGCATCTCCCAGAGGTCAGAGCTCAAAGATCCTCTCAGCTCATTTATTCTTAGCACGGTCTGGCCCAAGGGGCTCTCAGCAGAAGTTACTCAGATTCCTTGGTTCTGGGTATACTGTGAAGCTTTGAATTGTTAAGGATGCTTAAGATGAATGAGTCCATGTTTAATTTAATTTTGCTGAAGGCGCTAGATTTACAAGGTCATTAACCCATACTTAAGAGGAACTTCTCCACTTGGTGATGTTGCTGCCCTGTCCGGCGGTTCTCACCACCAGCTGGAAGGAAGGCCCGGGCCACACAGAACGGGAGCCCAGACGGCTGCTGCTTCTTCCCGGGGCTGAGTTCTCTCTCTCGTCAAATGAGTCGTGACCCTCTTTCTAGCAACTTAACCGACGACCCTTTCCAGCACAACTTTTAGTTGCTACACAGAGAAATTTTGAAAGACCGTATTTTTTAAATGGGCCGCAAAAGGCTCTTAAAAGAACAGAGCAAAACACCTTTTATATTTTGAAAGCTTGTCACAGACTGCTTTTATTTTTGCCTTAAATTCTTTTGAAGTGACATATTATTTTTTTTCTTCAGTAATTGGGAGTGTATGAGCAGTAATCTTTTCAAGTTAGAGAAATCAGAGGAATAACTCATCACAAACGCCAAGCCACAGCTGACATAAAAGAACAAAACAAAACAAAATGGCAGCATCAAAATCTACATACTCACTCGACCAAATTCTAGAGGAGGTGGATAGGATGGATTCGAAGGTACTTTCTCCTAAGGGAAAATCAGTGACCTGAAGTAAAATCAACTTAGTGCCCAAGGGCTGACTGATAATTATAATATTTCTTTCCAGAGGCACACCTCCATTATGAAGAGATCTGCCCTTAGATATTTGGAATGACAGGTATTTTCACGGTATTAACCATCTCTGTACTGGAACTAATCCGTCCACAGTCATGAACGCCCAGGTCAAATGATCAATTATAGAGAATGCTTTTCTTAAGGAAAGAAAATTGTCATTAGGAGGGATGAAAGATAAGAGAATTCAGTCAGGTCTAGAACGGAACAATTTTTAAAAAAAGAAAGAAAGAAAAACGGATGAAGTTTTCACTAAGTGTAGTGTCACAAGCCTAAAATTGACTCCTGTGAACGAATTCTTCTGTTCAAGGTATTATAAATGTTGAAGTGCAGTAGTCATGCTGGGCATTTATGTATTACGTTCATTGGTTTAATCAAACACAATTTTACTGACTTTTTAAAATTTAAAGATACTTGTTGCCTCTTCTAATGAAAAAAATAACCTACATGTTTTCATACAGTCTTCCTGTCTTAAGATATTAAGCACAGACCTACGTGTGGACACTTAGCCAGGTGCCAGGGGTGCTGCTGCCTCTGATGTCAACTCTTCACTGGCGGGGGTCTGGTAACTATTTTCTATGAAGGTCCAAGCAACAAATATTTGAGGCTTCGCTACCCATAGCGGGCTCTACGGAAGCCAGTCAACTTCCTGAAAGCAGCGTAGGCAACATGGAAATAAATGGACGCGGCCACCTTCTGATAAATTTTTACGGACATTAAAACATGAATTTTATATAATTTTTCACGTGACATAAAATGCTACATTCCCATAACTTTAAAAAATCATTTTTAAAACACTTTTAGCTAAGTGCTATGTAAAAACCGTGCCTGGTTGAATTTGGCCTTTGGGTTACAGCCTGATGACGTTTTGGTGCGCAGCGTTGAAAAAGGAAATCTTTTTTCTGATGTGATTTATATTTCTACGTAATATTCCCTATCCTCTGAAGTCACATAGACCTTTCTCTTAGGGAAATTGTAAGGATTTATCGTCAAGTTTTTATTTCACAGAAAGATATTTATCATTGGCCATCTTAGTATACTTGGCTCCGAATTGATGTAATGGATTCCAAGAAAAGGAGAAAAAGAATGAAATGGAACATTTTGCTGTTGGCAGGGGAGTGCTAATGTAATTTCTGCCGCCTGCATTTGAAACAGAAGTATGGCAATATGAGAAAAACAGTTTTCAAGGCGACCAATGCGTATCAATAAAAGAAACCCCAGCTGCTTTGCCACACAGTGACAACATTCTTGGCATTTAAGAATGCCCTGCAATTACGATCTTGGGTATATGGGGGTGGGGACAATACACAGGGATGTAACATGCTTTAAGTTAAATGAGCTATTAAATTCAAATCAGTAATCTAAACTTCTTATATAATACATGAAGAACTCTGAGGCTGATATTGAAGTAGTCTGCCCAAGAAAGAGCACATAGGTAGTTTCCAACCCAGTTCTTTTTTTTTTTTCCCGATTCCAAAATAAATGTTCTTTCCCCTATAAATTGACTCTGAGGACAGAGGTACATTTATATTTTCTCAGAAAGAAGCAGGAAACTAAGCCTCTAGTTCACAAGTAATTAGTGACAATTTAATTGGAATTGAAAGTGTTTTCTCTGCATTGATAAATAATTAACGCCAACAGAGAAACAGCTTTGCCCTGCTTGAGAATTGCGTAGCAGCCGATGAGCTTTCCAAGGAACCCGTTGAACAAGGGGGAGCGACCTGCACTGGTATCTCTTAGTCCTATGAGCATGGAAGTACCGGATTCTTCCGCATTCTCCTGCCTGACGTCAGGGAAGCATTTGCTGTTCTCGGGTTAAAAGTGGTATTCAGGTTCAAGTTGGAGAACTGAAGTACGTGATGTCTAACGTTCACCGAAATGATACTGCTTCCTAAACACAGCCATAAAGCCACCCCTCCCCCACACCCTTCTCTCCTCTCCTTAATACCTAAATTAATTTATATATGTACTAGTTAGTATAGCCTAAATATTTTAAGGTTTTCAGTTATACAAAGAATAAAATAAAAGTCTTTTCTGCCGATAATCTCCCAAGTTTATAATATAACAAGTATCCATTTATTTGTTAAAAGTATAACAAATAAGCACAAAAAATAGTAGCAGTTCTGTTTCTATTGCCAAACATAGAATATTACAAAGAATGAAATCGGCACTCTTCGTTTTAGATATTTGACCCAAAAAAGTACTTTGTACTAAGGATTTACCCCTTCCTCGTATGTTTCTGGGATACCAAATGAGATCATTTCCTATAATGAAATTTATTTTTTAATCAAACCGATTGTGAGTGGAAAACTGGCATTTTCCTATTAAAGGAGTAAATACAAATAAAGATGGATTTAAAATAAGACTTGGAGTATGTCCTATTAACTGTCCTAAAAGCCCAAAGCGCTCTTACGTAATACTGAACACCTATGCGGGCTGCCGGACTGAAACTGCTTTGAACTTGTTGATGTTTACATTACTCTGGTGAATAATGAACATTAGTCAAGACAGACTTATTTATAGTGTTTATAATTTCATTCAAGGTTTTAAAGGAAAATTAATGAGTCAAGGTAGAAAAATGTATTAAGGATGAGGAAAAATTAAACACAGTCCATGTTTCCACTGTGCATTTAATTAGCACGCATGCAGAACGTAAGTCACATGCCTCGATGCACTGTCTGCGTCCTACTCTTTGAATAGCTTCATGTTTTCAGTCAAAGTAATACGCTACACCATTAATCAAGTGCTAAGCACATTATACACACAAAAATATGCCTGTCTTACATTGCTCTTTAAGTTTGCTCTTCCCATTGGGAGAGGCGAGAAAATCTGGACCAAGGTGAATGGAAAGGACCAGGCTTTTGTTCTTACACTTTATCAGTCCCCTCTATTTTTTTCTCTTTTTAAAAGATTTTATTTATTTATTTTTAGAGATAGGGGAAGGGAGGGAGAAAGAGAAGGAGAGAAACATCAATGCGTGGTTGCCTCTTGGGCACCCCCTCCTGGGGACCTGGCCTGCAACCCAGGCATGTGCCCTGACCGGGAATCGAACTGGCCACCTTTCGGTTCGCAGACTGGCATTCAATCCACTGAGCCACACCAGCCAGGGCAAAAGTCCCCTCTTTATCTAAGTGCGTGGAATGCTACGCCACAAAATGCTTTAAGTTTCCTATTTGCTTTTATACTGTATCTATGGGCAGGTGAGAAGACCGATGAAATTATCCATAGTTCTACCAAGTGCAGTACCATTTACGACTCCCTGACTTTACGAACACTCAGTATTTCAACTTTATTAAGAAGCTTCATTCATTCAGTGAGCATACAAACATGAATATCCAGAGATTCATTTAAGTTTTCAAAAACAAATTCTAAAATCAGTAAAAACCAAGTCTTTCCCCAATATCTTCCAAAGTTATGTGCACCCTAGTGACTGAATCAAGAAAATGTAAATCCTTCATCACATAATTAAGCATATTGGAACAGGCTTTCCAAATCTAATGATGAGAAGGGATTTATTGTGCATTTAAATACTTGGACACGACTATTTTTGTACTTCTCCTTAAGCAGATGCAACATTAAAAATCATAGGTATCCTTCCCCAGGTAGGATAACTGTAACTTTTGACACATGTTTATAATTTTAAGATTCAAATCTGGCACTTTTTTCTCCTTTTTTTACATTAACAAACACTTTTGTCCAAGCAGCAACATTCTGGTAACTTTCAAAATAGCTCCGTTTGAGATTCTTGCCATATCCCCTCTATATGATCACAGAAATGCACATGACGTCTCCCCATCTAAGGCAGCACCTGGGCAATTGGATTTGTCCACTTGGGAAGCACAGGGTCAGAAGTCATAAGCTTTAGAAAAGATTGGTGTCTGCTGGAACTCTCTCCCCTGAGGCTTCAGTTCTCCCCTCACATCACCCCCCACCAGTCAGCTCAGAGGTAAAAATGAACCCATATCTTTGCAAATGAGGACTGTGAAGAAAAAAACAAATAAATATGGCTTCAGGACCCAGGGGAGAAGTGCCCTGACAGCCGCCTGTTAGGTCCAGCAGGCTCATCTGCTTCTGGGCACCTGCTGAAACCAGCCTCCACGTTTGCCCAGCAAGCCTCCAAACGCTCACTCCATGTCCCCCGGGGGAGGGCAGGTGGGGGTGGGGGGCACCTACTCTACTGGGAAGAGATACTTCCCAAAGGCAAATGGCTGAATTCATCTTACAGCCCACAAATCGATCTCATGACTTCAATCATATGAGATCAGTCCCCCCGGGGTGAGCTGATCTTGTTTTTTTTTTTTTTCATTCTCTAGGAAAAGGTGGCAACAACTAAAACGAACCCTTCTATCTCACACGTTCTTTCTTTAAATTCACATTAATGTTGCATTTGGCTCTATGGGACTCTTAGCAGTACTTGTGCCTACTGAGATTTCTGTTTGCTTCCGATGGGTGTTCTAATCACCTGTGTGTTTTTGATGGTGAGCCCTGTCCTATCACCTCATGCTCTGATGATTACATACAGGCTTATGAACACGGGCTGGGGAAAGACTGAGAGTCACTAAGCACAGTGGGGGCAGTGGACAGTAGCACATTCATGAATTATTGCTCTGTTCCGCAGAGGTAGACAGGGTCAGCCTGCCCAGGCTTTTGAAGTTACATAAGGGTTTGGGCTCTTATCCCAGGAACAAGAGGAAGTCATTCAAGGGGTTTTAATGGGGAGTGACATAATCCCATTTTTATTTGAAAAGATCATTCTGACTGAGTATGAAGAATGGCTGAGTGTAGAGGAAAAGCAAAGTTCTTAATAATTTGGAAACTGCCTGAAGCGACAGCAAAACCAAAAAAAAAAAAAAAGAAAGAAAGAAAGAAAGAAAGAAAAAGTAGGCTGGTCTGGTCTGTCCCTACAGAAGTCTCTATGGAAAAGATTCTAGTGACTCGGTGGCATTTACCTTAGCAAATTAATGACCCTGGCATTGCAGAGTCAGAAACCAGTTGAGTGATGTTTCATTCAAAATCCATGAAATCTCAAAACTGTGAAAGCCAGGAAGCTATCATTGTTTCCAGTGAATGAATAAAGAAACTAAGACTCAGATACAGCAGATAGTTTTCCCAAAGTGACAAAGTGAGTGAACCCCAGCTCCTTAAAAAAAAGCAGCATATTTGGGAGATTAATTATTCATGGGCTCATTTTAGAGTTTCCGAGAGAGGAAGCCGTCCTGTGGTCAGCAAAGGTAAACTCTACACTGTAATAGATGCTAATATGTCCACTTCAACACATACCCACAAAGGGAAATGCAACAGTTTCTTTCCAAGGATGCACATTTTAACTAAAAATTCTTGACTTCTTTATAAAAACTGCAAATGTTTTCTCTGTGGTGTACAGATTGCACAACTGTCACGAACACTGAAGACTGATGTCAGCCGAATTCTGTGTGTCTGACTCAGATGTTCCTGTATAATTAGTACAGATTGAGTAGTTTCCCACGTCCTGGAAAATGAGCGAGTGACAATGTGGATGTGTTCCTGACAGTCAATGTTAATTAGTTAAGGATTTATATCTGTTTCCAAAACTCATTGGAGAACACTGCTTCACATATCAATACCCATGTCTGTATCAAGTCAATATCTGCAGGGTAAATAGCTTCTTTATTTAAAGCAACTTTGCTTAAAGTAAAGAGAAGATCGTTTTAAAATGTCCTTATTACCCTTTATGAACTTTGATCTACATTGTCTATTATAGGGAAATCAGGTGAATGCGTTTCATGCTATAAATTTCCTATGCTATGAAATATCTACAGGCCTTGAACTGCTGTGTGAAGCGCCGCAGAGCATCTGAACATTGGGGACAAAGTAGGTGAACTCCATTTGGAAGCCAGGGTTTAAGCAGCTGCTAACACAACTGAGCAGTGAGTCATCGGGCTGCGAGGACACTTTTAGAGCCCTGAGGAAGGTGGGGCAGGGAGGACGACAGTGAAATCACCAGCTGGCCCTGACCGCAGGAGTGAGTGCCTGCTCACAAGACAAGCCTACCTGTCCCTGTTCTGTGATAAACGGAGTAGTCAGACCCCGGCTAGGCCCTTCTATTGGATGAGATAATCATCTTTTAAGAAGGTTCATGTCATGAATGACTGCTCGGTTTACTATCAATATAATATGGACATGTCAACTACGTTTAAAAAGTAAAAATGAAAAAATGCAGATCATACAAGGACTTCTTTTTGGCATCTTGGTTGCCAGGAACTGAATTCAGTTTTATCTTAGTGGAATGTTTGAAACTAAAATTGGAAGTGAAAAGACGACAATTTGAAAATGGAAGGTCAGGGATCAGGCCACAGCTGTTCTATTTGTTTATTATCTCATTGGACAAGTTATAATCTTTCAAAATCTTGATTTCATAAAATGCGGAAACTAGCATCAACCTTACAGTGTCTTCATGTAAATTAATATATGATATATTTGAAAAGAGACTGATAAATTATAAAAAGATATAAATGCTCTTGCTTTTATTAGAGAAAGCAGGAGAAATAACTGGAGTATACTCTTCCCCTACAGTAGTCATCGCCCAGTATTTTTGATCACGTAATCCTATTAATAAATTGAGTTTGCAAACCCTCCAATACGTGTGTTTTTAAAAACAAAGTCTCAATATGAACCATTATCACTAGTTTGTCATCAATAAAAATGCAGAGACGGGCCTATTAGAAAAAATAGTGGGTTTATCCACAATTTCAAGTTACTGCCTGGGTAATTTTTTTGCCTCATTGGCCAATTTCTTCACAGATATGATGAAATCACCATTGATATTTACCGTATGATGTTGCTAAGAAAGGGGGAGCATAAACACCCACCTTGCCATTTCCGTGTTGAGTCTGCATTTTTAGTGTAACATTCCAGATTCTCTGTAAGACTCTGCTGTAGTCGCTGGGACTTAGAGTTAACAGACAAATGAAACACTTGTTGTCACTATGTCTTCTCTTCTCCGTAGGAAACATTGGCACCGTATGTGAAATATGACAATGTCACACATGAATAAAGTACATACTCTGATGCGTACCCATATATCAAGAATGAGAACAATTTGTTTATTTCTACTTTTCTGTAAAAATAAACAAAAATAGAAGACCAAAATGTGTCTTCCCATGTTTTACATTCCATACTGATACACTACTAACATCTATACTGGGGGTATCACTCACCTGCGCTAATGATTCCTAATAAAACAAATTAATACATCTGAACTTCCTGAAAAGCATCCAGGGCCACTTATTTTTTCACGTGATTATCTTTACTTCATTTGTAAGATTTTAGTACTTTGAAATGAAGGTGAATTTAAAAGAGGGGAAATTTCCTGATCTGCTGCGTAACTCTTTATGAGATAATTATCACTAAAAACTTTCAAAGGTATGTGTGATGTTTTTAATTTTCACAATACTACCTAATTATAAAAGATGACTTTGAATTTTGGAAGTGTTCGCTTAAGTGAGATTTATTTTAAAAACCAACACATGTGTTAAGAGGTACATAAAGCTTCATCTTGCTCATCTATAAAATTATAAAATTGCAGGCACGGTTACCTGTTTCATAATAGTTGGCAGTACTTAGCTCATACGCATTCTATAAATATTTGAGGATTTGATAGTCTAGTTTCAGAATCATGAGTGTTGTTTAAAAAATAAAACCTGAATACTAAAACTGATCACTGAAATCACGTACCAAATTGGGCCATGCCACAGGGCCATGAGAAGTTCTAACTTCAGCAATGTGCACTTTAAACCTCTCTGGGGCATTTCAAAATGTTGAGTTTCTCATCTATTTTCAGACCACATTTATTTTAAGAATATGGTGACAGTGTCTATTATTCATACATCTTAAACACAGTGGATTTTAAAAATATAGCCTACCTTTCAGTAACTCTGATTAACAATACCTGATGTCTCAAAACTTATTGCTAAATAGTGCTTTATCAATTGGTCTTCACTTGGGACAACAGACCTAGAGTAATTTAAGGCACAGTCTCATTCTTTAAAATTCCACAAAGAGCAAGTGAAACGGTATAAAGGGGCCTTCCCGACTCATTGTGGGTGCCCTGTGACTTTTGGTTTGGACCTCGCTCATACAGTGAACCTGCTCTGACAGACCTCAGTCATGTGACTAAGTCACAGTGTTCCAAAGTGATGGCAGGTGAAGTGGGTGCAGCCTCCCGCTGCTCATTTCACACTGGAAGGGGAGACGCACAAGGACAGATACAGGGGGTGGAGCATCGTCTGGACACAGTGTCTTCAAGCACCAGGAGGCCTAACTTTGGAGCTGCGAAGCAGTCCTCCCTTGCCTTTCAATAGCTGACACTTTGTGAGCAGTAGGAATACAACACGGGTATGAGAACCAGGATGGCACAGAAGCGTTTGGGTATAGAAGCACTTCCGCAAGTCTCTAGGGAATTGGCTTCCTCCGAGACAGGGAAACCACCTAGGTGTCCTGCAGTGGACGGCGGAAGGGAGGAGACATGGTGTATGTACCCAGTGGAACAGCACTCAGCCATAAGAAATGAGGAAACGTTGCCAGTTGCAACAGCATGCGTGATCTTGCTAAGGGAAGTCAGACGAAAAAAAGAACCACGTGATTTCACTCAAATGCAGGGTGTAAAAGAACAAATGAACCAACAAAAAAAAATGCAGAGACACAGGCAACAGTATGGTGATTACCAGAAGGAAGGAGGGGGGGAGGTGGAAGAGGGTTGCAGATATATGGTGGCAGAAGGAGACTAAACTTTGGGTAGGGAACACACAATGCAACATACAGATGATGGCTTATGGAATGGTACACCTGACACTTAGGTAACATCATTAACCAATGTTACCCCAATACATTTAATTTTAAAAATGGCTTCTGTTCATAGAGCTACAGATTTTCAAGTCAAAAAAAAATGGTCAATAAGGTAAGTGCTGATGACTGTACTCACAGCTTAGGAGACATAAACAGCAATGCTAATGTGAACTGTTCTTTCTTCAAAAGTTTATGTGTAAGTTCTAGGACCTTTAGATCTCTACAGCTGACAGACAGAGCACAGAGGCATTGGTAGCAGGCATGTCCAACCTTTTGGCATCTCTGGGCCACACTGGAAGAAGAAGAGTTGTTTTGGGCCACACACTAAATACACTAACACTAACGAAAACTGATAAGCAAAAAAAAAAAAAAGTTTTTAAGTAAATTTATGATTTTGTGTTGGGCTGTATTCATAGCCATCCTGGGCCATATGCAGCCTGGGGGCAGTGGGTTGGACACCCCTGTAGGGATCCCTTACACTGTAATAATATGGAATGCCTGCCTTTATTAATGTGCCCCCCACTGTGATAAGAAATTTTACAGACTTTGTTTTCATATTATCCTCATTACAACTGTGCAATATGTGTACCTTTGTACAGGTAAGTTATCTAAAGAAATTAGATAAAATTTAAGATTTAAATAAAGTCATACAGGTAGTAAGTGAAAAAGCTAGTACTGAGCTATGACTTTGAGTCTTATTTCAATATGTCTTTGTTAAATGTTCAATGAGATAAAATTCATTTCAGGAATGCCAAGAAAGTACCTTCTCTGTCTCACCTGCTTACCGAGGCCTGAAATTCCACCATAAAAGATTTATTCTTTAGTAGGAAGATACTCAACCTTTATTAAAATGAAAATACTGCTGGCTACAGAATTATTCTAAGCCATATCAAACCAAGCCTTAGACCTTGATGTGAAGGGAAGCCATGTTGGTTAGGATATTCTCACATCAGCAGAAAATTAAACTTGAAACAACACAGACGATGCACAATATTTTGGTTCACTTAACCCACAAAACCCAGGCACAGAGGTGAGACCAGGTATGGTCCACGCAGAACTTTGACTCCCCTCTGTGATTCTCATGGGTGCACCCTGCCCCCTCGGCAGCCTTGTCCTCAGGGTCAGAGGGTGCAGGGTGGCCAGGGTTTCCAGGAAGAGGGACAGTCACTTCAGGAGCTTTGAAAATGCCTGTCTGAGACTGCACCCGGACAAGTGAAATTAGAACCCGGGGGTGAGGGGAGGTGGAGGGATACGCAAAGTGGACAAGTGACAGTCATATTTTCTAACAACAACAAGAAGAAACGCCCCCGAAAGGATGTTAATGTGCAGCTAGAACTGAGTATCACTCTGGTTCAGACTCCAGAATGGGGGTCCATCTCTGACCTAACCAGGTGGCTGCAGGAGAATGTGGAGGGGTCCAGTGGCGTGAAAGGGAGACAGGGACATTATACCAAGCCTTAGTGTCAAAGGGCAAGTATTGATGACAGGAAGAAAGTGAGCTGGGGACTTGGTCCCTTGATGTGTGGGAAAAGGGCAGGCATCAAGGACCATGGAAGAAATACAGAAAAAAGGGAATGGGGGAAAGAATGTAAAAGTTTCTACTTCCTGTTTTATGTGAAGATTGCTCTTAATACTAATATTAAAGGCAATAGTATAACTTCCATTCACATAAAGTACTTTTTAAAAAATACTTTCTCATCTATAATCTTGCATACACCAATTTTTAGCTGCATTTAGGAGTTTCAGGCTATTGTCGAATTAAAAATTCTCTGATAAAGACAATTATTTCTATAAAAAGATGGCATGGATCAATCGAGATACAGTTCGAGTTTTAGCATTGTAAAAATATCAAAGCACATCTAAGTGTATGCGTACCGCATTGCCAGTCAAAAGCTTACTGAGCTCTGTGTGTGTGTGTGTGTGTGTGTGTGTGGCCTTTGACCCTACCAAGTCTAAACCCTTCTAGGAAGAACATGCAAATAAGCTTAGCTAAGACAATGTTCACACATAAAAATAAGAAGGTGGAATTAGTTCTGGACAATACTAAATATTTTAAAGACACAGTATTTAACACTGTAATTTTCATGCAAGGAGTAAAGGAATAAAGGAGTAAAGAACAGAAAAGGAGTAAAATAAAATAACTAGACAAGAAATGAGATGTAACAAATATGTAAGTAAAAGAGCCCTAAATATGAAAAAAAGAGGAGAGAATAGAGAAAATGCTACAAAAAGACATTTTTAACTATTTGGTATACTTCTGTTTATAAAAGTGAATACTACAAACCTCACAGAAATAGTCATTTAGAAATTGAATCCCTCACAGCTCATCCTCAGGGACTTGCGTGTTAACATGTTGCTGTATATCCCTCCAGGTTTGTGTATTAGTATAAAAATATCACTTTCTTGTTTTACTAATTTATGCTTTTCATCTAATTTTTCCAGTTTTTAGAGATCTAACTTATTTTCTCTAACAATAAATTATTGCAAAATATATTTGGTCAAGCCCTAATTGATGAACATATATGTTGTTTATAATTTATCAAAACTAATAAAATGCTATAATCAATACCTCTGAGCAGGTACTTTCATAATCTCTCATGTATATCCATATTTCAACAGGATTATTCAAATGTTATTAGAAATTTCCAAATTATAAAAGCATTATTGTTCAAAGTGGTTAGAAAAGTAGTCTGTTCACAACTGTTACACATGGAAAAAACATAAAAATAATAAATTGTAAAGGGGAAATAAAAGTTGCTAACATAGCAAAGAATTTTTAATTGTAGTGGTAATCAAAAAAATACCAATTTAAACATTTCACTCAGCGAAATTACTTTAATTTTTTAATACAAACTAGCATGCATCAGGACCTTTAAAATGTTATCAATAATTATAAATATGTAAAGAAGACATTAGACAAGTTCTAAAATGAATTCATGATAAATATGGAATATGAAGTTTGGTATCATTCATAAATAAAAGATCATATAAAATCAGATTATAATGAAAAAAATAATAAAAAATAGATTGAAGTAATTATACCAACATATTACCAGGGGTGGAGACTTAGCAATATGATTTTTACTTGTGTGTATCTGTATTGTGTGTCCCCGCCCCTCATGTATTTCTGTTATGAAGGAATAAAAATGTGTATAACAAGGATGAATGATTCTCCCCTGATCAGCTTCGATATATTTTTATGATTACATATTGGCTTTCAAAAACGAATGCACAGCTTTTTGGTAACAGGGTGCCGTTTTCGCTTTAATGATACAGTACCGTGTTGTAATTCACATTATAGCACTATTTATCATATATCCTAAGACCCACAGAAGAGCAGTTCTCATTATTTTGAGTAAGTGCAAAGAGTGATTAACTCCAGCTCTCACAGTAAGGGGACAGCAGGAGTATCTCAAGAGCTTTCTATCCATTTCACGATGTGCTTTAGAAGGTTTAGAATATCGTTGTGTAAGAGATGTGTGAAGAAGACACACGGTCTACCATTCTTTGTTCCTTTCCTTGTGGGCCCAGTGAGAACCTCTGAGGATAAGTTTTGAAGTTTTTTAGGATTGTCTACCTTGGGCTCTCACGTGCATCAAAGCTATGGCAGCGTGAGGCTTGCATCCCTGGCGTACTGGTCTCAACCCGCATTAGTGCAGGACAACAGCAAGACGGTATTCATCTCGTCCTTCTTATTTCGATGATTATTTTTAGCACTGTAATGAAAGTCAGCACCAACCAGAAATATTGATTACTTCAATTTTCTTATCTTCATTTCACTCTACAGGCTGAGTTTATTAGATTTCTGCATCACCACAAAAAAAGGTTAATCAATCACTGTTTTCTGCTTTTTGCTCATACTGTCAAGCAAAATGATACCTTCAGAACACACCAAATTATAATTTATGTATCGGGTGAAGATGCTGTCTTAGCCATCTCTTCATGCTAAGGGGGCTAGCACAGGCTGAACACATAACAAATTTATGGGCAAAGGAATTAAAAGAGATTAAACAGGAGGTGATCTCTGCTTCATTAGATTATTTTAAATATTTTAAAATTTTCTTTCTTTACATCGCATCCAATGAGTCATCTTTATACTGCTAGAGAGCACTAAGAACATTAGTTCAAATTCCAGAGAAGATGAATAAAGAGCTTTGTCTTGCTATCTTTTAAGGCAT
This sequence comes from Desmodus rotundus, assembly GCF_022682495.2. Lineage (NCBI taxonomy): Eukaryota > Metazoa > Chordata > Mammalia > Chiroptera > Phyllostomidae > Desmodus > Desmodus rotundus. The sequence continues at coordinate 87,530,756 of NC_071392.1, read as the reverse complement.
CCAGAATTCCAAGTGTATGCTCCATCAGAAAAAAGTGTTACGGAAGAAATGTAGTAAATTACACCAGCCGTCTAAGAAGGGGCAACGAATAAAAGAATTCCAAAGATATCTTGAGTTAGTAACTCTGAAATAATCTTAGATGAGGGAGACTGCAACCATCTAAATATATTGTCATATCAAAGACAAGACCATTCTAACCTGCTGACAATAATATTTCAGTGCCCTCTACTTCCCTGTCTCCCTCTAGTGGTCCCAGCCTGGTGCCCTCAGATGGTAAGATGATAAACCAACTGCATCTGCTTCAGGTTTTTCCTGTTTTTGTTTTTGTCTTTGTTTTGTTTTTTGTTTTTTGTCTTGTCCTTCCATCTCTTATTAGTAAGTTAAAAAGTACCTATACCTAACTTTTAAAACATGCTAGAAACGAGTGCTGGCGAGGATGTGGAGAAAAGGGAACCCTAGTACATTGTTGGTGGGAATGCAGATCAGTGCAGCCACTGTGGAAAACAGTGTGGAATTTCCTCAGAAAACTAAAAATGGAACTGCCTTTTGACCCAGCAATTCCACTGCTGGGACTGCACCCTAAGAATATTGGAACACCAATTCAAAAGAACCCATGCACCCCTGTGTTCATACCAGCCCAATTTACAATAGCCAAGTGTTGGAAGCAATCTAAGTGCCCATCAGTAAATGAATGGATCAAAAAACTATGATACATTTACATGATGGAATACTACGTAGCAGAAAGAAGGAGCTCCTACCCTTCCCAAAAGTATGGATGGATCTGGAGAGCATTATGCTCAGTGAAATAAGCCAGGCGGTGAAAGACAAATACCATATTATCTCACCTATCAGTGGAACCTAAGCAACAAAACAAACAAGCAAGCAAAATATAATCAGAGACATTGAAATAAAGAACAACCTGACAGTAACCAGAGGGGAGGGGAGGAAGGGATAACAGGGGAAAATAGGGGAAGGGTCATCAAGGAACATGTATGAAGGACACATGGACAAAGCCAGAGGAGGTAGGATCGAGGGTGGGAGGGTGGGATGGGTGAGGCAGGGATGGGTGGGGCAGGGGGTTGTGGTGGTGGAGACATGGAGACAACTGTACTTGAATAACAATAAAAAAAAAGGAAAATAAATAAATAAAATCACTGTTCCATGTGCAAAACAACAACAACAACAACAAGAAAGAATTTCATCCAGGAAACTTTCTGTGAAATTTCAGGCTGGACCAAGTGTCCTCTTACACGTTCCCTTAGCATCCTCTATTTGTTTTCTGCTAAAATGCTCATAATCTTATAATGCAATTTTCTACTCAAAGTTCTTGGCAAAATCCAGAAAGCTGAGGAAATACTAGGAAGTCTTCTGTAAGGATCAACAAACATAAACTCAGGAAGTGCTGATGTGCGATATATTCTGTGAGGATTATCTGTCTCCTTCAGAATGCTTTGCTTTGCAAATAAATTTCGGATTCTAAGTTGGCTTTCCCTTGTAGTCTTCTAGGGCAGGAAATATTTTCATCAGTAGATATCACTACCACAGTCCTCTTGACAACTCTAGTTATCACGGCAAATTAATAACAAGACATTTGGGCAACGTACGTATATTCGTTTCTGGGAATGTGGTTGGTGTGTGTGCACCTGTCTCCACCTGTGTCCGACGCACATTTGTGCAGGAGGATTCTCGGTTGGGGTGGCTGTCCTGTGCATTATAGGACATTTAACAGCATCCACGGCTTTGTCCCATGGGATGCCCATAGCACAGTCCACCTCTTATGACAAACATATTTCCAGATACTGCCAAATATTCCCTGGGGACAAAACTATTTCTGGTTGAGTACCATTGCCCTAAGAGCAGTTCAGGGCTGTGTGAATTACTGAATTATGTAAAAATGGAAAACACAAAACCTCTGGTTCTATGAACAAGAGTCTTGGGTTAGCATTACATAGACTCGCTGTGTGCCCCCAGCATATTTGTGTATTTTTGTGGTTGCCAATGGATGTCCTCAGGTAAGAAGGCATGGAAACGCATATCAACCAGCTTTAGGGTCTTGTGTGATTTATTTCTCTCGATCACAATATGTCAGAAAGGGAACCCTGGAGCTCAATGGGAAAAGTTGGCTCAAGGGTCCCTGTTTCTTGACAGATACAAGAGCATCTTGAAACTTTAGGATCTTTTGCACCCACAAGAAGAAAGGAATTTAAAGCAGCATTCTTTGGGCACTTTACTGTAAAAGTTTGTGCGTGCGTGCCCCTGCTGCACACTTGTTGGGTTTGCCTTCATTCTCGGCTTCTGAAATGACTGTTACAGAAATGTGCACTGAAGCAAACTCCTTGCAAAACATATTTTATTTACTCTTCATTTTGTATCACCTTTTATATTAACAGCCTTCCATTTCCCATGTTTTCATTTATGGAACAATTTGTCGTGCTGAATTCTAAAATAAATAGATGCTATTTTAAAAGCCAAACAAACATGCTCTTGGCTGAGTTCGAATCCTCATTCAGTTAGTGGATGGCCACCGGAACCTAATGAAGTCACTCTTTTTTACATCTATAATTAACAGATAAAAATACAACCTGGTGAACTGTGTCGTGAATGTTTCAGGCGATGGCCATGAGTGTAACAGAAAGACAACATGACAAACTGGATACTGAATTTCCATCAAGTAGACGGCTGCATGCAGCACCTGACCCAGCCCCGGTGCCCAGCATGCCTTGCCTCTACATTCAGGCCTTACAAATGTACTGTGTCAGAAATGGATCTACATGGAAGCCAGGGACTTAAAATCACAAAGACAAATGGCTCGTGAGATGCCAAAGCCCTCATCATCACCACTGTGTGTAACAGGTGCTCCGGGCACAAGTCCTTGTTTTCAGAGCACCGCTAAGACTGCATCTGTGTCAATGCCCGCTGACTGCAGTGGGAGAGCCACTGTTAAAGAAGAATTAAATTAAAATTAAAAGAGAAGGAAAAGGAAAAAGCCCAGCCACCTTCTGCTTAAAATGTAGGTGGACTCTTGTAGGACGTTCTTTTGTTTCTGACCAGCGAGGTCACCTATGCACTTGCTGAGAAATGAGTTGGAATTCCACCTGCGCTGCACATTTCTCCCTCATTAAATCCTTCTTCATCCATGGAGAGCGGGCGGAGGCTTACCCGACCCTCCTGTGTGGCCCGAAGAACTTTAATGGGCTGGAATCACATAATACGCAAGCATTCCCTGCTCTGGTGAACAAACTGCATGTACTCATCAAACAGGGGCAAACGTTCCCCCAAAGGGCTGATGAGTCCATGCACGGTGTAATTTAAAGTGGCCTCGGGGTAGCCATGCCGTCTCATCTGCCCACTTTGTGTTTGTCTTACACCGAATCAGACAGATTCCTTCCTGGTATTCCGGGGCCCTGGCTCCTACCGCACAGAAGAACGGAAATTCTTCTGATATTTACCTGAAAACCCAGCTCAGGAGTTACTGGCCTCCATTGCAATTGTCAATACCCATTTCTTACACCATTTACCAAGCAGCTTGGGAGGCTAATAGGAAAGGTTTATTATTGTTAATTTCCCTGCCCATGGATGACGACAGCGGCCTTGGACTTGGGATAACTGGGCTGCTTCTTTTCAGGGGCTATCTGTCAGAATCACTGGACAATTTTAGTGGATCTTTAAAAAGCCATGAATATTATTTGACATTTGTGGAGTATACACTATATGTCAGGCTCTGTGACTAAGCATGTCACACATATTATTCCATTTACCACCTACGGCAATTCTGCGGTAGGGACTACATAACATGCCAAGGTCTTACACATGGGGATTGAACTCACTTTTTCAGATTTTGTAGTGAAGGCTAGTGAGTTCTTTATGTTTGAATAATACAGGTATTTTAGAAAATTTACAGGTGTATATTTTATTCTCGTTATAGTCTATGATGACCCCATTTCACAAAGGCAGGAACTGAGGCTTAGAGATTTGAGTAACTGGACTCTAGTAGTGGGAGGTCCTTACTTAAAATCCAGATCCACCAAGCACACAGTAGAGGCTCCTACCCCATCTCCTTGACCCATAAAACATACAAAGACTCTTTAAGCATGAGCTTAAAATACCCTGAGAGAGCAGAGGCTCAAGCTTACCACTGTGAATTTCTGCACCGATTTCTGTTTTAGACCAGGTGTCAGCAAACTATGGGCCTGCTGGCCAAGTTCATTCAGCCCAACACCTGTTCTTCTAAGCAAAGTGTTGTTCTTGGAACACAACTGCTTCTGTTTGTTTAGGTATTACCTATGATTGATTCTGGGCTACAACTACAATGTCAAAGGCAAGTTGTTGTGACATCCATTGTATAACTTGCAAAGTCTAAAATATTTAATATCTGGCCCCTGACAGAAAAAAAAAGTTACCAATTCCTATTCCAGATTATACTGGAATTCTCCTCTATTTTCATATCTGGCTCAGGTACGATTGTGAACAAACTTTTTCTTGGTTGTTAGGCAACCTTAGGAGAGTGGCAGTCTCCATAATACAAATGGAAGGAATTCTGAAATATTTTGCATGTGAGGCATTTGCTATTAAAAATTCATTTCCAAGAGAGCACATGTTGCTGTGCCTCTGGTTCTTCCCTGGCGCTCTCACTCCCTCTCTGCCCCTCACACGCATGCCCACCTGAGGCCAACAGCCTCAGCCCACTGTCCCAGGGGTGCCCCCACCAGGACCGCAGATGCCTGATGCTCGCCTCTCAGGGACCTCCTCCATCACTTCCCCACCCCCAACTCTATTTTTAGCCCTTATGTTCTTTCTCATTAATGTGGAAACCGATTCAAATCCCCCCCCAATAAAAATGATATTCCTCAGGTGCGATCTCCCCTTCAAACTACCAATTTCTCCTCTTTCCTGTCCTTCATATTGAGCTTCTTGGAAGACTTGTCTATGGTCACTCGCTTTGTTGCCATTTACTCCCACTCCACTGCCTTTGGCTTTTTGTCCACATCATAGCCCACGTGGGCATCTAATCTACATTCCTACACACACACATTTTTGTAAACGCCCATTACTTCTTCAGGATTGAGTCATACTAGTGAAGCTGCTGGGTTAAAAGACCTGTGACGTTTGAAGCCATCCGAGAAGCCGTGCCTTATATACTTCTACCAGCAAGTTAGGTAGCAAGACTACTTCACTCCCCGGTCATTGCTGGCAGCGGGGGATTATTCTCTAAAACACAGTTAGCCAATTGGGTAGGAGAAAGCAATCAATTTGCAATGTTGTATTAACTTTGTTTCCTGTGATTACTCATAAAGTTTTATGTCTTTTCATTGGTAGAGGATTATGATCCAATTTGCAGTATAAATTATTTGAAAACATTTCTTTCTAACATAAAATGCCTTTAAAATGAGACAATTTTTAAAAACTTGTTTAGAGATTGTTTTAAAATGATCTTCCTTCTACATTGTAGTTAGTTATTAATGTAAATATTATCGATGAAGACCAAAGTAACTAGGAAAATGAAGTAGATTCATCAGAAGAATTATGACATTTTTCGTAATTGAGAAATTCTATTTCTTTAATTAAGAGATTCTAAGTTAGATTTGTTTTAAGCCACTGACAAATCCATCTATTTTGGGAGAACAGGTCATCATTTGGTGTGTGGGGCGGGGTGGGAGGCCCTCACTCACGCACTGATTCATTTTACCCCAAACACATTCATCCAGTGCGAGTCTGCTTGGTGCCAGGCCCTGAGCTCAGGGCTTAGGGACCAGCATCTCCAGTGTAGGAATGGGGAGGGTCTCGTCTTGCATGGAATGCAAAAGACTGAGTAGTTTATGCTGTAGGCAGTGGGGAAGAAGACTAACAGGATTAGATTTATAATTTAAAGATGACCTCTCAGTGCTAATGTGGAGGGCAGGGTGAGTAACAGGCCCACCAGAGTGAGAAAGGTCAGTCCTAAGACTGTGGAAACTGTCCAAGGAAGGAGGACATGAAAGCTTGAAAGAAGACAGTAGCCTCAGGCACTGAAGGAGCAGACAGGCAGGCGTGAAGGCCAGAAGTGGGAGCATGCAGGGAGGACAGCAGCCTGTGAAAGGTATTTGACACTGGCAAGCTCGAAAAGCAGAGGGGACCTCTCCGGAGGAAGGCCTGCAGGGATCTGGAGCTGCTGCGGTGGTCGGCCGGTCACGCTGGCCGCTCTCCTTCAGACGCGGGCCTGATGGGCATGCACGCACACGGCAAATGTAAGCATCAGAACCAGCAACCGCAAGCGCTGGGATGTGTGCACAGGGTTAGACAAATTAATTACGTTCCCATTTGTGGAAGTAATGGTTTCCATGTGTACATCCTTTCAGTTGCGACTTGAAGAGTAATTTTCTGCTCCCCTAATATTTAATCCCAACACAAAGACCTGGAGAGCATTATGCTAAGTGAAATAAGTCACTCAGAGAAAGACAAATACCATAGGATTTCCACAAATGGGTGAAATCTAATGAACAAAATAAACTAACAAACAGAACAGAAACAGACTCAAAGGTACAGAGAACAGACTGACAGCTGCCAGAGGGAAGGTGGGAGGGGGATGGGAGAAAAAGGTAAAGGGCTTAAGCAAAACAAACAAACAAAAACACCTCCTCATAGAAAAGAGTATGGTGATTACCAGGGGGAATTCGGGTGGGGGGAGGCAGGAAAGGGTAAAGGGGAATAACTGGTGATGGAAGGAGACATGACTTGGGGTGGTGAACACACAGTACAGCGTACAGGTGAAGTGTTACAGAATTGTGCACCTGAAACCTGTATGACTTTATTAACCAATATCACCCAAAAAATTCAATAAAAAATAAAATAGAGTAAAATACAGTATTATTACGCTAGGTTTCCCTTCTTTTTCTACATTGAGATATGATTGACATGATGTTTTTCTTCAACTATGAATTATGGAATGTAAATCTTGGATCACTGCCCCCCCCCAAAAAAAATTTACAATACTCTGGATTAAAATTTCGGATTTATAGAAGCTCCAGTTTGGTACCCCTCCCTGGCACGCATTAGTGAGTGCCCCTAAGCCCACCTACGTGACACTTCCCTTACCTTTCCGTGGGATGATGACCCCTTCCACACTCGTGCTATTGTCCCCAGTGTGGCATTCTTTTGCCAGCTGCTATGAAGAGTTTACCACATGCTGCAGGCTTTGATCAGCAGGTAAACACTAACGCTTTAAATCACTCTATTCGCGCTCACTGCCCCATAGATTTCCCAACTCTTCCCCGTGATACTTCGGCTGAGTTCCATTAAAAAAAATCCACAAAAAACAAACAAAGTAAAAATAAATTAGTTACCCTTACATAAGTGCAATTCATCCAACTTTAATTTCATAGCTAGGGCTTTTGGATCCTGCTAAATAAAACTTTGCCTACTCAAAGTCATGAAGATATTATCCCATGTTGTCCTCTAGAGATGTCACTGACTTGGTTTTCACATTGTTTGTTCATCTGCTCTTATGCTGATAGACACACGACCATCTTCCTATCCACTTCCAGCAATGCTTGCCAACTGACAGTGTAAGAAAACCACTCTGCTTTTTCAGAAGAACCAATCCAACAGCCCTGTCCACGGTGAAGACCTGTCTGACCTACTGTGACCTCCTCCACTGGTCAGTTACCTTTCTGTAGGATGGCCACAAGAGACGGACACTGGGTTCTGTGGTCGTGAGAAGGGCTGCCCGCGGATCACGGCTGCAGTACTTGGCAGAGGACGAGATTACGTAACACCACCCTGCACCAGAAAGAGCAAGGGTAACTACAGAGCTTCCCCGTAGTCATTGAACACGGGGGACTGAAGGGCACATCTCTCCTACTTATTTCCTGGGTACCATCCATACAAGCTTCCTGGCTAGTTCGTCAGCACTAGGCCCAGTTAAATGTTCTCTGAGACTTGATGTAATTTGAATGGCTTATTATCATGTTTAGCCAGAATTCTGGACAAGATGAAGTATAATCATGATTACAGAGAAACAAAGCAGTAGTTTTCACTGGAGCACTATGAAGTGAATTTATAACCACCGCATCTTTAGAAATTAATTTCTTTGGCTTCAAACATCGCCACGAAGACAAGGGTAGCAGCTTCCTCGTGTTGCTAGGCCTCGATCCTCACACAGGTGTTCCTTAATCAGATGAATAAATCCCACTGCATGTCGCAGATTAGGACTCGTGCACGCTAGTTCCTTTTTACTGTGATAATCTGCGGAATACCTGAGTTAGAGGATTTATACACCCACAGTCTTTGGTATTTTTTTCTATAGTATCCAGGAGTTAAAGCTCTCATCCAATGAGCACTGTAGTAGCTCCAATCCACAAAGCGAAGACCCTGTACACATGAAAATCATCCATAGCCCAGATGTAACTGGCCTCTCATTGTTTACCTTTCTCTCCACCTTGCCGGAAGTTTCAATGCCATCTACAGATAGCACCACCTGTTCTGTATCTCACAAACTGCAACATGATCACCGGAAGAGATTTCCATGTCTACTTGACCAGAAACTGGAGGGAGGGCTACAATAAGTAGTAACTCAGCATTTCCCTCTGAGAACACCCTCATCCTCCCCACTTTGCTGGTCTGCCCTTACCCTCCCCCCACTCCCCCATCTTCCCTTTTTCATGCAAAGCACTTTGCCTCAGCTCAGATCTTGCAATTCTGTTTTAAATATCCAAACAGCTACCGCCTAACCTTTTGTTCAAGTCCGTGAACATCTATTCTATTGAAGATAACTTGGCACTCAACTGGAAAATGCCACGCAGCCGTGGGGAGCCTGCCCTGGGAGAGTCTGTGACATGCACAGGTGTTGATGTGTTGCAGTCTGCATACAGTGGGATTCTGAATCAACAAACATGTTTCCCTCCCCGTCACGCACCTTTCCTGTCACATGTGCAATTTACACCTAGATTATATATATTTTCATATCACTCTTGTCAGCTTCTCTTTAGTGAAGTCTTTTCTTTCTATTGTCTTGTGTTTTCTGCTTAGCAGATTTCCTTTTTTTTTTTACTGCCTCATATTCTGCCTCAGGAAGCAATTTAAAATCCCTTTTTTCTTCTTTTAAACGTTACAACTCACTTATGAATAGAGCTTATAACAAAAACAATTTTTGAAGAGATAGAGAACATCAGTCTCTCCCCGAGTTGAATTTCATTTCCAAAATGAAAACTCAAGGGATAGGCTATCTGCTCTACTTGTCCATGGTTTCAGTCGAGAGCAACGAAAACCAACTCTGGAGGATGAGGACAGAGAAGGAATTTCCTGAGACTCATCATATTAGTTTACAGGACCTGCTCGCTATTTTACAATGCAGCTCAGAAAAATAAAAAGAAGAAGAAACAGGGAAAGCCTAGGCAGTCAGAATCCGAGTCCAGCAATCACCCCACATAACTGTTTAGTGAAGACAGCGTTGGTAGCATTTCTCAGCATTACCTGCCTCAGCTCCTACCACCTCTGGGTCTGCTACTTCAGAAGTCATTGAGAACTGACAACACCCAGAGGGTCCTTTCCTAGTCTTGTCCCCTTGCTTCACTGGTTCACAGACTGATGCTTAAGAATGGCTGAGCTGAGGCCCTGTGCTTCTATCCCCTCACTTTCTCCATCAATAAACTGGGATCATTTGCATGACAGCCACAGAACTTTTATAATCACCCGCAAGGGAGGCTGGGAAAAGGGGTATGTGTCATTTCAGGCTCCTAAGGTCTTTAACGCCCAAGACCCACCAGTAAGAATTCTTTAAACACAAGAAGGAGGTGCAGCTCCCCTTGAAGAAGCAAAACAAAACAATGATGAGAACACCAAATGTCCTGCTACAATAATGGAACGATGTAGACATTTCCATATTGAATGTGATCAAATTATACCTAACTCAGTACTCCAGATTTGAAAATAAGCCTAAATGAGAGTGTATTTCAGAAAGTTCACAAACACACCTCAATCACATCCCACCGTATACAAGGTCTGTCCAGAAGGAATCCAGACATGTAATATGAAACATAGAGACCTTTATGGAAGAAGATACAAGATACCTAGTACATAGGACAATGATGCCTCAGTCCCCTTCAAAGTAGGCACCTTGGGACCTCACACAGTTCTCCCAATCACCATCAGCTGGCCTGTTGTATTTTTCTGAATTTCATCGATGGTCTGAAATCTCTTCCCTTTCAAAGGTGATTTTAGTTTGGGGAAAAGCCAGGAGTTGCAAGGCACCAGATCTAGGCTGTAGGAGTACTGAGTCACCTGGGTGATTTGATATTTGGCCAAAAAACTCTGCACAAGACATGATGCATGAGGAGGAGTTTTGTTGTGATGAGGCTGCTAATCACCAGTTGCTCATAACTGTGGCCTTCTGAATCATTCGAATGCTTTCCATGGAGGAATGTTCAGGTTTAACACAAAATTTGATGCAGATTTGGGGCTCTACTTTCTCAGTCTTTTTGAATGTGATGGCCACACAGTACACATGTTCACTCAACAGCATCTACCACCCCCACTGACTAGTACAGTGAAGTAGTCATTGTTCACGCATGCGCATTCCAGTCCACTCTCATTGGCTGCCAGGTTACATCTATATCACACAGACCATTCTCATTATATTAACGATGGCTGGGCTTTTCCCAACAGACCTGGTATAATGGCATTAGGTATGGAAGTTTTATAATACAGTACTATAATGCAATACTCATGTGTAACATACTGCTAAGATAATGACTGTATACATTTTTAATATTTTTAAAGAAAAACAGGGCTACGTACATTTAGCATTCCCAAACTCACACCATGTTCACTTTACACAAAGTCACTACGATTTCATGAAGCTTGCAGTCTCTGTGTATCAATAACAGTCAAAATCTTTTCTCTGACCTCATAATGAGTGTGTTCATTTAGTCTTCTTTTGAAACTGATGAATTGCAGGTCTTTAATATCTTTGGACGGAATGACCAGAAGAGCATTTCGAGTAGGTAAGTCATTCATTTGCAATCTCATCTGGGGCATCATATTCGTGATCCCTCTATCTTCTTTGCATTGATGCCACCACACATTAAATACATTGACAGTCCCCGTACCTCCGAATGTTCACCTTTGTTGCCTCCTTGTTCCACTTGTACTTCTGCCCTATATTATTCCAGGCTCCTCTTCCTTGCATCAGACGGCACACCCTCTGTGTGCCATTTCTATTTCCTTGGGTCTCTCATGCCAATGTCAAAGTCTGGGTCACTTCCACCATCATTTATATCAAAACTGCAATTAATGGGCTTTGTTGGAGAAAGCCATAAAAATATATTCAGTCATCCAATTTTACTGGGAAGACCTTATTTTTTACTGGGCAATTATTTTATTCTCTTACTGACTCACAGTTATTTGTTTTATATGAAAGTTGTTTATAAAATTATGTTATATATAAGGACCTTTTACAGTTTGTTTCCTTTGCCCTGGAATAGCCTAAGTGAAACTACTTTATCACACATTGATTCTCAATGCTGACTCTGCAGAGGGGATGCCTGCAGGAGGGGGGTCCCAGCATCCTAAAAGGGGTGTACTCCTTAAGTCAAAGGCATGGGCAGAGGAATCCTCGCTCACACACACCAGCTCTGTGACCAGAGGCAAGTGTGCTCATTTCTATATCTCACGTTCCCTGTTCCCTGTCAGTAAATTAAAATAACTGCATCTAACCCATATAACTGTCATAACTGCTTTTCAGCTAACTTCTCTGGATTTAATTTATTCCCCTACTCTTTAAATGTGGGTGAACACTAAGACTTCCCTATTTTCTCTTCATATATATATATATATGTATGTATATATGTATACATGTGTATATATATATACATACATATATATATGTATATATATATACACATGTATACATATATACATGTGTATATATATATATATATGTATATATATATATAATCTGTCTTCAACTCACTTTAATTGGCATCTCATTTATTATTTCACAGAGGACTCCTGACCCCAAACTTTATCCCTGACTCATTCAGATCTTCTGTTCTCCAATCCTGTAAGAAAATCGGCGGAGCCATGTTCTGCTTTGCCTGTACCCTCCGGCCCCAGGATGGCACAGGAAGTGAACTTTTATCTAAAGAGTTAATCAGGCAGGATTTTACAAATAATAATTTCAGTATTTTTCTTGGAAAATGTAAGTCCTCATCTTCCTGTGAGGTTAGAAAAGTGGAATTGCTTTCATACAAAAACCTGAGATTGCATGTCTTTCTATTATTTTTCTTTTGTTTTTCTCCTGAGAGGTTAAGGTGGGAGAAGAAATGACATTAAAACAAGGATGAGAGTAAGGAGAGAAATAAGAGTTTACTAGTCGGAAGAGAGAATTACTTTAAGCATAAATTTTTAACTCGTTATTTAAGTTTACGTTGTTTTCATGGTAATATACATTTATCTTTCCCCCAAACCTGCTCAACACAGGAGAAATAAGACAAAAGTACTGCGGCTGAACTGATCTACCCAAAGGGAGAAGTCTGTGGCATAAATGAATGTAAGAGTAAAATTACCCAGAAACCTTTGAAAATTACCCCCAAATCTGGGGGATTTCAGTAACCTTTCCACAAAGAGTCCGGTAGGAGTTTGAGCAATTGGAATAAAAAGGCCAGGAAGACCTATGGCTAGAACAGGCTTCCAACAGGGTTGGTCCCCACCACCTGCAGGCATGCGTGAACTCCTTGCTTATTGGTCACACACGGCTCTGCTGCTGAATTAGCTTCATGAAAATGAACTAGCTGTTCTTTTCCTCCACGACTGATAATACCAGTGATGATCTTTTCTTTTGCAACGAGATGTGCACACAGTCAAAGTTAGAGAAGAAAAAGAGAGACCATGTACATTCCACTGAAGTGGGCTGGTCCTTCTTGCTTCTTTTTAAATTTTTTTTTTGTAAAAATTAGTTAAATTATTGCGGTGACAATGATGAATAACATTACATAGGTTTCTGTTCTATGATCCAGCTTCTGTGCATCTGCACACATCTCGCTTTCCCTTCCACTCCTCTCTGCAAGCTCCCCTCTTTGTCAAACCTGGGACCTCGTCATCACAATGGACTGCTCCCATGCAACACCTGGAGCCTTGCTCTGATGCCTTCCAGCCACACCGCCCAGCCCACATCTCTCATAGCCAGCTCCAGAGCAAGTCACAAATGTCCAGCGTTGGTCCTTCTCATTATACTGCAGCTAAAAAAAGTCAGCACACTGAGCTGCCCGGGTTTACATCCAGGAAACCTGCTTTGAGACTTCCCTCACAAATGCCCCACATGCCTTTTTTCCTCAGCCCTGTGCATGTTCTATTTGCCTGTTGTTGCCAATGTTTTCTTAGGTTATTTTGATGCCAGGTAACGTATGTGCCTGAGGAAAGCCGCAGAAGCATACCACTTGACTCACTATTTGCATAATGCCAAAGCATCCTCTCTACGGCTCATCATTATTGTTGATCCCTAGCATGGAATACTAATCTTTACTTACAACTTCAGTACGGGAAGCTTCAATCTGGCCTGTTCATTAGTTTCCTATATTTAGTAGCTACGGCCTAAATATGCTACAAGCCAAATCACTGAAACTCAACTTTCCGAGAACATCTTTCTCGTATCATAAATATTTGCTGGATCTTTATTGTTAAGATCTCTTATAATGTTTCTAGTTATTTTTTAATTACAACAATACTGAACTAAACCCTAAAGGGTAAATATATATCATTTCCCTAAATTTGGCATATACTTCACTAGTTCCACTCTTCCTGAACTTCTTTGCCCATACATTGAGCCAATAAGGTTCTACTCTTCTGAATGTGTCTGAATGGACATACCTTTTGGAAGTCATACTGATGAATCGAAGTTACTTCTCCCTCCTTCCCTCCCTCCCTCTTTCCCTCCCTTCCTTCCTTTTCGTTCTTTGTCATTTTTACTTGCTGTACGACCTATACGAGAGGGACAGTGGTAAAAGGAAAGGGCTATTTATGAAGGACTTATGTGCCTAGAAATATCCTAAGCATTTTCATTAAAATGCATTATCTTATTCCCTTACATACAAAATACAGTATATTTACAGTAAAGGGACAGGCTCTTGGAGAGATGACTAGTTTTATGGTTGGTCAGGGAAAATACAAGAGGAGCCCAGAATACTCTATCATCACTAAAAGAGAGTGACATTCCCAACAAAACAAACAGATGGAAGCATATAATGAAGACATCGAGGACATAGGAACCAATTAAAAAGTGCCCCCCATGTCCAAAGTTGGAACAATTTGAATCGATGAATAAATGAATGAATGAAAGTATTGGATTATAAGCCAAAAAATAAAATAAATATCCATAAGTCTATATTGACCTAAATTATTGAGTTAATTTACTATGGAGAGAAAGGACAAATCCCCCTTAATAAAGAAATGCAAGTAATAAATGAAGAATGAGAGAAATTGAAGACTGCCAGGGGAATCCTACAGTAACAATGGCTACAGGCAATATTCACCATAAATGATAAGATTAGTGAGCAGAACTTTCGGGAGAAACAGGGTATTTCCATAGTCTGACATGTTCTTGCTCAAGTATTTATTTATTAATCTCATGATCTGACATCTGTCTACAAAGTCTTCGCTGTGCCTCGCTTGTGGGAGTGGAGCATAACCTCATCCAGTTCAGTGGGATAAACTTACCTAACACATACAGCAGGAGAAGGGAAACAGAAACATTACACAGTAAAGAAAGGGACACCAACTTTACCTGGCTGACAGACATCACCTGAACCTAGTGATCAAGGTTAAAATCAGTAGCACCAATCACGTTGATACGGTGCAACTCCGGGCAGGATGCAGAAGCCCACAGCCCAGCATCTTAATGAGCACACACCCCGCAGATCCCAGTCGAAGGACGGAACACAACGGCATGCTTCAGAAATCATGAACTATGAGGAGACACAGACCGTCACAAAGTGGTGGAGATTTAGACCTGGTGATTCAGAGAAATGTGCATCCTGGAAGAGCAACAGCGATAGGGTATTTGTAGGAAACTGGTGAAATCGGAATAAACTCTACAGTTTAATTAATAGTAGCATACCCAGGATTTTTCTTCATTTGTATAAACATAACATAGCTGTGTGTGGTGTTAACATTAGGGGAATGCGGGAACTCTCCGCCCTGCCCTGTCCTCTCAAGGCTTCTATAAATGTAAAATGATGTCAAAATTTAAAAAAATAAATCTTTCCTTCTCTGTTATGAAGCAGAATCCAATGCTGAAACGTACTTCCATGACTACGGACATTAGAGAGCTCATCAGACTAACAGGGGCTTTGTTCTGAATGCCTCACCTGAGCTGGGAATACAGGTACCTTTTTCATCCGGTTGCACTAGAATTTTACCTTGTGGCGAAGCACACCCACAAAGAAGTGAGTCAATACGATTAAATGCTAAAATATATGTGATTTTTTAAACTTATGGATTATACACACATACTTCAGTCTCTCGCGGAACCTTTGAGGAAAGGCGCAGTTTTAGTTACCGGAATTACTCATGGGACCTGTCCAGTTTGACAATGGCATCAGATCATTGCTTAGCTTCCGAGATTTCTTCTTGATTAGACACAGAAGTTTGGATACACCACTTGGGCCCCGCTGATAATGTGAGTCTTTTTAATGCTATTAAGTTCTGTCCCCTTTGTAACAAACTATAGATTTTTTCTGTGAAATAATTGCCAGCTACTTTGCCAGGCTAACAAGGTTGAACCATTCTCAATATGATAAAGTATGTAGTTGTGTCTTTGTGATGCCTGGTTTTCATCCTCAAATATTTTAGCAATGGCTTAGTAACATATAAGAGGTGTGTGAGCCCCGCTCTGGGACAAAGAGACTTTAGAGCTCGGGTGTTGGATTTTTATAGCTAAAGGCCTAGATTTATTTTTGAAAAACATAAGATATATTCAATCTTTCAGTGCCCCTAGAAAAAAATGGCAAGCATATGATGAAAGTAAAATACTGCATTTCACACATGTTGGTATATATAAAAAGTGGAATATTGTATAAGGTCTGGCACAAATAATACCTTTTTATTACAAAATCATAAGCCTGCAATTCTGCAACATAACGGTATCACTCAAGTACACCATATGAAATTCTGGGTGAAATGTTCAAATTAAAGCTATAAATTATTACACCCATATCATTACCCTACCAACCACACTCAAGCAGGCGTTCCTTCTACTGGACCCTGTATATTTCAGAGTAATGAGGATTTTAGTTTTTTAAGGATTCTGATAAGGCTGTTTCTTTATTTCTAATTTTTATGAGTAGCCCAGTCAGTATTAACTATTGTATCTGATTGTTTCAGAAGATTTTATCCAATAGACGCAACTCTCTGAAAGGTCACTATTAAAAATATATAGCCAATAATTCAATTCGGCTACTGGGATTTCCCTTGGAATCCCTGGAGGAATTCTTAGGCCAGGCACTGGCTTGTAAAATTAAATACGGATAAACAATGTGCTTAAGGTGCTCACACCTGGGGGAGGCTGGCAGGCCTGGGAGCGCCAAGGTAAAGACTGACAAGCCATGACCACACAGGTCCCCCGTGTAGACGATCCTGATGGTGTCAACCCGGAGAAGTGAGCTGCGCTGGGCAAAGGCCCTCCTCCAGCAGGTGGCTACAGCTGCCTCTCGCAGAGGGACAGAATTCCCTCTGCGAGAGGCAGCTGTAGGAGGGGAAGGGGCAGACGGGCTGGATAAGATGCACCCCCAAGAAAAGTCCACGTATGCAGAGTCCCTGAGGCGTGGAATGGAATGGGAGAACAGGCAACGTGAGGACTTCCGTGGACATGTTGTGGATGGGGAAGGCAAGAGACGATGGTTTGGGAAGGCTGGGGTGGGGGGAAATCAGGAAAGTGGAGTATCACCCATTTTTAGAGGATCGTGGTGGTTAACAGGAATAATGGTTGTTCCATGCGAAATTGGTCAAGTTCTGTTTCTTATCCTTGTTGTGAGGAATAAGAACTGCAATGAAGCTTCTCACATAAAGTACAGCATTTAATAGGCAAACAGGAGGTGGTAGAAACAGTTGTTATTGCTACTAATAGTTGTTCTTGCTACTATTGTCGCTGTCATTACCGCATAACAAAGAGACACTGTCGACAGATTTTAAGCAGGACACGAACAAGATTGTGTTTGTGGTTTGATGGGTATACTTTTGTCCCATCGACTCTGTTATTGGCTATTACATTTTTTTCTTTCTTTCTTTTAATAAAGGTAGGGCCGTGGAAAGCGGAAATGCAATCCCCCAATTCTGCATTTGGACTAGGGCGAATATTCTGGAGAAACTGTTCTCTATTCTGGGTCTAGCAGCGCCCTCTCCGCAGACTTGTTTTCAGGCTCTTCCTCATCTCGTTCCCCCACCGCACACTGAAGTTTCAGTCCCGTCATTTCTGTCTTCATCTCCTCTGCATACGTTTCTACCCTCTCTAGTGCGACCACAGTGATGTTTGGAGTTTGGGCGAGAGAAGGGAGTCTGAAGTTGGAGGGTCAGGCAGTGAGGACACAGAAACTATGGCAAAGTAAATGTAGTTTAAAGGTAAGTCTAAATAAATAAAAGCATTGTCTTCCCTTGGGCTAGCCACACAAAATTCAGCAGGGCTTCAAATAACATCATTTTGTTTAACTCTGTTTTGTTATAACATAGATGAGATGCCCTAGGAACTCATATAGATATAATATTATGGTTGATATCACCCACTTACTTTATGTTTATGTATTAGAAACACTACTAGTGCCCTGGCTGGTGTGGCTCAGTTGGTTGGGGCATCGTGCCATAAACCGAAGGGTCATGGGTTTGATTCCTGGTGAGGGTACATGCCTGGGTTGCAGGTTCACCCAGGTCAGGGTGTGTGCAAGTGGCAACTGATCGATGTTTCTCTTTCTCTCTCTCTCTCTTTTCACCCCCGTGCCCCCACCTTTCCACTCTCTGTAAAATCAATAAGCATGTCCTTGGGTGAGGATTAAAAAATAAAAGACTACTAGCCAAGAATGTCTAGGTGGAAAGACTGTCACTAGTACAAACAATAAACTAAATAATTCTAACTGTACGAAAAGATGTATTTTTTTACCACCTTGAGTTCTCTTGTTCTGTTATTGTTCTGTTACTGAAAGCCAGTGTTCACGCTAATCTGTTTACACACTTGCTAGGCACCCTTAGAGCCCACAGAAATGCTATCATCCTCAATCTAAAATGAGTATAATAGGTCCTAATTTTGTAAATTTGAGGCCATCAAATATGATTGACACCTACCTACCACCAGCATAGCAACCTACACATATCCACATCCAGCCTTGCTTTCCAGACCACGAGGGGTACCTGCCTAGCGCATCACCTGCTAGCTGTGGCACCTCTACCCTGGGCCGATAGGCTGAAGAGATGCCTACATGGCAAATCTGCCTTGCCCTCTACCCCTGGGAACACCAGATTGTAATCAGCAAGTGTTATCTTCACTCAAAGGCAGTTCTATGGTATAAACACCAAGACCGAAGAGGAAAGTCACCATTACAGAGGCATGCTTAGGCTGAACCGCACGAAAGTGCTGCATTGTAGGCAAAAAGTGCTCGAATATCAGTCATTTCATGGGGCTCCACCTCAGGTGCCATACTAGAAGCTTTACATATGTTGAATCACACAGTTCTTACAACAAGCCTCAGACAAAGGTATTATCATCATCTCTTTTTTAAATAGCTGCTGAAATTTATAATGCAAGATATTAAGTAGCCCTGATGGTAATATTTTAGGTTCACTTTTTGTACTTGGTTCCTGGTATCTAACAGATTCCATTTATGTAGCTGTGTTCTAGAGCATGACTAGACTATTTTATACCGTCAAGTGAAGCAGCGGGCCTGGAGTTTGCAAAATGAAATACAAATCTTTCCCAGTAATGAAGAGACAGCCCTTTAGTGAAGAGTGTCTTTACACGGAGATCTTCCACTCCAGGAGTACTGAAAATTAAAATTTCCTATCTTTTTTCCCTTTTGCCAAGAAAGACCTATCATTCCTTTTAATAAAAATAAGTACAATCTAAATCTTCCTTGACATTTCTAATCTAATGAAGGGACAAGGAAATAAAATGCTGTGTTTCCTGTCATTTTTCCCAAAAGGCTTTGAAATAAACTTGTTCAGGGATGACAGCCTAATAATGAAAAGTGTATAATAAAAACAGCTCTCTGAGAGGTCTTCAAATGCCTACGTGGAAATAAGGAAGGCAGCTGGTTGCATGGCAGGACTAAGCGGCCCTGGCCCGAAGTCAGGAATAAAGGAAAGAACACTGAAACAGCACAAGGGTGAGACAGTCACTGAAAGGGACTTGTGAGTGATTCAAAGACACTTGCAGCCTTGCACTTGAGGCCGGGGCACATGCCACCAGGCAAGAGATGTGTGTGAGGTTGCATGTGCCCATTCCACACATTTACTCTAGCAGACACGCGATGGGAAAAAAACCAAACCCTAGTTATATGTTCTGATATGCCTATTAAGAGAAGAAGAATGAAATTTCCTCCATTCAGTTAAGAGATAGAGAGATAAATGGTAATTTGGAGTTTTTTTTACAGCGATGATATTAGGTAAAATGTTTTCTAGAGTAGAAAACAAAGATCTCCAGAATATTCTAGAATGATGATACTAAATATTACTAATAATTACACTAAGTGAATTTTCTGAGCACTTACTATCCAAAAGGAACTATGATCTCTTTGCTCCTTTACCATTTTAGAACTCATTCTAAACTGATGAGATTTTTATGAATCATCTCATTTACAGGAAGGAGCCTCAAAGAATTTCAGTGGTTTTACTAAATGAAATAGTCATTGTTACAAAGTTAAAATTGGAACCCACAACCGCCTGTACTCCAAAACTCACGTATTCATTAAGTGTATTTCCTTGGAATAGTAATATCCTGTATCTCAAACAAAACACACACATACACAAAACACTTTGCTTTTCAAATCACGCTATTGGTCAAGGCATGTAACATATGCCTCTTCCCCCTTTCAAATCTTTATCATACCTTATTTCAGATCAGTAAGTATTGGCCAAGCGAGAAGATCTAGAAGTTATAACAATGAGATACATTCAGTCTGACACTGACTTAAGAGTAGACACACAGATCAAGAAGTCTTCTAATGACACCAAAAGAAAATGGAGCAAATATATATTAAAAATAAAATAATAAGAGGGTAGTCCAGGAATACCTCCTATTAGGTATTAACACACATACAGGAAAAATAATAAATCAGCAAATACGTGCAAAGATTACACAGTGACTGCAACTAGCACACCTGGGCTACGTATCTGAGAAGCAATTTTGATCTTTGCACAAGTGGAGAAAGCAATTTTGATGGATTTAATAATTAGATATATCTAATTAATTTAGGAAACACAAAGAAAATAGAAGTAGACTACTAGACACCCCAGAGGAGAAGGAAACTAAGCTTAGACATGGGAGAGTTCACAAATAAAAAGAGGGAAAAATTTAATTATGTAAAATGGAAACGTGAATGAGCCGAAAGAGCAAACACAAAATTAAAAGAGAGACAACAAACTCTATTTGTTGTAAATATAAAATTATAGCCTTAACATGTTTTTAAATAACTCACATCAATGTAGCTTTGAAATCTCAGCCATTAGCACACAGGATGAATATGAAATTTACAAAAGATTAACAGTCAAATTTGTCTAACTGCACAGCGTCTGCTTTTAAACACGACTCTCGCCTTAAAGCACCCAACATTAAGTGAAGGGCAATTAATTACCTTAATGTTCATCATGACGTACGTTTATAGTACATATGTGAATCTTGTATCTGAAACACAAACCCTTTATCTAAAGGATATGGAAATCCTTTATCCGAAAATTATTTTCCCTTTTAGAGGAGCACACAAAATAAGCAATCTCTAATAAAAAACAAAAGCTAAATTACCCAGTGTGACTTTTACGGATTGATGAAAATGATGATGTTTAAGACTTCAGTTCTTGATGGTAGTAGGATACTTCTGAGTTTATCACAGTAGGTCTAATTGAAAATATATCAATTTTTTCCTTTTATTTTCTAGTTGAAAATACATATCAGCCTTTAGGAGACACATAAATTCAGTTCTGTGGTTTTAATGAAATAAAGGGATTTTAAATCCCTAGTGCTTGCAAATTTTTAACATTTTTTACATATCGGACTTGAGTGGTGATCTTACATTACAGTCCAAATGGGAGATTAAGGCCTTATTAGGGATATTATTAGAAATTACTTGTTTTATATCATGGACGGAGATACAACAACTCTACATAATAAGTACATTCATTTCATGTGCAGAATGTTTTCTTTGAATCGTTTCTTCACTACTCTCTTCAGGTGGACGTCAGCAATTTAAGATAACAAGTAATTTCCTGTTGCTCTAAAAGCACTGCATCTTCGTAAAACTATAACTTCACCAAGTATTATCATCATTTGCTCAAATTCGAGTGATAAAGGCAGGATTACAAAGAAGAGGGCAAGTTAGGCAATGAGATGTCGATCTGCTCCAAGGACAACGTTGCAGCATCCTCTTGCATTTGTCTCAGGTGGTAATTCATACACTCGCACACTCACACACACACGCACACTCACACACGCACACACACTCACACACACACACACACATGCACGCACACTCACACACACACGCACACTCACACACGCACACACACTCACACACACACACACATGCACGCACACTCACACACACACGCACACTCACACACACACACACACTCACACACATGCACGCACACTCTCATGAAACCCGTAGATGCTCAAAAACTTTTGAATAATAAGCGGATGGAATTTCTCATTCTACTTAACCCTTTTCACTAATCAACTTATGAAGTATAACCTTCTTCTCAGACCCTACAAGGCATATATATTGAGAGAAAATTGAATGAAAATATGAAACCAAAGTAGTCACTGGATGGGAAGGAGTCATTGAATCACACATATTAACATTTTTGTCATAGTCCCTTGGAGGAAGGCCTTTAAAGGTTTTTTTTCCAAATGTTCAATGATTATTTAAAACATTATGAAAGAAAGCATCATTAAGCACTTTTTAACATTTTTTAGTCACACAGGAAGCTTTCATTACATTTAAAGCACTTAAGGAGAATTCTCTGAGTCTTGTGTGTTTTGAAATTAAAGACAAAATGTGTATTAAAATGTGTAAAGAACAATGTATTATTAAATGTGAAGTACAAGAGATCAAATGACTAGCCATTGACTGGGAGAGAATAACAAATATGTTTCATTTCCAATGTGATAGATTTAATTTCCTTATAAAAGGATAACTTCATAATAATGCAATGCAACAAATACTGCTTCAAAATAATTTTTGGAAGAGGTTAACTAATTCTCCATGAGTCCTATATGTTTTTAAATGACACAGTCAAATTTAAAACCTCTTTATTTTAATTTCAGTGTAAGCCTGGGGTAGGGGGAGAGGTGAGGGGGTGGGGAATGAAGTCAACTGTACTTGAGCAACAATAAAGAAAACTTAAAAATAAAATAAAATAACAATAAGCCATCTTAACCCCGATGTTCACATTAGGCTTGCAGGAGAGATGGCTTGCTGAGTCCTCATTCATGTAGATACGGTTTCCAATTTCAGGTCGTGGAATCTTCTCAGAGCACGGACTGACTTGAGATTCTGATGGCTTCACAACACGTTCCACGTCTTACCACATGTGGAAAAAAGTAGACTGTGATTGCATACCGTGTATCAAAACTACTTCACAATTTCCTTCAAGATTTAGAAATAGATTTCCGAAAGGCTGCCTTTCTCCAAAATGTCACATTAACATCTCAAGTATCTCCTGAATGTGGGTTTTGTACCTCCTGAACTGTCTTAGCAGTTAGTGCAATGAGGAGGCCAGCTCCGGTTTCCCGCATAGTTTGGTGGCTGGAGGAAAGAAAATGCTGCCACTGAGCAAAAAGGCATGCCTAAGTGTGTGTGTGTGTGTTTTCCTACGCCCAATACCTACTGTTCTTTGGATAAGCAGAACTTATTTTTATGTGACAGCCTAACTTGAATAATTAAGTCCTTATCAACATAAATTATTATTTCCACAAGAGAACAGGCCTGTGTGAAACTTTTGTGTCTTTAAACATGCTTCATTTGGATGCATTGGAGAGACAGCGGGAAGAGTTTGAAGTCTCGGGATACATTTCAATGTTGTTTCTCCAAACATTCTTTTCATACTCAAGCCCTCTGTGAATAGCAAACTTAAGTTTTCAAACCCCAAATTTTAAGGACAAAACACTTAATATGGTGTTAAATGCCTTCTGTTTGGATTTCTCATCTTTAATTCAAGAAAGACTATCTGCTTTGTCTACATCCTAAGGTTATTATGAGATAATGAGACTATATACATATCTTAATGTATATAAATATCAGGCATTATTAATGAATTATTAATTGATGAATATGGTTATAAGTTGTATTCCTTATTAAAGGGAGAGTTCTTCTCTGAAAAATAACTCATTAAGCCTTTATTTCAAGGTAATTGATTTTTCTGTATTATATACAGTTTTAATTTACTCATTTATTACTTTCTAGTCCACTTTGTGCCTTCAAAGGCTTAATGTAGCTTACAGTGTAAAATGCATATGGAGCAGAACAAGAAATAGAATGTAAATAAGATTCTACTTTAAGGAAGATAGAGAGAGAGCCACTCTCATCTAGATATCCTAGATTAACACTGTTCTGTAACTGAGCATGAATTTAAGCCAGAGCTTCCTGGAAGTCAAAGGAATATGTAGAACCCAATAGTTCATATACTTTAATGTGTAAAAGTACATAAAGATACCAAGAAACATACATAGCAGGTGATCACTTATTAAAAATGGCTAACGGACTAAGTTAACCTGAAAAGATATTCTACTCCATCTCAAAGCTCTTGACACTGAATTTCAGGTGCAGCGTACGATGTAGATCTTTATACCAAGGTCATTGGGTGACCTAATCATTACTCTATAGATAACCATAAAACCTTTCTGGCGTATTTTTATACTGCCCCTTTGTAAGTCTAATTAAACCAAACCATAACCCAACGAAGGCTAGCTTTAAAAGAATTGGTTTCCATTAACCCAATATAAAGAACTTAGAGAAAAGATCAATTCCTGTTTCCTTGAGAGATGTTGCATTTCATTTTTGGCAAATCTGGGTAAGTATTCTGGTTTAGTCTGTGAACTGTTTTCCAGTGCTTGCCTGATGATATTTACAAGTTTAATTCATGAAATGCTGCCGACACTGATCCGAGACACAAGTGTCAGATCCACCACTGTTGATTTGAACACTAGGAAGCAGACCTCAAATCTCGTTCATAACAAGCACGATCACACAGCACAGAAGCGGTCTGGAAGGACGCTTGATGACTGATGGCAAGTACATTGCTTTGGCGTCTGCACACAATGTTAACACATATGGAGTTCTCCAGGTTATCCCATTGGCTATGCCTTCAACTTTCACTTGAGGAAACTATGCCTAAGGGTTCACTGTGACTCTTTCAGGGTCCCAAGGTTGGGGGGGACCCAATCCGTCCTGTGAAGCTATTGTCATTTTAATCATTAATGTGGTTGTGGAACAGAGCTTGCTTTTTATTCATGGAATGTGAGACAGAATTTTAACTTGGAAATGGGCCACCAAGGAGCCCTAGTAGCCATGTATGCACAAACCTGGTGCTGGAGAAAAATAAAATGAAGAGGGAAGAGGTGGCAATGGAAACAAAGAATATATTGCAGAATTTAAATGATCTTCATTCCAACACTACCAATTTAAATCTAATCACTGTTGTTACTCTCATAATTACAGGATATCTTGTATCTAAATCATACTACGCACCTATTTATTCTCAATCTCGAACATTTTCTTGCTGATACTATTGCCTGCTTCAGTATCGTGCTCCCAAATTCCTTCCTAATGCTCAAATTCAGTTCCTTTTATAGCAGGTTCTGACTAAACTGTCTTTTGTTTTCTCCTAATGAAAAATAGTAATTGTTTATTGTCAGTCAGCTAATATACTTTCTCTTATTGTAAAGGCATTTTCTGTGCCATTCCACGGCTTTCTCGCCAAAGCTCTAATTTTTAAAATCTCCTTCTTCGTTCCTTAATTTCCAAGCTTCAGGAATATTTGCTGCTGTCACTTTATCACCCAGCACACTTAAAGTTTTGATACTGACTTAGAACAGGTAGGTATTTTAATGACTGGAAAACTGTGTGTATTGACATCATTATCTCCTTATTCATTCATGTGACTGTTGTGTTAACCCACTTAAACATGATGCTTTTAAGAAGCTACCTTTCATTCTTCACTTCTGTTTTCTAACGATGATGAGCTATATTCTCAATCCTTGACAGAGAGAATGGCTTTTTGAAAATATCTACTGCAGAAAACAAACATTTACCATATGGATGAGCAAGATCCCCTTTGCAACCCCGTCTAGGATCTTTATCATGTCAGAGAGGGATCTGAGGCAAGAGGCACATTTCCTATTTCTCCTCTTTTGTGTATCAACATAGGAAGTAAAAACTCATATATTTATACACTCTTGCTTTCTGGGAAAGGACAAATACTTAGATTTGAAACTGTGTATATTGCTTTGTAGACTAACTTGTTTTTTTTAAGTATTGAGTATCTCAAAGGATGTTTATTCCTCAGAAATGTTAATATACTTTTATGATCAAATCGTTTTGAAAAATTTGGGGTTACAGATAGACTAGTAAGTATGTGTTTCCTCTATGCCTCCAACACACTCCTGTGTTTTGTGAATCACCAACGAGTTTAAAGTGGCCCTAGGACTGGTATTTCTTAAACACACTTCCCCTCAGAACTTCACGACCCTCATTCTCCCTGGCACTTGCTTTTGGGAAAAGCTATTCTAGACACTTGATAGGACAGGATGACGAACTGCTCTTTGACCTCTCCTTTAAGTGGTTGCCCCCCAAATACACATAAATACCATGTAACTTATGAATTACTCCAAAACACTCAAGGTGCACAGCATTTCAGATTTCATTAATTTTTGTCCCAATTAATTGGTCCAAACTACCCACTCAATGAAATTAGCAAGAATTTCAATATCTGTTCTTTGTCATGCCTCCCGTTGCCTCTTTGTACATGAGCCTACACAGGGCGCTGGTTAGTAGCTGTCTGCAGAGGTGCTCTCTCTTTAGTTCGGGTGACTTCTTTGACAACATCCCCTACCTCCAGACAAGTTCTGACTACCTGGACCTTCTCTGTGGCTCCAGAATGGAAGTCCTCTCACGCCCAGAGACCCCTGCTCTGTAGCCACGCCCCCGGCACAGGCATGGTATGGCTTCCCTTCTGGTCTCATCACCAAGGGCATCAAATCTTTCTCCTTCCTGTTTCAGGCCCCTCCTCTCTATTTCTCAAATTACCAGCCTGAATACTCCCCTTTCCATAACTCAGCCTAATGGTCTAAAACACAAACAATGCTATTGAACTTGAACTCTCGCCTCCACCTCATTGTTCAACCCTGAAACATGAGAAATCCGTTAACTCCCTGCAGAAGCTCAGTAACTCAGGACTCCTGAGTGGTGAAAAAAAGAAAAATCACAGAGTAAAGTTAACGAGACAAATAAAAGTATTAATAATGCACAGATTAATAAAATAATCTATCTGGGTGGGGGAATTGATAGAGAATTCGGGGCACATGCCCCAGGTGCATGTTATCTAGTGCTCCGGGGACTCCCAGTTCCCTGGAGAAGGCAACGTTTCATTCGTGTGACTAACTTGCTGCTCCCCCTGGCTGAGTGGAAGACTGGTATTAGCCCTGCACTCATGCCCTTGTAAAGAGAAAACCTTCACATCAGACAAGTCAGAGACAGATTGCCCAGTTTTCGTTTCGCACGCAGCATCTCCTGCACCCAGACACTGAAATGTTGCTATTTTTTTTAAAGAAAGAAAACAAAACAAAGACATTAAAATATGGCTACGTTGCATTCCTATGTCAGTCTGGTAAAATAAAGGATTTTTAAGAAATCAATTCTGACGAAAGTTTTAAAAGCCATTTCTGATGAGAGTTTTCTCCATAAAATAGAACTTATTTATTCACTTATTTAAAAAATACAAGCAGATCCTTCCATATAAATGCTGTTCGCACCCGAACTTTCTATTGTTAATACAACATGAATAAATCTTATTGAGTACATCAGTTTATAAGGGATAAAAAAAAAAGAAGTCTCAATTTTTTTTTTAAATAAAAGCACTAAATTTCATCTGAGAAATTATCTCAGTCACTTTGACTCTTAATTCTAATTAGCTCTTGGTGAATAAATTAGCAATTTTAATAACAAAAAAATGAGACTGCGACTAATTTAAGAGATGGGTTCTGCTGTTAGCCTCCCATCAGCTACAAATATTACTGTGGGAGATGCACACTCAGACACAGGGAGGTGACTGAACTGTGAGCGTAGGTGAACACAGAGTACCAGGACCAGAGACAGTTTACAAAGCATGCCGAATGTGTAGGCAGGTAGGGCAACTGACCCCCTCCCAGATAAATACACACGCATATATTTCTGTATGAACTGTGGGCCGGAGAATAACTGATGGATAACTAATATAAGGTGATAACGGGTTACACGAAAAACTGATCTTTCAAAGCCTCTGTTGATTTTGTTTTAATAAAAAGGTAAAAAAGGAATACGGAGAATAACTCTATTCAAATTACTCCACTAATAATAGAACTGTTAGTCCGGGAGAGAACCAAGATGGCGGCGTAGGTAGACACACTGCGCCTCCTCGCACAACCAGAACTGACAGAAAATCAAATGGCAAGGGGGTCCGACACCAAGGAAATACAAAATAAACATTCATCCAGACCGGTAGGAGGGGCGGAGACGGGCACCAGGGTGGAGAGGACTCATGTTGCCCTGGCGGGACTGAGACTGGTGGAGTGTGGGACAAACGGGGCAGGCAGTCCGAGCACTAGCAGACTCTGCAACCCTACATTTGCGCAGATAAACCGAGAGGGCCGGACTCAGAGTGGCGGAGAACGGGGCAGGCAGAGCAGCTGGTAGCACCCCGGAGCCCCACATTCGCACACAGATAATTGGGCGAACGGCGGGGAGCAAAGCAGACCACATAACCCAGGGCTCCAGCTCCAGGAAATAAAGCCTCAAACCTCTGATTGAAAGCGCCCGTGGGGGTTGGGGCCGCAGCAGGAGAGACTCCCAGCCTCACGGGAGAGGTCGTTGGAGAGACCCACAGGGGCCTAGAGTGTGCACAAGCCCACCCACTGGGGAACCAGCACCAGAGGGGCCCAGTTTGATTGTGGGTATCGGAGTGAAAGACTGAAATCCGGAGGAGAGTGAGGCGGGCGCCATTGCTCCCTCTCAGCCCCTCCCCCACGTACAGCGTCACAGCACAGCGACCAGCCTTACCCCACCCAGGTGAACACCTAAGGCTCCGCCCCTTAAAGTAACAGAAACGCCAAGACAAAAAAAAAAAAAATGGCCCAAATGACAGAACACTTCAAAGCTCCAGAAAAAATACAACTAAGCGAGGAAGAGATAGCCATCCTATCGGATGCACAGTTCAAAACACTGGTTATCAAGATGCTCACAGAATTGGTTGAATCTGTTTGAAAAGTAGATGAAAAAATGAAGCCTATGCTAACAGAAACAAAGGAAAATCTGCAGGGAACCAATAGTGATGCAAAGGAAACTGGGACTCAAATCAATGGTGTGGACCAGAAGGAAGAAAGAAACATCCAACCAGAAAAGAAGGAAGAAACAAGAACTCGGAAAAATGAGGAGAGGTTTAGGAACCTCCAGGACATCTCGAATCGTTCCAACATCCAAATTATAGGGGTGCCAGAAGGAGAAGAGGAAGAACAAAAAATTGAAAACTTATTTGAACAAATAATGAAGGAGAACTTCCCTAATATGGCAAAGGAAATAGACTTCTGGGAAGTCCAGGAAGCACAGAGAGTCCCAAAGAAGCTGGACCCAAGGAGGAACACACCAAGGCACATCATAATTACATTACCCAAGATTAAACGCAAGGACCTACATCCAAGATTACGGTATCCAGCAAAGCTATCATTTAGAATGGAAGGGAAGATAAAGTGCTTCTCAGATAAGGTCAAGTTAAAGAAGTTCATCATCACCAAGCCCTCATTATATGAAATGTTAAAGGGAGTTACCTAAGAAAAAGAAGATCAAAAATAGGAACAGTAAAAATGACAGCAAACTCACAGTTATTAACGGCCACACCTAAAACAAAAATAAGAGCAAACTAGGCAAACAACTAGAACAGGAACAGAACCATAGAGATGGAGATCACATGGAGGGTTATCAGCAGGGGAGTGGGAAGGGGAGAGGGGGGAAAGGTACAGAGAATAAGTAGCATAGATGATAGGTGGAAAATAGACAGGGGGAGGGTAAAAATAGTGTAGGAAATGTAGAAGCCAAAGAAGTTATAAGTATGACCCATAGACATGAACTATAGGGGGTGGAATGTGGGAGGGAGGGGGTGGGCAGGATGGAGTGGAGTGGGGGGGAAAATGGGACAACTGTAATAGCATAATCAATAAATATTAAAAAAATTAAATTAAATTTAAAAAAAAAGAACTGTTAGTCCTCTCTTACGCCCCCAAGGTCGTGAGTGGGTCCGACACCCTTGACCCCTAATTGGCTGGGAGCTTTCTCCTGCAGCTGCCATCTTTCTGCCTGCAAACAGCACGGAGGTTCAGGAGGGAGGACGACCCCTGGGAGGAGCAGTAACTGTGAGACAGGGATAAATACTGCCAGTCAGGGAGACATTCTTTGTGTTACCACCGTGTTCTCAGGCACTGACGCAGAGAGAAAAGGAGATCGGGACAGTCCCTAACTCCCTGTCCCCCAAACACACCCACCCACAACTCTGAGACCCTCCCCTTAAAAAAGAATAAATGAGACTATGTGAATTCTCACCTTTTCCTCCTGCCTCTTTCATACCTGTGATCTCTGACCTAAGTCATTTTCCATCTCCAGTCATTTCATTGCATCTTAGTGAAAGGTGTCCTCTGTCTGCTCCTACTCAGCTCTCTGGTGGCACTTCTCCAGACCCATGAACAGACGGCACTCACAGTAGTCTGTACTTGGGCCTGGTGTTTGCGAATGCATACCATCTACAGATCCACCTCCTTAAGGAGTAAACACAATTATTTAACCAATTTTAATGCTACTCGAAGACAAGCTGAATATAAAATCAGGCAGAAGGACAATCAAAACCTTCTCAAAGCAGGTGCGAAAATGCTCAGTTTCTTTTAAAAAGCACTCCTGTGTGTGGAGGTGCTACTTGCTGATGCTTCCAGTGGGGGTGTGTATTTGGTAGTTCTCAGGACCCGTGTACATGACATGTGAGTTTTCAATTCGTGCAGACCTTAAATACAGGCACACACTGTGTTCTGAAGAGACTATGGGTGCCTTCTAAGAATGAAGTTTTACGATCAAACCTTTATGGAAGCGTCGAATCCATGAAAAAGCTTTTCTGCTTTAAGCTAAGCATTTTGTTTGCACGAATGTTTAAAAGTTTAACCTACTTCGATGTTACTGTCTACATCATTTTATTAAATTGATCTGATAGAACTGTTTGGGAAACGTGTGTGAGATGATTCAGACTTACGAACGCTAATATGTGTGTAGGTTAAATTCTGTAACATATAACCCCAAACTGATTACATTTTGTTATTAGGTAATAAGAGTGAGGGATGAAGTAATTAGGCTCTTGTGTGTCTGCCTACTGGATTCTAAGGAAAAAGCTGGCAAAAAAACAATACTTTCTGTATTCTTTCTTCTATCCCCAATGTCTCCTAGGGTGCCAGCCACATAACAGGTGCAGAATAAGTAAGTTCTTGACTGAATAAATTAATACATGCATAGACTCATTAGGAAAATATAATAGTTGCCCAACAAGATTACGCCTGATTTGCAATCCTAAAGTAAATAATGCGAATGTGCTCACTCCGATGAGAGGTATTCAGCAGCAGCCGCCTAGAAACAACAGATTCTTGTAGGCAAACATCAGATACCTAGTCTCCCTCCAAATGAGGGGAAATTCTGACCCAAAGACTCCAAGATCTTTTAATAGGTATATTGCTATAGATCAGCGATTTTCAACCTTTTCCATCTTGGGGCACGCATAAACTAATTCCGAAAAGTCTGAGGCATGTCGAATAATATGTATTTTTGCCAAGCGGACGAAAAATAGGTATAATTTTCATGTATTCACACCAGACAGCTATTGTTGTGTTGGCTCTTCTCACTTTTCAATGCGACGGTCTAAGGGTGAAGAGGCCAGTGCTCCTGACTAAATAGTCAGGTATTGCATGTTTTAGAAATTCTCATGGCACACGGATTGAAAATCGCTGCTACAAGTAGATTAAAAAAATATGTGCGTGTGTGTGTGTGTGTGTGTATGCATTTATATTTGAACTACACACATTTCCCAATTTCAAATTCATCCAGCAATCTAGAGGTTTTCATTTAGTTCTCTATTTACCTTTTACTAGGGAAAAATGTACAAGTCATGCAAAAACACAGGCTGACAATGTTTTGTTAATTGCAAATTGATCATCCATCTTTTTTTCTTTTCTCTACCAAGCCTCTTCTTAACTTGGACTCTGTGAGTCCTTTCACGAGGGAAATAATCTTCTTAGTAAACTCAGACTTAAATCCAAACCCAGGGCTGTGGGAAATCTCTCTTGGGATGCCCCTTGAGGGATGGCCAGCCAGCCTCTTTTTAGCACGGGTATAAAAACCACGACAGAAGAACACATATTTCAACCTTCAGGATGCTGGGAAAAGTAGGGAGAGGTAGAAAATACATTTGTTCTAGCATTAGACCAGTTCTTTTTCTGAATTAGTTCTTTTCCAGTCCACATGAATAGAAAGCTGTAAGAACGCTAAGCCTAAACATATGTGATACCTGTTCATCCCTTTTCCAGTCAGTCCCTCCAAAAAGGTCCTGATACGTAACATTGAGTCCCACCCCCACCCATCCCCCACTGCACTACATAGAGGGATTACAGCCCGAGATGCTGTCTAGCACAACAGCTCTGCTTAAAAGGTCTCCTACTTACTAATTTAATCAATGGGCTAGAGTCTTGAGGGGTGCAAATAGGACTCAGACATTTAGCTGGTAGTAGGCGCCACAGAGAAAGTAGCAGAGTTTCTGATGACGCTACTGCAATTTACTTATATTTTTGTGTTCACTTTCTACATCCATGTAAGTCAGCAGATATGTGAATAAGTAGATATATATCTATATATCTATATGTAATGTGTGTGTGTATATATATATATATATATATATGTATATATATATTCAAGGCTGAAAACTGTGGAACAGAGGATGGGGTAACTGGTTGCTGGAAACAGAATTGGTAGATGCGGAGGGTGAATAGAAGTAGTCACAATAATAGCAGAAAACAGGTTCAGTGCTGTGGCTTATGCAGATTTGGTGAGTACCACTATTTAGCTTTATCTAGTTTTTGTACTGAGACCAAGATGTACTTTTGTTTTGTTTCCATAAAAGTCTGATACAGGGTCAGAATCCCTAGCTTCTTAATCCACGTGCATCCTCAAACTAATTGCCCCATCACTGGAGAGGACCTCATAGGCTCTCCAGTCCCTGCAATACTAAGAGCTGAAAGGACCCACAGTTGTAAATTGCTGGATGCTCGTAATGTTCCAGGCATTCTTTAAGAATCTGTAAAATATATTAAATATGGTAAACTACATGAACTTATTTTTAACCCTCACAACTGCATTGCCCGGTGGCAATTACTTTACATAACTTGCCCACGTTTATACAGATAACGAAGAGTGGGCACAGCATTTGAATCTGTGGCTCCGTCACTCCCAAGTGCAGCTGCGTTCACTCACCCTTACAGCCAGCGGTGGCCACTGCCTGCAAGTTTTTCGTTTCCGTTGACTTGTATTCATTCTTTATCCATTCAAAGGAAGTGCATTTTAAAGCATCTTTACTGTATATATACTGTAACATAAGTTAAGGGGCTGATGAATACAGGAGATGACTGGGGTCACATTCTGTCATTTTGTAACAAGGCATAATGGAATGTCCAGGCTGATGCCGACTTACTCTCCAGCTGAGGAAGAGCTACCTCTGGGCTTCAGTGACATTTCCGCTCTTGCTCCTGCCAAAACACGCTCTCAAACAGAGCAGAATAGAATCCTCGGGACACTTCCATGGTTACCCAAACCTCTGATGCTGGGTGGTTCTGTCCCTTCGCCCCAACCAGCAATAGGACCCAGGGTGTCTTTAGCTACGTGTTAGAGTATCCAGTTCTAAAGAGTAAGTTTAATCTAAATTTTTATTAGATCAAAACTGAACGTGGTGTGTCCTATGTGTTGAGGAAGGTTCATTCAATCTCTTGTTTTTCAGGGAAATTTTCATTTGGGAAAATGCCTGGTCTTCTTGTCCATTCACTAATAAGGTTATTTATTTACTTTTGTTGAATCCCTGAGAAATGTCTTGTGCTTTGGTAGTTCAGTAAACCGTGTCCAAACTATTCATACTTCACTTTTACTTAATTATGTTGGATTTTATGTCTCTTGTGAGAGCAGTACTGGGAGGCAGTAATGATTTTTTGAAATAAGAATAGGAACCACAATCAAACACTTTTAAATTTTGACATATTTGTTCTATTTTCTTAAGTTTTAAAATTGAGAATTTTTCTAAAGAAAATCTTTAGCAAGGCTGAAAAATAAACTCTCGCACAAAGGAGTTGACTTACAAACGATGGATACAGCATGTAGCTGCCGCAGTTTAGAAAAGCAGAAGCCGTCTTAAAAAAGTTTTCCTAGTAGGGTCTCTATAAAAAAAATCATAATGCAACGCATTATTCTGTCCCCACGCGCAGAATGCAGTAAGTCACTTTCAGTGGGCATTACCATGTGTAGCCCTGTAACCTTGGCGACAAAGCTGTTTCTCAAGGTCTTAAAAGGTAGTATCTGGACTAGGCTGATGTTATTCAAACCACTGCTAGAGCAGAGAAATCCTGGAAACGGCTTCAGAAGCGACTTCACAGAGTTGCCCCTCCCCCATCGGTTACCTATTAGGGAAATTTGACCTTTGACAAAGCATTTGTTTGAAGAAAAAGTTTCAGGGCTTAGGAAAGCAAACACAGGTTGTACACCACTGAGTTACAATGCTTTAGTCTTTCCTAGTATTCAAGTTCTTTATACCCCATAACAGTCTTTGTGTTACTATGATAGGTTACAACACCCTGCCTTTTTATTTAGGAGGGGGAAAAATTGTGTTACCATGGCTACTCACTAAATTTTTCTCATTCAGCACTTCTGTTATCCAGCGCTTGATTTTGCTAGTCTATTTTGTCTTTCTTTAAGCAAGTCTACCATGGGGAGATAGCCTAAGAGATACATAAATTGTATGCGAATATTAATCTTTTTAAATTATGTGAAACGGTTCAGTGACCCGATAGATAGTTTTATTGTACTGATGCATGTGTGATTTGGAAGATAATTACATAAGATTAAATTCCTTCTCTCAGCCAATCAGAAAGGAGATTCCATTTATTTTTATGACCTACAATAAACTTTGTGGAGGAAAAACTGTGCTGTTAATCTCAAGCACAATGACAGAAATAAAATATTATGAAAAAAATTTTCCTTGTGCTTCATGGGCAAAAAATATATGGTCTCCACTTATTAGAATGACCAAAACGCTGCATTCATTATTTATAGAATAGAACAATAGAAGGATGATAAAACAATAAGGAAATTACATAAAGAGATGAATGGGAATCAAATTTGTCTAAGCAGAAAATTAATTTTGATAGTATTTCTATAGAGAGAACAGAATGCTACAGCGCACACACAGAAAAGATTTGAATTTTTAGCAAGTCTTATGCTAACTTAATAGACGAAGAGCCTGCCTTATAGACACAAAACTATAGTGAAAATGAAGTAGCATCCAGCATTTACATAGTTTACATTTGTATCTGCGAAGCTGTGGTCTCCATACGTGCCACGTATTAATTCATTTAACCTTTATATAACTCTGTGGGGTCTGTACTATTGCTATTTCCAATACCACTATTACTGCATGCAGATGAGAAGGTGAGGTTCAATGAGATTAAAGAACTTGTTCAAGTCACACAGCTAGAAAGGTATGGTGCTGGAGTTTCATTGAGGCTGCCTTTGAGACTGAACAACGCTGTGAACTGTGAACCCCAAACTCTCCCTCTTCATCAGGCATGTCTTCAATTACCTCCTGAAGGGCTGCAGCTGGAATGATGTAAGCTCTCTGAATGCTGTATTCTCAAAATAAGTCCTACAAATTCCTGCTCTTCTCAGGCAGTCATGCACCGAGGTGGAAGACAGAGGTAGGAACAGGCCCCCTCTGGTGCGGACAACGATGGAGCACACCATTAGTAAGAAATAGAAAATAATAAACAAATGCAGCCGAATGAGGTTGATGCTCTTTTTGTTGTCCCTATGGGGCAGGCAATTTTAAACTAGGGTGTGATAAAAATCCTCTTCCCTTCTGAGACCGACTGCTCCCCTGCCAACCTACTTTTCAATTGCAAGGATTCTTGCCTGTCCCCGAGACGGATCCTCCTCCCAAACTGCTGTTTTCCTCAACAGCTGTTCAGCCACTCAGCTCAAAACTTGGGAGTTATCACAGAGGCCCCTTCCTCTGTGGAACATCCTTGTGCACCCAACTATCCAAATCTGGACCCTTCTGATACTCCACTGATAGCATCGGGGTTCTGCCTTCTCCTGGTTATTTTTATTGCTAGCTACTCATCAACGTGATCTTTATGGAAATTCCATGTTCTCATTATTAAAAAAACACACAACTGAATTTTCTAAATTATAAAAGTGTAAGAAAGAAAATATAATTCATTTGTGATGGCAATGACTCGAGTCAACCAATATCACATTTTTGCATGTCCTCCTTCAGTTTCTTTCTCCCTTCTCTCCTCTGTCCCCCTATCCCATCTGTCTCTCTGTCTGCTGGCAATGCATTAGCACATTTTATATAAAATCAGGCTTTATACATAGTTTTATTAACGGACTGCATTTTCAGCCATTGAGTGGAAATGACCACTCATTCTCTTAAGAGAATTTTGGGGGCCAAAGGATATAACTAGTTTTTGGTTTCAAAGTTAAATTTATTAAAATAACAAAAGAAATGTGTACTTAGGGTAGAAGATTTTAAAATATAAAACAAAAGCAGCAAAGCAACATCCCTCACGATCCCATGGACATTGCAGGCTACCTCAGACAAGACTGGCCCTCACCATTTCTCATCCAGATTGCTGCCGACTAACTTGTCCTAGTTCGCATCTCTCTCAGTCAACGTTCCCCTCACCCATTAACTTACCGGCCACCCTGCTTCCGGGATGATTCTATTTTAAATTTCACAAATGTAACGAGGTTACCCTCTTGAACCGCCATTCCGCTACCTTCTGACTTTACCACGTTATATGAATTATCCCAACCCAGCATGCATTTTCAAGGTACTCCAGAACCTCACTTAATCTGCTTCATTCCTCGGCCTGGTAAAAGTGGAAGGAAGTCGTGGGCGCAATGAGGGTGAGTCCTCACGGCACAGGGGAGTGGAAGCCCCTAGCCAACACCTGCTTCAGTCTGGGATGGCTCCGGGAAATAAGGTGGTATCTAAACCCTCTGAACAAGGGAGAGATTTGGGAACTAACTCAAATGAATACTGGAGAGAAAGAATGGGAGTAAATGATGAGGAGTTAAGGAGTCAAACGAAGAAGACTGAATTTAGGTTAGCAATAAATACATTAGCAGAATTTTGACCAGGAAGGGATCATATGAAATTGTGTTACAAAACTACCAGCCTAGAAGTGGAGTCGCTGGGTCACAAGGCAGTACATTGACCTGATGGAATACTACTCAGTCATAAAAAAGAGGGAAATCTTACCCTTTTGTAATAGCATGGATGGACCTGGAGAGCATTATGCTAAGTGAGATAAGCCAGCCAATCAGAGAAAGACAAGTACCATTTGCTTTCACTCATATGTGGAATCTAATGAGCAAAATGAACTAACAAGCAAAATAGAAACAGACTCACAGATAGAGAATAGGCTGACAACTGTTTGGGGGGGCTTGTGGGGCAGGTGGGGGTGGAGGGATTGAGCAAACAAAAGAGAGAAATACTCATAGGCATGGACAACAGAGTGGTGATTACTGGGGGGAGGGATGCAGGGAGAGGTGGAGGAGGGGAAAGGGGAAATAAAGGGTGAACACACAATACAGTGTACACGTGATGTGTTGTGGAATTGTGCCCCTGAAACCTGTATAGTTCTGTTAACCAAGGTGACCCCAATAAATTCAAGAAAGAGAAAAAATAATGCCAGCCTAACAATGACACGCCAAGTTAGATGAGGAAGGAAGCGGTGCATTTGAGGCAGACAAGCCAGGATGCTGCTGCAGTTCTCGCGTTTTGTGGTAAGACTAGGGAGCAGGCTAGCACAATAGGTTAAACAGCAGACATCACCCGAAATAGCCACGCGTCAAAGCCTGAGCCGTGCCTGTGTACTACCCGTGCTCAGCACCACCCTGGCATGTAGTAGGTATGCAGGAGGTTGATTCTGGTTGGCTATGTTGGCTGAAGGTATTCAGTTTCCTGTGCTTTCCAAGGTCAATGCTGAGTCTCATTTGTCTGTGAGTTCTAAGGTTCCTGCTGGAAACTAGGCTTGAAAATAGGAATCCTGTTCCCTGTCCACTGCACTCATATTCACTTCACAGGACAACTGCCACCTTGAAGAATTTACACACAGAAAAATAATTTGAAGTTAGATTGTTTTATGTTTAACTTCTCCCTAGATTCTATGTGGTTTTTGAATATTTTCCCCTATGTACCTTCTAAATGAAGCTGTGATCATTTTCTGATGCCATTACTTGATGTAGTTTATTGGGTGAATTTGCTCTGAAAAGCTATTACTCCAACTCATGTTTTGAGTTGTATGTTTTTTCTGTTTGTTTAGTTAATTTCATTGTTGATTGTACTGAAAGCATTCTGTATATATTATTTTTTAAGCTTTTAAAAAAGATTTTATTTACAAGGGAAAAGGAGGGAGAGGGGGAAAGAAACATCAGTGGGTGAGAGATACATTACTGGTTGCCTCTCACATTACCCCAGCTGGAGACCTGGCCCACACCCCAGGCAGGTGTCCTGACTGGGAATCGAACCAGCGACCCTTTGTTTCACAGGCCAGCACTCAATCCACTGAGCCACAACAGCCAGGGCACATTCTGTATATTTTAAACAGTGTCTGTCACAAGACATCTACACTAATTTTAGCTTTCAAAGTGCCTTTAATTTAAAAAGCTGTCCCCTCTAAATATTTTCTCCACACAATTTTCTGATATTTTTATACTTCTATTTTTGTTAAAAAAAAAGATAAAGGTAGTAAGATTCCTTAGTTTCTCCTTTCCGTGGAGAACGTAATTGAGTGATTATTCACCAATATAAAGAGTCCTTCACCTGCAAGGTCATGTTTGGCTATATTACACAGGCCTAGTTGATCTAAAGTCACATTTGGTGAATGATTTTACATCTGTTAATGAGAAAACTCTACAGAGACCAAAATAAAACATACATGGTCACCCAATTCTTAAAGAGAAGCAAATGCACGAATGTGTTCCTTGATAAAAAGTTATTGGTTACAACACAACCAAATTAGGGCTTGGAATCATATGTGATATTTTTATTGTATTAGCATAAAACTATTAATTATAATATCTTATAGGAATAATAAGAAACACTTTCCTGATTTCATAAGACCGTACATTTTCTGACCAGAGCATGGTCTCACCTAATGTGATGCTCAGCAACAGATAGGGGTGAATGAAATTTTCTCCAATTCTGACCTTGCCATAATCAAAATAATGAAGGTATTAATGGAATATTCATTTCCAATCAGGTGAAAGCTTCTGCTTATATAAACTTTTTGAGAAAAAAAAAAAGCAAGGACCCTCAATAAAATGCTGGATAAAATTCTAATGGTTCCAAACTAGATTTTTAAAAGGACAATTTGAGTCAAAGTATGTTATTTTCTGGCTACTAATGCTAATGGAAGGAAAATGCTTTTTAAATGCTCAGCAGATGTTTAGTGGCTTTATCATCATCATTACCCACAAGTTATGCTAAATTATGTAAATCTGTTGTAGAATTTAAGGCTTATATGTATTTAATATATTTTGTAACTATTTCTCTCCATTTGGGAGCAATCTCTAGGATAAGGGCTAGGTGTTTATTTTGAATTAATAAGAATATTTTGCTGCAAAGGTGACTTTCTTTTCCCTCTTTCCATATCTTTCATAGACACATTTTAATAACGGAAATAAAAGTGGAAAATGCAAACTCCTCACAGTTTTATTTGCCCTATATTTCCACCTCTACCACCTGTTAAGGATATATTCTTACCTCCTATAATTCGTCTCTAGTTCAAATTGCTGAAGTTGCCTCCTTATGTATCCCAACCCTGTTCAGTAAGAAAGTAAAGCTCAGCACACCCGAAACTGAGTGTGTTATATTTGCATGAAAACCATCTCCTCGTTCCCACTCACACACCACGCGACACAGGAATGGGCAGCCGCCTGCCCTCCCCTTCCACTGCAGTTAGCGATCTGGTCCCGATGGTCCACCTCTTAAAATGTCTCTTCCTCGAGCACTTGTTTCCATCTTTAACTACTGCATCTCATCTCAGAAAGAAGGCTGTTGCCCCAGTCCTCCAGCTTTCTGCTTTCTAATTCAACCTCCACAAACTCAGTCCGAATCAGTGATGTCAGTCAATGCTTAACCCAATACCTTGGCATGGAATCGAAGACTGCCACAGACTCCACAGACTGCCAAGTTCAAATTTGTCTCTGCTGCTTCCTAGCTCCAGGAGGACAGAGTACTCAACCTGTATGTGCCTCTATATGCCTCAGATGATTGTGACAGTAAATATCGTGAAGACATATGTGTGAGCGTGTGTTTAGGTTTTAACGGAATGAGTTAGCGTACATAAGATGTTCATACCAGTTTCGGGGACAGAGTGAGACGCCACAGGTACCATATATAGTCCCTATTGTTATTATCCTCATTATCATTTTGACCCAGCTCACTCTCATCCCTGTCCCATGGTATACAGGGCTGTGTATGCAAATGGCTACACTCAAACACACACCAGGACACACACAGAGCCGAAGTTTACTCAAACCAAACTAACTGTCCCGAGAAATTCACGATAGAGATGCATGTCCGGCCCTTCCGGCCACCTGGAACTTCATTCTCGGGCTTTTCTGGCCATCTAGTTGTCTGTTCAATATTCATTATTGAGCTCAAGCGGTTCTTCTCCAAGTGTGCTTTCCCCGATAGCACTTTCCAGATGCTTTCCATCCGGTGACTCCAGTACTTCACTAATCTCACAGCAGGTTCTGGAAATCTGGAGAGCACTCTGTCCTCTTCCCAGACTGGATATGTGGAGAGATGTGGCATTTTATTTTTGGTGTAACTCCAGAAGCAACTGCATAGAGTGCCAGCGCAGACATTTCTTGGTAGAATAAATGACTTGGTATTCACCACTTCAAGATAACTTAAGCATTAAAGAAAAAAGATGGATGTTCTAAATAGACGCCAAAAGCCAGCAGTCCTAAATTCAAGTTCTATCTCTACTTCTTAACACGCTGTACTAAACCTTCATTCTTTCCTTTCTTCCGTCCTCTGTCTTCCCTTCCCCCCTTTAGTAAACTGCTGATACACACTGATGTGCGTATTTCCACATTTTGCACTGAGACCATCTCAGTTACAGAGGTCTCACTATCCTTCCCTTAAATGCAATGAGAGTTTAATGCTCAAATTCTGTGACTTGGCTTTAAAAAAAAACAAAACTTGTCCATCCAGCAAAGTGGAGGTCTTCTTTGGTAGGTCAAAAGATAATGTAGTCCTGGATAGACATCACATTTTCAGAATTCGAGTGAAATCTGCTATTCTAAAAAGAATCTTATGTTATTATGCTCTCACCTCATTCACCTCCATCTGGTTTATTTCAGTCACTCAGTACACTGCCACGTGTTGAGGACTTTCAATGAACTGACCACTTTATTCGATACCATACCTAGGGTTCTGCCTAGGAGATTATGGGATCCTCTAACTGGTGACAGATGCTGGGAGAAGCGATACAGAAAGTCGATCTTCAGGTCTTCAGCTTCAGACACTAGGGCTGCAAGATCACCGGTATTTCTACTGCCCAGCAGACTGGAGGACAACTACACCCTGTAACTGGGGACAATTACACCCTTCCAGCCTCAGGACGACCATTTCAGGTGTTGGACCACGCATGAGCCTTCTCAGGAAGGAGGTAAAGGAAGGGCACTGTGAGGATCTGGGGGTCGTTCATGGTTGTGGGGTTAAGACCTGGGGTTCCTGTGCAGAAATGGAGGTATTCTGCTCATAAGGTTTATTCTAATACTGGTAACAGATATCTAAGTTCCAAGCTTACTACATGTGTGGTATATTCCAAGGCAAACAGCAACATTCAACCTAATAAAGACCCTATAAAAATACTTCCTAGAGATATGCAAAAACAAGACCTGGTAACCAGGCCTAATCAAAATGTGGGCGTACGCTGAAGACTAATGTCTGTTGTTCTCTCTATGAACTCAACCTCTGAGTAAAATATTGAAGGGCCAGGAGGAGGGCAGGGGAAGATGGTACAGCAAAGCTGCATCTCCTATTCAATTCCAAATTGTTTCTACTCTGGCTCTGCAGCAAGACAAATAATACCAAGCCTCAGAGAAATCTCAGAGGCTTCTAACTTAGATTTTTAAAATTCTAATATTTAAAATAAAATAATGAATATGACAAAAATAAAATAATGAAGAAAATTCAAGCATGAGAAATATTTTTTTCACACGGATATGACAACCTGAGAAATATTCTCAGGTTTTTTATGTGTTGATCTACCATTACATCAGTTTCTATCTTTTAAATTTAACATGACCTTCTAATGGACTAAGAAAGAGTCCCTGACCAAGTCTTCATTGTACACAATGGCCTATGTATCATATTCAAGTAAAA
The DNA here is from genome assembly GCF_022682495.2 of Desmodus rotundus. NCBI lineage: Eukaryota > Metazoa > Chordata > Mammalia > Chiroptera > Phyllostomidae > Desmodus > Desmodus rotundus. Next base: position 87,488,594 of record NC_071392.1, on the reverse strand, counting down.
CAGAAAAATTATCAGAAATCTTTAAATTGCCTATTTTAGTTTCCATAATAGTAAACCACAGTTAGTAATTCTTCACATTATATATGTAATATTTTAAATTAATTTTCAAAAAATATTGGTTGTTCCAAAGGTAAATCAAAATCAAAGCAAAACCTTGTATTTTTCATCATATGGGAAAAAAAATTTCTTGGCAAATTAGGTAAGTAACAGTTGTCCAAATACGTACTTCATACTAATTATCCACCGTGTATATTTATATATGCACTTATAATGGATTTATTTTCATTTTTTTCATTGCCTCCTTCACTCCACTGACCACCGACCAGTACATGAGCTCCATCAGAACAGAAATCCTTTTCCCTCCTGTTCAGGGATGTACTCCCAGCCTACACAGCTCCTGAGAGACACCATACTCGGCAAGCATTTGTCTTATTAATAGAAAAATATTTTGTTTTTAAATAGACTTATTTACATAATCACATGTTAATCATAAAAACTGATTCAAGCATGAAAATAGCTTAAGTAGGGTATGAAACAATTGATTAGATTTTACCATGTCTTTATTAACTCTATGTGCTAAGCGGTATACCACACACTTCATATAGTCTGTAGCTTTTTCCATCCGTCCATCTCAAGAAGAAGCTAAGCCTTGAGTAGAGCTGTGGCTGAGATTTGAATCTGGTCCACTCAGTTCCAAGCTTGTGCCTTTCCCACAGTTGTGCTTCAAGTAATGATACAGGTAGAAAATATAAGTGATTACAAGATAATTTAGTTCAAGGTAACTTTGTATATATTGATTTGGACCTATCTTCATAACATCATTAGAAGCTATTATGGTCAGGGTTTCCTCCTTAACCATTCAAGATTTTCATCAAGGTTAAACATCTCATACACGTGTTGTGTGATGCTAAAGTCACAACAATGATTGGGTTATGGGTGATTTTGTCTTAATAAGGTTGTCAGTTCTTAAGAATCATGAAGTATAAATGGCAACTGAGATATCACTTGAAGAGGCAGAAGTCGGAATAATTAGTCGTAGTGGTTGTTGGCTCGCTGACAGTACACTTTGGGGACTAGGGGACCTGGGATCTAGTCTCTGTGTGGCTGCTAATTAGGCTCTGGGACCTTGGGCTTACCAGTTTGTCTCTCTTGAGCCCTTGTTTCTTCATCTGTAAAGCTAGGAGGCAGGACTAGAGGTTCTCTAAGGTTCCTTCCATCTAAAGAACTATAACCTATAATCTTCGGAGAGTACTGGTCTTATCATTATAACTTCTTTGATGGAATTATAAATCAGTCAACAAGACTGACACTATCACCAGAATTGAAAGGTATGATTAATAAATGCCAAGTCATTACCTGTGATACAATTGGTCACTGTATGTTGAAACAGTCTTTGGAAGGCTCCTTTAAGCAATGCAAGGGTGCAAAGAAATCACATCATTAATTATGCAAAGTTATGACTCCGGACACACTACCTTTGCCTGAGACTTTTGAAAGTTAACACAGCCAATTCTGGGAACAGTTGTGAACCTCCTTCTCTCCTACGACCCCGAAGGTGCCAACGCTCTGTTTGTCTATTCCATGTCCCCTTCTCATAAAATCAGAAAGGTTTGCAACAATGAGCACTTTGTATTTGTTTAGTAATCTTTTTAAAGTCATTGCAAAGGGTTGCATGGAGGAGGGGAGAAGCATAGGAGAGACGGAGGCATGAGTGATTCACGAGCTCACCTCTGCAAACCACAGGGCCCGGTGGATGGAGTCAGCCTTAAAGGGTGTACCTTTCCGCCCACACTGGCTCCTTCATTACTCTTGGCTCACACTCTCTGGATACAGGGCTCATTCTCCTTTGCACTGGTTGTCCAGTGTGTTAGCTGCTGGTCATATATAGCTATTTAAGTAAAACTATGATTAAATAGAATTTAAGTCATTCCTCCTCAAAATGTTGTCTTAGTTACATTTTAAATGCTAGACCACCTTCTGTACAAAAGCGGATTCATGGCCTTACAAAATTATCACCTTAGGGGGAAAAGTGTAAGTTTTTACACCTCGTCGCCCAAGTTTTGGAAGTCCTTGGGGAGGATTCTGACTGGCTGGACTGGGTCTTGTGCACAAACCTTGGCCTGTCCTGTGGCTGGGAGGTAGGACGAGGGAAGCAACTGGCCTTTTCATTCAGGTGCCCCGGCTAGAAAGGGGGACAAGGAGCAGTGCACCTGGAGAAGGTGTGCCTGTATAATTTCCCTTCAGTTCAATGCACCGATCATAGGTGTCACCTTTGGTTGTATTCTGACAATTGCATATACCCATATAATCTACATGACCCTGTGCCTTTCAAGACATAATATTTCAACTACCTCAGAAAGTGCCCCCATACTCCTTCCCACTCAGTCTCCATCCCCGCCCAGAGGTAACCACTACCAGAACATTTTACACCGTCAGTTAACGTTCTGTATGTACATGAATACTTATATATTTACATGGACATGTTTTTTCATGCAATGGTAGAGTGGAATGCTTTCAAGCAAATTTTTCTTATAGAAGAATTTGATTCCTGACCCTTACCTTAAAGAGATTTTTAAGTTCCTTAAGCCTCAGTTTCTCTAAGCAAATAAAATAACAAAAATACCATATTTTGCCAGGTATAATGCATACCTTTTTGTCCAAATTTTAAGGGAAAAATAAGGATGTGCATTATACATGGGTAGTACTAATGCTGTATCTATGTAAATGTTTTAAACTCTTTTATTTATGCTTATGCATGAAAAGTGTAATTCTAGAAAGCAGTAACGACATCCATTTGCAAAATAACACCCTAGAATATGATCATCGGTTGTGTTGAACTTTTTTAATTGAATTAACAAATTAAAATGCAAGATTTTTTTTTCCTGAAAGTTTGGGCCAAAACACATGGGTGCGCAGTATACACAGCAAAATACGGTAACTACTTCCTGACTGTCCCGAAGAATATAAACACTGAAGCCATAAGTTAATGTTATGCTGGAAACCGTGCGTATATTCAGCAGATGTTAGTTTTTGAGGCTTCTTATTCAAAAACTGACCTTTAAACTCTCTCCTATCCATAAATGTGGAAAATTTATGTGGATTCTTCCATGATTCATTGTGAAGAGGAGCCATAGGTCAAGTTTCCCCACACTTTTAAATAAAAGATCAAAGCGTGGAAGGAAAGTTCAAAATGAAAGTCTCTAAATATCAAATTAAAATGTAGTCCTGAGGATGACTCAGGCTCTTTTGATAAAATGTTTGAGCAATATGAAAACTGTCGAAGCATATTAACCCAGTTTTATGAGGCTGAGAAAACTGCCCAACAGCCTTCTCCAAGTTTCATTCTGCCGGTTTTACGGATGACTCTATTCCAAGTCAGATTTCCAGTGAAATGGCTGATGACAGAAACCCACCTCCTACATGACAGCCCGAGCACAAACCCCATTTCTACATAATGCAATGTCACAGAAGTGCTATTTTATGGAATGACCATCACTGGGCAGCCTACGATTTCAGGTGTTTACTCCAGAGTGGGAGGCAGTCCCTTGATCTGTTGGCTTTGAGCAAAAGGAAAATCAGATATTCAGGGAGTCTATAATAAGTGTGGGATTCTGGGCAGGGAGAGTGAAGAGGACCGGACGGGTCTCTGGGGTCAGAGCCTACCTTGGCTTTGAGGTCAGGCTGGCCCTGGCTGCCCGTGTGACCAGCACCCTCTTCTGAAACACCGGCTTCAGGGTGTACAGCAGGCTTTGAGGCAGAGGTTGGAAGTAACTACTTAGCCATGGTATCAAAAAATGGTTCTGTTGTTAAAATATAACAACATTAAAAAAATAAAAGCCCTCTCTAGTTATTATTCCAAAACATTTTTAAATGTTCTGGAAGAATGCTCTGTAAGGGATGGCACCACCGCAGGTGCTATGGTTCCCCACACCTTTGCCATCTCATCGGCCTTGACCTGGCTCCTGAGAACAAGATGACACCTGCACTCTCTCCTAAGGACTCTCTGCCTTGTCACTGAAGATCACTGTGCAGCCTGGAGGAGCTCGGCAGTCAGCCTCCACAGGAGCAGCGCTCACGCCGATGGGCATGGGTGTACGGATCCCCCAGCAGCAGGGCCTGCCCGCTGGAAGAGCACCAGGCTCCACTTCACACTGGTCCTGGACCCTGGGGGTTCCCTGGTGGCATTAGGGGCCACTGCCTTCAATAGGGGCTGCTTCAATGATGCAGCTTTATCAACAACCCTGCCCCCTTGTCTCAGCCCACCCCGCTGGTGTTTCCTCGATTCCCAAATAAACCACCTGCACTCAAATCCTCCTTAAGGTTCTGCTTTTGGGGAGACTCTGACTAAGACAGTCCCTGTACCAAATGGGAAAATAAAATATTCTTTTTACAAGCAAGCAGGAGGCAGAGGACAGGATAAGAATTTGAGAAGCACCTTCTCCCAAATGCCTTTGGACTTTTGTCTGAATTCAATTCAGTTGAACAAACATTTATCAAGTGCCTTCTATACAGACAGCATTTGGCCCAGGTATTTAACGAGGTTAGAAAAGTATTGAATAAGGAAATTCTTTCCATACTGGAACTTTAACAATTTTTACCAAGTTGCCTCCAAGTGTAAATATTTTCCATTTTCAGAAGGAGAATCCTTTCTTGGAATGACATTCATCCTGATCAATCCCTTAAAGTGGCAATTTTGTCAGAATCACTTATCTAGTAATGCGGTTCAATTCTGTAATGATTTTCAGCTTATGATGGTTTAGAATTACCTTGAACTAACCCTGAGCACACGGATGGGTTAATTTTATTTTTAAGGAAATCCTAAGAGAGTATGATGTTTCTATAGCTGAGCATGTGCTCATTGGAAATGTATATTTTTAGCAGAATGATTACTTTTTTGGTTGTTACAATAATAACTTCAAGGAGAAGGCATTTTTGAATGCAAAATATTTTGTAAAGACTGTCTTCAAGTGAGTTGACAATGAGAGCTATGCATTATTTTTCATCCATTTCTTCTTACAGGCACAATTTAAGGATGTAGTTCGAGTTTACAAATCAGAAGATTCTATGCATTTAGGGCTTCAAATTTGCTTTGCATGTACATAATATTTATGCATCGGTGACACGCATCATTTGATTTGATGTTCGCTTTCCTGAAATGAAATGTGATGGGTTGACATTATCAAAGTGAGCAGATTTTCTGCAACCTCAGACGAATGTTCCTGGGGGTGGGAGGAAGCAGCGGCGAGTGAACTGTGCATCAAAACAGCAGATGCTTTCACATGGGTTAGCACAATATTATCATTAAAATGTGTTTGACTGGAATAGATGAGTCAGTTACATGAGAATAATCGCTTACATGAATATTTAATTACTTATATTAATGTGATTTTCCTGGGGTTCTTGGGACAATGCACTTCAACCTATCCATTGCAAGAATATCTATGAACTGTATATAAATTTTAAAAAAAATAAAGACAATTTTTGATTAATTATTACAGATTGAAGGAGCATATGAAAAGAGGGCATGGAAACTTGATGATTAATCACACAGCTAAGGGACAAGAGCATTTTAAAATAGTACTGTTGATTCTTAACACGTTGTATTTTACAATTTGAATAGCATCCCCTGGTGCTAAATCAGGTTCAATGTGCACGGATCCAATAAACATGTATTGCGTCTTTAGTGCGTTGTATTTTCAGTGAGTCCTTACTATGTCAGGAACCGTGCTAACACCTATGGTTGAGAGGCAAACAAGATATACACAGATTTTCTCATCTGGAAATAATGAAGCCGGTATGAATATGCACAATGCTGAGTGTTAAGGACAGTGACAGTCACCATTTCAAACGGGTATTTTGCCTCATAAGCTGTACAGACTCCTACACTGAATAAATGTTGCATGAAGGGTAACAGTTTCTCTTTAAGCAAATACTGTGAACTGCACTTGGCAAAAAGGATTATATGATCTCATTTAATCCATGTAGCATCCTTATGAAGTGTGTACAGAAGTAGATCTGGGTTTTATGGGACTGAATTTTGCAGCCTGAGAGGGTCAGAGTGCACATGCAGCCTTGAAGATTTGTCTTCGTCAGATAATCTTCCTCCCACCACTGTTACTGTACCAACTTTTCCTATGAAGAAATCGAGACCTTCTCTAACCAAATCCTCTGAATTCTGAGGGGCAGGAATGGAGACATCGCACTGGCCTATCTATCTGATTCCAGCACTGACAACATCCAGTTTCGTCTCTTGATGGAAATGCAGTGATTATAAAGTGTTTGTCCACAGTGCTAACACTCATCTGTGAATTAGAGAACAGGCCTTGGGGACCAGGGTATGTGAGTCTAGTGTCAGCGGGTTACTTAAAGTGCTTCACCTGATGACCTGAGGATGAAAGGTGTTCTACAAAGCCGAAGAGTCCTATCAGCCAGTCACATGATATAAATTCCACCATGAGTGTTTGGATAAACTAATTCAAGCATTGCTTCTCATGCAACAGTGTCCCATATTCTGATAAAGTTGCTAAAAGTAATCTGACAGTTGATTGATTTCTGGTGCCAGTATGTGGACAAAGGAAAATACTCGTGTCACTGGGTAAAGTAGAAGAGATTTTACAAGTCCATCTCTTTCACTTTAAACACTCACATTTCCATGATATTTAACTCCACTGTGGAGGGTAAAAATGTTGGTCAATAGCCAAGGCTTACGTACCCAGAAAAGTACACTGAGGTTTGTGGCAGCAGGAAAGCATACTTAAAAAATATAAAGAAAGTCTCTTTTTAATATTGAGGTTTGCAAAAAGAGTGGGATGTATACTGACATTCCACTTTAAAAAGCAATACTTTTCATCCCTGGCTGGTGAAGCTCAGTGGATTGAGTGCAGGCCTGCAAACCAAAGGGTCGCTGGTTTGATTTCCAGTCAGGGCACATGCCTGGGTTGTGAGCCAGGTCCCCAGTAGGGGGTGTGCAAGAGGCAAGCACACATTGATGTTTCTCCCCCTCTCTTTCTCCTCCCTTTCTCTTCTCTTCTCTCTAAACATAAATATATAACATCGTTAAAAAATAAAATAAAATTCCTCTTTCAGGAAGGGAAAAACAAGCAATACTTTTATATACACACGCACAACTCTACTGAAATAAAATTAGTGTGCAAAAGGCACGTTTAGATTTAGAGAAGCAGGTATTTAGAAATTAGTCACTGGTTCCCCACTCCTTGATGAAATTCAGTGTTTTCCAAGGGTGTTTCTACAGCCTCCCAGTGGCGCAAAGGGCCACAGTGTGGAGAGCACTTTCACCTTTGACTTTGAGTCAATGACGAACACTGGTGAACACTAGTCAGCCCTGGCTGTCACAGGTGTCTAAGCTTCATCTCCATAAAAGGGAGATACTGGCAGACATTCCAAATAATCAACTTATTATGAGGATACAGAACACAACGTGCTGAAGAGAAACCAAGAATTCTCTGTGATGAGTATTTTGTTTTTATCTCTAAGAATCCCATACCCCAGACATGTTGGGGGAGTCTGTTTTTCATAACTATGCTATGTTCTTGCTTCATGATCATTTTATCTGTCTTTTCTCACCCCTGTTGAAATCTTCACATTATTCATCATTAGACTCATAGTCAATTGTTACATGCATGGGAAGATTTGATGTTTTCTTGCATCGCTATGAGATGATTTCATTTCTCTCTTCTTTCTCTTACCCACACACACACACAGAGGAAAAACAACCAACCCTTGATAATATTAAGGAAAAAAAATGCTCTCATCAGTTCTGGAATCTTTTTGGTTATCTTTCAACGAGGTTGATTACTCTGAGAATTTAATGTCTTTGCTCAGAAAAGTCTTCAAGTGTCAAAACAGTGGGCCTACATAGTTTGTGATTTTAAGGTTGTACACTTATGGGTGGCACTGAAATATTGTTTGGGTTTCACAGAACTTTGAGTTTACTAGTCTATTATTTATACCCATAAAGAGAATGCTTATAGATGATTTGGTTTTGTGGCTGCAGACAAAATAAACTAGAAATCTTTTACACAAGATAAATGCAAAGATGCATTCTCTAGAATTTTTGTGTCAATGTCTGGAATAAAGATAATTTTCTAAATACAGAAAATTTACCCAAAATGTAGTTATATTGTAAAATCAGTGGACTAATTCAAAATTTTTAGTAAAGAAAATTTCTCTTCCATGTTACAGGTTTCTTTTAATTGAAAAAGCCATTAATTGAAGCACTACTTGAAACATCAACATAGGGATAGAAATAATCTGATGGAAAGACAATTTGAAGCAATTCCTGAACTGTCTGGATGAGAAATTCAGCACCACGGACAGCGGGTGTGGCACTGCAAACAGAAGAAAACGTATTGCAGGTGGCCTGGCTGGTGGTGTGTGCTCCTCAAGATGCTGGAAGGTTCTGTTCTGAGATATGCTACTCTCACCTCCTCCTCCTCATCCCAAGATCAGATCTGTTAGTACTTAGAAATGCCCAAACTCTTTCATTTTTCAATAGATATTTGAAATGTGTTGTCAAAAAGGCACGGTAAGACCCAAGAACATATGCCCTCTGAAATTACACTATCTGAATCCCAAAGCTGCTCTGCAATCAGTACTAAGTGTGTGGTCTAGGTGAGTTATTTAACCTCTTCGAATCTCAGAATTTCCCTATATCCCATGGCACAGTTCTCTTCTCCTAAGAGTGTGTAAGACTTGAGTGTACATTATATAAACACACTTGACACAGAAGGATGATTTGGGGGAAGACAGTAGAAAGACATATTTTTAGTGTTCCCTGAAATACTTCCCCTCCCAGACTCCCCCTTTTGAGAGACAGTCAGAAAGCATGTTGCCCCGGGGAGGAAGCACATGGCCCTGTTGCTCCATTCTGCCCACAGCAAAGAAGGCACTGATTGGCTTTGACCATCACAGGTGAGTCCAGCTGCAAAGCAATGTCTTGAAAGCCAGGCCTAGCCTGTGGAAAGTGACTGTCCTAATTCCTTTAATTACACTTAACATATCAAAAGCTAGACCCAACTGATCAGATCACAGCCCAAGATAGAGAAGAAATAGAAGTGCTATCCCTTCTCACCCTGGTGGGTCTCAGGAGACAAGGAGACCTACTGGTGAGATACCAATTTCTTGGCATTTATTCTCTATGTAAGAGACAGAGGTGGGGAATTGGATGGAACAGAGAGAATCCTTAAAGTAGAGGGTGTGTTGCCTTATTTCCTATTTAGGTATCTGGTAGAGGATAACCTCATAGGCCACCCCATCCCCAGCCTGCTGGTTAGAGTAGGCGCAACACAGTAAAGGCAGTACAAGGTAATGTGGTTACCAAGAGTGAGGGCTAGATTTACAGTAATGAGCAATAACACTTGGGAGTTAGAGTGGGGTCCAGGTATCAAGAGGAGCTAAGCTTCCTGGAAGCATTTCCTTGGACTAGGAAATCAGCCAGAGTTATCACAGTGACAGGCCTTCAGGGGTGTCCCATCTGTGGCCTATAGCTGCATGCAGCCCAGGATGGATGTGAATGCAGCCCAACCCAAAATAGTAAATTTACTTAAAACATTATGAGATTTTTTTGTGATTACATGTCTCAATGTATTTAATGTGTGGCCCAAGACAACTCTTCTTCTTTCAGTGTGGCCCAGAGATGCCAAAAGGTTGGACCCCACTACTTTAGCTAATGCCAGTAGAAAAATCAGAGACAAGCCTAGACCAATGGCATCTCAACCTGTAGCAGCCACTGCCTGTACAGGACTCAGACAAGCCAGTCATCGGGGGCACATGAGGTCACAGGCCCATCTCCCCACTATCCTCTCTGCAACTGGGTGAGATACGCATACAGGGAGAAGGAGAAGGGGAAATGTGAGAGTATTCAATGCTAAGTGATGTCATCTCATGTATATTACTTGGTTCAATGAGATTTAGGCTTCCCTGCTCTCCACAGGAGAAAGGGAGGAGCTTACAAGTGAGATTAAATCATTTAAGGAAAATCTGAGTATATACTCTTAATAGTTTTTCTCCACTGGCTATATTCCATACCCATACACTCACTCGAATGATCCTCACAATAACCTTATCAGGAAAATGTGGCTATTATCCCTGCTAACCATTGCAAGTCTGATAGAAGTCTGTTTCTCGAATGTTTACCGGAAAACTTTAGGCCAAGGGTAAGGGGGCCATGTTTACTGCTGCACTATGAATGGGAGGGGGGAGGTAGGTCAGCCTGCATCGGTTTTATTTTTCATGGTCATACATGGCTTGCCTAGCCCTGGACAGTCATCTCACTTCCAGCGAAATTTTGTGCAAAGGTAGGAAGGCCAAATCGCCCAGAGCTCATGGCCCGTCTTTGTGTGAGCCCATGCCCTCCTTGCTTTGCTTTAATGGTGGCACACAGTGTGTGAAAGAAAATGAAGCGAAACTTCCATGTTGCTTCAGCGGCAAAGAAAGAAAAACAAAGCAAACGTTCATAGTTAAGTTTACATGTAGGCCTTGCTAACATAAACACAGTTTAACCCATCAACAACCCAATTGTCCTTTCCACCAAACCATACAAATAAAACTGATTGATTCTACCATGAAGGTGGTAGACATCTAATACTATATGCAAAGTTGTGCAAAACTTAAAGAGTCAGTTACTCTGCACTAAGCTGACTTTCATTTTAGATACCAGAAAAAATACAGATTTAAGTTGGGATAATAATAATCTCCCCCAGGTAATTTTGAAAGAGGCTTACTTTTGTTTCTAAAGTAAAAAATCTTGGAAAAAAATGTCTACCTTTCAAATATTATTTCCTAAATCAATCATTTTCTTGATGTAAAATCAATGACCATCACCAGTCTAAAATTGGTTAGTTCTTCCTTTTTTTTTTTCCTTTTGTGAAGGTGACATTAGTTTTTAATGCTGTATTTTTAATGTTGTCATTTTTGTTTTATAATGTTTCTATGTGGGTTTTTGTTGCTGTTGTTTGTACTGGCCCATATTTTAGTAAAGTTTTCTGCCTCGGTTCATGTCTTAATGGATTTCTATTAATTCTTATAAGAAATTTTTAAGTATTAAAATATTATAGTTCCATAAAGGTGCTTTGACCACATACTAGCAGAAATCTGAATAGGTATGTCGGTGCAGTGTAGCCATTTCAACTTTAATGGGTCAAATATATTTTAAAAATTATAAACACAAGTCAAAACCCCATAAAATTGATACATTATTTATTCAAAACTAATAGCACAGATTATTAGTAAATATTTTAAAGTTGTAGAACTGCTAATGAGGAAAGAACTTTCAGGGATTATACATATTTATTTACATAATGGAAACTTACATGTTCAGAACTGTGCTAAACAGTAGGGTATATAAGGACAAACTTCTAGGTATTTTTAAGTTTATCAATAAAGTATATTAGAATCACTAGTCATAGAATGACTATGAAATGATAATGATTTGCCAGTATGTGTTTTTTTTTTGTTTGTGGAACTTGCAAAAATCATATCAAATTTATAAACTGCCATTTGCTACTGTGCCTGTCATACTAGTCATTCAACTATACTAAGACTCTGATAAATAATTTTTAAAGTCAAAATATCTTTTTCAAACAAAAATATTATAGTTTAACATACAACTTGCTTCTTTCTTAAAACTGGAAAGAAATTGGGAGTCTGGCACTTCTTTGTCTTAAAATGTTGCATTTTTGAATAGGCACAAAACATTCAGCCCAGGTTTGTACTCGACCTTCAGGTAATGGACTACTTAGGCTTGAAGTGGCAGTTGATGTGGATGGAGTAAGAACAGGAAAATTCAGGAGGGCTGACGTCAAGGGAAGGTCCAAGGTGAGGGCCATGTTTCTTGAGTCCCAATGAGAGACCAGGAGAGCCCTGCAGATACGGAGGCAGCACCTATGCAGAGCAGGAAAGGCAGTTTCTGTGTCTCTCTTAAACCAGGTCTGACTGTGATGCATCAAGCTCCAAGGGAAGGCTGAAGCCTTTCCTGTTCTCTTTCAAAGCTGGCTCTGCCCTCTCTGCATATGGTCCATTTCTAGCTAGTGAAATAGTGATAATGTCCCCAGCAGAAAGAGGCATCAAAGGGACGGAAGCTTTAGCAGTCATGTATGAAGTCCCCAATTCTTCATTTCTGAGCTGATACATGCAAACAGCACAAAAGGCTCAAAGGTGACTCATTTTTGCCTATATTATGTGGACAAAATCTTTGTCTTGACTGATGTCCTCAGAAACTCTTAGACTGAGTGACTCAAAATCTCCATAGCATTTTATCTCAGGCATGTCACGACCGCGTACATGGGCTGAGACACTCTCTAGAGAACTGTACTAGACCAACAAACCTGAAGTTTGAACTTACTGTTGTTTGAGAAATGAAACCCAAGGCAGTAAGGGTTTGACAGGTTTCTACCGCAATGGCTGTGTCCCAACCCTGTCCTGGAGTTCCACATTCCAGGGCTGAGTGAATAAATTAATCTTTGTGAGCCATCAATTCGAGTTCTCCTTCAAAAATTTAGCCATGGTCCCAGCAAATTTCATCCATGATGTGGATTTTTTTTTTGAGGCTGAGAGTATTCATAAAGTGAAAAAGGGCAAGCACCATCTTATTAAATGAGTGTGTTCCTGTTCTTTTTTCTCCTACCACTAATAGTTTATTGATTTATTAATCAGCAACAAATCCAAGGGTAAGAACAGACCATTTTCTCATCAATTAGTCATAGGAACAGGCACCACTAACTAACCCGTCTAACTGCAATTATAAATAATTAGTCTTTATATTTCTCTGGAGAGAGGAGAGTGAATATAGAAATTTCATTACGCCTTAGAATGTTTTATCACTGAATGAAAATCTGTACGTTGAGTATCACGTGTAAGATTCAAATATTATGGAATGTATATCAGGAAATAACTTTTAATGAAAACATTTTTTATTAATAATAACTTGAAAGAACCACCTTGTCATCTGCTAGCACAGTTTTCCATTTGATGGTTTATTTGGTTTCGGTACACCCAGGCTATTATGCCACTACCCCCATCCCCAAATCAGTCTGCTAAACTGAGAAAATAGTAAGAGCAGATTTTAGGGACTAAAATCATGTCCTACTTAATTGCTTCCTGAATTTGGGTAACTTCTCCTACATTAAAACAGATATCTTTATTTTCTATTGTTCATGCGGCCATTCACTTAGACATTGGTCACTCACCACATATCTGCTGGGCAAACGCCAGTTGCCTAACCCTGTGCTAGCTGCTGTATTTACTTGATAATGTTGTACAACATACATGCGGTTCTTATACAAGCTCGACCCTTAAGTGGGGGAATGCAAACATCAAACCAATGTACATGCATTGTGATAAACCAAGATAATCTCCAAGATTCAAATAATTACTCCTATTTCTTGATTTGGAGATGGTTGTGATTACCCTTGCTTGTCTGAGATCTCTGACAAGTTAGTTGACGATCAAATACAAACATTCTGCTCATGAAAATGCATCTTTTTTGGTGGACATATCTCTTTTTTGTCCTTTTATCTTTCACTTAGAAGAACAAAGCATTCTTCCCGTTGGGTTTTCCACAAACTCTTTTATTTGTTTATTTATTTTCCCTTTTTAATTGAATTTGTTGGGGTGACACTGGCTACCAAAATTATACAGGCTTAAGGTGCACAATTCCACAACACATGATCTGTACCTTGTATTCTTATTTTATTTTTCCTAAAGTAACCATGTTTTTCCTCAGTCTGCATCTGATCATGGTGACCCTATCATTGCGTACTTTATCACCTACTTAATTTTAAATTTTATTAGATTCAGTATCTTCCCCCAATTCACTAAAATAACCATCTTTATGTCCACAGGAAATTACTGTGAATCACCCCCCTGTTAGTGTGATACTCATTTGGATCCGTGTTTTCAATTACACTCGTTTCTTTATGGTCTCTCTAAGATAGAAAATAGTCTGGCAGGGAATGTACTGGAATATTGGGCTTTATTTTGCCTAAAGTTTAAAACATATTTTCCCAATTTCCAACTAACCTGTTCTCATGTTTTGAGTTCTATCACAGATTTTTTAAAGAAACTCGAACTATATAACCCGGACCTTTGTTCGAACCACCATTGTTAAAATATTTCTATGTCTATCATTTTGAACAAAGCAAACAACCAAGAACAGGTTCATGCATCCATGTGTTTCTTTCTCTCCCTCTATTTAATTTTTGCTGATAACCGTGACAAAATATGCTTGCTATGTGAATGAATAACAAACACATTTTTGTTACGGATATAAAAGAAGCCTTTTGTCATCTAAAAATGTTTTATTGTCTGGCATTTTGGTAAGGTTGATAAATGAAAGGAAAGAGATAGATGGAAGTCACCGATTGATGGAAACCTATGAACCAGTAAGTATTTGTACAACATCACTTCAAGGAAAGGAAACCTACTATGAACCAAATATTATTTGTATAATGTTATTTTAAACTCAAGACACCTTTGATGAGAAACATTTTAATACCCAATTAAATATAAGAAAACCGAGGCTGCCAGGAAGTAAAAAAGACTTTACACAGAAGTTAAATGAATGGCATTCTTATTTGGAACCCCATTTTCCCCCTACTACACAATATATTCCACCATGCTGCTAGTTTTATATTGTCCTAAAAGCTTTAAAAATGCAATAAATATACAGATCACAATAAATCAGCATGTGATTCCCTTAAAATTCTCCATTGGGGAGGGACAGGACGTTTCTGGTATTTTGAGACTGACATCGCCAACGCGACTTGGTCGAGCAGCACTCACGTGGTCAAGTTTAGGTGAATACTTGAAGCCAGTGTTGCTCTTGTGCTCTTTGCCTTGAGCTCATTACCAGTGAATAGCTGGTATTAGCTGAGAGGTCACATAGTCTAGATGAATAAGGAAATCTGTGCAATCATAGCATGAAAGTAACAGAAATCTAAATATGTACTTTGATCATGGATGTTGAAGGTGCTATTAACTCAGTGATAGGGAAAGGAATTAAAAGCTAGATTTAAATAAAGTTTATGATGCTGCAGCATCATGTAAGTGATTGATTTAAATCTGGAAGTTGGATTGGGGAGGTCTAGTAGTAAAAGAACATTTGTACATAAATAGATTGATTATATTTTTAATTAGTGGTACAGTTAATATTTGAGTGTATTTCACTATTTTCACCATATAGCACAAAATAATGTTGATAACAAGCGTCTCTTAAAGGTACTTCTTATAAAACGATAAACAGTACATCAAATTCCTGACACTAAGCTCAAGTACTGAAGATGCCCTGTATGTTAAGGTATTCAATTTATCACAAGAAGCTAATGCCTACCCTTTCTTTTGGGTCCAGACTATTTCATAAACCTATTTTTACCTTCTTCAGCCTGATTAATAGTGTCCCGGAAGTATGTCCTGAGAGCACATAGAGACAGCTTTGATAGTGAATGAGAAAGAAGGAACTAAGTCTCATTACACTCAAAATGATACATTTTAGAAATTAAAAATAATTTAATGTGTAGGTTTTCTCACAGTGTTAAAGTTTTCCTTTAAGAATTTATTCAAAGCTAATGGGTAATTGCTGCAGTGTCTTCTGAGTTACAGGCTTTCCCCCTAACAACTTTTTAGAATGGTTCAACCTACCCTTTTTAAAAAATATGTCACTTTTAACAGCTATGATTGGCATTCATAATACAAATTTATTTTATAATTTTCTTTACTTGGAACAATGATTTTAATTTTTGATATGCTCTTGAAAAACAGTGTTTAAAACACACTAAAGTAGAATTTAGCCGGAACCAAACATGAATAACAAAATACTTAGAGTTCTTGTTTGTAGTAAATGGGTCTGAATGTAAGACCAGAGGCCAATGCTGCTGCATCAGTAGATCACTTAAGTTACCTCCTCCCAAGCATCCCCATCTTTTCAATGGAGGCAATTAGAATGATTTTCTCTAGAACTGTAAGAACAGAGATGATGTATGTTAAAGAGATTTTATAAAGGCTAAACTGTTAAATAAATATTAATTCAGTGCCTCTTCCTTTCTCATTTAATGTCTTCTTGTTCTTTTTCAGAAATCAGTGATAACAGAGAAAGGATAAGCCATCCCTTATTTTTTCTCTTTCTACCTTCTAGTCATTGTTCTCAGTATAATAATTTTCATCAAATTTAGAGAAACTATCATCAAATAAAGATACATTATTAAGGTAATATACTCAATAGCCTGAATCCATATTATGAATTCGATTGCTTTATGACCACAGATTATTTTATGGCAACATATTAGCTCTAAATAATATCAAAGACATTATACATTACATGCAATGAAATGCATATAACCTTTATATAAAGCTGAAATGGGAGATGTGGGATAATTTTGCATTAAAAATTTACCTTCCAATTTTAAAATTAAAAAAAAAAGAATTCAGTGAATTACTCAGGATCCAAACTTTCAAAGTAGAAAGGTTAACAAAAAGACTGTTTACAAAAGTAGAGTCAAAAGAGGGGAACCTGCAGGATTGCCATGTGCTGGGGCAGTGCCAAAAGGGGAAAGTAGTTATCATCCCTACTAGCCTCAAGGGACAAGGTGATAGGGCTAAAAGCACAGCCCAGTGTGACAAAGAGCTACAAGGAAAAGGATGTTTGATGACATGGTGAGCTTCAATTCAGAGAAGACATGGCCACCAGCCCACATAGCTTCTAGGAAGAGAGCTGGGAATACATTCTTACCTTCAGTCTCTTCTCCCCCTCCAGGTTTTTAATAGCTGCTCCCACACTCAACACAGCTAGACATGAGAGGGAAAGGGACCCCATTCACATAGTCCGTGTGCAACTTCCTGTCACACCAAGAAGAGCAGAGAAGGTGAAGGAGGCTCTGAGGGGCTAACTAGTAGATCACCAGCCCAGTGGAGTGGAAATGAAAGTAGATGCAATTGTTTCAGAATGATCGGTCAGCTCTGCATTGGGGAGATCACACATGACACTGGCCGATGTGATAGTGCTTCTCACGTCTCTTGCCCCTCTTTCTTTAAAGCGGGCATCGTTTGCAGCAGTAAAATATTAAAGACAGTGTATAATATAAGGAGTTGATGGTTTCCAATCCCCATATTAAAGATTGAAAATAAGCAAATTGTTTCTTCACCATCAGCAGAGAATTTCCTTTGAGCATCTAGTATTTGGCTGGGTTTGGTTGGCTAGAAAATATCACATTGTTGACTTTTAACACAAGTTTGTTTTGGGGAGCAAAAAAACTAGAAAAACTCAACTCCTGCTTAAGCAGACATCACAGGACATACCATCGTTTATTTATTTATTTTTGATAATGGTAGCAGGATTAGCCTCCTTTCCAATTTCATTCCCTGACTTTATTTTTTAATTTTTCTTTTTTCTTTTTCTAATATTTATTCTATTACAACTGTCCCAATTTTTCCCTTTTGCCCCCCTCCACCTAGCTTACCCCCTGCTCTCACAGTCAGCCCCCTCTTCATTGTCCACATTCATCAGTCATTCACACATGCTCTTTGACTGATTTATTAAATTGAATTTATTGGGGTGACACTGGTTTGCAAATTCATACAGCTTTCAAGTGTACAACTTGACCAAACATCATCTGCACACTGCATCACGCACCCATCGCCCCAGGCAAAGTGTCTCTCTGTCCCCATTTCCCTTGCCCTTTGCCCACCTCCACCTGCGCCCACCCTCTTTCCCTCTGGCTGTCACCACACTGTTGTCTGTGTCCATGTGTTATGCATGTACATTTCTTGGTTAATCCCTTCACCTTCTTTCATCCAGGTCATGCCCTGCCTGTAAATGGCACTCTCTATGAAATGCCAACTGAGCCAGTAAGAACACTGGAATGGCCAGGCAAAGCCCAGCCTCAACAGAAGAAAGAATGTTTGAATAAAACAACAGGGCTTCCCAGGAACAGACTCTCCTGGGAAGACTCCTTTTTACCTTAATAAATTGTGGAAGACTTTGTAGCATTAATTCGCCAGTCCTCCAAGGGTCACATGATCTACAGTCACACAGCAGAGATTCAACTCCTAGGCTAACAAAGATTTGTAAGACAACGATAAACATGTAAATGAAAAGGACAATGAAGGTAAAGAGTTCGGTCAGGAGAGAGCACTGATCTTACAGGATTAGTTACTAAGTCATCACGGAGACAAAATGCATGCTGCCATTGCTGTTTCAACTTTAGACATTATGGGATACAGAGCAGGACTGATATGGGTGAGAACAAAAACATACCCCAACAACAAAGAGGTTTTGAACCACAACTAAGACAGAGACATCATCCTTTGCATGCTAGCAAAATGCAAGGGAGAACTGGTAATATGATGCAAATATTACCCTTCATTCTTATAAATGCATTCTTGAAACAGAAGTTGGCATCTTCAACATAGTACTGAATTTTTAGCATATGCTATGAAAATAGTTCCAATTCTCATCATGAGACGAAAAGAACCTAAAATTATTAGATTCTTCTGTTAATGGATTCTGAATAGCATCCTGCATTGCCCAGGTTCATCTAGCCCTGCCGCTGGCTTCACGGAGAATCACCATTACCGAGTCCTCCTGGGCCCCACGAAGCAGAAAGCTGCTCCAACTCCCTATCCAAACCTTAATCTTAAAGAACAGAAAAGTTACTCTTTAAATGTACTTTCACTAGCCTTAAATATTAAAAATAAAGTCTCTTAAAAGATGCAAGTAGCTGTTAGGCATTTCATCATTATTTTATATACACTACAGTTGAATATACTCATGTGAGAACTGAGATGTAATTTAGTCTATAGGGAGAAGAGCGCATGTAAGATGTGTAGGAATTTAATTTCCCCCAGAAACAAATACATTTCTATTGTACACTTTACTCTTAATATCTTAATTTCTCATATTATTTTCCAAGACATGTTAACTTCAAAATTGCTATAATAATACATTAAGTGTTCTTAAAATGGGGGAAAAAAGCAGTAATGAGGTACCATTAATAGTTTCCACTCTCCTAAAACAATGTCATAGTTAAACATTTTTAAAAATCTATAGACTTATTTTAGTTTAAAACATTATCTTTTTATTTTACTTATTTAAACTTCTATTTATATTGAATTTATCAGGGCAACACTGGATATTATAGAATTGTACACCTGAAACCCATATACGTTTCAAACACTCTGAAGTTTTCTAGAATAGTCTTTCATTCAGAATACATAAATCTGTTTATCGGCAGTAGATCTGCTCAGCAATTTAATAAACAGCTCCGTCCACAGGGAATACCATCAATTAGCTAAAGACTGGTGGGGATTCACTTAGCTGGTTTCTGTCTGAACCACTTGATTCGTCACCATTTAATTAAACAGTAATAAATATGGTGGGAGGGAGAAACGCACCCTGTCAGCGAACAATACTAAATATGTCCCTGGAATAGAGTGGGATTTCAGATGCCTGCACACTGACAGAGAAAAACAGAGAAGGACAACCAATTACATACACTCGCCTACATGCCCTCGTCTTCCTGACATGTTATGTCCACTCCCATCCTTTCTGTAGTTTCCTGTTATGGAGAACTCTAGGAGACGGATGACAACCAGGGCATCGCCACATTGCTCTGTTTCATCTTGGGGAGCATCCGTGTTCTCCCAGTGAGGTAGGTTTTATGCCTTTTTTATATCTTAGTTCAGTTTGAAACTATGGCATTGGGCACATGACCCATTTCATTGCACGGTGACAATTAGAATATCGAAATGTTAAACACGAGCTGCTGAAGAATGGGACAGAATTGGTTAGATACAATAATCAGCTGTAAAAAAAACCTGAAGTCACATAATTCTGAGCTGTTTTCATCTATAGGGTGATATAGCTAAAATATCTAATGTTTTCAATATAGTTAAATATATATATGATTTTACTTACATGGTCCCTGACCATAGTGAGCTGCCAGTACCAAAAGGTTCGTATGAGAGAGACCACATACAGAAGACAGGCTGTCACTTTTGTGGCTTGGGGACCATGGGCGGGTCGTGTAAGCCATTGACACTTGTTTCTAAAGTGGGCATGCAACTATTGACGTTAGAGTAGATATAATGCACACCGACCCACAGATACAATGTTTGCAAGCATTCACAGAAGTGCGCATTGCAAGGGTAGCTATTATAAGAAGGCATTATAGTCTCTTCTCTGATTTTATGTTTAAGAACAATTTTAGCACTAGAAGTCAGTAAAAGCAAAGAATATTTCTGTCACAGTGAAACAGCATGAATGGCCCTACTAACTCATTAGTAAGTTTATATTTGATTTTCTATTCAGAGTTTATCATGTTTTTTCCTCCAGGTAGGATCTTATCTGTGGATCTTAGACTAGACAACACGGCTCTCCCTTGAGTTATAGATGAACTATTGCATAAAACAAAGTTTTATAGAAAATTTCCCCATAGTTATATTTTAGTTAGCCTAAAGAATGCCTTGACTTGATGGTAAGTTGACATGAAAATATTAATAGCCAGAAGGGAGTGTGTGGGGGGGGGACAGCGGGAAGAGGGGATTACAGGAACTACTATAAAGGACACATGGACAAAATCAAGGGGGAGGGTGGAGGTGGGGGGGAGGTGGGTTCGGCTGGGGTGGGGTGGAGGGATGGGGAGAAAAGGCAGACAACTGTAATTGAATAACAATAAAAATTTTTTAAAAAAGAAAATATTTTAAAATAATGCTGTGATGCTCTAAATAACTTATTAAATGAATTTAATTTCATATATGAAACGAAAAGTACAGTATTCAAGTGTTGAATTTAAAAGAATCTCTGACAAACTGTAAGTTATTGTAATAAGATGGAGACCTTTAAAAACTTAGGCTTGAAAATTTGATGAAAAAGACCATTTTGCATAAACCATGTAGACACTTACAGCCACACAGTATATCAAAGATCAGAATTTTCAGAATAGTTGAGAAGTTTATATTTTTGTGATATCACTATGTGTTCTTTGTATAAAGTAGAAAAAAATAACTAATTCCAAAGCTCACTATTGGAGAGAGCTCTGTCAATATTTTGATGAGTTTCTTTCTGGTATTACAATGGACATGTTCTGTATTCACAGTTCATTCTTAACATGAAATTTTATATGATAATAATATTCAAATTACAGCAGAATCTCGTGGTATATTATTATAAACACTTTATAAATGTAACTATAATAGCTACGCAGTATTACATCTAGTAGACTTAATGATTTATACATTCCACAGGTAAATATGTTGGCTGTTTCAAATATCTGCCCACCATGAATATGCACCATAAAACTTGGGGGGGGGGGGCACAGGTTTTTTAGTATTTGGGGATTTTTTAAGTTGGGCTTCATTACCAGGAATAGAATTACTGCGTCAAAGTTGAGTTTTGAACATTAAAATTTGAGCTAGATAAATATATTTTCTGCAACTAAATCTGATGACCTAACCCAAGAAGACTTAACTAGTTTCATCTTTGATAGGAAATACAATCTCCAATAAAATGTAACCTTCAGGAAAAAACTTTTTATAAAGAACCCTGGCTAAAATCAGGTAATATGGGTTATGCATAATAGCCAGAAGCCATTCTCTTCCACTGTCAGGGTATCTTTTCACGTAAATATGTAACGACCTGCCGCAGCACAAAGGATGGCTTGGTGTAGTACAAACCCCACACGAGCTCCACTAGCCACCCCGTCAAACAACCAGAAAGAAGCACTCCGTGCAAACAACATGCTTTTCCTACATGAGCAGGACACCCAGCCCCCACCAGCTCTGTCTCCCGAAGTCCGTGCTGCACAGAACATCTGGAAACCACAGGGGAGCTTTGTTCTTGTGTATTTTTTTCCCTAATCTATCACCACCTTGGCTTCAATTGCTCTAAAGAAAACTGTCAAAAAGTGGATTTCACTGTGTGTGGCTTTACCTTGGAATTTTACGAACATGGCAAACTAATCTGTGACCCCCCAAAAAATCAGGGATAGAATTATATATATTTTACAAAGCGTTAACTGAAAACAAACTATAAAAACTTGCAAATACGATTTAGTTGAGATCAGATATCAGTCCTCAATTCTTCCTTAATAAAAATCTCACACACACGCACACTCATACAAGCAGTGTAGATTAAAAAAATACCATTTCTGCTTCATTTTGAATTATTCTTCTTCCAGGACCTGTCGGTCCTCTTGCACTGTGTTACTACTGTTTTCCCACTGTAATAAATTCCGGAAAACCCCACTGGCCATCATCTTGCTGAAGGAGGTAAGGTCTGTGTGGAATGAATAGGTCAATTGTATGCGACATGTCTTTTTTACAGGAGGATCCGTAAAACTATGCTCCGATTATTCTGACACATCTCATGTAATTACTCAGAGTTCCCATTAGGTGGAACCGTGGTGACTATTTCTAACAGGCTCTACTTCCCCCCCCCCCCCCCGAAAGCTCAGTCCAACACTGACTGCATGCTTCACCCCTTAACCTTAAACTAGTTTTTTTCCCTTTTATTTAACACAAATGGTCTGTGCATTTGTGCTTTCTGTCTATTGCTACAGTGAGATTTGTACTCCGCTCTGTGAGCAGTGGATGTCTTAGACGGGGCCCAACTAAAATAATGGAAAACCCCATTTTGCAGAAATATGGAATTGATGACCACTCCTCCTGAGGAACATCCTGAAACCTCCCTTTTGGTTTCAACCACTCAGGGTCTGTTTCTCCTAAAATGTTTTTTTTTTAACCCAAATTGTTCAGGTTACAAAAAGATTTACCGTTATTCCTGCCTTAGTATCCAACTACTCTTTAGCTCCACTCTGAGGCCGAGGTCACTACCACTTGGAGGAGTGACAGAGTCTGCCCATCTCCAGAAACACGAGGATTAGCAGAGGGGACACATACAATGGTGGGCACAGTAGTTCACAGCTGTTCATGTGGGAAATAATACAATAATGAATAAATAACCCAGCAAGTATAAACCGTGTTTCATGTCCTCACAACTGTAAACCCATATTAGCCCACCCCTGTAACGGCACATTTTAGGCAGTCTTGGAAAAAGAGCAGAGCAATCACGCTGGATACTTTGGAAGGATCCCATTTCTTGATATTACCCAGAGCTACTACTCCCAAATTGAGCTATCTTTACAGCTAGTTTTCAGACTCCACAGGCTGATTTTTGAGGAATAAACTCAAAACTTTTTTTTGACTACCTTATCTTAGCTAGTCACTGTGAATGGGGTGAGCAAGGACAGGGGGCGGAAGGGAGACTTTTTTTTTTTCCGAAGCATAGGAAGAGAAATATAAAAATTTCCGCTCACAAGCTTTTAGGGGGGAAAAAGCAGTGAGACTGTTTGTCTAATTGATGTTACAACATTACAATTGATGTTACAATTGATGAGATGAATTACACTCTCCCGTTTAGGTTCCATCAGCTTTCACATCTCCATCAGTTCTTCCAATCTCTTTCTTTTGCTAATTCATTACCTGGCCTACAGAATTGAGGTGGGCACCCCGTTAAAAGGAGGTCAAGTGTTTTCAAATGGAAAATGTATTCTCAGGGAAACTGTAAATTTGCAAAGCTCAAACACTTGTATACATACCCAAAAGAAAGGACAAAACAGGATATTATTTCCTTTGGGTTTCCACAACGATACAACCGCAGCCCTGATTATTTAACTGATGTGATCATCATCTTATTTTTCCTTTTTGGTAAGTGGTAGTAATTCCTCCCATGTTTGGTCTCCATCTTTTCTCCTTGTTGCTTCCTCTCTCCTCTCTCCATTTGTTCTCCTGCCTACCCTAGCAATTTCGCTTCTAATTGTTTTTCTGTTCTACCCCTCTCTTCAGGCCCATTCCCATGGCTCATCCCCTTGATCTGCCTCCCAGCAATTAGTCTCTGAGATCGTGGATTAGTGCATTAGGTTTAGTTTTACGTGATCAATTCCCACCTAGAATTTCAGGTTGATACATCCAGGCAGATCACGACCCATCTGCTGGAGTTCATTTCTGATAGGTTATGTGTCCCCAACACATGACAAGGAAGAGACAATCTCTAGAGATGTCTTAAAGTAAAAATTAAAAGATAATACTTGCTGAGTGGATGATCTTAAGGAGAACTTAGTTACAATAATCATTTTTGGAGAATAAGCTACTGAAAAATAAAGTGGTCTTTGGCAGGAATCAAGGAATACAATAGGTTTTTTGGTTTCATTTTGTATTTATTTATTTATTTTGCTTAATCCCTTCACGTTTTTCACCAAGCTCCCCGACCCCCGCTCCCTTCTGAGAGCTGTCAGTTGGTTCCATGTGTCCACACCTCTGTGTCAGTTTATTTTGGTCATTAGATTCCACATACAAGTGAGATCATATGGCATCGGCCTTTTTCTGACTGGCTTATATCACTCAGCATAGTATTCTTTAAAGCAAACAACAACAAACAACAACTCATTGGTACAGACAGCAGTATGGTGATTACCAGAGGAAAAGGGGGGTGAGGGGAGGTAGAAAAGATAAAGAGGACAAATGGTGATGAAGGAGACTTGACTTCTGTGTGAACGCACAATACAGTGTACAGATAATGTGTTACAGAACTGTGCACTTCAAACCTATATAATTTTATTAACCAGTACCACCCCAATAAAGTCAAAACATTTTTTTAAATAAATAAGTTTTTTTTAAAAGCACAGATATCTAAGGGATGACATTATTTGGTTGCACAAGTAAATACAGGGTTGAGCCTGGGGAAAGACAGTACAGTATGATGTAGTAAGGTCAGTTTTGAAGGAATAGAGACAGCTCTGGCACTTAACTAGGTACTGCTGAAAAAATCAAAGGAAGCTGCTGTCACTAAACGAGTTCCTCACTGAAACAGTACCTTCGAAGTCACATACGGCACCAGAAAATGGTCCCAATTAGCATGATGAATGTAGAATATAGTTTTGAAAACAAAGGTATGTTCTGTACCAGGTTCACGTGGTGTTGGCTCTAATGATGACTCATACCTACAACATCACCAAATGGAATATAAATGCGGCGATATTGTGAGGCTTTCCCCACCACAGAGACAGGCAGTGTGGGATTCCATACTTCTCATGCATAACTGAAGGTAGAAAACATAAGAGGATGAATTAGTGTAGTTCATGGACCTTGTGTAAATGGGAGGCCATGTGAGTCAGGAATATAAAGTTAAGTGGGTTAAAGCTAAAAAGATTGTCATTTCCCCAGCAACTCCCAAGGAAACGACTGGCCAGCACAAGCCCCAGGGGATATGTAGAGTTTAGAATACATCTCTTTCTGAGGCTTTCCATTTCCTAATAAAGGAAGTACGTTGTTCAGTTTTAAATTGCTCAGCAGTTGAAGTCACATATCTGTCCACGGGCCGCCATTCTTTTTAAGTCATAACCATTTCCCAGATCTTCAGCTTCCAACGGACATTTCATGGAAAACTGCCCTCAGGAATTTCATTGCTCTTTCTTCGCTTTCCAAATTGTACCTCAGTGGGATATATTTTGAAACTGTAAGCCAAGAGTGTAGGGATGCTAGAAAAATCTCAAAAATTCACTATTCACTAGAGGCATATTTTTAAGCCTTGAAAAAATATTTCGTTTGTATGCAATTTTAATGCTAGAGAAAGAAACAAAGGCAACATACTGTCAGACTAGAAGAGAGCTTCTTTCCCCCCCAAAAAATGTAAAGCGGATGAGTATTTTGAAGAACAGGGATTAAATATTGTGTTAACATTATACTTAAATCTTAAGCCTAATATATCTGGAAACAAATTAGTGAGGCTGTAATTAAACATGTAAGCTATGAGAGCATTTTTAAAATAGAATTATAAAAAAGAAAAAACGATGGGTACTTTGAAAGCTAAGGTTTCCAGTCTCACATCTTAAATTTAAATTCCAATCACCATGTCATGTCTTAATTTAAAAAAATGTTCAGCAATTACATACCTGCTTTCGAAAGTCAGTTTAACTACCTGTCAATTTTTATAGGAAGCTTTTGTATTTATTTGATGAAAAGACATGGCAAATGTTAATCACTGCAAACAGACATGGTATAGTAAAGTAGAAGTTCCTACACATAATTTGTTTGGCTCTCTTTTGTGATATCATTTGCAACAAGGAATAAAAAGTATGAATTTAAGAATGATTCTTTTCTGATTTTCATACCATTCTGGCATTTACACTACTTTAAAAATAGTTTGTTGTAAAAGCTACAGTAGAGACAATGCGGGAAGGCTCATTTGCCTTTAATAGTGCAAATATTTCCTTTTTACTCCAGGGAAAATTTTTTTCTTAGCTGAACAGAAGAAAACACCTGCCAAGGAGAGAGGACTGAATACAGAAAAAAGTGAGAAAAAGCCCCTGGTAAAAAATACCGTACGACAGTATCACTCAGGGTTCCAGACATAATACCCCACAGCTTCGGCGCCAACAAGAGAGTAGAAGTAAACGATCGTTAGAGAAAATTAAAGGAAGTCTTCCAGAACACCAGGCGTGGACAAAGTCTTTGAGAAATTTCCAATAATGATGCAAGAACACATAAAAAATCTCCTAGCTCTTCCCACACGCCTTTACACACATAGATTGCTATGTGAATATACATGTTTATATTTAATGTTAAATAATAAAAAATGGATTTCCTGCTACTGATAAGTGTCACCAGGACTTAATCATTTGTAAAGTCCTATACAGGCCACACACGATCATTTCTTTGACGGATCCCTCCTGAAGTTGTCCTCCTTCGCTGCTCTCTAACCATCTACAGTCTCATCCCCCCCCAGATTAAACTCACCTTAAATAATGGCCTCACTATGGTGTGCGGGATCTTCTAAGCTACAAATAACCTGTCCACTCAAACTGCCCGTGTGATGCCTGGTGTTCCTCATTTCTTTCTCCTTTTCATTGTAGTTATCAGTGTATGTGGTGTCAGGGGTTGTGTTTGCTGTAATGCCAGACATAAACGAATACCTGTGTAGGAGTCTCTAATCATTTCATTTCACTCCAGAAAAAAAAAAGAAAAGAAAAGAGTAATGCCAGGAAACATTATTTCTAAATTTTCACTTTAATTGGACCACGAAGATGGGTTATCTTTGTCAAATGACTTTAAAGGTTAAGCGGTGTAACCTCACACACTGCATTACTCACTGTGCATGCCAGCGTAGTGCCGTGTGATCTTTCTACAGTTACCGGCAGACTTCTCATGCTACCAGAGTTCTAGAGGCTGGGAAAGCAAAAGTCAGATTTCACAAAAACATCGAGACCCAGAGAGCTCCTGTGGCAAATCATCTCTGGTCTGGAGGAGCTGGCTGGTTCTTTTGTGGATCTTTTATGTGGCGTGAGATTCACAGGTCACTACGGAAGCAATGCCATGGAGAGGGTCCTCAGGCCACGTAAACCAGCGTTTGCTCTTTATGAGAAACACACAATAAAAGGTTTTGAAAACTGGAACATGAAATATTTGTCCTTAATCTGTATTGTTATATAAAATTGAATTTAAAGATTTGTTTCCACTCGAAGTGTATGGGAGGAAGATCTCATACAAAGAAAAACGATGTGGTAAGCACACATCCCGTTTAAACACTGGCATTATTCTGAGGGCCGAGTCACAGGCAGAAAGCCAGGTTCCAGGGCAAAGTGTCAGATGGCTCTCCACTGTCAGGACAGCGATCCCTGCCTCTGTAGCTGGCTGGCTGGTCACAGCCACCTGGCTGTTATGGCCTTGAATCCTGACACATGATTGTTTTTAGTTTAGTGAGTACTGCACACCTCAAAATGTTAAACCAGCAGCATACCGAAAACGGTAACAAAAGATCTCTTCTAAACATGCCGGAATCTGTAATTTAGTATCTTTTTTAAATATCACTGGCAATAAAAAAGAGGAATGGCAAGCAGAGGGAGCGGGTTAATTGAAAGCTGTAAAGAAGCCACTGAGGGGAAGTGTTGCGAAGGAATGAAAGCAATCTGAGACTGTGGTCACGGCCACGGCGTGGTTTACGCCCCGCGCGTTCCTTCAGTGCGTGTGCCATTTCTCCTCTTCCCGTTTTACTTTTTGAGTGTTTGTGCAGTGTTCTCTGCTTAATTTACTTCCTGCAGTTCTCGGGTTCATCGCTACAAAATCCTGTACCTGATCTGATGTTTTTAGGGCAAACTTTGTTTTCAAACAGAAATCAAGATGTGCTGAGAAATGCAGCCCTTGTTTCTGGAATCAACTGCGTACATACATAAGGCCACAGCAAAGGGAGTTTCCTCCCCCCAAGTTTGGAGACACTGGTACTGCTTGTGGCATCTGTTTTAGAGAAGGAAGGATAAAATGAGAATCCCGGACAATTCCTTTTGTTACATTTTACATTGTAGAGTAATCATCAGGCTTGGGTTTAAGACAACAAAGTGGGATTGAGAAAATAAACATTCACAGGTTGGTATTTAAATATTTCAATGTCTGTGGAGTATCATTTTACAAATGGAAACCCCAGGTTGGGGTTGTGGCTGGCGGCAGATTTGGGACTAACATTAAGGTCTTCTGATTCTTAGTTCAGTTCTTTTCCTGTTGCACTTTTCTGTCTCATAGTAACCCTTGACTCAGAAGAGGCAGCGTTTTGTGATATTTGCAAGGATATTTTTATCTCCATTAAAAGGATGAAGTATCACCAAATTCAAATGAAAATAATTTTAAGAGCATAAATGTAACTTTTGTTTGATTTTCATTTACAGAGCTTTGTCTATGGGAAAATAATAAGATTGGCCTGGATTTTCAAAGTTTCTAGTTCAAGACAAAAACTGACTGAGGTATGGTCGAGTTTCTCATTTAGCAAACAGCTGTGAAAGGGAGCTGCAAAATATTTGGGGGCAGACTTGAGTCACAAGTATTCTCTGGGTCCTTCTGAATACCAGATTCTGGAGATAAATCTGTATTTGAAATGTACCAAAGAAAATCCCTGATGACTAAAAGGAATAATACATACACATAAACACGTATAATGGACTTGATTAAACCTCTGCCGCTGTGACTGAGTCACATGGTTGAAGTCTCTCAAATTGTATTGTTTTTATGTTTTATTTTTTTATCATTTTTCTACCTGGTAAAATTTATCCTGGAGGTTTACTTCATTGACCACTACATTTTAGGAAATACTTTAAAAAAAAAAAATCAATACATTTTCCATATTATTAATGAAATGGAATATCTGTTTACAAAGGGAAAGACTTAAAAAAACTATTTTTCGAATGCGATCAGTGTCATTTCCAATGGCTATTAGCAGTAGGGCTTTGTTTAAAATGCTGTTTTTCTTTTTGCTGTAATTTATAAGAGGTTTTGGAATGCTTTATAGGCCGTTTCCTTATCAAACATGAATCAATAAAACACATTTAGAAGATGGAGCAGGTAAAATCACTCTCTCTTCTTTCGGAGCCGTGCTTCCCTGTCCCTCGCTGAAGGATTCTAGAACCAGCACCAGATGTCGCCTGTTTTGACATCAGGCCATAGAGGTGGTAAAATGCACACACTGGATGGTTTCCTGATACGCTAGAGCCGCGCCACCTGAACAGGTAGCACAGACACTCATGCACGCGCTCCTCCAGAGGAGAAAAGCTTTGCTCCTCCTTTACCTCATCGCAACAGTCTTTGAGATAAAGTCCAACTGGACTGCTAATATTTGCTCTTGCATCGAGAAATAAAGCCCAGAATAAGTAAGGAGCACAGCTACACGAAGCTTCTTATCTCCTTGGCTTGTAGGATGTGGCCCGAGCAGGCACCCTTCCTGCAGAGATGAAGGATCAGTCTCCTAATTAACAAATTCACTCTGGAGGTTTGCAGCGTTTTCCTGAGGGATCCATCCTAGCAAGGAAATCGCTCCCTTGAAGTCTCTCTCTGTTATTATCCTGCACTGTAAGTCCGA
Source organism: Desmodus rotundus (assembly GCF_022682495.2). NCBI lineage: Eukaryota > Metazoa > Chordata > Mammalia > Chiroptera > Phyllostomidae > Desmodus > Desmodus rotundus. The sequence goes on along the minus strand of NC_071392.1, from coordinate 87,458,692 downwards.
ATGCTGCCTTTAATGTCGGGGAACATGTGTCCTGGGAAGATTAGCCACATAGCGCAAACATATGTGAGAAAATTAGTCCTCCGCTAAAGTAATTTATGGGATCCTGCGCAGGAGAGTCATTAGATACGGCTACCGTAGTGATTGGACAGTATTTCACATTGTTCAAAGGCTGCTGTACACGATAAACTCTCAATAGAAACAGCTGTAAACTACTTTCAATTGAAGTGTGATAAGCCCTCACACGATTGCAAGGTAAGAGCACACGTATTCAAAAATTACATCTGAAGGTTGAAATTCAAATGATTTACCCTGAATTTCAAGGACCCTCATTCAGTCACGCCTGCAAAACACCACCTTCCTGGCCCTACCTCTACTCTCTTTATTTACTTCCCAGCTTTAAGGTCAAACCTGACCATTCCCCCTTTCACTTTTCCTTCGACAATGTTTAAATACATGAACCCATTTAATTTTAAGCTGCTTTGTACATGAGCAGAGACATTATTTCATATTTTGCACTTACTTCTCTGCCATTCCATTAGCCTTAAACTATCGTTACCTTTTCACTACATAAGCTGTAACCGGCGGTGGTAATTTTAGACTAAGATGTGTGTGTGGCGAATTGGAATCCTAATTCTAGCCTGAACTAGGTGTATAGCTATGGGGCAGTGATTAAACTTCTTGAGGCTAAACAGTTATTACTACACGTGACGATCCTCGTCACCAATGTAGTTAGTTAGCATCATGGTCATCGAGTATTTGCTATGGGAACAATGTATCGCGTGGCTACTTTAATTCTCGCCCTTATTTTATGAGATAAGAGTTCTCATTCCTATTTTACAAATTAAATGTGGGCCAAAAAAGGGAGTCCAAATTCCACTGCATGAGGGAATTAAAAAATATCTATAATTAATGCATTTTTCTTTCTCCAATTTTTACTCTATGATCATAAATGCATTTTTATCAATCTAAATTTCTAAGCATTGCGATAAGAACTTTTGAGCTAAAAATTCATAATTACTATGACACATCATTATTAGCAAAAAGTTTAATGAACTTATCAAAGCCAGAAGCCTTTAAATATCGGTGTTCAGGACCTCCCTCCAGAGATTCTGATTTAGCTTGTCCTTGGATTGTTGTAAAGCGCAGCCACACTCGAAATCCACTGATGTCACACAGTACGACATTACTCTTGTGCTTTAGAAATAACCGAACTGGGACATTAAACTGATTGATATCTGCTAGTTGTAAGATCAGGAACAATAGTTTGGTGTACCCTGTTCTAATCACATGATCTAAGATACAAAGATAAACAAACTTTAGATCCTTGGCTGTGCGCATGCTGACTGCACAGTTTTACAACCATTTTACCTTCCACACGAGGAGTCATTTTGTGACCTATATTAGAGTCATCGGCAATGACTTATTACTTTGACATGATACCCTGAGATCAGAGGAGTTCAGGTGATAACAAAGTCCTTAGTATGTAAATGTGTGTATTTACATATGTAAGCAGTGGGTTGTAGGACATGGAAGGAAATTTGATGAAGTGGAGGACAAGTTGGCATTTAGAGTCCCTAAAAACGTCCTTTAGGTTCGCTTCCACCACTAACGAGCTCCTGTTTAGGGCAATGCCACTGTCTTCTCAGGGCCTCAGTGTCTCCACTTGAAAAGTAGTGGAGTTAGATTGAATGACTCCTAAGATCTCTTGAAACACGAACACACTCTGAGTTCTGGATTAGATGCCACACATAGTAACTAACTAACATTTCAAAAGTACTGCACTGAGAGTTTACCGCACAATTACACATCTCACATCTCATTTGTATCGAGCAGCAATTGATGAGCTGAATGCGATGTCAATCACTCCATGGACTTCCTCTTGGAATCTTCTGTATGTACTATGAGTCTATCTCAGTGTAGGATTTTTTCTACAAAGATAATTTTTTGTCACGTCTGATACATAAACTGATAAAAGAGATTTTATTTGCATTCCACGATAAGATGTTCTCATTTATCCCCACCATAATAGGTGCTCTTAAATAGTAAGACTATGGAGAAAGGCAGGGCATTGTGGGTTGTAAAACTATCAGAAAATCAAAGAGGAAGCCTTCTGCTCACTCTGATAACAGAAATGCAGAAGAGTATGGGAGCAGGCTGGTCAGCAACCTAAAGCATGTCAGTGGGCTATGGGAAAATGACCTTGAGTTTATTATGACACTTTTGAGACCCGAGGGCTTCATGCTTCACGATAATCCACGTTTTGTTTCAGGAAGACAGGACATGTGCTCATGGTGAGCCTGCGTTAGAGAGTTCTGGGCTCTCTGACTGAGTTTCTTGTCTTCAAGGATGCCCCTTGAGAAGTATCCAGAGAGAAGAGCAAGAGAGGGAAGCAGATGGATGGACAGACGGACAGACAGAATGATTATGAGAACGGGTGGGAGGATGTGATAAAGAGGGACGAAGGAAAAGAATGTGTCGTGTATAAATCAGGCCATACTGAACTGGGAGGTGGGGGTGGGAGGTCATAGGGCCACCAATAGTAACAAAACAGTAGTTTTAGGTTCTAACTCTGTGATAACATGTAGTTTTACCAGTTCCCCAGCAGTTTCCCACCTGTGTCCTGTGGAGCAGAGCCTTCTGGGCTCTTCTGTGACAGCTGTCATTGTCCTCTTCTGCTCCCAAGGTGTTTGTATCACTTGCTGTGGCTGGAGGCACCCAAACCAGCTGTCGGGCCTGTCCCTGGTGTGGTCCCCCTCCTACATGCCACACCACCGATCTCGACCCCTCTCCCATTACAGCAGCAGCTGCCTGAACTGAGGGTGCTGATGCTCACTCTACGGTTCTTCACCTTCAGCCACACTGACTAGAGTTGGGCGGCGCGACCTTCTGAGACACAAATGCACCCTTTTGGAATCACTTTTCCCAAATGGAAAGACCCTTCCTGTGCTTCCCTCAAAAATATTAGTGATATGACTGGAGTTTTTAAAAATGATTTCTCAGGTAAGCACAATTCAGGCCTCTTACTACACTGCAATAAGTTTTCAGACTAAGGACAAGTGAAGTGAGGGAGGGAGGAAGCACGCAGCAATGGTATGACTTCTACAAGAGCCTGATTCAGGCCCTAGCACTGCCGTGTACTTGGTTTGCAAACTGCAGGGAAGTTATATGAATGTGCTGTGTACTGTTAACAAGCAGAGAGCATACAATTAATGCAAGTGAACCACACAGAAACGTTCTGCAGAAAGGTTATGGAACTTTGGAAATAAAGGCGGCTATAAACTTCAGGCAGAGGAAGCGTGCCGCCCTCCATACAAAAGGAAATCAAGTCATCTCAGATTTGTCTCCAACAACATCGGATGCCGGAGGAGAGCAAAGAGGGTGGCCGAGGCTTCTATACTCAGGCAAATCATCCCTCACACATGAAGGGAAGAGGAAGTCGGTCTTAAATATATAACACAGGAAGGAAAATCTAAGCAAGAAGACACTGTAAGAGAGGTGAGGTGTTTTTTCTGAAGACATAGGTAAATATATCGTGATATGAAACTACAGAAAGCACAGATTTAATTAAACACACAATCTAGACTCTGATAGCTATGAGAAAAGTTATTTTATCAAGTCACATGTATAATTTCAAACATATCTCAAATTGACAACATGCAACTCTTGAAGGAGCACACATGGAGAATACGTGAAGTACAACAGGGAAGAAAGACTAAACACAGGAAAAGAACTCTTCCTTCTGTTTGTTTTGTTGTGGGGGTGGTTTGGAGGGATGGACAGGAAAGAAGAGGAAAACGAGAGGCAATTCTCCCCCATTGTATCTAATGGGTTATCAATAGATACTACTGAGTAAGATCAGGCAACTGGAAACAGAAACGCAATATCAGTAATGTTCAAAGTAGAGTTCAGTACACATTTTATTATATGGCACTGAGAGGGTTTGTTTTGCTGATGGCAATTATAATTTCACAAAGCTGGCTGTATGCACTGCTATATCCACACAGCAATAATTGTTGGCAGTGCAAGAAAAAGTCGAGAGAAACAATTTGAACACACCTCTCTTGGCTTGATAAATTACATAACTAAAAATATCTGAGAAAAAGAGCATGAAATCAAATAATTACTAAGTTCTATTGGATGACATATTTAACCACATACTCCTGAAACAAAATATTTTATTTTAGTTATTTTATTTTAGTTGTTTTAATGCTGGTGCCCACACAATAGTTACAAAAGTCAACCACATATTAGGTTACAAAGAGAAATTCAGTGTATTCCAAAAAGAGGGTATAATATAAGCGGCCCTCTCTGAAAACACGATTTAGTTCTATCTATAATAACTATAATGAAAAATGAAAAAGAACTCAAGACAATGATTTGCCAAGCCCTTGAAAGTTACTAGCATTGCCTCAATGCATATTCATTCATCACCTACCATGTGCCAGGCATGTGCCTTGTCTCCGGAGACAGGATGGCAAACACGACACAGCCATCGCCCCCTCGGAGCTCACATGCAGAAGTCACCGTCAGAATTGGCAAAGCTCTCCCTCCAGCTCCTGTTCCTCCTCCACTTCAGAGGACAGCTATTTTTGTTTGCAAAGGACAATAGAGCGAATGGGCGCTGAAGGCCATATGGTGTCTGTCATACCTCCCGACCTCTGCTGTGGCGGCCTGAAAGACCCGCGGACATGTACACAGTAGGGAGGGGAGGGGAGCTCCCTGCAGCTTAGTCTGCTGCCTTTGGCTCCAATGAAACCTACTTCCCTTTGTAGCCAGAGCCCTAAAAATAGCTCGCTTTCAATTTTGGGGATCCTTCTTACCACCTCAGCAGGATTGTTTACTTTGTATCTTTTAACACGAGTGTGTTGTATTCAAGCAACTATGGTGGAGTTCTGTGTGTGAACTGGTCTCACAAACTGACCACCATAGGTCTCATAATATTAATTTTATGAAAAAGTGAGTTCTCAATAAAAAAAAATCTTGCATGTTCAAGCATGCATGCTTTTAGAAATAGGGTATGTGAGTGAAGTACTTCTTACATTTTTATTTCTTTAACTTTTAGCAGGAATGACATAGCAAATCATTACTGAATAAATAAAAAATGAGATAGTGACATTATTTGCAAAGTGAAAAATTATGCATGTGCTTATCTCATTCAAATTAGGGTATTTCTGCGAACCATTTTATTGCAATTACAAGGTGTTTACATACGTGCTCAATCTCTCTCCTGTTTTTCTTTGAAGTCCAATATTTCAAACTCCCTTTCTTTAATTACACAGGAGAAATTCATCAAGACAACTAAATTATCATTTGAGCCATACCCTTTTCCTTTGAAAATATTCATGAAGCACTAATATCCACCCGGGAAACTACCACTCAAACTCTCAGGAAGAAGGCAGCGACCCTTCTGTGGTGTCTTAATGGAGCCTGAGATGCAGAACGCAACACAACAACAAAGAATGGAGCATACCCCATTAAAATAGTAACTAATCTTTTTTGAAATTGTAAATAGTATTGAAAGTTATTTTTTTTATTTTTACTGATTTTATTGGGGTGCTATTGGTTAATAAAATTACATAGGTTTCAAGTGTACAATTCAATAACACATCATGTATATTATTATATGGCGTGCTCACCACCCAAATCATCTCTTTCCATCACCATTTATCCCCCTTTACCCTCTTCTTCCTCCTTCCACCTCCCTCTCCCTCTGGTAATCATCATATTATTGCCTGTGTCTATGAGTTGGGTTTTTTTTGGGGGGGGGGTGGGGGGCGGGCTTAACCTCCTCACCTTTTTTATAAAAAGAAAGTAGGCTTTTCAAATCGTAGAAAGTCCAAACTACTATTCCCAGGAGAGAACATTTATAGGAAGGAATCTATGATGCATAACATGCATGTTTCAACATCCACCACAAACCCACTGATGTGTGAGAAAGTAGAAAAAATTCAATGGCGCTGTTTGTTTTATTTTTTGATTATAGTTGGCACGCCATGCTATACTAGTTTCGGGCACACACCCCAGAGGTTAGACATTACGTAACTTACTAAGTAGTCGTGCGCATAAATCTCGTACTTATCGGACATCACATATAATGATTAGACTATTATTGACTATATTCCCTGTGCTGTGTTTCACATCCCCGTGACTATTCTTAACTACCAACCTGTACTCTTGAATCCCTAACTAGTCATGTTTAAAAGAAAGGACCAAGAAATAAGAACTTCTATGACAAGATAAGGCGCCCTGAAAGGGTACTATTGAACAGGACATAGAAAACCGGGTAGGACTTATTAGATAAGAACTGCAGTAAAGATACGTCATTTCAGGAGGAGGTGAAATGTGATGGGACGAGAGAGGTACACGAGTAAATAAGGCATGAGTTCGGATTCTAGAGCAACAAGACAGCAAATTAGACCTGTGAGGCTGGATCAGACATGAGGGCTGGTGAAACCAAATGGAATGAAGTTAGATTTGGGAAGGGGGATTCTGAATCAATAATTTGAAGGGTAAACACAATATTTGAAAAGGATTAATGTGCTGTGCCGGAAGGAAAATGCTCTTGGAACGATGCACAGGGATCCAACATGTAGCAACAGAAATGCATAGAAAAAAATGCAAGAAGTTAGGAAACATCGACTCAAGAGAATTCCTTGTGCCGTGTTAGAAGAAAACATTGTGTGTACTCTTGGGGACATGTGGTGTGCCAGAAAGGAAGGATATATTTCTACTTCTTGACAATAAAGTAGACTTAATTTTTGAAGAAGAGAAATGTGCACAGATCATATATACCGATCTCCTAAAATTTTTCAAGCCTTCTGATTGGATATCCATTTAGAGGAGGGGTTCCTGTGGGGACGCTGTTAAACATTAGGGGAAAGGTAATTAGACCAATGGGGTGTCACAAAAGGCCAACCAAACCAAGCAAGTAATACAGAGTGCTCCAGAAAGCCCCTCGGTCTTCAGACTCTCTCCTCACACAGACTCACAGCGACCCCCTTTTCTACTCACACTTCCATTTGCTCTCAAGGGCAAAGGACTAAATAACTTCAGACTTAAATTGTGTTTGCTGTTTCTGATTTTTTAAATAAATTATTCTTTTGCTGTGCTTCATTTCCCTGAGCACTGGCTATTCCACCTTGGAGCGACTGAGTGTTAGAATGACTTCCAACATACACCATGGACATTAAAATCCAGGAATTACAATAATAAGGACGGGGTCGCAGCTCTCATCCAACCTACAGAACTAAATCAGAACAGAGCATATCAGCACATTACGGAATATTAAATCTGCCCTGACGGGGGAACAATACTACAAGTGCCAGGAAGTCTACTGTGTAAGAAGCTGAACAGTTTTCATTTAGAACCTCAACGGTTTTGTTTTGTTTTTTAATTTTTTTTCTTTCACGGGACAGAACTTACAAAATGTTTTGATCACAAAATATAACATCCATGTTTGTTAAAGCCTTGAGTCTCAAGGCCTTCAGAAACAAGGCTAGATGTACTTTTCCATGAAAGCATGAAACTGCCACAAAAGCCAGGGGAACATACATTTTGAATATTCATCTGAGCAGAGGAAAAGGTAAGTCTTTACTGATTCAACAGTTCCCACCCTGGTTATTTTTCCTCTAGGTTAAACAGTCTTGGGATACATAAGAAGTAATGTGTTCTCTTGTGGTAGGGGTGTGGAAAGAGATGTAACACTTCACTGATTAAGATTTGTAGACATGATTACCTGTTAAACTTTGTATGATTGTTATTGGAAATAATGATAAAAAATTTAGCATTGTATTTTATTTTAAATGTCACCCGGGCAATTTTTTATATTATTGATAGAATGCCGAAGCCAATAAACAAAGTATTAGTCCCCAAAGTCAGAGACGGTTAGTGGCAGAGCTGAAAACCCAGTGTCCTAATTCCCAATTCCCTTGTTCTATTTCTTTTGGTGTCGTTAATGTGAAAATAACGAAAGTGGAATTGCGGACGTCACGGCTGTGCAGCGCATTTTGCTACCTCCATCGCATCATTCCCAAAGGTGCTTAAAGTAAGTTATGGACGATTGTGAATTTTTGAGAAGCATATGCATTCCCATTTTAAATTGAAGTCATGGCAGAGTTTCTATTCGCTCTAAGAGTGCATGTGGATTTATAAATGCAGAGTCTAAGCCTCGGGAAAAGTGGAGCCAGTCAGCGCCTGGAGAGGAGTTGCAGGGGAGGGCGGCGCTCATCGCTCCTCCGCCCCCTCTCAGGTTCAGTCACTTTCGAAAGGGCACATCACACAGCCCCGGGTTTGAACTTTAGAAGAACTAGGCTGCAATCACAGCAATTGTACTTCCTGGTTGTTAACCTTAGTGAAATCTGAGCCTCAGTGAAATCATTTAATTTCTCTGAACCTCGTTTTTGTTTTTCCATAATATATAAGGACAGTGATACACATTTCGAAGAATTGTGGTGCATATTATATGATGTAAGTCCAACGTCAATAATTCAGTAGCTGGCTTGATGGATAAATAAAGGCTACAACCGCCATTATTTCCTAGCACAGTGGGCAGCACAGAGAAGGTGGCTGATTCAAGGAGAAAGAATAGAGGTAAGAGAGAGAACCTCAACAACTGGATGTTGACTATTTTAATTTACTAGACAAAAAAAATGTTGCAAATAAAATAATCATACATTAATATTCAGAAAATATTTTTTAAATGTAGTCTGAAATGAAAAATATCTATAAAGTAAATCTATTTTGATATAGAATAGATATAAATCCCCACATATACTTCATCTTAACATTTAACAACTGTAAATATGAGCAGAAAGGAAAGGAAAAGAAGGGAGGGAGGGAGGGAGGGGAAAGAAGGAAAAAGGGAAGACCAGGAAGTAAAGAGAAAGAAGGGAAGGGAAGGGAAGGAAAGAGGAAAGGGAAAGGGAAAGGGAAAGAGAAAGAGAAGAAAGAGAAAGAGAAAGAAAAAGAAAAAGAAAAAGAAAAAGAGAAGAAAAGGAACATCTGGTAAAGATTCAGGACTTACCCATTGCTGAAGGCAACATTTATAATCACTAGGCTACTCAACACCGAAGTGCCTAGTGCAAATGGCTAGGACGTAGCACTGCTGCAAGTATTAAAGTGAAAAGCTACAAACAGTCTCTTCAACTTTCCCAGAGGGTGTTCTTCCTGTTATCAGCTGTGCCAAGATACTCCAACCACTTGCAGAGTTTAGAGTTTTGGCAATGGCTGTTACAGTGTTTGAGTGAGAGCCTGTCTAGCTGCGAATGGCTTGGGAATGGGGAAGAAGGCATAACACACACACACACACACACACACCCGCGCAGGCGCTGTTGCCTTCTTACTCAAAGTTGTTTCATATTGTTTTAAAGACAATTAGACAATGTATTCAATGTGCTGCTTCTGTAAAAATATGTTATCTTTTTTTAAAGCGTTGATCCAAAATAAGAATCTCCTTGATTCATTTCCTATCATCTGAAACACTCATTTGTATTCTATAATAATTATTATTTTTTTAAGTTTGAAGCATTGCTTCCTCAAGTTTGAAAGTATCACTTTAGACCAGTGATTTTCAACCTCTGTCTTCAGGGCACACACGAACTAATTACTAAAATTCTGTGGCACACCAAAAACATATATTTTTTGCCAATCTAACGACAAAAAACAATTTATTCACACCAGACAGCTACTGTTGTGTTGGCTGTTGTCGTTTTTTAATTTGACAGTCTAAGGGAAAAGAGGTCGGTGCCCCTGACTGACTAGTTAGGCACTGCGTGTTTTAAAAATTCTTGCGGCACGCTGGTTGAGAATCGCTGCTTGAGACGACTGGATTCTCCATGAGGCCTGGATCCTTCATCTGGTCAAGTCACTTAATTTCTGGGCTTCATTTGCCTCATTTCCTCATTTTTTGAGTCCCTGAGATTCAATGATTCTCTGCTTTGCTTTTTTGTGTGTTTTCGGGTTTTTCCAGGGAGGGTGCACGAACCTATCATGCTTAGGAAGCTGTGCTTGGGAGGTGTATCAATCACCTTCGGTCATTACTCCTTTTGGTCAGCTAAAAGCAGATTTTTTTTCTGAGTTTTTAAGGTCACATTTCTTTGATGCTGAAAAATATGAGCAGGCTTACACAGATTGCCAGTTATTCCTGTAGATTTAAAAGTATTAAGTGACATACGAATGGAGATGTTATATGATATATATGTGTGTGTCTGTGGGGACCTCTCTGGGTTTTAAAAAGAGGAGAGTAGGGTTTAAGACAATAAAAGTGATGATGGATATATGGTCAATCTACCCTGTTAGTAAAACAAAACAATAAATCAATCCATGTGGTTAGTATAAGCTATGTATCTAGGAATTGAATAGCTCATCTATAGGAATAATGCAGAGAAACAAGCAAAGTAAGTAAATAAATTTAAGATGTGACACAGTGACCAGTTTCAATGGGCTATTTAAAGTCGATCTAGATTTTGTCATGTTCTTTCTGTGAAGAGAGGCTGAATCCACCATCTTCACAGACATGGCATCTTAATTATACCCAACTCTTTGCAACTGAGATTTTAATCATTCAAAAAATATTCCACAGAATTGTAACAAGACTTACTCAGTGTATATGTAAATATTGTGATGAAACTGAAAAGTCCACAAACTAGTTCTTCCCATTATTTTTCTCCCTGTGTTCCCATGGGATGGGGCTGTGAGGGGCTATAATGTCCCAGAGATGTGCTTCTGCCCCTTCTGGCCCCATCACAGGAGCTTCCCTCGAGAGGCCCCTGCTCTGTGGTCCATGTGCTATGAAGCCAGCCTCAGAGCGGAGGGGAAGCAGGCAGCCCAGAGGAAGGCAGCATTCTACGCAAAAACACAGGACGGGAGAAGTAAGAGGATCCCTGTCTGCCAGGCAATCTGCCCTCCAGTCCCCGGAGAACCAGATTCTCACACTGCCCCAGGGTATAGAAGCTCATGAGGATGTCCGTCCATCCCTTGCCAGACATCTAGAACTTTCCAGAGGATGGTGGCAAACATGAACAGCAGGACAGATCCATCTACGTTGGTTCTCTAAAACCCGTGCTCAGAGGAGTTCATCATCGATCAGACAGAAAATCGATTAATCCAGGGTCACCGACATAAATCCCCTCGTCATTCTTCGACCTTCACAACTGATTATCCTCCATGACCCAAGCCACACACTGGAATTCAAGGTCCTGCCCTCGATACGGTGACCAGAACAGCCCTGACCTCATTTTAGTACTTGCTTCTGATAGCTTCATGACCCACTCCATCCCCAAATCCTCATCTCTCCTTCTCAGCCCCTTATCTCTTCATCAAAACTCCCATTTCCCCAGGAGAGCCCATGTTAGCCAGGCGATCAGAGATGAGCAGGTCAATTAGACTAAGTTTAGTTTACATTAAATTAAATACATGTGGATCATCTACTTTATCTCAGCCAGAAAAATGCATTATGTTATGAAATCCTCAGTTGTTGTATTTTTTTTTTAACTGATGAATTCATTTGTTAATTTAGAGTCTGCATTCGGGGGCCAGGACATCCTCAAATCATACCATCGCCAATAGCTTGCTGTGTGGCCGCAGCGTCAAATTTAGGTCCACCGAGGTTAGGATCCTAATCAAGTTATCTCAGGCCTCTGTCCTAACCTTGGTTTTCAAGATTATAAACAACTGATGATAGGATTAAAGGAATTGAACTAAAAGTGTCGTTTTACTTATTTGTTTCTCTATGTTCAACCTAGAGACAAACCATCCAATTTCTTACTACTCTGAGAAATAACTCAGGAGATACACATTTTACACACTGAAACCTGACATCTGGAGATTATAAGAACTAATATCACCAAAGCAGAACATTTTTTAAAGTAAAAAAATTAATTTTAATGGAAAAATGGAAAAATTAATCGGATAGGGTTGCATACTGGAAGATCAAATATATGTAGGCCACTCCCTGCCCAGGTAGACAGTAGTCCTTCATTCTTAATTCAATATGCCCAAAGTTAATGTTTTGTATTATATATAGTAAAACCTTGTAAGAAAATAGCAACCTATAACATAATTTACTTTGCAGAGGCATGTTTCACAAATCTGGTGCATCAAAATTTACAGATTATATGAACTGAAATACAGGCAGGTGAAGACTGTGTTCCAGGTAGGTCATGGGATAGGACAAAGGAGAGGCAACATGGAGGTGTCTGTAGAAGCTACCAGATTAAATTCAATGGAGGGAAAACCATTCTCTGACCAAAAAAAAGAGGAAGGATTAAACGTGATGACCTCTAGATTTCTACACCATGGCGCTATGGTTCTTTTAGCACTAAGACTATAGGCTTCTAAAACTGATGAAATGATAGAAATAACAAGACGGAATCCTCTGTGTATAGAGGTAGAAATAAATAAAATAAACACAAGAGATTGCATGAGAATGCACCCAACATTATGAATAACAGAACAATGAAAGTCCAAATGATGATGTCTTACATAGAAATATGTATTCTGTTACAGGTGGGATCGTTCAAGGATTATTTTCAATGGGAAGTACTAGGAAGTCAACCTTTTCATTTATCAGTGTGTTTTTATGTCTTTGTATTGACATGTGAAGGAAAATCCAGTACCAACAAACCAGAAGGGAATACTAAGGGTTTGAAGCATTTTTTTTTTTAGGAGCAATAGCATAACAGCTGCTCTGGTTCAGTTTATCTTTGCAGTGTTATTTTTTTTTTACTATAACAGCAAATAAGGTGAACACCCAACGAAAATTATGCAGCACTGCCAGAGAAAATTCAAACCTGCAAGGATTTGTGTGTTTGGACAATTTAACAATAGGTTTGTTTTTTTTTTTTTTCCATATTGTGTCTCTTGCCTGGAATACAAAGCCCTTGTTGATGCCTCAGATTGTTAAGAATCACAAAGAAATTGAACAAGTCGACACAGCCAAAGAACTTGGTCAAGCAAAACAGGCTCTCCAGGCGGCCTTGCTGCCCTTCAACGCTGCCCAGATCTGCAATTCGGGAAATGCTGTAAACGTTACCGTCACTCAAAATGCTCAACCCCTGAATAAGCGGCATGAAGGGACTGCAGTGTTAAGAGGGACACGTGCTGAGCAGAACAGGCTGGAGCAAAGGGCAGCTGAATTCACAGGAAGGCCAAAGAGCAGAACAGAGAGGCCCTGCTCTCTCTGAAGCAAAGCCAGACTCCCATGGCTGTGTCTGGAGTGTCCCTCTGACCACACTGCCTGCTGGTCCTGGGCTTTCCTGACCCCCACTGAAAGCAGGAGGTCACTTGTGGCCACAGCTGCAGACACAGGACCTTCCCCTAATTGGCATCTCCTCTGTAGCAAGTTATCAGGATACCAAAGTAGACTGTCTAGATGTTTTAAGTCCAACTGTAATTTAGGACAGACAGTGACAGATTTGCTTACAAATTATCTAATAATCAAGAAACGCCATCAGAATTGGGCTTCATGCGGGCCAGTAACATCTGTATCATTCTGTCAAGAGGCATGACAGAAAAAGGAAATAGGAGAATTTATATTTTTGGTACCGATGAGTTATAATTTAGAAAGCACTTTTTCATGGCTTTTAAGTAAATTTTATTTGAGTTAATGAAAACAAATATGAAGCCTATAATAATCATAATTAAAATCAGGTTTTTTAAGGTGATGATATTTAGCTTTTTTAACTATTTCATTGTTTTCTTAGCTATTTGTACGTACACTTGTTGCATGTGATTCACTCTGGTATTTTCCTCTTCTGCCTGTACTATTCTATCTGGCACCTCCAAAGAACAAATAGCAAAGGAATAGTCTCTACCGAAAAAGATAACTGAATTCACTACAATTATCGAAGGCAATAATCACCCAACTACTTTGTCCCATGTAATTTTCTTTCCCTTCTTAGTTATTGTTTGCCTGCAAAGGTTACTTGAACATAAGATGAATGTGAACTTGTCTGCCAACAATCAATCAGGACCCTTTTTAATGGAAAACTGCTCAGTACTGCAGAGCACAATGGGAACAAACCCCCAACGGTTCCCTCTTTATGAACATCCACCCAAATGAATTACCCTTAACCTCCTCACCAATTATGTTCCCTGTGAGTCAGTTTTGTCTACAGAGCCCTGAAAGCATTCGGTTCATATTTTATCTAAACCTATATATTCTTCAATTTTCCCAAAATGATTGTTTCTAAAATTGTTCATTATTTTCTTATAATTACATTAAATCTGACTCCACCAAAAAAAAAAATACCTCCTGAAAAATAAATTGAGTCTGGTAGAATGCAGTAAGATGCATGCACTGTATTTTCAAATAGTGCAGGGGTCTTTGGGAAGGTGACTGTTGAGCAAGACTGGGAGGTGGGGAAAACGCTAACTTGTGTGTCTGGGAGAGAGGGCTGCCATGACAGGTCTGGAAGTTCACGGGTTCTCAGTGTCCTCCAGGGCCTGGAAGATGGGGCTGGTCAGGCTGGAGCCGAGCAAAGAAAGGGGGGAAGCGATGTGATGAACAAGAAGGAAATGTGGGCGTGTCTGTGAGTCCCTCTGAACACTCCGGTTTCCATCCTGAGTGAAAGACCTGTGTCAGGATTTTGTGCAGAGGAATGAATGGCGTAATTTAACTTTTACTTAAAAGATAACTCTGGCCGTTGTGTTGCAATTCATTCTTAGCAGGAAAAAAGGCAGAAGCTGGTGAGGCAATGGGACCTACGCTAATGACTCAGGGGTGAAACAGCAGGTCAGACAGGGGTGAGGCAGTGCATGCAGTGAGAACTGCTTGCACTCTGGGTATATTTTCAGGTAGTTTCAACACGATTTCCTTAACAATTAAATGTGGGTGTGAGATAAAGATTGGAGTCAAGGAGGAAACCAAGTTCTTAGGTTGAACAACTGGAAAAACAAAACAGAACTGCCATAATCTGTGAGAAGGAGAGCTGATGATTGGACACCAGTGGGTGGGGCGGGGAAGATCCGCTTCAACCACATAGAAAAAGAAATGGGAGTGTCCGTGATTAATACCATCTCTAGTTCCAAATCTATACCGCCACCCAGGCCTGAATTTGAGCATGTATTTCCAACATCATACTGAATTTTTCTTCCTAGACAATCCACAACCATCTTGAATTCTCTGTATTCAAACAAAGAAAAAATCCAGTACCTAGTCCCTCAAACATATTCCTTCTCTGGTATCTGCAAATCTTTAAAAGGGAGACCAAATGTGTGGTTGTACTAGTGGAATATCTAGACATCACCCTAAACTCCCTCCTCTTCTTAACCACTCACATCCAAATTTTTAAATACCTCCCCAGTCTGGGTCTTTCTCTACATCCATTTTGCTATAGATTAGCGCTGTATTATTTCTCCACTCGCTCACTGCAGCGACCCATTAATACCCCAGCAAACGAGAGCGGCAATGTCATTACCAAGGTTATTCCCTTCGAATTTCGGCTAAAGCACTGGTACCACCTGAAGTCTGTCATGACCCTCGCCCCAGTTTGATCTGAATCCATGCTCCATGTTCCCACAAAACCCAACCGTGTGTCCGCTTAACAGTTTTATGATCCGACATTTAGTATCATATACATGCAAAACGGATCATGCATATCAGCGCTACTAGAATTGACCACACCAGTTCATGGGTTTGAGGTTTGACTGTGAGGTATGATAAGGAAGGTGGGTATAAACAGAAAGAACTAGTGGGTTGGTTGGAAGTAAGAGTTCTAGAAAGCCCCTTCTCTTGTAACTGAGTTCCCAGAGCAGCTGCTGTAGCCCCAGCGGCCACCACCAGCTGCAACTCCCCAGCTCCACGTTCAGGAAGAAACCCACACTGCCTGGTTTTCTCTCACTACATCATACGGATGTCACTGTAGAAAACTATTTCACCCTCACATTTTGTTCCTGATTCTTTCATCCACACAGCATCCCAGCTCTGGTTCCGGATTTGACCTTGGACTGCCTGGCTTAGTCCTTCAGAGCTCTCTGGTCCCCAGATCCCGATCCTCCCCAAACCCCCTCTCTCTCCTCTACAGAGAGAATTGCTCCTCCAGCCACCCCCCTCTTCCCACACTCTCCTCAATTCTGATTGTATTTAAGATAATCAGTGACAACAATTCAAGAAGCTTGGGGTGGGAGATACTAGATTTCATAGTTTAAATATTAGTGCACTGGTTTCTTTTTCTGGTGAAAAAAAACTAGTGGTTAATAAGTAGATTGCAACCGTGTTTTAGTCTACGTTAAAAAAAGCATTTCTACTGTACAGGGTTTATTTGCATTATGACTGAAGGTCATGAAGTTAGTATCAAACTTTTTCTAACGTTAATACGTTGATTATATAAAAAAATAAATGTAAATCTCCAAACAAATTAACTTTTGGAACATAGTCCATGGGAAGCTTAGTGAATGATTAACCAAAGGGGAAATATGCACATGTTCTCTTGCTCATTAAGTACATATTGTTTCTAATTGTAAAATCACACACACACACACACACACACACACACACACACAAATAGTAACTGTGACACTCCAGGGGGAAAGGGGGTGAATTACTTCTTCTTTTTTTAAAAGATTTATTTATTTATTTTTAGAGAGAGAGGAAGGAAGGAGAAATAAAGGGAGAGAAACATCATTGTGTGGTTGCCTCTCACATGCCCCTCACTGGGGACCTGGCCCACAACCCAGGTATGTGCCCTGACTGGGAATCAAACCAGTGACCCTTTGGTTTGCAGGCCTCTGCTCAATCCACTGAGCTACACCAGCCAGGGCTGAATTACTTCTTGATATACAATAAGACCACACATTGGGCATGAGCATGGCCTCGTAAGCTTCTATCATTGCAGATGACACAGATCACACGGAGCAGTGCTAAGGGAAAGCACCTTATTAGTACACACGGTCGCCTGCTAACTTTTGCTTTAAGCTCTATTTATCTCACATGAAACTTTCATTTAATGACATGCATTTCCAACATTAATTCACTTTTATGACATTATGAAGTAGAGCTTTTAATTGGACAGGTGAGATATCTATATTATCTGGAAAAAAAAAGCACTGAACAATTTTAAAACATTGCTTATATAAGACTTCAATTAATCAATTTAAAGTACTGATGGATTGACTTGAAATAAGAGAAAAAACTTTGATAAATTTTATAAGGTATTTTAGATAAACTTAAGCAATTGAAAGAAAAATAGTTTTGAGTGATAGTGTTTTAATAACATGCGTTTATTCCGTTGCCTGCTAGACTGGTATAAAATATATCTCATGCTTCAAGCATGCTTCCTTTTGAGAATTACTGAATCACAGTAAAATTATCATAGCTGATTTGAATTAAGACAACCTCCAATTTACTTTGTATTTGTAATGTATTAAACATTAACCGTTTTACTCTAAAAGTAAATTTTCTATGCTATATTGAACATTGCCAAATTCTCTAAAAACATAACTAAGTAATCATTTGTTCTGCTTTTCCCAGATGCCAAAGAAAAGTTTTTTAACAATGCTCCCTCAAATCACAAGACTTCTCTATTGCCTCACAAGTTAGAAGTTTAATGACAATTACCCTATAACTTGGTTTTGCAAAGATACCGTATTTTAACTCCAAACTACAAATATCACATAAATACACACAAAGACCCAAAATACTGTATTGTAGAATACTAACAATACTTCTTTAGGTGTGTACAAGGCTTTTAATGTATAGTTCTTTCTCCTACTCAGACACACACACTGCTTATCATTTGAAACTCCTAACAACTTTATGAAGAAGACAAAAAGATAAGGAACGTAATCCCCAGAAAACTCAAAGAAAGAAGCGGTCTAGACATAAATCGTCCTTTTACATGTTCTGCAAAACGGTGAGAAGGAAGCTAGAGATAACCAACTGGGAGTCACAAGAAACAAGCAGTGTCCAAAGCCATAAAAAACCAACCCAGTGTGCGAGTCTACACAATAAAGAAGGTAACACACCTGCTTCTTTGGTCAAATGAGAAGGAAATTGAGACGTGACCTACTGATAGCCTTGAAGTTCAAGAGCTGCTGTTCAGGAAATGGAATTCTGCTCTTGTAATCATGCCAAGGGACTGGCTGCAACACAACACTATGAAATCAGCTACAAAATAACTGTATTAGCTGAGTGTTACTACATGGCATAGTAACAAGCAGCCACCTAAATTCATACCTACAGACAGACAGACATGCATTCTTCATACATGCATCTGTATATATGTGCGTACTATCTTCCCCAAATACTTAAATTCATTTGTGCAGGTCCAGGTTTCTTGGAAAGAGCAGTTGGGTGAAGTATGACTAAAATGGCTGTGAGTTAAGATTCTGTTTTTTAGTTTGTGTTTCATAAAGTCTTAGAATGTATATAGTAGGGCAAATGTTATTGCATTTATTTTATCATCAGGGAAAGCAAACCTTAGAAAGAAAAAATGATTCAAGTTACACAGCTATAGGATGCTTGAAATGTCCAATTGGAACTAAATATTAGCTCATCCATTTTAAGGAGAAACTTCATAAAACACTGATATTTAAAGAAGTCCTTTGTGATGAACAGGACAGGTATCACTATTCTTATTCCACTGGAAAGGAAGCTGAAACTCAGAAAGTTTAACTGAGTGTTTAGGAGTCTATGTACAGGTGAAGCAAATCCTAAACTCGTAGCTGGCTGTGTTTCCAATATGCCATATGAAGTGTCAAAACGTACAACGCTACCTTTTATCTAGTGTAGCAGAGGCGGGGTGAAAATATGTCCTTCCCAAAATTACATAAAAATATCTTGGAATTTGAGATCATTTATAGTGTAAATTAATATATTTAAAAAACAAGCATATAAAAAAGTAAAACTATTTAAATTAGACAGAGCACTACTTGTCACCACTGGGGAGGGGGAATTGGGGGGGCAGAGTGGGAGGGAGGTGGGAGAGAGACAGTGACACCACTCTCAACAGTCCTTCCCTGGAGAACTGGGTTAGGGAAGTGCAGGCCTCAATCATTCCTGCTGAATGCCAATTACTACCCTTCAAAAGAAAGGAGTTCCGAAGTGGAAATACTTTATGTAAATCTGTGAAGGGCCTCTCTTCTCTGCCTGCCCACTTTCTTACAAATACACTTAAAAACAGCTTCTTGTATTAAATGACATGTTAAGAATTGCTGAAGAATGAAAAAAAAAATAACAGAAGTTCCACCCTCTAAAGCTCTGTCACTGATGATTGTGTAAACTGCATTGCTTTAACGTTCTTTAAGAAGAGGGATGCAGAAATTCAGATTTCCCAATTTTCCAATTTCCCAGATGTTAATAAAATTTGCTAAAGATAAAAAAGGACCCAAGATACAGTTGTTTGGAAATAGCATTTCTGCCACCTTTCTTTCTCTTAAAAAATTATTTCAGCCCTGGCTGGTGTAGCTCAGTGGATTAAGCATGGACTGTGAACCAAAGGATCACCAGTTCGATTCCCAGTCAGGGCACATGCCTGGGTTGCAGGCTGGATCCCCAGTGGGGGCCACATGACAGGCAAGCACACATTGATGTTTCCCTCTTTCTCTTTCTCCCTCCCTTCTCCTCTCCCTAAATAAATAAATAAATAAATAAAATCTTTTAAAAAATTATTTTAACCCATTGCTTCTACCTGAAATCAAAGGCAGTATACTGTTAAAAAAAAATATTAAGTTTGACTCAAAATACTTTAACTCACTTCTTGACTATGATGTCTACGTGCCTGAATTCCCTCACTGGATTTCATCTCTGTCTGGCTGATTTTAATGAACTCTTGGAAGGTTCAAAGAAGAAGGTGTATAAAAGTGAATAAAAGGTTAAGTAAAGGAGAATTCTGCAAATCAATGACAGTAACTGAAAAGCCATGACCTCTATTTTATATATATTAATTTCAGCACGGGAAGGTTTTTAGTGTAGGAAATTTTCTGTATTACCTTTTTCCAAAAAAGGACAGAAATATAGTTACTTCATTTCAAATTGCAAGTTCCCTCATTACACGTATATAACTGGTTTGCACCTGTGATTCTGAAAGGTGGATTACATAGCAGATCCTCACGCACGGGTGTCCAGCCTGCGGCCCACGAGCCACATGCATCCCAGGATGGCTACGAATACAGCCCAACACAAAATGTAAATTTACTTAAAACATGATGAGATTTTTTTTTTTTTTGGATTACGTGTCACAATGTATTTAATGTGTGGCCCAAGACAGCTTTTCTCCCAGTATGGCCCAGAGATGCCAAAAGGTGGGACACCTCTGGAATGTATCAGTGCACTCTCATCCAAAAAATAAACATGAGACACCAATTCTCACTTCTCTCTCCCACTCCCAGCATGGGTCCCCTCATGTAAGAAGCAGCACAGTAGCCCTTGGACCTTCTCACATTGGCTTTGAGGGACAGGGACATCCCTGCCCACTTAGGCTGAGCTCATTCTCATCAGAGATGATCACAGGTCTTAGGTGAAGGCAGGCCTGTCCCAGAGGAGGTTCGAGGGGTTGTCCCCAGGGGCTGGCAGCTTCTGTGTTCTAGGATGACAGATATGGAAGAAAGGAATTCTGTTTTTGTAATAACGCTAGCCTTTTGGAATTACTTATCTTTTTATCTCCCTTCTTCTTAACCTCTTCTCCTCATTGCCAAATGTCTGACAGCACATTCTGCAAATTTTCCCAAGCCTCGATGATCGGTCCATGACTTGAATTCGATTCAGTTTATTTCTTTACAAGGATCTGTTGTTTGTACGAGTGGCCAGGACACTCCTAGATGCCAGGAATAAACTGTGATGGGAGGGAAAAACACTCCCTGGCTCCTGTGATTTAGTCTTTAGTTAAATTAGATCTTTGAGTGCTTCTTGCCCTGAGACATCACTGAAATTTGGGACACCATCTGCAGAGTGCTTGGGGGGGGAGTCAATTTAGATTTAAATGCCTTAAGCAGTAAGATTACTATCCGTGATTTTAAAATAAATGTACTTACACTATACTTCGCCCCAGCTCCAAGGAAGCATAGGGCATAATGGAGAGTCTAGTTTCCAAGGTTAGCCATGTATGCGTTCAAACTTCAACCACACAGGAGCTCTGTGTCTTTTGACAAATTACTCAACCTTTCAAAGCCTCAGTTTCCTCATCTATATGAGGAAAGTACTCAATGGTACCTACGATAAAAATCTGCTGTGCAACCAAAAGAATTTACATCTACGTGTGGTCTCAGGAACAATATTTGATATTTGATGTTTTATAAATATCACCTGCTCCTGTGATTACAAACACAACAAGTGAGAGTAGCGGGCAAAGCGACAGGATACAATTTTATTTTGATCTGCAGGCCACTTGGATAGGGAACTCCCTGAAGGTAATACAGATCCTTCAGCTTTGGCTCTGGAGGGGTGGAACGCCTTCTTCCCAGGTACTTTCGGTCCCTAGATGCTTTTTACCAGGTGCAGAGCAACAGTGCAAAGGATGTCAAATATCCCTCGGGAAGACCCCAGTAGTGCTCAGTGAATTGATGAGGCAGCTCCAATGCCACCTCAGAGCTGTCAGCAGGATGCCCACATTCCTGGCCACAGGCAGGTGTCTTCTCTCTGCGGGGCAGTGGAAGGCTGGGAGCAGTCCACGCGCCGTGATGGAAGCGTGGATCAGCCCCCTTAGCCCACGAGCACTGTCCGAATCCAGCTTGTTACCTGAAACCCGGGACTGTCTTCCCTGTTGGTATGTGAGGAATGCCCAAGAGCCTAAAGGTAGACCCCACTGCCTGTTTCACCTCATCGTTGCCTGTGCTATTGCAAAAGAACAAGTTTTATTCTCACTCGAGTCTTTACTCTGGTGCACGCGAGGAAACCAATCCTTGAATCAATGAAAAGAAAGTCAGTCTTAAATAGGTGTCCAGATGTGTGTCTGGAACTAGGTAGAGTGAATTTAGTGCAAGACTGAAAAACCACTGAACAATGAAAAAGAAGAGACCCCTCCAAACCACGTTTACATCACTATATTGCATCGCAGAAGTAATTGTGGGCTTTACTGTGTTGGGAGCTCGGCCATCACCCCATTCTTTGTCCAGAACACCCATTGTGAACTCAGAGTAGAGCCACTTGAGGAAGGTTACAAGGCCCCTTTTCAATCACAGTCTGTACAGACTGACATTTTGTGCTGCAAACAGGAAGTGAAACAAGGAGGCAAAATGAAAATGGATCATCAGTGATTTCCAAATTGCTTCTTTTGTAAAAAGAATGTCTTACCCAAAAGGTGGGCTGAACTGACGAGGTAGAGCAGCCAATAAGATAAAACTGGACGTGCAATAATCGGCTTCTTTGCAAGTAGCCACAGAAAATATACTTGTGGACACATGAAAACATTCTGATACATTCTGATAATAGAGATTACGGCTGCTATGGTTTATGCACGTGGCAATGGACTCACACGATGCTTCTACATCAAGCGAGAGAGACCAACCATAAGGAACTAACTTCAAAGTACAGTGTCTTTTAGGCCTCCAAAGCAATAAAGACCCAGACACTTATTTCCCCTGTAATATCTTTGTTCTGCGCAATTTAGAATGTAGTTTCTCTCCTTCATTAGGCACTCCACGTGAGACAGGCTAAATCAGAGGCTACGGATTCCGAGACGTCTTTGTACTGGTAGCCTCAGATGTTTAGAGCACTTTCTCCACCAGCGGTTTCCTCAGCCATATGCTACCCAATCCACTTGTGTTTTAGCAGCTGTGCTGCAGTTTCCACTTTCTAACAGTCTGGCTACATTTTCCGAAGAAACAACAACCCAGTCAGATGTTCCCAAGTTCCAAGGTCGGTATGGTAAGTTTGACCCCATCCCCTAAAATGTGCTTGCGTGCGTATCCCAGTCCATACTAAAAAGCACTTCCTTATATCCTAGCTCATCAGAGCTCTGGCCTGAAAATGTCACCATACTTAATTATTTTTAGCTAATAATGTCATGAAAATAGTAAAATTTTAAGACCATATATTATAAAATTTTTATCATGAAGAAACACTGAAATAAATAGCAAAATAAAATGGACGGCATTAAGCATTTCCCTAATTTCTGAAATGGGAATAAGAATAAAATTCCACTCAGTGTTACTATGTATGATGAAGACAGATATGAAATGCATAAAACCATGCAAAGCAAAAGGTCCAAGATTAGCTATGCCAGAAAGAACTGATGAACATATTTTGGTTTTGATCAGATTTATTGTGTGTGAAGTTGTGCCACAGAAAAAGTCGGGTAATAAATCATAAAATGTATATTTTTATGTTGAAATATTGAGGCATAGGACTTGGTATTTATAGGAAAATTTCTTGGGAGTAAGCAATAGGAAGGTTTAAGATCTTGAACAGTAACAGAATGAATCATCTATAGACAGAGTAGGGAGATATTTTCATTAGAAAATATTCATCACCAAGCCCAACCCAGGAGAAATTTTCTATCACATGGCCTACGTGGCAATCCCTTCATAAGCTCTGAGCTAATAATTTAAATTAGGCAATAATGTTCAAATGAAAGCTCTAGATCAGCAATTTGCAACCTTTTTAATCTCGTGGCACACATAATTACTAAAATTCTGCAGCACAACAAAAAAATATATATTTTTGCTGATCTGACAAAAAAGATAGGTATAATTTTGATTCGGTCACACCAGGTGGCTCTTGTGTTGGCGGTTGTCATTTCTGTATTTGACAGTCTAAGGAAAAATAGGTCAGTGCCCCTGACTGAATAGTCAGGTACGGCACGTTTTAAACATTCTTGCAGCACATCAGCTGAAAATCGCTGCTGTACATCACTGTTCTCACAATGGAAAAGAGATTACCTTCTAAAGTCAGCACTATCAACATTACTATTCAATATTAGAGATATTAACCAAAGCAATTAAATAAGAAAAAACAAATATAATTGGAAAGAAGAGCCTAATCATCTTTATTTATAGGTGACAGAGTAACAGACCTAAATCTATTACTTTTGTCTATAAAAACAGTAACCGTTCAATATCATCAAGTGAACCTCCTGAGAGCATGAAAACAAACCCCAAGAATATAAACAACAGACGAGGAAGAGTATTCTCTGCGTCATTATTGGAAATGGCAAAGCACTGGAAACACATCAAGTGTCTATTAATAAAGGACTGTTTGAACAAACTATGGAACAGTTACAAAGTGGAAAACTACGAAAGCCTAAAACAGAAAGAGGCAGAAAACCTATGTACAAATATAGGCACATCTCCAGGATAAGTTACAAAATCAAAATGCAGAACAGAGTACACAGTGCTGATTTTCGTTCATGTTAGGAAGTAAAATAGGAATGCACACACATGTACACATGTGTATACTTAATTTTCCAAAAAGTAACATTGGAAGGGTATACCAAAAACTAAGAACATGCAAGAAAGCTGGGTTTTCTCTGAATGTACCTTTCAAATGGTTTTGACATTTCAGTTAAATATTTTATATGTTTTTAAAAATCAAAATATGAAACAGGAAAGTCTTTTAGTCATTTCCCATCTGTAAATTCCAGTGGTTAGTTTAAGGTGTCCTAACTATACACTTAAAATAAATCATGAATCTAACCCTTCAAGGAACAGAGGTAGGAAAGCTACTTTCGAACATGCCAAGCTGGTGCAGACAGTTGGAGAGCAGGACGTCCATGGCATGCGGCAACTTTAAACAATAAGATATGTTTTTATTAAGAAGTAAAACATTGCCTATTTGTCATTCTGATTTCTCATAAAGCATTAAAATTATTGTGGTATATTTTACAAGTGGTAAGATTCAAATATGTTAAATAGCCAGTTAGACGCATTTTTAAAAATACATTCACCCCAGTAGCCATCCACCAAATGCTGTATAACAGAATATGTTAATTACCCTCTAATTTCCTTCATTAAATAGCACTTCCCCAAAGCAAGCCCATTTCTATTATCATATATCAGAGTTTCCTCTTCTTGAACTTCACATACATGTTGATGTGGTTCATGTCTGGTTGTTTTTGCTCACATAATGATATTTAATATTAATCTGCGCTGTTGTGTACATCAGGAAATGTGGTTTATAAAGCTGAATAGTATTCCTTTTTATTAACATAGCAATCTATGGTTATCCATTCTACCACTGGTAGAATTTTGGGTAGCTTCTAATTTCTGGCTCTCTGAAAACAGTTGTCATGAACGTATTTTTACATGTCTTTTTGCGAACTTGTGTTTTCGTTTCTACGGAGTAAACACTTAGAAGTGAAATTGATAGAGGGTTGAAGGGGACAAACTTCCATTTATGAGATAAATGAGTTCTGGGGATCTAACGTACAGCTTGGAGTCCATCCTTAACGATACCACATACCTAAAGTTGCTAAGAAAGGAGATCTTAAATGTTCTTGCCACAGAAACAAAACAGAGTAGCTACAGGAAGTATTGGATGTGTCGGCCTTACTGTGGAAATCATTTTGCAGTATAGACGTCTATCAAGTCTTCGTGTAGATCTTACACGTATACGGTGCCACATGTAAATGATATGTTGGGGGGAAGTGGTGACAAAAGAAGAATTACACAGCAATTTTAGCAATTCTAGGGCGTGGCTGCATTTCCTATTTGTTTTGATTTACATATAACTAATGACATTATATTGAACACTTTTTTGTGCTTACTGGCCATCTGTTAATCTTTATAAACTGTCAAAGTCTTTTGCTCAACTTAATTGTATTGTCCTTTTAAAATTGATTTGTAGTTCTTTACAGAGTCCTGATAAAAGCCCTTTGTCAAATAGGCGTAATGTGAAAATTTTCTGCCATGGCTTACCTTTTTTATTCTCTTAATGGATTTCTCTGAAAAGTAGAGGTGTTTTTTGTTTGTTTGGTTTTGTTTAATGAAATCCAATTTATCTTGTTTTTATCCATTATGGCTAATGCTATTTGAGCATTTGCTATGAAATCTTAGACTGGCTCAAGTCCCAGAAAATATTTGCCAGGATTTTCTTCTAGAGACTGTTGAGCTTAAGATTTTATATTTGGTCTATGTGCCATCAAGAATTAATTTTTTCTGTATGGCATGAGATAAGGATAAACTGCTTTTTAAAAAATATATAGATATCTAGTTCTATAGGTCCAGAGGTTGAAACGATTTTCCTTTCCCCATTCCCCAAATCACACTTGGGCCTTGTTGAAAGGCAATGGAGCACATGTGTGGGGGTCTAATTCTGGACCCTATTCTGTTGTTTTGGTCTGTTTTTTCATCCTACAGCTAGTCCGTGCTGGACTCATTACTGTGGCTGTACAGTGAGCCCGACACGATGCAACACAGTGGGCAGCCGCCTTCCACCCAGGATTGTCAGCAAACTTAGACGGAAAATGTTCTCTCTGTCCAGTTTCAAGCTTCTCGAATATAAACTCGAATGGCCATGAAGTGACACAGATGAGGGAACTGGATGGGATAATGAATGAGAACAATGCATTTAGAGACGAATGGATCTAAACTTAAATCCTATCACACAGAAAAGATTTGTATGCCCTTCAAATGTCATCTTCCTCACCTAATAACATAGGGATCGTATTACCTATCTCCAAAAATTGTGGTGTAGTTAATATCACGTGTATAAGAGGGAGATCCCCCCAAAACAGAATTTATTTATTAAAAAATTGTGTATTTTTTCTTACATGTTTAAACTTCAGTTTACCTTCAAAATACTCTCCGTTTGATCCAATACACCTATTGAGATTCTTTTCCACTGGTGAAAACCATTTCTAAACTCGTTGATTTTGATGCCTTTTAGTGCTTCTGCCATTTTTTGTTTTACCTCTTCCACATTGGGGAAACAATAAGTTGTTTGGGGTGAGATCAGGTGAATAGGGAGGGTGGGGCAGGGGTTCTCATGCTGTTTTGGGTCAAAAACTGCTGAACACTCAACTCAGCATGGTGTGGGCAGGTGCGCTCGTAAATCATCCATCGTGAAATGGTCGAGCACGTTGCCTCTTCAAAAGAAAATTCACTGAAGCAAAACGCAGCCTCTCACAGCACCACCAGCTGGTACACTGATACAGTTGGGTTCCTAGAACACTCCCCTAGCGGGGGAAGCCTGTACTATAAGGACCCCACCCTCCAGAAGATAATTCCAGTTTTTTGGGGGGGTCCCTCCTTGTAAAGTACCCAATGAAGTATCTGACACATATGAAGTAAACCTAGAATAACATAGCTAGCTATGCAAACTATGTTCAGAGGAACTGAGAGCAAGGGATTCTCTGTAGAAATACAAAACATGGAGACAATTTTGAGTGGCTGGCCTATTATTTTTTGCATTTTGTTGTCATTAGCAGTCTTTCTCTACATATTATCAATAATTTAAAATGCACTATTTTATCCTGTTTATGATAGAGTACATCCTTAGACATGACCAATTATCAGTTGCTTTCATAACATATATAATAATGGTACATATTCATTGTTTTTGAATCATGTTGACAAAAGAACAGAACTTCACTCTTTGTACGCATACCTTTGAAAAGTCTTCCCTTCAGTTCTGAGTTCCCCAGCAAATAAAGTGAAAGAAACATGCAACGTTACTCAGAGCATTTTCCCAATAGATTTACTCTTTCATTACTACGTAATTCACCCCACACGGAGAACTCTATTGTGAATTCTTTTGCAGGCAGCAAATTAAACATTTGACTTGCAGACTGTTATGTTTCTGTGAAAGTGACTAGCATATCGTTAGAAAATAGGGAAGCAATATTGGGAGTAATGAAGGGTTTTCAGAGAAGTTTTTCTGCAGGAAACCAGAAGATTTGCCCTAGGAGAAAACACTCTATATTTGAATGGCCTCACCATAATTTCTAGTGCAAAATCCATCAAAATCTAATAGAGTCACTTCATTAGCATGATCATCACCTTATTAATAATTTACTGGTCGGCGAAGGTAGTGATGGGATTATAATGCATCATTTTAAGCATAAAAGAACATTATTGTGATGATCGTTAAGGTGAGCACTTCAGAAGTCAGTTCTGTAGTAAACAACTTTGGTATCTTTAAAAAATAGAACTAGGCATCCTCCTGTTCTTTAATACACCATCATTCCACAACACCGGATGTTTTTCTAGGAGTTTGCAACTCATACCTAAAAGGGCTTATGGGCAACCATTTTGATATCCTGAAAATAATGCAAATATATTTTCCTGATCAAAAGAAAAATCTATATTTAAGAAAAGTTTATACTATGACCTAGTTTATAGTCAAACAACCAGAAAGGAACAAAATCAGCATCCACATGTGATATAAAAATTTTTGTCCACAGAAAATGAGATTCTCAATGGACATTAGAATATAACGCACATTCACTGAGAATCCAGAGAGTGATTGGTGAAACATGGATGTTACTTGTCTAGAGACAGATAAAAAATACAGACCTGCAGTTCCCAGGTCAATAATTGAAATGCCTGGGGAAAGTGGAAGTGGGCAGACTTCCTACTCTAGTCATCTGCATTACAAAAGCCATTATATCATAGATATGAGTGTCCTTCACCTTCCAATATAAGGCTGCCACAGTTGGAAAAGGCAGGCCTAGCCCAGCTGCCCACCTATAATGGCCTTTTACAAGACATGCTTAGCTGTTTCAATGACTCTCCCCTTAACAGGCTGTACTCCCATTGCTTGGCTCCTATTGGGCTGCACCATCTACCAACTGACCTTCTTACGTGATGAACTAAATCAACAAAAGAGAGTGTGATTCCTTCCTAATTAAACATAATTCAATCCCCAGAGACATGCTCCATTGTTCTAGTGTTTAACCATAGTATTTGACAAAGGAAAGAAAAAAATCTGGATTTTAGCCAAGCAGAAGTTCCAAGCAATCTGAATCACCATGTCTTTGGCAGTATTTTGATGAGAAATGAGGAACAGAAGCTGTCGTTTTCCTAGTTGTTATTTGTTCGAAAGAAAAGCCTGTGTTTAATGGCTATATACTTGTTTATTTGTTATGTAGGAAACTCAAGTTCTTGGAGCCCAACTACAGAAACTGTGTGTTAGCTGAACACAAAGAGTTCATATGCTTTACAAACTATTCACTAACACAATTGCTTGTCCTATAAAAGGAAATATAGGCTATGTGGCCCTTTCATAACCAAGTAAGTTGTGACGCATTTAATAGGCTCTGGACTCTACTTCATCATCAAGAAAACACACAAGAAGACATTTTTCCTTCCTCAGGAAAAGTTTCACGTCTTGCTTAGCTTTAATAAATGTTTAAGGCATTTGCCCAGAAATTTGATGCACCATTTTCAACTGTGGAATCTTTAAAAGCTTTCTAGCTCACCAGTTTTTCAATATTATCTGTCCAATTAATTATTCAGTATCTTATCAGGGTGACCCTGGGGTCTCCACAAAGACACAGCCATATGCTAAAGTGCAGAGAGGTCCACTAAAGAGAAAGAACCCCTTCACAAGGAATAGCTTCAAGGCACATAACTTGGCAAAGGTTAACGAGAACATAGTGTATCAATAGTGAGTGGGTTATATTCTTGAATTACAGGAGTGGGCCAGAGAAAAATCAAAACCAAATTGTGTTGTGTTTATCTCTTACAACAGATTGCAAACTTACTATGTTTGGAGACATACATATTCTATGGCTTCAGTTTATCCCGTTTTATGATAATTGGCTGTTACTGTTTGTTCCTGTAAAATATATTGTCATAATTGTTTAAAATGTGACATAGTCTTAAATTCCCTCTTTAAAATAAAATAAATAAAACCACAAGAAACTTCAAAACAGTCTGATGTGGGGGATATATTTCTTTCAATTAATTACAGTGTCATTGTGCGTACAGATAAATCTGCTGATCTCAAGATGGACAATATTCTTAAATGTTGACTATTTCTAAAATAAAATCTTACCATGTAGAGATTAGCAGTTCTAAATTCTATCTTCACTTTTATTTGCATCAGCAACCATTGAACAACAAATTGCATGATCAGAATCTGATGTGAAACATTAAATTCTGGCCTATACATTGAGGGAGCAATCAATAAACACACACTCGTGGCTGCTTCTGGGAGGGGGTGGGGACCTGCTTTGTTTACCCTGTTTGGATGGTTGGGATTATGTTTAGCTACTTTTAAAAACTGGTAGACCAGCCCAGGCCGGGTGGCTCCACTGGGTGGAGCGTCATCTCATACATCTCATACATTGTGGGTTTGATTCCCGGTCAGGCACATACTTAGGTTGCAGGTTCGATCCCAGTCGGGGTGCATACAGGAGGACTGACTGTATGTTCCTCATTTTTCTCTCACATCAATGCTTCTCTCTCTCTCCCTCTCTCTCTCTCTCTAAAATCAATAAACATATCCTCAAGCATGGATTAAAGAAAAAACTATATCAAAGTACATCAAAGCACCCTATTTTGCAGAACCTGTGAGGTACTTACACATTGGTTTTCAGAAGTGGAAACCAGTCTGGCAGTCTCTTGTCTATAGTATTTATTTCCTACTTCTTGCTAAAAATAGCACTATACTGCTTAGAGACCATGGTCACTGCTAGGTGAGCACAGACACCACGTTTAAGAACCGCTTAACATGCAGAGAACAATTCTTATTTCTCTGTGAAACTCTGTCGGGAAAATAGCACAGACACCATTTTTCTCCCTCTATTCATCCCATAGCAAAGACGCAGAAAGACTCCTGTCCTTTCCTAAGTATGGAACGTCTACCTTTCTCTCAGGTACTGCTGCCAAGGCTTCTACCTGACTGCCCGATATCTATTTTCTTTTCTTCCTCACTATAGCACCCAATTTGGTCTGGGATAGCAAAGCACCCAGCTGAAATCTAGTACCTTCTAGTCTCATAGGGAAATGAGACAGGCCTCGTGGCACTGTTCTGGTCAGAGAGATGTAAACAGAAGTCACTGAGTGAGGTGGTCAGGAACGCCCAACGGGAGACTCAGCTGGGAACTCCTCGCACTCTTTCTCTTGCTCTGATCCTGGACAGGGAGGTTAGAGATGCAGGTGCTTCCTTTCAACCACGAGCAATGAACAACAGCTTCTCAGAGTCTGAGTTTCTAAAACAATGTCAGCATCGCCTACTTGGGGATTTATTGGGTAGGGTCACTGCTTGGGGTTTACTATGACAGACAATCCACACAAATTCTAACATATGAATACAGCTCATCAATTGTCTCCCAGTCCCTGCCTTTCCCCATCCCTGAGGTTTTGATAAATTCATCTGGAGACTTTCAATGGGCCCTTTCCTTCCTTCTGTTAAAGAGGAAACCACAGGCCCAAATGGCTTTATTAGTGCTCAAGACCATAACAGCAAACCTAGGTTTAATGCCTGAGCTGACTGCTGTTTCAACCTCCCCCAGAAACATCATCTTCATCAATTTTCTGATCAACGCCAATGAGCTAATCTGCCATGTGGGCCCCTTCAACCCCCCCCACCCCCCCAGCCCCGTAAGAAGAGACAATCTGGATGATTCAAACGCTTGCCTTTCTCTTTCACCCGAGAGAAATTGACCTGGTCTAAAAATATGAAATCCTATCCTTTCTTTGGACAATAGCTTCCTTGCCCCATCCTCCTTCCTATCAAAACCTTCCACTTTGCACAACCCCAAGGAGCCCCCCTTCAGCTGCAAGATGGGCCGCTGCCTGATTCATGAAATACATAATAAAGCCAATTAGGTCTGCACATTTACCGGGTTGAATTGTATTCAATGGCACTTTAGATCCAAAGCCTTTCATT
The DNA here is from genome assembly GCF_022682495.2 of Desmodus rotundus. Classification (NCBI taxonomy): domain Eukaryota; kingdom Metazoa; phylum Chordata; class Mammalia; order Chiroptera; family Phyllostomidae; genus Desmodus; species Desmodus rotundus. Next base: position 87,426,987 of record NC_071392.1, on the reverse strand, counting down.
CACATTTTCATTTCTTCTCTGGGGTCATACCTGGCCAAGTCTCCCCATTCCACGGCTGCAGTTTTAAGTCAAAAAGTTGTTGAAGGGAAAGACGATGAAAGTAACAGACACAGCAGAAACTTAAAAAAGGATTTGTGAGAGGCAGAAAGAAATAACAAAATTCAAATGAGGTGAATACCTTCACTATATTCCCCTTACAATAAATTAACACAAAAGTATGGGTACAAGTTCAACAAAAGCAAAGTTACGTACCAAGAGTCTTACACGGATGCACACACACACTCACACTCAATCATTCACTAACGCACAGGTGGCAAACCAAGGCCCGCAGGCTGAATCCGGCCCTCCACCTTGTTTTACCCGGCCCGGCACCTTGTTTCTACCCAGTGGCAACACCCAGCACAGGCTTAACTGTTAAGGAGTAGTTACCTTTATACAGCCCTAAAATTACATTCGGCCCTTTGAAGGCAACCTCGAGGCTGATGTGGCCCCTGGTGAAAATGAGTTTGACACCCTTGCACTAACCTCTGAAAAGTTATGTCTGGGACCAGAAAGGAGTACAAGGAAAGCTATTTTCTAATATTTTAATGTGATTTTTTTTAAAAACCCTTGTGTGTAAAAATTTAGACTTCCAGAAAGTGCAACATAACTTTATTTAAAGTAATTACGGTGTAGGTCTCCGGGATTTTAAATAAGACTAGAAACTTGTTTTTGAATGCTCTTATTCACTAAGCAAATTATCTCAGGAAACACATTAGCCAACAATGTCTTTGGGAGATTGAACATTTGTAAACATTTGAAAGTGAATCTTGTAGATCTTCTTCACTTCACTGGAGGAAGAAGCCATCATGCAAGGCATTCTGAGAAGTGTTTCAGATTTATATATTTGGGGGGTTATGTCATTTTGGATAAAAATAAATTTAAACGAGTGACAATCACGAGATTGGACTTAAACCACTGGGAACCCAAATGAGACAGCACAACTTCAGCATGACAAGATTTGGAGATGAGGTTTCTGTCCTCATTCATAAAAAAACCTAAAAGTTTAATAACTCACTCTCTAATTTTAGGCCTGCCATTAACAAAGTACAATGCACCATCTCTGCTTTCTCACTGTGTGACTTTCAGGAGAAAGTGCATTTCAGTTCTTTATTTTCAATGGCCATTAAACTGGTATAATAAAAAGCAAGTAGCATTAGAAGAAAATTTAAAGCTTTCCATTTTTATTCTAAGTAAATCTGAAAGAATATATAAAACAGCAAAATCACGCTCTACTGAGAGTCAAGTAGGACAGTTCTCTGGTGCCATCAAGCAAGAGATTTTTTATAGCGAATCAGAAGAGAAACCCCAATTAGAATAATATGAAGTAAAAGTGTATATAGAATATGCTCAACTTGGGGCATAGTGTTTGTTTTCTGTGCATAAATGGTAGAATTTTTTTTTAAGTAAAAGAGATTAGCTTGGTATGAGCAGACTTCGCTACCTTTAATTTCTGCCTTTCAACTGTTTCCTTGTTTTCTCACAAACCCTCTTCCATTCCCTTGTTAACTGCTATTTCAGCGAACACTTGGTGTTTTCTATCCTCCCCACCCTGTCCTCCCGTAGCCAAAACTGTGTTTGGGACCACCATGCCTGTGTATACAGTTTGCATTTTGCATGAAAGTGCCCAGTTTAGGGGGTGTAGGTGGCAAGTCCCTGGCTGAAATAAGGTCGCCAAGTGCCACAAAGCTGTGAAAGGAAGGTGTCTCCAGAGGAAAGGAAGGAGGCCGGAGAAAGAACCCCTCTGCCCACCCACACCTGAACCTGGGGGCTGAATCTGCCAAAGGCTGGGGCCAACTTTTTCTAATTCGTAGACTTCCTGTAGACTAGAAGCAGCCCTTGTCTTAAGAGTCTCTACTCTCAACTGCAAATATTTCTAACTTTTTTGATGGAGTGCTGAGGATGGACGGCAGCGTCGTGAGGTTTGGGTCAGTAAGGAAGAAACACAGGGGAAATCAGTGTGCGCAGAACTGAGGAAGTACAGAGGAAGGCAGAGCAGCTGTCAGTATCTCTGAACAGGGGCTGGATGCTGAGCCCTGCCTGAGGCCCCCTTTCCCGGCGAACCATACTAGTAAGGAGTACTAACTGGGACACGGTGAGTGCTGGATAATGTCGTCTCAACTTCCTCGGTAACTTCACCTGGAGCTGTACATTACCAGCACTTTTCATTTTCCCACCTACAATGGCACGCATGCCTGACATGAACTTGTAACTTGCAACATTAGTGAAAATGTGACGATGCCTAATAAGTTATGCAATCAAGGGAAAATCAAACTATTTAAGTTCATTAATAGCACTCAAGACCACATTTTCAATGCATGAAAGAAAGCCATGTCGTGTGACAAAAAAAATATTGAAGGCTGTGCTCTTGAAATGTGTAATCTTACACGTAAAAAAAGAATCCCCCCGATGAATCTAGAGTTTGGGGTGATATAATTGTTGTTTTAATATAGAACTCTTACACATAAATGTTAACTTTTTAAGGAAATAAAAATTGTATTGCGCCCAGGGTTTCAAATCAACTTAGCTTGCCTCTGGCCCTCCACAGGGCGGAAGACATCCTTTAAAAATCTCTAGGAGACTTCGGTTGCTTCCAGTATTTGGCTATTGTAAATTGTGCTGCTATGAACATTGGGGTGCACAGATTCTTTTGGATTGGTGTTTCAGTGCCCATCAGCAAACGAGTGGATCCAAAAACTATGGTATATTTACACAATGGAATTCTACGCAGCAGAGAGAAAGAAGGAGCTTATACCCTTTGCAACAGCATGGATGAAACTGGAGAGCATTATGCTAAGTGAAATAAGCCAGGAAGTGAGGGACAAATACCATATGATCTCACCTTTAACTGGAACATAAGCAATAGAAGGAAAAAGCAAACAAAATATAACCAGAGACATTGAAGTTAAGAACAATGTAACAATAGCAAGGGCGGGGGTGGGGGGTGGGGGCGGGGACAGTGGGTAGAGGGGATTACAGGAACTACTATAAAGGACACATGAACAAATCCAAGGGGGAGGGTGGAGAGGGGGGAGGGAAGTGGGTTCACCTGGGGTGGGGTGAAGGGATGGGGGAAAAGGCATACAACTGTAATTAAATAACAATAAATAAATTAAAAAAAAAAAAAAATCTCTAGGAGAGCCACCCCACGGAACAGAGATGCTGGGTGGAGTAACCCTACGTTCCATTTCAAACTGACAGGGAGCCGCGGCCCTTTGCATTGGGAACTAACCCCTTCAATTAAAGAAAGATGGTGTCAGAGCGGTCTATGCCTCGGGCTGAAGCTGAGACACCAGTACACAGAAGGGAAACGGTAAAGGGATGGCAGTTCCTAAGCAATGCTTCTTTCTTGTTTTTATTCTATGTTTTCCCTTTTCATTGAATTTATTGGGATGACATGGGGTAACAAAATTGTAGAGGTGTCAGGTGCACAATTCCACGACACGCCATCTGAACGGTGTTTTCAACAGCCCCTGTCAAGTCTTGGTCCAGCACCATTCCCCCCCAACCCTCCTCGTCCTCCCTCCACCCCCTCGCCCTCCCCACAATCACCACACTGTTGCCCATGTCTGTGAGTTTTTTTAATCTTTTCTTTCTTTTTTGCTCAATCTCTCTGCCCCCCAACCCAGCCCCCAACCCCCCTCGACAGCTGTCAGCCTGCTCTCTGTCTACGAGGCTGTCTCTCTTCTGCTTGTTAGTTCATGCTTCTTAACCTTATCAAATCCAGGGCCTCCTTTGTATGAATATTTAATTCTCATGTTATAAACCTGAACTAAAAGTTCATTCCAATATAATCTATGCAGAAAATGTATACATAAATCACTTTAATATAAAAAGGAGTGGGATTGATAGTGACACTCTATATTTCAATACGGAGGTAGCCAAGGACTCCACTCTGGAACATGGACTAGTCAGATGTGTTCCTTCTGTCCAGAATCACCATGAACATGTAATGCAGATGGACACTAATGTGCTGTACCTGCCACTCAGATACCACAAGCTGCATGGTTTGTGGTTTTCCAAAACAGTTCCAGATTCAAACAAGTGATCTGAAAACATACAGTTTCCTCCCTTTACATGGTACATAGTTGTATTTGGAAAATGAGTCCATATGAAACTTTGTAATATGCCTTAAAGTCCAGTTAGGTCCCAGATTCAGATATATCTGAAGAGATTTTTTTTTTTATTTGCTTGAACCTGACAGGCACTGGGTGGCGGGGAACTCTCTGCACGGCAGGCCCCACACGCGAGCTGCAGCTGTCAGGCAGTCCTCACCCCGATGCTCTTCATGTCGCAGGCAGCAACCAAGAAAAACGCCACGGCAAACTCCCCCAATGCTCCCAGTGGTTCCGCTTTCTGTGAGACTCTCTTGGTCGAGGGAAGGAGAAGAGAGCACCAACCCCCCTTTCAATTCCTCACAGTTACTGCTGACGTACAGACTGAACTACAGGAAGAGGCCTTACCATCGGAACGTGGCTTGCCCCTGCCAAAGGTTGGAATCACAGCTTTTATCAAATAGGCAAGGCATGTGTTATGGGAGATGCCACAGGTCCTTCAAACTTCCCAGCCTCGAATTCAAACACCCATGGGAATGCAGATTGTCATTGGTAGGAACAATGAAGTTAATAAACGAGAATCGTATTTCAATACTTTGTCCTACTACCCACCTAGTTACTTCCCAGAGCTCAGTGACACGGTGCTGAGACTCCGGTCACCACAGATATTAGACACTTCAAGACAGAGAAACGAGGTGGTGAGGGAATGGGGTGGGTGTGGCATAGGTAATCATAAGTTATAGATAATTTTACAGATGGCAGAAAGTGGCCACGGGAGGTCCCTTTAGAAACCAGTTTTAAAAGGAGTCAAAAACAAGGAATGGAAGGGAAAGGGAGGTTTGAAAATGCCGAAAGCACATTGGTACATATTGCCGGGAAATGCAGTGCCCCTGTCACTTTTTCTTTGCCAAATCCCCTTCCTGGCAGTTTCCCCTTTTCCGCGCATGAAGGAGGAAGATCACGTCAGTATCTGGAGTCACTGAACAGACGGGGCCCCTGCCATCATCCATCCCGGGACTGCACCAACGCCCTTCTTAGCCTTTCACATCACAGGGGAATGTCTCATTTTCTCCTTTCCAGCTCCTCTGCTGTAGTGAAAGGTCTACAAGCCGAATTTTTGAAATGGACTTTTCTACAGCAATTGGAAAAGTTCAATCTACAGAGGCATACTCTGAGACAAAGCCGGCAGCCAACCAACCAAAGACTGGTAGGCAAGACAGGCGTGAAGGCGTGAAGGGGTTACCCTCCACAGAGCGCTCCTTGCAGCTGGGCAGGCAATCTGGCGGAGGGGCTCGGGCTGAGGCCAGACCTAGCAAGAAAGCCAAATCCCTAAAACCGTGCATCAGTTATGTATCAATTCGACACAAAGATAATAAAAAGTGACATTTACTAAATACCTACATTGAGCCAACTTCAATACGTCATCATTTCTTCTACAGTACACTCGAGGAGGTATTATGTTCCAATGAGAAATAAAAATACAAATGAGAAAACCCACGTTTGCAGACATTAAAAACACTTCTAATTCCACAAACATCTGTACTAGGTCCCTTAGTTGAATCTGGGCGAATACAACATCTATTACATTCTTACAACAAACCAATATTTTTAAAATAACTGACAAACAGGATGGAGGAATGTTCTGATAAAAATGAACAAAACACTCAAATACCACCCACAGAATTCTGGAGAAAAATAATAAAAAGCACAGGAGAAACTCTGGGATATGCAGAGTTTGGTTGAAATGGAAACTTAAGGCATATTCTCACACACACAGAGCTACCACAATCTTTCTAAATGGCTTCAGAAGTCCTTTTAAATTTAAAAGTCAACATTCAAAAGCAAATTCTGACATAAATAGAGTGAAATAGCAAAGTTCGGTGGTCTTTAAGCCATTTAGTGGTGAAAAAGCAGCTCCACAGACATGAATGGTCTATAAAACAATAATTAAAAATGGCACATTTAATACGTTTTTACAGTAACATCCCTAAGTACTCAGGATACCCCTACACGTATTCAGGTCAAGAAGGTGGCGTGGGGTATGCCAGTCACTTACAAATGGGCTTCAATCACTATGTGTCCTAGATGAGAGAGTTTTATTTATGTAGGAATGTCGACTATGTGAGCCACAGATTCCCTAATAAAGCAGGCTGACTGAACTTTGACACACACACACACACACACACACACACGCGCGCGCGCGCGTATCCTAGAGATACTGGGGATTAGATACATGATAAGCCAAACTAAAAATGAACCCCGCGGTCTGGATGTTCAAAAGTTGTATTTCTAGCACGTAGACCACAATTTAATACTTGGGAAGGACACTGTCTGTGCCGTTCAATAACTGAGCTAGTTTCTTGGCTGTTTTCATTGTCTCGTAATTCACAAATTCAATGGCAGCATTAAAAGATCACTTGTATGAACACCACACTGTAGCACATTAAGCTCTCAGTGATAATAACAACAAAACAATAAACACCAAGTCAAGCGACTAAAAATTTTTTGAAATAAAACATGACTATACCTAATAAATTTGTGGTGGGCTACCAACGATTCTGTATTCTTCAGACCTTCTGTACCATTTCAACATTCAATACACAAAATACGTTATGCTTTTCACTGCATAAGGAAAGTTGGAAAATATCATTTCACACTTATTTCCTTGCAGAATTCCCAGAAGAAATATGCCAAAATGACAATGCGACATTTGTCATCAATTTAGAGCTAAAGTTTTACTTACAGTTTTAGAACTTGGGGGTGTTTTTTCTCTTAGGATGCTTTTCTTATGTTATGCCCCACACGAGGCTTTAGCTTCACGATATGTAAAACACAGTCAAACCGGAATTTGACTGAACAATATTTAAATGTAACTTGAAAAAATCCTCACTATTAATATTGCTAAATATGGTACTCATGAAGAAATAACTAGACAGCATTCAGTAATCTTTTAAAGAATTATAATTTTAGGTATAATGTGGTTTTTCTCACTTAATGTTTATAATTTACTTTTAAATTTCAATTTTATTTAAAATTATTTTAAGGTACAATTAAATATTCCTTTCAAAAAAGTAACCTTGGTCCTATCTGTTGGCCAATTACTCAATTTGGAAGTTTGTTTTGCCTATGGTAATCACATACTTATTCCATCAGGAGAAATGGTCATTTTTATCTTAAATCACATGACCACAGCGTTTCTACCTTTAATCGCCCAATGCAGTGCTGAAACACGCCACCTGCCCCTTGTGCTGGGGTTCACATAAACCCCCCAGGGACAGCGAGGGCTACACTGACACATGGCACAGACCAGGTCCCTGGAAAAGCAACGCCCCCCGCCCCACCCACAGACACCAAGTGGTTGGATGTTAAACGGGAACACGGGTGTAGGGAGTGACCGAGTGTCCAGCTCTCAACTGCCTGCACCTGTCCCGGTTTAAAGAGTTCAGACATGCAGACACTCTGAACGCCCCTCGGGCAGCCCCGCCTGCTGAAGCCAACCAAAGCAGACCCAAGGAACCCCAAACGACCCAACTCTGGGTTTCCTTGGTACAACCCTTGGCACCCCCTAAACCACACCAACATCTCCCAAACGTTGAAATGCCTTGAATTGGAACAAGGTGCCATCACACCTATTCTGCCAACTTCCCCGCGGCGATCAGTCCCTGACGTTCAAAGCCTTTTAAGGATAATTTAAGATATAAACTATCCTCACAGACCTGCTTTGTGGTCCCTTGTGAGTTGATTTTACAGCAAAGACTGTCTGTGAGCGCCGTGTTACAACTGAAAAATCACCTTATTGGCATAAATGCCATGTAATTTATAGGAGGATAACAAGAGTATTGGCAGCCATCTGTCATGTCCTCTGTAGCGGTGTCTGCTTCTATCCCATGTAAAAATCACGCTCCCTGACGATTAAGAAGGGCAGAGGGCACACTGACTAATCCCATTCACCCTATTAAACTCTTCTCTATCCATTTACGTGTGCATACAAATATATTTTCCTCCGTATAAGTAGGAATAATATAGAGAAGTATAAATAACAACAAATAGTTATGTTAGCAAATTAACATTTTTAAAATAGGACATTAAACGATAAAAGCTGGAGGTAGTTCTCTGTCAGCAAGCTGAACATCTGCATGACAGTATTAGAATAAAAAGGCGTGCGTCCATACATACTCTATCAAACGTGGAGGCAAGAGTATTTGATACCCGAGGTTAGACTGACTGGAGCAGAACGTCACTGATTTTAAGAAGCATTGTTGGATAGAGCACTGTTTCCGCCCTTGCATCTGTGATACTCTGCAGTAACTTTTCTTAGAAAGCCTCTTTCTGGTAGTTGATCAACTGCGCAGCTAGTTTGTTATTACAGAACACAGCAGATCTCTAGAAAACTGTGTGCCCTGGGACCAGTTACCCCCATGTCTTCCTAGGACTCATTTCCCCTAATCTTTATGACATTACTAATAAGTGACATTAATTGACCACTTGTCATCGGTAGGGCAATTTGTTAAGCATTTTAAATACATAATACTATTTAAACTTCAGTTAACACCCTTGAGACTCTATCCCAAAGTTCCAGTTAGAAAGAAAAGCAAGACTGAGGTCTGGAATGAGCTCTGCCTTCTTTTCTAACGCTGGAGAGTCTCGGAAACTAGAATCATAGATTTTTTAAATTATAATAATTTTAGAGAGAGTCTAGTTCCAATTCCCTAATACTATAAATACAACTAAAACTTAGGCAGATTATATAGTCTTTCCAAGTTTTGGAAAGTTAATTTTCATAAATTAACTCAACGAGTTAGTAGAAGAAACCCAGTATCTAGGTCTCTATGCAAGCTTTTCCTCCAAAACCATATCATAGACTACACTATGGTACCTTCTACTTATATTCGAAAATATTTAATAGAGTGATATGACTACACGTTTTCTTTTCCATTTTCTCTCTTTAAAACCGTGCTTCTCAATTTCAAAATATGCAAGAAATGTTATGGCGTCTTGCATTACAGATTCCAAACTTAAAACCTTGGTACTCACGTGGTTCAAGGACCACTCAGGGCATCGCCGTCTTGGATGCCACGCCACAACTTAGGTCCCACCGAGTCAGAACCTGCCAGGCAGTTCACGTGCCCATGGGCGGGGGAGAAGAGCTGCTCTATCAGGTTCCTACTTCTTCCACACCAGCCTGCTCACCAGCAGCTCCAGCGACGGCCAGTGTTGACCGGCACTCGATGCCCGACAGACACCCACGTCCACATCCAGAACCTCTCGTTGGCCTGTGTCTTAAGTAAACTGGTCATCTACCAAAGAACATACTTTGGTACAGCCTGTAATCTGAGATATAGCTTATAATCTGATACATGGACACTGGCACCTCATGGGTTTGCAGACTATGCTTTATCCTATATATCAAACTTGATAGAGGCCAAGCCTTGATAAATGGGCGATGTTGCAAAGTTAAGCTGCAGAGATCCTGCGAGTGTCAACAATTTATGGCAAGCTTTTATTGCTCTCTGATCCAAGTGGAGTATTACTCAACTTCTGAAATAACCTTATTGCAACACTATATTCCTTAAACACAAACTATGGATATGACACCCATTGTAATAAGAATACAAGGGACTGTTTCTGATAATCCTAGGACTTGCTAGCACTTTATTAACATGTACATTTTTAGAAGAATTCAGCCACTATCCGTCCCAAAGTATGTAGCAACCCAACTAAAATCTTACTAAAATGAGAAAAATTTTGAAGTATAGCCCATGGTAATGCCAAAGGTAAATATTTAAGGGAATGAAGCCATTAGTCACAATTTAAAATACCCACAAATATTCTGTTAACTATTGAGTTATAATATCAATATGATTTTGTTGTGTGAAAGTATGTTATATTTATATTTACTATTATTTGCTTCCTGTAAATTCAGTTATGAACAATACACTGCAATATACATTATTCAGGAAACTGCCTCTCCTAAATATCTGATCTTTTAATAACACATATATAGTGCAAATGATAAAAATTATTTACCTTATTAGAAAAATCATCTGACCTAAATATCATTGAGTTGTTTCAATGATAGTACTGACATTTCTAAAGACTCTGGAATAATCTCTCATGTAGACAATATTATCCAGGAACAAAATAATTTTTTTACATAATAAGGAAACATTCCTTTTTGATACTAAAATTATTTAGGCTGTATGTACTGACTACAATATAATTGTAAAAAATTAAGAAAAATTTCTGGAAATCACATACATACAATATAACTATATATTAAAGCACTTTTAAAGTTCAATTAACACTTCCAGCCCATCCTCAGCAGTTAAAAATTAGACTTTACTGAAAAAATATTTTAGAATTACTATTGTTCAATTGTCCTTAATTTATTTTGGATTTAAAGGTGTTTTTTATTAATGTGTTAAATCATGTATCTAATTTTCAAAGAGAATACAGCATTTAGCTTGTTTATGCCTAATATTCTAGGGTGAGAAAGAACAAGAAGTTATTTGACATAAACTTGTGCTGGATATTATCTCCTATGGTTAATTTTTGTTGTCCGCAGAGATTAGGGGCCAGTGGTCTGTTTCCTCAATCATATAACCAGGGTCCCTTCTACCTTCCTATCTTCATGTTTGGTGGGAAGAGAAGGAAACAAGGAATAATAAGAAAACCAGATCAGCGTCAATGGCCACAGGTACTCAGGGGTACATTTCCCAGCGGCACAAACAGAATGTCATCTTTTTCACTCTCTCTCTGTCACTCTTTTTCCAAAAATAAAAGTTTAAGTTCTGGATATTGAAAAAAAATACTTAAAAATTGAGGAGGGGAAGAAAATGAATGGTTTCTACGTTGGTTGACTATATCCTAAGCCTGTAAGACTCCATGGCAAGGGTTTGGGAATTGTGGAAATACATATCTAACACATTTACTTTGCCAAGCTCAGACAGAAAACGGTAAATGAATTTACCAGCACTGACTCAGGCCGGCTGTGAGGCAGGGCCTGTCTTAGGTCCGGCAGATTGGCCAGCCCCAGGGCTCTGCTGGGCCCCAGGGAGCAGGACGCCATGAATTCACTACGGCGGTGACAGGGTCTTAATGTCTCTAAGTACAATTTTCCAGTGACCAACTTTCTCCGTCGCTTTTATGATTCCATCATTTCTAATTCATACCTTCATTATCTATGTTGCAAAAGGTAATTGTTAACTTTGCCTGGGCCTGGGAAAGGAAATCACATAGCTTTTATTAGAGGTGGTGGCTTATTTTAAAATTTTAATTATAAATGTTTTCAACCTTCCTAGAGATTTTAAAACCCTTCAGGACAGAGCCCCTGCCTGTAAAGATTTTATAATGTGCAGAGCTTACCACAGTGATCTATTTTTAATATATATTCAGATGTTTTCATTAATAATGAATAAATGTCTATAAACAGTATCAGCTGAACCTCCAAAAATCCTGGGCACCGATTTTGGGGGACTTTGAATAACATTCACTGTTTGATGTCCCAGATTTCTAGTTACTTAGATAGTCAAGTTCAAAATGGAAAAATTGTCAAATTTGTTTTTATAGTTTCCATCACATTTCCGAAAACCCGCTTCATACCATCTGCACAAATGGCTGACAAGTTAGAGTAAAATGTTGACATTTTGGGGACTGTCCCTCATACCCTCTAATGCAAAAGTGTTTTTTTCAGAAACATTTGTGAGGTATCTGAAGACCTACTACATTGAAAAATGAGCTCCACTAAAGGCATTACTTTACACTGTTTTAATAATTCCTACCACACTTTTGAATGTGAGTATACTTTTTAAATAAGTGACTCTTCAGTACTAACATCTCTGTGTAGAGCACAGCAATATCAACTACATTGTTACATGGAAATGGCTAGTTACACACTCAGGTAGCACAGGTTATACATGCATTACTTCCTTCAGTGAAGTCTTCATTTATCTGAGCTATAGCGTTGTCTCAGTTTTTGACCACTTACAGGTGGCATTTGGTAGAAATTAGATAACATACCGGTCTTCTCTTTGCTAATTGTTCCAAATATAAGTCTTGGCTTACAACTAAATTATAAAGGCAACGTCCAAAGCAACTACAAATGATTTCACAATATTTTGGGGCTGTAGTCTATTGTTGATCTCACAGAAACTATATCATAAATAATACATTTAAAAATAACAGAATTATTAATTAATCTACCATCCTATGTCAGCATAAAACTAAGTTTCCTCAATGACTCTAGAACATTAGGTCACAGTGATCTCTATTTTTGGAGTTCGAGGATGGGACACCCCTTCCTAGTATAGGAGTATTTATTTCCCACACTAATGATTAGTTTTGACGACAGAGAAATCTCGCTGCAGATAGTAAAGGGAGCTGCAAACTCTGTCATAGAGAAGACATCTAGTATCGGAAACTCATGGATGGTACACACATACATACAAACATGTATGCCACATGAAACACTCACATGCAGTATTCTGAGTTTTGTTTGCTTCATGAAGCCATCCTAACCAAATTTACCATTTTATGTTGACTAACATAGATTACAATTACTTTTAGTTCATATAATCAATAGACAACTACCCAACAACAAAATAAAGCAAAAACAGAAACAGATACAATTTTCCAAAATCTTTAACACACTGAATATACTTTAAAATGGCAATTTTTTTTTGGAAAGTCTCATCCCCACCCTATACCCAAATCTATGCTGTGCATTTTTCATGCAGCAATTTCCATGGTTTTCATTCCACATAGACGACTAGGCAGGAAGTCAAGTCCATCCTTCGAGTAAGGTTTCCTTAATGACGATTTTTAACAGAACAGGTAAAACATCGATTATTCACTAATGAAAGATGCTAAATGTCTTTTGTCTCTATTCCCAGACAGTGCAGATTTAATTTCTCTCATGTTTTCTATCGAAACTTCCCTTTCATTGCATGTCTTAGGGGGGACATTCCAAAGGCACTATCTCCCTCCCCATCAGAGTGAGGCCCTCCTCTGCGGGAGCAGCCCTCCCTCCTCTGCTCTGGCTACTTCCTCCTCACCCTCTGTGTTCCAGCTCACGTGTCCTCACGGAGAGGATCTGCCTAATTGCCCACTGATGAACTTGCCTTTGGATGGGCCGAGAGGATTCAATACTTTTTTATTTAAATTTGATCATGCCTAATAAATAAAGGGGAGATTTAACATAACGTACTAAGAGCAAATGTCACAAAGGAGTTAAGAGAAGTTTGAAATCAGAGTCAGGAAATAATAACTAGAATACTGGGCTTACAGAAGCATATTATTAAATGGCAGATTTTTTTCCTACTAAAATTTTATAAAATATATGTATTACGTGGAAACTTAGAAGGAGTATAATAAATGAAATAATAAGAAATAATGTTAGCTGCAGGCCTAGGTCAGTCATTTCTCCTACACGTGCTGGTCTGCAACGCATGTTTCTGGGTCGTCCCTCAGCCCCTAGCTCTTCGGACAAGTCCAGGGAGCCTGTCACCAGCAAGGTGTGTCTTCCACGTGTGCATCTGCCATTGGACAGTTCAACACGCAGAAACAAGCCCAGCACGAGATGCTCTGAATACTCTAGTTATAGTATCAGTCATACAAACAAACGGACCACAGCTCTGAAAGCCTTCTACGAATACGCTCTATAATGCCAATTGGATAGACAACGCAACGTCATTTTTCTGTACAAGACCCTGAAACCTGTTTCAGAACACGGAAAGGTTATTCTAATTTTACCACCTGTAGCCTAAACAGGGGCGGGAACATCACGTTTTCAGTACCAAAATGTATGTTTTGGGTGGTTATATGATTTTTGTAAATCTAAAATGCCTCAGGTCATTGTATACAATAATTAGGTAACATTAAACCACGTTTTCATAATATGAAGACTCATATTGGAGTAATATTTTCCTAACATACTTTGGGCAAAGAACAGATAATAAATTGAAATTCAATATGTCGTCTTTCACATTAAGCAATAGGTATAAACTACCCTTTAAAATAACTTTAATAGTCCTATTACTTTTGAATGACAACCCTTTGAAATATTTATTTGTTTCATAACTGTTTAATTCATACTGACATAAATTTTAAGGCAGTATTTTTATAACATGAGGGCTACTAGTTACAAAAATATATTGTAACTAATATATTAAAATTACATTACTTCTAAATACAATGCTTTTAGCTAGAAAACCAAATCCAGGAAATCTGTATTTGTTGCTACAACCTCTCTATATGCACAAATGATATAGAGAACTGATTTCGATTCAATTGTATTGATTTAACACTACTTAGGTACCTAGAGACATTGTAGCTAATGTGAAAGTTACAACTAAGTATAAATCACAGTCACTTCTCTTAATGAATATATTAATCTTTGAGATATTATCTATCTATAAGTAGTGAGTAAATATTAAAATTATATTTGACAAGACTTTATCATATATGTCTTTAAATATTTTGTGGCTGTGGTTATTGGAGAAATATTAAGCTTTTAATACCTTAGAAGCTCAACTAGAATTAATGACTAGAATTTACTAGGATGTACATTTCATGTCAGGATAAGGGAGAACTTGATAAAAATAAGAACTGCATAAAAATGAAACTAGTGAGCTTTAAATTTTTTGAGCACCATTATGCTTTATTCCAGCAGAGAGGCAATTCACTAATTGTGTATATGAATTCAATGCAGCCAGTACAGTGCCTCCCATAAGAGAGGGTTGTTAAAGGCGAGTTCCTTTGATACAGCCACACCCTTACGTCTATTAATCTAAGAACAAAATGTAGGCGTTGCCTGTGCAAACTGTGGGCTAAGAGAAAAGGTGGGTAACGTGTATTATGAGCAGGCAGAGCGAGGGCAGGGAATGTAATGGATACAATGTTTAAAACAGCCTGCACTGAACCGGCGGCTTTGAAAAGGTAAAGACTTTATAGGGTGGCGGATATTTTAAGGTTGGGGCGCAGACTGTGCAAAGCTTCAAAAATAGAGATGAAGAAAGTTCATTTGAAAGGTAACCAAATGGCATATGTGACTAGTTTTGTATTTATCAAAGGATATTTCTGGTTGATTAGAAAAAATTAAAATTTCTTGACACTCCCTAACAACTTCCACAATATTGACTAATACGCTAGGTGATTATACACTAAATATATATAATTATCAAGTTTCTCTACAATTACCTCTATCATTTACAGGAGTTTTTGACACCTAAAGCACACTATTTAAAGCACCCATTAGATACAATTATTATTTCATTGACATCTGTCTTTAATTTGCATGAAGAGAATAAGTATTTCATTAAATCAATATGCTTTGAAAACGGTGGGCATGCTCGGCTTTTAAGGCACCTGACCAACCATGTGGCTTAAGTGAAGTACAGAAAAAGCTGCAAAATAGAGCAACGTGAGAAAAGCAATAGAGAAATTTAAGAACTTTCACAGCTTGGTGTCATTATTTCCCTTGAAATGACAAATTAATATCATGTATAAACTATCACAAAAAGTATCTGTTTTCTCCATTAAAAATATATCTATTTCTTGCCTTCCTTCTACTGTCAACAACTTGGCATAATTTCTAACATCATATAATTGCAGGTGATTTGCATTATCTATCATTATTTTATTCCTTGTAACTTCAGAGAGCAAAGAAATTGCTTAGCATCGTCTCAGTATTTTTGCCTGTGATTACACCAAATGGCCACAGGAAGGTGATGGTACCTCCACTCTGCTCCAAAGTTGGAGGCTTGAATCAACAATGAGTTTTTCCCACATCGGCACAGATAAGAGAGAAAACGACATCCCAGAAGGAGAGAACAGAATGTACAGAGGCATAAGAAAAACACGGTTGGAGACAGCGTGTTGCCCTGGAGAAACTGCAAGGATTTCAGTGTGGTTAGGTGACATGAGGTGCAAATGCTGGATTAGGGAGACGTGACCTCAAAGGGACAAGCAAGAACCAGAGGGGAAGAATACTACGACCAGAACCGTGTTAGAGGAAAGTGTTTCTGGCACAGATATTGACGTTAAACTAGAGGGGGATGACTGGAAGCAGGGAGGCATTTTCGAAGCTACTAAATTAATGCCACAAGGGACATGGTGAAAATCATACCCAGAGCGGAGCTGATGGGAATGGAGACTAGCGAAAAGACATAAGAAATAGTCAAGCATTAGAACTGACAAGTATTTTTGAAACAACTGTTTCCCCACTGCCCTTAAAGTAAGTTTTGCCCTCAACAAGACTTTCGAGAAAAGCTTTATGGCTTAGACATTACGTGAAACTGATACTTGAAACAATAGTTCTAGGTTACACTGGTACCACTTTTCAACCTTAGCAATGGCGATAATAGTACCGTTTTGATACAGACTGAAAAATTTCCTTAGGACCAGCTTAAACTAGCTTTTACTTGTATCTGACAAAGCATTTTAATATTTCAACATTAAATATTTACATTGCTTTAAATAAATGTTTTCACCACGTGACTGTTACATGTATGCTAACAGTATGCAAAAGACAGAATTATATTGGCAGATTATTTTATTCTGAAAAGGAGGCACATAAACGACATCATATGTATTCTTATTTAATACTATTATCATTAAAATAAGGTGTAGTTCTCTGTTTAGGTCAAATCTACATTTTTTCTGTTTCCAAATCTAGTTTTTCGGTCATCAGAATATATAACAATTTGATTTAAAAATAAGTAAACAGCCCTGGCTGGTGTAGCTCAGTGGACTGAGCGTGGGCTGCAAGAAAAGGGTCGCGAGTTCAATTCCCAGTCAGGGCGCAGCCTGGGTCCTCAGTGGGAGCCACGTGAGAGGCAACCACACACTGATGTTTCTCTTTCTCTCTTTCTCTCTCCCTTCCCCTCTCTCTAAAAAAAACAAATAAATAAAATCTTTAAAAAAATAAGTAAACAATGAAGAAACATTATAACATTTTTTCCCCTGTAACTCTACACAAGAATCAATTAACGCTGGGTGTCCAACATTTTGGCTTCTCTGGGCTACTACACTGGAAGAAGAAGAGTTGTCTTGGGCCCCACATTAAATACACAAACACTAACGAAAACTGATAAGCAAAAAAAAGGTTTTAAGTAAATTTACGATTTTGTGTTGGGCCCGAATTCATAGCCATCCTGGGTGGTGTGTGCCACCCCCCCACCCCCCACCCCCCCGGGTGTGGGTTGGCACCCCTGGAACACTGCCTAGAAGTAAGCTGAAACTAATGCAGAGAAGTGCAAGTGCAGTGACGTTCTATCTCATACTCGGCCAAGGCCGGGAGAGCGGAGGTGAAGGACAGAGGCTGCGGGAATAGCGCGTACTCAGATCCCAGGCAGAGGCTGATTAACTTCTCTGCCTGAGTTTTCTCATCTGTAAGCTGGGGTGAGGTTGTAAGGAATAAATGAGTTAACACATCTCAAAAGCAGGGCCTGGCCTGGAGTCAACACTCAGCGAATATTAGCTACTCACATCAATTAGCAAAAACCTTTTCAAAGTATAATGACGTCGATTTTTGAGAGGTTCTGGAAAAGGGCATGGATTGTTGGCTGCTGGAAATGTAAGTCATTACACACTGGTGGGACTCAGTGAGGAAGCACATATTAAAAGAAAAAGCAAAATACCCTTTTAAATATTCTTTTCACATGAGAACATCTAATATTAACCAAGCGATTTAAATAACAATGAGTATATTTTATCACTAACAAAACGTTAGCTGAAAAATTTCTGGTACTATACAGGGGAGGGCAAAAGTAGGTTTATAGTAGGTTTATACAGGAAACAGCGCTTACTCTTGTATTATTATTGGTTAATTATTGAATTATTTTCCATATCAACAACATGTTTTATATATAACATCAGCAAAAAATAAACTTGTATCTGAAAGGACAAGGCTAATGAGGTTATATGTGGTTGTGTGGTGTATTGTGTCGAGAAGTTTTTGATACTGTGGCTATATTCAGAGGCACCGAGGGGGGGAAAAAAAAAGGCCATGGTACATCAGCAACACCTGCCTTCCTGGTGGCAACAAACTTACAGGTTTGTAGTTACCGGCACATGGGAAACAAAATAGCCACATCACCTGTTCTCAGACTGGCGGACATTAAAAACAGGAACCTAGGAGCATTCATCCGAAACCTAATGTTCACACATGATTTAGCAGGCATACTGTTTGGTTGCACCAAAAATGTTTCAAATGCTTTATATAAATCCAAAATTTCTGAGTTAACATTTATTAGCAATTTAGTAATTTCATGCAACATAGGCCAATGTTAATGTGTAGTTAGTAAATTTTAAACAAATAATACCCCTAAAATATGCTAATATTTTGCCACGTAACATAATGTAGGTTGAAATTTTTCATATAGTTCTTGTGTTCCTATATTTTGTCCAATATCTGGAAAAGATATATAGAGAGTGTGTAAAGGTAAGTACTTAGAAGTTTTTTTTAATAATTTGATTTCCATTAAAAGGTGACTGCAGAGTAAAATGAGTTACAGAGTGATGTAATTTAGTGAACATACATTTTATGTTAGTTCAAAATAACTTTGAATCCATATGACTTAAAGTTGTCAACAAGTACCTTTTATTTTAGAGGAATATTCTTAGAGGTAAACATATTGTTTGCTTTGGCAAATCGTGGCATCTCACCACCTAATGAGCCATTTTAGGAATTCACAGAGTGTACGTATTTACTTTCTCCGTGTACTCCTTTGGAATAACCCTATAATCCAGTAACAGGATAACATCATAATAGTAATAGAAAATGAGGAGTCAATGCAAAATTTTCCTTTTTACATACTTTTTTTCAACATGATATCAAACGCAGAGACATAAGCAATCTTTGCTGAATGTGACGAAACTTTTACACAACTTGATTCTGATGTGGCTGCACCGCACATCCCAGACGCAGAGAACCTGAGCGCGTGAAGGTTGCCTCTGCACGGCCGTTTCGTCCGATTCACATTCCCAGACAGCAGAGACAGGAGCTCCAGACAGACAAAGCAGAGGAGGGGGGATGCAGCAGTGGAGGGAAGTAGAAACTTGGGGATATTTTTCCTGGTAAAAGTATTCTCAGGACTAATTTTACTTCCTCTCTAAACATGAAAATATTAGAGAATATATCACTATATATGTTTGTGAGCGTATTTCTAACAAACTTAAGTCATAAGGAAAATGTAGAATATGGCCCTTGGGAGTGCTTCTGTATTTCTTTACCATTTTTACAGTGTACCAAAAATATATCTTCAGCAAGCAAACTCAGAGTCAACGAATACATCTTTATTTCCAGATTTCCTACTATCAGGGGAGGTTTAAAAATCTGGAGTGCTACAAAAAAAAATCGGTTACTTCAAGCTGTTGTTATGAATAGTCTACCCCCAAAATGAATAAAGTAAGAATTTAACAAGCTCTTTCTCGACATTTACAGTTGAGGAAATTACCAACGCTGTTTTCAAAGAGCACATGACTCATTTTTTTGAAGAATAATTGACTCAAAACATCTAGAAGGATGAAGAACATGAAGCAACTTCCAGCTCAAAGCATGTCGAATCCACGTGATGCACAGACAGGGTGAACAGAATGTGTTAGCCTTTAAAGTCTGTAATGAAGATGTGTTTAAATCGGTAATGCTATTAATCATCGAGAAAGCAACTGTATTCCAAGTGTTTCTCTGAAATAAATCCTATCACTAACAGGACCATGCAGAAATATGAATGAATGAATGAATGAATGAATGAGAGGATTTACAGGTCATAATTAGAGTAATTTCAATTTCCCAACTGAACATCAGAGAAAAAAGCAACTTTTATATTGCTTATTTTTCAAACATGCTAAAATGTTCCCATGTCCATTTACTTCAGTAGTAACTAAGCTTATTGTTGGTAATTTTAATATCTCTGAGTTTGACAGCGTACAATAACTAGCCCTCTCTTCGCTGCCTGTGTTCTAGGCTAGAAAAGAAGTCACCGGTGGAGAGAAAATAGGACCCCTTACATAATCATTACCGATACGGAGGAATGTGGCTTAAGTATACAGCAACTATTGGAGGCATGAACTTGAGTTCTGAAATTAGTCAGACTTTCTAGCCACAGCCAGAACGGGCTGGAAGGTTCCATATACTATCCCATAAACTCTTGCAGAGACACAGCCTACTCTTAGCTATCTTCCTGCAGCATCCATACCTTCTGCAGGCAGCCTGGAAGGAAGGAGGAGATGCTCAGTGTGCTGGCTATTAATGCTTACCCCAGAGTCACCTACCAGGTAAGTCTCTCTACCTAACATGTGATGAATGAGTACACTGTAGAGAGAGTGGCGGAGAGAGGTGCAAATGGAGTTCCCCCTCATAAAAAGAAACAGGATGGAGAGATTAACGGGCACCTCCACATCCCAACAACATCTTTTGTTGGCCAAAACTGTAACACACGCGTACAGGTTCTACGGACGGCAGGAGATGGAAAGATCCAGTGCTTTCGCCGATCACTGTTGAGAAGCAGTCTATCATTCCGTCCCTATGCTTGCACATTAAAATGGCAAAGTTAGACACATAATTTCTTCCAAAGGCCAAACGTTAAATGATTATAGAAATACACCTTATGCTTCTAATAGCTTTATCTTAAAATACGAATTTCCCTGGAAACACTGAAAGCATTCAATGTCAACTATTGTAATGCAAATATAGCGTTCACTTTTTTTTTAATCTCCACAGCATTCTAGTTTTGATGTTGAAATTATTATGTACTCTGTTGGTGAACTTTGCAAGTAACAATAAATGATAAAGCATGTCTCTAATTGATTACATTTGGCAAATTTTTGAAATTACATGTTTTATTTCTTCAACCTATTAACATTAATCACTACACAGACAACATGAAAATGTTGGTCCTCCATATGTTCAAAATTTGTAAGAAAATCACACACTAGACGAATTAGGAATTTCTGGGCCTAGAATCTCTCTTTACTCTGGGCAGCATTTACAGCAAATTAATGCCTATTTTAAAAAGAGAAGGAAGACAAGGGGGAAACTCTAGTAAATTCCTTTTACGTTCAACCATAGAAAGCACACATCCGACAAGGAGTCTTACTAGTTCTCCCTTTAAAGACTTATTAAGATGTTCTCTGGAAGAATCCACTAATTAACATAAGTGATTTCAAGTCTCAGACAAGTTACAGAACTTCACTTGAAATAGAAAAAATAAATTTGAAATGTGATTTTTACAATATGATGTGCATCGAACAACTCTGATGTTACTTGTCATGTAAAGATGATATACTGTCTGTTTTAAATGGTATTAAGGTTAATAAAAACCTACTTTGAATTTGTGACATATTTTTTACCCAATTTTATCACAGATCTATGTTAAAGGAGTAAAATTTGGACTAAGGTTCCTGTTTCCCAAATATCAGTGCGAAAAATAAAATCAGGATTATGTATTTCTCTCTAATGCATAGTAACAATTTTCTTATTATCGGTTTACATTAAGTAAATAACATACTACCTCTTATCAACCAATGAATTTTGCTGGCCTAGTGCACCTTTTAATTTAAATTCATTTTATTAAGACAATATTATTTTTTGACTTATCACAATTTAAATCCAAATGAAATAATTTAAATTCATTTTATGAGGACTACATTCAAGCTTGATATAAGCCAACAGTATTTGTTTTTATATTTATTATATATTTTATACTTAATTCAGCTTTTTGAAAGATACCCTTTGTAGCATGGTACATAAAACGAGGGGAGAAAAAATAGACCAATATATTATTACTTTGATATTGTTTTGTTATTTGAAATAATTGCTCATGAAAAGATCTATCCATAAACTGGTAGGCAAGTTAGACTCCTTGAAAGTCATGTTACAAAATATATAAGTATATATTTTACATACAATAAACATATAATATAATCCAATATTAAATAATATATTATATAGAGAATATGCATTTAAAGGATTTTACCTAATATATTTGTGTGTATATTAATATATGTTTATATATGCTTGAATAAGTAAAGACAGTTGTTAGAAAGTATCTAATCAACTGAAGACTCATTTCTCAAATGTAACAAACGTCAGTGAAATTATAATTTAATGGGTACACAATGTAATGTAAAGCGACCTTAACCAGAAAGCACTATTCAAGCCAAAGGTGAGTATACGTTAAGAATGAGTTAAATTCATTGAAGTCTGACTGAAACTCGTCATCATTCAGAGCTGCACTATCAGGTTCTTTCAAGTATATTCAAATAAATGCAACTCCCGAAGAGAAAATATGCTGCTTAAACTTTTCGGACGTGATCCCACACACTGACATCTACAACAAGGGAGGTGACAGGCGTGTGAATGGTCAGTCCGTCAGCTCAGCAGCAGCTCCTTTTCACTCTCTGTCAGGAAATTAGACTCAATTTCTACCTAATCCTAGAGATGAGATTATTTAAAGTTATTTTGGACTAGTTGTAAAAAACACAGCATTAACTGTAATACCATTTTATATGCATTTCAATGACAGAGAAGAAGAAATAAGCCAAAAGCAAGTATATACTTGAAATGGTACCGAAATGAAATATATATATATATAAACTGTATCTTCTAAAAATGTCCATCCTACTAAAATGTTATTTGGGGACAAAAAGATTTAGCATAATCACCATATTTTGAAAAGTGTACCAAATAAAAATGTTACTTGGCGATTTCCACGCTACTTTTTGTCTTGGGATGACCTCTCCTGGCTGAGTTGTTCATTATCTTACAGTTTTCTCCTTTGAATGTTTTTCGTATTAAGAATATAGCCATCATTCTTCCTCAGCTTTATATAGTACACATAAAATTTATCATAAACTGTAAAAATAGAAATTTAAAGCACTAAACACATAAAGTTCATTCTAATCATTTAAGTCTATATCATTC
Source organism: Desmodus rotundus (assembly GCF_022682495.2). Lineage (NCBI taxonomy): Eukaryota > Metazoa > Chordata > Mammalia > Chiroptera > Phyllostomidae > Desmodus > Desmodus rotundus. The sequence goes on along the minus strand of NC_071392.1, from coordinate 87,403,971 downwards.
TTATTTAATTCATTTCCAGGATTTGGGGAAACGTTGAGCTTTTAGTCCCACAATTCAAATTCAAGTGAAGTAAAAAGTTATCTTAATTAGGCCATTATACATTTTTAAACAATTAAGAATAAAAGCTAAATAATTAATTTTAATAACCAAACATAACTATTAATTATCTTAAAAGTAATAATCTCTGTTCTTCCCTATCTCCAATTTCTAAGTTGAAAAAAACTAAGAATATATTTCTGACGTAACAACTTTTTCATTCTTAAACTGTACGCACCCAACAGCTACATCCGCACCAGGCCTGACGCGGGGTGAATCTTCCTGACTGATCTGTTGTAACTACAGTGTACAGAAAGACGAAATACATCCCCCAGGAAAACCCTGGAGAGGAGCGCCTTCCATCAGGGACTAAAATAAACTTTCTTAAAAGTTTATTTTCATAGAAAAGGGCCAGTTAGATCTACAGCACCAGACCTTGACATGGAAATGGAAATTTCAGCAAAATTAATTTCCTCAGGATATAGTTAGATATTTATGTAAATATTAATGTGCCAAGCATTATATCTTCACAATTTCTGTTTAAATCTATAAGTTGACATAAAATATTAATACTACATCACTTTTTAGGTTTAATCTGTTTTGGGGGGGGGAACTATAAAATGTTTTTCCAGTTCCTTACAAACTCAGATTGCCAGTTAGTGGCTTCCCTATCTTTAATTGCAAGAAAAGCCAAGCAAATACTGTGTTTGGGAAAACATCTCAAAACCAATACTGGTACCTTGTATATTATTATTATGCAGCAGATTCTTTAGCTCACCTTAGAAAGTCGTGTTCAATACCTACTCTTATTCATATGTACACACTGGAATAAGAACACTAATATTAACACAGACACAGGTGCCTGAATGCATCCCAGGGTCTTGTAAACAGAGAGAGGGCTACTTCCCATAGTAAGAATTCTGGAAAACACTACACTTTTCTTTTTTCCTAAATGGAAAGCACGTATTTTTAAACTTTAACATCTTCATGATTATTGTTTAACACCTTACTCTTTCTCACAGACAAGTCTGAGCCCATGAACGTTATTCTAAGATTGCTACAGTCTTGGAAGTGTTTAACCCTTTCGGAACCAAGAAGCCAGCATGCACTCGGGTCTGCAGATCCCAGCCCGCACTTCCAAAGCAATGCAGAAGGGCTAGAATCTTCCACGTCTTTCTAACCTCGTGAAAACATGGTGATTTTTTTCTAAAGCGGGATAAAACACACAGAGAGAACATATGGAAGAGCATCATTTTCCCGAACTCTTAAGAAATCCGTTCATTGCTACATCACTGATGCTTTGCGCTGCTTGTCCCAAGTCCTAGGCTGCAGTATTGCGAACTGCCAAAAAATTTAAGCAATTTCGGCGACGATATTGGATCCACTGTCTCCATTTCAAGGAGCAAATACTGAAGGGTCATCAACTTGTTGGCGTGGGTGGGGGGAGGTCTCAAGACAAGTCCATAGGTGTCCAAACCGCTCAAAATACACTATTTTCCATCCCCGAATACGTGCTCATTTAAGTTGAAACCATAAATAAAAATAAGAAACTTATTTATTCCATAGTCCTTAAAATGCCGTGAACTCCCTTCACACACACACACACACACACACACACACACACACCCTGAAGTGGAGAAACAACTCCCAAGAAGCTGTCACCTACACAAATCACTCTAACCAAACAGTTGCCAACCCGTCTCCACGACCAGGCACAACTTTCCAGAAACATCGCCAGCGTCAAAAACCTGTGCCCGCGCCCAGGAGCGCGGGGTTTGGAGTTTGCCCGCTGCAGCGCCTGGCTGCAAGTGCGCGGCAGCGGAGACACGCACACACCCCGGGGGACGAGCACTGCGAATGCACCTCGGCGTGGGGACCGACCGGGGCGGCACATCACTGCGGCACGGACGCGGCTCCGGCGCAGCGCGAGCCCGCGGGAGGGTACTTACGGGACGCTGAGGGCGCCGTCCAGGCTCTGCAGAGGACGCAGCCGACGAGCCAGAGCCACAGCGCTGCCCCGCAGCCGGCTGGCCGCGCCGCCAGCATCCTTCGCCTCCCGGCTCGCGGTACTCCGAAAGCTCGCTGCGGAGGGGTGCCGTCCGCCTCTCCGCGGGGTTCTCCCAGGGAGGCGGGCTGCCACGGACCCCAGAGCACGCCCAGCCCCTCCCGCCGCCTCCGCCTCTCGGCCCCTCCGCCGCTCCAGGCTCCAGTCCGGCCGGGCTCCAAGCAGCGGGGAGTCACGGCTTCCTCCTCCTGAGCGCGCGGTTGGCCTTTGCGCTGCGCGCCCGAGGAATGCCAGAGGGAAGAAATTCTCACCAAGCAAGAAAGGGAGGGGAGCCCAGGAGGGGACACCTACCCCGCCCTCTGCCTCCGAGGTGGGGGGGAAGGACCAAAGGACGCGGAGGCAAATCCGAAGAGTGCAGGATGCCGGAAAAAAAAAAACACAAAAAAAACAAAATAAGGGTCGCGCGCCGGGGACGGAGGGGCTGCTGCTGGTGGCAGTGCGAGCGAGCGCGCCCCTCGCCGCTGGGTAGCGGGACTCCGAGCGGGAGGCGGCCGCTTGTCAGCTCGGCTCACTTGGGGAGACCGGGCCGGGGACGCAGCCGGCGGCGCGGCGCACGCACGGCCTCAGCGCGGCGCGGCGCGGGGCAGCATCTCCCCGCGGAGCAGCCGAGCAGCGGCGGGTGGAGCGCCGGAGATGCCGCCGCCAGCAGCGCCTGCAAACCCGGCGGCGGGCGAGGCGGGGAGCTCTCCCTCCTCCTCCCGGCTCCAGTCTCCTCCCCGGCTCCTCCTCCTCCTCCAGCTCCCGTCGCTCCTCAGCGTCCCCCCCCCCTCCCGCACCCTCCCGCTCGCAGAGCCCGTCGGCCCAGCCCTCGCCGCGTCCGCCGGCGCACGGGAGCAGCCACCCACGGGCCCGGCGTCCTCGGCCGAGGCGGGGGCCCAGGTAGGAGGCGCGCGCCCTCCCCGGGCGGGGGGCGGTGCTGGAGTTGGGAATTAGCTGGGCAATCTTGGCACCCTGGCGGCCCCCACCAGCACACCCCGCCAAGCTCCGGGAAGCAGAACCCCTTCGCTGGGGCGCCTTCCCTCTGCCTTCTCTCCTCCCCTTCCCACGGAGATGGTACAGGCTCCCCGAGCTCCGGCACCCCGGGATCCACAATCCCGCGTCCGACAGGCAGCTCCGAGGAGCGGTCCTAACAGCGAGTGACGGAGCTGAGCCTGCCGACTGGGGCAGCGGGGACTGCAGACAGACGCCCCTGATGCAGATGTCTTCAATATGTAATTAATTCACACTCTCGCACACGGACACCCCACACGCCGCTGCTGCCGGGAGAACTACATTGAGGTAAACACGCACACGCACAAACACAAAACTGAGATAAACAAGCAGGCGTACGGATCACTGCTCCGGGGTCTCTGACGCATTGCGAGCACCAAGGATTACCAACTGGTAGACAGACCCAGATTTCCTATTCCCGTTTATTTTCCCTAATAAATCTCACGCTCTTCTCCCCAGCTCACACCTGTCCACACTCCAGCCTCCATACAGGTCCCTTCCACCAGGCTGCATAAAGTACTTGGATTCTTTTCTCTCTGCAGAACCAATCCTTTCCCTGGCTTTACTGACACAGGTAGGAATTATTGGCCGCTTCACTAGCTAACGATGTTTGGGGAGGGTGAAGTAGGAGTAACCATGTCTTTCAGCATTATGCAATGAATAAGCATTTGTCTTTCAAGATAAATAAAATTCGTATAGAAGCTTGCCTACTCCTGGGCGAGACTCGGAGTTTCATGTTCTGCTCAGGTCTCAGACAGATCCACGTAAACAGTGCCGCGCGTTCACTGCGTGGTTAGTACGGGGCTAAAGGGCCTGATTCAGCTTTCTTCATTGCAGCTTTGTGTCTTGCGGATCTAAAGGGATGTTTCGTCCTAGGAAGAACTACAGATTGGGGACAGTCTGGAAAATGAAGAGACACACAGCTGACTAAGAGGAATCACTGCACCCGCGTGCTAGAGAACGCGCCTGTTATACAGCCGTGCAGTAGATTCATTCCTGTGGGTTATCAAAGGCCCCCCCCTTTTTATCAGAATTCCCACAGATTGTCAAAAGTCGAAGAACACTTTCGAAAGCACGCTGGTGCTGTCCACTATTTGTTAGGCCTCAGAGAAACCAATGTTGGAGAGAAAATAGATTGTGAGATAGCCCAGCTCCTCAGAAGTCAATCATTTATGTCTGTTTGGGGGCATTCCAGCCAACTCCACTGATGGGGCGCTGATAGAGTTTTTAAATAGAAGACTAAACGAGGAAACAACGGGAAGTATTACAGCTTCAGTGTTACAATGGATGCCATTCAGTTGGTATCTCAAGCACATGTGAAATGATTTTACCTCTTAGGGTCCGGAGCAAAAGTTGCTGGCAGTATTACCTATTTGTTTTGTAACAGAAAATGACACACCTGAAGGGTTTTTTTTCCCCTCTCCAAAAGGAACTCTGACCACTCAGTAACCATTTAGCCTAATGAGTAAAACCAGAACAAAACCTGGTTCAGTGGCACACAGGGATACAACCTGTGGCAACACTGCTTCGCAGTACGGCCTTCCTGCGTGCTGTTTTCAGCGCTTTCGGCCAGGTTTGAAATGATGCCACGCTCCGGAACTGTTACTACCTTTGCTTCGGTTTGTGTTCATTAGATACAGACTTTGGATGCACAATATACTTAAAATAATAGGACTTTAATAGTTGGCAGGATCCAATACTTCTTAGATTCCAATGCTACCTTCTCCCTATCCAATTCACCATTTTCATCCTTGGATATGGAAGTTAAGAAGCTTCTTTTTTACTTCAATGATAACTCGAACTAACAGTGAGAAGAGAGGAACTATTAAACCTGTTTGACCTGGTCACCTTTCAAGGTCCTGGAAAACTGATAAGCCAGTCAGTGGACTCACAGTAGTAGTTCTCCCAGATGTCTGTTAGCTATGGTAAGCATGGACTGCCCTGTTCCAGAGAACGAATTCATTATGTGTGCATTATATTGTATTTGCAAGAAATCGAGGACAGCATATGATGGCCTGAAGTATGTTTCTTTGGATGGATTCAAAGTTCATCAAAGCTTGAGAATAGATAGTAAATCCAAGTGAACCAACAGCACACAAAGAGAAAACAAAAGCGTGGTGGGGAAAAAGGATGGGCAAATTGAGTATGAAGAAGACCCCACACTTGGGAATGAGTGATTGCTTCATTGGCAATATGTTGATCATTCGTTTACATCTTCAATATTGGTTGAGTATTTCCTGTTATTGCACTGGACATTGTGCTGGGTACTGAGCAAGGCAGACAACACCTTTGACCTCAGAATTGGGGGGCAGATCATTGAATAAAGAGATCAAAATAAGTCTGCATCACCTTCACACCAGTACCCATTCATGTAAATGTCAACTGGGTGATTATTCTAATATCGTCCTACAGAGCGGAGCAAAAATAGGTTTACGGTTGTTCATATGGAAATAATTCAATAATTAATAAATACAAGAATAAATTTTCACATATTCACAGCTATAAACCTAGCTGTGCACCATGCTGTATATTCTTGAAAAATGAATATCATCAAAATAGAAAATACATTCTTCTCATCATTGTTATTTCAGAGGTCTATGAATAACCTGACGTATGGCAATTTATCTCAAGAGTCTTCTCCAAAGTCTGGAACTTAAATGACAAAAAGAGTAAAAGTAGTGTGGGTTTTAATAACACTGTGAAGTGACTAAATATTGGAAGAAGCACTGAATAAATGTAGTAAGTACAGGAACATCAGTGTGTCTCACGGGAGGTCCGTGGAGTGGAATTTCCTCCTGGAAAGCAAGCTGTCCAACTGTGTCCAGAAATCAGTCAAGACCCTCTGAAAATGTTTCTAGAACAGAAACTCTTGCAGTCCAATCGCACATTCCAAGAGGACTAAACTCTCTGAAAATATTTCTTTAGAAGCAATTCATATTGACACAGTGAAATGGGAAGGGAAAGGGTATAGTTAGAAAAAAAATGGTCACCATGCATGTATGAAACATCTTTGAAATGAATAATCGAGTTTAGAAAAGTAAGAGGGAGAAGGCTAAGCCAATCCTGCTATTTAGAACATAGACGCTAATCTTATTCTTCATTGCATTCTTCGCTTTCTGGACTGCATGCAAATGAACCACATAACTCAGAGTACTTGCTCATTCGGAAGTGCAGGTAAAACGTCCTTGTTACCTACTGTGGCGTTTCAGAGCCTTGGCTCTCACAGACCTAACCAACAACTCACGTAGTGGTTACTTTTAAAGGATAGTCCATTATTTGACTATTCAGAGATTAAGGAAAATATTATTTGAAGTTTAATGGCACCAGATAGCATCCCAAACCCAATCCAGGTATTAGATTGAATTAGTAGTCAAGTTAGACCAAAGAATATAATGTAGCAAACAGGTCATATCACTTGGAGGGAATATGGGCCTTTTAAGTACAAAACAAACAAGCAAAAGGACAAAGAGACACTCATCATTTACAGTGTTGGGGTTGACATCACTGAGTGGGAAATAAGATTGCTGAGAATGTTCTTTTCACTCCTCCAGAAACCCAAGTTGAATGAAATCTCTCTACAAGGTACTTCTCTGTGTCCCCGATTGCCATTGGTGAAGGTATTGAGTGGAGCAGGCTTGGAGGTGATAATTATTCCCGAAACATTGTAAGCTAGTTTGCATAGTTACTGCCAAAACATTTATGGCTAGATTCCATAGTTGACAGTATTCCTGACTTCCCATTAGGACGCAGAGCCTGGTCAGGCGGGAGGATATGGTAAGACCTGCTTTACTTACGCAGAGTTGAAGAACAGTGTGGAACCTACGGGTGTGCTTTATATCACCTACATAAAGCCAAGAGTCAACTCTATTTCAGTTTGATTCATGTAATGATTTTAAGGTGAATTGAGACATGGCTTTTACTGCCTGCTTCAGTATAAACATGGCTAATTGTTCCTTTTAAGGTGTTTTTCACTTGAATATATGAATATTCAAGCTCAATTATAGCAATTCTACCAACATTGAGATATATGTGGTATTATAATTGAATGACACCCAACATAGTTTATGTGATAATATAATAATTAATGGTCTCTTGCTCTATTGAAGTTTCTGCTTAATTAGCATTGAGCCAGGAATGAGGAGGAGACTGGGAAAATGGTCTTTCCACTTACACCTCGTACAACAATTTTTCTAATATGTTGAGTAGACAGACATAATTGAGTATTTCTTAGATAATGCAGTTCTCATTTTAACTACACACACTGCGATTGAGTGTATGAGATTGGAATTTTCTGATTCCGGAGTTAGCACTATCTTCTTTCACATTTTTCCCCCCCTGATCTTCCCTTCTTCTCAAATGCCTAAGAGCCCACGCAGCAAGTCGAGACTAAAGTCACTGACCCCCTGGGAGGTAATTCTCCGCTCTCAGAAGACCTGGTGAAAATGGAGAAAAGGGGTGTGTATCTGACCCATAAGACTATGCATATTCTTCTCATGTTTGTTACTGTCTTTATAAATATAGTTTCCATTTAAGAAGTGAAACATAATTTCCTATACTGACACTCAAGTACTCTTCAGTGTGCGGCACGCTTTTTGTAGTTACATAGTTCAAGAATTGAAACCACTGCCATCTCCTTTGAATACATTTTAAATGTGACTGTTCATTTTGACAATTTATAACATCTGGAGTTAGTGAGAAGCGCATTCACCATATTGCTTTTGAAACTCACATGCTATGCACATGTTGCTCACATTCACATTGGGGCGAGTGACCGGAAGGACGGGCTCAGGGGAGACTTCCTGTCCCTTCTTCTGCCAGGGTCTGCCACTTACACCCCACCAGATGCAGGAAGGGATGCCGTGGGCTGGCACTGACTTAAACTCGTACTTCGTGGACACTCAGTATTCTTGACTGATTAAAATGTAGCTCTTGTTGCAACCCATTAGAGTTATCGGTTAACATGTGTAATCAAAACACCCTTAAAAAGAATTCTTGTGCAGTGTTTGCTTTCCCTGTTAGTGTTAGTATTCCTATAGGAAAAATTGTAGGGCAATTTCACCCTAAGATAGTCCACTTCACCCTACAATAATCAACTTAGCGAAGATAGTCAACCTTCATATCCAGTGCCTCCCTAAGGAAGAGGACAAACACATAGAAAATTAAACTGAAATAGTAACAGGCTACCTGGTGGCCTCACAAACATGTGAACAGGCCCAACACTGTTGTTTGAAATTAGTCTGTGACTGACCCTACATGCTCGCTCGCTCTCTCTCTCTCTCTCTCTCTCTCTCTCTCTCAGCCTTCTCCCCAAGTCGTCATCATTGTGTCAAACACCCAACACAGTCTGCTTCCTCCTTTCCTCCTCACCCAACCTGACATCCTTTGTGAGAATTTGCTTGTAATTGGTGACTAACAGAGAGGTGCATGATGAACAAGTGGAGGAGTGGGTCAGAAAGAAAGTTTGGGCACAGGGAGGCTTGTCCTATGGAAAAGGTATTGGCGCTATTTCTACTTGAATTAAGTTTCACCTACACTGTTGTTATAACTTAACACATTCACAAAAATCCAAACTCTTATAAGCTGCAAAACTTCTAGCCAAAATATTACTCAAGTGCCCATTTGAAAATAAGATGGGATTTCATTAAAACGAAAGTTGGATTTCAAAACTGAATCAAACTCGACGACCTCCAGGAGAAGAAATCAGTAATACAACTGTATCCCCCTTGTGCTTTGGTGATGACCTTTTCTAATAAGTATTTAATTAAAATATACACCACTTAGATACAGAATTCCATGTGTAAAGCATTCTCACTAATTCATTTCTCACACTTTAGTTTCTCAACTGAATTCTCCTCTAATCACTACATTTGATGATTACTAGAAACCTGGTAAAATTCTTTATAATAATTAAAAAACTAGTTATCTACTTCAGACTAGTCTGGAAAACATATACAGAGGAAACTGAAAGAACACCCACCTTATTTGAGTTTAAAGACCGTAGAATGCATGGATCTTATGTCCAGGGGCAAAAAGATTCTGTATTTGTTTCTCTAAGCTACATGAAGAGGAAAGTTACCCAGACAATTACTGCTATCCTGGATGTTTTATTTACTTAACACTGTTAAATACTATTATTGGAATTATTACTTTCTTCCATTGTGCAAGAATTGCTTATAGTGCAAAGGAATTTAAAGAAGATGGCATTATCCCATTTCTCATTGTAAAATAAGCAACAATAATAAAACCAAAAAAACCCCAAACAATGAAACCAAGTAAACAAAAGATCATCACCACATGAAATGGTTTGTACAGGGCTAAGTCTTAGAATTTCTACCCCTGAACAGAAGTTTCAGACCATTACCTCATATCCCAAAATGGATGTATCATTAAGTATGTAAAAATAATGGACAAAAACTGGATGAAGGAAAAAGTACATTACATCTGGTTACTCTAGATTCCCCAAAGTAACAATAGCAATTTTAAACATAATTAGAAATGTATTAAATCCAAATATTACCTCAATATTTATACTATGTAATCACATAGTTCTGTAAATACAGAGAGTACTCAGTTAACATCAAGGTAACAATTATTACAACAATAGAAAGAAAGGGGTTTTGAAGATATTAATAAAGGAATCCCCAAATCATAGTTTTAAATAACAGAATTATTTTTTAAAGTCCTTAGAGAAGATTCCAGAAGCAGGGAGAAATGAAAGGTAAGAAGTAATAAAATATATATAATTTATGGATACCAGGTAAGTAGATACATGTCTGGCCTGGAGTGAAAGATAAGAAATAAACTACATAAAATTTCTGGAGAAAAATGTAAAGATTGGCAAGGTAAGGAGTGTAAGAATAGAGTCCTAGAGCGCTTCAAAATTTAGAATTTAAACTGGGCAGGGGGAGGAAGTGGAGGTGATGGAGGAAGAGTGGCCAGTGGCTGGGAAGAAACCCAGAAGGTTTTGTGTTACAAAATGAAGACAGGAACGTTTTGGAAGTTGAAATCAATGGATTAAATTTATTTTAGAGTAATATGTATGAACCTGTGCTTTATCCACTTCCTTCCCCACCTCTACCTGTATGTGCTTCTACCATTTTTTTTTAACTCATGCCCAGTATTTCCATGGTGTTTCAACGCTGCACGAAGAAGCTGCTTTTACCAGGGCATGTGGGGTGATGCTTCCCCTCCAGCCCGAGTGCATACGCGGGGAACACCAAAAAGAGAAGGTGCTTTTTTGCTCATTCTGGGCACGCCGTGAGTGCATTAGCATGAGTTCCGGGGTGGGGTGCACCCAGGCGGAGGGGAGATTTCCCACCCCACACATAGTTAAGGTAAAAAAATGACCAAAATTCAATCCTGAGTCCGAAAGACAGTTTCTTTTCACTCCGTTCCCCGCCTCCTGTGCTTGTCTGGAATGAGAATTGAATGAAACCAGACTAAGCTATGTCACGTAGCTGAGTAGCCAGGCGTAGCATCTGCGGTCAGGAGCCCCATTGTCTTGCCTGCGCTGGGTCACATCTGGTTAAGTGTGCAATGAAGCAGCCCTTTGTTATTGATCTCACCTGGTTGCTAGAATAGAAATATGGAAATGAAGTTAACCCGTCTGCAGTCTCTCGAGTAACTTCTAGAGCCCTGGTTATATGTAGGGTCCCTTTACTGCAAAGTGCTCATCCGTGAAGACAGAGCAATATCAAGTTTCTCCCTTCAAAGATTTTAACCGTCCTCAGAGCTTTAGCAATCAATGATTTCCTTTTTATATTTCTAATGCAGATCTTTTAAAGTCTCTTAGCGCTGGTTACCAGAGTATTTTCCGCATTCCAAAAATTCCTTTATATAACTATGTATTTTTGACTTCTCAAAGATGTATTACATTCAGTAAAAAGTTTATGTCTTTTCTAAACTCCCAAACTCTAGAGCACTGGTTCCCAATGATAGAGATCCACCTCTAGGGACAATGTGAGAAAATCGAAGTGCTCTTTGGTGCACGACATAATAAAGGGCTTATTCACCTTCTGAACGGGGGGATCCAGGCACTGTGCATTCTGAATTGCACGGTGGAATGTTGCTTTGTAATTACTGAGCCTAGAGCCCAAATTAGTTTTACAGTAAATTGGAAGAATTTTCTATGTATTTTTAAAAGACATTGGATTTTCCAGAAACGCCAGTCAGTGTCAGTGGGGGAAATTTTTAGTTTCTTTTAGTCCTTCAGAACTTCACTTAACAGTATCCATCTTTTCAGAACATTACGTCACTCCTGGCGGCACCACTTGCAGGACTAACAGAATGTGACGAAGTCAGATCCCTGCCTCCACCTCGTGGGCAGCCTACACCGTTGTGGTGAGGAGGAGCGCTCAAGTATTAATATAGAGAAATGCAGAGAATTCGTTATAAATTATTTTTCCTATGGTTTCCATTTATTAGACATAAGGCATTGCCATATATATATATATATATATATATGTATATATATACATTTTTTTTGGAAATTGTAGGTTATATTATCTATGACCTTTGTTTCAGGAAGTGTGATAGAATATTTGTTTAAAGTAGTGCTGTGCCCACTGGGGCTGGCTTCTTTATCTTCTCCACAAAATCAAGTCTACATTTACCTGTCCTTCCTTCCTTCCTTCCTTCCTTTTTCTTCCTTTCTTTCTTTCTTTCTTTCTTTCTTTCTTTCTTTCTTTCTTTCTTTCTTTCTTTCTTTCTTTTCTCCCTCTCTCTCTCTCTCTCTCTCTCTCTCTCTCTCTCTCTCTCTTCTTTTCTTTCCTTCTTTCTTTTTTTCATAGTCGGGCATTTCCAAAACATTAAAACCCAATGGCGGATTCTCTTGCTATTTCAATCTCCAAGTTATTTCCCAATTTAAAGTGATTAGAAAAGAATAAAATGTTTATTAAGTTGTTGAAACAGTAATTATTTTTATTCAGATGTTTAACGAACCACTTCAAGTGCTTTCGAAGCACAGAGTGAAAGTCATCATTTCATTGCAAGCATATATCCTCACAGTTTCAACCGCAGACCCAAAGTTCACCATCCTTAGTGGCTGCTCAGAAGCTAATTGGCTACCTTGCTAATTTCCATGAAGTTGATAAGGTTTGGGATCCATTATTTAACGGGTATGTAGAGGACTTACTAACTTCCTAAGTGCCAGGAACCATTCTAAAACTTTACAAGTATTAGCTCACTTTATCTTTACAACAACTGCTTTATTATCCCCAATATGCAGAAAAAGAAACTGAGGAACTAGTAGGTGAACTTGCTTAAGGTGAGTGAAATCCAGGAAGTGGTAGAGCCTGACTGTGGACTTGACTAAGCCACATTGCCTTCTGAAGTTGCCATATAGCAAATGAGCAGTAATTTTGCACTCAAAAAATGAATGAGCAAACAGAAGTAGGCTAATATTGCTTTTAGTTTTTTTTTAATAAAGGGTTTGTTATGTTTTAACCTAAGTTAAATAAAATTGATCATTGTTTATTAGCTATGGATAATCAATTGAAGATCATATTCAAAGAAAGATTAATTGTTTACAATACATGGAAAATGATATAAAAGTTGCCATTCTTGAGAGAGAATGAGAGAGAGAAGCAAGTTTAAGGTAAAAAGCAAAGTAAACAACGTGAGGAGGGCAATAATTGATGGAAGGGAAGTTTGATTATTTCTTGTCCTCCTGGTCCTGGCAAATTTCCAGTGTTTGACTTCCTCATCCAAAGATTTGTTAAAAATGGCATCTTTTCTGGAGCCAGCTCCTCTGCAACCACCCCTCATTTCCAGGCTTCTTTGCGTGGGGAAGGTGAAACTGTCATGGTTTTCTTCTTGCTGGGACAGACGCCCTTTCTTTATTATACATGGGTGTAGCTTCTCTCTCTGGGCCACCCTCCACAGGAGTCTATACTTCAGTTAGAGCTTTCTTCACACAGCTTCTGTTTTCCACATTTGTGTACCATCCTATTCTTTGACGTGATCAGAACATTATGTCAATGTTTAAGAAAATGAACCGGGATCTGTTATTGATGGCGGTTTATGGATAGAAGTTGTTGCTGGGACATTGCTAGGGACAAGGAGCTACTCCCAGAGAGCAGTTCATTCGAATTGTTATGAGAAGCTTCTGGTGAAGCAGCAATGATGGTCAGGGAATAATGAAAACATAACATTTCCACAAGATGGAAACATTTGTCATTATTTTTTTTGTTGTCATTACTGATTTTTGTAGTTCCTCCTAAGTTTTATTTGTTTTTATTTTTTAAATTTTGCCAAGTTTTTAGCCTTTGCTTATCGTTTAGCATTTGCTTATCCTTTGTTGATTTCCAGATATCATCATTTGGTCAATATTTACATTTTGATGTTATTTTTCATTCCCTGTACAATATAGAATAATCTCTTTTGAATGTGACAGCCGTAGAGTTTTGTTGGCATTTTCTAAGTGCTTAGAACTTGGGATCTGTGTCTCATATTTTCCCAATGCTGTTATAGTATTCAGATTTCTTATTTTTTTTTATTTTCAGCAATACTTCTTTGACTTTATTTTTTAAGTAAACAAGGATATCATGAGTCTGAGTCACATGTCCTTCCAGTCAAGAGGATATGAAGTAATATATTGTCTACTCTCTTATATTAACATGCTTCTCACATTTCTGATGGTTAAATTCAGATAAAAGTTTACCTAAAGAACTCAGTCCCTGAAGAGTAAATGTCTATCTGTGGGCCACAGAAAAACTGAGATTTTGAGTAGTGATATGTTCTAAATGCTTATTAATGGCATTTCATTGTGGAGAATATCAATGTTTTTAATGCATAATCATTTCATGGCCTCCTAAGAAGATTTCCAGCTGAAATTCATATAAATGGAGAGGAAAGGGCAGAGAGAAATCAGAAGCTACAGATACTAATATATTATAATGATGAATAATTACAAATCTGGATTGAAAGATGTCCACTGGTCTTAATTTTGTTTGATAATAATCAACAATATTTTTTAAAAATATCCTGTATTTCTAGGCTCAGAGGTCCATTGCAACTGGAATTATTGGTCAAATATTTCCCTACCCACTGACCTTCGCCTGGAGGGAGTCCATGCTGTGTTTATCTTAATAGCTTTAAATGTGTTCTTGTAGGAAAAAAATGCATTCACTGCTTTTGAAATCATAACATAATGTCAATTTCCATGCAAAGACCCTGCTCTCAAGCTGTCTTATGATTCTAGTTGAACTTGAAAGAGAAAAATAATATTTAAAATTCGTTAAGAATACCATTCTCTTACAGGTTAGTTCATCCTAATTCTGGTCTAATTAAATTCTTCATTTTTGATCTTTCTTTTTTTTTAATTTTATTTTTATTTTTTTTAACTTTTTAATTATATTTATTGATTATGCTATTACAGTTGTCCCATTCCCCCCCCACTCCACTCCATCCTGCCCACCCCCCTCCCTCCCACATTCCTCCCCCCATAGCCCATGTCCATGGGTCATACTTATAAGCTCTTTGGCTTCTACATTTCCTACACTATTTTTACCCTCCCCCTGTCTATTTTCTACCTATCATCTATGCTACTTATTCTCTGTACCTTTACCCCCCTCTCCCCCTCCCACTCCCTTATTGACAACCCTCATGTTCTAGTTGTTTGCCTAGTTTGCTCTCGTTTTTGTTTTATGTGTGGTCGTTAGTAACTGTGAGTTTGCTGTCATTTTTACTGTTCCTATTTTTGATCTTCTTTTTCTTAGGTAACTCCCTTTAACATTTCATATAATAAGGGCTTGGTGATGATGAGCTTTTTTAACTTGACCTTATCTAAGAAGCACTTTATCTTCCCTTCCATTCTAAATGATAGCTTTGCTGGATACAGTAATCTTGGATGTAGGTCCTTGCGTTTAATCTTGGGTAATGTAATTATGATGTGCCTTGGTGTGTTCCTCCTTGGGTTCAGCTTCTTTGGGACTCTCTGAGCTTCCTGGACTTCCCGGAAGTCTATTTCCTTTGCCAGATGAGGGAAGTTCTCCTTCATTATTTGTTCAAATAAGTTTTCAATTTTTTGTTCTTCCTCTTCTCCTTCTGGTACCCCTATAATTCGGATGTTGGAACGTTTCAAGGTGTCCTGGAGGTTCCTAAGCCTCTCCTCATTTTTCCGAATTCTTGTTTCTTCATTCTTTTCTGGTTGGATGTTTCCTTCTTCCTTCTGGTCCACACCATTGATTTGAGTCCCAGTTTCCTTCGCATCACTATTGGTTCCCTGTACATTTTCTTTTGTTTCTCTTAGCATAGGCTTCATTTTTTCATCTGGTTTTCGAGCAGATTCAACCAATTCTGTGAGCATCTTGATAGCCAGTGTTTTGAACTGTGCATCCGATAGGTTGGCTATCTCTTCCTCGCTTAGTTGTATTTTTTCTGGAGCTTTGAAGTGTTCTGTCATTTGGGCCATTTTTTGTTTGTTTGTTTGTCTTGGCGTTTCTGTTACTTTAAGGGGCGGAGCCTTAGGTGTTCACCTGGGTGGGGTAATGCTGGTCCTGTTCTGTGAGGCTGTACGTGGGGGAGGGGCTGAGAGGGAGCAATGGCGCCCTCCTCACTCTCCTCCAGATTTCAGTCTTTCACTCTGATACCCACAATCAAACTGGGCCACTCTGGTGCTGGTTCCCGAGTAAGTGGGTCTGTGCACACTCCAGGCCCCTGTGGGTCTCTCCAACAACCTCTCCTGTGAAGCTGGGAGTCTCTCCTCCTGCCGCCCCAACCCCCAGGGGTGCTTTCAATCAGAGGTTTGAGGCTTTATTTCCCTGAGCTGAAGCCCTGGGTTACGTGGTCTGCTTCGCTGCCCGCTGTTAGTCCGGTTTATCTGTGGGCGAATGTGGTGCCGCAGGGTGCCACCCGCCACTCTGCCTGCCCCGTTCTCCGCCACTCTGAGTCCCGCCCTCTGGGTTTATCTGTGCAAATGTGGGGCTGCAGGGGCTGCTAGTGCTCGGACTGCCTGCACCATTTGTCCCACACTCCGCCAGTCTCAGTCCCGCCACAGCCACGCCAGTCCTCTCCACCCCGGTGCCCGTCTCCGCCCCTCCTACCAGTCTGGATGAATGTTTATTTTGTATTTCCTTGGTGTCGGTCCCCCTTGCTGTTCGATTCTCTGTCAGTTCTGGTTGTGCGAGGAGGCGCAGTGTGTCTACCTACGCCGCCATCTTGGTTCCTCTCGGATATCCTTCAAACAGGCTGCCAGCGAAACTGTCCATCTTGCGGGGAAAGTGCCGGGCTCAGGGCTCAGCGGGGCGGGCACTTCATTCAGCCGATGGACAGAGTGGCCGACGCTGAGCCTGACCCGCTAGCTCTTTCAGTCTTGCTCTTTCAGTCACCCGGCTCGCCTTGCAGCCTCTGCCCCGGTCGTCCGCCTGTCTGTCGGTCCGTCCACCTGGGGTAGTTAGTCGCGGCCGCCAGGGCCACTTCCCCGTCAGGTTGAGAGCCCCGCAGCTCCTCCGCCTGGCCAACCTCCCTCCCAGGCAGCAGCCGCAAGCGCCGCGCCCATTTTTGATCTTTCAAATCAAGTTAGTTTGTTGAAAGTATTAATATAAATAATGTAGTTTTACATATATTTTCATATTCCAAAATATGTACACATATAGAAAACACATGTACAGGTAATATAGCCTTCTTTGTTTAAAATCCTCACCTGAGAATATAACCATTGAGTACAGAGAGAGAGGAATGGGGGGGAGGGGGGAGAGAGAGAGAGAGAGAGACATCGATGTGAGAGAAAAGCATTGATCAGTTGCCTCCTGTACACGTCCCAACTGGAACCAAAGTGCCCAAACCACCACCTAGGCATGTGCGCTGACCAGGAATTGAACCAACAACCTTTTGGTTTATAGGACGATGCTCCAGGCTATAGCCTTCTCATTTTAATTTAACATAGCATAAATATGCCCATTTCAATAAATATCCTTTATAACATGCTTTTAAAAATCATTTTATAAATTTTCAAATGAAAAATTGTGGATAACATCTAAAATCGAGTTCTCCAGTACTTTACTTCTGATTATTTATATGACTTACAATATCTTACATTTATAAATAGTAGTGCAGTTATCATTTGCACACCGATTTTAGCACAAAGCTCAGCTTACTGCGGTGGAAATGGCTCGGATATGAAGCTGGCTATTCTGTGTCTCCTGAGTGTCTCCAGACGTCCAGCTGCTGCCCTTCTCTGTTAAGCCTGGGCTCAGCGAGAGTCACCTGCATAAGTGCCAAGCGGGACTCGGGCTCCTGTTGGTTTTGTCCTATTGGTGGCACAGTTAGTGGCAGATTAGCTGATGGCCAAGAGAGAAGCGGGGGCATTTATTCCATGTGGCCCCATCCTCACTACTGGCCTCAGGTCTAAGAGTGACTGAGTTCTGTGACTTAACCTCCTCCCCTTTTTCCTCAGCCTTGGGTGGGAATGGCTTCCCCATGTCGCTAGTCTCTACAGGCTGCACCCCGCTTTGCTTCCCTCACCCCTGGCCACACCTCCATAAATAACACAGTCATTAATCTTTCTTAATTGATATCCATTGGGCGAGTCATCCATTTTCTGCCTGAATGTGATAAAATACTCAAAGGGATGTAATAATAATTCTTTAAGCCTGTGATATATATTACCACTTTATTTTTTTACAATTTAAATGCACCACCAATAATGTATGATGATTCAGGTATCCCTATAATTTTCTCACACTGGCTGTTATTTCTATTATTAAGCTTATTGGGGTGACAATTGGTTAATAAAATTATATGGGTTTCAAGTGTACAATTCTATAACACATCGTGTGTATATTGCATTGTGTGCGCTCACCTCCCCAAGTCAAGTCTCCTTCCGTCAGCGTATATGCAACCCCCTTTCCCTCCGGTAACCACCATACTCTTGTCTGTGTCTACGAGTTTCTGTTTGTCTGTCTTGCTCGTTCATTTGTTGTTTTTACTTTTATATCCCACATGTGAGTGAAATCACGTGGTCTTGACTTTTCCATCTGACTTACTTTACTTAGCATGATATCCTCAAGATCCTTGGTGATATTTTTAATTATTGTCAACATGGTAGGCAAAATGGAACATAACACACATCTGTTGATTACTAAGGAGAGTAAGTATTAAGCGGGATAGTTTACAGGTCAAATTGCTACATAGTGAAGTGTCGGAAAAGCACTAGCTATGGACCGGTGCTCAGATTTCAGCTCAAGCACAAACTCGCTGTGTGGACTGAGGTGAGACTCCCTTTTTAAAACATCCCTAAGCCGTTCTAAAAAAAATCATGTGTGAGATAGAGATAGGGTAGTGTTGGAAGCGGTTGGATTAGCCCTCTCTGGTCCCTTCCAGCTCTCAGCCTGTGATGTCCCGTCCCCAGAAGTGACAACCCGCCAGGAAGAAACCCTGCACAGTTTGATAATACGTGACCGACAACGCAAACTCCACTTCATGTGCCGAGGTACCGAGGCATTTGGATGGCAGCTTTCTTTTGTTTTCTCCCAAGACTGATGAATATTATGACGTACGTTATTTCTTTAGTCCTACAATTCATCAGAGTTATTTTTTCCAATGCCAAATGAGGTAGACTTAGCAGTTTGCCACGTGAAAAGTCAAATTCTACTAAGCAAAAGCAGGCAGGCAGATAAGAGAGGGGCAGTGCAACATCCCTATCAATTCATACTTACTTACTTAGTGCTTTTTCTGAGGGCCTGCGTTAGCAAATTTCATTGTGTCGTCTTTACATTATCCAGGACAGAGCTAGAAATGCTATCTGAAATTTAATACCTCCCTTAATATAATACTATAGGTCACATTATTTCTCTTAGTGTGGAGGGGCCTTCGTGGGAGTTTAAGAAGGCTCGGGGCCTTGAAGCACGTAGAGGAAATGGAATATTTCTGGGAAGATGAGAAGCATGAACCTCAGAAGTAGCTCATTTGTACTGGAGGTAATGGTGTGAGAAGAAAGGTAATGCTAGGGCCTTTGAGGGGGTTCGATGAAGTGGAAAAGGTGGAGGGGAAGCTCATAGTATTTTCTGCAAATGTGTCAAATTTGCAATAAAAGGGCTAAGGCTGGGCAGAGCATATAGTGTGGAATGCACTTTGCATATGGACCTGGTGTTATTCGCTCCCCTTCAACAGGTCCTGTGCTTTCAGTTGTTGGGGTGACGGATTTGCCCTGCTTCCTCTCCGTGTCCTCCAGGAGCGGAGCACAGGTTTGTGGAACACCTGTGTAGGGTTGGGAGGGCGGCCAAGCGTTGTTGAACAGAACAGAACTAACAGGCTTGTGCACAAATTAAACTTGTAAGTGGAATGCCATCAGCGCTCTACTGAACTGCTGGGCAGCCAGAGCCAGGAAGACAGAGGAAGAGTCAGTCCTCTGTGAGAAGCTTGGGAGAGATTCATGAAGACTTGAGTAGAGAGCAAATTCACTGATGGTGTTTCTGGGTGTCATTTGGTTGAAAAATAATGAGCAGAAATGTTGTAACATATTTCAAATAGACATGTAGATGTTGAAAAACACACCTAGGCTCCTGTGTTTACAGTAAACTTGATTTTTAAGTGACTTTGTCTAACAAAATAATAGTCTGTTGTTAAAGCAAACTATTGTTGAAACAAAAATAACAAAAGCCCTCCTCCACACCACCCCCAGCAAAATGAAGTATAAAGACGTTCTCTAGGAGCCTCAGGCAAGTGGGAGCAGGGGGCACAGGGGAGGCACCGTGCTGGGTGGCAGGCGGCCAGCTGGGCCAGAACTGGCCTGAGACCCGTGACCCTTTGGCTCCTGTGGGAGGGTGTAAAGTTCTGTCACCTCATCTATTTGGATAATTAGCAAAAAGATATTATCTCCCTGCTCCATCTGCTTGCATTTTTGCTAATAACTGGAACACGGAATAATGCCCCTGAGTCCTTCAGTTGTGCCACCAAAACTCCTGTGTACAAATGCCACAGGGAACATAAATGTGAGCAAGATATAGACCTGTGTTTGTGGGAGAAGATGTGGAAGGTCCACATCGAAGAGTAATGCAGAATGTCATCTGGGAAATCCAAGTGCTATGGGCACTGAGGGGGTGGGGTGACCAATTTTTGCTGAATTTGGGAAAACAGCTTATTTTGATGTTAATCTATGAGTTTAGAAACTCCATGGGCCCAAAAGACCTTCATCTCCAAAAGGTACCTTTCAGCCCTCTCTTGGGTGGTTACCCAAGGATCAAGTCTGTAGGTCTTGAACCCCCAAATCCAGTTCAATCATAGCAGCTCCAGTGGTTTTCTGTGGCTTTAAAGATGTTGAGTGAATCATTGCCATTTGCAGCCACCGGGGTAGATCTGGAGAGCATCGTGCTAAGGGAAATAGAAAAAGCGAGGACCCATATGATGTCACTGGTACGTGGGATGTAAATCTGAAAGCAACAAATGAGCAGAGAAGACAATCCAACCAAAACTCAGGGACACAACAGGTGGGGGGCTGCCAGAGGGAAAGGAGGTTCAGGGAGGTAGAAAGGGAAGAGAGGGTCAAATATAAGGTCACAGAAGGAAAGCTGACTTTGAGTGGTGAACACAAAATGCAACATTCAGATCATGGGTCACAGAATTGTACACCTGAAACCTGTACAGTTTTACGAAGCAGTGTCACCCCAATAAATTTGATAACATTACACAAGTGAAAACCACAGGTGTTCCCTACTGGCACAATAGTACATTGTGACATCCACGTGTGTTCTCAAGTTTATTTTCACTTTCAGGAAAATGGATGAATAACTAATGCACCCTCTCCATGTGTAACCGTACTCGTTCCCTATGATTGATCTCCATGCCCTATGTGTTCATTGCAAAGGTGTCAATATCGCACAGCAGGATCCTGATGTATGAAGCAGAGGAAGAAGACACTAAGTCCCAAAGATACAAATTCCCCAAATACCTGTGGAAGAAAAATGACATCTCAGCTACAAGACCATTTTCTTTTGACTTGAATATGTGCGATTGTGCAGATTTAAGCTGCTTTTATTTTCTGTCCTAACCCTGCTTTGTTCTGAAATACACTAAGCATCCTCCTCTAGTACTCGTGTTCACTGTGTGGGGTAAATGGAGTCTTCCAGGGTTCTAGGGTAGCAATTCCCACCCCCGCGGAGGTAAATCGCTCTGGCACCCGGCGGCTCTGGAGGACTCCATTTGCCACAAAGGGCTGAGTTGCTCCTGGTAGAGAGTAGGTGGCTCCCAATGGTTCTCTAGGGGATGAGACCCACTTTTTAACTGGGACATTGGATTATGTCTGATGCGCAGACTAAAGCTTTCCCAGTGTTTAGTGCAGCTGTCACGACTAGACTGTTGGAAGGTACAGATGCCTACAGTGGATGCTTGAAAAGCCGGTAAATAAACATAAGGACATGGACTCGAATATTTAGAATATTTAAAATACTGGCTTATGGCTGAGTGGTGCCTGCCTGCATTACGGAACAGTAGTGGGCTGGGTCCAACCCTCTGCCTCCCGCAGCCCTGCTGGAGCAGCCCAGGGAGGCTCATCCAGCATTTGCTGGAACTGGGAATAAAGAAAGGGCAATGCTGGGGTCCTCCGCACATTCACAGGATCCAGAGATGCTGCCCAAGGCCCCCTCCTCTCTCAGTACTGATGAGCCTGCCCGGGGAGACGAAGGCTGGGGGTCGGCTAACTTCCAGGACCCCCTGCTGCTGAGAGATCCTGAGCACCTTCCCCCAAAGGTTATGTCTACAGGAGGGAGGCCCTGCAGCAAGAAGGTGGGGACGCCAGCTGCCCTGCGAGGCCGGCCACCAAGGGAACCGTGCGCCCCCCAACCTCGCACCTGGGCGCGCGCGGTACCTTCGCCATGGTGATTTAATGACAGACGCTGGGTACTAATTCTAGAATTCCTGCCTTAACCGCCCTCAGGACGCGACCCCGAACCGCCTCTCCTAGGTCACCCAGCACCCTTCCCCTTCTCCCAGATCTCGCCGTGACTCTCCAGGTACTCACCACTCTCTGAGTGGGCCCAGCAGCAGCCTCTCCCTCCTCTCCATCCACCTGGAGGTAGGCAGGAAGCCCCGCCTCCCACAGCCGGTGGGCGGGGCCAAGACTAGGACAGAGCCTTTCTCAGCTCTTTTAGATACCAGACCGGGTCTCCCCCCAGGTCTCCAGGCATCAGCTTTCAGGTCATCAGGGCTGGTGGTGTCCAGGAGGGCTCCCAGCAACCGAGATGAAGAAAATGAAAGCCCTAGCAGGAGGCGAGGGTGTGTTCCATCTCTTGCCCAGGGTAAAGCCCACCCAACACGGCCTAGTACCCAGGAAAAGCCTTCTGGTATCCTGGACACGCGTGCATTTCTATCCCCACTCTAGTCCCCCAGCAGGACTCTGCTCCCTGAGGGCCGGGTAGAGCTCCAGAGAGGCCTGCAGAGGTTGGGGAGTTAACCTTTTATGAGGATCTGCTTGTGGCCAAAACCACGTGTAGTAACAGGTGGAAGATGAAAGCTAAAATGAAACTGAGTGCCACGTGGATAGCAAGCTATGTGTATGAAGTCAGAGGAGGCAACCCCAATGCCACTCAATTGCTTGGCCTGGGCTGGCCCTCGGTGAACTTTGGGGCCACTCTCAGTTCCTCAGAACAGGAGGACAAACGGCTCTTTCTCCTTCAGTCTCCTTCAGAGGTGCATCAGTCTAGAGAAAGAGAAGGACCATTTGAAGACCGTTCCCCTCAACATTTTCACCAACCACGTCTGGAATGGTGCCTATTCCAAAACCAGAACAACAAGGACTTCAGATACAGCGAGTGACGTTATCAGCATGTCACTACCAAATTAAGGATGACTGGCTCTGAGAGAGATGACCAGTTATGGGTCAATTCCGGTGAAGAAAAGGCATCGTGTCCACTTAGTGGGCATGAATGTCCCTATGCAAGCAAAATGCGCCGTCTTGGAGCCACTGTACTCCCGCGCAAGGCTCAGAGGACGCCCCCAGCCCTCTCAGCCTCCAAGAGCTCTGCGTCATGGAGCAGCTGCCCCGGGAGACGCGGTGCCAGGTCACCCTGAAGCCCAGATGCCTGACTGCAGCCCAGCACCTAAAGGGTTCGGGGCAGAAGACCTTTCAGAGGAGAAGATCTGTCACCAGGTGTCTCTTTGGGGGGGCTCCGGCACTCGCATGGATGAGTCGCCCACGTCACCAGCCTCTCCTGTGCCAGGACAGCTGTGTGGAGTGTCTCCGCCAGATCTCTGTGGCATGACGATGTGCCCAAACCTGGGACATGCTTGTTTGTGTTCATCAGAAAGGACCTCTCAGCAAAGGAATATTTAGACAGTCCGCCAGCGTGAAATCTTGCAGAGAGCTGGAAGAGAAACGACATTCTGGAGGTGAAGTCCACCTCGAGCTTGAGTCTGTTTATGTGATCACATCTGTTTTCAAAGATTTCCTAACAAATATTCCTGGAAGTGCTCTGTCATCAGATCTCTGTGGTCACTGAGTCTCTGTAATGGATCGAGAAATTGATGAACGGGAAATAAACAGAATTCAGACTGTTGGACCAGCTTCCGAGAGCCAGCGTTGTTCTCCTGCGGTCCCTTTTCGGGGCATTACACAACGTGGAACAACATCCTCCTTCAGTCAGATGCTGCATTTAGTTTAGTGGTGTGTATCGCTCCCAGCATGCTTGGGCCTCCTACTTCCCTCAGCTCAGAACGAGAAAACGGGTTTATAAAAAAGAGCACCCTGCTCATTCCATTTCTGATTGAAAGTTGCTGTGGGATGTTTGGAGGGGAATTCACTTCCCCCTTTGGGGAGTCTTCAGTGAGACATGCCACTGCAGACAGAGCCTGCGACACCTCTGGTCCCGAGATGACTGCCGGCCCCCACAGCCCGGAGAGTGAGCCCAGCGAGGACAGTGAGGCCTCATGCAGTGACCTGCGGGAGAACCTTGGTGAGGGGAGCGGAGGCACGGGCTGTGTCTTCACCCTTTGTGATGATGATCTTGACCAACCTGCAGTGGAAGAAATCTTAAATCTGAATGATGTTGACGTAGACTTTTCTAAAGAGCAGGACATTCAAAAGCAACAGCCCCTTGGATCCACACCGGTGGCCAAGTCTGTGGCATCTTGCAGAGACATGTCCCCACACGATGCTCCCAAGAACCAGCCCTTCCATGCAGAAACATTGGGCACCCTCCCCCCACATAGGAGAGGCCTCCAGAGTTCCAGCAGGGGCCAGTGCGGCTCAGAGCCCGAAACCGAGGCCCAGCCCGGGGAACACGGAGCTCTTTCAGGAAGATATCTGCAAAGAAGCAAAACTGAAGGACCTGTGGGGCTAGTCACCTGCATGGAGAGGAGGATTGTCTGGCTTGTGGAAAAGAAGACACCCTCACGTGTCAGTTTAAACGCATCCAAAACTCCTCAGACCAGCACGTGGTGGCAGAAAGGTCTGGCCTGGTTGAAACACTGGTCCCCCAAAAAGAAAGAAAGGGAAGGAAGATCAGATACAAAGAAAAGTGCTTCTCTAGGAAAACCATGGAATTACCTCTCCATGCCTCTGGTGCTCCAGAGCCAACTCACTGGAGGCCAAGCAGAAAGACAGCCGCCTAAGGGCAATGGGAGAACAGAGAGCAGAACAGGCAGCCTGGTGGGAGGAGAGGGACGGTGTGGGAGGGGAGCAGAAAGCCAGGTCTCCGGAAACAGATGGTGTCAGAGGCCAGCAGAAGGCCAGGTTTCAACAGTCAGAAGGTGTTGGAGGTGAACAGAAGACCTGGTCTGAGCAGAGGGAAGGTGTGGGAGCAGATCAGACCAGATGGCTTCAGGCGGAGCAGTCGGAAGGTGTCAGAGCCAGCAGTCAGCCTGATACTTGATACGTATGAAATCTATGCTGTCTATTAATTGAAGTACCATTCTGCAAATAAAAAAAAACAGACTATTATTTTTTCAAAATTTTTAACATGGTAAAATCAAGATATTCCATTTTATTTAGAAGCAGGGACAGTTTGTGGTATTACACAGACATGTTACAAATAGTATCAATCCTTTTCTTCATTCATTAAAAAATACAGTAAATGCAGAAATGCAAAAGGCCTTCCTGCCTTCCTTCCTTCCTTCCTTCCTTCCTTCCTTCCTTCAGAAGGGAAAGGGAGGGAGAAAGAGAGTGAGAGGAACATCAATGTGAGAAGGAAGCATCGATGGGTTGCTTCCTGCATGCGCCCTGACTGGGGACTGAACCCACAACCCAGGCGTGTGCCCTGGCCTGGAATGGAGCTGGAGGCCTTTCAGTTTGCGAGACCGTGCAAACCTACTGAGCCGCACTGGTCACGGCAGCAGACTTTCACTGTGGCATCATTCGCCAGGGTGTGTTTAATGTGGCTTGATTACTTCTTTGTAAGATCCTTCCTTGGTGGAACCACTTAAAGTTGCACTTTATACTGAGAGGGGGAAGAAAGCAACTGCTCTCCCATGTCTTCTCTTACTGAATTTTGCACAAACAGCTTTGAGTGCCTGGCAAGTGTGGGGCACTGCACAGTGGAGAGAAACACGGAATTCCTGCCTTCTGGAACCTCACACTGTGGCAGAGAAGAACAAAAAACATCAACATCAGCTATTCCATTGTGACGGGTGCTGTGAAGGAGACAAAGGAGGGTCCAGGTAGAAGCCTGGGGTCAGGGACGTGGGGAGCAACCCTGGCTATGTAGCCATGGAACAGTGTATAAGGAAAGGAAAACACACTCACACTGGACCCTAAAGGGTGTGAAGGAGCCAACTGGGAAAGGAGGGTGGGTGAATGTGTGTGAAATCCCAGAGACAAGAAAGATGTCGAGCCTGAGAAGCTTCAAAAGGAAAAAAAGCCATGTGACGAGAAGATAATGAACGAGAGGGGATGGAGGATATGAATTAGGATTGAGGGGGAAGCTGGTGTCAGGCGATGCAGGGAAGGCTAGGCTGACATAAAGATGCCAAATTTTCTTCTGGGCACAAGGGAAGAAGGGTTTAAGCAGGGGAGTGACGACCTAAATTACTGTAAAAATAGCAATGATATTAAATATTTATATAGCACTTGTTATGTGCCAGCCACTTTTTAAAGGACTCAACATTGATGAGTACTTCCAGGAACACTGTGAAATGGAATTAAGATGTTTTTCTGGGGTTGGGGGATGGGTTTAGTTTCAAGAGAAGAACCAGGACTGCGCCCCGGCTGACCCCACCAGGGAGGGCTGAGTAGAAAGATGAATTTAGCCAAGAAACTGGCAGTCAGTCAACTCCTAATAGCAGGAGACTCAGGATGGAGAAGTGACAGGGAACTAAGAGAGGGAGTGTCCTCAGACAACGTGAGGGCTGGGTTCTGCTGCCTGGTGTCCAGAGGGGAGAGAGAGGACAGAGCTGGATCATGTGTAGGGACTGTTCAGGACCCTGGACAGAGAGGTCTGCAGGAACCAGTGTGAGAGCAGCTGACAGGGGGGACGAGGAGTGGGTGAGAGAGGAAGCCAAGGTAGACTGTGGAGACAGCTCTGTCAAGTGCCGTGGTGACAGAAGAGCGAACTAGCTGCAGAGAGATGCCGCGTCAGGGAGCGTGCACACACGCGTAGGACAGAGCAACAGAGAGTGTGTATGTGCTGACAAGAGAGGAGCGAGACTTCAGGATCCTTATGTCAACCTCCTGGAGGAGACAAAGCAGGCCAGGGTTCAGGGAAGATGTGGGAAGTCCAAGTTCAGCCCGTGATGTACGAGGGAAGTCCAGTGCTTAGCATCTGTGAGGAAAGGCTGCGCCCCCAGGGTAGCAGAGAGCTTTGGCCAGTGGGTTCTTGCTCTGCATTCTGCAAAAGGGCAAATAATAAGAAAATCTAGTACTGCTTATAGTGGGCTACCTTCTCTGCTAATGCTTTACCTAAGTTATTTTGAGTCTCAAAAAAAAAAAAAAAACCGCCAAAAACCCGAGTCAGTATTTTTCAACTTTAATTAACAGCTGATGGAACAGAGAGTCAGAGAAATTAAATGATTTGCCCCAAATCTCAGTTTCGCTCAGTACCAGAGCTGAAATCAGAGAAAGCCTAACTCTAAATCTTCTAGAGCTAAACTTTTGCTTAGTCATTGGCCAGTAAGTGGGTGGTGAGGCTGAGAGGGCTGAACCGGCTGCCCCACCTGTAGGCCCCTGGCTGCTGGTGGAACCCAGAGCAGAACTCCAGGCTCCTGACACCCAATCGAGTGTTTTTTCTGCTGTACCTGAGTCTCTGTTGCTTTAGGGGAAGGAGGCATTTCAAAGTAAAACATAGGATGTTGATTATGAATTTGTTCACTGAGAATTTAGTGGCATTTTGGGTGGAGATTGCAACAATTAAAATCATGGAAATCAGATATAATTGTTTTTCCAGGCAAAAAGTTAAGTCAAAGAACTCTCTGTGTGTCTAGTGTAGATTTTCCTAATGAGAACTTTGCATATATACAATTAGCTTATTAAACAGAATTTTTGGAGTGCCCGACTAACTTTAGCCGGGACACTACGGGGGTCAGACGCAGCCTAATTACGTGAGGAAAAACGTAACAAAAGATGGAGTTTTGCTTTTTTTTTTTTTTAACACGTATGTGCTACAGAAGCAATTTAAAGGAAGCCTAACAATTCTTTGTTGAACAGATGTAATTTAAAATAGAAGAGGTGATTTTTTTAAAGGTTATGTATGTATTTGATAAAATTTCTTTCCTACACGACAAGGAGAGAGTTCTGTTTAAAATATTTCTAATTAAAAGACTGTCAGATTTCCAAGCTGTTAATATTAATAATGGCTTTATTTAACAAGCGGCTCACTGAATTCCTGGATATTTGACAATTATTAGCTCAGCTGGCTCTTACATGCTGGTACAAGCCAGCTCTAGCATACTCCTGGCTCACCAAAAAATACTTCATTTTGGTTGTTAGGAAATATTCCCCACGTGTGCTGTCTCATATTTTTTCTTCTTTTTTTGGTGGTTGGTATGTGTGTGTGTGTGTGTGATATGTCATAAAATTGTTCAGTATCTATGTGAAATCTGGTACTAGTAATGCCATAAGCTCCTATAGTGTTTAAATTGTACATCACTGCATACAGTTCCTGAAAAATAGTCATTTTCCTTAACACTTTGTAACGCATGCATTTCATGCTCCTCCCTCCTGGCTCTCTGGAGATTTCCTATTCTGTTTCGCCCAGATAAATATTTACTATGATCTCATCCTTCATTTTTCATGTGAAAGACTTTTGCCAATTAACTATAATACTTATACGACAGAATTACCACTCTGGCATACAAGGGAGCTTGACTATGTTTAACAGTGAGCCTGTTACCATATTGTCAGTCTATTAGCTACATAGTAACGCTGCTTCATTTAATGAACTGCATTACTTTTCCAGATTCTTTTTTGCTGTGATCATATTGCGTTGCATGAAAACATGTGTTATATTGGTTGACGCTTGATTTCTGTGCTTAAAACTTCATATGAGGTAAGCTGATAATGGTGTTAGGGATTGGATACAAGTATCCAGTAGCAAAGCAGAGCAGACATTTACAGGGATGAAGAAAAACCCTTAGATGAACGAAATATTGCAAAAGCAGAAGCCACCCTTTAATAAAGGGCCTTGAATATGGGTACCTAGAAAGGACTCTAATGCCAGGATGTAAAGGTTTTGTTAACATGCATGGCGATACTGCTTGGTAGCTCACTCCCGCCATAGTATAAGACAGTTGACAGTCGCTAAAAAACTATGTGTAAGTGTATATTATGCACAGGGCTGTTGTTAAAAGGGCAAAATAGAGACAGCTTAGCCACCAGATATGGCGTTATTGCATAGATAAGCTTATCAAGCACTCTTGAAACTCTGGTAGCAGACATAATAAACCTTGGAAATCCTTTCTATTCCTCCATCTCTAATTTCATTATATTGAGGTCAGGGTGATGATTACTTTCTGGGGAGATGGTTCTGATGGTAAAATGAAACTCCTTGGCTGTAACTACTACTTCAAAAAAGCATGTCAGCTGTACTCCTGGGATTGGGTAGGTGTCCGCCAAGGCTGGAAATCCCAAAGTTGCTCCAACACGAGACATTTGTTTCTCTGGGCCTTGCAAGAGGGCCCTGATAAATAGGTAAAATAGTGGGAGAAGGAGAGGAAAAGGAAAGACAAGACTTCATTATTACTGTTAACTCACAACAGAGTCGGCCTTTCCAATCAAGACAGGCAGATAAAAGAGTGCATCCCAAGTGTAATGTTGGATGGAAACCCTGTGAACGGTCCAGCTTACACAATGCACTTCAAGTGGCCCCCAACAGCAAATGATCCTCGAAGGAAGGAAGGTGGGCCAGCAGCCCAAACTTTTACAAGACCTGGTCCTCTCGACCGTGCTTCGGATTATAAAATAGCATGTTAGACATGTCTTGACCACAATATCAAGCAACACACGCTATGCACACTTTCGTTTTATAACGTGAAATGTAACCGGTGATTTACATTTCAAGGACAAGGCATTCAAAGAACAAGTACAAAATACAGAGGAAAATTACAACGAATATCCACTAGGTGGCGGGTGTGCTATATAGTGTCCAGATCACCTCGTTAAGGTGGAGCTGTTGCATCTCCTAGTCGAAAGATCGTATTAAATTATTTTGTGGCCAGATGTATAAAGAAAATTTTAGAAGCCAGATAAGAGTTTCCAATTGCTATAGAGTAACTCACTTTTGTGAACGGCATGTCTTCCCCAAACACTACGCAGCATGAAGGGCTATTTGTTAGATCCTAAGTGTTTCAATACCACTGGTCCCTGCTCTGCTGCTTTTCATCGTAATGCAGTTGAAATCTGGGGGGAAGACACCTTCCTGGGCTACAGTTTCTTCCCTGTAATCTGCCAATGTGTTAAGCACTATTAATCAACCAAGTAGAACTAAGAGCCTCTTCCCGCGGCACTTTACAAGTCTTTGTTCTCTCCTCATAGGCCCCTCACGTGAAGTGCCACATTTTAAGCACTACCCCGGAAGGATTGCTCACTGCAGGGTCGGAAGATAAGATCAGTTGAGATGGGCTAGGGCATACCCGGTTACTTTGTAATGAGTTTTTCTTCTTTAGAAAACCTCTCATTTCTTAACTTGGTTTTTTTTTTTTTTTTTATTTTTTTTTTTTTTTTTTTTTGGTGGGAGGGTAATTTGCATTAATTCTATTATCCAATTAGGCAAAATTTTAACGCGATCTCAAGACTTTCTAAAGTGCGTTTTCTTTCCATTTCAGGTACTTAACAAGAAGCAGTTTTTTCCCCGGTCTTAGAGTGAAATCTAATCATTAATTATACATCGCTTATTTTTCCTTACCTCTTTCATTGTTTAATTATAGAAAAATTATAAAAATAACAATCCTCATCTAGTATGATAAAATCTTTTTTTAAAACGTTGTTGATTATAATATTAATAATGGATGAAATTGTTCATACCTGCCTTTCTAAAGTGCGGGAGGCGGAGCTCAGGCGAACTCCCCTTGCCGCGGATCCTAACGGTCCACAAACGGTCCGTGTTCCCCGGGGGTCGGGGGATCCACGATGTACATATCTGGTGATGTTTTTAATTTTCAAATGAGCAGAAGAGCTTGTCGTGAAGCTGTTCAATATAGTGTCCTTAAAAGTCATTTAGATTTAATAATTATTCAATATCCCCTCCCCACTCTAGTTATTTAAGGCTTCTCTAAATATAACAAAAAACAATATGAAGAAAATATAATTTAAATATTAATTCTATATATTTGACTATATAAGATACAGCTTAACTTTGTCTTTGAAAAGACATAGAAAATGTTTTTATTGTTGTATAAAGTGAACTAATTTTTAAAGCTTTTAAAGAAATTATAATTAAATAGCATCGAATTCATTATTGAAAACAGATACCATGTTTTATTAATAGATAGTGTAAAACCTTTACCATTCTACAAATAAGTTTTGAGGGTAAAACACACATCTAGAAACACATTAAAGAGACAATTAGGAATTCTAGTTAGTCACTAAAGTTATCATTAAATTTATTATAAAAATATGTTTATAAAATAATTATAAATTTTATAGTGCTTGATATTTATTCAGATTTGACTTCCCAAGAACTAGCAACCACCTAGTTAATGAATGCTACTGAAAATGAAATAAAATGTCATGTTTTGTTTTTGGAGTTTTTTCAATGGTAAATTGTCATGCTTCATTGATATTTCACTTTTAAAAAGTCACAAATGACAAAGTAGTATGAAAACATGCTTAAAATATATCATTTAAATACCCATAAAATGGGTATTGAACTTGACTTATTCAACTTTACATTTTTATTGAATTTTTGTATTGCAAAATGTGTGACGTGGAGACGTTATCTGGTATACACGTTCGGAATTTAAGAACTTGGATTTCTCTATCTGGTCCATTGGCCTCTTGGCCTCTGCATCTAATTTTTTACAATCTATTTAAACCTTTGTTCCTCTTTGTTTCTCCCTAGTGATGTGAGTACCATGTCATGTGATCTCCGTGACAAATTATGTGCATCAGTGTAATCGATGTGTATATTCATCCTATCATAACAAAATGAAACACTGGTATCTGTACTTAAAAAAAACTTTAGCAGATACAGAAATGCCCCGGAGACACACAGTCATACAATGTTTATTTATAAGGTATGATTCTTAGACAGTGAGTTTTGACCCATCAACAGAGAAAAAGCAAAAGCCAGTTTGCAAAGAAAAAAGAGTGAAGGAGAGGCAATGGGTTGAGGGGAAAAAAAGCTGCTTTTCCTGATAGCTTTCACAATCTTAATCCCAGGCTCCTGAATCTGGCTGTATCTCCCTTTCCCTTAGGTTCGGCATATCCCAACTGCATATTCCCTATTCTTGTTTCAGCTAACTTAAGTGTGTTTTTTCTACAAGTATATTACAAGACATAGTTCTTAGGAATACATTGTGGCATTAGAAATACACAGTCTTTCTAAAATAAAATTCACTAATCTCATGATCTATCAGACCCATTCATTTATTTTTTTCTTTTGAAAATTAAATTTGTTGGGGTGACTAACATTGGTTAGTTAAGATGATATAGGTTCTTACACTTCTATGATCCATCATCAATTCTAGGATACATCATCTCTAATACCCTGAGTGCCCACCACCTGAAGTCAAATCTTCATCTGTCACCGTATGTTTTACCCCTTTACCCTTTACTATCCCTCCATTCCCCTTCCCCTTGGTAACCGTCAAGCTGTTTACTGTGTCTATGAGTTTTTTTGTTTGTTTTTCTTGTTTGTCCATTTGTTGCTTTCTGTTTTATATCCCAGGTGTGAGTGAAATCATATGGTTCTTAACCTCTGCTGTCTTACTTCACTTAAGGTGATATTGTCAAGGTCCATCCATGTTGTCACAAATGGCAATATCTCATCTTTTCTTATGGCTGAGCAGTATTCCACTGTATATATGCACCATACATTCTTTCTCCAATCACCATTCAATGAATGGGACTATAGCAAACCAACAGGCTTCTGCACAGCAAGAGAAACCACCGAACATAAAGGCAACCAACCGAATGGGAGAAGATATGTTCGAACAGCAGCTCTGACAAGGGGTTACTACTCACAACATATAAAGAGCTCATACAACTCAACACCAGACAGACAATCCAACTTAAAAAATGGGCAGAGGACTTGAACAGACACTTCTCCCAAGAAGACATACAAACAGTCAAACCCCTTTAAAAACATGCTACAATGTGACTGAAGTACCGGAAGTAAATTTTCCTAGGCATCAAAATTATATAGATACAACTCCCCCTTATCTCCAGATAATTATGGGCCACAAAAGAGTACGGTACAAATCATTGGTGAAGGAAATGATTTCATGAATAATAAACAAACTTGAGCAGGTCAGTGGTTTCTCAGTCTGTGGAATTAGATACTTCTTTTTTATAAACATATTATTAGTTTCCATTAAATCCATATCAGAATAGATAAAAGTTTGTGAAGAGCTGATCCTTAATGTAACTTCTTCAATTAAAAGTGATTTTGCCGATCACATTTGATATTAATATCATATACAAAGTTGTTATAGAAAAGGAATAAAAATCAGAATCAGCATTAAAAAATAATTTTTACATGACTCCTGGAAAAGAAGGATGAGTTCATTTTCACCTAGTGGGTGTAGCTAGTAGTTTGGAATCACTAAAAATAGAAATAGGAGCCTGAAATCATTGAAACAAGAGCCTGGCCAGTGTGGCTCGGTGGTTGGAACGTCATCCTGTGCACTGAAAGGTCACAGGTTCTATTCCCCGGTCAGGCACATGCTTAGGTTGTGGGTTTGGTCACTGGTCAGAGTGCATATAGGAAGCAGCTGATCAATGTTTCTCTCTCACATCGATGCTTTTCTCCCTCTCTTTCTTAAAAAACCAAAATAGTAATAATAATAAAGGAAAACTAACCAGCAAATAAATTTGGGATATATTGAAGACAAGCCAAGTGTGTAGGCCATGAGGACATAATGTACCTAAAAACTCAGCAATAATATGAGCAAATAAATTTCAGATATATTGAAGACAAGCCAAGTGTGTAGGCCATGAGGACATAATGTACCTAAAAACTCAGCAATAATATGAAGATATTTTTGACATATCCTCATGGTTTCTCAAACTAGGTTTAAAAATTGTGAAAGTTATCTTTGGTTTTTAAGCCTCTTATGGTAAACATTTCAGATTTATTTATCAAATTATTTACAGAGGCAATCTTCATCTATGGTTAAATTGTGAGTTTGGGAAAGTAAGGTGCTACCCAAGTTAATCTGAACGAGTAAGAAAATCTATTAATATGAAATGGGGGAAAGAGCGGCTGAAGCCACATATAATTGCCATTTTTTGTAGGTAAAAGTGACAAGGTCATATGGTTCAATGAAGACTATAGATAGTATCTATGATTGTAACAACATGTGTGAATATGAGCAAGATGTGGAAGTCAATTTGAAAAAATTAAAAATATGTATGTTTGAGAAGTAGAAGCATCGATAATTTAGGGAACTTATTTCAAGATTTATTTTAACTTTACAGATATGTCATAGGTATCTTTATATAGATTTTAGTTGAAATTTTGGTAACTTTCAGGTGTTAATTATTATTCTTTGTTATGTAATAATCTGTAAAGAAGCTGACCCAAAGCTTCCCAGTAGGCGTAGATAGAAACTTTGATACATAGTAGATACTGGGATCATATAACATTATTTTTTTGTAACTGAGATTATTTTATAAAGAACAAATATAAAATTGCAGGTAGGTGATTCAGAGATATGTTGATAATCTTCATTAAACAGGTTTCAATTTTTTTAAGTTTTTGCAAACAAACAACTTTAGAACCTTAAATCATTTCAGCGATGTATTATTACAGAGAAGCTGCATCTGGTATAAATGATTATCACTGGTTGGCAGAAATGTTTTATTAATTTAGTGGGTTATACTTTTCAATATTAATTATCCATGCCGTGGTTTTTCAGATCTCATCTCCTTCATCTCAGGCCCTAGGCCAGGATGGAAATTAGATCTATGTAACAATTAGTAAATATTTGTTCCTTGCTAAAACAGTGGTAAAACTCTGAACTAGAGTATATCATGCCCAAGGACCACTGCTGTATAAGCTCATATATTGGATAATGCTAACTATTAAAAAGTCTTTATTTTTTTTATGGAGCCTATAATACCCTAATAGTTTAGAACAAATGAATTACCGTATTTTTTGGATTATAAGACACACTTCCTCTCCCCCAAAATTTGGGAGAAAATGGGGGTGCGTCTTGTAGTCCAAATGAGGCTTACCTGGCTCGTGGGGCGGGGGGTGGAGGGCCAGCAGTGGAGTGGGGGTTTTTCCCTATTTTCCTCCTCTAAAACCTAGGTGTGTCTTATGGTCTGGTGCATCTTATAGTCTGAAAAATACAGTAGGTTATGAGTATAAATCCAAGAGTGATCTCCAGGGTTTCTAGCTTCTTTCTTTCCTTGTTCCCTCTCTGCTTACTTGTTTTACAGCCCAACAATCTTATTCAATTAATCCCGAAGGGACAAACACTTAAAATACAAAATATAATGAACAATTTCGAGTCAGAGATTTTTTTAAGGAAAAATTACTCTTCCCAACTTCAAGCAAATGCACAGGGAAAATTCCATGACCTGTCTGGTCAGCTGCCATGTATTGTAAATAACTAGGAATTATTGAAGTTATATACCGGGAGCTAGTTCTCAGGACCTAGGCTTAAAGGACAGCCCGGTCATCCTCCTTCATGAATACCTTTCCCGTCTAAATCTGAAATAACTGTCTCTTGGGAACAAGTTTTTCACCATAAGTTCTTCCTTGTTATACACGTTACCTTCCCTATGCTCCAAATCCCTCGAGGTTTGTCCTGATTGTGTTTGACAAGTTATCTGGGTTGGTGGACAGGAGCAGGTTAATACACCACCCCTCCAAGATGATTTATTTTCAAATGATCCATGCCATAACTCCAGTGATTCTGGTAGAGAAGATTTTAAGCTGGTAATTGGGTATTTTTAGATGAGTGAGCCTGTGTATGCCCATCAATGCTTTCAAATCACCTTGAACCTGGGCGACACTGTTTGTGTCTTTGGTTGGGTTTGACAACCCATTTAATTTCTTAAACTATCAAATCCTATTTCATTATAGATCCATATCACTTCTTTGGCTTATGGTTTTCTATCAATATCTCTGAGTTCCATTTCTTTTATTTATATAAATGGTCATTGTTCTTTGCTTTTGTTTTGATTTATACCCAACAGGGGTTATAAAGCCCAAGGCACTGATTTCCTAGGCTGCTTTTCAGTGTGTTGATTTCCTAACCCCTGTGGATTTCTTCTTTAAAATTTATGTTCAGAAAATGGTTTTGACATTGAGCTGTCCCTCTTTGAGCTCTAAATCTTAATTTTGTCAACCAATCATATTTCAGAATGACTATGTCACTTTATCTAAGATTCTTGTTCACACTTGGTCATAGTTCTGATTCTTTCTCTTTCTTTCTTCTGTTTTTGTTGTTGTCGTTATGCATTGGAATCAATTTTGTGTTGAAACCAAATAAACTCCCCCTTTTTAATATCCTGATCTTCTATAGCTTTGAAAAGTTTATTTGACCTACTTCAGTTTCTTCATCTGTAGAATATGGTTTATAATCTCAATACCACAGGCTTGTTGTACCCAAGCAAGTAAAGGCAGGGAGATAAACAATTCCTGTCACATAGAGACTCAGGAAAGTTTTATTACCTTCTTTAATAAAACTTTACGTGGTTGGCATCACTGGCATTTGATAAATATACCCACTGAAAGACAGAATACTAGTTGTTATTTATGTGCTTTGTCACTGAAACACAGGATTAGTGAAGCTTCTAGTTTTAAGTTGACTTCCATCCTTAAGGGAGGGTGGAGAGGGAGGGGGAGAGAGAGAGAGAAACAATTGAGGTATACTGGGTCTGTTATGAATAAGGAAGTTTTATTCTGATGCTCTTACTCAATAATACAGAACTATTTTTAAAATGATTTGAGAGAGAGAGTGAGAGAAATATTGATTTGTTGTTCCATTTATTGATGCATCCATTGGTTGATTCTTGTATGTGTCCTGACCAAGGATTGAATCCACAACCTTGGTGTATTAGGATGACGTTCTAACCAACTGAGCTACCAACTGAGCCAGGGCTCAATAATGTAGAATTATTTGAATTACAAAACTACTAGGATACAAATTCCTTAACACTAACAAAAACCAGGAATCATTCATTATAACTGTTCAACAAAATCATAAATTTCCTTTGAACATGATGATTTTTCTGCTGTGAGAGCTTAAAGTAGAAGTGAAGTGACATTTGTTTGGGTTTATTCTTGAAAGAAAGGATTCTTGCCATTGATGAGAGGTTGGAATATGGTCCCTTAAATCTCTAAAATTCTGAGATTAATGAGTCTGGGGATAGAGGAAAATGCTATAACTGGATTGCTCAGTACAGGTCTTTTACCTCCTTGGTAAAATATATTCCTGTGTACCTTATTTTTTTGTTGTTGCAATAGTAAACGGGATTGTTTCCTTAGTTTCTCTTTCTGTACATGAAGGGATAAAAAAGTTATGGTACATTTACACAATGGAATACTACATAGCTGTGAAAGGAAGGAACTCCTACCTTTAGGGACAGCATGGATGGATCTGGAGAGCATCATGCTAAGTGCAATAAGCCAGTTAGATAAAGACAAATAATATAGGATCTCACTTATATGTGGAATCTAATGAACAAAATAAGTTGATGAACAAAATAGAAAGAGGCATGGATACATGGAACAGACTGAAGGCTGTCAGAGAGGAGGGGGGTTGGGGAAGTAGATGAAAGAAGGCGAAGGCATTAGCCAAAGAACACATATGCATCACCCAGCGTGGTGATGGCCTGAGGGAAGGGGGAGCTGGGGCACGCAGTCATACCTTGGATGAGGAAGTAAATTCCAGAAGGTGCTTGAGATAGGTTGCCTGAGAAGTGCGGGTCAGGGCTAGAACAGCCTAAGGACACTCATTCCCTTTCAATCCCTGAAATATGGTGACCTGCAGCTTCTGGGCTGCGCAAAGCAGAGCTTTGGGAACAGCGTTTACCATTGAGGCGTTTTCCAGA
The DNA here is from genome assembly GCF_022682495.2 of Desmodus rotundus. Lineage (NCBI taxonomy): Eukaryota > Metazoa > Chordata > Mammalia > Chiroptera > Phyllostomidae > Desmodus > Desmodus rotundus. Next base: position 87,366,295 of record NC_071392.1, on the reverse strand, counting down.
TAATGTCATTTATGCAGCACTGCATCACTGGGGGGTTGTAGGGAGGGGAGAAAGAGCTCCACGGGGGACTTGAACAGACACTTCTCCAAGGAACACATACAGAGGGCCCAGAGACATATGAAAAGATGCTCAGCATCACTAGCCATCAGACAGATGCAATTAAAACCACAATGAGGTACCATCTCACACCAGTCAGAGTGGCCAACATAAACAAATCCACAAACAAATGTTGGAGAGGATGTGGAGAAAAGGGAACCCTAGTGTACTGTTGGTGGGAATGCAGACTGGTGAAGCTATTGTGGAAAACAGTATGGAATTTCCTCAGAAAACTAAACATGGAACTGCCCTTTGACCCAGCAATTCTGTTGCTGGGATTATACCCTAAGAACCCTGAAACACCAATCCAAAAGAACCTGTGCACCCCAATGTTCATAGCAGCACAATTTACAATAGCCAAGTACTGGAAGCAACCTAAGTACCCATCAGCAAACGAGTGGATCCAAACACTATGGTACATTTACACAATGGAATTCTACGCAGCAGAGAGAAAGAAGGAGCTTATATCCTCTGCAACAGTATGGATGAAACTGGAGAGCATTATGTTAAGTGAAATAAGCCAGACAATGAGGGACAAATACCATATGATCTCACCTTTAACTGGAACACAATAAATAGAAAAAAAAGGAAACAAAATATAATCAGAGACATTGAAGTTAAAAACAATCTAACAATGGACAGGGGGGAGTGGGGAGGGGACAGTGAGGAGAGGGGATTACAGGAACTACTATAAAGGACATATGGACAAAATCAAGGGGGAGGGTGGAAGTGGGGGAGGGAGGGGGGTTTGGCTGGGGTGGGGTGGAGGGATGGGGAGAAGAGGCACACAACTGTAATTGAATAACAATAAAAAATTAAAATTAAAAAAAAAGAAATTGGTTAATGATTCTAAACCCTGAGGAGGAACAAGACCAGTGAGCAGTGAATAAATTGAGTTCACTATTCTCCAAACTGTTCAGGGTCAAGGATCACTGTTGCTGTGGCTAGAATTTGGAACTATTCCTGCCAGTATTGGCTTGTTGACTGTGTGGGGCTTGGAAGTTCATCAGTTTCACACTGCTAAGAGGCCCTGTTTTTCTCCCAGAAAGTTTACTTTTCTAATCTTCACAGCCACTAAACTGATCCTGAAGTTTCTAAAAGTTATACTTTCCCGGGCCTCCACTCTTATATTAGGAGAATAGAATTTCCACGAAGCTATGATTCCTAAAACATCATTTGCAGTGCCAGAATTACAGATTCATCACAAGTGAGTTATTTCTGAAAGTCACGGGAAGGCTTTGGATGCGCTCATCCAACAATTATTAATCACTTTAAGATAACTCAATTGCCCATCTAGCGAGTTAGACCAATTTAAGAGGGCTTATATACTTAAGACGCTCTTTAGTCACACATTACTGCTAAGTAGGAGATATCTGATATCTTGAAGTACATAGAAGAAAGGTCAGCCTAATGAATTGCCTTTAAATAGGATGAATATTTAACGGGTGATTCACTGGAGAGAGGACTAGTTGAGGGTGGGAAAGTATGGGGCTGCTGGGGAGGTTCTCCTGGTATTTCTCCTCTTGTAAGATTCTCTCTCCTCTGCCTGTTTGTCTGGACATCTGAGAAAGCAGAGTGAATGGAATCCTCAGGGCAAATTCCGAGCACTCAAGCTAGGACCCTGCAGCAATCTTTGGTAACCAGCCCTTCAGAGGATACCAGGAACACCCTGTACAGATAAAGCAGTCCTTCCCAGAAAGAGACTGAAATCATCAGACAACACCTACAAGTGTCCTCTTTTGTCCTTTCTTAGGACATCTTTGTTCACCAAGAGATCCACTTAATTTGGGGGGAGGAGAGGAGAGGGAATCTCTTTTGTATACCCTGTGATTTACATCATTTACTAATTCCAATTCTCCAGGCAGCCCTCCAGCATAAATCAACCAGGACAGGTTAGTTTACAATATTGCAATCTAAACTGTCCAGCTATGTCTCGGCATAGCTGTCCACTACATAGGGACTTCCCTATTCTATGTAAACACCATATCATGTTGATAAGGGGGCCTGAGTGCAAGGCCTATTTGCAAAGGAGAGCTGGTTGAGGTTTCTCATTCCCCTGAACTTTCCCAAAGGGAAGAAAGGAAGAAGTCACAGGCCCTTTTCTTTCCAAGTTCCCACACAGTTAATTCCCTTCTGTTGATGTATCCATTTTCCTAGGAAGTCCCGTAGGACATTATACAGCTGTAGCAGGTCCTTTTTTTGTTGTTGTTAATGTTGCTCCTATAGGAGTTGATAAGAACTTCAGCAAACTTTTTGAAATTTTATCAAACTGTAAAGTCCTTGAAAAGAGACATAATGTGATGAACATGCTCCAGTTTGACTTCAAATTTCATAGTCTGCTTGCTTTGTAGCAGCGGGCAAATTATTTAAATTTTCTGAGCAGTGGTTTCCTCAAATGATACAAAACCCGGAATGGTGACACAGCGCTCCTGGGTGGGGTACGAGACCCGAGTCATAGGAAAGTGCCCACAGAGGGCTCTGCACGGAGAGGGTGCTTGATAAACACTGCTTCCCTTTGCCTTGTCATGAAGTTAATCAGCTCTCAGATTTTCCTCTCTGACTAATGATGTTGCACATTTTTCTCAGAATATCCTGAGGTCTCATTTTTATTCTAAATTCCAATAATTCTTACCATAGATAACATTCATTGTTCATGTGGTTTGCTCCAGTTTATATTCTGACTGTTCTCTTCCTCCAAATAGGGAATATTTCTTTTACCACAGAGCCTCATTTCTGAGAAGAGTCAGATTAAGATACTTAAACTCATTTTTGCTTCATATGCACTTTTTTCCTTACTCTATTATAATGTAAAGGGTATTGACATTTTCTTCTTGAAAAATCCTTCATAGTTACAATTAAAAACATAGTTTTGAAAAAGCTGAAGTAGAAATAAGCACATGGTACTTAAAAGAATGAAAAAAATCCCTTTGAGGTACACAGAGTGCAAGGAGGAATATATTGTGGTCTTCATTTAAAAAATAGTTTCTGAAATATGGTAGATTTTTCTGATATATAAATATACTTTATGGAGCAATATTGGCTACTAGAGTAAAATTAACCTATCAAGTTAACACTTTTCTTTCCACATTATCATTGACTGAACTTTATATAATGAATAATCAAATGTGTTTAAAATACGTTATCTCTTAGAACATGCACTAGGGCTACAGGAATTATGAGACGCTATGTTATAAAGATTGATTTTATCTCAAAGAACAATGCAACATGGTATGGACAGAAGGAATAGAAAAATTAAATATGAAATTAAATGACCAACACTACAAATCACAGATTATTTTGACTCATAAAATCAACTTTCTAAAAATTAATGTTGTACCACAAACAGAAATATGGAGAAATTGGGGCATTTCTTGTAAGAACAAGCTAACAAAATTAACCTAAGAAATACTGTGCTTTAAAAGGAGGAGTCCCGGTGGGTTGCAATTATCTGGAATGTTTCAAGGAAAGGAAAACTCCTGAAGGGCAGATGCAAGAGCAGGGAAGAGGAACACGCAATTTGATAACGAAGGAAAGATGTATGCATGGCACATGCAAGAGCACTTTGGAGAACTATATGGGAGCATTAAGGTTAGACAGATTATTCAGACAATAAAAGATGAAGCTAAAAATATGAAATTTATCCTCCGGCATATTTGCAAAAGGAATTTTTCTCTCCTGATGTGGCCTGATTAGTTACCGAAGTTTTACATCCTTGAGGCCCATTACAGGTAACTCATGACTTCTAATAGTTTTAAGGGGAAATATTAGATGGTACGCAATTCAACGTGCAGGTAATAAATTCACGGGAAATTGGGAGTGCTGTCGTCTTAATTATTTTGTGTCTGCATGTTGCTGTGATTTTATTTTGTATTAGTAAGGGACAGGCTGAGGTAACGAGAAGCTTAGAAGATCTGAAACCACTTTTCTCATCCCTATATATCCATATCAACGCCGTAATGCTACCAACTGCCTGATGTCTCATATAACTCGTCTCAAATGATAACATTTCATGGAGTGTCGCCCAATGGTGTGAGGCACCTGGATGAATGATGTATTACACAATATTGGAGGGAACACATAAAATTTACAAGCCCTTCATTGGTTTTCTCGTCAGAGTTCCGATTTTATTGGAAACTATTTAAGATTAGATTTCTCCTTTCTTTTCACACAGAAAAGCACAACTTACTCATAAAAAGTAAACTTTTAAAGAGTTTATTTTTAAAGGTTGTGGCGATAGCTTTTGACAGATGTTACAAAATTAACCAAAAACGTTATCATTTTAACTGAAGGCAAAGTAAATGAAACTAACTTTAAGAAGTTTAAATCTAAAGGGTTTTTAAAGAGCTGCACAAGAAAATATGAAGGAGACACAGCCTTCATACAAATTTATTTATGGTAATTCTAGTGGATCTAATAAACACTTAATAAGCTCTCGCCACATGTCTGTGACATTTCATATGTATGCTGGTGGTGCTTTTACACTTTTGGTTGTGTGGTGATTCACATTTAGTTTTGCAAAGGTAATCATAGTAGTTAATATTACTATTCATGTCTTCGAATAGGATATACCTGGTTTTGGTATTTCTGCAATTTAAAGATTTATGAAAGTTAGGATTTTAATGATAAAATAAGTGTTTTATGATAATAGCCATCATTTATTGTATGCACATTACGTGCTTTCTTTTTCATCGAATTAAGGACTTTGTTCTTTGAATAAATGGCAGCTATCTTGAAAAAATTAGCTCAGTTAATTTTTTAAATTCTCTTGAGTAGGTATTATGAGCCCCATCTCACGGATGTGAAGAAGAAAGATTAAGTAACTCACCAAATTATAGGTATCTAGAAAGAGTCAGAAAGCACATTTGCAATCAGATCTTTATTCCTCTCAGGCTGCCCTCCCTCCGCTATGTCTCAATCCCCCCTAAGGTCTTTGTATTTTTCTTTTTTTGTTTTTTAATTTTTACCACAAATGTTTAGTTTTAAATATTTATATATTTATTTTTAGAGAGGGGGAAGGGAGGGAGAAAGAGAGGGAGAGAAACATCAATGTGTGGTTGGCTCTCATGTGCCCCCTACTGGGGACCTGACCCGAAACCCAGGCATGTGCCCTGATTGGGAATTGAACTGGTGACCCTTTGGTTCATAGTCCGGTGCTCAATCCACTGAGCCACACCAGCCAGGGCTTACCAAAAATGTTTTTTAACCAGGGTTTGCTGCAGTGCCTCCTCTGCCTGCTCACCTCATTGACTATTTCTCCCCCCTATTGTTGTTTACACCCTTGATTCTTTGTTATCCCCCGGGTCCTGTTCCTTTGCCTGCATCCATCCCATTGGTCACTGCCCGATCGTTTCAAGGGTACAACCTTCTTCTTGATTACAAGGTAAAAAGGGGACTCATTGCACCTATTGAATGCATGGTTACTGTGGCGGAGGTTCCGCTGTTTTGTTTAACTTCATGCTCTTTTGGTATCAGGGAACAGCACGCAAACCATAACAGCTTTGACTGCTCGTGCAGTGTGGTGGGGAGGATAGCTCTCCCTGAGCCACAAGAGGCCACTTCCTCCAGCGCACCTGGAGGGCTAGCTGTGCACCTCGAGGAGGCCAGTTTCACTTCGAGAGAAGTAATTGCTAGAGAGCAATTTGTTTTTTCCTTTTAAAGACCTTTCTAGGTTTAACTTCAGAACACATCTATTGCCTATTGCTTTGAAATGACAGTCAAGAAAACCGTATATTCCTGGTCTGGGACTCAGAGCATTGCTGAGTGTGACATATTTCTGGAAGCTCTATATGGATTACATGTGCACCATGCGAAGCCTGCAGCTGTGCAAGATGGCGCTGGAAGTGGGGCATGGGGAAACCAAACTCTTTCTGCCCATGTGTTCCCTATCGCCTGTTTTCAGAGAAAGACATAAAACAACCAAAATAAATGAAAGCAAGACTGCAATAGTCATGAAGTCATTTGAGGTTTTAGGCTCTAGTGAAATAGAATATATATTCATATATAATGCATACATATGACACATATATGATTCTATTATATACACATACCTTAATATATATGACATTAATTATAACTCTAATATAATTATAGCATAACATATAATAAACATAATATAGTACAGTATAGTATAATATAATTAATATAATATAATTATACTTCTTTATTTTACATGTACCCTATTTCTATCACCTTACTAACATATTGCCTATTTCCCTTCTAAGCCAAATTTATGTAATATCTTAATATAACACATGGATTTTTCTAGGATAACCAATGGAATATCCTAGCATATGAAATTGGTCTTGACTAGGGAACCCTCGAAAAAAGCCCAGGTTTAAGTCCACGCGTGAACCAAGAGCTGATCTTGCTCGTGGTGTGCGGGGGACAGGGTGGCATGTTTACTCATTTGTTCAAGTTTTTCTCACGCTTCTTAAAATTGCTTGGTGGACTTTCTCACATATATTTGAAATGTTTCTTGCTAGGTTTATGTCTAAAAAAATTTATTTGACTCTGCTATGTCTACATAACCCCGGTCGTGCCCCTGGTGGTTGGCCTCACTCACCCTCCTTCCGAATCGTAAGCAACCTTTGCACCCAGCCTCCGCGAAGGTGCCTGTGGGTGCTTTTTCCTTTATCGCCTCTAGTTGCTTAATCTTTTGCAATGAGGACATTCGTAGAGGTTCAAAATTTTGCTGATGCCATGGTCTTGCCCTGACCAGAAATCTGTTCTTTGATTATCATTGGCAGTTTTCTTCTTTGGGATAAGAACTGCTCGTACTTTAAATAGAAGAGGGAGAGTAAACACTGGCTTCGTGGTAATTTCCAGTAATTGATAAGAGACAATTGTTTCACTCTACTATGATTTAGTTTATCTAAAATTATCCATTATTAATCGGAAAATAATATAGCCTCAGTGACAAAATTATAAAAACATATTTATCTGTAGCAAAAAGTGTTATATCAAGGACTCAAATTGACCGTATTTTTAGGTTTCGAATCATACTTCCAAGAATCTGCCTTGAAAAAATAATTAGGGATGGTGATGAAAACTTATGCACAGATTTAATTATAACATAAGTTATAATAGTAAACCATTAGAAACAAAGTGAATGTCCCAAAACAGAGATATGGTTAAACAAATAGTTCTTTACTGTAGAAAAATAATAGGCGTCTGCTTCAGGGTAAAGCTGAGATTCATAAAAGTCTGAGAGAGCTCTTGGAGAAAAATGGAACCATATTATGATTTATTTTCAGATAGATGATAAAGTGCCTAGTAGACTGGGCAGAGAAAAGATTGGTCAAAGGAAGCCCTGAGCAACAATGATTTGCTGAGATCTGAAGGAAAAAAAAAAAACTTGACAAGGAATTCTCTTGCTATGGAAAATCAAATGGTGGAACGGGGCTTCTGAGTCAAATGGGGTTAGTCATTCTGAACACAGCACCGTGCTTCTAGAACTCATCCGATACACACATCCGGGCCGCAAGGAGCTCTCTTGGGGACGTGGTACTGTATCATTTCTGAGTCAGCTAGATGAGTGAAAACAGCACACCATGGCTCATTTGAACGTACACATTTTTAAGAGTTATCTGGTCACATGCCTACCTGTTATGTTTCATTTTAGAAACATATTTAAAAATATTACATTAAGTAATGTATTACTATAAAAAAATGGTAGTTTTCTACGGTCACATTGTATAAGTGAATGTTACTCAAACTCTTCTCTTGAAATTTGGTATCAGTGTGTTTGTCATCATTACAGACAGTTTTTGAGTCATCTCTCACAGTCTTCACTAGCACATTTTCAAAAGTTTTTTAACTGTATTTTTCCATTACCATTTAATCCCCTTATATTCTCTCCCCTTTCAATCACCACCCTGCTGTCCATGAGTCCTTTTTCCTTTTTGCTCAGTCCTTCCACCCATAACCCACCCCCCTACCTTAGCTGGCAGCCTGCTCTCCATCTATGAGTCTGTCCCCATTTTGCTTGTTAGTGCAGTTTGTTCATTAGATCCCACATATGAGTAAAATCATAAGTATTTGTCTTTCTCTGCCTGGCTTATTGCACTTAGCATAATGTTCTCCAGGTCCCTCCACACTGTTGCAAAGGGTAACATTTTCTTCTTTTTTATGGCCGAGTAGTATTCTGTAATGTAAATGTCCCATAGTTGTTTTATCCACTCATTCACTGATGGACACTTGGGCTGCTTCCATATCTTGGCGATTATAAATAATGCTGCAGTGAACATAGGGGTGCTTGTGTTCTTTCCAATTACTGTTTTAGGCTTCTTTGGATATATTTCCAAAAGTGGGATTGCTGGGTCAAAGGGTAGATCCATTTTTAACTTTTTGAGGTATCTCCATACTGCTTTCCACAGTGGCTGCACCAGTCCGCATTCCCACCAACAATGCATGAGGGTCCCCCTTTCTCCACACCCTCGCTGGCACTTGGTGTCTGTTGGTTTATTGACGATAGCCATTCTGACAGGTTCACTAGCACATTATCTGCAATTCTCACCCAAGTTGTTTTAGGCACTGCATTTTTAAAAATGTGTATGATACTGTTTCTGGAAATTTTAGCCTAACTTCCTAAAGGATAGGTAAAAATTTGCAAAAAATCCCACTTTAATCTTTGAAAAATCTTCCTGTCCTGATTTGCACAGGCTGATTAATTTAAAACTCATCAGGTTTATAGCAGTATCCAATATTTGTAAGCAAAGCTTAAATAACCAGGAAAATTATCACGTATCTATTAAATGTCTTTCCCAATTTTGTTATATTGTGACAGGGATCAGAGTAGTTTATATGATATGAGGAAGAAAATGAATGTACATTTCCCTCAATTCAAAGTAGATACAAACCGATCCCCGATTTTCCTGACAGGGATTGAAAATAATTGATGTTTGCCAAATCAGTGGCCAAACGTCAGGTGCCCAACATGCCTGGCAGCTGCTCTTAGGGAGATGCCACATCCCATCCAGCACAGCAGCTGTGACTGGGGCCACACTTGGTTCATGTCACAGGTTCATGAATCACCTGAATCTGACACATTCCATCTGAGGGTCTCAGTGCCCAGTCTGGAAAGACACAGGCTGATGCAGGGGTAAGGCAGCCAGTAACAAGAGCTTGTCTCCACGAAAAGCTGGAAGATTAATTGCACTGGGGGACTTTGGGCGTTATCTCATCTTGGGGTGGTTATATCCCAGCTCTTAAGAAACTTGGGTTTGTTGCTCTGTGTGTGGTGAAGGGGTGGTACAAGTAATTTTCTGACACTTCCATCCCTTCACACAAGCAGAAATGGGGTTCCAGCAGCAAGAGGAATCCCTCTGTTGAGGAAATGTTGCTGATTGCATTTGGTGGGCTGATGTGAGTGGACAGTGTGGATAGGAAGATGTGAACACTGTGCCGGCAGAGCCTCTTTCACACCTTGGACTCCGTCCCTGGCCAAGGTCCAATGCTCCAGTGTTGGGCGCCACCCCGTCCATTTGCAGTGGGTGCAGGGATGCCCACGTGTATCAGCACGGCCAGGGTTAAGATAGCTTCATCACATAGAAGATGCATTTAAGAAAAGTCATGCTAAAATGCCTCGACTTCTTAAAAAATCTTGTTTGGAGAGGCAAGGTTTATCAACAGTGGGATTATTAAAAAATTTTTGATAAGATTTTTGTTTATGCTATTTTATCATAGGAGTGCTGTTTACTAAGGAAAAAATGTGAAACTTGGTATTCTTTTTTTATCTTTCAAGGAAAAAATGATTATAATACTCTATGAAAAGTTACCTACTTTTACACCAAATTTTCTAAACCATATGAATCTAAATAAACTTTGGGAGGTATGCTGGTATGATTCGAAGCTTCTGGTGATACGACTTGGATGACTCTCAAAATGAAGGACAAGCAGACCAGAGATCTTTCAATGATAAATGCAGTCTCTCGAGGATGGATTAAAATAGAAGCCCATCACTCCTAAATAGTGCCACTGGTTGTCAGTCTTATGTGGCATCGTGGATAAATAAGTAGCTATTAAAGACTGGATTAGCTTATTGATCTGTGCAGTTACAATGAATTATAAGTGCAAAGTGGTACACTTATAAATGACTTAGCATAGGATATGAGACGTAGGAAAAATAAAATTTGGTGTTGCTATATTACTGATACCAGCGTAATATGTTTTAAGTTCAATCAGTGCAAATATACTATCTATAATAATTAATGGATTTATTGTGGGACTGACCAACTTATCATGTATTTTATTATACCTGTACATAATGGGACTATGAGACATTCTATTTCTAATAATGTCAAAGTCATACAGTTAAAAGAAAAGATCTTGAGTGATATGTAGGACAGGTAATGAGTCGGAATGTCACTGGGAAATAAGATCACTCTAATTACCTAAAAAAGAGAGAATGTACTATAGGGAATTATTACACAGGTGATGACAAACTGAAAATGCAAAGAGCAGATGGTGAGCAACCCAGAATTTACCAACAGCAGGAAGCTGCAACGTCCCTAAGCTGGAGCAAGCAAAGAAAGAAGTGTTTACTCCGGGTCCTGGGGGAAGAACTACCTACCGGAACAAGGCTAGGCCTGTCTGGCAGAGATAGGATATAAAAGGGAGAGGCAGCCACAGCTGGAGACCCCATCCAAGACCAACAGGTAGGGGAGAAACAACCTAGCTTCTCCTGTCTTCCCCCTTCCCATCCTCCAAGGACCAGTTTTCCACCAGCGCCTCCCATTGGGCAAACTAGCAAGAAGCCTGCTGATGCAGACACCTGGAAATGCTGTCTGCAGAGGACAGTGGAAGAGGAAGAGAGGCAAAAGCAAAGAACTGTCATGAAAAAGGCAAGAATTCCAGCCAAAAAGAAGGAACTAGATTTATCTATAGGGTGTGTGTGGTCTAGGGGTTTTCTGAACCGCAGGAAATAATAGAAGCGATGGCTGAAGGGTCTGCTTCACCTCACTGAGATCTACGTATGTAGTTTAGCCCAAATCTGGAGGACTTTGTTCTTGGTGCCATCTGAGTGTACTGGGTTGAAGAGCAGAGACCAGTGTGAAGAAAGCCGTCTTGGTCACTGAAGAACCCACAGGACACCACCAATGAAGAAGACCCCAGACCCCTTTTGCTTTACAGGGTTGCAAGTTGAACCAAATATCCAAGTCCTTGTGAATTCTAGATGCCACGCCCAGAAGTGGCCTTCATGTCTGCATCCAATGAATAGAAATAGGAGTTATACATCAGATTTTCTCTCATGGGAATAATAGCAGTGTAATATAACAAGGGAAACGTATATGCCCTTTAATATCACAGTCTCTATGGCCCAAAAGTAGCATTCTGTAGTCACAGCAGTCCAGATTTGACCCATTGATAAGTTGGGCAGCGGAATCTGAAAGTTATTTAGGAACAGAAAATACATTCTAATGGTTTTTCCTTTTAAACGAAATCATGTTATCAACATTATTTGAAAGCACCAGAATTTCTGATAAGCTGTGTTCTGTTCCCAAGAGTGTGCTGCTCTTCCCTGCGGAAGGTTACTGGCCTGGTTTCCTTTGCCAGTCAGCGTGTCTGGTGGCACTGAGAGCCACCCCTGAGCAGTTAAAAGCCAACATACGATTGTCATTGTCCTTGTCCCTTGGCCCTGAGATTGTCCTCTCACAAATGAGGGACAGCTGAACCATGAAAGATGCATTGAATCTGACTGGAAAAAGAAGCCCTGTTTGTTACAAACCACTGAGACTGTGGGATTGGGGAGGTTTGGGCTAATGCAGCCCAACTGGGACAAAACTGACTGATAGCAGCCTCGAGCGTCTTCGACCCCTGTCTGTGGAACAATGAGGTGACCCTTCTCCTTCTAGTTGGCTCCTGACCGTCTTTAAGATGTCAGTTCACTTACCTTTCTCCCGGCAACATTTCCTTAACTCTGGCCCCAAGTTTCAGCTAGTGTCGTTTGTTTTACCTACTGTCCACATATATTTCTTTATTTGAAAGCAACTATATTTTTTTGCATTTCATTGCAAGTCTTCTTTGATGTTTTAGTTTATTCCAATGGGCATTTAATTTTCCCAGAAAAAAAATTGCATAATTAAGAAATTGTTCATCAAAATTCTCTATATCCATTCCTCTTTATAATTATGCATGCCATGTGGAGCAGTTAGAGTCACATGGCATGTCTTCGTTATGGCATAGCTATTGTATCGCCCGTCTGATCGTTCATGCCACTTCAAACAGAGCTGTATCTGTGCTTATTGTGTTCCTAACATTGTCCTTTCTCAAATATTTTTATTGAGATGTAATTGACATACAACATTATATCAGCAGCACGTGTACCATATAATAAGCCTGTATTCATGTATATTGCAAAATGATCACCACAGTAAGTCTAATTGTTACCCATCACCATACATAGTTACCAAATTTTTTCCTTGTAAGAGAGCTTTTGATATTTAGTCTCTTAGGAACTTTCAAATATGAAATACAGTAGTATTAACTATAGTCATCCTGCTCTATATCTCCATGATTAATTTTTAAATATATGAAGGTCTTTGAGGTAAATAGCTAAAAATAGATAGGAATTTTTATATATGCTATTGGGATTATATACAATTTTATTTTTTAAATAGATTTTATTGATTGTGCTATTACAGTTATCGCATTTTCCTTCCTTTATTTGCCTCAGCCCTGCACAGCCCCTCCCACCTACATCCCCTCCACCCTTAGTTCATGTCCATGGGTCATACATGTAAGTTCTTTGGCTTCTCCATTTCCTATAATGGTAGGTAGAAAGTAGACAGGGGGAGGTGAAGAACAGTGTAGGATTACACACAATTTAAAAACCATTAGTTTTTTAAAATATAAGATGGTGCCATGTCTAATCTGCAGGGCTAATGACCTCTGTCAAATGTGTGATTTGCACTGTTTTATTTCATCTGACCTCAGGGTCGCAGGGTGGCACGTACTGACTTAACTTAGAGAGAGCCAGGTGTCGGGAGATCTCTAAATTTGTCCCATGCCCTTTTTCACCTTTACTCTTGCTTCAGCTTTTCATTTCTTAGGGATGATATATATTATCGACTCATCAATTTATACTCTGGATAATTAATTGTGTATGGTAAAGAAAAGCTCCTTGGTCACAAGTGACATTAAAATACAATTAACATAGTTTATGTTTTCCCAGGTTTCGGCTGTAGGTAGAAAGATGGTATTTTGGGGAATTTGTGTTGTGGCAGAGAAAATGTCAATGATTTTATTTTCTCTCTTATCTAAGTGGAGAGAAGAGAAGGAATGCTATAACAACTTGGTTCTAGTCGGTAAGCAGTTAGTTAAAATCTTAATAGCATTTTTCACAAAAGTACTAGCTTTCACTATCTTTCTCAATTAAAACCACTGCTTTTAATTATCTCCATTAATCATGACTATTAATGACATATCAAATATAGTGTGTCTTATCTAATTGATAAAACAGGAAATGAAAAGGCAGAATACGGCAACTATTATATTTTACTTACTCATAAGGGTAAGGGAAGAATAAACCTAAATTGAGATTTCCTTTCCTATAGCGCCAAAACTTCCATTTCAATATATACCTTAAAAATACATGTTTTCAGCCCTGGCTGGTGTGGCTCAGTGGGTTGAGCACTGGCCCGAGGACCAAAAGGTTGTTGGTTCAGTTCCCAGTCAGGGCACAAACCTGAATTGTGGCCTGGGTCCCTGGATGGGGGCCTGAGAGAGGCAACCAATCGATGTTTCTCTCTCACATCAACGTGTTTCTCACTCTTTGTTTCTCCCTCTTTTCTGTTCTCTCAAAAAACAAATAAATATAATCTTTAAAAAAATAAAAGTATGTGTTTTTTAATTAAAGATTCCATTGCATTGCTATACTAGCAATGAAAAATTAGAATGTAAAAAAAGTTTAAAAGACAATGCCGTTTGCATTAGCTGTAACAAATACTTATATAAAATTAAGTGTGTGTGTGTATATATGTATATATATATGCATATAAAATTAGTTATAAATCTGACAAAACAGGTACAGGATCTATGCTGAAAACAATAAGCTTTCAATTAAAGAAATCAATGAACACAGAAAGAAATGGAGACATACACCATATTTCTAGGTTGAAAGACTGCGTGTTGTTAAGATGCGATTTCTCCTTTGGGTCTATAGATTCAGTGCAATTCCATCAAGTTCTCAGCAAGCTGTGTTTGTGGTAGGCCGCGAATAGTTCATTCAAGACAGCAGGTTCGGCCATTCATAACTAATACTTTTGCTGTCTTCAAAAAGTCTCAAGTTAAGGAAATGACGTCAGTGCTATCAGAGAAAAGATCCCTGGTCTGGGGGTAATGGTCAGCCTCTCTCCTGTCCTCCCAATTTGGTACACTCACCATGAGCAGGGCCTCTTCCTGTTTGATTTCCACTGACATGTCTACTGATACTATTTTTTAAAAAGATTTTATTTACTTTTAGAAAGAGGGGAAGGGTGGGAGAAAGAGAGAGACAGAAATGTCAACCAGCCCACAACCCAGGCATGTGCCCTGACTGAGAATCGAACCAGTGACCTTTTGGTTTGCAAGCCGGCACTCAATCCACTGAGCCACACCAGCCAGGGCTAGATACTATCATTATGAAAGTGTTTCCTTCTTTCTTGTACAATCTATTGGACATTTAGACAGAATATTTTGTACTTATCTGGAAGAAATAGAAGTAAAAAAAAAAAAACCCTCCAAAGTTAGTGTTAAAGGAAATTTAGTATATTCTAATGGCTCTGAAAAGAAAATAGAGAATCAGATCATTATTATATAGTTTTATTTTATACAAATGAGTTCAGTTTCCTAAGGGAATGGAAGGTGGTAAGGGATGTGAATTTTTAGTCATCAAGTGTGGCATAGAAGCATTTACAGTGAATTATTTGTCAGTAAAATGTGATACTAAAAGTTTTGTATATATTACATTGCTATATTAAAAGACATGCCAAAACTTAAAACAAATTGCATAACTATTTTGAGCCACATCTATATGAGAAGAGAAAAATATGGATTAATTTCTATTCTATTTCAGGACAGTGAATGCATGTGCACACTATTAGTTTAAGAGCATAAAAATAAATTCATTTAGTGCACATATGTTTATTCATTGTTTTTTTGAACAGAAAGAACAAAGGACTCATATCACCAAGAGAGTGATTCATATATTAACATTAATAAGTATTAATTATTTTGAATTAGGTAAAAGATAGTGGTGGAATGATAAGACATCTCTCCATGTGGTAAGAAATTTATTTATCACTTAGCAGCATTTAATTTCAAGGCCCCTATTCTTTTTTGTTATTTTTTAAATGATTTTTATTTATTTTTTAGAGCAGAGAAGGGAGAAAGAGAAACATCAGTGTGTGGTTACCTCTCATGCGTCCCTGACGGGGGACCTGGCTCGCAACCCAGGCATGTGCTACAGACCAGGAATCAAACTGGTGACCCTCTGATTCAGAGGCTGGCACTCAATCCACTGAGCCACACCAGCCAGGGCTCAAGCCCCCTATTCTTTCTAATGCCAAAAAACATATTAATCAGTTCTAGCTGAATTCAGTATTATAGGTTTCAGCTAAGTCTTTCCAGAATTCTCTAATCCTAACCGCCCCCCCTCACAGCTTCCTCCTGGTCTGCCATTCTGCAGTCACACTGTTGGGAGTTCGGGTGGTTGCAACGGCACTTCCAGTTGGTTGTCCTTGTCTGTCCCTGTTTGCATCGATGTGCTTTGACTCATGCAGTCCTCAGAGGGAGCTACTTCAAACACACGGGTCTGCTGAGATGCTCAATTTTTTTCCGGCTCTGCTTGTGTAGTTCACACAGCATCACTGCTTCACGTCGTTGTTCCAAGTTAAATACTCCTGCGGGTCAGTTACTGCTAACCTCCGTGCCTTCCTGGGGGCTCCAGGAGGCTGTGGGTCTTCTTCCATGCCTCCCTGATATCTCCTGTCACCCAGGCTGTCTCCATTCCCTCTGCTTTGTCACCTCCCTGCCTTCAACTCATTCATGCGCCTTGGTCTTTGCTGTGAGGCAGCTGTTGCCTGTTGTTTACCTTAAAATCTTAAATTATATTTGAAAAATGTGCTTCCCAAATGCAGCCACTTAATTATTTTAGAATATGCCGTTTTCCCAGCATGTGAATTCTTTGCATATTTATTTTCCCTATATGGAAATGAGAAATGAGGCATTGAGGGAAGTGCTTTCTCTGCAAAGTCCCCTCTCTGGCTCCCCACCCTTCTTCTACTTCATGCACAGCATCAGGAATGAAACCACCCACCACCCCCCACCCAGCCACAGCCCGTGAATGCTTCCATGGAGGTCAAGTCCAGGGACACTGAGGTAAACTTCTAGCTGCCATGGCCACAGCGGTAGTCTTGGATGATACTATGAAAACCAAATGATCTTTTCAGAGTTCAGACTCAGGAGCCTGCTTACACAGATATCACCCAAAGCACACATTGGAACTCAATGATCACGGTTAAGAAAAGGATGTTACTTTGTTTTTCTTAGCAGACATTTCTTTAAAAATATAAAACAGACCCTTAGCTGCAAAGGGATATAGATATGATGTGTTTATTTTGACAAAAAATTTTAAAAGTGTCAGGAAACATATACTGGAAGAACTAGATTATAAGTATTTTGCCAGTGTTTGCTTAGTGACTTTAGGCATGCAAATACTTTAAAAATGCTATCAAAAGTACTCTCACGGAAGACACTAAAGAAAAATGTTAGAGATTTATCTGAAACTTTGATACAACAGATTAGTACAAGGTGAAAGAATGCACACATATTATCCCGTTCCTGAGACTTCCGAAGGTGAAAATGCCCGGTTTAAGCCTGAGCAGACGAACGCATCGATGAGTTAGTTACAATAAACAATTCCATAGATGATGAATGTATTTTTCATTCAAACTCTCAGAACCAAATGCTCTAAGAACATCCTTTAAGAAATTTATTTATTGAAAATGTTCGTTATTCAGGGTCAGACAAAAGTAGGTTTACAGTTGTTCATATGGACAATAACACAATTAATCAATGATAATACAGGAATAAACTCTTTGTTTTGCATATTCACAGCTGTCAACCTCCTTTTGTCCCACCCTGAATTTCTCTTAATTCCTCTGCCCACTTCCTTTTGGTCCATCCGCATTCATTATAGTTAATACAGTGCTCATTACAATGTTTTAGAAATAACGTATGTGCTACATTTTAGTGCCGGGGTCATTTCAGATAGTGCATTGAAAATTCAAACCAAAAGCCTGAAGCAATTCCATTAGATTTTGGACGCTAACATATCTTATGAAAGAGAATAGGGCAGGGAAATTCAAATAGATTTTTTTAGTAGTTCAACTGTAGCTATTTTTAGATGCATGAATATTCAGATGTCATTGTAATACATCTACTTATACCAAAAAAAATGTCCACTACAGATTATTGAAAATGAGATTATTAAAATTCCAATCTTAAAAAAAAACATTGTATTTCTCCACTTAGCATTCTTTTTGTATGTTCAAGTGTTGGTCAGTGTTTAACCCAATGAGTGTTGTGAATTGTGAGTCTTCTCACATAAAAATTGGCATTTTATTTAGTGGATGTTTTCTTGTAAACCATCAACTAAAAACACAAAAGCAGAAATGACGAAGATAATATCAATGTGGAATTCACTGTTTATAAAATTCAAAAATATCTTTAAAACATCTAAAAACAAGTCAGTAGAGCTTGAAGTTCATCCAAAATTGACACAGAAAAACCTTAAAGTTTGAAAGATATTTTTACCTTCATACCATTTTAAGAAAGGTATGAAAATAACTAAACATAAAACAGGTGAGATTATTAACTCCCTACAGATTCTATATCCTGGAATATGCAATTTAAAAAAGTATATGCCCACTAAATCTACACGCAGAGTAGAGAAGCAGAGAACAGGCAATGTACCTTATTTCCAAACTATAAAAGTCTTAGAACTGTGAATTAAAAAAAAAAACCCCTCAATAAAAATACTCAGGAAATTTATAAGATGTGGTCCCAGTCCTTAGTTATTTCTCTTCCATAAAAACAAAGTAAAACTCATATGCATTTTATTATTCATAAAAAGAACCCATTGTTGACAGGTTAGCAAACAGAATGAGAAAGAAGCGGAACAAAATGCTGTGAGAAAATCAAGACAGTTGATCCAGGAATGAACCAAAGCAACCTTTTCTCCCTTATGTGATTTTAAATACCTGCTTCTGTCGGACAACAAGATAAATGTCTGTAGGCCATTCAGAAAAAGGAACAAGAGAGTAAACACAAAGGAAACTTAGAGTTCAGGGATATTCACTCTAGTTATTTTATTTTGATGAAAATGATGTGCTGCTATCCAAGACCCTATTTTTATATTTTTAACTCTCTGTTTGGCAATTATTTTAATTGTAGAGGAAAGTTGTAAAAATAAAATTAGTATGAAGACCATCCACATATTTTTAATCTAGATTCACTTATTACTAACATTTTACCACATTTGTTTATTACTCCCACTCTCTATTTACACACACAGACATATATATTATGTGTGTGTGTGTGTGTGTATATATATATATATATATACACACACACACACACAGAATTTTTTTCCTGAGTCATTTAAGTCATAAGTGACATGGCTCATGGCTTCCTACCCGTGAGTGCTCCAGCACGCACTCCCTAAATGTGGCGGTGTTCTCTTACATCCCCACAGGACTGTCATCAACCTCAAAACTTTAGGCATACAACTGTAATTGAATAACAATACAAATTTTTTTTTAATTTCTAAAAAATAAATTTAAGAAAAACTTCATCATGGATACAAAGTCAATACAGAAAAATATTTCTTTCCAATTTACCATTCGTATTTTCATGTTCCAATTTCAACAGATGAGCCAATAATGTCATATTGAAGAGTTTCTTTTTTCTTCTTTACTGTGCAGTATCTAGTTGAGAGTCAGAGATGGTATTTAGTTGTCCCGTCTCCTTAGGTTTCTTTAATTTGGAATATTTCCAGAGCCTTATTTTTTTTGTCGTTTATGACATTAACATTATTTTGGAAGAATGAAGCTCCCTGTTCTTTGGCATGTAATAGAAACATTCTCGTTTCATGTTTACATTTGTGATTAGGCGTTTTCATTCTGACCAGGATTATGGCGCAGGGGTACATCCACTCCAGGTGTCGTTTCTGGAGACTCATGATTTCCATCATGAAATTTGTTCTGGTCATATGAATAATTATCTTTACACAGGATTAGTTTTTCCTTCCCTCGTAATTAATAAGGAATCAGTGAAGAGAAACTTAAGACCGTGAAAATATGCTGCCTTTCCTCGGAAACACTTCCCAGATTTAGCCTTCGTTGGTGATTCTCGCCTGCTCTAGCCCCTCCTTTGAGGACAGCAAAATGGTGATTTTCTTCTCAATCTGTACCTAAAGTTTTAGAAGGCCCCTTTCTCTCTTCTGTGTGTATGTTCGTGTCATGCGTGCATGTATACGTTTATTTATTCATCTACTTATTATCAGTATATGCTCATGAATTTTGCTTCTTTCATGGATTTATAATTCATTACAATGCTTCCAGTGTTGACTGGTGGGACCTCCATAGCTGGCTCCTTCATCCATGTGTCCTGACCCCCCCTGCTTTTCTTAACTTTATTTTTATTTCGAGCATTTCTTTACTCTTTGGAACAGCATTATACTTTGGGTTCACCTTGTAACTATTCTTGCTAAACCTTTGGAATCAACCAACGTCTGAGGAGTTCTGCTTCAAGGAGCAGCTCTGGACCCTGGTATGGTCACTCAGGCCATCATTGACTTTCTTTCCGACTCTGCTCCAGATGAAGCAATGGGTGTTAGTAGTATTGATAAATATGAATTGTGTGTTTATTCACTGCATGTCAGGCACTGCTACTGGCTTTCTATGTATTAATCCATATGTATATAACATTCATTTACAAAGTAAGTGTTGCTATCTCTGTATTACAATGATGAAATGGTAGAAGTACAGTTAGGAAACTTGTCCAAGGCCACTTAAAAATCATGACCAGGGCCAGTTATGAAACAAATTTTACTTATCAGGAAATTAGGCCCTTACCCTCTTATACCAGGTTTTAGTGCTATGGTAACAATAAGCATTAATGGAAGCTGAATATAATCTCAAAGCAAAATTTAAGGGGATAAGGCTCACAGGATTTATTGTGTTAAACATTTTTCTGGGTAGTCTGTGGGTTATTGTATAAAATATTCACTAGAATTGTAGTAATAACATGAGTTTTTTTTTTTAAGCATGTGGAAGACACAGGTACTTAAAAGTATTTTTTCAATGATTACTAATAGAAAGAATGAAGTCATATCAGGAAAATCCCATCCAGAATACAATTAATCAGGCGAAAGGTGTCCAGACACCCAATCGGTGTAAACCCAATTCATACAAAACTCATCCGACATTTTCAACATGTTTTTTCCAGTTTTATGGTCTTCTCACCGATTGTGCGTTGACAGATGATGACTTTTGGTCCTTCATGCCACTGTATACCAATGTCTTATGCCACAGTAATCTCTATCTCTCTTTTTTAAAGATTTATTTACTTTTAGAGAAAGGGGAAGGGAGGGAGAGAAGCATCAATGTGTGAGAGATACATTGATTGGTTGCCTCTCACACTCCCCCACTGGGAACCTGGCCAACCACCCAGGCATGTGCCCTGACCAGGAATCAAACCAATGACCTTTTGGTTCACAGGCCAGTGCTCAATCCACTAAGCCACACTAGCCAGGGTGCTCTCTCTCTCTCTCTCTCCCCCCCGCCCTCTTTTTTAGTTTTATCTTCTTTTTCTATAAAACATAGAGTTCATCCACTACTCCTTCCTTAAAACTGAATTCTATGGCTTATTAGGAGGTAACAGCCCCAGCTAACAGAATCCAGAGCTCACTTCCTCTAGGTTCAACCAGCCAGGTTTGCTTTTATCTGATGCATACAATTACAGGTAAATACAACTGGTAATTACAGGTAAGCTTTATGGTGAGATAAGCCCTGGACATGGTGCAAGAAAACATGGGTTTTGGTTCACTGTTTCTTAATCTCGGACAAACTGTTCTATTGCTGTGGGCTTTAGTCTCTTGGATGTACAATGGGAACAGTAGAATTTACTCTATCTCCATCACAGAGTGTTGCCGTGATGAAATAATTCATGGGAAGGGGTCTTAGATATGATGAATTTTTATGCAAACATATTGTTCTATTTTTTGTGGTATGGCCATTAGTGATATCCAGACAGGAGGAAAAGCCTCGTTAAATTAACACCCATAAGAATCATTGCAGGACCCTTACAAGTGTTGTACCTGGTGATGATCACTTTTATGGACTGCCTCAAAGGCTACCTAGTACAGCATTGCCAAGAATAATTTGATAAAGTGTTAGGAAATTATTATACAGGGTATGGCAAAAGTAGATTTACAGTTGTGAGTATATGAAATACAGAGTTGATTCTTGTGTTATTACTTATTGATTTATTATATTATTTTCCATATGAACAACTGTACACCTACTTTTGCCGTACCCTGTATTTTGTTGTGTCTGGAAACAAATTGTTTCGTACCAGCTATTGGCCAGGAATACCTGAAAAACTTTCACACACATTCTCTTTAGGAACGGCCTCTCTGCACCATTTAATGATGATGAATTTTTCCCAAGTGGGTAAATAAGAATGGCAATCATGGACAATTTGATGGATAGAACCTCTGCTCATCTGCTGGTGGCTATTGCTAAAATTGCAGCTGACATGCTAACAGGAAACTTTCCTTTGTCAACCCAGAAAATCCATGTCTTAAAATGAAGCCCTGACACAGGAAAGGCTTGGGGATAAAGCAGCCTGCATCTCTGATGAAGCAGCTGGAGATTGAGGCATTGAGGTGAAACTTAGAGCATAACGCGCATGAGCAGAGCCATACTGGAGGGGAGGTATTCTCAAGATAACACTTTTGTCTAAACGTGTGGGTGGTTTAATGCTCTTAGGATTGTGTGAGATCAAGATAAATTACATACAGTGCAGAAACTCATCAGAATCACTTCTCAGAGTTCTTCAATCTACCTCCTATGCCCCAAGAATTCAGCTCTAACACCTAAATACTTAACACAGCTTGAGAAAATTGTAGAGAAGTGAGGACGACTCCTGAATAGTAATCCTTGCCCTAAAGTGCTATGAAAACTTGTGTCGGGTGTTTTACTATTAAAAAGAAGGATCATCTCAGGGTATCACCCAGAAGCAATCAATGAGAATCTATGATAAGGGATTCCAGATATTTTCAGGTTTTCAAGATCTGTGCAGGTGATTGTGATGCACTAACTGGGAGAACCAGGGCAATGCAGGGCTGAATATGTCAGTTAAATGAGAAGAAATACCGTATTTTGCCATGTAAAATGTGCATGCATGTCTTGTGTGCATTATACATGGGATTATCCCAGTATGATAATGGGCATATCCTGGTATGGATATGGTATGCATTAATATATACATGGATATACTTGGATATCCATGTATATGGTATGTATATGGTATGTATGGTATGGCATAATGGTGGTATGTAATCCTTATACCCATGTATAATGTGCATCCTTATTTTTCCCTCAAAAATTTGGGCAAAAAAGTGTGCATTATACATGGCAAAGTAGGGTATTTAGAATCACAAAGGACCAGGAGATTTTTTTCGTTAATTCAGAGAAAGCAAATGGTATCAGTTAAACTTACCAATACGTTTGGGTATTAAATGTGGAGGAAGAATGGTGAGAGGGAGATGGTGTTAACTGCGAGGGAAGAATCTGTTTACGAAGACTCAGGTTTCTGCCCTGAGAATCTGGATGTTTACCCAAGGTTCCTTGGGAAAATGGGCATGTCTTAGCCAGGGAAGACACAAGTGGGTTGCCTAAGGAACAAATAAAGTTCAACCTTCTGGACTCTTTTAAATGCTATGTGAACACATGGCCATACCCTGGTAAATGTTCCAAAAGTAAGATTTAACTTTTTTTCTTGTTTTTAAATAGAATTCCCCAAATTTTAAATGCTTTATGCCTCACAAGCAAAGAGTTGTCTTAATCTGGGAAATAATGGTATTAAATTTATATAGTGCCTGAATGACTTCCAACAAGGGTAGTCTAAAAGGAAATTCTACATATTTCTCTAAAGTTTAGAGGTGATATTTTCTTATGATATGGCTATTCAAAAGTGAGCAATATACAAACATAAAAATATAACTTACCTTACTCCGAGATAGTGCCCAACATACTATGCAATGTGGTTTATGTCAGGATTTAGAAATTAATTATCTATAGAATTATCTGTCAAGAAAGTGCTAGTCTAAGAAAAAACTAATTTATACTTTTGTATCACTTAATGACTAAGTAAATAGTTTTTCTTTTCTTTCATCTGTTGCTAAGCCCAAAGTTATAAGCTCTAAGTTGCAGAATTTATTTATTTATTTATTTATTTATTAAATTTTTTTACTAAGGAAATAAATGGTACATTTTAGTATTTCATAATTTTAGTATATTTTTGCACCATTCAATGTGTATTCTTATTTTTTGTGCTGAAGCACCTTTTAGATTTGGAGGGGTGAGATATAAATATTTACATATATATCTATTTTATAAATGTTCCAAACTAATTTCTTAATCATGGTTTTTAAAATCCAAATAGAAAATACCTATAAAGACATTCATCTCATCATTTATGATGATTCTCTGTTTTAATTATTTTTAAATGAATGTCCATTTTATAATCCTCAGGAGATTAAACATACATGGCCTCCACTTCATCACTTTTGCACTTGTTATTTCATTTAAAAGTACCTGTATTTCACCTACGCACGTACATTGATAGCCTTGACAAAGCACAGACGCAACACGCTGGTCTGGCTAAAAATTATCACTGAGTGTAATTTCGGGTAAGTGTAAGTTCCTCCCGGACATTCTAGTTGTAAATGAAAATGGACAAAATTAATATTGCAAGTAGAAGTATCTGGAAAACTAGAAAAATCTAAAGGATGATATACATTTTTATTACTTGGGGGATATTCATCACACTAAAAATAATCTTATATAGCAGTTTTAAGAAAGATAGCCAGCCTTTGGTAACTGCATATATCCTAGAGACGGATGTTGACTACTAGACCGAAGGTCATTTCTGCTGCCCTGTACATAGACGCTCAGTTGTAGAGAATTTATCGCGTTTGACGTAACGTGATAGTTACTATGCATAGTTAACGATCATGCCATTGAGTCATTTTTCTAACATTATACAACCCATGCCTCAACAGGTATTCAGTGTCAGAAGGGACCACTCCCAGGCAGCCTGCGGCCTGAAGGTGTCTGCTTGTCAAAGTCCCGCAGTACACACCAGGTGCTGTTAACCCCGCATGAAACTGAGTCTGGAGATGCTTGGCAGAGAGCAGCTTGGCAGTCACATCCGATATGACAAAATCAATATCGCAAAGCTGAAAATAGAATGTTCTCGGAGAATGTAATTAATGTAATGTGTGCTGCAGACATCATTATCCATCAGCAGAACCACGCCCGAGGCAGTTGCTCCGGATCCGGTGCCACAGAAGTGCTGTGAGCATTCAGCTCTCAGTCGGGTTCAAAGAGCCAGGAGAGTCCCAGCGAGCAGAGCCTGCACACCGCGCAGAATTCCTAGTCAAAAGACACTTTGAGAAAGACCTCATTACGGGCCTCACGCTATTTAAAAACCTTTCTTTTTCAAAAATCTTATTCAATTTATTAGGGTGAATTGGTTAGTAAAATTATATAGATTTCAAGTGTGCAGTTCTGTAACACATCATCAGTATGTTGTGTGTTCATCTTCCAAAGTCGTTTTTCATCACCAGGCATCCCCCTCTTACTCTCTTCTACCTCCTCCCACCCCTTTATCTCTTGGAATCACCACACTGTTGTCTGTGTCTGAGTTTTGTTTCTTGGCTTACTCCCTTCACCTTTCTCACCTAGCTTCCCAACCCCCTCCCCTCTGACAGCTGTCAGTCCGTTTCTATTTTGTTTTTTAATTTTGTGCATTAGACTCCACGTATAAGTGAAATCATATGGTATTTGTCCTTCTCTGACTGGCTTATTTCCTCAAAAAAATTAAAAATGGAACTGCCTATGACCCTGCAATTCTAATTCTGGAAATACATCTGAAGGAACCAGGAACATGATTTGAAAAAATATATATATGCACCCATATATTCATTGCAGAATTATTCATAACAGCCACGGTTTGGAAGCAGCCCAAGGGCCCACTGTAGATGAATGGATTAAAAAAACCCTGTGGTACATTTACACAATGGAACACTCCTCGGCCATCAAAAAGAAAGAAACCTTACCTTTTGCAATAGCACAGATGGACTTATAGAGTATTATGCTAAGTGAAAAGTAGGTATTTTTCTTGATTGCCAAACACCTTTCTGTAAAGGCTCAAAAGCCTAATTTTGCTTCTCTGCGAAATGTGGGATCCTGTCACTAAAAGAGAAATGAAGCCTAGCGGTCTTTGCTTTCCTGCCATCTCTGAGTGACTTTATAAAGCATCTCACGTAAACTCTGCACGTAATCTAGGCGGGAGAGAAATGAGTGAACGGGAAAGCACACTGCAATGTGTTCAGTCCTGCCATAGATGTGAGCACAGATCCCCAAAGGTGAAGTTAACTCAGTCCGGAAGGACAAGTAGAGGAGGTGCGGCTAGGAGCTGAAGGACATTGTGGTATATCAAACATTAGAAAAATAGTAATAAAGAACAGAGTCTCATCAGCCTGGGAAGGCTCTGCTATGACAAGAGTTTGAGGTACCTAACTGGATGTTCACAAGTCACTCTAGCTGTGTTCTATTTCGGAACCACACAGTGAGCATGGTAGTGTAGGGCAGAAATTCCGAGTCAGGTATTACTAAGTTAGAAGCACAGGTCAGACATTCCGTGACTTTGGGAATACGTTCAAATTATTTTACCTCCCTGCCCCTTAATTTTCTAATAAATAAAATTGGAATAATAATGCTTTCACCAGCATTTTAGTGTAAAATTGCATGCAGTATATCTAATGCAGTGTGACCATGCATTGGGTATGTTATAGGTACATATCCCCTTCAATTCATTAGATTCATCATAATGGCCACAGACTTTAACAAGCAAAAGAAGAGCAAATTGATAAAAAAAATTGGGTATCATCTGATTAAGATAATATAATGATTCATGTATACATATATATATGTTTGTGTTCCTGATAATATATAATATTTATATTTTCTATAAATATAATTTATAAATTATATATTGAAATTTAGAAACTATAAATATAATTCAGAAATTATATTTAGAAATTATAAATTTAGAAATTCTTCATATTTCTTTTTTAATCTGATGTTATTTTATTTATTTATTTTTAATTAATTAATTTATTTTTATTCAGTTACAATTGTCTGCATTTTCTCCCCTTCCCTCCACCCCACCCCAGCCCGTCCCACCTCCCTCCCCCACCTCTATCCTCCCCCTTGATTTTGATGTGGATCAAAAAATTATGGTACATTTACACAATGGAATTCTATGCAGCAGAGAGAAAGAAGGAGCTTATACCCTTTGCAATGGCATGGATGGAACTGGAGAGCATTATGCTAAGTGAAATAAGCCAGGCGGTAAGGGACAAATACCATATGATCTCACCTTTAACTGGAACATAATCAACAAAAGAAAAAAGCAAACAAAATATAACCAGAGACATTGAAATTAAGAACATTGTAACAATAGCCACAGGGGAGTGGGGAGGGGATAGTGGGGAGAGGGGTCTATAGGAGCTACTATAAAGGACATATTTCTTTTTTACTCAGTAGCAACTGCCTCCATTCTTTTTAATGTAACTTCTTTCCTATTTGTGAGCTTCTATATCGAGTGATTTTATAACATTTAGTTGGGCCTATGTAAAGATTTGTATGATAATTTTTAAGTTGCTTATCAAATATGGCCATTCTGTCCATGCCGATATCACATTGTTTATACAGAGTGGCAGCGATGTAGAAAAAAAAATGAATAAACTAATCACGAACAGCACGGTCTAATTAACAATAATGAGAGACAGTATTTCATTTGCAACAGCTATTTCTGCATGAGAGCATATTTTATAAAGAGGGCGTGTTTAATTTTCTATACCACTTAAAACACAGTGTCTAGAAGCCCTGGCTCTGAAATGCATGCCGTGGTGTGCAGCCTCAGCGGTCTCACCGGACCACTCCAAACCCAACGGGCCATCTGCCTGGGCTCGTTTACATCCCATCGTCTCGCTGGCTCTTCTCAGCATGCAGCTTTCCATGGCAATCCACTCCTCAGGTGCTTGGGATTCTCTTTGGAGAGTTTTTGCTGCTATGGTTCAGCCCCTTTATCAGTCTTGGCTCCCACCTTTCCAGGTTGCCATGGCCTTTTTCCCAAATCATCAAGACAGCAATTCTGATAAATAATGCAGTGCTTTAAGCTACATAAGTATTTTAGCATGTATTTCAGCACCTAAATATAAACATCTAACGTATTTTTAAGCATTAGAAAATACTAGGAAATTTCTGTTGCATTGTCCAAGTAGACATTTTTTAATTAAATTTATTTGGATGACATCGGTTAATAAACTTATATAGGTTTCAAGTATCCATTTCTGTGATACATCTCCTGTGTATTGTACTGTGTGCCCACCACCCTAAGTCAAATCATCTTCCCTCACCATATATTTGACCCCCTTTACCCTGCCCCCCTTCCCTCTGGTAACCGCCATACTGTTGTCTGTGTCTGTGACTTTTTGTTTGTATGTTTCTTTGTTGCTTTCAGGTTTATATCCTACATATGAGTGAAATCATATGGCTCTTGACTTTTTCTGTCTGACTTATTTGGCTTAGCACGATATTCTCAAGATCCATCCATGTTGTTGCAAATGGCAAAATTTCATTTTTTTATTATGACTGGGTAGTATTCCAGTGTATGTGTGTATTACGTCTTCTTTATATAGCTCAGTTGGGAGAACGTTAGACTAAAGTAGACATTTAATTATGTAACACCATCAAGCCAAAACCAAACATGTAGGGGTAAGCTAATCTATAAGGTAAGATCTTATTTTTTACACTAAAAAATGTATTGTTTTTAAAGGTCAATTTGGTGAATATTCTTGTCAATTTGGGAAATAACTCTAGAGTATCTCAGTGATTTTTAAATTTCCAACTAAACAACTTTCAACTTAAAGACTAAAAATTATAATATGAAAAATACATGATATTAAAAATTATTTTAACCTAAAGCAAAAAAATTATAAGAAAAATACATGATCTTAAAAGTTATTTTGGTTTGATTAAAAACCTACAGTTCCTCAAATAAAAAAATTATGTTTTTTTACTCATCATTCAATATATTGAGTTTAGATAGAATACAGTTCTGTCAGCTTGGTTTAAATGGCTGGTAAAATCAATGAAGAAGTAATAATAATAATAGCTACTGTTTATCGGGTGTTTACTCTGTGTTGGGCACCATACCAACTGTTTCATACATGCTAATTTCCAACTCAAGCAAGCTTATGATTTTGGTATTTCATTATCCTTATTTTACAGATAAGATATATGACACATAGTATTAAATATATTCCCAATATTACATTGCCTACTACTGTAGTAATCGTCAAGATAGGGCTCACATCAGAAATCTAAGCTTGAAAATTTGTATTCTTTTTTTTGCATTTATTTATTTTTATTTTTATTTTTAAAATATATTTATTGATTATGCTATTACAGTTGTCCCATTCCCCCCTCACTCCACTCCATCCTGCCCACCCCCTCCCTCCCACATTCCCCCCCTATAGTTCATGTCCATGGGTCATACTTATAAGTTCTTTGGCTTCTACATTTCCTACACTATTCTTACCCTCCCCCTGTCTATTTTCTACCTATCATTTATGCTACTTATTCTCTGTACCTTTCCCCCCCTCTCTCCTCCTGCTCCCCTATTGATAACCCTCCATGTGATCTCCATTTCTGTGATTCTGTTCCTGTTCTAGTTGTTTGCTTAGTTTGCTTTTGTTTTTGTTTTAGGTGTGGTTGTTAATAACTGTGAGTTTGCTGTCATTTTTACTGTTCATATGTCTTATCTTCTTTTTCTTAGATAAGTCCCTTTAACATTTCATATAATAAGGGCTTAACTGCTATGCTACCTATGACTGATGTGCTAATCCAAAGTTCCAAAATTTGTCAGTCAGAGTTCTGTCCTGAGTTAAATTTTATAATTGATGCTGTAGCGGCAAGAGGCCAATACCATGGTCCCGTATTAAAACATTTTAATTTTGTGTGGATTCATTCAAGAACAAAATACAATAATAATGTAATTTATAAGCCTTGATTACTTTTTAATTTTTAAATAATTTATCAGGTAATATTTCTAAAAATCTATCATGCAGAATGTAAACATTTTTGCTTAACCATGACTAAAACTAAACTTCCTATTTGTAGTCCAAACAAGCCTCTTCCTAGAAATTGTCTCTTTGTCACTGTCACCAGTCTTTGTGACACACAAGATTGAAATCTTGCAGTGGGTCCCCAGGGCTGGCAGTGAAAAGGTAGGCCTTGAACTGAAAGACGATACAGCATTACTCAAGGGACGGAGGGAAGAGTTAGCCTGCACACGAAAATATAGATAACAATTAAGAATGGGAACAGGAATTGAGGAAAATCACGGTGGTTGTTTAATTTCTTATTTTTCTCTGCAAAGTTGGAACCTGGCTCTATGCTGAGAAATAGACATGTGGGTTTGGGTCAGTTACTGTGGCTGGGGGAGCTAAGTCTGGCCAAGACCATATAAAATGGTCCCAGCTAAGCTCAGGACCATGGCCTGGTCACGACACCGATTCTGGGTGGATGGATGGATGATGTTCTTTGGTTCAGCCATGAGGAAAGCCTCATTATTAGGAGCAGAGAGGGCAATTGGACGGATTAATCCAAGGTTGAGGATTTGTAAGGCAGGACAGCAGCAGGGAAAAAAACAAAACAAAACTGGGAATTGAAGATGCTGACAAGAAGTGGTTGACATTTTGAACCATGAGGTTCTAGGCGGTATAAGCAAATAAAATCATAATGAGAAGTAGTGTTTAATAGAAAAGAGCCTGGGTGTCTAAATAGCATGAGAAAAAGAGGTAGAAAAGGAGATTTGCTGTGATCAGAATCAGCACTGACAAGATGTAAAGCATGGTCATGAGAGCTTGTGGCTGAAGTGAGTGTTTGTCGAAACGCTGGAAGCGTTGGCTCTCAGCTGTGGGTTGGGTTGATTCCGTGGACATCATTCAGGGCGCTGTCTGAACCTGTCATGGAGAGGACCCAGAGTCGGATATCAGAGACTGAGAGGAAGTGGCCAGAGGGGCTTCTGACCATCACAACAGATTTTTATCTGCATGGAGGAACACTCAGGTGAGAAAAGCGTGGGGCATAAAAGCCAGAGGAAAGGTCCAGGTTTCGGGAAGCACATCCATGCCTTCACCCCATGCTTTAGGTTGTTGAGGAGCAAGTCATTTCCTAACAGGAAGGTAATCTGATGTGTCAAACTCATTGTCACCGGGGGCCACATCAGCCTCGCAGTTGCCTGCAAAGGGCCGAATGTAATGTTAGGACTGTATAAATGTAACTACTCCTTAACAGTTAAGTGAGAGCTCGGTGCTGCCGCTGGGTAGAAACAACATACCGGGCCGGATACAAGGTGGAGGGCTGGATTCGGCCCGTGGGCCTTGTCTTTGCCACCTGTGTCAGGTAGGTGACAAAGTAGGGAGAAAGTCACCTTGCCATTTTAAATTAGATAAAAGTCCCAGGCCAAAGAATTCACATTCTTTATAATGTTAAAATAATTTGTATGTGTGCTATTACAGAGAACATTCCAGGAGTGATTTCATACATTATCATTAAGGAAGAAAAAATTTGAGAGGTAATTAAGCACTAAAGAAGGTTACCCTGTGTCTGTCTCTGTATAAGGTAATCTAGCTCTTATTTATACAAGGAGTTAAAACAGACAAGAATTAATTCAGTGTCCCCACTTGTGGAAGCTACATAATTGAAATAGGTGTGCCATGATTGAAAAGTCCACGTCAGTTTTCTTTAATTTCTAAAAATGCAAATGAAGTACATTTTTAAAGGGAAATAAACTTCTATAAATGGGCTATTCAAGGTGCCAAATCGTAGATAATAAAACATTAAAATTGAAAAATACAATGAGGCTAGAAAATTGATTAATTAAAGAACTTACAACTTCCATCAAATTATGAAATGAGGGGAAAAAAATCCTGTAGATGGTTCAGTAATTTCACAAAGTTTGAAGAAAGCCTACAAAACTTAATAATAGTCAAGTTTTTATCTGAAATAAAATAGTATTCTTTACAACATAATTTAGCTAATGGCTTAAAGAGATAGATATACAACAAACAAAAGAGTAATCATAAGCTTAAAAAGCTCAGGAAGGTTGACTTCTGTATTTCGTACAAAGCAATCCTGTTTCTAATCTGAATGTGAATTTATAGAAGGAAGACGATTTTCTTTAGAAAGTAGAACAAAGAAGCCATTCATTTCAGATGATGTTAGAATCATTATCTCACACAGAGTACATAAAAATTAACTCAAAATGGATTAAAGACAGGAACATGAGACCAGAAATCATAAAACTCTTAGAAAAAAAACAGACAGTAAGCTCCTTGACATTAGTCTTGGTGATGATTTTTTGTATTTTACACCAAAAGCAAAGGCAACACAAGGAAAAATAACCGGTGGGCCTACATCAAACTGAAAAGTTTCTGCACAGAAAAATAAACCAACAAAACAAAAAGGCAACCTACCAAATGGGAGAAAATACTTACAAATCATATACCTTCTCAGGGGCTGAGATCCCAAATATAGAAAAACTCATAAAACTGAACAGCAAAACATCTGATTTAAAAATGGGTAGAAAAGCCACTCATACGGCAAGTAAGTAAATAAAAAGTGTTCAGCATCACTAATCATAGGGGAAATGCCAATTAAAGCCACAATGCAATATCACCTCACAGCTGTTAGAATGGCTATGCTCAAAAAGACAAAAAAAAAAAACCCAAGAATTGGCAAAAACATGGAGAAAACAGAATCCTTGTGCACTGTTGGTATGAATGTAAATTGGTATAACCTCTAAGGAAAACAGAACGAAGTTTCCTCAGAAAATTAAAAATAGGACTGCCATGTAATCCAGCATTTCCACTTCCAGGTATCGATCCAAAGAAAACAAAAGCACTCACCCAAAAAGATATATGAACTCCCTTTTTAATTACAGCAATATTCACAATTGCCAAGTAACGAAAACAACTTAAGTACCTGTCAATACTTAATAAAAGGATAAGGAGGATTTTATGTGTAATGGAATGTTATTCAGACATGAGAAAGGAGGAAGTTCTGACATTTGCAACCTCATGGAAGGTCCTGGAGAGTATTTTGCAAGTTAAGTAAAATAAGTCAGATAGAGAAAGACACGTATATGTGGAATCTAAAACAACAACAATAACGAACCTGAAAAAACGAATTCCTAGATACAGAGCCTGATTGGTGGCTGAGGGAGGTTGGAGGAGCAGGGAGGGCAAAGCAGATGAAGTTGGTCGAAGAGACAAACTGCCAGCTATAAATAAGGCCTGGGAATGTGATGCACAGCCTGGTCAGTGCAGCTAAGGCTGAGATGTTCATCTGAAAGTTGCTGAGAGAGGAGATCTTAAAAGTTCTCATGATAGAAAACCATGTGGTGATTATGTGAGGACTTGGATGTTAACTAATGTCTTGTGGTGATCATTTCACAATATACACTAATAGTGAGTCATTATTCTGTGACCGGAAACCAATAATGCTCAGTAAAAATCAGTGGAAAACCAAAACACTTTCAAACAATCAAATAGAAATGTTTGCTTCCAACATCTGTTTGCAAAATGAATACATTAATAAGTAAGTAAATAAAATACTGATGACAGGAAATCAAAATAAACCTAAATGTTTAGAAATACATTCTAATTTAACATGCCCTGGCTGGTATAGCTCCGTGGATTGAGTACGGGCTGTGAACCAAAGGGTCACCAGTTCAATTCCCATTCAGGGCACATGCCTGGGTTGTAGGTCAGGTCCCCAGCGCCAGGTCCCTACTGGGGGCCATGTGACAGGCAACCACACATTGATGTTTCTCTCCCTCCCTTCCCCTCTCTCTAAAAATAAATAAATAAAATATTTTAAAAAATTCAAAAAGGAAATACATTCTAATTTAATAAATTTATA
Organism: Desmodus rotundus; assembly: GCF_022682495.2. Taxonomy (NCBI): domain Eukaryota; kingdom Metazoa; phylum Chordata; class Mammalia; order Chiroptera; family Phyllostomidae; genus Desmodus; species Desmodus rotundus. Next base: position 87,332,873 of record NC_071392.1, on the reverse strand, counting down.
GAATCAGTGTTTGCAGAATGTCATGTTTCCTCCAACTCATCTACAGATTCAACACAGACTCAATAAAAATCACAACAAGCAATTTGTTAAGATCTTTGTGGGGCCCTGGCTGGTGTAGCTCGGCGGATTGAGTGCAGGCTTTGAACCAAGGGGTCACTGGTTCTATTCCCAGTCAGGGCATATGCCTGGGTTGCAGGCCAGGTGTCCAGTGGGGGACACATGAGAGGCAACCACACATTGATGTTTCTCTCCCTCTCTTTCTCCCTCCCTTCCCCTCTCTCTAAAAATAAGTAAGTAAAATCTTTTTAAAAAGATATGTTTGGGGTCTTAATAGACAAGAATAAAGGAATCCTAAAATTTCTATGTAAAATACTGGAACTAAAATAACAAGAATGATTTTATAGAAATAGCACAAAGTTAGAAAACACAGTTGATATGCTCACTATTTACTATAAATTAATCATAATAATGTGCTATTTGTGAAAGTGTAGACACCTAGACCAGGAAAAAAAGAATACAAAGCACATATACACATACATATATAAAACAGCCAGTGGATTATTCTAAAAAGTTTAAAAAAATAACTTCATAGAGAAAGGAGAGTCAAATTAACTCAAAATGCATCACCAACTTAAATATACTGCTAACAATATTTCAATCTTTAGATGAAAAATACAGAAAAAAAACTGGCTGATTTAGGTAAAGATGTCTAGATATGACAAAAAATCAAATATTTTTTAAAAAATCGAATAGATTGAACATCATAAAAAATTTTAATTTCTGCTCTTCAGAAAGTACATACATTTAAATAAATGATAAACAACAATCCACAGACTAAAGGAAAAATGGATACATGTTATAATTATTGTTTTTATTTTTGCACAAAACACTATCCCAACTTGCATTCTCAGACTATACACACATGTATGCACACCTAACTCCACAGCTGGCAAAAGTCTCGCACGTGGAAACATCCCACGGAAACATTCCACGCAAACACACATTTGCTGACTGTTGGCTACAAGTCCCTTTTTATCAGACTTTGTCTGAATTCATCCTAAACAATTTATGCCTATTGCTAAAGGGAATGTCCGTGAAAAAATAATTAAATATGGTCTTTTATGACATTTTAAACTCTAATAATGCATTTATATCGGTTCTAATATTCTAAATATGTTCCCCTTTTCCCTAGGTGTATATCATTTTTATATCCTGATGCATATCTGCTGTGGCTGCTCAGAAGGAATTTGCTCCCTTACTTCAGTTTTATTGGCTATCTTTTTAGGAAGGTTAGTTTGTCGTATTAAAAACTTCTGGGTAAGTAAAACATTCTCTTCTTTGATTAGGCTATACTTGGGACTTTGTTAAAAAACGTCTGCCTTCAATTTTGGAAGAAAGTTATTCACAGAAGCCATAAAGTAAGTCTAGTGACACCAAAATAATTATTTCAGAATAATTATAGATATTCTTTTTGTGTCACCTATGTTTTAACTTCATGTTATATTCTTCTCATTGACAATATAGCAAATTAGAAATAATCTTCATAAGCTTTCACAAATCATGTAGTTAGTTATACTAAAAAGGGATTTAATGAATTTCTGGGGCAAATTCCAGATGATAAAACTTGGAACCAGACCGTCTGCATACCTAATGAATAAACTGTAACATGCTATTTTTCCCATTCCGAAATGAGCACTATAATGCTGACCACTGATCAGTGGGCGTTCCTGCCAAACGTAATCACAGAGAAATCCTCAGGATGAAAAATGAGTGTGAACAAACATGAGAAGTCAGTGGCGATAACAAAAGCTGACAAGGACTAGAAATGCTTCCACTTATTTCACATAGATCCCTTGCTGAAAATAATCAGAACCAAATATAAACTACTTCTAAATGACAAAGTCAGAGACAAGCAGACACATGCTTAAGTCCCTCTATGTGATTTGACTAAATCTGCCAGCCATAACAAAGAAGGAAACGCTGCCTTTTGCAACAACACGGATGAACTGCTGTAGGGCAATAGGCCAGACAGATTCACAAGACAGATGAAGAAAGGCAAATTCTGTAGGGTGTCACTTATGTGTGAAATCTTAAAAAAAAACCAGCAACATTAAAAGTGGATTTCATAGAAACAGAGAATGGAATACTGGTTAGCCATTATTTAGGTGTGGGATGGGAAAAGGGTTTTGTAGGTCAAAGGACACCAATTTTAAGCTGTAAGAAGAATAAGTTCTAAGTACCTAACGTATAGCATGGTGACTGTGGTTGTGGTAAAGATATTGAATAATTGAAATTTGTTGCGAGCAGATCTGAAGTTGTTTCTTACCAAACACACACACACAAAAAACAATCACCTATGTAACTATGTAAGGTGAGGGATGTCTTAATTATCTTGATCTTGCTAATCATTCTACAAATATATATATACACGAAATCACTAAATATATACAATTGTATTGTCAATTGTTCCTCAATAAATTTAAAGACATAAAATTAAAAACTGTTTCATATCCCACCATACTGCCCCGGTGTTTTCCCTGCTTTCTCTTTTCTTTTTCAATGTGTAACATGATTTCAGTATTTCACAATATGCAACTTGTGTTTTCAAACTTTTCTATTATTTCCCTATTACCTGGCTAATTCTGCCACTTTCATTTCTTCTAATTAACACGAATCTCCATGGTGTCTTAAATCATTTTGGCAGAAACCAGGAGTACCAACATTCCAGACTTCTGTCTTTGTGATTTGTTAGAACAGGCTAAGTGCAACTTTTTAGTCATTTCTAAAACCCAAGGAAGAACTTGTAAGACCCAGCTTGTAGGAGATGCTCAGGCCAGGGGCAAACGAGTGTTAATAGACGTGGCTACTCACATTTTTACCAGCTAGGTAAGAGAATGGTATACCATCCGATACGTGTTTCAATCAAAGCCTACATTAGAAATTTCAATGTAATTTCGGAGGAAAAGTCATTTAGAAGGATGGGATTATATAAAGATTATTCTGCATTATATTCTGAGAAATAAGTTCAAGGTCCATTCCTGTTGTTTTTCATTGTAAAGCTAACGGATTTTAATAACAGCAGAGGTTTCACTGAGGGACGTGATTGATTTTTGAGCAAGAGAAACAGCCTGACGGGACTGAAAACTCCAGATTCAGGACACATTTTAACTTTATTCATCTCAGTAGTGTAATGATATTTCCCATGACCTAGGTTCTTCTTACCTTTCTAATCTGTCATCTGCAGTGTGACAGTGCTGTCCCCAGGCTGATTCCCCTCGAGGTTACTGGATGGCAGCACAAGTTCCAGATGTCTGTTTGCACCCAGACATGAGAACGTCCAGAGCGAAAGAGACCATCTCTTCCTCTTCACTTTGCATCACCTCTGACCTTACTCTCTGCCCTATGTTTTTCAGAACCTTGTATATGCCGTTGAATTGATTTTAACTTGAGAAAAAAACATTTTGATATATCACCTACTAAACTGAAGCATTCTAGAAGTATTAGAACTGAGTGCAGTATTATATCAACCAACAATAGACATGTAAGATGACAAATGAACTGTTGAGTTTAATCCTTTGTTATGTGTGACAAAAACCTGGAAAAAAAAAAACATTTGCCTCAGCCAATGCCTGCATTGCTTCCACTTAATCATAAAAGCATTTGTCTTCAAATGTAGTTAAGATGGAGGATTAGGAGGGAGGAAAAATGATGAAAACTAAGAAATACTGACAACAAGCCATGGATGGCGGTGATTATGTAGAAGAGAAGTCGGTTTTTGGAACAGTCTGTTCTAGTTCCTTTGAATGTTTTTATGATAGATGCAGGAAGCTGATTTACCAAAGTAATTAATCATGTAATGACTACACTTGTGAGTTCAATTATAGTCTTTATGGTTGATTGCTTTTTGTAATAAATAACATTACTAGAAGTTTTTTTTTTCTTCATTCCTTTTGCCCAGAGCAAGAAGGCCAGGACATAAATGGAAAAGACAAATATAACCAATGTACAGATAAAATTCTTTTTCTAAAGTGGGATGTTAGGACATATTAATTTTCAGTGTCAGATATATTAGTTTGCTTAGTGAAGCTAAATGCAATAAACATTCATTAAATGTACAACTTCATTGCTATGTCATCAGATTTTACCATCACATTTTAATTTTATCATTAATATAAATTTTAAATGATATTTTCAAAACCTCTTTACCTTTTTTCAAACAGTAGAGAAAAATTTTGTGCATCCTCACAAAACAATTTTAATGTTTAAAGCCAAAAACCATTGGTAAAGACAGCATCATTTTTCTTTGAATAATCTATCATGAAAAATCTCATTAAATATAGGTATATATACATATACACACATACAGATGTATACATATCTGTATGTATATCTTTATAGTATTTGGATTATATTGTGTACTCATTCTGAGAAGGAAATCTAAACCCACCCTTCCACAGGAGACATTCTTTCCTCCTTTGGAACGGAGTTTAATTTCTTTGAAAAATGTTTACTGAGAACTCTCTTATCCCAAGCACCATTCCGAGTGATGGGAAAAATACAATGAACAAAGTAGATATCTCTGACATTCTGGAGTTTACGGTGTAGTGTAATAAAGCACATGTAACACATAAAAATAAAACATATATTGTATAAATGGCAGTGAGACTATTGGAAGAGAATAAATCGTGACTTTTAGGCAGTGCATGAGGTGGCAATTTTAATCAGGGTGTTAAGAGAAAGTTTCACTGAGTAGGTTATATTTTAGTAAATTCTGCCTCTTCGAATTCTTAGTGGCCCTGTGGAATGGCCTTGTGACAGGACCATGACTGACACAGAACCGGTGCCCACAGCGGCCCTAGGACACTGTTTCTCAATCATAGAATTTGGGGGCTGACTTAGTGATGGTCTAGCTGCGCATCTTGGTGTGGAAAATGAAATAGTAGTGGACTATGTATTACACTGACATCACAGGGAATCAAGGGGATACACGTGGTTGGGTATGATGACAACTGAAATAAGCTCCTAGGAGCTCACACGGTTATTAGCTCAAGTTCTGATCTCAGAAGCAGATAGCTTCCAAGATTGGACGAGAAAAATCTCTTATTTCCTACAGGCTTGGAGTTAAGATGCTGGACTATTAAACATAAAATTTAATTGTGCTGTTTGTAGAATTAGAATGCTGATTTAATCGATGATCTTGCTTAGTTTCTCACATGGAAGTCAGCCTTGACTGGGAAATAGAGGGACTTGGTTACTTAGAATGAAGGCATCTAGCATTGAAAATGAGAGCCTTGTACACCTGGTCTCCCTCGCCACTGGAAGTACCTATCCAGCTATGTCTGAGGAGACATACCTTCCTTTGCTGAACACTCTTAGTTAACATGACCTGGGGTGCATGTCTTGAAAATAAGAAGATACTTATTTTCCTCAAACCCACCATCACCACCCTAATTGGCACCAGACTCATAGCTAATGTCAAGTATTAGCATGATCCAGGGGGCTGGGTACATACTATGACCCAAGAGGAAATAGCTTACTGACAAAACAATTCCAAGATTTGGCAAGTTTGTTGGCAGAAACCCCGGGAATAAGTGTAAGAATGGATTCTAAGGATGTTATTGGAACAAAAGCTGCTGGAACCAGAAACTCACAGGGACACTTAAACAACCATTTTTTTTTTCAAATTACGAGAGGTTAAACAGGACAAGGGAGAATGAAATAATATATTCAAAGTGTTGAAAGGTTAAAAAAAAAACTGTCAACCAAGAACACTCTATCCAGCAAAGCTATCCTTCTGAAATTGGGGGGAGATAGAGGCTTTCCCAGACAAACAAAATGTAATGAGGGAATTCATCATCATTCAATTTGCTTTAGTTAAAAAACTCTAAAAAGAGTTGTTCAAGCTGACATGAAATGTTTTCATGTTACTAATTTATAACATGAAAACATATAAAATATACAACACACTGGTAGATGTAAGTATATAGTCAAATTCAGAATATTCTAATACTAATACGGTAGTGTGTTAAGCAATTAACTGTAGTATACACATCAAAGGACAAAAGTATAAACAATATACCTACAATAGTTTGTTAATAAATACACAGTATAAAAAGAGGTAATTTGTGACATCAAAAACAAAAGGAGGGAGTGAAAAGTACTTTTTACATGCAATTGAAGTTATTGGTAAAAAAAATAGAAGTTTCATTGTGACCACAAAGCAAAAATCCATAGTAGACACACAAAGGATAAGGAAAAAGGATCCAAAGCATACCATTATGGAAAATCATCAATTCATAAAGACAAACAGAAAAAGAAAGGAAGATGGGAACTACAAAACAGCCAGAAAACACTTAATAAGAAGGCATTAGGAAGTTCTTATCTATCAATATTTACTCTTAATATAAATGGATTATATTTTCCAATAAAGATAGAGTGGGTGGATGGATTTAAAAAAGACCACTTCTAGGCTGTCTACAAGAGACTGCCTTCAGTACAAGAACACAGATAGGCTAAAAATGAAGACATGAAAAGAGATATCCCATGCAAGAAGGTAAATCAAATTGCTAGAAACCATAAGATTGCTGAAAGAAAGTGTAGGAGAAAAGGCTCCTTGATGTGGATCTTGGTAGTGATTTTTCTAAGATGACAGCCCCCCCCAAAAAAAAATTAAAGCAACAAAAACAAAAATAATTAAGGGGGAATATATGAAACTACAAAGCTTCTGTACAGCAAAAAGAAACAAAATCCACAAAATAAAAAAAAGCAACCTATTAAATGGGAAAAAGATTAAGAAGCTGTCTACCTGGTATTGGGTTACTATCCAAAATATGAGGTCTGTCCAGAAAAAGTCCAGCCATTGTTAATATTATGAGAATGGTTTGCAAGACATCTATGAACCAAGCAGCCAAGGAGAGTGGGCTGGAATGTGCATGCGTGAAACAATGACGACTTCACTGTACTAGTCAGTGGGAACCGTAGATGACGTTGAGTAAGCATGTATACTGTGTGGCCAACACATTCAAATTGACTGAGCCAGTAGAGCAATGAATCCACATTGAATTTTGCATTAAGCTTGAACATTCCTCGGTGGAAACTATTTGGATGATTCAGAAGGCCGCAGCTATGGGCAACTGGTGATTGGCAGCTTCATGATGATAATGTGCCTGCTCATACATCACATCTTATGCAAAGTTTTTTCAAGAAACATCAAATCTCCCAGGTGATGCAGCCCTGCTTTGCCCAGATTTGGCACCGTGGGACATCTGGCTTTTCCCAAAACTAAGATCACCTTTGAAAGGGAAGAGATTTCAAACTGTCAATGAGATTCAGGAAAATACAACAGGGCAGCTGATGGCAACTGGGAGAACTATGTGAGGTCCCAAGGTGCCTACTTTGAGGCATCATTGTCTTACAATGTATTTCGCATCTTCTTCAATAAATGTCTCTTATGTTTCATATTACATGGATGGATACTTTCTGGACAGACCTTGTACATAAAGTACTTATACAACTCGATAGCAAAAGGCTTTTCAATTAAAAAATTAACAGAGAACCTAAATAGACATTTTCAAATAAGATATACAAATGGCCAATAGGTATGTGAAAAGATCTTCAGTATCACTAATCATCAGAAAAATGCAAATCAAAACCATGAAATAGCTCATTACACCTGTTAAAATGGCTCTTTTGGTAGGCACGAAATAGACAGGGGGAGGTTAAGAACAGTATAGGAAATGGAGGAGCCAAACCACTCATATGTAGAACCCATGGACATGAACTAAGGGATGGGGGGAATGCTGGAGGGTGGGAGGGTGCAGGGCAGAGGGGGGTAAAGGAGAGAAAAAATTGAGACAACTATAATAGCATAATCAATAAAATATACTTAAAAAAAACCCCTGGCAACTGAGAAAAAAAAAATAAAAGACACAAGTGTTGGCAGGACTGTAGAGAAAGAGGAGCCATTGTGAAGTTTGGTGGGATTGTAAATTGATATGCTGACTACAGATAACATGAAAGTTCCTCAAACAGGGAAAACCAGAGCTAGCAGATCACCAAACTGCCCTGCTCAAGATGCATATCTAAAGGAAACGAACCCGGTGTCTGAATGAGGGATCTGCACTGCCTCGTTCGTGGCAGCGTTAGGACAATAGCCAAGTAATGAAACCCCCCTCCGGGTCTGTCAGAGAAGGAATGGATGGATAAGTGGTTTGTGTCTCTACATTTGTATGTGTGAACACGGATCAGGCATGGGAAGGACGGGAGATTTGCAAGAGCTTGGACGAACCTTAACTTAGAAAGAGGAGAACAAATACTCTATTATCTCACTTCTGTGTGAAATCTAGAATGTTAAAAGTTATAGAAAGAACTTAGAAAGGGGTACAACCAAATACAACAGGTTATCTTGGATGGGATTGTAGAGTGGAAAAGGGTATCAGTAAAAACTAAGGAAATATAAATAAAGTAGGTGTGGACTTTGGTTAATAGTAACGTGTCAATACTGGTTCATTCATTTGTAATAAATGAACCACACTAGTTAATAGGTTAGCTAACAAGAGGGAAGGTGAGGGGAGAGCTATAGGTGATTATCTGTACAGTCTATGTAATTTATTCTGTAAATATAAAACTCTTCAAAAATAGTCTTACAAATTAGCCCTGGCTGATGTGGCTCAGTGGATTGAGCACCTGTGAACCAAAGGGTCACTGGTTCGATTCCCAGTCAGGGCACATGCCTAGGTTGCAGGCCAGGTCCCCAGTGGGGGGCGCACAAGAGGCAACCGCACATTGCTGTTTCTCTCCCTCTCTCTCCCCCTCTCTTCCCCTCTGTAAAAATAAATAAATAAAATGTTTAAAAAAAAGTCTTACAAATTAAAAGGGAGGCTCAGGCCATTTGAGGGAAGAGTTTGCTGCGTTGTCTCAGCAGAGAACATAAACCTGCCTCTGAATCACCCCTTATGGGACTTGGGACATTTACTGCAATGATGGTGCACTGGAGAGAAAGGGATACTGAGACTTCCCCCAAATTAGTGGACACTAGCTCTTGAGCTGACACTAATTCCTGACCCCAAAAGTGCCATTGCATCATCGGGCCAAGGGTGTACTTTTGATGTCTGGTGACAGAGGGAGTAGTCCAAGTTCAACCTGCAGGAGGGGCGGGCCATGACCCATGCCATGATTATTTCCTTAATGTAAAGGCAACATGGCTATATTTCATAATTTTCAGAATGTCTGCATTGGCTCTCTGACCTATGGAGAAATGGCCGACATAATAGGAGCATGTAGGTGGAAGTTTTTTTGAATTTCCTTACTCTAACAGCGTAGTAAAAACCAGAAGCACATTCCATCCCTGCGGAACTGCAGAAATCAGTGCCACTACCAGGGGTTCCTTAGGAAATGTGCGTGATTGGGGTGAAGGGATATATACAATTAAAATTTTAAGACACTCCTGTTCAACAGACAACAAGGTGGAAACAGTGCTAGCGGGTTCTACCTGGAAAGTACACAGGTTCAGCGATGCCCCAGTGGAGGGAACGAGTGTGAAATTGCAAACTGCAAAGTGCAACTGCAGAGATGTTTCAGGGATTAAGTAGCCTTTACCTGAATGTGTATTTGGAATGGCTACGACATGTGAAAGCTTCATACGGTGTTTTTCTTTTATAGGGGTTACCTGCTAAGCCTGCCCTGTACCCGGTTTTAAGTGGTTATACTAATGGGAAACCTTTGGAATTGCTTGAGCCCTCCTTGCTAGAAAAGATGAAGCAGCATCCTAGTCTGTTCTGGCTGCTGTAACACCGCAGACTAGGTGGCTTATAAACAACAGAAATTGATTTCTCACAGTCCTGGAGGCTGGAAAGTCCAAGATTGTGGCAGCAACAGATTCACTGTCTGCTGAGAGCCTGCTTCCTATTTCATGGATAGTCATTTAAAAAAAAAATCTCATATGGCAGAAGAGACAAGGCCACTCTCTGGCTCTTTTATAAGGACATGAATCCCATTCCTAATCACCTCCCAAAGGCCCCACCTCTAAACTCCCTCATATTGGTGATTAGGTCTCCCACATGTGGATTTGGGGAGCGGGGTACAGACATTTGGCCTATAGCAAGCAGTGTAGAATTCCATGTAAGCCCTCAATAGTTTCGTGGATGCTACCACACAACACGATAAGGCCTATGACTCACCTTTGCACCACTTTGCCCTTGGGGTGGGGGCATCCCAGGCGGATGCTGCAAGCGGACTGAGTTGTCCTTGTAGCTGAGGAACCCCCAGCTTAGGAGACTCCTATGTTTTATAATAGGCTGTATGCCAACTGGCTCAACCTTGGCCTTGGAAAGAGACATTCACTAAGAATGTTTAACTGACAGTTTACCCAAACGAAAATTGAAAAGTAGAAATGCCTGTGTGTCTTGAGTTAGAAAAATTTCTGCTCCCTGACAAATAAAGACTCAAGAGTAAAACCAAGCTTCTGAATTGAAGAATTATAGAAAATTACCTTTTTGCGGGGGATGGTACAATTATCATAATGAACTTCCAAGTATTTCTTACTGCTAGTTATCGTTATAATGTTCATGGTGGTATGGTCATCAATACTGGACACATACATGGACTACTCAACAGTCAAAAGTATCAAAATACTGACATATATAAGTAACAACATGCATGATTCTCATAGACACACTGGGGGAAAATGAGCACAAACATCTGTGATACTCAGGGGATGAACAAACAGGTTGTACTTCAATATGCAATTCTTCTTCCCTTTTAATAATGTATGGTGTCAGATGGGAGAGAAATGGATCACAGTGAAGAGAGCTCAAAAAGCGTTACAGCTGGAAAAACACAGGTAGAAAATGTGAAAAAAGTGCGTATATGAACAATGACTAACATACCTTTCTTATTTAACCTTGAACTAAGAACCCAAATAAAGCCAACTGTAACCTCTACCTTTCTCTGCCTTATTATTGAGATTCTTTCAACACTGAAAATCAAATGGCACAAGATTTCTGAATGAATGTAAACAATATCAATCAGAGTTCTTAACTATGTTCAAAATTTAAATGAGTAATTTTTACTTCTGGGAAATTTATTCCATCATTTTGCTGTATTTCTGAATAAAGAGTTATGCACAAAAGTGATTCTCAACACATTATTTATATAGTAGAAAATAGAACAGATAAATTTCAAATAAGAAGGAATGCTAAATAAATTACTGTGTATCTAACTGATAGAATAATGTACACCAGTTAAATAGCTTTTAATAACCATTTTAATAGCACATTAAAATGTTTATGGTGTGGTAGCTAAGGGGGAAAGTATGAAATTGACACCAAATTCTTATTTAATCTCACATATTTTCTGAAGCGAGTTTTTTCATAAATGAATTTTAATAATAAAATGTGAAGCATGAGCTGAAGTAGATAAAAAAATAAAACATACATGAAAATATATGGAAACCTCTACTTGAAATTATGTTTATTTTCATGTTTATCTTCACCCATTTTAGTTTTTTATAAAAAGTTAATCACCAAACATTATAAATGAATTATAGTATTTCATTCAACCTTAAAATGGTAATTCAGTATTTAAAGACAATATTTTCAGTAAATAAGAAATGTTTGCACTATTAAGTACTTTAAATGCCAAAACTAATTATATCAGGATATATAATATAAGGTAAAGTAATTCTAAGAAATTAAATAATAATTAACTATAATAAAATGGGAATAATAATAGTATTAATTCTCATTCACATCCTGTATTTCTACTTCGACCTATTTTGTCTGAGTCTTATTAAAACTGTGAGGGCGTGAGATTTTTACCTGCCATGCAAACTGCAAAGCAAGCCTTCCACAGCTCCACAGATGCTCGCAAACACCATGATCCCCTGGGTCAGAGCAAAGGACTTGATCGCCTACTCACGTTTGCATTGCTTCCCCTTCTGATACCCCGCAGCCAGAGCGATGCTGCGTTTGCAGCAGGTTTTCATCACAGCTGAGGAACCCCAGGCTCAGGAAACCCCAATATGTGATAATGGGCTGCCAGACAGCCTGCTCAGCCCCTGCCTTGGAAGAGGACTTTACCTCCATTCTAGGGGGCGGCACACAAACCTGTCTTCTACTCGAAAGAAAAACGCACTCTTGTCTTCCAAAGACTGCACTGTACGAACATCCTTGAAAAGATGATCCAGGACAAAAAAAGCAAGATATTAGTCTGCTTCAACCAAAATAGGGCAGAAAAATCAGTGATTTTTCCATATAATCAATAGATTGTGGAAGAAAATCAATTTACTCTTTGAGAAAAATAATAATTTGTGAAGAATATGCTGAGTATTATTGTACTCGAGCTTCTATTAGGACCAGAAAAGAGTTACTGATACAGGGTTTTTAAAAGAAGTCTGTAATGTTTAGACATTTAGGTAAATGCACAGAGTACTTACGGCCATGAAAACTACTTTAGTTGTGATTTTGTAAGTACGCGTCTGCACTTTACGTAAGCTATGGGTGAGAAAAGAGCCTAATGCAGTCACCTGCATTTGGGAACTGTTATAAATGATCCAGTTTTTAAAAAATTAAAAAGACAAAGGGAAAAAATACACCTACCCATACTCTTAAAGGGAAGCCTAAAAGTCATCTTCTGACCGAGTTTTTCCTGATTCTCACACATGGAAGTGATTTCTTTCTCATTGACTGTCCGTGGCTGTTTCTCCCTCTTGTTCCATCCCTGCTTCAAAGGGCCAAATGTAATTTCACCTCCTTCACTGTTAAGGAGTAGTTACATTTAGACAGTCCTAAAATTATTTCGGCCCTTTGAAGGCAACCGCAAGGCTGATGTGGGGTGGTGAAAATGAGTTTGACTCCCCTGATTTAGACCTGACAGTGATTGATGTAAGAAAAGAAAAAACTAGATGAATAAAAACTGGAAAGTAAAAAGCAAGAAAGCCAAAGGGAAGGGACAAGATCACGTAGGAGTAAGTGCGGCACGGATGCACCCACTAAAGAGCTTCTTAAAAACCATGTCCCTGGTTCCCCGAAGCCATGGTTCTATGGTTACATCCTGATTGCCTTTGGCGAGATTCCCAAAGCTGCCTCTGCACTGGTTGCTCAGCTGGCCTGCACACACGTATCCGGAGCAATTGTGAGCTACAGCAATGAACTTGGTAACATTACAGGATTCAGTACATGAAAGAGAGAAGCAAAATTTCTGATAGGCTGATAGAATCTCAGCAGAAGCAAATTTAATATCTATATTATAGTATAGTATATATTTACATACTTATGGAAATTACATTTATATATCATTTAAGTGTATATTATAAAGTAGAATTATATAATAAATCTTTTAGAGTGGAGGCAAGGAAAAATCTATTCATTGTCTCTTCCTCTGGGTTTTAGTTGTACTTTTATAAGCCTACATTAGGTACTATTTACTTGCTCACCTTTGGTCTCCCTGTATGTATTTAAGTTTCTTTAGAAAGTCAGATATGCAGCAGAGAGAAAGAAGGAGCTTATACCCTTTGCAATGGCATGGATGGAACTGGAGAGCATTATGCTAAGTGAAATAAGCCAGGTGGTGAGGGACAAATACCATACGATCTCACCTTTAACTGGAACATAATCAACAGAAGAAAAAAGCAAACAAAATATAACCAGAGACATTGAAATTAAGAACATTGTAACAATAGCCACAGGGGAGTGGGGAGGGGATAGTAGGGAGAGGGTCTATAGGAGCTACTATAAAGGACACAAGGACAAAATCAAGGGGGAGGGTAGAGGTGGGGGAGGGAGGTGGGACTGGCTGGGGTGGGGTGGAGGGAAGGGGAGAAAATGCAGACAATTGTAACTGAATAAAAATAAATTAATTAATTTTTAAAAATTTTTAAAAAAAGAAAGTCAGATATGGTCAAGGATGCTGCCTTAGAAATTAGCCAGGCCTATGTTTAAAACCATTCTCTACCCTTCAGTTAATACTAAACAGTTGTTTAACTTCTCTGAGAATTAACTTGTTCAGTTATAAAATTTAAATATTTATAAAAATTTTAAAAATGTTAAATTAACTTATGCTTCCAGGTTTGCTGAGATACATAAAAGGGGCTGAGCACAAAATTTGTCACTTCATAGGTGCTTACAAACAAAATATCATTGAAAATAGCAATAGAAATGCATGGTACTTAGGCATGAAGCTGGAAACTAGGGTAACCCTTGATGGGAAAAAAATTATAAAATGTAAAACACTAATAAGGTCGTAAGTAAATGGCGAGACAGTGTGTTCATAAACAGAAAATTCAACATCATAAATATATAAATTCTCAAGTGATATTAAATTTGATCTTATTCCAGTAAAATCTCAAAAGGTTTCTTGTTGGTCTTCACAAAGTAATGCTCACGTTTAATTAGAAGTTTAAATAAAAGACAATAGCTACTCCTGAAAGAGGGAGGAAAAAGCAGGAAGAGGAGAGGAGTATTGCCTTGCCATGTCAAGAATTTTTACAGAGCCATGGTAATTACACCATATTATTGATACAAGGGAAAACAAAACAGTGTGGAGAGCCCTGGAGCATCCACATGCATAACAAATGCATACATATCCAACTACCAGTGCAGACTGCTGGTGCCAATATGTGTTGATACCTCAATGGCTTGTCCATAGAGAAAAACAAAGGTGGACAAATCCCCATCTCACACCATATACCAATCCCCTTCAGCCTGGCATGTGTAAACAGGAGGAGCTTAAGTACTGCTCAAATCTTATGCACACACAATATAGTTTCAAAAGAAAACAATTCTAGATCGTTAAAGTCAATGACTATTCCTTCATTCACATTCTGTGCCTGAGAATACACTTCAGGTAAAGGTATCATTTATGGTGTCTCTCTGTCTCTCTGTCTCTCTCTCTGTTTTTGTATTAATGCACAACTCCTGGGGGGAAATCCATTGGAAGGAGAGGAAGAGGAGGAAAGGAGACTGGGAGGAGAATGAGTGAAAGAAATGCTGATGATGGAGCCTTTCATTTTATCCAGACCATAAAATCACGCTGTGGATCTACCTGTCTTAGCGCTGGAATTTAGAAGTTCAATGATCGCCAAGGGGAAGCCTATTAACACATTTCTGTTGCTTTCTAATAGAAAGTAAATCTCATTTGGCTGATTTGACAAGGATTGATTTTGACAATTAGGTTATATGACCACCATTTCCCATAAACTAAATGAGTTAAACTGCATAATTTTCATTCAAATTATTTAAAACATGAGATAAGGTGATTGCAGGGGTGAGGAGGGGCAGGGGCTATAAGGGGGAATAAATGGCAATGGAAAAAAATACAGTTAAAAAAAGAAAAAACATGAGGTGAGATAAAAGCATTATTAAAATATACATTATACTGACAAGGGTATAGTGAAATTAATTCTTCTATTTTTATTTTATTCTAATACATTTTCAGTATATCAGGTTAAACAGGTTGCCTTTAGCATTGAGAATGAATTAAAATAAATAATTAATCGTCTTTTGAAAAGTCTTAGCAAAGTCCTTTAGGTATAATTTCTAGAAACTGAATGTGTGATTGATTTACATGACTAAGTAACAAATCTTTTTGAAAGTTGGGTCATTTCCAATTCCTTGCTATCAATAAAACTGAAGGAGAAGTAATCAAGCTGTCAGCTGATATAACATTAAAAATAGGTTTTATGACACACCACTATGTTATTTGGAATGTAATTTAAAAAGCATTTTAAAAACTGAGAAACAATGCTATTACAGAGCTCTTTCCGTGTCTATCTTTTCATTCAAACACACACATTTTCTCATCATTTACATCTATAATGAAGTAAAATATAGTGAAAGTTCTCATCCTACCTGTAAGTAATAATCATCCAGGCATGTATGAACTCATTGAAAAACACAAGCCTCCTCCATATTGTAGAAGATAATTTCAATTTCATTTTTACTGCTTATCTTTAAGAATTATGCAGAAAAAAATAACCAAAGGTAGGTCATTTTGATACTTCCTGTACTCACACCTCACACTAAGTCAAGGAAAATCCAAACATTGTGTTCGTCAGCCTTAGGCTCGTGTTTCTATCATCATGGTGAGCAAGGAGAACTATCACGGGGAAAAAAACCAAGGCCATGTGCTATTTTTCAACTGTGTGTGGAGGGACATCATCCAGATACCATCATAGGTTGTTCCTGACTTCAATCCCTCTGCACAAGGACACCACGTAGCAACCATCCATACACAAGACGCCAGAGAGAAAACTCCTGGAACTTGGGGGCGAGGCCAAAGCAGTCCCTGGGACCACAGAGACTGAGAAAAAATACATTAGAAAGGAGAAACTTGGACTCAGAGACACATACAAGTGGAAGACACTGTGTAGAGATGTACGGAGAAGCCGGCCATCTGTAAGTCGAGAGGCAGGCAGGGGACAGACCCCTCCATCCCAGCCCTCTGGAAGAACCAGCCTGTGGACACCTTGATCTCGGACTGCTGGCCTCCAGAATTGAGAGGTAATAAATTTCTGTTGTGCAAGCCCAAAACATAACAAAACACACATGTATTGTGTACATGAATGTTCATATTACCTACTTAACCCCTATACATGTGAATCACAATACTTTCAAATATTCAACCTCTCACTGAATATTTTAAATCAGGTGTGTAAAGGAGGAGGAAATAAAATTAAGATGAAGTATTCCTCCAGCACAGGTTCAAGGCAATCCCATGCCAGCTTTCCAAGTTCACCAACAAGGCAGAATGGTTCTGAACCTGCAATGCTACAGCAGGACACTCAGCAGTGAGTACATGGTTAGACACAGGGGACAATCGAGAAAGTGCAAGAGGCCATCAAAGGCTGAGCAAACTCTTTAGCTCATTACTCCATGATTTTTGTAGAATATTTGTACCCGGCTAACCTCCTTAGCTAGCATTTAAATTATTCAAAACAAGAAATGACTAAGCATCTTTACATGATCTCTAGAGAACAAACATTATATCCTATTATCGGTATGTGTTCACGTTAAATGAAAAATGTATCTAATTGGAGTTAAACATTTTGATTATTCGTGTCACCATTTTCAAACTATGTATAGCCACCCACTATAAATACCTGTAAATATTTTGTCAATTCTAAATGCAATTTTTCTCCTTTTTTTTTCCCAAGCCTGGATCAATTTTCCAGAATATGTGGTGTTTTAGGGCATCTACTTAAGTACACATTTTAATCTCCACTTGGTACAAATAAAAATGCTTTCCCCACAAAGACCATAAAGTCTTTAATGACTACATATTATGTGCCACTAAACTCGATAGTGTTTCTGCGGAGGTTATGTAAAAGGGAGTTGTTATGCCCATTCTTCAAGTTTTAAAAAGCTCCTTAGAAGTTTATTTCAGAGATCTGTGATTCTTCCAAACTCCTCGAACACTGGTTCAGAGAGAGTTCTCTTCTCTTCAAACTCCAACATTGATTTTGAAATAAAAGGTTCCCTATGGGATTCAGAAGGTTTTACAGTGAATTCGGTGTGAAGCAACAAACCTGAACTTTTAGGAATTTGTTTTATAACCTTGAGGTGTCTTAGACATTCCTGCTTGTAATCCTGGCTGACAGACCCTGTTGACATAAAGCACTCAATTTGTTTCACCTTTTTTCTTCAGGTGACCAAGCTGACTCACCCTGAGAAACAAGTTTATTAGCTTTAGTTGGATCCTATCGTGCCCAATACTTACAGGTGAACACACGCACACAAATGACTTTTAAATAACCATGCAGCCATGTCTGACATTCAGGCACTTCTTCTCAGCCTCAACTGCTTTAACAATGTAAGCACATACGAACATAGTCATCTAAACAATTGCCAGGGATGTTATTAGCATTCGATTTAAGGAAATGCAACCGAAATGTCCTTAAATATTTGCTAATATTGATACAGTTGGTAGTTAAATTATTTGTGTACTATTTGTGCCATGGTAGATAATTTTTTTAAATGTTAAAGGTTTTTTTTTTAAAAAAGATAGTGAAAACAAAAAATGTACTATTGCTAATGCAAAATTTTCAAAAAGAAAATGTGATCGTGTATAAAAACATCTAGTAGCATCATTATATTAAACAAAAATATAATAAAATCGATAAAATAGGCATGTAAAACTTTATACATTTTCTCTATATTTTCAGTTAGAAACCATAAAAAAAGTGATCTTCATAACATCATAAATGTTTGGGTGGTGAGCACACAGTGCAATATACAGGTCACATATCATAGAAATATACACTTGAAACCTATATAATGTTATTAACCAATGTTACCCCAATACATTTAATTTAAAAAAAGATATCTTCCTTTTTCTCAAAAAATTAATAACTAAGAAAAATTAAAAAGCTATTGGCAGGAATAAAAGGGCCTGAAAAGTTGGATAGATATGATGGTAAAATATTAGCTCTCTGTAATTTAAGTACATCTTTAGCAAAATTCGTCTCTATAGGAAAACAAACAAGTAATACCTCCTCCAAATTTTTTTGCAAAGAGATACAAAATATATATATATAGGTAATAACTTCTAGAAAAATGCACTTAAAGACACAACATTATTCAGGATAAAGAAGAGCCAAATAATGATAAAAGATCTCATTCTTGAGGACAATATAATTATTTCAAATATAACAAAAATTGATACAAGCACATGGAGAAATTGTCAAATTCACCATCACACTGAAATTTCAACACCAATTTCTTCAGTTATAATTCTGTGCTAAACATACCAAAATATATTGAAGATATTTAAGACTTGAACAGCATAATTACCAAGCTTTACCCAGTAACTGTACACAGAGCGAATTTCAGCCGCCATCTCTACGTAAGGCATACACGCTCCCTGCTGTTCTGATTGGTTAAACGTACATTTCTGCTGATTGAATCATCACAGCATTGGTTTTCAAATGTTTTGCATATTGCTCCTGAGCAATACATAGAACACTGTACCCAATACACAAAGATTATATGTCTACTAATGACTACATGGAATATCTAAAAAAGTATCACTTGCATTGGACTATCAAACAAATTTCAACACATTTCCCAACATGAACTCACTCATCAGTATTGTCAGAGCATGTTCTCTTACTCCGCTGCAATGAAATTAGTAATGAGTTTGAAAAGGAGCATTGAATGATAACTTAATAAAAATGCAGTTCTAGATGTGATAAACCCAACGGAACACTATTCAGCAATAACAAAGAATGAAATCTTGCCATCTGCGTTGGCATGGAGGGACCTAGAGGGTATTATACCAAGTGAAATAAGTCAGAGACACAAACACTATGTGTTTTCACTTACAGAAAGAATCTAAAATAAAAGTAAACAAAACACAATAGAAACGGACCCATGGATACATAAAACACACTGACAGTTGCCAAAGGGGAGGGGAGTTAGGAGAGGAGAATCATTTTTATAGTATTTTTAGAATAATAGAATACAACACCCATCTAAATACCTTGTAAATTCAAAAATAAATCATCATTGAAAATTTAATGGAAGAGCATTTTACATAAATGTGACGGTTACTGACAATGAGGAAAGTGTTTACAGAGGAAACATGTGGAAGCAGCAACCAACAGTCTTCGGAATTCAGATACAATTACCACTCGTTCCAAAGGCCCAGTGGCAACAGTTCAGGCAGGGAGTGGGCCTTATAGAAGAGAAATGTTGCGAAGTATATTGCGAGGTAATCGCTTACTTTTTTCTTACCTGTGTTCCCTGCTTTATACACCCACAGTTGGTTATTTTATTGGGGAAGATTCGATTTTTAGGATTGGAATAAAAAGGAGGGGTTTTTGGTTTTGTTGTTGTTTTTAGCTTACAAATTCTAAAAGAGTTCAATGAAGCTCAATTCAAGAAAAAAAAAAAACAACAAAAATAATTTTCAATAACTAGGTTTTTAGATTCTAAGACCCAGGCAGTTGAAAGTTCAAATGTGTTCTTTTCTTTCTTTCTTTTTTTTTTTTAAGGCACACACCACCGAAAAAATTCAGTGCTCAGAAGACTTCTCATGGTTTTTTCTTTAAGCCATGACACTGGGAAACATGGGTGTGTTGTTGAATTACCCAGAAGGTGCCTGCGGCCTGGACAAGAATGACACAGAGTGTGTGGACCTTACAACTGGATGTCATGACAAATACTGTTGACAGGACAACATATGCCCATTCTAAGGGACAGACACAGCAAGCCACAGCAGATGCTGCTGGGTCAGAAGATGAACCAGAGACGAGAGAGATCCAGGTACATCAGAGAGGCCACAACTAGCCTTGGTGGCAATTCAGGGCTCCACATCCCCTTCTAATGCCACAAGGTGATAAATATTTTTCCTCCAGCTCACAGAGGAATAAAAATAATATTATTAAGAGGGGACAATATCCCTGATATTAAGTCTGAATTTTAAATTATCTTAAAAGCAATATTGATTGAGAAATTAATCTCAAGAGACTGTTTTAAATTGAATTGCAAGGGGGAGGTTAAGAATAGTATGGGAAATGGAGAAGCCAAAGAACTTACATGTACGACCCATGGACATGAACTAAGGTTGGAGGATGATGGGGGGAGGTGGGTACAGAGTGGAGGGGAATAAAAGGGAGAAAAAAATGGGACAACTGTAATAGCATAATCAATAAAACATTTTTTTAAAGATGATATTTTTTCCTTATTGAACTGAAATGAGACTTTAGGAGCAAGTTGATTACAATTACAAAAAAAATAAGAAAGTCGTACTTTGACACATTAGAGTAGTAGTATATAAATTTACAGCACATTCATGTAAAAAGTAAACAGGTAATGTTCATTGTGGAAATTGGCTATATCAGTTTAACAGAATGTGGAATTTAGTTAATAAATGGGGAAAGAAGCTTAGGTAGGCTAATCAGAGAAAATTATAAAATAAAGGACATGTTCCGTTGTAGAGTATGGATTTCACTCTTTGGATAATATAAAAATGATTGAGGATTTTAAATAGGGAAATAATCACAATATTTCTTAAGTTTATTGAGGTCATTTACATACAGCAAAATTCACTCTTTTTTGGGTACAGTTTTATGAGCTTGTTTCTAGTTTTTGTGATATAATGGATAGAACTATAAATGTATATGAACATAAGTTTTCATGTCTCTTAATTAGACCTCAAAGATTGCGATTGCTGGGCCATATGTCAATTATATGTTTACCATTACTGACAATTGTGAAAATATTTTCCAAAGTTGCTGTGTCATTTTTGCATTCAAGCCAGTAATATATGTGTTCAGGTCACACTGCGTCCGTGCTATGTGGGAGTCTTTGATTTGAGGTGTTCTACAGGCATGTAGAGGTATTTTATTGTCAGTTTAATTTGCATTTTCCTGATGAGTAATGATATTGAGCACCCACATGTGTTATGATTTTTCTTCCATATTTGTTTGGATATCAACATCATTAAAATAGATGCTCTTATATGCCCTCCACGTATCTCTTTGGTGAAGTGTGTCCACGTCGCTTGCATATTTTATCTAGCTGTTCGCTTTTCTTATTGTTAGGGAACCATATATGTTCTGGCTACAAACACTTTGTGATATTCATCATTAGCCAGGATTTTCTCCTTCTCAGTGCCTCATCTTTTCAGATTGGTCATTAAGTGTTTGAAAGACACGCCTGGGTTCGATTTTTAGAATCGACGAGAATGGACAAGGTCGGAGACAGGAAGGCTACAGTTGCATTTACCTGAAGAAACAAAACAGAATATAATGGCATTGAAGAAGAAGAATCCACAGAAGCTGCTAATTTGAATTCTAGGAAGATGGAGAAGAAGGAATAAAAGTATGAACTAGGGCTTTTCACAAAGTAAATGGAAAGAAAAATTATTCATATAATAAACTTACATTAGGAAAAGGAGCTTTTTTCTGTTTGTTTATTCCATTTTATTTTCATTTTTTAAAATGGGAGATACTATATGAGAATTTGTTTCCTCACGTCTAACTTGACATTTACCATGATGTTTGCTCGGGTCAGATTTTGACATGCACCGTGTTTATTGTACACTTCTCCTGGGATGTGAAAACTCTCTAGTCAATGAAATGACCGTTTCTTGACACCCAGCCAGATTTGTGCATCTCACCTCATTGTGCAAGTTTCCCGGGCAAGTATAGTATTTAGCACATAGGAAGTACTTTGTGATGAATGAACATGAACTATGACTGATGTCACATGTTGGTGTGCTTCCACACTCTTAACCACACCTTCCCTGGTACTCTGGCGTCTACCTTAGACCAGGCTACTTCCATGTCCATCTCTTACCCTGTTCTTCAACTTGGCCTGAATCTACACAATCCTTGCTCTTCTCTCTTGGCAACACCATTGGATCTATACAGTGGCCCAAACGAATGCCGTCTTGCTGCTCCTAAAGAGTACTATCACTGCTATGAAATAGTTATAAATCTGAGATGAACTTTGGGTTTCCGAATTTCACTGAAACAAACTTTATCCTGTGTCCAAATTAACTCACTTTATCCTGTGTCCAAATTAACTTGCTATGAACAGAATAAAAAGAGAATGAATAAATGGATACCCTCAAACTGTCTCATATGTTACCATGTGTTTTTGCCTTATTAGAAAAGAAGTCATTACATTTTATTCATCTCAAAGGAGCTGATGTTCCCGGGAAACTGGAGTAAGAGTTACGACCTACCTTTCATGGACTGTCTGCATTTTAAAGAGTTGGGTGAAATATATTTGCAATACTCTTTTATACCATACTACCAGACAGTATAACTTTTATTTGAATTTACAAGTTTTAAGATCTGTACATTAAGAAGTTTAAATCAGTTCTGAAGACAAAAACATTTCCCTGAAAACACACTAAAATTTTATTTTAACTTAACAACATCAAGTGCTTATAAATTTTTTCCTAAATTATAATCTCCCAAGTTCTTTCTTTGACCTAATTGGTCAAAAATATGAACTACCATATTCAAGGAAATATGCCCAAGTCCAACCAGCCAAATAAATTGAATGGAGACTAGAAGCACAAACATACTTAATGAACAGCACAGATTTAAACAAATTTAAGCATTTTACAAAAAATGGATCATTGCATTTTGTTTTGTGTGGTCTTGTGTCTGTGGTCTAATCCATACCCTAAAATGTTATTGACATATTTAACATTAAAAGAAAGATACAAACACATTAATATTCCATTGAATTGTCTCATGATTTTAACTCAGTGGACTTGATCAATGTTTCTGGTTAAAACTGTAAAATTGTGTTTGCTCAGCTTTCTAGTCAGAATAAATTGTGTTCTCAAACCTACAGGTTCAGTGCAGCTTAGGGAAATCAGACAAAATCCTGTCTGCTCCACATATTATAAGCGGTAACTGTATGTAACGGAAGCTGCATGTACCTTTGGATGGCTTCAGGTGGCAGCGTGAAGTGTCCATGCAATCAGATGGGGAAGAGAAAGCAGCTTGTTTTACATCAACTAGGTGAGCTCTCTTGGGGTAAGGACAACAGAAAATAAACAAACTTATACCCTACTTCTTCTATTCGAACTAATCTTGACAAGGAAAACATAAGAGAATAATGGTGCACCTATCCTTAGGCCCAACTGAGTGCATCATTTTAGAGGGGGAGAGCTAAAACCAACTTCTGGGGCAGAACACCAAAGTCCTCAAGCTGTTTGTATAGCTCCACCCAGGGAGCTATCACTTGTACAAATCTCTTCCATTGAATCCACTCCTATACCTTCGAAGCACCTCTGCAGTACATTGTTACATGTTTTAGTTCATAAAGACATAATGACTTTTGTCTTCAATATTCTAGAATACACTGCAAGCAACACGAACGCCAGATAGTTTTATTTATTGATATGTTACCAGGCTCTGAAACCACGTCTGGTGCATAGAAGGTGCTGAATAATCATGTGGTAAGTATGTAACTGAATTTTATCTCTGACTAAGGAAATTTAAAGAAAAATGCCTTAATTTTTAATGATATATAAGAATATCATTAATAAATTTAATGTGTGAAGGTACGTTTTCTGGCATTATTTTTATGTCAAAAAGAAAAAAAATCTCCTCACTGTCCCCTCCCCACTCCCCCCTGACTATTGTTAGATTGTTCAGAGGGGATTACAGGAACTACTATAAAGGACACATGGACAAAATCAAGGGGGAGGGTGGAGGTGGGGGAGGGAGGTGGGTTCAGCTGGGGTGGGGTGGAGGGATGGGGAGAAAAGGCATACAACTATAATTGAATAACAATAAAAATTTTAAAAAAAGAAAAGAAAAAAACTCAGTTTCCAGGCAATGAGACATCTATTACCACCTGACACAACCAGAATCCAAACTGCAAATATGTTCATTTACTAGGTTACTGCATCCATAAAACATGTGGTTATGGAAGTAAAAACTTTTTAAAATAAAATGGTTCAAGTCTTCAAAAAGATTATAATTTTCTCCAATAAATTTAACAAGTAAAAATGACTGAGTTAAAGCTGATTATTGAGCTCAATTTGTTCCTGATGCTAATTCCGACTAAAAAGTCTAGTCTAAATGACAAAAATAATCAGATTACTTCATGAATAATTAATTAACATATTAATAAGGCAATAGACACTTAAACGACTAGAAAATAGCATTTCACAGGCGAGAATGGATGAACAATCATCATACCGAGTTTGTGCAGATTAATGAATTGTTGCAAATGATTTAAACTTGTGAAGATAAATAAGATGGGGACACAATGTGGTGTTGCTAAGTCTGGAAAATGACAGGTTGTGAAACATTGCCAGGAAGGAAGATTAGAAGGGAGGCTGTGGGAAACTGGCCTGGAGTCCAGGTAGCGGTGAGGGGATGTGGGAAGTTACATATCTTAGTACCGAGCATGGATTTTCAATGTGTATGTCCCATTGTCAAAAGCTGATACACTCTGTTAGAATGAGAAGAATGCCGTTTCGAATATTGTTATGAAAAGTGAGTGAGGGAAGGTGGATGGAGAGCGCTAATGGTCAAACTGTTTATATGCAGATTAAAATTTTTAAAAGGTTGATGAGCATAGGCCTGTTGACAAGGAGACATTTGAGTACTGATAGAAAGGAAGTGAGGCGGTTAGTAAACGGCTGGTGAAATAATATTCCAGACAAAAAGAGCGACAAGCAGCAAAGTACAAAGAACAGAAGTTCAAAGTCCCTAAGGTGATTGAATGCATGGTGTTGGTCTGTCTACAGAGCCGGCTTGCCTGGGGAAAATGTCAGTTTCTACTCAAAAAGAAAATAAGGCTGCTTGAAGAAATGACTGGCTCCAGGGCGGAGGCAGGGAAACAAAAAACAAACAAAAAAAACAAGATGAGCCTGGAGCACCTTGCACTACAAAAAAAAAAAAAAAAAAAAAAAAAAAGAGTTCTCAAAGAAGGAAGAGGCCTCATTGAAACACATAGAAGCCAGCTTGAATGAACTCTCCCTGGCCAAATGTAGACACACTGAGATTAAAAATAAATCAGTACAGAAAGAAATCATAATCAAAATTTTCAAAATAGGTCATCAAGGGCCCATTTGAATATGTTAAGCTGAATATATTGAACGTGTTTAAGTTACAAGATATTTACCTAGTCTCCATGTATTTTCACTAAGTACTTATTGACTGATAAATCAGTAAGAAGTCTGACAAACGATTAGTTACTATAACCAGTCAGGAACCAAATCATAATCACGTGTCCCCTGATGGGCTGGGATGCCGTGATGAAAACAGAGTATTGTTTTCATGATCAAAGAAACACACATGGAAACAAATCTTGAGAAATAGAGCAGTACAAGTGGAGGAACATTCTATACAAATAACAAATCTATACATACAATTGTCCAGGTTATAGAAGTCAAAGACTGAATTGATCCAGATGGAAGGAAACGAGAGATGTGAACACCCAGCAGTACTTGCCATTCTGAATTAGACGCTCTTGCTATAAGGGGCAAATTCTACTATCGGCAGCATTTGAATGGCTCTGAGGACTGGAAGTTAATGCTGTACCGCAGGAAATTTCCTGATTTTCGCGGTTGCACTGTGGTTATTCAGGAGAGAGTTTGTAGGAAATACGCAAGGATTTGAGGGGATAGTGCATTGTTTCAGCAACTTACTATCAATGGCTCAGGAAAAAATTATTTTATTACACTTGCAACTTTGTGGTAAGTTTAAAATTCCTTCTGGTAAAAATAAAAACTAAAAAATGGTAGGAAGGAAATAGTAACAGCGAGTCTAGACACCTATTCAAGGAGTATCAGAGAACGTATAAAAATTAGGATAATCATATTTAGGAGGTGATAATAATCTCATTCATGCTGATGGTGGAGATGCTGCAGGGGACCTTGGGAGAGATTCCTGGATTTCATATAAATTTTGAAATATATGACAATATAGAATTAGAAGTACAGAGTGAATTATATTAATTTTATTGATTATGCTAACATGTTGAGAAAAAAACATTAATTTATTGATTTTCTAAGATTGGTATATATAAAAAGGCAGTAGGTAATATTAGATCTGAAAGATGTTTCTGGTTTTGAATCCTGGCTTCATTATCTACTAAATGTGTAATTATAACAAACCACCTAACCTGTCTGTGCCTCGGTTTCGCATCAGTAAAATGGGAGCAACAATAAATACTTTGGGTTTTTGTACAGATTAAATCACTTAACACAGGCAAAACTTTTAGGTTCTATAACTGACATAGTATACGCCTCTGTCTTTAGCTTTATTGTAGTTCTTCTCATTTTCACGACTAACAAAAATTCTCATCTTGCAATTAGTGAACCAATTTTAAAATATGCTTTGTAGTCAGACAATACCAGTACAGTTTGTAAAAATTAAATTGGTTACATTTTTATGTCTATTTATCTGAAATTCTTTAGAGAAATCAAGTGTGATTTCTCTGTAGAAATGTAGCCCATAGGTTTTGTTTGCTTAAATTGAAAATGAGTAAGCACATGGTACTATCGAGGGATTTTTTTCTCAGCAATTTCAGTAGACTTTACTAAAGGAATTGAGCAGGAAAAAAAGTATTTTTCATTGTGAAAAGTATTTTTCAAAAGTATTTTTTCATTGTGATATTTGTTTCTTCAACTAAGCACAAGTATAGGATAATTTTCTTCAGATGTATTTCATGAGCACATTAGGAATAGTTTTAAGGTTAGAAAATTGACAGGAGCACAAAATTAATTTCAATGAGCAAGAGCTGAGAATTGTAATAGTATATATCATATATCTATGGCGACTTATTTATGTTCCATATATTCTGGCTTAATTTTAATTGTGTGTGTGTGGCTGATAAAATAATCACTTTAATTATCAGCTGTATTTCCTAAATTTGTCAGTACTATTTGAAGGTATAACCAGTATTCATTCAAAGTGTCTGTGAAAATGTTATCTGAATAAGGACAAATTTATTTCAGAATTATCCAATTTTTCTCTAATTTTAAAATTAATATTGGTATAAAATGAATATTCATATTTTAATTTTCTTTCCATATAACATCAACTATACATAACATTGTAAATCAATATTTTTTGAAAATATATTTTAAATAGGATAATTGATTTGCAATTAATGTAATTTATGTAGCTCTGATTTAAAAAACCAAAAATATACATTAATTTTTACACAGATCATAGGTGAAATAAATAAGTTATGTTAAAAAAATGCTTTGAAATACATATGTCAATTTAATCTTTTAAAATATTTTCTCCAAAACGTCTTGGAACGTAGGGATTCTACTTCCAGCAAAGGTATAATAGTGGAAACTAAACTTACCCTCCTGCCTAAAAACAACAACTATGAGGCCAGACAAAACCATACAAAATGTTAGTTTTTAAGAGAGTGGACACCAGACAATGAAGGACACTAACCCCTGAGACGCAGAAAACAAATGAGGCCAGTCTGTCTGTTGCTGCCCCGGCTCACTGATTTTAGAGCATTTCCAGGCTGTGCGAAGAAAAAAAGGGAAAGTCATTTTTTTTTTTTTTAAGAAACAGAGATCAAAACGTTTCAAAATGGAGGCAAA
This sequence comes from Desmodus rotundus, assembly GCF_022682495.2. NCBI lineage: Eukaryota > Metazoa > Chordata > Mammalia > Chiroptera > Phyllostomidae > Desmodus > Desmodus rotundus. The sequence continues at coordinate 87,304,829 of NC_071392.1, read as the reverse complement.
TTACAACCTCACAGGTCCAAACTTTTTTAACATTACATATTTATCTTGTGTTGAATCTGTTGGGCTAACTTTGCTTAGTGAAATTATATAGATTCCAAGTGTACACTTCTATATCATCTGTATTTTTCATTGTGTGTTCACCACCCAAAGTCAATTCTCTTTCCCTCAGCAGACTTTTTAATGAACTCTAAACATAATATAAAGAAAACCATACCAAGACACACTGCAACCAAATTTCTCAATACAAGTGATAGAGTTTAGAGCAGAGAAAAAAGGAATGTTACTTTTTAAAGAATATATAACATCATTCTATAAATATAAATATATAGAATATAATAATAACATCCAATTTCTCATTGGGAAAAATACTCATGAAGAGACAGTAAAAACATTTAAGTTATTGAAATAAAAATAGTCTCAACATATAATTATATATCAAAAATATATTTGAAAAATGAGAGCAGAAAGTTTTTCAGACTTACAAAAGCTGAAAGAATTCATCACTAGCAGACCTGCACTAGAAGTAAGATGAAAAGAAGTCCTTCAGGCTGAAGAAAAACAATATCAGATGGAATTATAAATTGCTGCAAAAGAATAGAAATAACTGAAAATGGTACCTATGTGGTTAAATGATATGTTTCTTATCATTTATATTATTAATAAAACTATATAAGCAACTTTTATAACAATATGTGTTCTACAACATAAGTACAAATAAGATGTATGACAACTGCCCTGGTCATTGTGGCTCATTTGGTTGGAGCATCATCCTGTGGAGCAAAGGGTGGTGGGTTTGATTCCCGGGCAGGGCACATGCCTAGAGAGCAAGTTTGATCCCTGGTCAGGGTGCCTATGAAAGGCAACTGATGATGTTCTTGTCTCACATCCATGTTTCTCTCCCTCTCCCTCCCCTTCCTTTCCCCTCTCTCTAAAATTGATAAGCATGTCCTTGGGTGAGGATTAAAAACTTTTTTTAAAGGTATGAAAATTATCACAGTAATTGGGGAGATAGAAATGAAATTGTGTGTTTGGTTTGGGGTAGAGCCTGAAGTTTATTCTTGTTTCCACTGTACATCCATATAATTTTCCCTTTTATTCTATCAATTGGGTGCATTGATTTATTTTCAAATATTAACCCAATTTAATATTCTTGGCATCCTAATCTCACTGGTCATAACACATTCTATTTTATTTATGGCTGGAATTGTTTTGCTAATATTTTGTTGAGTAATTTTACATATGTAACCTATAATTTTCTTGTAGCTCTTTGTCAGATTTGGGTGCCAGCATTATTCTGGTTTTTGAAAATAGTTTGGCAACTTTTTCCTCCTCTTCTGCTTTCTTGACAAGTTGCAGTAGGATTGGGTTTTTTTGTTGTTGTTGTTGTTGAATGTTGAGCACAATTCACCATTGAAAATATATGGACCTGAAGTGGCAAGCATTTACTATTTTATATAAGCTTTCCACAGGCATAAGAAAATCCATGGAACTGGGGAGACATTACGTAAACATCAAACCTAAACATGTTCCAACTCACCCTCTCCTTAGAGAGCAAATCTCTAGGAAGTCTGTATAGCTATTAGCAAAACTCTACTTTGCTTTCCAATTCACTTTTCTTCCTTTTGTGTATTTCTGGGATAAGGGAATGTTCTGTTTCTCCAGTTAGTGGGAGCAAGACCATCTGACTAGCATCCAAACTTCAGCAGCTACCTTCTGCCACACTGAAGGTCAACGCAGTTCCAAAGGGCACGTGCACTGGGGCCAGCTTTGGACTGAGAACCCAGTGGGGATTCTGACACTGTCGCTGCGGCTGCCTCACCACGCACTGCGCAGCCCCTGTGGTTAGTGAAGAGGCTCTCCTTGGCCTTGGACAGCCTTGTTCAGGAGCTCCATCTGAAAGGGGTCTTTCCTTTGCCAGAGTCTGAGACTGTTTCCTAGGATTAGGATAAACTTCCTCGGTAACCTTAGAGCAAAATCACAATGTTACTTAGTGGCATTGTCCTTTATGGACAGGCTAATATTTTGCTGAAGATAACAAAAATTTCAAAAACAGGCAGAGCTGTAAATGTGTATACATATATACTCACACACATACATACATACACACCATATTCTGCCATGTATAATGCACACTGTTTTGCCCAGACTGTTGAGGGAAAAATAAGGATGTGCATTATACATGGGTAGTACAAATTCTGTATCTATATAATGTTTTTCATTCTTTTATTTATGCTTATACATTAAAAGTATAACTCTAGAAAGCAATAATGATATCCGTATGCAAAATAATACCCTGGAATATGATAATCAGTTTTGTTTCTAAATAGAAATAAATAAAAATTTGAATTAAAAAATTAAAACAAAAGAATTTTTTCCTGAAAATTTGGGCCAAAAACATGGGTGCGCATTACACACGACAAAATATGGTATGTGCGAGTGTGTTCTCTACAAAGACCTTCTGCAACATGTACAGACCTTGAGTATATTATGCTAAATGAGACAAACCAGAGAAAGACAAGCATCGCATGAGAGCATCTATATGTGGAATCTAGAAAAGCCAAACTCTTAAAAATAAAAAATAAAATGGAGGTTACCAGGGGGTGGGGGGAGGGAATAAAACAACAGCGTTTGTGGGCACAAACTTAGAGAGAACGCAGACAATAATGTTGGCTTGTCATCATCAAAGCTGCCATAGACTGGAATCTAGTGATTCCAATCACCAAAAAGGAAAGACCATTATGTAATGTGGTGATTATAGTATAATATAAAAATTTATCAAATCAACACATTGTGCACCAAAATTCATACACCATTATATGCCAAACTTAGTTCAATTTTAAAAATAAATGTAGTAGAAGAAAAAATGTTGTATGGTGTAAGATGTGGGGCGACGGAGGGAGAGACAGAGAGACAGAGAGACAAAAAGAGAGAGGCAGAAATATTACCCTGGAATCTCAAAAACTTCTGGTAAATAGACTTTCCCCCACTCATTGGACATCTGCTGTTATCGTATACTATATTACTGTATATAAGTCACTCGATCACTGTATTTTCTCTGTGTTGACTATTTTATCTTGTCTGTTCACATTCTGGTCTCAAATTGATCTCATTGTTGAGTCTTAAAATGTATCGCAATATGCGGTACAATAGCCTCACCATTCCTGATCTTTTTTCTTCTGGTGTTAACCTGTTTTGCTTCTCCACATGCAAACTGGAAGTCTTCCCCTCCGCTTAAGTACAATTTTATGGCTTCAGTTTTCTTTCATAGGGCACACACATTATGTGTTAGTTTATTCCCATGTAACGTAACTGGTGTGATTGTGTATAAATGCCTTATTATCCAGTATATTTTCTATCAGGCTGGTGGTAAACATGAAATCAACTGCTATCTGACTAAAAATTTGGTATGCCACTGAGTATTCTGTATAGTATCTGAAGACAATTTCTCACTTTTGAGGGTTTTCTGCATAACTCATATTTCTTCCCATTTTTAATAATTCATTTTACTTCTGTTTAACTAAATGACTAATAACTCTAGTTTAATGTGTAGCAGTTTTCACAGTGGGACAGACTATTTTTCTTATTTCTTAACTTCAGAGTGAATGACAGAGTCTCCCTCATTAACAATAATATCTGAGACAGTTGAGTAAATATCTAAGCCTATTTGACTGCTTTGAAATCAAGGATACTGAATTTTAAAATGTTTTTCAGCATCTATGGATATAATCCTGTGATTTTTTCTAACTATGGACAAAATCCACTGTAATTTATATTTCAATAATAAAAGATTGATACATTAAAATGTAATAACTTTAGTTTCCTTTTATTTTGAAAAACATTTAAAGGTTTTTATTTGTAATAGTTCAAGTGATGATATACATTTCATATAGTAACATATGTTTTTGATTTTTCACAGAAAGTCTTTTCCCCAGATACCTGTTCTGCAGATTAGCCCCCCCAACATTTTTGGCACCAGAGATTAGTTTCGTGGAAGACAATGAATTTGTCCACGGGCCGGGGGTGGGGGATGGGTTTCCAGATAATTCAAGGGCATTACATTCAAGCTCCCCTCCTGCTGTGCAGCCCAGTTCCGAACAGGCCTGGACAGGTACTGGTCCACAGTCTGGAGGTTGGGGACCCCAGCTGTAAATGGCTAAGTTATGCCCAACTCTATACAGTCTGGGGAAGCTGCCGCCATGCTCTGGCATGGGCCAAAGCATGTTTTGTAGAAGAAAGGATATGGGCTGCTGGTATCGATAAAATAAAATTTGGTTCTGCTCTTGTATAAATGCATAAATGAAGACAATTCACTTAATTGCTCTAAGACACAGTTTCCCCGGTTATTAACTAGAAAAGCAAATATGCTATGTTATTATTGTAGTTATTAGCATTATCATTTATATCAGCAATTTTCAACCTTTTTAATCTCATGACACACACAAACTAATTACTAAAATTCTGCAGCACACCAAAAAACGTGCCGCAAAAAATTTTTTTTTGCTAATCGGATAAAAAATAGGTTATGATTTTGATTCATGCACACTAGACGGCTATTGTTGTGTTGGCCATTGTCATTTTTTTTTTTTAATTTGACAATCTAAGGGAAAAGAGGTCAGTGCCCCTGACTAAATAGTCAGGTATAGAGTGTTCAGAAATTCTTGCCACACACCCGTTGAAAATCGCTGATTTATGTCATCACTAGGTCTGGCTTGCAGTATTCAAATGCATGTTTTGCATTTTTAGAAGTTTTGTTTACTTTTGTCTTTCCTTATAAAGTCATGGAACAGACTTTTGACGGGAAGTGCTTTCATGAAAACTGGCAAACTGTGTCTAAATGGAAAGTTCACAGTTACAACATCTGGCTTTGTTTGTGTTTCTTTGAGCTGAGCAAGAGGATTCAACTACCCAGAGGGCTGTTTGCCTCCTCAGCAGAACAGCAGGAGCCAAAGGCAAAGAGAGGAACTCAGGTGTGAGGAAGCTGAGAGACTTAGCAAAGACTGTCAGTCACCAGGGAAGCAAAATTGGAGAACAGAGCCGAGAGAGCAGAGATTACTGTAGCAACATGATCCTATGAATCGACATGGGTAGGATTGTACAGAATCCCCCTGATCGATAGTGACACGTATTTTGAGAGACTTTGGGACTATTGACAAGTCAGTGGAATTACACGTTTTTAGCTTTCCTTAAAAACGTCTAAAATCACACACACAGACCCATGCTGTTCTGCCTTTGTTCTTCTTTTGTCTCTTTTTGAACTCATTTCATCATTTATTATGTATCATCGGAAGCTGCTCTCCTTCAGCACCAAATAGCAATCGCTTAACTTTTGAAAATCTTGCATTATGCTAAGTGAAATAAGCCAAGCGGTGAGGGACAAATACCATAGGATCTCACCTGTAAGTGGAACCTAATCAACACAACAAACAGGCAAGCAAAATACAACCGGAGACACTGAAATTAAGAACAAACTGACAGTAACGAGAGGGGAGGTAGGAGAGGATAATGGAGGGAAAATGGGGAAGGATTTTCAGGAACATGTATAAAGAACACATGGACAAAACCAAAGGCGGGGGGTGGATGCAAGGGAGAGAGGTAGGGATGGCTGGGGTGGGGGGAGTGGTGAGGGGTAAGTAAAGACAACTGTACTTGAACTGCAATAAAATAATTTTTTAAAAAATCTTGGAGTATATTACTCATGAGTACAATGATAATTACAAAGATGAGAAATCTGCTAAAAATATGGGAGCATGCAAAATATGATCTAATTTGCATTGCTCAGGGAGGAATAAAAAGTCATTTCGTTGTATTTGAAAATAAGTAGACAAATGTGGGTTTTGGAATTGTTTAAATGTTTAATTTTTTCATTAGTCCTGTGAATAAGCTAGATCAATTTAAGACAAGGCAATGGAGCTTTTTCTAACTTCCCTTAAACCTCACATAAGGAAAATAATGATTCAACACCTGTCTCTCAAAAGGAAAACACATGCTTATTTTTAGACAAGTTAGAATAATAATTAATGGCACCAACTGTCTGTTCCTTCCAGGTCCCCGTGCCTCAGTCCAGGGCACGTATGTAATTTGCTAATGGATGTGCTGGGCAGAGGATGTTGGCACTTCTGGTTCCCGTGTCTGGTTGTTTTGGCAGAGGCAGAAGCCAAGGACTTCAGTTTTAGCTCAATAAATACATTATAAAGTCAAGCTGACTGTGATACCAGAGTAATCTCCCAAGTCCAGGAATCAATTCCTGTTTAACGCTGTATCTACCCTTCACTGCTCTCCCTCTGCTCCAGGTTTATTAACATAAGGATGCGGCTTTATGTTTTATAGGGGGCTTCTTTACACCTCAGTGCAATCGTTACAAGTAGCTCCCTAATTTTCATTAACTCAATCATTTTACACTGGTAACGGAGACAATATTTACTGATCTTTTGATTAGTAATGTTAAATACAACAATTATTTTTTTCTAACTCCAATTTTTATGGCAGAAGAAAATGCATATTTGCTCATGTGCCTTTTCTCACTTCGATACCAGAGTATTCATTGGCAACTTGCTAAAATTTCCTTCAAAACTGAAGAAGAAATATTCTTTTATACAGACAAAAATTGAGAGAATTCACTGCCAGAAGTTTATATATGCAACATGTATGGATTATGCGAGCCTGTTCTTACTGAGAGGGATAGGTGTTCTCTCTAGCAATCCTGGAAAATGGGAAAGCCACATCTCACATCTGTTAAGGGCAAACACTCCACAGATGTATGTATTCATTAGCAATTATTTAAAAACAATGCTTTAATTTGAAAGAAAAGCACATGTTTCTTTCCACCTATTTTATCAAAATCATCATGTAGAGACTAATGCTTATAAAAAATGTTACTAAGTCTTCCTCATGGAACAATTGGTGGTATCTGAAGAAAACATCCCAGAAACTAGATGGATGCTAAAATCAAAAGAATCGCCTCCCTTCCAGGTCACCTTAATTGGCTAAACTGACTTCGGCCATGTGCTCACCTAGCATAGGTGCGGCTCCTCCTCTGTCTTTAATAACCTGTCCTGCGAGACAAGCACACCATCACTTCATTTGTCTTCACTGTCTTCTCCATAAGGAACAAAGGCAAAATACTAGATTGAGCTGTTTTTATCTAAACACTTCACTGATGACTCGTTATTTTAAGAGTTGTTTGTTTTTGCCTTTTGGAAACAAACGACCAGGATAGTACGTTTATTATGACAGTATGATTTCTTCGGCTTCAGAACAAAGCTGTTGGCAGAGGAAAACGTTCCATCGGAACGTATTGGTAACTAAAGTTTACTGAAGAAAATTCTGTCAAACCCAACTGGAAGCAAAGACAGACCGAACGATATTTTAGATGTCTGTTTTCTACATAGAGAGAAGAGTATATTTGTGGAAGCAGAAGTGCAGAGTGGTTCGAGAATATGAGAATTCATAAAACCCATCTATCGTTAACCTGGACAGAAGGTCGACAGGGCGGTTTATGATCTGACAGACTCCAGGGGTCTCCATGCTTCAAGTAAGAGAACAGGGCAGTCAATTTATACAATAAGAGGAGGCAGATGGCCCTGGCTGGTGTGGCTCCGCGGACTGAGCACTGGTCTGCAGGCGGAAAGGTTGCCGGTCAGGGCACATGCCTGGGTTGAAGGCCAGGTCCCCAGTTGGGGGTGTGCAAGAGGCAACCGATCGATGTATTTCTTACACATCAATATTTCTCTCTTTCTCTTTCTCCCTATAAATAAAATATTTTTTAAAGTCAGGCAGATGACTAGCAAATGTGATTGTCCATATCTACTATCCAAGTTTAGGATATTCGAGTGAGAGATGAGCATGCCTGATCGGCACAGCTAGACAGAGGGATGGAAATTACTGCCTAAAGATGGAGCTTTTCGGGACGATAATGCAGAATGATCTTCCCTACCACAGAAAACTCCCCAGTTAGCTGCAGCTGGAAATGAGGGAATAGTGTTAGGAGTTTTTAAGATAAGAAACAAAGTTAAATCAACACTTAATCACCCTCGTTTAAAAAAAAAAAAAAAAGATGTGTGATTTCCAGTCCTTCCTGTCTTTTTAAATGCCTATGTCATTCTCCCATTCTCCCTCTTCCAGTCTACTCAAAGCCTGTGCTCCAGAGATTCTGGTTATTCACAATAGCTTTGCACATTGCTAAGCAAACACCTATTCACTTTTCTGCACTCAGCTTAAGTTTCACACGACTTCCCTGCCCCCCTCCACCATTCGGGTGTAATTGACAACCCCAGCCTCCGTGGCTGCATGCACACTTCTCATTAGACACTTGGACAGTTTGTCACACTCACTTTTGCATGGATTAAAATCTGTCCTATTTTCAGACTTGAGTTCTTAAACTCCAGGGTCCTTTTATTTGTGTATTTCCTAGTTCTGGAACACAATGTGGCATATACTAAGTACTTAACTAATATCTGTTAGAGCAGAGGTGGCAGACCCAAGGCCCGCAGACTGAGTCCGGCCCTCCACCTTGTTTTATCTGCCTGGCACCTTGTTTCTACCCTGAGGCAGCCCTGAGCTCTCGCTTAACTGTTAAGGAGTAGTTACACTTATACAGTCCTAAAGTTACACTCGGCCCTTTGAAGGCAACTGCGAGACTGATGTGGCCCCTGGTGACAATGAGTTTGACACCGCTCTTAAAGGCATTGTACATATAGCCAGATGAATAAGGTGGGCTGTTGCTTGGAAACAGAGGCATTATGGGACAGAATACAGGAACTTGGAGTAGAAGGCAAGTACCAACCACCTCAATTTCATTGCCAAGTGAAGGGGTTGGCATTTATGATCTGTAGAGCTCCAAAAATGTATGTCCACGTGTTTTTTTTAATACATATGTATACATAGGTAGATATAGATGTGCACTTGGTAGTTTTAACTTGCAAATTGGAAAAAAACAAAATAAATTTTTTAATTACCATATAAGTACGGACAATGAACAAATAAAATAAATAAAAATATATGGCATTTTTGCATTTATAACATGAATTCCATCTTATGCTAAAATTACATTTTATCCCATTCAAAAAACTCTTTTACCCAGGAGGGAGTAATAGCTATAAAATAATTGTTATTTTTACTTATATCCATGAAGATACCTAGTTTTATGAGTTAAACAATCATAGTGCTATTTAAATAATATTATTTCCATAAATAGAGTAAAGGTAATGTTTGAACTTCATGACACCATTTTAGTTCATGGTATTAGAAAGGTTTACATTTCACACCATGGGGCTTACCAAGATATGACTATCAGTCTCTATTATACAACGTTGAAATCCATGAGATTACTTAAAATAATAGGCTGCAGTTCTCATGCCTTAAATTTTGCATTGTAAAATTTATCTAGTGCGTTACATTTTTAACCAGTGTCACATGTCTCATCTAAGGCTCAAAAGATATTATGCATGAATTGTATAGAATTTGTTTATAAAAGGAGAAGAAAACCTTCAGACCTCACTGTGCATACCCATGCGAGTCTGAGTGAGTGATGGAGAGAGAGCAAGCTGATGGAGGAGGGTATGTGGAATCTCCTGGGTACCAATTGTGTACCGTGCACCATGGTCCACTGACAACATCCAGTGACTCGAGTCAATGAGAAAGCTTTGCTTGGAGGAACAAAAGGTTTCTTTTGATTCTTTCATACCTAAGTGTTAACACGTTATTTTAGGAGCAGTTTCAGCAACATTGTGATCCTTTGAAAAATAGGAAAATGGGCCCAGGACTCCAGGTTTGTTGGTTGGTTGGTTTTGGGCCTTGTATTTTCTAGCCTTTCCTCAATTTAAATTAGCCAATGCTTATTATACATTTTGAAATTTTTGGCTAAACATTGTACTGACAACAATTCTTTTGTTATGTTTAGTTAAGGGCTTATCTTTTGTTATTTTAAAGATATCTTTTCCAGGGGTAGTGGTAGTTTCAAAAATACAATAGCATCTTTTTCATTTAGAAATTATGGTAAATGATGAATAACCAGAATGCCTGCCATTATATGAATAACTATTTAAAAATTATATTTTCTAATAATGACAAAGATGGCATATGAATTGAGTCAACACTCTTCTAAGTACTTTATATACAGAGTCCAGCACAAATACGCCCCTTTTTTATTACAGAACAATATTTTATTACAAACTCAGAAGCATATAATTCTATAATATAACAATAGCCCACTCAAGCACACCAGGTGACATTTTAGGTGACATGTTCAAATTGCTTCCTATCTTGTGCGAGGCATTCACATGCCCTACCCACCACACTCAACGGTGCTACTTCTGCCAGACCCCGAATTTTTCATAATTTAATCTTCATTGAAAGCCCTACGTGATATATACTGTTATCACGTCCCTTTTATCTAGGAGGAAAGTGAGGCACAGAAAAAAAATTAAATGACTTGTGTTAGATCACCCAGCTGTGGCCTTACAATGCACCCTCTCATTGGAACACGAGATACGAAAGGTTGACAAGCAATCAGGGAGTTTCCTTCTTACACTTAAAAGTTTCCCCAAATTTTGTTTTATGGGCCATCTTGATTTTACAATAATCTTTTACTTCTCATCTAGAACTACCTATCTGTCTATGTAGGATGAGGTTTTTGTTAGGCCTAGGTGATGACTGACTCCACGTGACAAGCTGGCTAGCCTATGGCGCCCAGGTGTTTGTTCCACCAGAGCCTGGGTGTCGCTGTGGAGGAATTCTGTACACGGGATTAACATTTACAATCCAGCTGAGTTTAAGGAAGGAGGATTATCCTCCACAGATGTAAATGGGCCTCATCCAATCAACTGGAGGCCCTTGAGAGCAAAAGTCAAGTTTTCCTGGGGGAAAAAGGAATTCTGCCTCCAGACCGTAACACAGAAATTCTTCCCGAGTTTCCAGCCTGCTGACCTACCCTACAAATTTCAGGCCTGCAGCCCCACAGTGGTCTAAGCTAATTGCTTAAAATTCTCCCTCTTTCTGTTTCTGTCTCCCTCTTTCTGTGGAGAGACTATTTTTTCCTCATATTTATATCCTCTGCAAGTGATTCTTTACAAAGGTGATAAGAGAAGGAAGCAATTATCTGCAACGAACATTATTATGCTCCAGACTTTTCTTATGGCTCCTCATTCTTCTCTTGCTCTCATTATTATCATCTCTATGAGGAAACCTAATTTTTCTTTACTTTCTGGCTTATCTCTTTCCTGTACCTAGGTAGCATTTCCGTAAGACTCGAAAGTTTTATTACAGAAAAAATAACCTAGGATGGAAAAGATAAGCTTAGCTGACTATATTGGCCCTTTAATACAGTTTTACTAGTTCTGCAGGTTCTGACTGTTTAAATAAATGTAGTTCCCTTCACAGGTAGCATTTTACATTTTCATGCCTTTCTTTGCTGTTCCCAACCATGAAGGGAGATTTCAAGACTAGTAAGGAAAAACTTAAATTCTTTCTTAATAATGTGAGTCTACTCAGTGTGCATCGATTTCAGGGGCCGCTAGCATCAGTGTTCTCAAAGGGACCGACATGCCGTAGGTTCCATAACTGAGCTATGCAAAGACCTATTCGAGCAGAGGTACTGTTGTATCCACCCATGGTAATGGAGGCATTTGAAGCCATTAAATTCGTGTTGTAGATAAAATAGGAAAAACCCACAGCTTAGTCATAGTCATATTGCCACTCTCCTAAGAATACCAGTATCTTTACATTAAATTATTGGCCCATCGTTTTGGATAAATATTGTATATACAAAACAAAAATATTGCCTTGAGACATTATGAGGATATATCACTAATGGCTGATTCAGAACAAGTTTATCTATGTCTTCTTGTTAGTCAGGTCTTAAAAGGACTTCTGAACACACATGGCATTAGAAGAGCTGAAGAAGAGAAAGTTGAGAAAGGAGTAGAGCGTGGGCTGAAGCACAGCCGCAGAAGTGGAAAGGAGAGTTTGTGGGGAAACCTACAATGCTCTTCACAAAGGCAGACCGGAAGGCAGGGGGCAGGTCCTAGAAGCTGCCCCATTGGCCACATGGGTGTTTGGGAAGTAAACAGCCAAGTAGAGAAACTGATGAAGTCTCTGGTTCACCCCTCCCCACTCCTGCACCTACTCACTCAGGTATTACACTCGTGACCTGCCGATGACTATGTATACGTTTCACTTCTCCCTTCTGAATGGAATAAATTCCCACTATTGGGAGTCTCTAACTGAGACGTATTCAGGGAAGAGTGCCCAGGTATGGACGGAAGCGGTGGTCATAGAGACCACAGGTAGCCAGCTGCAAAGGATCTCGATCCTTTAACACGTGACTCTAGGAGCACCGGAGTTTCGATGTGTTTAACACAAATGCACACCGTGGACAATTCCACCAACAGGACTTGGAAGGAAGGCTAATTGGGAAATCACAATTAAAGTCACGACGGGGGAGTCTTTCACAGAAACAAGTACATCAAGAGAAACCCATGTGAGAAACCTGGTTACCCTAGAGAGAAAGGGAAACAATAGGAATCAGAATCTCACACGAGCTGAGTGGAAGTTGCACTCTGGGACCGGATAGATTTTGTCAGACCCCTTCGGCACGTTTTCCTCCTTGTTTTATAATGTAAATGTGAATTTCTGGTACTTGCAACCAAAAGTGCATTGACCGAGGAAACCTGGCTAAAATATGTTAATTTTCTACCTGGTAATGAACATCACTGTCCTCTTTGTAAAACGAACGGATAAATCAGCAGAGACGGTAAATGCACAGATTGTAAAGAGAATATCTGGATTGAAATGCCCGCTCTGCCACTCCTTAGCAGTGTGACCCACAGGCAGTCCCCTTACCTCTCTGTGCCTCAGTTTCTCATCTATCACCTGAGGACAGTATTAATGCAAGGTATTAAGGGGATCGAATCACTCGCTATTTTCATAGTTCCTAGAAAAGATCCAGGTAAGTTGTCAGTATGCATGTTTTTTGAACTTATAACAACAGATGTAGACACAGGCCATAAACTCATTTTTTAAAAAATTCTATCACTGAACATACCAGAGACCTTACCACAAGTATTACAGAGAAGTCAATCAAAAATTGATGAATAGTGGGAGGCCTGCTAGTCACTCTCCATAGCTCTGCTTTTCCATAGTGATGCGTACACCATTTAGAAACAGGCCATTGGAAGAGGCAGTGGTCAGTAAGTTTTCTCCCCTTATTTCCTCCACATGGGCCAGCAGTTCTCTATGTTATCAAAGCAGCAAAACAGATCTCAACACTGAAACTGTGGCTACTTAAGAAAAAAAGATACTAGAGCCAGCCCCCAAATTGTAAAAACTACTCAGCAGAGAGGGGAATAAATGAAGGCAGTGCAGAGAAAAAGATAGGAATTTAGGGCCAAACATTTGAATAGGTGGAAAGAGATGGAGTATAGTCCACAAACTGAATGACTTGTTAGAAGCAAAGAAAGCACATCCATTGCTAAGGAAGAAGGTAGAATATACGGTGTAGTTACATGTAGGGTTACATATTGGGGGTAAGAAGGGTAGCAGTTTTATTCTGCTTTCTTTGTTTTCATAATGAATTGAGGATTAATATTGCGATAGCTATCTGTCCAAGCTGCTTATTATCTTTATGATATGTAACCGTTTGTGGAGACCTGCTTAAAACTGTATTTTATACCAACTAGAAAGAGATGTTTGCAAATAGATTCTGTTACATAGATGCACTGCTAATACTCCCTACTTATTCTGAAAATCAGCCAGAAACTGAGACGAAACCATTACTTGGTATCTACCTATAAACTAAAACTTCCACCAAGACACAGCAGAAGAGAGGGAGGCAAGAGCTACACTAACTTAGAAATGTTGGCAGAGTAAGGAAAGCGAAGGAACAACCCAGAAATACTCCGGCCTAGGTCAGCATTCGTTTCAGAAGGCCTGGTTTGGCACCAGCAGCCAAGCATTCTTGGTAAGATATTTTTTTTTTAAATTCAACTCACTCTGACCCCCTACCTCTATCACCTTCATCAAAATGGGAATCAGAGCTGCAATAGATGTAAACAGGACTCACATTTATTACATTCAGTGTTTTATCTTCCCATTGCAGTAATGGAACATTATAATAACGAAGATGTCTTCCTTGTTATCTTCCCCAGTCGACTAATCATGTAATAAAACAATAATTCCCTCATCTACTCCGGCCATCTGTGCCTCCTGCATTTTGTATCCTGAAGTTTAACGTTCTTACTCTTCTCCGAGTGTATTACAATTTAACCAGCCTGCTCGCCAAGTTTCACGTTGCTCTCAATGTTGATAACAATTATGTCTTTCAACTCTGGAGAGAAAAAAACTTGCTTTCCACACAATCCAAAACGAAGTCAGGAATCCTAATTTACGATTCACATTAGTTATTTTAAATAATTTATCTTAGCAACAAAATTTGATATTATTGAATAGAACAGTGCTACCAAGGCTCATACCAGCATTCAATAATTTAAACAAAAGTTTAGCATATTTCCACTGTTATGTAAAAAGCATGCAGAGGTGAGTCTGAGCTATGTTGCAAGATTCTTCTGTTTTAGGGACAGAACGCTCTTCAAAATGAGGGTGCTGTTTTAGTTGGGACAAATTACATTGCAACTCATAATGGGGCATACTGCAAGAACGGTCATAATTCTCCACCACTCCCCACAAAAGCCTCCTTTACTTGGTGATCTTACAGTTCTTTCTATCGAGAAATGGTATTTAATTTTCTGCCCCTTGAGTCTGGTTGGCCTCGTGACTTCCTCTGACAAGAAATGGTGGCAGGTAAAATGATGTCTAAGTTCCAAGCCTCACCGATCTCAGCCCCTGAAGACAGGGGCTTGTTTTCTCTTTGATTCGCCACCATATTCCAAGAGTGTGGAACAGTGCCTGCAGCCCAGTAACGACTCAATACTTGCTGAATGAATAAAGCAACACACACACACACAATTCGAGCCAGTAGAAAGTGAGAATTGTTGTCATCGTTGTTACACGTACATCCACATTACACTACTCACACACACACAAATAAACATACAAAACATATGGAAGGGGATTCTAAATAAGGCCATTTCAAAATTAGTAAACATACAATTGATTGGTTTTATAAAATGCCACTTGTCTTTTTTAAAAAGATAGTCAGTGTAGACATCTTCAAAAAGGTTCATCTGAGCAAAGACTTGTAGATGGTGAAGGTGTTAGCCATGTGGGTGTCTAAGAGAACAAGACAAGTATGAGGGAAGCCCGTGCAAAGGCCCTGTGGTCAAAGCTAGTATGATATCATCAGGGAATATCATGAAGGCCCAGTCACTGGAGTTGAGTGAATGTGGGGGGAGGAATCGATAGGGTTTTCTCTGACTTTCATAATCATATATATTTTCCTTAGTCGTCAGGACATTAAGGAAAACACATTTTAGTGTAAATGAATCAAAGCTATGTATTTCCTCTAAAATTTAGTATTCAATTTTGTTTGAATGCTCCCTACAGCTTAGAAAATACCTATAATTTTATTTAAAAGAACACAATTAGGGGTTAAAATGATTTTTTCCATACTACAATATCACTTAATACATAGGGGAAAAAACAAAAAAAACCCTTAGATCTTTATCTCCCAAACCAAGTTTGTTTTCATGTTTCCCATTTGGTAATGGCTCCGATTTCTCTCTGGTCACATAAGGAAAGAACAGAATAATTGTCTTTTGCTCTTCTGTCACCCTAACCCCTCTCGTCTATTTATTCATCAAGCCTTATTTATCTTTTCTCTAAATATTATCTTTCCAGCCGCATTTCAAATTCTTTGGCTCAAGCTCTTATCCCATATAACTATATACTATCAGCCTTCCTATGGCCTCCCAGCTTCTGGTTCCTAATCTAAATTTTTTCCACTTTCACATTAATTGGGGTGATTGTAAGTTACCCCAATGAACTGATCCAGCAGGATAAATTCGCAGCTGGTGGGTGGGGGTCACTGCAGTTCTTGAATCTCATCATCCATCAGCCCCTCCTGTCTGTCCCATATTAATTGGGTAGTAATTGAGCCTAGGCTGGAAGTGGGGCTAATTATATGTTAACATGCACCAGCCTAGTATTTTTAGTGGCCTCTTGATATTTTTAAACTAAAATACATTTAGTACTGACTGAAACAGCAGCAGAAGTAATGAGAAGCCTGGCTTATGCCTTCGGTAAGGGATGAGATCGTAAAGGTGAGGACCGTCTCGGGGTGAGGAGCTGGCAGGGTGTGTGGAGGTAGGGAGTGAAGGGTTGATGCAGCGACCCAAAAGGTGGAAGATCATCTTTCAGGGAAACTAAATAAAAAGGAAGGTGCCCAGGGTGTCAGAGTGAAAAGACAACATATTTTTTCCAACAAAAGTTGGATTACATTTGTTTGCAGCAATTTTATGAATAAAATATGGAAACCTATTCCATTGCTTGAAATGTCAGGGTAAAAAACAATTTTATGAAAATGATGGTCAAGGAGGAAAAAGGTATAGCTGTGCTAACACCATACTGCATTCAACTGAAGTCAGATTAAATGGCTAACGAAAAAATAGGAATGAACAAAAGAACGCAACTTAGGCATCAACAGATTTATATGGAACATAGAATATATGAGCTAGAAGAAAAAATACATACATCCTTCAATGTCAAAGCCACATAATTCAACTGGAAAGTAACACACAGCTCACTTACCAATTATTTCTATTAAAACAAGGATCTGTGCATCCACGGTCAGGGTAATTGTCCCAATGCCACTCTTGCAAGCAACGTTCACTGCATGTGAACACCAAACAATAAATTAAGGAGCTCTAGAAGGTGTGGAAGTTCATTGCAAAAATCCAATTGTCTGCATTTGTTAGAATTAAGAAAGATTTCACTGCTGGGATTTACCCTAAGAATCCTGAAACACCTTCAAAAGAACTTATGCACCCCAATGATCATAGCAGCACTATTTACAATAGCCAAGTGCTGGGAACAGCCTAAGTGCCCATCAGTAAATGAGTGGATCAAAAAACTGGTACATTTACACAATGGAATACTACACAGCAGAAAGAAAGAAGGAGCTCCTACCCTTCACAACAGCATAGATGGATCTGGAGAGCATTATGCTAAGTGAAATAAGTCAGGTGGTGAAAGACAGATACCATATGACCTCACCTATAGGTGGAACATAATCAACAAAACAAACAAGTGAACAAAATAGAACCAGAGACATGGAAATAAAGAACAAACTGACAGTAGCCAGGTGGGAGAGAATGGGGAAAAGAAGGGGAAGGGTCGTCAAGGAACATGTATAAAGGACCCATACACAAAGACAGTGGGGGGCAGGGCAAGGATACAATGTGGGAGGTCGGGGTTGGGTAGAGCAAAGGAGAGTAATGGGAGAAAAATGGGGACAACTGTAATTGAACAATAAAAAAATAAAATAAAAATAAAATAAATGTACTGGGGTGGCAGAGGATGAGAAGGGTGATACATCAGAAAAAAATATTGCTATCAGAAATGTCCCGGATTTTACTGCCTAGGTTTTCTTCTAGGATTTTTGTGGTTTTGAGTCTAACTTTGAAGTATTTCATCCATTTTGAGTTTATTCTTGTGTGGTGTAAAAGGTGGTCTAGTTTCATTTTTTTTTTGCACATACTTATCCAATTTTCCCAACATTATTTATTGAATAGACTATCTTTACCCCATTGTATGTTCTTGCCTCCTTTGTCAAATAGTAATTGACCATAAAGTCTTGGGTTTATTTCTGGGCTCTCTATTCTGTTCCATTGATCTATATGTCTGTATCTCCTTGGGCAAAGGAAACGTAAGAAAAAGTAAACAAATGGGACTGCATTAAAAAGTTTTTTGCACAGCAAATAAGGCCATCAACAAAATGAAAAGACAACCCACTGATAGAGGAGAACATATTTGCCAATGATACATCTGATAAGGGGTTAATATCCAAAATTTATAAAGAACTTATAAAACTCAACACACAAAACAAATCCAATTAAAAATGGGAAAAGCACTTAAATGGACACTTCTTCAAAGAGGGCACACAGATGACCAATAAATACAGGAAAAGATGCTCAACATCACTAGTCACCAGAGAAATGCAAATTAAAACCAGAATGATGTATCACGTCACATCTGTCAGAATAGTTACCATCAATAAATCTACAAACAACAAGTGTTGGTGAGAATGTGGAGAAAAGGGAACCCTAGTGCACTGTTGGTGGGAGTGCAGACAGGTGTAGCCACTGTGGAAAACAGTATGGAGTTATCTCAAAAAATTAAAAGCAGGATTGCCTCATGACCCAGGGATCCCACTTGTGAGAATATTTCTGAAGAAACTCAAAGCATTCATTTGAAAGAATATGTGCACCCACATGTTCATTGCAGCATTATTTACAAAAACCAAGATTTGGAAGCAGTCTAAGTGCCCATCAGCAGATGAGTGGATAAAAAAATGCGGTGCATTTACACCATGGAATACTACTCAGCCACAAAAAATGGAAATTTTACCCTTTGTGACAGCGTAGATGGACCCAGAGAGAATTATGCCAAGTGAAATATGCCAGTCAGAGAAAAACAAGTACCTTATGATTTCACTTACATGTGAATTCCAATGAACAAAATAAAGTAACAAAGTGGAGACAGGCTCATTGATAGAGAACAGACTGACAGCTGTCAGAGGAGGAGGGGGTTGAAAAGGGTGAAGAAATTAACCAAACCAAAAGAAAACAAACCAACCAACTCATAGTCACGGACAACAGTATGGTAATTACCAGAGGGAAAGGGGTGGAGGGAGGTGGAAGAAGGTAAAGGGGGTTAATGTGGGGATGGAAGGAGATTTGACCTGGGTAAACACATAATAAATATAATATATAGGTGGGATATTATAGAATTGTACATCTGAAACCCATATAACTGTATTAACTAATGTCCGCACAACAAATTCAATAAAAAATGACAAAGACTGAACATTTTTCTACAGAAGCTTCATTTCAGAAAAGATTAAATGCCCACGTAAGCTCTGTTCCTTTTTCTATCCTATCGATGTTTTCATTGAGTTACTATTTTAAACTCAGTATGACATGGTCTGACATGCATATTCTTTAAAAGCGACCCAAGTCTCTTCAATAGAAGTTAAGGATATAGTACTTTTACTTCTTTAATTATTAATTTGTTAATAATTATACATTGAAAATAGACATGTGCTTAGAGTATTTGTTTTTTAATTAGTATAGAAACCATGTGCAGAAATATTATATTAGATTCTTTATTATATTACAAAATAAAAATATTTTTAAAAGATTATTTTAATATATTCTAAGTGATTTTTTTGGAGTCTCTCTTTTCCTCACTCAGCTCTCCAAGGGGCCTTTTCAGCAGAAGGCACAGCGGAAATATAAGCCTGGTGGCACACCCATCCCAGCCTCTGCCCATCCCAGCCCACCCATCCCAGCCTGTGCTGTGGCAAGAACTCGAGGATGCTCCCCATGCCCTCCCGGTCTGTGATCACATCCATGACTGGTGTACATTATGTGGTAAACAGTATTTTTTCTTTTTTATTGAATTTTGGGGGTGATACTGGTTAACAAATGTATATACAGTAAAAAGTATTTTGTTGAAGTGATTAAAGTCACTGATCAGTTGACCCTAGGATCAGGGGATTATCTGGGGGAACCACATTTAATCAGGTAGGTCCTTTAAAATAAGTGGTTTTGTGGGAGGAGGGGTTGACTATAAAAGGGGAAGTCGCAGAGATCCAAGTCCAAGAAGGATATTATATTATCACTATTACATTTAGTATTTCTAATTTATTCTTGAGATCCCTATCTATACCTATACAGAATTGGTGTAATACCCAGAGCAACTGCTAAAAATGCTGTACAATGGGATGCATTCAAAACCAGTATTGATAAAAGTAGAATTCTAAAATAGAATTTGTTCTACTCTACCACTTTCCCTAGATGGACCCACCTCTCTGTTCACGCTCCCCCAGCAGTTCCGCAAGGAGGAGCTTAAGAGGAGCTGTTATTGAGAGGAGCTATGTCCCATTGCTTCGGCTGATCCCAGGACCACAGCCGGTATCCGCAGTCTTCCACCAGCACTACCCCCTCTGCATTTCTCTCGACTTACCCTAGCATCAGTGGTTTACCTTATGTTGTGACCCAAACCATCATCCTGAGCAGTCATAGGACCCAGTAACTGTAATCTTCAGACTGCAGTTCCTGCACTTGTCCATTTAGAGACACCACCGTGCCGTGGAGTAGCAAGCGCAACCTTTTGTTTATTTCCCTGTCTCCACCTGTAACAGTAGCTGTACTTCTTCCTGCTGCCTGGGTTAATCCTTTCTTTACACAGTGGGGGCTGTCTTCTGCAGCGGGCCGATCTTGTTGTTCAACAAAAGCCTAGCTTATGGTCCCTGATAAAAGGTTACCCTCTTTGGGGACGGGTCATGTAACCATGAAGAATCCAGCATCACAGAGATGGGAAGCCCATAGTCCCTTCCTTGGGATACTGTGAGCTACAAATGGAAACATTCCTGCTTCCACATAAAGATTGAAACATTTATCTGGTCTTCCCACTGACCTATATAAATGTCATACTTTAAGTAAAAGTCCACTTTACAAAAGAAAATACAGATGGTCCCTGATTTAAGATGGGTTCAACTTACAATTCTTCGCTTTTACAGTGGTGGGAGGGCAATACGCAGCGATCTTTTGCAGGCTAGTGATGATGGGCGGTAGGGCATCCTGGCGATGCTGGGCAGCCTCCATCTGCTGAGCGACCATGGGCATAAACAATGGATAGTCTACAGTGTATGGTGTTGCCAGCATTTTTTAGACTCGTATTGTGTTCTGAGCACCTCTAAGGCAGGCTAGGCTAGGCGGTCAAGTGTATTAAATGTGTTTCTGACTTTGATAATTTCAACTTACAATGGGTTTACCAGGTCATTACTCCCACCCCCCACCCAAGTCGAGGAGCATCTGTATTCCAAAGTAGGTGTGACCATATCTATTTTTATCAATTTTGAAATAGCGCTATACAGCATCATAGCACCAGAAAGTATTGCACAGCCGTCCTTGAACTCCACAATTCTGATAATAACTCGGGAACACTTTCCATTGCCTGGCTCTAGAGCTCAAAACAGGTTCCTGAGGACACATTACCATCTGGGAGTTTTACACTGAGCCTCCTTCTCAGGCTCATACTCAAAACCTACACCAGCCTTTGTTTTTGAGGTTTTCGAAATACTGGTTAGCTTATTACTAATACTTAGTATTTTGAAGTTATCAAAATACTAATTTGCTTATTTAAAAAATACTACAATAA
Source organism: Desmodus rotundus (assembly GCF_022682495.2). Classification (NCBI taxonomy): domain Eukaryota; kingdom Metazoa; phylum Chordata; class Mammalia; order Chiroptera; family Phyllostomidae; genus Desmodus; species Desmodus rotundus. The sequence continues at coordinate 87,283,496 of NC_071392.1, read as the reverse complement.
CAACGAAAGGTCAAAGTGAGGGTAGACCCCAAATATTATGAATATTAAGAAGAAACAACTTAATAGCAATTGACCCAAAGACAATTTAAAATAAACTAGAATATTGGCCAATGTACTTAATTTGCTAATTGATCTTTTATCCATTGTTTCAACAAAGCTAGAGAATGTTAAATTTCTTTTTTCAGTGGATTAGCACCTTGACTCAAATGCCTTACATTTTTTTTTGTTTGTTCAATCATTCTGTTATTCTTGTTTGATTTTTAGGGAACAGACTTGAACTCTTTAAGCTTATTAAAAATCTAAATGCAAACAATTCTCCCCAAAAATCTGCTGCCGCTAGTTTGCATTCAGCACTCCAGTGTGTTTAATGCTATTGTTTAGGTGAGAGCGCCATTGCATTAGCAGGACCGTCTTTGTTTCCTTCCTGGTTTTCCCCACAGTCCCATATTAGCTGATAATTTCTCCTTTTCCCCTAAAGCTGTACAGCAACCAGAAAAGCTGACAATTTTCTTGAAATATTTGTATTAAATCCGTTTTTTCCATTGCATCTGTTACATAGCTGCCTCAAGGAATGGAATTGCACCTCTCTTGAAATCCTTTGCTTGAAGACAGCCTTCCTGGGTGGCAACGAGTGGAGTACACACCAAGAAAAATGGTCGCTACTTAGCCTTTAGTTTCTTTACCTATGTTATCAGATTGTGGGTCATACCCAAACACAGGCTCACACAGGTTTACATATGCATGTGTGTCTGTGTGTCTGAGATTGTGGAATATGTGTGTGTGTGTTTTTTTAAACATCTTGTACTTTTTTCTGTGGGGTGAATGCAGTTATGCAATAGCACAGTATTCTTTAGTATGTGCAAGAATTCTTACCTGTGATACCCACAGTATGAGCAAAGAGCTAAAGACACAGATTATTTGCAGGTGGATGTTAAGCTATGAAATATCGTGTCTACTGGATGATAACTCACATGTAAGACTAACCATATTTTTTATTTATTTATTTATATTGTTATTGTTGTTCAATTACAGTTGTCTGCATTCTCCCCCCACCACTCCCCCCCACCCCAGCCAAACCCACCTCCCTCCCTTGCTTCCACCCTCCCCCTTGATTTTGTGCATGTGTCCTTTACAGTAGTTCCTGAAAACCCTTCTCCCTACTGTCCCCTCCCCGCTCCCCTCTGGCTATTGTTAGATTGTTCTTAAGACGAACCATGTTTTAGTGGTATAGCAATAGGCTTGCTCAGGACAGGTCAAATTCACCTGGAATTATGACAATAAAAACTGCTCATCTTATATAAAAGCATCTGTAAGAATTTGGGTTCTCAAGAACTCAGCAATCTAAGTCCCTCAAGATAGGGACGTGTTTGCTCTCTTATTCGCTGCCGTATTCCAAGAGTATGAAGCAACGCCTGGAGTCCTGTGAGGGGTTAACAATATTTGTTTAATGAATAAATAAATATGCACACAGTTAAAGCAAGCAGGAAGTGAAAATTATTTTTATCATTAAATTACATGCATATCTATATTACACTACTCCCACATGCGCAAAAGAATACATACACAAAACGTAATTTTGAAGGGGTTTCTAAATAACTTCAACTCATAATTAGTATTTAAGTATGTAATTGGTGGACCTCATAAAATGTCACTCATCTGTAACGCCCCTGGGTCTTAGGGCTCTTTATTTAAACTCTTTATTTTTTATTTATTTTTATTTTTTATTTTTTTATACTTTATTTGGTAATTTATTTTTCAATTTTTCTTCATGATATGTTTCCATTAAGCTTAATAATGGTCATATAGATACATATTTACTTTTATTTTATTCTCTATTGTTTTGTGGGTTTTTTTCTCTTGCAAATTTTGTTTAAATTTATTTATTTATTTTTATTCAGTTACAATTGTCTGCATTTTCTCCCCTTCCGGGGTCTATAGGAGCTACTATAAAGGACACAAGGACAAAATCAAGGGGGAGGGTAGAGGTGGGGGAGGGAGGTGGGACTGGCTGGGGTGGGGTGGAGGGAAGGGGAGAAAATGCAGATATTTAAACTCTTTAAAACAGTCTTGAAAGTCTTTAGCACCCAGCAAGTCGATTCTGCAAAGGTAGGACACAACCGTCCTAACCCGCCCCCATGTTTACTTCTCGTAAGGCTGCCCAGGGCACCGGCCTTCTTCCCTCTGAGGGACAAAAACCAAGGTGGCAGCTTATAGCCTCCACTTGTGTCACCAATGGAATTGAGAGAGGTAAAGAAAGAAGGGTGGGGGCAAAGGACCAAATTGTATTTGAGTTATAGAAATCTACACATTGCAATGTTTTCTCACCTGTAGAAACTATAGTAAACTATAGTTAAACTATAACTTAACTAAATACATCCCTATAACTATAACTAAACTAAAGCACTGTAGCTAAATCCCAAGATAAATACTGTAAAAAAAATAATGTGTCTTTTTTTCTTTTTAAGATTGGCTTTTTTCTTTAAACTTGTTTTTCCCTGACAGCTGACTCTCAGCATCACTGTGTGTTAGGTTCAGAGGGAGAGCGGAGTGGTTGGACAACCATGTACCATACAGAGTGGTTTCCTCAGTATTTCCAGTGCCCACCTGGCCCCACACCTCATTATTATGTTGTTGACTCTATTCCCTATGCTGCGGTTTACATCTCTGTGACTTTTCTGTAACTACCACAATGTTTTATTTTATTCCTCTTTTTCATTTTCAAGTCCCTCAGTAGAGTGATTCTCGCAGATACCGAATTTCACCCATGGAAAACGTGTGCTTGTGAGATTCAGTACCCATTAACGGTTCGCTCCATTCATTCAGGCCTATTAACCGACAGGAACACGAAGAACAGTGTTACCCACAGGTGATTTACTCTCAGTGCAATTTAATAAAAGCTATCAACTTAAAAAATTCTCATGGATGTTTAAATAGCTTCTATGGTTCATTCTTTAAGATTTTATGTGTTTATTTTCAGAGAGAGGGGGAAAAACATTGAGGAGAGAGAGAAACATCTATTGGAGCCCCAGTCGAGGACCAAACCCTCAGCTCAGGCATGTGCCCTGACCGGGAATCAAACAGACAACTTTTCACTTTGGGGGACGACACCCAACCAACTGAGCCACACCAGCCAGGGCTGATGTGTTTCATTCTGTTACAAGTTACCATACTGTGCAACAAGGAAAAAAAAAAAACAAATAAATACTTGACACCAGTTTATCCCTGCAAGAAGTTATAACATGTAGGGGTGAGGTGGCGGGGAAATGACATATTAGGTATTTTTAAATTTTAGGTATAAAGCAAGAATATAGCAAGAAAGTGCTAAATTGAATATAATCATCAAATATGAGAATAAGTCACATGAATAATAACTCCTAAGAATTCCTGGAAGGAAGATAAATGCTCTCCAGTGTTATAAGAGGAAGCCTCTTGAAGAAAGTAGATAACTACGATAAGAATTTTAAAAGCTGAAAAAATAGGGACAGCACTGTAAACCCTCCCTACAGAAGAGTAAATAAGAAGTTGTAGCTGGGCAAACCAATCTCTCCCGGAGCCCAGGGTTTCTGAAACCCTATTAAAAGCATCCAGTTTCTAGCATTCCCTGGGATGATTCCCCCGTGCTCTGTTGCAGAATTCAGAACACGCACAGGTAGGAGAACAGGGATGCTTGTGGGTCCAAACCCCAGCATCTAAACAGGTGCTCTCCCCAACTCGCTCCACACAAAAGAAATGGAGAATTTTATGTTAGCAGTATTTTCATAAGAACAGATGTGCATCTCACATCTTATTAAGTGTGTTTCAAGATCTCTGCAAATGCTATCTCTAAAAGGCCAACTTATGGAGAACATCCATATTAAAGAGGGCAGTAAGCAATTACATTAATTAACATCTCATGTAATTCAATGATAATACTTTAGAAATGGATATTGATTTATATGTGTAATTCTGAATTTGGATCCTTGTGGTTAAAGCAGTGATCGATAAACGCAGATATGCTTGTGCAGTGAAAATGTAGCTTTATAGTGATAGTTGTTACTGAGCAAACATGAGTAAAATGATTTTTAAATTTTAATCAAGAGTATTTGACATGCATTCTTCCCTGATAATATTCATCACTATTCTTTTTTTAATTTTTAAAAACATGTTTATTGATTTTAGAGAGAGAGAAGAGAAGAAGGTAGAGGGGAGAGAGAAGAGAGAGAGAGAGAGAGAGAGATCAGTGTGAGAGAGAAACATTAATCAGTTGCCTCCTATATGAGCCTCGACTGGGATCGAACCCGCAACCTTTTGGTGCACAGGACAATGCTCCAACCAACTGAGCCACACTGGCCATGACTCATCACTCACTATTGAAACCTACCAATGAAGTTGTCTATCTGTCCACTGATATTCAGATATAATCTCATTTTTCTCTGAAAGAGCATCTGTTCCAAAATATAAAAATAAAATCAATAAACTACATTAGAGGTAATTTTTAACAGTGACCACCCATTATCCCACCATCACAGCCATCATCATATGATATCAAGTTATGTAGTCAGCACATACATGTTTTTGCTCTGTAGAACGTTGTTCTCTCCATAGCAGTCACTTTAACTATGAGGTTTTAGCCCAATTTACTGTCACAGATCAAAGGGTGCACTATATGGTTTTAACTTTATGTCTCTCTTTCGCCTTTGTCTCTGGTTTGTAATATGATTCCATAATACATTTTAAAAATTCCCTTTGCACAGGTGAGGTTCTCTGGGAAGTAGATGCCACAATGGAGGTGGGAGCACTAAAGGGTTGCTGGGGATAACATTGCAAAAGTATAGGGGAAGCAGCAGAACTGGGCGGGACAACCACCACGCCATGATGAAGACCTGCCAAAGCCTCTCTTAGCCCACAGGTTAATGCCCTGGAAATGCTGTCCAGGGAGGGAGTCCCACACAAGGGGCCAACGGAGATATTCTGCAATGGCCTTGCTTGGACATCGGCTGCAGTCAACCCAGGGAAGCAAACCCTGAACTTCCCCACCTCGCTCTATACTTGGCAGTGCCAAAGCAAAGAGACATCTCCTCTGGGACAGGGGAGGCACAGAGAGATGTTCACAGCTAGGGGCTGTTTGCTAACCCATACCTTCTCACTGCAGTTCTGATATCAATATAGAAATGTCTCTAAGTTTTCATAACCTTTTATTTGTAAACAAAAATGCCATCCATAAATTCCATATTTCCATAACATGAGTAAAAATAATCTTTTCACTTTTCTTAAGTAATTCAGAGTAGCTCATTTTTCCTTTTCATTCCTATGTGTATCTTTTTAAAAAAATAACTCTATTATTTCTTTTAAAATGGGGCATTTTAGATTGATCTGAACAAGAACGAAGGGAAAGACTGAGAAAAACTGATCTAAGAAGATTAAAAGAAAACCCATGCATTTAATGTCTTTTGAGAAGTACGTTGCCTTTAATTGTAGGGAAAAAAATGTGAAACTATTTTATTACATTAGTCAGGAGAGAAGAAAACGTGATCCAAATTGACATTTTTGTGAGTGATGGTTGGAACAGAGCGTTCCATTTTTTCCTACTGGGGATGCCATCCCAAACTGGCATGATTGTTTCAAGTAAACTCAAAAGCTGAGCAATTCTTCAAAGGCAAGCATGCTGTTCACGCTGGCTCTTGCTGTTTTCTCTGAATGGGCAATAATATTCTCTGTAGACCTAGCCCCGGAAAATTAGATGTCTTTCATTGAAAACATGCCAAATCTGTTACAACGCTAGGGCTTTTATTAGGAACTCTGCTAATCAAATGAAATGGCCCCCGCATCACCCCCAAACACAACAATTATGCCAATAAACTAATAGAGGGATGCTAAATTTAATCTCTGATAAAGTGACACAGTGACTACTGAAAAAGGAATTAATCTACTTACAGGGAATAGAAAGCATAGAGTGTGTTTTGAGCACTGACATGTTAACTACTATCTTGAAGTAATTTAAGAAATAAAATACATGAAAATTCCTGTGGGAATAAATATTATGCAGGATATTATAAGGGAAATTCCTTGCTGTGAGTCCTTGTTATATGTAAAGGACTGTTCAAAACTTCCTTCACGAATCTTATTTAGGGAAAATTACAGAATGGAAGATGCCAATACACAATAGGAATGGAAAAAGCTTGGAGAGCAAACACTTTTTATATAAACAGAAGTCAAAGAATTGCAAATCAATTATCTCCAGGCATCGTGCAAACTACTCTTGAGGAAAAGGATGCTGGTTCTGTTACTAAATTCTGTTGCTTTTCACTGCTCTGTTTATATATATATATACACATACATTTATTTATGGCAAAATCACATTGTATAAGTTAGTGATGCTTTAGAGTAGGTCTTGATATGTGGGAGAGTAAATCTTTCTTCAAGATTGCCAAAGACGACACACAGATGGCCAGGAGACATACAAAAAGATACTCAACATCACTAATCATCAGAAAATTACAAATTAAAACCGAAATGAGATATCTCCTCACACTGTCAGAATGGCTAACATCAATAAATCAACCAACAGCACGTGCTGGCGAGGATGTGGAGAAGAGGGAGCCCTCCAGCACTGTTGGTGGGAATGCAGACTGGTGCAGCCGCTGTAGAAAACAGTATGGAGTTTCTACAAAAAATTAAAAATGGAACTGCTTTATAACTCAGTGATCCCACTTTGGGAATATATCCTAAGAGTCTTGAAACCCCAATTCAAAAGGATGTGTGCATCCCTATGTTCATAGCACTGTTATTTATAACAGCCAAGATCTGAAAGCCTTACAAGTGCCCATCAATAGATGAGTGAATAAAAAAGCTGTGGTATGTTTATACAAGAGAATACTAAGCCATAGAAAAGAAGGAAATCTTACCTTTTGTGACAGCATGGATGGACCTGGAGAGTATTATGCTGAGTGAAATAAGTCAGCCAGTGAAAGGCAAATACTGTATGATCTCACTTGTATGTGGAATCTAATGAAAAAATGCACTAACAACCAACATAGAAATAGACCCATAGATACAGAGGACAGACTGACAGCTGTCAGAGGGGAGGGAGTTGAGGGGCAGGGTAAAAAACGTTAAAGGAATTAAGAAAAAACAAAAACACCTCATAGACACAGGTAACAGTATGGTGATTGCCAGAGGGAAAAGGGGGGAGAGTAAGTAGAAGAGGGGAAGAAAAAATGATTGACATGTTTCCACATAAGTTTGAGAATTACTGTTTCAATTTCCAAAATGACTAGGCTAGATTTTCATTGAAATTTTACTAAATTTGTAGATAAGTTTGGGGAGAATTGATATCTTTATATTTTGTAGGTTTCCAAACCATAATTACAACATTATCTCATATAGATCATATTGTTGTCTTTAATTTACAGTTTTACAATTGTGTGTTCTAAATTTAAAATTTATTCCTCCGCATTCAAATTTTCACATTAATCTAAATGGTATCTCTGCAGACTGTTAGAAAAATATGGGCAAAACGTAGAGCTAATAAGGGTTTTATTTATGGAATAGATGAAAATTCCTATGAATCTAAAAAAGAAATGTAACTGAGCCAATGAAAACAATAACAGGAAATGTTTAAAAGGATATTCATGTGGCCAATAAGCATGTGAGAAAGTATTCAACCTCATTAGTCTTAAGGTAAATAAAAATTAAAATTCAAACCAGAAATGTGGTTTTAATTTTAAAAGGTTGCCTAAAGCCAAGATACATAGCAAGGTGTGTTTGCAAGGATATAGACTAAGAGGAGCTCAAATACGCTTCTGGTCAGAGTGTAATTCGTACAACCACTTTGGAGAATTACTTGGCACAATACACTAGGTTGAATGTAAACATATGGTTCATGAGCATTCCACTCCCCGTTGGTAAAGGAGCCCAGCACTATGCCCAAGCCCACAAAGATGGTTAAGCTAATTTCAAAATACCATCATGTAGGATTTGTCTCCTGGGACCGCCCTCATACCTGGAATCCAGCTGGGACATAGACCACACAAGTAATCTGAATCTAAAAATTTTGTATGAAAACACATGAATTATAAGCAACCTAGTAAAGGGAAATACAATTTCATAGACCAGCTTATAGGAAAGGGGCTCCCTTTCCAAGGCAGAGATTCAAGTCTTCCTAGAGGGCATGTGGCCAAAGCCCAGGGAAGCTGGAGAAAGTTAACAACTGGCCAGGGCTAAACCAGTATATTGGGTTGGCCAAAAAGTCTGTATGATTTTTTTCCATAAAATAAAAAACACATTTTTTTCATGTTCACCAATAACTTTACTGATTTGGATATTTTCAGTGTGTTGGCTATATCCCACGTGGTATAACATTGATTGTTCTCAATTAAGGTCTCTATTTGATTGCTGTCAACTTCAACTGGTCTACCCAATCCCAGAGCATCATTCAGCGAGAAATCTCCAGCATGAAACTTCACAAACCATTTTTGACATGTTCGATCAGTCACAGCACCTACCCCATACACTGCAAAAATATTTTGCATTTCAGTTGCGTTTCTACCTTTCTTGAATTAATAAAGCATAATATGCTGAAAATGTTGCATATTTTCTTCTATCTTGAATATTAAAATAGCTACCCAAAAATTCACCAATTTTGATAAGCTTTTTTTTAAATGCACACCAATATGACAGCTGTCACAATACAATCTAACAAAACTGTTTCAAATGAAACAGCTAACAGCTAAGAGCTACTGGAGCCATCTCATGGGGAAGAAAAACAAATGAACTTTTTGGCCAACCTAATAAGTAGGAGAAACTAAGTACACATGTATGGAGGTAGATTTTGAGAGGGTCTATGGATTGACGATCATCTAGGACATGCTTTAAAACACTTGGTGACTGATTCATTTAAATAGGGAGGAGCACTTTGTAAAGTATTAATATGTGATTGTCTAGCCACTATTCTGTACCCCTGACACTAATACAAAATTATACCGAATATAAACTGTCATTGAAAAATTAAAAAATGGTACTTCTAAAATGGCATAAGAAGAAAGGGTCAAAGATACTATTAGAAGAATGCAGCAGAAGACAGAGAGCAGCGCACTTTTAAATGAAAGGAGTTAGTAAAACTGTCAAAAACTCTGAAGAAAACAAGGAGGAATTTGGACTGAGGAGAAGCTTTTGGTTCTGGTCAGAAATAAATCACTGATGTCTCCAAAGAGACTATGTCAGTGTTAGCTGTGAATTCTGGCAAGACTGCAGGCAATTAAGGGGGATACGACTGAAGACAAGATACAAGGAAAAAAATGGTAGATAACACGGAACTAGCATTCAACACGCACCTCTTAAACTCTATGCTATTTAGGCCCTGTTGAATCATCTGTCTACTCTATAATAATAGTGATCGTTATTCCCATTTCACAGGGTAGAGAATGCTATATGTTATGAAGTCAAGTAAAAGAACCAGGATGTAAACATTGATGGACTGATTACCTGCCAGAAGGGAGAGACAAATCAAAAGAAGGCTTTTTTAAAAAAAATTTATTGTTATTCAATTACAGTAAGACTTATTTTTAACATACAGCTGACTGTGAGTGGTTGAATCTACAAGCAATAGATTTCATGGAAAAAAATAATAATGGGGTTTCCACAACATGAAATGTATATTCTTATGATAACAACAGTAGCAGTCTAAGTAGTAAAAGATGTGTCTAAAGTTTGTAGCAGATGATACACAACAGAGAGGAAGTAGTTTCTGCTCATTAAAATCAAGGACTCTGGTGTTTGCTGAGTGTGCATTGGTCTCATATGATCTGTATAATCTTAGGCAAATTACTTGACCATCTGTGTCACAGTTTCTCCATGCGATGTCATTTAATTTAGTTATTTTGAAGATTAAATAAATTAATATACAGAAAGCACTTTAGAACAGTGACTGGCACGTGAGTGCTCTCTATAGAATATATGTTAAGTATCATTACAACATATATACATGTATTAGCTATTGTAACATAACATGGGAATACAGCAAGGACACATCATAAAATATTTTAAGTTTTTGCAAAGTTCACCCAGTGAAGCTACTTTAGGAATCTGCCCAGAGACCATGTACACAGGGTCCAGCAGAAGTAAGGCCTACTTGAGTGTGGTTGGTAAGGTGATAATATGGGTATAATAATTTATAGTTTTAATTTAAACATTTCACCTAAAATGGCATGTGGTGTGCTTGAATGTGCCATTGTTATGTTACAGAATTACATGCTTATGATTTTGTAATATAAAGGGGCGTTATTTGTGCTGGACACTGTGTTTACGTGTTACAGGTGAATAAATTAGGGAATAGGAGAATCATGATATGCTCTATGCGAGATTCGAAGAAGAAACAGGAAGCTTAAACTTCGAGGTATATTCTGATGGTCTCAGTATTCTTACTAATCAATTAAAACGTGGCACAAACCTCACTTTCTTCCCCAGTACTCCCCTGGCCTTCATTCAGAGCTGGGGTAGAACTCCTCTGCTTTGACATTTATTGAAACGTCCTTACCTGCCTTAGCGCTTGCTGCATAAAAATGGCTCCCCAAACCGAACAGCAATAAACACGTTTATTACTCTGTAGGCCAGGAATCAGGGAGACCTCTGACTCTGGGTCATTCCTAACTAGAGTTGCTCCATGTAGCAGATAAAATATAAGATGCCAAATTAACTTTGTATTTCAGGTACACAAGTCATTTTTAGTGTATGTCCCCAATACTCTATGCTTAAACTCAGAAATGTCATTGTGTATCCGAATTTCATCTACAACCGAGCAAGTCTTGTGTTATGTGGTCTCTACAAGACTTCAACCACTTTGAAGTTCAACAGGGATGAAACTACCTTCTAGGTCATTCCCGAGTGCTAGTAGGATGTAATTCCTAGTGGAGTGTTGTAGTTCCTTGTGAGCTGTTGGCTACTGGCCTCCTTCAATTCCTCGCTATTAACCTCGCCACAGAGCATCTCATACACAGCAGCTGGCTTTTATCAGAGTAAGCCATCGAGAAGGCAAGCATGTTCCATGAAGAGAGTACCAGCGAGATCAAAGTCAGTCTTTTTTCTCCTAACCATAAATTGATATACCATCGCATTTGGCATATTCTGTTGGCAGAAGCCATGACCTTGGCCCATCCCACACTGAAGGGAAGGGGGTTCCATGGGGATGACCACCAGCAGGCATGGACTCCCTGGGGCCACAGACAAGCTGTTGACCTCATCCCTCAACCCTCACTCTCTTCACCCCTCCCTTTCTTTTCTCCCATCTCCTCTTCTTTACCCACTGTCTACACTGCTGCAGTCACCATGCCACCACTGAGGCCTTGGTTACATTAAGCATATGCTTTGATAGTGTTTTTTCTATCCACTATCCTTCTCTCCAAAATGCTCTTTTCCCTGGCCAACTCCTTCACTTCATTTAAATCTTTGCATAATATCTTTTCCTTGAGGCCTGCCCAAACATACCCACTCAATTAAAACAAAACAAAATAAAACAAAAACCCTGGCCTCCCTCCCTCACCTCTGAAACCCAAAGACTCCACTTCCTGTTCTTATTTCATACCCAGCAATACCACATTCTAGCACATCATTTCATGTACCTCCATCCCTGCACTATTTATCGCCCATCTTTTTGTGATACAAGCTTCACGAAGGTAAGAGTGTTTGTTTTGTTCACTAATGTTTCTCAAAGGCCTAGAAGTGTCTATCCCATGGCATGTATTTTATCAGTATTTGTTAAATGATGAATGAATAAACACATACGACATTTCTTTTTTCTGTTATGAGCCTTCAAACACACTAATGTTAGTCTGGGGAACTTCAATTATTTGTATCTTCCTGAGTGCTTAGCACCACGACATGAAAATGTCTACATCCAAAACCCAAACCTTATTGAAGATGATCTCTATTATAATGACCTAAACTTGTGAGCATCGTATATCATTTATTTTTGCCTCTAATGGTCCTACTGACTTTATAGTTAGTTTATCAAAGTAGTTCTATAATGGGAAAATTTGGGCTATCAACTCGTTTTAGCATATCAGCTATCAATAGGAAAAAAACAATTTAGAAAGCCATTATAAAATGAATGAATAAAATTTGAAATTCAAAAGCCATGGGTTATGGATTCAATTATTTAGGAAAGGAATTCTTTTGATGAATACTTCATTGCTGGTATATTACCTAATGTCAGCCTTTGGTTTGATCACACCACTTAGTTCAGGCACTATCTTGATTACAAAGTATAACTTTTTTCCCTAAGAAAAAGAACAAGCTTTAGCTAAGAAAGGAAAAAATCACCAACTGGAAATAAGCCTAAATGATGAAATAAATGTATTCTGCATAGGCTGTCTCATTCTTTCTCTGTCATTTATACACACACACACACACACACACACACACTCCTTCTTTCCTCACAATAAAGAGCAATGTGTTGAATTTTGCTGCTACAAATATCTTAATTTGGTATCTTAGCTATATCTTGCAGAACACCCTATTTGACATCAGAATTGTGGTTCAATAATATTCTTCTGCCTCCTCATTCTTTCCCCTTATTCAGCTTCTTCTTTATGCCAATATTCTAGTGATTTTATCTTTATCATATCCTGCAGTCATATAATTTCAATTATTTTTTATCTAATTCCTTAAAAGTTAACATTGATCATGCACTTAATTTTAAATGACATGAATGTAGAGAGTATAGCAAAAGACGACAACTTTTTTTTTTTTTTTTGCTTTAGTGGTTGGTTCTTTTAAATTGCACTTGTCTGCCATGCTTTGTTCATTGTTTTGTGTCTTAGACATAATTAAAATACTTATTCTGTATTTCTCGCCTGAATATTCTGGTATCTGAAATCTGGAAGGAATAATCCAATTTCATGCGCACATGGATGCATGGGTGGGGTGGTACACGTTATCCATACAAGCACTAGAAGTATATATGCCAAATTTCTTCATAACATGAGAATAACTTAGGTCTTGTTTCCTTTTATTTATTTTTGTAATTTTTTTTGCCATGAAGAAGGAACTTTATTTTTGATTCTGTAAGAAGACAGTAATCCCTCACTCTCCATCCTTTCTGGTACTTTGAGTTTTCTTTGTCTATGTGTTAATAATTGAAAGTATTTTGCCTCAAGAAAAATATAACAAGAATGTGCAGGTAATAACTTTTTCATCATTCAACTATTTTCTTAGAATTTCCTGTCTTTTGAAAGAAAAGACAAAGACTGAACATGGTCTGCATACCTGCCGATATTAATAATAGATCATGTAAAATATGTACATCAAAAATATACACTAATTTATCATCATTGCAAAATGTACAATATCAAAAAAGAAAAGCACATGCATGTTTGAACACACATCCCCTAAATACTTTTTATGAAAACTGTCCTACTTACTATGAAAATATTCCCTTACTGAAATCAACTGGAACAGTTCTATTCAAACATTTCCTGTCATTTGCAGTCATTTAAAATAAACACTTCATTTATTTTTAACACTAGAATTAAAGTTTATAACAGAAGAAAGTGACAAAATTAAAAACTCTCAAACACAAAATAAGACCTATTTTAAATATGGAAATGAATGCAATGCATGAATAAATGTCAAAATATATAAATTATTTAACAACTTCAATAATTGCAATTTATGTACACAAGTTGCATAGTAAAATTCTAGGAACTTTCTGTAGTCTAACTAAACTAATATCAAATGAAATAAAAATGTGTCTTAAAGGACAAGCCATATACTGGAACTTTATAGCAATGATATAAAGATATATAGTTATATCAATAAGTACTTGAAAATTATTTTATACATTACTTAAAAACATATTTGTGGAAAGAAGCAGTGAAATGAGGAAGAGGAGGAAGAGGAGGAGGAGGAGGAGGAAAGGAAACAATATGAGCATTGGCCTCAGCATAGTTTTGATGTTATTAAGGACAAACTCTTCCTGTGTGTCTACTCCTGGTGAATTACTCTCTGGGTAAGGCACCTGATCTTATTTAAAAAATACAATACTGCTTCACCTTTATTTCTTAACAATTCCTGGAACATACACACTAAAACAGATCTGACAAATCTGTTGATATTCCATAGCAAGATTGAAAATTAGGTCATTTTTGGAAAATAATTTGAGCTCTTTGAAAGACATAAAATATATTAAATATTGCCAACTGGTCTGTCCCAGATTTCAGTAACAAGTAGAAGTTTTTACATTTTCTTTAACTTCCCTTTTAATGCTAAAGTCATACACTAACTCTTTAAACTGTGTCTTTGAGCAAACAGAAGTCAAATACCTCCAAGTGAGCCAGATGTGCCCATATTCAGCTAGACTGATTCATCTATTCCTTAATAATTATAGTTGTTACGCTCTATGTAGAATAAACAACAAATTTTATCAAATAACAAAGGAACAACTGAGGGAAATCAGCTTTTATTGCTGGAAGAATATTAAAATCTAAGCAAATCTCCTCTGACATCAGAAAACGCTGAGGCTCCAAGAGACTGAGACTTGAACACCGCCGTGTGATAGGAGACAGAAAAGAATGTCTTGGTTTCCACCCGGCTCTCTTCACTCACGTAACAAGTAATCGGTACCTGCTAGGAAGTGAGCACCATGCGGGCGCACCAAAATGGTTCTGCGCTCAAAATCCTCAGAGTGAGAGGGTGAGCTTATTTACAAACACGTAGGGGAAAGTGTGATGATTGTTTCAGGTATGTATGTGTGGAATACCGCTTTAAACATGTATCAGTTTTGTCTGGAGGATGGAGATGATGTCTTCAATACCTTCACAGAGGTGTTATCGATACAACTCTGCCCTGAAAGAAGAGTCATTAACTGATCATGAGAAGGCACTCTAATAGGAAACACAGCATGGGAAAGGGATGCTCGCTCAAGCAGTAGTCAAACTCAAGAAATGTTATAGAAAAGTGGCTAAGATTGGAACTGGATGGGGGACCAAATTATTGGGTTGACCAAAAAAGTTTGTTTGTTTTTTTTTCTGTAAGATGGCTCTAGTAGCCTTTAGTTGTCTTTAGCTTCATTCGAAACAATTTTGTACATTGTATTGTGACAGCTGTCATATCAGCGTGCATTTTTAAAAAGAAAGAAAGGAAAGAAAAGAACTTGCCAGTCCTGGTTGATGTGGCTCAGTGGATTGAGCACTGGCCTACGACCAAAGGGTCATCAGTTAGATTCCCAGTCAGGGCACATGCCTGGGCTGCCGGCCATGCCCCCAGTAGGGGACGTGTGAGAGCAACCACACATTGATGTTTCTCTCCCTCTCTTTCTTCCTCCCTTCCCCTCTGTCAACACATTAATAAATAAAATCTTTAACAAAAAAAAGAACTTATCAAAATTGGTGAATTTTTGTGTGCCATTTTAATATTGAAGATGAAAGAAAATATGCAACATTTTCAGTATATTATACTTTATTATTTCAAGAAAAGGTAAATACAAAAAGTATATATATATATATATATTTGTGCAATGTGTAGAGAAGGTGCTGTGACTCATCAAACGTGTCCAAAGTGGTTTGCAAAGTTTCCTGCTGAAGATTTCTCACTGAACGATGCTCCACGGTCCGGCAGACAAGTTGAAGTTAATAGTCATTTAATCGAGACATGACTTGGGAATGATCAATGTTGTACCACGCAGGAGATAGCCGACATAGTCAAAATATCCAAATCAATAAAGTTCTTGGTGAACATGAAAAAATGCATCTTTTATTGTACAGAAAAAAACTAAAAGGATTTTTTGGCTAACCCAATAAAAGGTTCTTGAATGTGATGAAGTTTGTCCTTCATTTGTAGATAATAGAAAGTCACATTTATACACAGAAAAATATGGCAATCTGGCTTGGGATTTAGGGAAAAAAGCTTTAGTAACAGGAAGGGGATTTGGTTTGAAGACATTAGAACACATTTCCTAGTTAGGAGCAGATACTGAAATGTAGTTCTTTATTACAGCAATAACAATGAGATTTCAGGAACAAGTTGGAAGAAAAAACTACCCAATTGTTTCTCTAATTGAGAGAGGAGAGCCACAGTTTCATACGCACTGACCAGGTGAATAACAGCTAGAAATAGAGCAGGCAGGTAAGTTTGGGGCAGAAAACTTATACATTATGCATTTAATATTGTACATGTACTGTCTGAAAACTCTTGGCCGCATTCACTTGGGAAAGCCTGATAGGAAGCTAAATATAGATATTGAGACCACAGCAGAGATGTCTGAGCTCCAGCATTACTTTCAGAAGTTAGAATATAAATAGAGATGAAAATGCCTTCAAGGAAGGAAGATAGGGAGGAGCTAAGAGAGACAATGAGAGAAGAGAAACTAGAGCTCCATTTAAAAAGATTAAAAAATATAGTATGGAAACATACTATGGCGTCTATCATAGTATGGGAAACTTCAACTTAATGGAAATTCAAATTTATTAAAATCCACATTATCTTTTCCAAATTTAGCATATGGCTAAATCTGCCATCTTGTTTTTCAATAAATCTGATCTTAAAGCTAACAAAAGGGAAACTTAAAGAATCATGTTATGTCCTAGAGAACACAACAATTAAATGAGTATCATATTTTAAAATGTTAGCTTACCTATTTTATTTCCTAACTAAGCTTATTAGGAATAGTCCTCCCTCCCCATTTCTTTCAAGAAATGTCCTTCTAGAACAACAGAAAATATTTTTATAAAAAAGAAAAAAGTAACTTGTTAGAAAAAGAAAACAGTTAATATTAGAATGCCTTAAGCAGTCTAAGTTTATTTGCATCAAAATGCAGCTTATCATTATTCAGTTAGTACGAACATCTTTTTTTGGTAGGGCACATGTCAAGAGCTCCGTAAAATGCATGAGCGAATAGAACAAGATTGTCACATCAGATATTCTCTCCTGTATGAGTACACTAAATGAATAACTTCAAGCAGAAATACGTTTCTGTCATAGTTTCATTACATACCCATAAATATGCTCAGTTAAAAACAACTTTCCTATCCCTGGAACATATCATAATTGAAGTTACATAGAAAATCTACTTCCAATGGTAACATTTGCTTGGTTTTTCTCTGTAAATTTTTTCTTTAATTAGTCATGGTACAAATATTCACCTCTCCCATACTAATCTTCGGAAGCATTCTTACAAAATTAATCTGAAAATTTCAGACAAAAAGAGTGTGAAAGTAAAGCAATTGCCTACTACTCAGTATTATCAGTAATGGTGAAAACAATGATAACAGTAACTTGCACTTGTTTGAGAACTATTTAAACTTGGAGTGTAGAGAGTTGGCTTACAGGACTTCTGATTCTGAACTTACCGTCATTCCATGGTAAAGAACCTACCACCAGGTTCATCTCATTTGTAAGGTCAGCCTCGAGGAATCTCTGATGGGAACCCAGGGATGTGGTTCTATATATCTGAGTGTCCGACTTCCCCACTAGATTTTAAGTAAAATGAGAACAGAAAATACACAGTTTTCCTGCTTTGCTCTGCTGTCTTCCCATCACCTAGCCGGTCACTACCATGTCTGGCAGGACTGAGCCCACCACCCCCACTGAATGAATGCAGCGATAAATGACCCTCTACCTGCAGGGTGGCATCCTAGGGGACGAAAGGCATATCTATGGGCCACAGTTACTAATGTGTCAAGCCAGGAGGTAGGATTTTCAAAAATGGAAAATCATCTTCCTATACTCAGAAACTTAATCATGACTCTAGCTATGAATTCTTGGCTAGTCAAAAATTTAATAGGCAAATTTAAAGAAAATTAGAGTCTAAATTTCCTTCTCCATAGGAAAGAAAAATCTGTGATGTAAAGAATGTGAGTTGGAAGAAAAATGCCTATTAACAAGAAATAAGTGTGCCATTTATGCCTCAATTCTTTTTTTTTAAATTTTTATTGTTATTCAATTACAGTTGTGTGCCTTTTCTCCCCATCCCTCCACCCCACCCCAGCCAAACCCACCTCCCTCCCCCACCTCCACCCTCCCCCTTGATTTTGTCCATGTGTCCTTTATAGTAGTTCCTGGAAAACCCTCTCCCCACTATCCCCTCCCCACTCCCCTCTGGCTATTGTTAGATTGTTCTTAACTTCAGTGTCTCTGGTTATATTTTGTTTGCTTTTTTCTTTTGTTGATTATGTTCCAGTTAAAGGTGAGATTATATGGTATTTGTCCCTCACCGCCTGGCTTATTTCACTTAGCATAATGCTCTCCAGTTCCATCCATACTGTTGCAAAGGGTATAAGCTCCTTCTTTCTCTCTGCTGCATAGAATTCCATTGTGTAAATGTGCCATAGTTTTTTGATCCACTCATTTGTTGATGGGCACTTAGGTTGCTTCCAGTACTTGGCTATTGTAAATTGTGCTGCTATGAACATTGGGGAGTGTCCGCACCTCATCTCGGAGGGAACTGAGACCACAGGCACTTATGCCTCAATTTTTATATTTGCCTTATTTTCAAATCTTGGAAAGTAGAGAGATATTACACTTCATGCTAGTACTTAAACAAAATCATTGCTTAAAAGGTATGTCTCTGTCCCACTGAAGGGAACCTAAAGTTTTGCCTTTTGGGATATTGATAGAAGCTTTGCCCTTCCCCCTTTCCTGCCTAAGAGATTCCGGTGGAAACACCTGCTTTAGGCAGGGAACCTTAACATAGTCACCTCCTCATTAGACAAGAAGATCCACGCAGGAGATACAGATGGCACCTGCACACTAGCATTCAAAAGAAATTCAAATGGTCGTCGCATTTATGATGAAATGGTGACCCTTGCTAGAAAAGGAGAAATGGAAATTCGAACACCCTGCGACCATATCACCCATCAGATCAGCAAACTCCACAAATTCGACAGCCCACACAATTGCATGAAGCTGCGGCAAAACAGCCATCCTGAACCACTGCCGGCGGGGCTGCGAAACAGCACCATCCTCAGGCAGAGGAGTCTGGCAAAATTCATCGTATATTCATTGACCCTTTGATCCACAAAGTTCCACTTCAAGAAATTTATCCTAAAGGTACCCTACTAAAACCGTCAAATGTTAACATGCACAGACTACTGTTTGTACTAGCAAAGACGAGAAGCAACCCAAATGTCTGTCCATAAGGAATTCCTTGTCTATATTTATAACATGTATAATGAATCAAAGATAACACAAATCATTACTCTGCTGCCTTCAAAATGAATGAAAAAATACTCTATATGCCGCTGCGGAGATCACTCCACAATCTAATGTTTATTTTAAAAAAACAAGACAGAGGGAATTCCAGTTTCTGCAAGCTGCTGCCCGGTGTCAACAAGTAAACCACTGAACAAACGGAAAAGCCAACAACTCTTAGAGCTGTGCCAGACGTGAGGTCCCGGGTCAGCTGCTTCCCCGCAAACTGAATACAGAGAAGCATAACTCACCCCAGCAGGACATCTTCAGGGACCGGTGCTGAGGTAGGGATGCAGCCTCTTC
This sequence comes from Desmodus rotundus, assembly GCF_022682495.2. NCBI lineage: Eukaryota > Metazoa > Chordata > Mammalia > Chiroptera > Phyllostomidae > Desmodus > Desmodus rotundus. The sequence goes on along the minus strand of NC_071392.1, from coordinate 87,264,035 downwards.
AAGTGACCAACAGCCGGAGGCTCAATGTAGACAAATCAGCTAGAAAACTCCAGGGGCGGGGTGTCGTACCCATTCTTGAAAAACGCAGGGACCTTCTGTCTCTGACAAGACTGGCCCTCGGAAGACACCAGAGCCTGATCTGATGGGGTTTTATCAGAGCCTGGGGAAGGGAAACACCCAATCCCAGCTGTCTCTAGTCTGTCACTTGGAGGGAGGGACATAGCACACCACCTGTCCCACCTGAGAGGGGGGAGGAAAAATGAGAAACACTTGTGAAGTTCGCAGAGTGGGGGCCAGGCAACTGAAAGTCGGAGATGAAACCATAGGACCCTAACCCTAACCTCATTGTGCTTCACGGATGTGTTTATTTTTATAAAACTGAAGACAAGATCTTCCACCAGCAAGGAGATGACCATGCATTTTATTGCAAGGCTCACATTACTGAGGGGGTTTGGACCCGAGCCCACAATATCTGCCAGGTTTGCCTGTGTGGGATGCTTCCCCTCCCCCACATTTCCTCACCGTAGCTAAACACAGAAAGGAAAAGCTGATGTAAGGCCCTGTGATAAAACGTGTTAGGGTGAACTGTTCACAGGACAATTTAGGGTGTGTGTATACAGGTAATTATGGTAACTTAGGTAAAGCTTTTCTCTTGCTTCACATGTTTCGTGACAATATATTGGAAGAAAAAGGTATGATGCATGGTCGTGCATCTAATGCCCTATTGTGGTGTCAAAAAGATTTTTAATTTTTCTTTTTACCTCTAGTTCATAATACATCTTGAATGTGAGTGTGAGGCATGAAGAGTCAAGACTTACTATTTGTACCATACGGAGATCCAGTTAATCTGACACCATTTACCAAAATTGCTATTTATTCTTATCAAGTTGCCACTGTGTCTGATACTGAACCGGGTCCCCGCATTTGAGGGTGTCTATTTCTGGGTTTTCTCTTCCATTTCATCCCGTCCACGTTCTGTCCCTCTGTCCTTGTCCCTCAGTCACACTGTCTCGACTGCTTTCACATTAAAACTCTCGAAATCTGGTCATGTAAATTTACCAAGGTTTCACTTTTTTTCTCAAGATTGCCCTGATTTTATTAGGTACTTTGCACTTTCAAATTATTTTTAAAAGAAGCCTGCCGTCTCCACAAAAGGAACTTGCTGGGATTATGGCTGGAGTTGTATTGACCCAATAAATTGCATTGTTTTACAATAATAGCCAATGTTAGGCTGTATCATAGAAACTGTATTAAATACATATTTAATATCTATTTTCTATTTTTATCCTCATGCCCATAGAAGGTCGTTATAGATTTAAAAAGTGGGGCTCGTGGAGACTAAGCCTCTTGTCCACGGCTACACTACTGGTAATGTCTATATATAAGATGATAATAGTAACCCAGATAGTATTGTTTTTCATTCTTAAAAATGCTACCACAAATTTTGGAGAAAAAACAATTGCCTATGCTTTACCCTATACTTATATTCCTGGGCAGGGGGAGGAGGGATCCGAATGAATCTTTCCGGTCTAAGTGAATATCTACACCTGAGTGTTAATTCTCTTGGTTTCGCTGGAGAAATACTCCAATAAGAATCTCCAATGCTGATTTTAGCAGCTTTGAAGAATTTTCTGGAAGTGGAATCCTCCCAGTCGTCAGGACTTTAATTTTAATCCCTCTGATTTTGGACCCTAAACCCCGATATGTGCCTGGTTTCGTTGGGAAGCAGTAAGCCGCTAGTACATCTCTTGCGGGTGAACGTGGGATATCCTCACGGATCGTTGTGGACAGTGATGCTACATATTTGGAAAAAAGAAATTGCTTCTGATGGCTGGGCAGGGACAACAGACTTTTGTTACTTTTTCATCATGAATTGTATTCAATGTTATATTTTCATCTGCTCCCCACCCACCTAATTTTTAAATTATCTTTTTTTTCATATTCTAGGCTCTTAATAGTTGTATGTGTTTTATATTGTGGATAAGTAATAGTTTTGTTTGTAGTAGTTTTCTTTTTAATTTTTCCACCCTCATAATATTTCATTTTTTCTTCTCATTTATTTCATTCGTTTAGAAGATATTCATGTTTAAAAAAAAAACAATCCCATAGGTGAAAACCATGCAGAAAATAAACTGATAAATTTCAGTACATAAATATTCATATATGAAAAAAAGTAAAAGGTAACACATGATAATGATCTGAATAAAAACCTGTACTAAATAGAAAATATCCGTAATTGTGTGCGAAATGATAATCAACATATAAGATGTTTGTAGAAAAATTGCAAAAAATGAGAAAGAAATTTCATGCCAGGCTTAGTCCTTGAGATACTCCAGGGTCAGAACCAACAACTCTGAAAAGCAGCAGGAAAGCACCAGAAATCTAAATAAAACAAGTAAAATACAGCTGAGCCACAAAGGAAACAAGGCAAAATTGTTGCAATCCGGTGGATAAATATGGAATAATTATCGATGGAGGTAAAATAAGTTTGTTAGCGATCTGGAGGCTGGGTCTTCTCCAAGCCTGAAATAAACAACAAGAATTATCCAGAACAGCTGAAATTAAGGTTATTTAACCAGGAAAATCTTTTATTACTTCTACACCAAAGGTTCTGATGTTACTCTTTCATTTTTCTTTTCTTTTTCCTCTTGAATGCACTATATTGTTTTATTCATTTCTGACTGGCAGAAAGAAATTTCAATAAATTATGATTGCCAGTTTATGAATTTTCAGAACATCTGAGTAATGTAAAATGATATATTACAACAGAGAAAATCTTTCAACTACTGTGGAGACATTTTCAATAGGTTTAGAGAGTAGATGAAAAATGATATTTCAAAGACTTTTCAGTATGAAAAATCCTTCAGAAAATGACTACTCAAGTGAAAATTTCTTTCTCCATAACTAAGATAATTTTCTTTAGGGGTCAAATAGAGGAAAACAGAAGCTGAGAAAAAACGGGTATGAGATGTAAATGTGTGCCCTTTGTACAATCGTTTTTAATCTCATTAGAAGTCGGAGCAAAGGAAAATGGTCTTACTTTTCTCTTTATGGTAATGTGTGTTGGCTACTGTTAATTCATTTCCGTATTGTTGAAAAGGGAAATTGAGGAGACGGAGTGAACCTTGCTCTTTCTGCCCTATTGTACGGAACCAATTGAGAACTAAGTGTCTTGTGTGACCACACTTAGAGACAGCGTTCAGAGCAGCCGCAGTACCACACTGCATTTTCTGAGCTAAGGGAGCAAGGGGCATTTCCAGGAGTTACTCCCAGACAAACCAAGAGTCAGACATCCCAATCGATACCAAGAAAGAATATAGGAAATGCTACAATGGCAGATTTTGGCAACTCCCTGATTTTATTATTAACCAGTTTTTGAACATATTATAAATAGGGGTCAATTGTAATTATAGTAATTTATTAAAACTCATTCACAATCTAGCTTATATACATGGGAAAAATCTATATTGTGTCACTGATGGAGAACTAATCTTCAAATTAACATAAACTTAAATTTAAACAAATATGATAAAAATGTGCTTAGGGAATGTTAGTTTTTAGAATAATTTATTGTGAATAAACAGTTTTCAAAATAAAAATTTAATACTTCCTCTAGGCTCTTCAAAACCCCCCCTAGAAATTCTCATGCTGTTATGCTATGCTTTCTCATGTTCCCAATACCAACTTCTTGTATGAAGTCATGAAACTAGAATTTTAATCTCTTTTAAAATTTTGAAAATAAGAAAACTTAAAAATTGAGGAAAAATAAATGAAGAAATATGGTTACTATTATTTAGCTATTTGTGTACTGAATTATTCCATAGTTTAACAAATTGCCTGCCAAATCAGCAATATGTGTGTCAAACAACGAGTTTTGAGAATGCAAAGAGCAAATAATACATATTTATAGGAGCATAAAGTTTCCCGTCCCCGTGGTATTGGCCCTTATGCTGCCTATGATAATTGTCTTTTTCAATATGAGTTTCAAGAAATCTGCTTGAATATACCCCACTGGGGCTTCTAAACCACTGTACGTGCTCACAATATACAAATTTCTTGGGAAACAGACAAATTCACTTTGTTTTATTTTCCAAGTTTCGACCTTGTAAATTCCCTCCAAATAAAGACTTGTCTAATTCTCTGCAGCAGGGGGTTGCAAATAAAACAAGAGAATACCTGTTTTGACTTCATTTTTTCCCTCAAACTTTCAATGAAATACTGCCTCTTTTCATTTAAAGCAATATAATTATTTTAAAAAGGATAATTGCTCCTCATGAAACTCATTAAAACTTATTTGATCTATCCTTAAAGATTAAATATTTTAGATCAATTAATGGTATAGATGATGAACATTTCTAGAATTAAATTTAATACATAAGCAATAAGATCCCCAGATTCTTAAATCATATATCTCATATGGTTCATTAAACATTAGAGAATATTTAGAAACAGCATTAGAAATTTTGATGACGGAGAAGAACTCTTTATTATACTTGCATGACAAAGTGAATGGCATAAGTATATTTTGAGAAATAAAAATTGGTGGGAATGTGTCACATTGTCACTTGAAGAAATGATTTCTTTTTATTTATATGTATAAATAAAATGTAGTAAGGTAAAGAAAATAATAGTCCAGAATTTAAAAAATAATTCTAATACTAGTATATAGAATAAAAATTAGAATGCTTTTTTTCTCCCCCACTTTTGTGAGGTTGAAAACCCTCTCATAAGAGCAAAATGGCTCTCGGAGCACTTAGGGAATGAAAATACTGAATCAAAGCATGTTACCATTGGGAGTGCTGGTCTCTACCTTGTTAAGGAGGGAGAAAAGAAAATTATTTTTTTAAAGGAGAGAAGCCAATGGATATTGAAAAAAATAATTTAATAAAGTGATTATTCGTGTGATCTTTTACAGGCCAATTACCCGTAAGTAAGAGACAAACCGTCCACAGCCTGTTGAATTCTGGGGAAGTAGCAACTCACGCACAGTTCCGATCCATCTCCCTCTGCAGCAGTCAAAGAGCCACGCAGGTCAAGCCTGAGGCAGCCGGAGTGGCTCAGGTTATCGCCGGTCAGAGAAGGGGTCTGCGTTTTCTGGAGCCAACATGCCAGCGTTTTTCATTACTTTGCCTCACATTAGCACAAACTGACGGATTTCATTTTGACTTCATAAGTTTTCGGTGTGACCTGAGCACTGGGAATTTAAAGGATCCCTGGGTATTTTTTATTTTATTATTATTTATTATTATTTGTTTTAAAGGATCCCTGGGTTATTTGAACCTGCAGTCAAGTTCAAGAATGGCATTGTGCTTCCCTGGCTTCCGCCTACAAAGTCAGGTGGCAGAATCTTGTAAATCCCCCCAGGAAAGAGTTCCAACAGCCACTGTAATGCTGGTGTTTCTAAAAGGACTCACCGGTCCTAGGTCCTAGAACCTCGCAATGGCGAGCGGCCCTGAAGACCAAATTGCTTTCCGTTTCTGAGGATGCTGGGAGACCTAAGCTCAGCAAACCCTGTCGGTTGCTGATAACCCTCAAGAGAAGAAATTACTGAGCCTTTACCACCTGCCGTCTGGATACCGGTGAAGAGACTCTAGCAAAACAATAGCGGATGGCAAAGCAAACAAACGAACGAACAAAGGGAAAACCCACATCTAAGAAAATCAATAACCCTGAGGATAAAAATTAAGTGTCGCATCTAGAAGAAGGTGTTCCCTTTTACTTAGAAATGAAGGAATAGACAGACTTAAGTAAACCTAAAATAGAATAAGTCTCAGAAATATGTGATTAGAGCCCAAATGAAAGACTTTCCAGATATTTTTTCTTAATACTTTAAAGAAATTTCCACAGAGGAACTGCAAAGAGCGATGTCATTGCTGAGAACACAGAGAATTGGGGTGGGGGAGAGAAATCGTGAGGGAAAAATCATTAAACCTGAAAGAAACTCTTAGGCCAAGATGGACATAAAAAGAATGTTTAAAGGGAATTGCTGAAGAGCAGGGTAATGGTTAACAGTAATAGCTGAACACTTCCCCGAACCACAGATCGGTTTGCATTGTCAAAATGAAAGAGATCCCTGAGTAACAATTAATGACGAGGCTCACACACATCGACCTCCTCTGGTTAAATTCCAGACCTGCAAGGATAAAGGGGAAAAAAAAAAAAAGTACAGGTTTACAGACACACGTGGAAATGCTTTTCTACTTACAGTGGAAACAGAGTCAAACTTTCCTCAGACTTTTCATGTGCAGTGTATGGAACTAGAAAGTAATGGAAGATTTGAGAGTACAGTCCAAAAACTTAGGAACCCTATACTACAGTCACCCACAAACTCATTCATCTCTTTAGGTAATTAGAACGATACTGGTGATTTTGCAAGCCCTGAGCCCCTGGCGTGATGGTATTTTCAGACTGGGCCTTCAAGTAGGTAATTATGGTTAAATGCAGTCAGAAGGGTAAGGCCCTAATCTCATAAAACCAGAGTGTTCTTGTGTTCTCTCTCTCTCTCTCTCTCTCTCTCTCTCTCCCTCCCCCGCCCTGCCCCCCCTTTGCCGTATCTCCTTTCCTACCTCCTTTCCTCCCTCTGTCCAGTACCAGGTAAAGACACAGCAAGAAGATAACCATTTAAAAGCCATGAGGAGACAAACCAGCAGGAACAAACCCTAAGGCACTTGGATCTTAGACTTCTAGCCTCCAGAACAATGAAAAAATTTCTCTTAAGTCACCCAGTCTGTGGTACTTTGTTGTGGCAATCCTAGCAGACTAATACAACCACCACCCTCTGCTGAAACAAGGACCTGCAAACTTTTTCTGCAAAAGGATAAATAATAAACATTTTCAGGTGTGTGGGGCATAAGAAATAATGTCAAGTCAAGACTGCTGTTATACTTTGAAAGCAGTCATAGGTGTTTAAATAAATAGGTATGGTGTGTTTCAATAAAACTTTATTTAGAAAAACAGGCAGTGGGTGGAGGCTGGAGATTGCCAAACCCTGCTCAAAAATACCTTTTGGCAACAATTGCTCGAGTCAATAAATCCCAAGAATTCGCTTCTGGCAGATCCCTGAAATCCATCTCTTAATACTCACAAGGAAGCTTGAGTATTTTCTTACCAATAAAGCGTGTGCATGCGAGACATGAACGCCCCAAGACCCTTCACTGTGGTTCTCCTGTGCCCTTCTCTGCAACTACTGTATTTTTCCAACTATAAGACACACTTTCACCCCACCAAATTTGGGAGGAAAATGGAGATGCGTCTTATAGTTCAAATGTAGCTTACCTGGCTCGCTGGGGGGGGGGGGAAGCGGGGAGGCAGTGGAGCAGGCGGTGGTGGAAAATTGGATGGAGCAGGAGTTTTTTTTTTTCTATTTTTCTCCTCTAAACCCTAGGTGTGTCTTATGGTCCGGTTTGTCTTATAGACCAAAAATATGGTACCTTTCTTCCTTACCTGCTTTGTTCACATGACTTCTGTCCCTAATTGATCTAAAATTACCCAAACAATGGCTACTAATCCACAAGGACAATTACACTCTCTTTTGAGAAACATCCTTGAGTAGCTATATGCAAAAATAAGCTACATTTTGCTTGCTTCCCTATTTCTAAAGCCTTATAAATTTTTTGTCTGTCTCCCCAGCTTAAAATTCTCCTTCAGAGCCTTCTCATGCCTGAAATTCCCCCCTCCCCCACCAAAAGGGCTTTAAAAGGCTTATTCTGACTGTGTTCTACTGATAGCAGCTTCCACAGAAGTTTCTGTAGCAGCATTAGGGCCAGATATCCCCAAGTACATTTTTTAACTTGACTTAATTTTCTTTAAAAATAATTTCTTGTCATAGACTCCTAGTTCCTCGTGTCAGAATCCTAACCTCCTTCATCAGTCTCAAATGCTTGTACCTATAACCTAGGCTGGAACAGCCTGGCAGAGGCAGACAAGCATAAAAAATATGGGATTGAGAGATAACTGAATTTTTGTTCCTGTAGGTTAATTATGCCTATCATACATGCCTAATCCATCAGATTGCCTCAACATAAGTCAGCCTGAACCATCCCAGGCCCTCAATAAATATTTATTGAATGTGTGAATTGGAAGCACAATTTAATATTTTAAATGATGTAAGATCTGTAGTCCAGGAAAAAAATCACACTGCGCCTTGGAATAACTCAAGCGCCATTGCTGCTGAAAATAGGAATTCTTAACACACAGAGCGTGGCTGTCAGCCATGCATTCTTCTGAGAGAAAGGATAGGTGTACGGAGAGAGAGACTGTGAGACAGGTTTCCATAAATGTTTGCAAATCAATGCACTTATTATTATTATCGGTGCTGCAATGAATAACCTTTCCTATATTTCTTATCTGCCAGGGGCAGGTAGGCATAGTTTCCAATTCTTTGCTCCTTCCCTGTAATTGGATTAGGCCCCCAGCCCCCTCCCCATGTGACTGTGCAATGCTTCCTGGTAGGTGTAAAAGACGTTACTGCCCCGATGACTTTGGTCTTCGTCTGTGACTTCTTTGTCTAATAGAGCATGCGCAGAAGTAAAGGTGTGCTAGTTTCAAGCAGAGACTGTAAGCAATCCTCTGTGGCCCTGACTGGTGTGGCTCAGTGGATTGGGTACTGTCCCCCAAAGCGAAAGTTCGCCAGATTGATTCCTAGTCAGGGCACATGCCTGGGCTGCAGGTTCAAACCCCTGTGGGGGCCCACGAGAGAGGCAACTGATCCACGTTTTCCCTCACTTCAGTGTTTCTCTCCCTGTCTTCCTCTCTCCCTTCCCCTCTCTCTTAATAAATAAATAAAATCTTAAAAAAAAAAAAAGAAAAGAGAGAAAAAAGTCTTCTGTGCCCACTAAACCCCATTTGCTCATGCCTCTCTGCAGCAAGACCAGCCTGTCCCAGATGGTGGATGCACCTTCGGCCCAGGTCCAGGAATGAGGAGGCCTCAGAAACCAGAAGCTGACCCGTTGGCCCTCATGGAATATGAGCAATAAACACACACTTTGGTTGTAAGCCACTGAGATTTTAGGGTTGCTTATCACTGCCACAAAAACTGACTAGCAGTGTTAGGCTTCAGTCCCAGAACTGGGATTTCTGGGTCAAAGTGTAAATGCAATTTTTATTTCGATAGATATTGCCAAATCTCATTTCATAGGAATGTGTTGCGCTCCAACAACACACCGGCATGGCTACTTCCCGACAGCCTGTGCAACAGATTGTCTTAAACTTTGGATTTTTGCTAATCCGGTAAGTGAGAAATTATATCTTATTGTCATTTGTATTTTCATCACTCCAGTCATCATCACCAAGCCCTTATTATATGAAACGTTAAAGGGATTTATCTAAGAAATTGAAGAAGATCAAAAACTATGAACAGTAAAATGACAACAAACTCACATCCATCAACAACTGAATCTAAAAAAATAAAATAAAGCAACAACAAAAATAAACACTAAGCAAACAACTACAACAGGAACAGAATCAGAGAAATGGGCATCACATGGGGGGTTTTCAGTGGGGAAGGGGAGGATAAGAATAGAGGGGGAAATGTGTAGAGAATAAGAAGCATGATTGGTAAGCATAAAAAATGGTATAGGATACAGAGAATTCAAAGAACTTATATGTACAACCCATGGACATGAACTCAGGGTTGGAAAAATTGGGAAAACTGTAATAGCACAATCAATAAAACATACTTAAAAAATAAACACCTTTTTCTCAAAAAAATTAAAAATAAATAAATAAAATAAAAATGAGATATTTTTTCCTCTTCATAGATTATGGCCCCTGTATTTCAGAGAACTCTCTGTTAATGCCTTTGCCCATTTTTCTTTCAGCTTTATGGTATTTTCTTCTCAATTTCTACATGCCCTATGTGTAGTAAGAAGGTTAGTTCTTTGCAGTCTGATCAATAAATAGTTTCTGTATTAGTCCATTGTCACTTGACTTATAGTTTTATTACATCAAATTAAATTGTTTTAATTTACTTCAAATACTTAAATCTGTATTATATTCTTATGGTTCAAAATGAGCAGAAGTCAGTCATATATCTCTAAGATGTCATAAATTGGTAGAAGAGACATTTGTGGTCAAATATGTTTGATACAGCCCTTTGCTGGGTATAGTCTAAGTTGAGCACATTTAATATGAATCATATATTTTGCAATTTAATAGATAGCTGGGTTTGATAAACCCTGCTTGACTATTACAATCAAGATTCTTTGTCATAGGACAGTAAAATGAAGATTAAAAAAATTACTTGCAGAATTGAGTGTCAAGAAAACATGGTCCTAGCTGATTCTAAAAAGAATTAAATGGAATATGATTCCTATTTCATTTTATGTGGATAAATAAGAACAAAAATAATTTTAAAAAGTCACAAAAATGCTCCACATTACACAGTGTACCAGAATAATCTGATTAATGAAGGATATACTTTTTTTTTTTTACTATAGGTTCATCACAAAAGAATGCGCAGTATATGAGAGGAGACCATCTCCCTGCTCCTCACTCGTACCCATAGGTAATCACTCGGTCTGTCTTTTTCAGAATGGTGGTTTTTCAAGTAGTTTTGCTAGTTTGTACTTTAAAACTCTGCACTCTGTGCCTTCCCACACATTTTAAGTTGGGATCTAAAATTACTCATCATCAGTTTAAATAGCTGCAATGCATTTTTAGTTTTTAATAAAAATTAGTAGTTTAAATAACCTCATGTGGACAAATTAAAATTTGGTAGACATAATTTGTGGATACTTCTGCCTCATCTCCAAATGAATTTATTATTTTGTATGATCATTCAGTTCTCAATTTCTTGAAACTATGCAACTCCCCCCCCAACCAACCAAACAAACAACCCATAAAAAAAACCTTATTGAGACTTACCAAATGCCTCTTAATTATAATGTTAATTTTTAATCTTGACACACATTCATTAATTCAATATCCTCAGAAAGGTTAAGGAAGATTAAAATATTATTCATGTCTTTGCCAATAAATGTTTTGGATAAAATGTTTTAATCTTATAACACTCTATTTTTTATGTTTGCCCAAACCTGGACTTACAGATTTACCTTATTCAATTTGGAAAATGTCAACCTATACCCTAATTGGCAAAGCCAGTCAATATTTTCAAATTAATCCGGCAGATCAGAATTCTTTCTGTCAGAGAAAGTCTGACTTCATTTTTCAATTCAAATAAGCATATTAATAGGCATTCCTGTGACAATCATCTCACTTCTAAATTTCAGTTTTAAGATAGATAAGACAGAGTCTTCCCGTGAATATCTTGGCTTCGTGAAATAGTGTGCCACCTCCAATATTTCTTACTGAAGCTCCCTTGCTCTGCTTTCATTGGATTCTCTCAGGAGTGATTAATTTTTTCACAATACTTGGCAAATGAAAGAGGCAAATTCTCCAAATGAAAATTGTCACTTTTTCTGCTCTCCAGCTCTAAAATATATAAAAACACCAACAAAAGACTCTGTTTCTAAGTCCGCTTTAGAAAACAGAGGTGTACATAACACACAGTCAAACAATGCTGCCTTAATTAAAGGAATTTTTCTGGAAAATGATTCCTATCTCAGACTGTTACCTTGTTTTATACCCTAGCTGTGTCCATCTTCCTTCCTTCCTTCCTTTCTTCCTTTCCTCCTTCCTTCCTTCCTTCTTTCCATTGTATGCGTTACTTTGATTTTAACTCTACAATTGAAAGACCATTTGAATGTAAACTGAGATAGTATATATTCTATACACTTTTTCTGATCAATGTCATGAAAACAAAAAGCAGAACATTATCCTCTTTTATTCATAAAGAGACAACTAAATGCTGTGCGTGAATACCATCCTAAATCAAAAACAGAAGAAAGACATTTTGGGACAGTGGGAGAGATTTGTATGTAGACTATATTGTAAAATAGTATTTGATTGTATGTTCTATAACACAGAACTTCCAGATATGATGAATGTTTCTATTATGTAAGAGTCTTGTTATTGCACACACAAAAAATGCTGAAATAGGTAAAGGGTTGATATCCGCAATTTACTTATGGATAGTTCAGCCCCTGAAAAAATAAAGCCACATCATTTTCTATGTATTAGAGACAAAGCCAGTGTGACAAATGCCAATAGTGGGTGCCTTGTTCTCGGTTTTGTTTTTACTGAATTGATTAAGGTGACAATGTTTCACAAAACCACACAGGTTTCAAGTGTACAACTGAATAAGACATCATCCACACACACACTGCTTCGTGACCCCATCGCCCAAAGTCAAGTCTCTTTCCGTCCCCACTTACCTCCATTTCACCCTCTGTGACTTCTCCCACCACCTCCCCTTCGGCTGCTTCTGTCGGCTATATCCATCCATAAAACCCAAAACACTAATTCAAAAGAATATATGCATATTTTTTCTTGTGTGATGTAGGAAGAGAGGGACATTCAGCATTACATCTCCTTGGACGTTACCATCTCAGGCTGGTTAATTGTAGGAAAGAGCGGGTATGAAAGTTCAATGTCTGGAATGTTACATACCTAAACTACTCTTGTCTGTGTACCCCGTGGACGGCTGCGGCGTGCTGCACAACACTGTCCCCTAGTTTGAAGCCTGTTACCCCAGAGGCTGATACGTCCAATCCTCTAGGGAAAACTTGACTTTTTTGAACATGTGGCCTTTTCAGAGAAACCAGGTTATCTGAGAAGGGGAGAATTTCCTGTCTTGAGCACAGAAACCTGGGGAGTCATTGGATCCCCTGTGTAATGGGTTGAATAATGTCCCTCCAATCACTGATGTCCACCCAGACCTGTGACTGTGACCTGCTCTGGAAATAGGGTCTTTTTAGATGATATTAAGATAAAATGAGGTCATACTAGATTGGGTTGGAGGGACTAAATCTAATATGACTGTTATCTTTATAAGAAGAGGGAAATCGGGTCCAGAGACAGGCATGCAGAGGGAAGACGACCAGGTAAGGGTGGAGGCGGAGACACAGCAGCGCTGCAACAAACCAAGTAATGCCAGGGATGGCCAGCAGCCACCTAAAGCTGGGAGAGGCAGGGGGCACTCTTCCCTAGACTGTGGGGAGAGAGCCCGGCTGGCCAGCACCTTGGCCTCAGACTTCCGGCCTCCAGAACTGTGAGAAAATACACTTCTGTCATTGGAAGCCACTCAGATTGTGGAACTTTATTACAGCAGTCCTAGCAACTAATACACACGGAGATTAGAATCTCTTGGATTTAGAAGTTATTGAATTTTAAAAGGGGAGGATATATGCATGTTTCAAGGGTCAGGATTTTTGATAGTGCCCTTGGCCTTGAAAAGCAGCCAATATCCATCCAGTGATTGAGTTGAGCAAGGATTCAAGGTATACTCTGGCCAGCATAGGTGGGCTTTGAATAGACCTTGGGGTTTTAGATAATAAATGCTTTGATGGCCATTATAGTTGGCCTAAAGCATTCTCAAAATTTTGGGATTATTTAATGCCATAGGAATAGTAGGAAAGTAGAGACTCCACTTCCATGATTGGTACTAAATCAAATTATTTATTTTAGAAAATTACTAAGGAGATATTTCTTCTGCATTTGTATTGAGGACCCTACTTTGCTTCTGTGAGAGACTAGGCTTAGGGGGAACTTTTAAAACTTCTTTGAGATGCACTGGCCTGGTTCTTAGAGGTGAGACAGAATGAGATCCCCAGAGCTCTTCTGGCTTTTCATTTGACATGGCTGCTAAGCAGATTCCACTGTAGCTTTTCTTAGGAGCAGAAGCCCCCAGACATGAGCAGGGAAATCCTCTGACTCAATTGTGGAGCCCAGAAAATTAGGGAAAGGTGATGACTGTGGATTGAGAAATCAGCTCACACTAATGTGCAACTTCAATCAAGATGATGCTGTTGTATCGAACCATATGTAGCTGCTCCCCCTCAGGAGTCAGGTGAGCCTTGTTCTCTGCAGAGCCCTAACGTGGCGGAATTCCGGACACGTTTAATTACTAAGTGGCCTTAAGCCTTTACTGTCACAGAATTTGGAGCATTTGCAACAGTCCTGTAATGGAGTCGAGCTGAAATGGACAAACTCGGCCTAGAAAGTCAGCCCCTCTCTGAGAAGGAGATTCATCTAAGGATCGGAGGCTAGTTTGCAATTTTTTTCCAGCCAGTTCAACCTCTCTAGGACTCTCTCAGAGTTGAAGGCTAAGGTTATTTTTAATTTGTCATGAGACATTTGTAAAATCTGATCAAATACTAGCCTAGAAAAATGTTTTAATTATTCAGATCATAATTCTGGATGAAAATCCAAAACAAAAAATCCCCCCAAATTGTAAAAGTTGAAACACAAAAATGCCAAGCCTTTAGAAAGAAAGAAAACTGTCTTAAAGAAAAATTCAATGCCTATGAGTTCACAATAAGATTACCAAAACCAAGCAAAAGGTGACATTTTGAGAATAAGCAGAAACCACAAACAAGTTAAAGTCACAAAGCGACTCAAATAGAAAAGATTTTTTTCAGAATGTCTGAAGAAATAAAAGATGGCTTTTTGGCCATGACAGGAAGAGCAAGAGTTACAGGGCTCCTCTTGCTGGATCTGAACATTTAAAAATGACTGTGTGGCTTCATACCCAAGTTTACATCACTTTTCTTACGGAACATTTGCTCTGCAGAAGGGTTTTAGAAACCCTTCGTGTTCAGAAATACCCTAACATAAACACTTGCTAGAAAAATTCGTTATGTTTTGGGGGAAATGTGGGGTGTGGTGTTTTAAAAGACACACACACAATATGAATTGGGTCTCCAGTGAGGGGAAACTCAATCGTTAGGGATAGTAATGATTTCAGAGAAGAAGTGATATCTTAACTCTGCTCTTGAGACATTTACTGTGAGTGGTTACTTGGAAAGTGGTCCTGGAGAGGGTCAGTGGGAGGCTGCTGAGGTCCTGAAGCTGGAAGCGTCTCTCGATGGGCTGGGTTGTGGCAGATGGCCCAGCCCACACCCCCAGCTCCATTGTGCAAACTCATTAGATTGTGATGTTAGAGAAACAAAACTTCATGTTGCTAAGAGACTGATGTGGGGGCACGACCTGGGGTAACTTTGCCAACTTTTCTTTTTTAAAAAAAATCTGTTTGTTTTTTCCTTTTTTACCTTTATTTGATTAATAAGTTGTTTTTACACCATCTTTGTCCTTTTACTATTTTAAATGCTATTTTCTATGTCTAGTCTCTATATGGATAGTTACTAATACGTATTTAACAATATATAAACTCATTGTTACTAAACTTAAAGCTATCTAAACTTGATCAACTTCAGAAATACCCAAAGCAATTACCTCTATGCCCTGACCAATGCAAGGCTTTAGCTCCATTAACTCTATTGTCCATCCTATTTCCCCATTTTTGCTCACTTTTATTATACTCCCCTAAGACACTTTGTGGGGTACAATATACAGTCACACCTTGCTTGAATTTGTCCAAATGTTTACCAGTATCTTTTCTCTCTATTACCTCCTGAAGTTCATGCCTTTTTCTCTTAGTGGGAGATTTTCCAAGACCTTGATGGACTCTGCGTTTCTGTTGAAAGAATACACGTTTACCTATCACCTGTGGGTGTTCTCAGTTCTGATTGTACTTATCCTCTTTGAGGTCTCCTTGAGCCACACAGGTAGCAAAACCATATATGCATTGCAAAACCAGGGAAGGGATCACTCTTGTTTATAAATCCTCAGATGGAATTGTTTTCTTCCCTCCATCTATTTGAAGGATTGAAAAAACAAGTGTCTTGCTTTAACCTTGTGTGGAAAGTTACGATTTCTTTTTTGCTCTTATACTGCAGGCGTAGCCTTTGGGGCGACAGCTTGGTACAGAGGCTTCTTTCATGTTCCCTATTTTTCATGAGCTCTGGGGCCTGTTTCCAGCAGCCTCTACTGCATGCAATCTTCCCGTAGTTATTGAATTGCTGCAAGTTTTTACAGAAACTCCCATGGTGGTGGGGGGACTTTGCATGCTCTTAATTCCAAGGTTTCCTGATTTCATTTTATTTGGGGCTCAGTGTCTTATTTCCTTATGTTTATGGCTGCTATGTTTTAAAAAATTCAGTATTTTAGTTGATTATATAAAAAGAACTGTTCTACCCCTATTATTTCTGGAAGTATACTTTCTCTTACCCCTTACAGATTTAGTTGCACTAGATTGAAAAAATCAAATATTTTTCTAGAAACATAATTTTCAAATTATTAATAAATGACATCACCCCGCTAAAAATATTTTTAAAATGCAATGCGAAGTATAACAAACGTTCTGAGAACATCTACCCATTTTTTCACCCAAATTTCCCACACATCTAACAAAACCTCAAGACTTCAATCGAGTGCTCAGCATTTTAATAGAAGCCGGCCACTGTAGTCTTTCTAAATATTCTTAGTGTTCCATAAACACTACCTGAGACTAAATTTCCCTGGATCCTATGCATGTGGGCCACGAGCAGGTGACTTAGATTCCCAACAAAGGCAGAATGAGAGTTATTTAAATGCCACTCTTAAAAAGCTATTCAAAAGGCGCATGTTTGTGAAATCAGGCCTCGAGGAGTTGGCAGCATAAAAATGTCACACTGGGGGAGGAAGTGGGTGGGTCTCTGTGGTAGCCAAGAGGGCCTGAGCCCTGGTATGGTCCTGTGGAGACATGTGGTCAAGGTCATAGCCAGTTATGCTCCTAAACCTGATTCTTTGGCTTTCCTGGATGCCCTGTAAACTTTATCTTTTAATTCTTTTCCCTACTGAAACCATGTAGAATGGGTTTCTGTTCAAACCCAACTCATGAGTAATTCTAGTATTATTTTTCAACCATGGCTACCTATTGGCATCAACTGGGATTTTGGCAAGTGGCAGTCAGGGGAGGGCTCTTAAAAACACCAATGCCTGGGACTCATTCAGATGAATGAAATTAGAACGTCTGTGGAAGAAAAAGGCCTTTCTATGGTGCCAAAGCTCTCCAGGAGTATCCAAAATAAGCTCAGAGTTGGTTGTATAGAGAGAACCCTAGAGTAACATTAGCAAAAGCAAAAGCTGGGTGAATACTGGGTAGGCAGCCAAGAACGTTTACTAAAAAAACCATTTCTGTTATACCCCACTCTGAAACCCAGTAAAGAGACCACCATAACTTTGTGCATAATAAAGCTTTCTTTAAATATTAAGTGTATGTTATTGCTCTTATTTCTAGGCTCTGGGTAGTTACTCTAATTCTTAACCTCTTCAACAAGTTTAACCAAAACTGATATAAAAGAAAATTTTAAAAAGTGAAACTAGTCTTGAGACAGTTATTTAACATAATGAACTGAGAGGGTTACAACTCATTCCAATTACACAGCGAAGAAGGCTTAGGCTACTGCTCACTAAGATAATTTCTACACTTCTTTTGAATGTAATTTTTAGTAAGAAATTTGGTCATCTTGCTTGCTTTTGATTTCAACCACATCAGAAAAGAACCAACGACATAGAAGGCAGAGAAGGATGCTGACAGAATCTGGCACACTGATAGCACTTGAAAGTTAGAAAAAAGACAGAAACACCATTCAGAGAGATAAAACACTCAAGATCATATTGTATTTTGCCATGTACAATGTGCACTTTTTTGGCCAAAATGTTTGAGGGAGACATAAGGATGTGCATTATACATGGGCATAATGATTACATACAGTGGGTATAGTAATGGGGTATAATAATCCCACGTATAATGCACCCAAAACATGGGTGCGTGTAATACACGACACAATACAGTAACCTGAGCTTCTTTCAGTGGAGCGTCCTATGTGTTCTAATATTCGTGAGGAAAGATTTTTTTACATAATAAGATAGATTTAATCATCAGAAAACCTGTATTGTTAGCATCTTTACTAAGAAGAGAGAATCTGTAGCTTGTTTGAGAAGAAAAACCAAAATCATTTAATTTTTATATCCCCTCCTCCCTAAATCTCAATGTTCTGCAAAATTTACTTTGGAATCCACCTAGTGCCTATTAATGCTAAATAAATAAGACTTTATCACATTTTCTAGAAATGTTACTAATTTTGAAAATAGTAAATTAAAGTATAATGCTACAATAGATTTTATAGAGAAAGATATAAAATATATATCAGATATATATATATATATATCGGATTGATTCCATTTTCATCATAAGTTTTAAAACAATGCATACATGTTTGTTGGTCTTTTTAAAGGTTTAAACTCTGCCCAAACATAATTTATGCAATAAATATCTCAGAGCAAAGAAAGTAAATCAAACTTCTGTTTTCTTTGGTAATATATTAAAATTGCTTTTATTTATTTATATATTTTTAATTGATTTAGAGAGAGAGAGAGGGAGGGAGGGAGTGAGAAAGGGGAAAAAACCCCCATCAATTTGTTGTTCCACTTATTTATGTATTCACTGGTTGATTCTTTGTATGTGCCCTGACCGGGGATTGAACCTGCAACCTTGGTGCATCAAGCCAGTGCTCTAAACAACTGAGCTACCTGGCCATGACCTAAAATTACTTTTAATTTGTTGACTTATTATTAGCTTGTTTTTACTTCCAGTTTAAGTTAATTTCAGAAAAAGAAGTCCTATTTGGAAAACACTTTTTGAAAGTGTAAAATATCTAAAAGGCTTTTTATATTTCAATGCAATCTTTAAAATTGTTTATTAGAACATTGAACTTTAGACTAAAATGCCCTCAAATCAAAAACCTTTTGTGAATTATGTTTAACCTCCACATGGCTAGAGATTAATAAATATGCAAAACAGGTTCCAAATATTGTAAGGCTTATGTTAAGTTCTGCTGAGATTAAAATAAGGTCAGGAAAGAATGGATTCTTCTGGGAAGAAGAGTGATACATTTAAAAAGGTTGGAAAATGGTACTGTGTGAACTATGCAAGGGTTTGGGTAATATGATTTTTTCAGGTGTGACAAATAAGGACTTCTACACTTTTATTTTTAAATATGTATTTGTTTAAAAAATCAAATATTACCAAAAGTTTTAAAGCTAAAATCCCTTTCCCACATCTTCCTGATATAACTATATTATTTATAGATAAATCATTGACCAATGTTAAATTATTTTGTCTAATTATGGTTTCTTGTGATACCAAGTGTTTTATTATATTTAAATTATTTTCTTGTATAACTTTTACCCCAGGGGGTCATAATTTAATTACATTTTCATACATAAGTTTCTGTAAACTTATTGTTTAAACTAGCTGCACACCTATCATTGGCGTTTTTAGTCTTCTTTGGTTATTCTTCTTTCAGATTTTCAAAGGCTTAGTTAGTATCAGCGATCGCTCTTGTTCTGACAGCCCTTTCTACTAGAGCCTCTGTCTCACTGTGACAGGACTGATTATGGCTGATGCCTTCCTCAACCACATTTCCTCACCTTCCTTTCCTCAGAGTTCCTCCTTCTTTGGGTTCCATTAATATCCTGAACTAACACATACAGGAGATAGATTTCCCCTGTTTTTATGTATCTAAAGCTATCTTTTTATTTGGCTATCATATTTTATCAGAATCTGACTATCTAAAAATCTAAGTTAAAATTAGTTGTGTTAAAAACTCAAAGGCATATTTCATGCACTCAAAAATGTTTGAATTATTATTTATTTGTGACATGTTTTGCTTTTCTGTAAGATTTTAATAAGTATGTCTTTATTGTTCATATTTTAATACATCATGATGATTTGTTTAAGTCTGAGTTATTTTTCATTTACTGTTTCATTTTATCTAATCCAGAGACTCACTAAGAAGATGTAGGCAGAAAGGAAATTCAGAAAACATAAAACATTTGGAAGCAAAGAAGAACAGGTGTTAGTAAAGTAAGACAAATAATTTAACAATGCTTATAAGGGACAGTTCTCAAAATATCTCAGGGATAGAATAATATTCTGGAAGAGGGAGTTGAAGAAATTGTTTCAAAGATCACAAAGAGAAAATCATGAAAGCCGAATCATATGGTAACTTGTGACTAGTGAATTGACAAACACATTGTTATTATAGAGAATGTCTAATAGGAGTATCAGTTGTTACCGTAGAATATTCTCTATCATTCTTTTAAATGGCAGTGGCATTAAAATCACTCAACTAATCCTTTTATTTTAGTTTTCCCTTGACAACTGCACAACATTTAAAGAAAACCAGATAAAATTATCCTGGGTTGATGTGAACTTGAAATTTATAGGAAAATAATTAAAGTCTAAACTCTTGTAAGGACTATATCATCAGCACACCTGTGTCCTTTACATAAAGGGCATTGTCTGGTCTCTAGAAGGTGCGTATAGATGCCAGCATCTGTGTATGCCCAAATGATAAACAGTAAAAATGTGTATCTGGGCAAACACATCAAATGGTACATAGCACATCTCTTGTCAGAGTAGAGGAAGGGTTACATGTCAGCCACTGAGGATACACCTTCCCAGATGAGATGCAATGGGGACTTTACACTGACGCAGATTTATAAATAAAAATAAGTAAATATATTGAATTTTCTCTAACTGTATTGAGGTATTTGAGAAATAGAATGGCATTTCTAAGAGCAAACTTTATATATAATGTAATAAAAATTATATCCAGTACACAATTTATCTTGCAGCATATATTAAACCAATATTAAATTATCACTAATGAAAGTTTAACTATACACTATCAAAGAATAGAATTTCTCTCTAAAATTTAAATGCTAAATTCTCTCCAATTGAACTGATAAAATTTTATATTTTTCATGGTTTATTTATTTAAAACATTTTATTGTTGTTCAGTTATAGTATCCCTATTTTCCCCCATTACTCTTCCCTGCCCTACCCACCCCATCTTCCATTTTCAATCCTCTCCCCCACTTCACTGTCTTTGTCCAGGAGTCCCTTATACATGTTCCTTGACTTGACCCTTCCCCTTCTTTCCCCTGTTATGCTCCCTCCCCTCTGGTCTCTGTCCGTCTGTTCCTTGTTTCCATGTCTCTGGTTCTATTTTGTTTGCTTGTTTGTTTTTTTTAGGCTCCACTTATATGTAGGTGAGATCATATGGTGTTTGTCTTTCACTGCCTGGCTTATTTCACTTAGCATAGTGCTCTCCATGAACTGACAGAATTTTAAAGTAAATTAGTTTAACACGTTCATATTCACATGTGATAAATTTATATTCCAAATCTAGTGAATGCAATTGACACAATTTAAAACTTACCAAAGAGACATTTTGATAATCCCACAGAAAAGTATAAGAGTACTCACATAGTGAACTAAAAATGACGAAAATAAAACTTATTTTTACTATGTACCCTTTGATATAGACATCAATATTTCAACAACTATGAATTCCATTCCCACCATTTTATAGTCAATTTGAGACATAGGGGGTCTCCCATAAATCACAGAGGGAGACAGTTAACAGTCCTAAGGCTAGAATTCTGTTTCTACTCTACCGATTACACACTATATTTCTCCAGTCCGCTCACTGGACAATGTCAATTTTAACATGACTAAATAAGTATCACTTAAAGGATAAAGCCAACATTACATACATTCAGTAGAGAGAAAACACAAGAAGACACACTGAGGAATCTAAAAAGTATAAATAAGAGTGCAAGCATGTCATTGAAAGTGAGCTGATCCTTCCCCACCAAGCATTTTGGAGTGCTCTTTTTTTAAAATCTCAGTGATGGAGTTTTCCAAACCTAGATTTCCTCATTTGTTTCTCAGTAGCTTGATTCTTATTTTATTTTGAAACACTTTCCTTGAAAATCTACACATAAAATATTTATTATTTTTATACTTAAAATCCATAGAAAATGATAAATAACAAGATTCAGTGTCTGTCTCCTGGACTGTAGCATCCACCCAATGAGTGAACTAGCCCAAGGCAATGAGGATCCCGATGTCTTGGCCGACCAACCCCCCAGTATGCTGGTTGAGTGGAGGTAGGGATCCTCAGACCTCTCAATGGCTCTGGCTTGTTATTCAGCCTCTACGACATGGAACTGGGGAAAGGAGGTAAAAAGTGTTGGCCACCTCTATCCCGCAGGCTGATACCATAGCCCTTGATGGGGAGCTCTAAGGTGGGGGCGCCCTGTTTTCCTGGCCACACTCATGCAGACTAGAGCTTCTTTATGCTGTGATGGGTGGGGTGGGAAGCAGTGTCATACTCAATGTCCTTACAGAGACTGAGTAGATTTTCTTTGTTCATTAAATGTTTCTCTCTTGCTATATACTCTTCGGACTGTTCGCACAGGCGTTAAATAGTTGATTTTTAAAATACATTTCACCAGTTATGGCTGTTTACTGGGGAGAGGGTCCTTGAAATCCCTCATATGACCAGTCTGGAAACTGCCCCTAAGCTCACATTTTTAGCCAATGCAAAAAAAAAGATGTTGCTCACAATATTTTTGATGTTATCCAAAATTGATCACCATTTGGGTATACTAAAATAATTCAGCGAGTGCTTTTTTATAGGCGTTTCATTTGATTAATGACTGCCTTATTGTTTTTTCTCTCATACTGACTTACAATACCACTAAACATAATCAATTGCTTCATGTCAGAAAAAAATAAAAGTAAAAGCAGTTCAGTCTTTGGAATTTATCACAATTACATTTATCCAGGTTTCAAAGGGTAATCATAATAACAGCTGCAAATGGCAAGAAAGCCCAATCCATCATTCTATGCTCAAAAAACCCATTCTTTTGGACTAATAGCACATCTTTTTGTATAGGGTTTTTCTTTAATAAAGATGCAATACTAACATATATAGGATTTTATAGTCCATACCAAAAGGCAGCAATTCATATTGAATTGGTTTTATTAGAAAATCAACAAGTATCTCTTAGTCTCCGTCATGTACTCAGCAATATGCTCGAGGAAAAACACGGGGATTGTGAAGTGTGAGCCTACTGCGAGGGACGTCACCTAGCTAAAGATAAACTACAAACGTGTATTTCAGGCCAAAAAAAAAAAATCTTGCCGCTGATTTCTATGATGTTTTCTGGTTTTGCCTTTCCAAACCAACTATCTCAAACCTCTGCTCACAGTGTACCTTTCTGATATTCAGAAAAAGAGCTTGGTCCTTGGCTTATCCTGGGTTTCTCTGAGGCAAAGTTCAAGGCTAGGACATGTGTGTACACAGTCAAATATAGAGTAACAGAGAGAGAACAGAAAAATGAGAAATGAAAAAATTTAAAGGAGTACATTATCAAATTCTTGTCAGTGGGTGGGTGAGACTTGACCCTGCCCATGACCTTCTCAGGACTGTCCACTTACAATTGAAGAGGACAATGTTTTTCTTCGGTTCCCAGCCTCATCTCAGAATATCGTGCTGTTCTCTGTGTATTCAAGTCAAACTGATCATCTTGAGTTTCTTTATTTTTTTTCTTTCTCACCAAGATAATCATACACTGTTCCCTGTTCTTAAATATCTTTCTCTTTTCTTGTCAGTTAGTTACTTTTTAACTGTAACTAATCCTTCATGTATCAATTTAACCAGCGCTGCCCCAGGGGATATTCCCTCACCCCAAAATGTTTGCTCTGTATTAAAGTATGCTTTTATAGCACTAGACGCTCTTTTTGAACAAACATATCCAGTTGTGATGATATGTTTGTTTATGTGATCATGTTATTAATATGTCCCCACTCTACTAACCTACTAGATTATGTCAATAATCTAGTTAGAATACTCACTTATTGACAAAGGGCATTGTCAGTATTTTGGGCTTGTGTCCACCTTGTATCCTAGACAAATATTCCAGTGCCTGTTACATAGTAGTAACTCAGTAACTATTGGGGAATGAAAAGAAAACCTGAAACTATGAAAGCTTTAGATATTAAACAGTATGCTTGTAAATACGAATAAACTGGCATTTTAAGGGAGGCTAATATGCAAACAAATGAAAAATCATTTCATGTTTCAGGTGAAAAGATTAGCAAACATAAAAATAGAAATGAACATGCCATCTATAAAACCTATGAGGTCATAAAACCTGCCAGTAAAGGTGCATATCAACTAATAATAAAATCGAACAGATAGAACCAAATCATTTAAAAAAAACCATCTCAAAAATCTGGAAATCCTTAGAATATCTTCCTGCATAAATAAGAACTTCTCAAGGATGCTTATCAAGAAGGAGGGATAATTAAAGTAGCCATGAATTAGGGTGTATAATCAAATAATATGAGGAAAATAGAGAACAAAGAGTAAAGTGAGAGCCAGGTTTCGGGTCTATGTTAATGGCCATATGGCTGTGATGGTCAGGCCAGGGGATGTAAACAGTAGAGGGGAGCCAGGGCTCTTTCAAACAGAATTTTCCACATTAGACATACAAAATGAAGGACATAGAAAATAAAAGGTAGTTAAATATTATTTCAAGAGTGTTTAGCCTGGGAGATAAAATTGCTCATTTTAGGAGTCCTTAAAATGAAAGAAAAGCAGGGAGAAAGAAAAAAAAATTAAGCTGTTACAAGGTTGAAAGCACCTGCAAGAAAAATGAATATCCAACCTGTTCAGAAGTTGGATATCCCCTATGAGTTCACATCCCTATGAACACCAGGCAGCTGAGGTCTGAGGAGAAAATCACCAAATGCAAATGAGACATCAGTAGATTAAAAATGGCCGCGTGATCTTTACAGCCCCTCTCTTCAAGAGGGGACACTGGTTTCCCCACGACTTGCATGTTGACTGGCCTGAGGACTCCTTTTGACTAAGTGAATGAGGTAAAATTGTGCAATTTTTAAGCCTAGGCTTTAAGAAGTTTGGGATTTACCCCATGACCATGACTGACTGAATATTGCCAATGTGTACATCAGCCAACACCCACCACCACACACGTGGACGAGCCCACACGCGCAGACTGCACAGCCCCAGTGAGAAAGCTGGATGACAAGACGACTGTAACTCTGCGAGGGGAATGATGCAAGACCGCAGGAGGGCAGACCATTACACACACACAAATAGAATAGCTTTGTATTAAGGCACTAAGTTTTGGTGTAGTTACTACACAGCAATGGAAAATAATTACATATCCCTCAAAGTGACTGACACTTAATAAAAACAAAAAAACATGTGGCATTGGCTTTGAGTCCAAGCCATCAGAGGCTAGGAAAGTGGCAATCAGAATCTGGTGGTGGCCCCGGCCAGTGTGGCTTGGTTGGTTGAAGCATCTTTTACCCCAGTCTGAGCGCATATGAGAAGGCAACCAATCGATGCTTCCCTCTCACCTTGATGTTTCTCTCTCTCTCCCTCCTTCTGTCTCTAAAAGCAATGAAACAGTAAGTGCCCATCAGCAAATGAATGGATCCAAAAACTATGGTACATTTACACAGTGGAATTCTACGCAGCAGAGAGAAAGAAGGAGCTTATACCCTTTGCCACAGCATGGATGAACTGCAGAGCATTATGCTAAGTGAAATAAGCCAGGCGGTGAGGGACAAATGCTATATGATCTCATCTTTAACTGGAACATAATCAACAAAAGAAAAATGCAAACAAAATATAACCAGAGACATTGAAGTTAAGAACAATCTAACAATAGCCGGAGGGGAGCGGGAAAGGGATAGTGGGGAGAAGGGTTTTCAGGAACTATTGTAAAGGACACATGGACAAAACCAAGGGGGAGGGTGGAAGCAAGAGAGGGAGGTGTGTTTGGCTGGGGTGGGGTGGAGGGGTGGGGAGAAAATGCAGACAACTGTAATTGAACAACAATAAAATAATATAATTTTTTAAATGTCCTTGGCTAAGGATTTTTAAAAAATATAAAATCTGGGGATGGCCAAAAATCAGAAAGAAAATTAAAATCTTGATTTGGTGGATTGTTTTTTTTCACTTTGCTTATTTTTCAGAAGCATCAGAAAAATGCTTCTTTAATAATCAGAGAAAATGACATTCATTTTAAGGGTCTTTAAAAGAGATTGGACTTTACTCCTCAACTGGCATTGTGCTAGGGAAAAACGAACAAAAGGAAGAATGCGCAGGGGGCATGGAAGAATTGCCTTACGTCTAAAAGCCAATTAATTATCATCATAATCTGACCTTCTCTTGAAGCCAGATGATTTCAGAGGTTGGAGCTGCCCGTAGTATTTAATTATGAGATGTGCCATAATTGGTAAATAGAATTTTTAAATGCCAATATGTATAAAGAAAGATGTTACATAACTTACGGACCTTTAATACCTTTCCATATTTATCTGGATAGAAAGGTCTTGAAATGTGAGCTCACAGCAAAAAGGAAGCTAAGAAATAATTGATCATAATGAAAAAGTGGGTGGCTACCTCCTGTGATGATAATTAAGTGGTTATTCCTACTGGGAAATAATCTTTGTACAAAGAGGGTTGTTTAAACTATGAGGACTGTGGCTTACCAGAGATCTTATTTTATTTTTATGGTGGGATGAATAGGGCAGTAAGGAGAAAAGGATTCTGAAATCAAATTTATGAGAGAACAAGCTTTGCCAAGAACCACAACCCAGAATTTGCAAAAACTGAAAGTAAATGCGACATGTTGGGGATGGCAGATTATTAACACATCAGACCAGCTACCCTTCTTCAATGTGAGGGTAAATAGAAAGAGCTGAACAAAATGTAATGTGAATCCATTTGAAGATGATTAAAAAGGTAAATTGATGATGAAGGCTTAACAGCCTACCAAGAGGAAAGGAAAATGACTCAGGGGAGCCCAGGACTTAGGGACACATTTTTATGGCTGCATTTTCTGCTTTTTCTTTTACTTTATTGTGGTGAGAACACTCACCATGAGAGCCACCCATATTGCAAGTGTACAATGCTATATCGTTGGCTGCTGACACAAGGGTGTACGGCAGGTCTCTAGAACTTATGCATCTTGAATAACTGAAACTTTAAGCTTGTTAATTAGCATCTTCCCTCTTCCTCCACCATCCAGTCCCTGGCAACCACCACTCCACCTTCTACTCTATGAATGTGACTATTTTAGATATCACATGTGAGTGAAATCATGCAGTATTTGTCCTTTTGTGACTAGACGATAGTTTTAAGTCCTCACTTAAGGTCACGGATAGGTTCTGTGACTTTAGTGAAATGACATATAATGAATCCAGTCATACCATAGGCTAATTGATGTAAACGAGATTTAAGTTTCTATGGCCTCTCATCGATGTAATAACAAAACAACGTTGAATGGAAGGATGTTATTCTAGGACCGGCTGTGTTTCAGTTAGCATAATGTCCCCCAAGTTCATCCACACTGCCCCATAGTGCAGGTTTTCCTAAGCTGAACAAATTGCATTATAGGCGTATATCATTGTCTTCATCCATTCATCACTCAATGGGCATTTAGGCCACTTCCACGTCCTGGCTACTATGAATACTGCTGCAACGAACCTGGGAGTGCTCAGAAGGGGGTTGATGGATCATAGAGTAATTCTACTGTTAGTTTTCTGAGGAGCCTCCCCCCTGTTTCCACAGCAGTTTCCACAATTTTGTGGAAATTTTGCATTTCCACAAATAGAAGATAAGGACTCCGATTTTCACATGTCCTCCCCTGTACTTGCTGTCTTTTGATTTTTTGATAATAGCCATCCTGAAAGTTCTGAGGTAATATTTCATCATGGTTTTGATTTGCATTTTCCTGATGAATAGGGACAGTGAGAGTCTTTTCATATCTTTGAGGGCCATTTGTACGTCTTCTTGGGAGAAATGTCTACTCAAGTCTTTAGCCCATTTTTAATCAGGTTCTTAGTTTTGGGGTTTTTTTTTGCTATTGAGTTATAGGAGTTTCTTATATATTTTTAAAAATTAACCTCTTATCAAACATATGGTATGCATGTATTTTTTGTTTTTATTTATTTATTTTTAATTTTTTCCTTTTTATTGAATTTATTGGAGTGGCACTAGTTAGCAAAATTATACAGGTTTCAGGTGCACAATTCCACAACACATCATCTATTCACTGTATTGTGTGTTCACCACCCCAAGTCAAGTCTCACCTTTTATTCCCCCATTCCCTCCTCAACCATCCCCCCACACAGTATTCAAGTATACTAAGGTTGCCAAGTCTGCGTGTCAATTGTTCCCTTTGCTGAGCAGGAGCTTTTTAGTCTGATGCAGTTCCTCTCATCTGATTTTTATTTCGCTGTCTATATGTTTTTGGTGTCATATCCATGAGATCACCACTAAGACCAATGTCGTGATGCTTTTCCCCTATGTTTTCTCCTAGGAGCTTCACAATTTCACTCTCACGTTGAAGTCTTTGTTCATTTTGATATGATTCGTGTGTGTGGTGTAAAATAAGAGTCCATCTTCACTATTTTGCATATGGATATCCAGGTATCTCAATACCGTTTTTGAAGAAACAGTCCTTTTCCTATTGTGGATCCTTGGCATGCTACTCAAAGATCAATCAACCACATAGTCATGGATTCACTTCTAGGGTCTCTGTTCTGCTTCATTGGTCTATATGTCTATCTTTACACCACTATCATACTGCTTTTTAAAATACATTTTTAAATCAGGAAGTGTGGCAGCTCGAGGTTGATTTGGCTATTTCTGGTCTTTTATGATCCCATATGAGTTTTAGAATTGTCAGGGCTAATTCTATGAAAATATCATTAGAATTTTGATAGCATTGTACAATGAATTTGGAGATTGATTTGGGTAGTATGGACATTTTAACAATATTAAACCTTCCAATCCATGGACATAGGGTGTCATTCCATTTGTCTGTGTCTTCTTTAATTTTTTTCATCAGTATTTTGAAGTTTTCTTTATGGCTTTCACCTGCTTAGTAAGCTTTGTTCCTAAGTATTTTATTATTTTTCATGCTGTTTAAATGGT
This sequence comes from Desmodus rotundus, assembly GCF_022682495.2. Taxonomy (NCBI): domain Eukaryota; kingdom Metazoa; phylum Chordata; class Mammalia; order Chiroptera; family Phyllostomidae; genus Desmodus; species Desmodus rotundus. The sequence continues at coordinate 87,235,260 of NC_071392.1, read as the reverse complement.
AAAAGGGTCAATTCTCCAGGAAGATGAAACAATATTAATATGTATGTACCCAACATCAGTTTTTGCCCAACATGTGGTAATTTGGCTGTTCCCCTGCCATGCTGGACAAAGGGATGCTCTAAGACGTTTTTAGTCAATAAATAAGAAGTGTAATTGGATGGGGTATTAAAAAGAGAAGCGAGGATCCTTAATGTTGTCTCATTTTACGAATTCCAAGAACCACATTGAGTATATCCTCACATCTCCTTTCCTGCCTTGGGTTCTGGATCTCAGTGTGTTAAATCAGTCCTCTTACAGTTTTACATTTATGTTGAAGTGGCTAGTTTTAGATAATGAGTTTTAAAAAATGACTCTTAGTGTGGCTTTCTCTGGGGTGGAGCTGCATCTTGGAACACAATCCAGTTTACTCTTTGCAACTAGCTGTTGGTTTCTTTTATTTACTTTCCCTTTTCAATTTCTTCACCCCACATTTTTTGTCATAGGCACTCTTCTTGGTTCTGGCCTTTCATCATAGGATTCCATTCATTTGTCATATTAGAAAAACAAAAGGTTACTTCCCAGGAAATGGGAAATTTCGTTAAGAGGCTAGCTAAGATGGGGGCTGGTTATCTACTTCCATTTAGGTCGACCCTCCTCACTGACCTGTCTTTTGGGGTACTTTGAGATCCATTAACAATCCAAACAACACTTTTCTTCTCAAGTATATTTTGTAACCATGATGGTAATTTGTGTTACTTTGCAATCTATAAGCTAGAACTCATCTGCTAGGCCCGAAAATTGTTTAAAGAAATGAGCAAATACATATGTTGCTAAAATGAGAAAAAGGAGTCCGCCAAACCTTGTGTTCTGTGCTAAGCATGGTCTGCTGCTGTTTCCATTGCTCTCTGGTTGTCCCCAGGCTAAACTTCATTTCATTTCAAAAACAATATATCAGAAATAAATGGAAATGAAATGTCACTTCTCAAGGTTGGACTGGTTTACCTAAAATTCGTAGACTTCTACCTCCACAAAGAACTATAAAGCAATGTTGGAATCCTGAAGATAAACCTTTCCATCATTACTGCTCACAAATAGATAAATGTTGACAATCAGCCTGAGGAAAAATCAAGAGACAGGTGATGTCAGGGGGTCGTTGCTGCCAGTGACGGAGGCTGGGCTCCGGATGCTATACAGCACACAGCAGAAGCAGCCTCTGGCCTCCAGTGCGTGCATTCCATATGCCTTCTGATTGAGAGGATTGCTCCCCTTCGCCCTCTGATCCTCAGAGTCCAATAGAAGGGGAAACTGGCAGAGCGGGGCCTGGACTCCGAATCCCTCAATACCCCGTGTTCTGTGAGCTAAGTCTGCACGCTCTGCCCGGATGACCATGATCCTGAGTCAATCACTTCTTTCTCAATCTCTCCAAAGGAGATGAAATAGTGGGTCTACCTGGAAATCATTTTCCTGCTAGTCAATTTTTGTTGCCCTTTTTTCCCATAAATTTGTCAAGGGGGACAACAGGATGGGTTTTAAGAAATCCTCAAAAGAAAAAACTGGACCGCAATTTCTTGCTATCAAATCTCACAGGCAACATTTGATGTGGCTACTCTTCCGTTGGTAAAGTCTATACTCTGTACAGTTCAGGAAAACTGCAAGCACTGTATTGTATCATTTGGGCTGCATGCTGGTATATTATAGATCAAGAAAAGAAAGACATGATAGGGAAAGTTTTCATGAAAGAGAATTTGGACGGGGCCTCTTGTGCTATTTTAGATTTAATAGATCATGTAGGTGCCATGGAAGACATAGAAAAAGGGTAGTTTTTAGTGCAAGATGGCAATTTTATATTTTGACATATTATGTTTGGTATTGGTAATATTACTTTTTTGTAGAAATAGCCCGTAAAGCAACTGGAAGTAAGGAACTAGAATGCTAGTAAATGGGGCTCTTAATTTTAAATCATTTATGAAACAAATCAACAAACTATACAAAGTTGAAATAGCAGAATGTGGTCAAATAAAATGCCACAGTGTACTGAATACTAGATTTAAACCAAAATCAGCACACTGAACACTTTAAGAACTTACAATAAATTCTCTTCTCTGATACAAACACCTCCTTACAATCACAGACTCTTCTCCTTTCCTGCCTTCAGAATCTCAGGCAATTTCCTGTCATTGGCAAACTTTAACATTGAGGAAAAGGGTCTGTAAGAAATAGTTCCCTTTCCCCTTGGCATTGACCCTGTGTATCCCTACAAAAAAATATTTCTTCTTAGGGAACTAAGACTTCTACACCATTAGAGGCCAAAGTTGCATTTCATTAGATTTAATAATATGAGGAGTGATTCCTGAAGGCAATACATTCAAGGATTATTTTTATAGTTTGTCCCTAGAGAAGTTCTCTGTAAGTAAAAAGCAATGAACCTTATTTACATCCCTTAAAACATGGGCCCATAAATTCTAGCTATGGGAGGAAGAGAAGCACAGAATGGTATATCAGCTTCAGAAAGAAACTTCTGCCTGTAGGACATAACCTGAGGTACTTGCAAGGTGTTTTAAGTGGGTCTTCAGCAGCCTATTTCCCTGTTCTCCCCAGCTTCCACTGAGCTGGGGATGAGCGGAAGGGGATGTAGGGATGAAGTGCATGAAAGGAACCATCAATACCACGTGCATGGGCCAACTGTCAGACTTCATTTGCAATAAATTATTTCCTTGTTTGAAAGGAATACCATGGAGAATTTCCTGACTGTGAAGAAAGCAATCTCCAAAATCATGAATGGTGTTTCTGGCAGAATCATTATTGGCAGTGAAGGGAAATCCATCTCCAGCATGTGTCTGTTCCAAAAAGAACAAACTGCTTCTCCTTCTGTCGTAGAAGTAGCAGACGTGATCCAACTGTCACCAGGTGGCTGGCTCGTTCACTTGGGAAATACTACCATACTGGTGGCGCAGTGTCACTTCCTGTTGCTGACATGCTGGGCACGCAGCAGTAGTTCTAGCCTCATCATTCACACTGAGTGGAAGCCCAGGCTGCTGAGCCCATGCACGATCCCCAGGCCTGCTTCCTTGGCCAATTGCTTCACTGGCTCTTTTCAGTGAGGGGCACAATGGTGGGCAAGGAGATTCACTGGCCTCCGCATAACAGGCCATCTTGTCCACGTGATTATTGAGAGCCTTGTCTGCTGCAGACATTACCCAAGACAAAAACTTCCTCGCTTTGTGCCCATTCCATGAGGTCTGCCCCAAGCCTGTCTGTCACCAATTCTCCAATATTTTTCTTCCTAAGTCTACGACCACTCAGCCAGATCATTAGCCATTCATTGCTCAAAAAACAGTGTGAATGTACTATTTCTCTACTTCTTTGTCCAGGAAAAGTAAACAACCATGTACACTCTTCGCAAAGTTATGCCAAGTGAAAGATTTCCATTTCCTTTCCCACACGATCTTTTTTTTAAAGATTGTATTTATTTATTTTTAGACAGAGGGGAAGGGAGGGAAAAAGAGAAGGAGAGAAACATCAACGTGTGGTTGCCTCTCTCGTGCTTCCTACTGGGACCTGGCCTGCAACCCAGGCATGTGCCCTGACTGTGAATCGAACCAGCGACCTTTTGGTTCACTGGCTGGCACTCAATCCACTGAGCCACACCAGCCAAGGACCCTATGATCTTTTGAATTCCTGAATAGACATAATGTTATTGTCAGCCACTTTCAGATGTTCCTAGTGTATCACGAGGAACCATCCATAAACCAAATGTACATTTCTTCTCCATCAGACAACTTTTCATAGGAAACCCCTCATAAACAGGCATCTGGGCTCGGGGTGGGGAGACAGTGCTTTCAAAGTAGATGCATGAGAGTCTAAGCCTCTTGCTTGTGCGACTTAATTGTGTCTCTAGGATCTGTTCAAGTCTCCTCATGGGACAGGCCAACCACCTGACTTTTAGAATTCCCTAGTCAATTGAACAATTCAGAACCTGCATTAACACCTAGTTTGTGCCATATAAAGCTGGCTACTTACCCTTGAATGGATCCACGATAAATTGTTTCATCTTGTCAGCCTCTCTCAATGGAAGTTTCCATTGTGCCCGTAAATTTAGGTAATTACTCTTCCTGTTGTGTATCCTTGATACTATATTATGTTTATTTAAAGGACATGGTTCCTATAAAAAAATACACATCTCTATCATTTCATTAACAAAAGGTAACATTATTCTCAGTTCATACAGCAGGTATGTGAGTCTAGAACCACTAAGAGGCTTTTAGACAAAAAAAGAGTAATGGATCTAGAAAGAGGCTGAGAAGCATCCCCTTTAAAGTGATCTACTTTAAGAAGCGTAAAATTAGATAACATTTTATGGTAGAAAACTTTTAAGAATCTACACATAAATGTTATAAATATATATATTTTCTTCCCTATTTTTAATGAAAAGCTTAAATTTTTTTTACGTCTCTGTTTAATGCTACTTGGTGACACTGAATCGCCACACACATACTTACTTGAGTTTAGTTATCCTTTTTATCACCATACTAGAAATGGGTTTCCAGATCTTGCCAAAAATAGATCCAATTTGTGATCTCATTGAGAAAAAAAGTGGCAGATTCTCGTCTTGATTCTCATTTTGCAGACCAATGCCTAGCTTTGTCTTTTGAATTGTTCTCATACACTTACTCCAGTTCGTAATCATTGGCATTATTTCCCCAGTGTGTTAAACACACACACACACATATACACATACACACACTGTGGGTGGTTAAATAAGTTTGGGAAATATGAGGTTAAAGTCAGTACAAGAAATTTTGCCTACTCCGAGATAATGAAGATAAATTCCTATATTATCTTCTAGATTATTGTTTTACCTTTCATATCTTAATGTACAATGGACCTGAAATTGCTTATAGTAGTTTGATGTGAGGCACGAGATCTATTTTTTTCCTAAAAATCTTTGCCCATGGCTGCACAGTGCTACACTTATTATAAATCAATTTCTATGTATGTTAGGTTCTGTTTGTAGACTCCCTATTGACTTCTTGTTTTTTCTTGCACTACTGCCACATTGTCTTAATTATTGTAACTTCATCATAATTATAGCAAGACCTCCCACCTTGAAGAGTGCTTAGCTATTATAGCCATTTTCATTTCCACCTAAAATTTACAATAGGCATACTAATGTCCACAAGTACCCAAATACATAGGCTTACTGCATTGGGAGAATTTTTATCGAGGTGGATATATTAATCAACTTAGGGAGAATGGTCATCCTTAAAATACTGTCTTCTAACCTCTGGGAGATTTTTCCATTTCTTTAGTTCTCATTTCAATTTATTTGTTTTTAATTTTCTGTGAAGAAGTAATGAACAATTTTACCATCATCCATAGATACTCAATATATGCTGTGGGCACATCAATGTATATTCAATAATGCTGTGGTTATTATAAACTTTTACAACCTTAATCTCTTAACTTGAATGTGATACATAGAAATTCAACTGGTTATTTTATATATATTTTTTTAATCCAGCAATTTTGTGAAATATCAGTCATTAATTCTTACACTTAATTTTATATTTTACATACTTTTATTTAATATTTATTTTAGTAATTGATTTAAGAGAGTCACACACACACACACACACACAGAGACAGAGACAGAGAGAGAGAGAGAATTTGTTGTTCCACTTACTTACGCATGTATTGGCTGATTCTTGTATGTGTCCTGACCGAGGACCAAGTCTGCAGCATTGGCATATCTGCACAACTATCTAGCCAAATGAGCAGTCAGGGCAGAGCTAGTTATTTTTCAAATCAGCCGTATAGTTCGCTTTATAAATAGGTTCAAATCGAATACACTTTATGTGGATCACATTGCTCTCTTTCCTACCTTGCTTGCATACATAATTAGTAAATAAGAAAAAGCACATGGCAAATGCTATTTCACATTATATCTGGTACACATAAATAATACAAAATATAAGATTTAACATTTCCACAATCTCAGAATATCTGAAAATGTAATTTTTCTTCCTTCCTCTTTTCCACATTGTGGCTGAAGTCTATATAAAATTCTCCCCATCTCTAAAATGGCAGCTTGATTAAAGATGTTCTTCAACAAAAGAGCTCAGACTAAATACCAACTCAACTTTGACAAGGAACCTGGGCCCTTCAGAAATCCAAGGGACTTAGACTTCAAATTCTCAGACCCTGAGATACTAAGTTAAAGAAATCTGTTAGGAAGACTTGAGTGCTTTTAATTAAGGCTGATCTGGACAAAAAGAAACCTAGGTCAAAAGGAGAGAACTCAGCCCAGAGAGAAGGGGGAAATCTGGGCTTGTGACCTGGGATTCAACAAGTTTCCACGTCCACGGGAGATAGGAGGACCCAACAGAACATTCTATCTACTCTGAAAGCCCGTCCTGAAATGGCAACCCTAACACAGAGTTCTGCTTTAAGAAACAGAGCAGAATCTTTGATATTCAACTCAGCAATATAATCTTCTCAAAAACCAAGTACACAGAGTGCAGTGCGGAAAACAATTCCTCAGTGAGGTGTGACTTCCCAGATTGATCTCCGTGCTCAGAAGTGGGTCAGCAGTGCCACTCAGGGGCATAGGAGTTCTTTTACTGTCCTGCTTTTGAAGTCATCGGTCTAAGATGTTTACCATCACCTCTGATCATACCACACACCCAATAATACATTTTTTAAATCAATTACATAATAAAGTCCTGCTTGAGTTTCATTTTCAGTGAAAGGTTATCCATCTTCATTTTTATCTTACCTTCTATATATGGTTGAGCCAAACTCTGATCATAATTTTATAAATGATGGCATCTCACAGGCCTACTAATACCTATCCACTCTTCTTCTATAAAATAAGTTTAGTGTTTTAAAAATTAATTGAGCCAGCCATATATTCATTTTATTTGATCTGTTATACTTCCTCAAATTCTCATGTTAATAAATAAAGTTTAGATCTAAACTAAATGAATAGGAAGCATGAATGTAATCAAATAAAGTTATAAAAATTTTATGATGAAGTTGAAATAACCAAAATTACTCCATGAATATTATATCTATAAATGTAAGTTGCATGGTTTAAAATTATATGTGCCCTATTTTACTGGGATCATCTCCCATTGTTAAATATTTAGTTTTTTCCTGATTATTTTATAACCCACCATTGATTACCACTATAACTGTATATCTGAAGGAAAAAGTTAATTTCTAGTATACAGTGCCAAAATAAAATTGCAAACTCAAAATATATTTACAGTTTTCATTATCTTAATAAAAATGTTCATGTTCCTTTTTTGAGCTAATATATACTTGAGAATAACATACATTTTATACAGTTTCAGAGAACAAATGTATTAGTCCAGCCTCCATCCTCAAAAGTCACTACAGGCAGTGTAAATGATTAAAATGAGGGTAAACCCACACTGTAAAAATGCCTAATATATTGGAGGAGTTTTATGAGGGGTTTTTTGGTAAAAAAATAAAAGCAGATGAAATTATATTGGTCAATTTGAAGGAGCATATAACTCTCAAACTCCAGATTATGGTGGATGAGAAATGCAAAACTAAGGGAGTCTGAACCGGTACAGTTGGAACCCAGAAAGTCTTTCTGCTCAGAATTAGCAGGTATAATAATAGGACTGAATAAACAAGGTTAAACCCTTTGCCTGAGAGAGAGAGAGAGAGAGAGGATTGGATGGTATTGTGGGTCCCAAAACAAATAAACAACTTAGAGAGGATTAAACCTATTAGACTGTATGTTATTATTCTAGAATAAAGAGCTTCTAATTCTGAATTTCTGGGGCCACCCATTTTAAAGATCATTTTCCACCATTTCGGTGTGAAAGACAGTTTGTGAGTCAACAAGCACTGTTCCTGAAATACTCCACTGAGCATCTTCAAGAGAGAATGCAAGTGGAAAATTCACTGTGTGCCCAGCACTTGAGGAGACAACACATGTAGCAACTAACTCTAACTAAGCCAATCCTTTGTTCCTCTTTAGAATGAGAAACCAAGGATTTGTGGATAGGTAAAGCAAATCAACAACATGGACAGAGAAAAACAAGTCAAATACACAAAAAAGTGACCCCAAGAGAAAACAGAGTTCTCTTTGAAGATAATTTTTTTAAAGTGGAATACCTTCAGAAGTGTTCTAGATCACAGGTGGCCATTGCAGGGCCTGTGGGCCAAATCCGGCCCTCCGCCTTGTTTCATCCGGCCTGACACGTTGTTTCTACCCGGCAGCAGCACTGAGCTCTCGCTTAACAGTTCAGGAGTAGCTACATTTATACAGTCCTAACGTTACATCCGGCCCTTTGAAGGCAACTGCGAGGCTGATGTGGCCCCTGGTGAAAATGATTGTGACACCCCTGTTCTAGATGACACTTTAAAAAAAAGAGTCATGAATAGATAAGCATAAAAATAATTTGCAAAAAAGAAACTTTGGGAATTACAATTATATTAACAGAGTAAAAATAAGAATCACTAGGAAGACTGGAAGATAAATTTTAGGCATCCTCTCAGCACATATATGTGAAAACGTAAGAAGATAAAGTCTATAAGAGCAAATAAATTAGTCAAGACTATCAATCTCTTTAGCTCAATATATAATGAATGGGAGTTTCAAAGGGGAGTACTAGTAAAAGATGAATGAGGGGAGGAAATTGCTGAATAAATAATATAGGAAAATATCCCAAAACTAAAGAGACCTATCTTCAGATTTAAGAGGACTAATTGCTGAGCTCAATAAATAAATAATAATTCAAAGATACATCATTGAGAAATTTCACAATCCCAAAAGCATTCAGATAATTCTAAGAAAATATTATGATAAAGCAACTAATGTCATTATCATTTGACATTTTTCAAACAGCTACTTTGGATATTAAAAGAAGTAACAGAAGAAACATGAGAGCTCAATATTTTAAGGAACAATGAGTAAACCAACATATTAATATGAAATAATAATTGGAGATGTAGTGAGAGAATGAAAATGAGACTTTATAGGACTTTAATTCTTTCTTCTTTTTAGAGTCAAATATTATTGTTTAGAAAGTGAAAACAGCATGCTTCCTACTAAAGGACATGAAGCGAAATTTAACACTCATATTAACCCACCATTTAAAAAATATTTTTATGCAGGAAATGAGTTTCCTCTTAATAAAAAAAATGCGAGCCAAATGAATGAAGAGGAAGCTTAATGGGTATAAAATAAAAAGGCATCATTGAAGACAGGGGAATAGGGAACGTTTCCTTATTTCTAGGCAGTGTACAGAATTCAGGAAGTCTATGCATGAGTGAAAGACTTAAAACTTAGTGCTGACTCAGATGGTAAAAGTGATAGTGTGTAGAGAAAGAGTAAGTCAGAGCTTCCATGACCAGCCACAAAAATAAATCCACCATTTGGAATGGAGCCATAATAACTCAGGGTCAGAGACAATAATTCTAGCCACTCATTCAACTTGCTTCCATCATTGTGCATACTTTGTATGAGGCAGAAGGAAAAATTAGAAAGGTTTTTGCCCTCAATTAAATATTAGGATAGAGTATTTCAATTAAACAGAAAGGATTCCTAAAGCAACTTGATCGAGTGCTATATGGAAATAATGATACTTATTTCAATTAATAAGTAATATACTTTAAATCAGATTGATTCTTTGATGGTAAATATGCATTATTTAAATGTCATAAATGTAGACGGCCAAGAAAATAATGCTGGGCAAATGTTAAATTTTCAATTTCCTTATTTTATGTGCCTCATAGAGCAACCTTCATATTGCCACAATGTGCTTGTATACTATTCTAAGTAAGTGAAACTGACTGCAATAACTAACTCAATGGTCTCAATCAAATATTCAGTACATGAATAATGGCCCCTGCTAGACTGTACCTCTTATGCTGATGTGGTTACCTGCAGATATTGAAAGCCTTTCCTGCCCCACCTTTGTGTGACAGGAAAGATCATTGTCTCTTTTGCTTTTCTTATTTGACTTGTAAGAATAACACTGCCTTTGAAAAATATGACATGCTGATTATTACACTGTTCCTATTGAGTTTCATAGAATTACAAAATTTTAAAATTAGATCCTACTAAAGCACTTGCTCACAAACCTCACTTCTGTGGCTCCCCAGGGAGAAACGGCAATCTTAGGTCACTGGTTTGTTTTCAACAGTGGGAAAGAAATCATCTTAATGCCTCAGTGGGGTGCACAGTACAGGCATAGTAGGCTTCTTAAGTCGCAGACTGGGAGAAAATATTTGCCAGTCATACACCTGATAAAGAACTTGAATCTAGTAGGTTTACAGTTGTAAGTGTGCAAAATGCAGTTTATTCTTGAATTATTATTTATTAATGATTGTATATTTATTTGTAATATAGCTGTAAACCTACTTCTGCCTATCCATGTATATTTTTAAAAATCTCAAAACTCAAGGGAAAACACTTCCACTTTAAAATGGGCAAAAATTCGAACAGATAATTCACCATGGCAAATGTATACATGACAAAGAAGCCCATGAAAAGATGTTTCAATCATTAGTTATCAACGTAAAGAAGGTTAAAATAAAAGGAAATACTAATACAAATTATTAGAATGCCTAAAATGAAAAGGACTGAATGAACACATCAAGTGTCAGGAAGAATGGATATAATGTAATATTTTGGAAAACAGTTTGCAAGTCTCTTGAAAATTTAAATGGACATCACCATCTGATCCAGTCATTCCATTAGAATATTCCTACGCAATAGCCAACACCTAGAAACACCTCAAATAACCACCTACATGTGAATGAATAAATGTATGAGGGGGGAACCAAAAAACCAGAATTTACTTATTAAAAATTGTGTTTAATCTTACATGTTTAAACTTCAGTCACCTTCAAAGTACTCTCCTTTGATGCAATACACCTATTGAGACATGCTTTCTATTGCTCAAAACAGTTTTTAAACTCATCAATTTTGATGCGTTTTAGTTCTTCTGCCATTTTTTGTTTCCCCTCTTCCACATCAGCAAAAACGTTTCCCCATGAGGACTTTTTTCATCCAGGGAAACAAAAAAAGTCGCTCTGGGAGAGATTGGGTGAATAGGGAGCATGGGGCAGGAGGATCACACTGTTCTGGGTCAAAAACTGCTGAACACTCAGCATGGTACAGGTGTGCTCATAAATCACCCATCATGTGGTGGACAGACACAATGAAAGAGTCTTCAAAAAAAAAAATTCACTGAAGCCCAGCGCAGCCTCTCACAACAATGCCAGCTGGTACACTGATACAGATGGGTTCCTAGCACACTCACCTAGTGGGGGAAGCCTGTACTGCAGGGGGCCTGCCCTCCAGAAAATAATTCTGGGTTTTTTTTTTTCGGTCTCCCCCTCATATATATCCATGGAGTGATGATGCTCATCAATAAAAAGGAATGAAGTATTGATACACCAACAGTATAATTTCATCTCAAAAATAGTTTTGAATTATAAAAGCATGACTGAAAGAGTATATGCTATATGAATGATAATGTGTAATTTTAGGAAATGCAAATGAATGCACAGTGATAGAGGGGAGACTGGTCTTTGCTTAGGGAAAGAATTTAGGGGTGGTGGTGATGATGCAGAAGGAGGGATTCTTTTTTCTTTTTTTTAATGTTTATGTTCATTTTCTTGATTGGTCAGCAAGGCAATAGGCACCCTCTATTCTGTAGCCACAGGAACTAAATTCTATGAACAACACAAATGAGCAAAGAAACTAATTCTCCCTAGAGCATCCAGAAGGGAAGTCTGCTAACACTTCTGGTAGCCCTGTGCGGCCCAGACCGCATTTCTGACCCCCGGAACTGAAGACAGTAGGTTTGTGCTATTTAACCTGCTCAGTTTGCCATAATCCATTATGGTAACAACAGAAATCTACACCAAGCTTATTGACCGTATTTTCAGAAAGGCTAACAAATGCCTACTTCAAATAACTTATTGTAAATGTATTAAAAACACTTAAGTGCACACAAACACATTTGAAAAACGTACAATTACTAAGCCCATTTCATTTTACCTTTAATGTCCCTCATGTAAACCTTGGGAGTAAAAGTAATTTAAATTTAGAATAAAAACATACCACTGGGACTTTATATTTATCAAAATATAGTAAACAATAATATTCCCTCATTTCCATTTAATAGCAGTCTTCCAGTGCATGCTTTATTAATTTAACCTTTATAACATTATTTTTTAAAGGGCTTGGGAAGTGTGTGTTTACATAGAATTCAAACTCTAGAGAGCTACTGCTCTGTTTTACTTAAAGAAAACAAAATTAGGTTATGAGGCATTTAATCTTGCAGATAAAGCAATCTGTTCTGGTAGGTTTTAGAAGGCATGCTTGAATGTTTTCTGTATCTGTCCATTACTTGAGGGCTGGAAAGACTATTGTTGACGTGAGACCCAAGAATAACTTACTATGATCGTAAAGTCACCCTGTGCAGATTTCATCAGGAGAAAGGAACAATGTTTAAACTAAAATTATTCTATTATAAGCTAAAATTACTTCTACCAGGATAAAGTGAATGGCATGTCTTGTGTGTGTGTTCGTGTGGATTTTGGTGTCTACACTGTCCTTTCACCAATGTCAAGATTAAGGGTGGAGCGTCCAAGGGGATCTGTGAGGCAGACCGCTTTGCCCACTCTGAGTGAAGCTCCTGGTAGTGCCCGGCCGGCCCTTCATGATATCCATACCGAAAGGCCCATGGGTAGCGGGGATGCGCCTTTCCTGCTCTCTGTCTAAATCCTGTCGGAGTGTACATAATTTTCCATAGACTTCATCATGTTTCACTTTTATTATATACAGGATCTGTTGTTAGTGATGAAAAAAGCCAATACAGGCGATTCTTTCCACTGGAAACCCAAGGTCTATGGAACAGACTGGGCTTTTATATTTATTGAATGTATAATAAATATTGGTGCTTCATCATCGACATTTTATAGTAAGCTTCAAAGGTAAATCTTAGCTAACTCAAAAGCTGGCAAACTATGGCCCAGAGATCGTCAAACCAGCTGGCTGCCTGGATTGGTCAATTTTGTCTGTGCACAGCCATGCACGTTCCTTTACATAATGTTTATGGCCGTTTATGTTTATTTTTTACAGCATATTGTTTCACACTGCAGTGACAGAATAGTTGTGACAAAGTCTAAAATCTTTACAACCTGGCCTTTACCAAAAAAAAAAAAAAAATGCTGGCCACTGATCTAACTAAAGATATCTCTTTCATGGAAACAACTAATATCAATACAATAGTACTATTCTATAATATTTCTATCAGTGGAAATATAATAGAAAAGGAGTGTTGAGCTTCACCTATGAGGTAAAGAAATGCTTCCTGCAGGAAATGATATTTCAGTTGAGTCTCGAGTTATACACTGGAGTCTGCAGCTAAGTAAGGGGAGATAGAGGAACCCAAGGAGAGTGCGCTGCACACAAGCAGGCATAGAAACAATGGCAACTATACATACAGCAGAGTATTATTCAGCCTTAAAAAGGCAGAGATGCTGCCATTTGCAACAACACGGATGTCCTAGAGGACATTAAGCTAAGTAAAATAGGCGAGACACAGAAAGAAAGGAAAAAAGACTGTGTAATATAGTTATACGTGGAATCTAAAAGTGTTAAATACATAGGGGTGAGGAGGTGAGGGAAATAGGAAGATACGGGGCGAAGGGAACGAAATATATGGCAGTTGTGTAGGATGAATACGTGCAGAGACCTGATGGGCAGCATGGTTACGGTTAATAAGAACTGCAGGTAAAACTGGACATTTGCTAAGAAAGTGGGTTTCAGGTGCTCTGACCTCACACACCAGAGCTAGTAATCACGTGAGGATATATGTTAATCAGCTAGACTGTAATAATAACCATTTCACCAAAACATATATCCAGTCATCACGTGGTACCTCATAATAGACACAGTCTTCCTTTAAATATAATAAAATAGAATTTCATATGAATGTTATTTACAATAGCCCAAACCTGGACACAACCTAAGTGTTCCTCGGCAGGTAAATGGGTAAACACACACACACACACACCATACGGGATGTTATTCATCCATAAAACGTAAGGAAATCCTGCCGATTGCAACATGATGAACCAGAAGGCTCTACGCTGACTGGAATAGGTCAGACAGAGAACCACAAACAGTGTATCGTCCCACTTAATGTGGAGTCTAAAAGAAAAAAAAAAGTCAGAACAGTGAAGTCAGAGAAAAGAGATGAGATTAGTAGTTTACCTGAGGCAGGGGGTGGGGGGTGGACCTGGACAAAAGGAACACACCTGCACCGACAACATTAGTAAGGACCGAGAATGTCTCATACACCCTGATGACTGTGGTCCCCACTGCTCTGCGGTCTATTTGAAAGTTGTCCAGAGTAGGGCCTAGCAGTTCTCATCACAAGGGAAAAAAGGTTATTTTGTCTTTGTATAAGGCGACGGATGTTAACTAAGCTCACAGTGGTAATCATTTCAAAATATAAGTAGGTCAAATCATTATGCCGTTACACTGTCATTGTATCCAGTGCTGTGTGTCAATTATATCTCTATAAAACTGGGGAAAAAAGGAATTCTTTCAACCTTTTCAAAAGACAGCAACTTGGAAGAGAATGATTTATGCAAACAAATACAAGTATCCTATAAAATACACAAGAAATGGCGGAAGATAAGATGCAGAGGCAGCATCAGTAAGACAATAATAAACACGAGGCTGGGAAGTTTAACTGAGCCAGGGGCTGGGAGGGTGGCGAAGAGGAAAGAAACTGACAAGATCTTCAGAAGGAAGCACTTCCAGAGCTTAGCGGCTGATGAGGGGCTGTTGAAGAATGAGGAGAAATGGCGCTTTCCAGCATCTAGTTTGGGCTAATTGATATTACGAATTGCCTGATAGAGGACCAAAAGAGAAAGAAAAGGAACATGTGGATGGAGGTAAGTTATCAATCCATCTAAGTCTGTCCAAGTGTTTAGAGGCTGGTTCATTCGAGTCATTCTGAAATAGCCGGTTCCACTTTCATTCTGTTTTACATGCAAGTCTTTTGCTTTCAGGACCTATTCTATGAGGATATCACTCTGCTTTTATTTCTGTTAGCTCCGAATCACTTTATTGGGGTTTTAATTCCAAATTTTCAGCATTTTGTTTTTGGTGTGTGTACATGTGATACTCATTTTCTTGAGCTTTTGGGAGGATCTATAGTTCAGGTAGCTTTTCTAATTTAAGACCGCTTCCGTGTCCATTGTTTTTGTGTGGTAACAAAATAAAACACAGTAGCTTGTTCTCTAAGCCTTACTCAGTCTGTTCCACTCCCTCCATGTTAGCCCAAGGTTCTCATCCTTCGTCTACTTTTCTCCTGCTTTCTAATCGCTGGCCATGCCCAAGAGTTTTTCTCCTCATTGGGTAGCCTTGACCTGGAAGTGAGCAAGGAATGATAAGCCTTGTTAGGATTGTGGGGGCTGCACTGCACCAGCCCATTCCATCCTTATATCAGATCCTTCACATTCTCCAACTATTGGTTTGGGCAAAACCCCTCCCAGTGGGAACTGCTGCTTTTCAGCCAATGACCACTGTATATTTTGAATGTGCCCTGTTTCCAGACCTTTCATGTTCATTTCTTTCCTCTTCTCCTTCTGCACAAAATTGATTCCACACAAGTCTTATAAATGGTCAAGGCTTTCACTATACATCTGCATTTCAGGGTTCATGAGGATACCTTGTCAACTAGTTTTGTTGTTAATACCTGCAATGTCTTGGAGTTATTGCTTTCGCTAGTTAGTTTCCATGTCTTCTCAATGAGGGGACTCTCGGACATTCACATGAGGCCATGGCTGCCCTCTTCACAGAATCCTCTGTGCACTGGGTTTTTGATTATTTGATCTTAATGCTGCTGGAGATGAAATCACAGCCACACTACATTGCATGATGGGTTAGATTTAGAAAGAATGTTCCCATGTCTTCTGAGCAACCCATAGCAATATAGGGAATGATTTAAGAGATGAGCAATTGGAAATCAATGGCACAAACTCAGAAATTATGAAGAGCTGAATTTTAAATTCTGACTTTGCGAATCAGCTCAAAAGTTTATGTGTGACTTAAACTGTACATAAAACCATCTACTGCATTTATTGCAGCTGTTTTTCCTTTCAGCTCGCTTAGGCTGGTCTTTTCCACGGGAGTGCACATATTGCAACTGAGTCCCTGTTTTCCAACAGAATTTCTTTCAGCAGTTCAATCCATATTAATAATCAGCTTTGGGTTTACGTTTAATCAAGTGTGTAGTGGGACTTTGACCGAGTCTCTTCCTCTCCGCTGCCTATGTTTACTTCATCAGAGATAATTATGTTTTATCATGTAGCTGAAGAGGCAGAAGCTAGAAAGACAGGAAAAGAGCAATTTATGCAATCTGTTTTAGCAGCCCATGGCTTTTAACAACAGGGTAAGCAATGGGTAATACAGGGAAATTAAAAGCATAGGAAAAAGGCAATTTTCTAGTAAAACAGTCATTAATACAGAAGAATTTTCTAAAAAAATAACCATTTTTATTTACCACCATTTAAAATACATAATTGGCTTCTAGATTAAGATATTAGAGTATAAAAATGTATATAATAACTCTCTTCCCTCCTGAGTGTTCATTTCAAGAAAAAGTAATTTTAAATGTATATGTAATATCAGAGAACAAAACAAGATAATTTTTAAAAATCAAGGGGGAGGGTAGACATGGGGGAGGGAGGTGGGACTGGCTGGGGTGGGGTGGAGGGATGGGGAGAAAATGCAGACAATTGTAACTGAATAAAAATAAATAAATAAATAATTTTAAAAATTATAAAATATAAATTTATAAAACATAAAGTAAATAAATAAAGCAGGTGCCACTTAAAGAAAGTGTAGGAGATGAAGCGAACTACTTTGCATAAACTTTGAGGTTTGCATAAACAGGAATCGGTGAGAAACAGCATACATAGGAATTATTAACCGGTGAAATAGCCAGTAGTTTTCCTTCTAGAAAAAGTTCATATATGATTTAATGAAATACAAAGGAAATGGAGGGTAGAATCCCAGAGTATTTTCCTCAGGTTTTGAGGGACTCCTAAAAACACCTCCCTTCCTAGAATTCATCTAAACTAAAGCTTATTAGGCAATAGGCTCTCCCCGCCCACAGAGTGCTCGACCAGCCTTACAGGGATCACTGAGCATTTGAGGAAAACCTAGCATATGAGAAAGTAAGAACAAGATAAGACAAAAAAGCTTTTCAGAAAGAGAAGGGGTAATTCAGGTAAAGCAAACCACTCTAATAAGTTTCCTGAGAGATATTTGAAGCTATGCCATTTCCATAAACCAAGATTAGGGTGCTATGTTGAAAAGGGAGACTGGAGGGTCCTCAGTTTCATTGGTGATGAGATAACTCAATGTACCATATATAGAGAGAGAAGGAGTCAGTAAGGAAATCCACATTTAAATAATATTTATAATAGTTCCCATAATTTTATAAATGGGAACCAAAACATTCATTCTATGACACATTGCATGATTTTACTGGGAAATAAATGGACTCATTGGAGCGTCTTCAAATTAGTAGTTCAGGGCTCACGAGGCAATCAGCAGTTGTGTTACATCCAACTTTTCACATCCTTGGGATTTATTTTACTATTACATATCCACCAGCTCAGCCAATGAAAAAGAAAAGGGGCAACCTGACAGTGTTGAGAGCTGGCAAAGATGTGGATCAATACTTGTTATTACTGGCGGGAGTGCCCACTGAAAAAGCCACTTCGAAAGAGTAGTTTCACCTGATATACAGAAATTCCAAATATACCACCTCTGACTTAACAAACCTACCCCAACATATGACCCTCTTAGAAAATATTCTACACATGAACACAGTGAGAAATATGTACGAGAGTTTATGGAAGATCCGTTTGTAATAACCCCAAGCCAGAAACAATCCATATATCTACCAAGAATTGAAAAGAATCACCTATCATGCCAAGTTCATACAATGAAATACAATACAGCAATGAAAATTGAATGTATATACAGGTACTTATAAAAAAGAGTTGAATCAAATATAAAATAGATTGAAAAATTTAAGACATAAAATAATGCGTTAGGGTTCTTTTTCTGAGGTTCTATACCAAATAAAATCTAATTATACTTTTAGGGATGCAAAGTTTTCATTTTAGGTGGCAAAACTATGAAGAAAAACAAGACTATAACTACCTCAGAATCTGGAAGCTGTTACCTGGGGGTGGTAGCTGGAGGGGACAGGGCCAAAGGGAGAAACTGATTGGAAAGGCCAGAGACATTCTATTTCCTGTCCTGGGTCATGCACACACATGCTTCCTTATAGCTATTTATTAAACTATTTCTATTTGTTTTTGCATCTTTCCTTATGTGCCCACCAAAGAGGAAGTAAGAAAAGGAATATTAAATAAAAGAGATTAATACATGGTGCTCGCACAATACCAGTTTCATCAAGATTCTGATGATTCTGCAAAAATGCAGAGTCTGGGCCTTTCGGAAAGGCATCCAGGTTATACCAGTGTGTACGCAGAGCTGAGAACCCTTCCTTGGGGCCAGCAGTTCCTGGATACGACATAAGAACTCTGTGAGCCTCAGAGATATTCCAGGAAGACCATGGTTTAGGACACCCTGTCTGCAGACTTAGCTGAAGTATTTATTTACATAAGTGATACATAAATATGTCAAAAGATCTGAACACTAAATTACACAGCTTATGTCACTATCTTTAGCCAATATTGACGAAGTAACATTTACAGGCGGTAAAATATTTAAACTCTAAAAATGGTTGATCTACACAGTAAGTATTCTAACTTCTGTCCTCATCAGACATCCCTTTCAAGAGTCAACGATCATTAGCTGTTTCCTCCGCACTCTTTCGGAGAGATGATAGTCCATGCCCACATGAACACGTACCGTGTTCACACACAGAGGGAAATATATAGACCGCTGTGCAGCTTGCTCTTTTGACGTCACAGTAACCAACATAGGTGCTGCTGCCTCATGGCTTTCAAAGACCACAGTGTATTGCTCTTACGTTTTTATGTTCCAGTTTTCCAAATAGGTATGTAGATGGTGGGCATGTGAATGTATCGTGTCATAAAAAAGGAAAACATATAGAACAGGAGAGAATGCTGGGAAATATTTTAAACGTATTGCTGAAAAAGTAACAGGGGAAATGCAGTATAAAACAGAAGGTAGATTTGGACATGGAAACAAAAGGACCGGCGCCATGTGGCTGGTTTATCAGAAGACGAGAGCAGAAGCAGTGAGAAGGCAATGTTGGCCCAATGTCGGGAGTGGGGCAGAAGCAGGGACAAATACAGCCTCTGGCTCTCCAGGCCTCGCACGAAGCCACGCAAGTAGAATTGCCTGGTGCTGGAAGAATTTCAAAACTGCGGAGCACTGAAGATAACTACAGCCAAAACAAAACCCAAGCCAGCCAAATTAATATCTATACTGGCTCAGCTCATCGTAGTGATGATGGGACGGAAGAAGAACGTCTATCGCCCAGCACAAATATTATACCGCAGGTTCTATTATTCTCCTACATACGATGTTCGGCATAGAACAAAAACTTCTTACACGACAAAGTGAGAAAGAGAGTAAAACACACATCTTTAGGGGTGGTTCTGCTGATTACTCTAAAGAGATCAAGGAACTCACAGAACCAGAGCCAGAAATAGCCCTACTATTGGAACATTTAAGCTGGGATTGTAAATAATTATGATTAATATTTAAAGGAAATATTCCAAAAGGTAGACCGTGTCCATGAACAGATAGGAAATTGAAGAGGAGTGAATGAAACTATTTTTAAAATGTCAGCTATATTTGCTAGCAATTTAAAGAAAACACCCATATCAGACATAGTGAATTTCCTTGATCAGCTTTTCATGAGACTGAACTCCCTTAGGTGAAGAATTAGTAAACATCACAATGATAATTAGATACAATCCAAAGAGAAACACAGAGAGAAAATAGGGAAAGAGAACAAGCGAATAAACCAAAAGCAGAATAGATCGCCCAAAAGCTGTGGGACAATATTAAAGTATGACTATTTGTGCATTTGAAGTCCCAGAGGTATAAAAGAGAAAACAGGAGAATAAATATTTTAAAACTTATCAACAAGAATGTTCTAAAGTTAATGTATGAAAAGAAACCACAGATGCAAAAAACTTGGAAATTCTATGTAGGAAAAGTACAAAGAAGGCAGAGCTGAGCACATATGCAAACAAACAGCCTACTTTCCAGGATATGCACAAATTAATTTTAAATTGGTCATAGAGTTAAAGGTGACAATTCAAACTATAAAGGCTCTAGAAGAAAATGTAGGGAAAATCCTTATAACCCAAGTTAAGCAAAGATTTCATATATGTGATACAAAGAAAAGCATAAAACCAAAAAGAAAATGATAAATTCAATAAGATTACCATTTTAAAGTTCTATTGCTTCAAACACACTCAAGTTAATATGAAGGTAAGATTCAGACTGGGAGAAACGATTTACAAATGATATTTATTATTTAAAAAACTCTATCCATAATACAGAGAACATTTAAAATTGAATAAAACAAAGGCAAGCAGCCCAATGTAAACAATGGGCAAAATAAATAGACATTTCACCAAAATAAGTTAAATTGATAATAAGTAAGTACATGAAAAGATGCATAACATCATTAACCACTACAACTGCAAACCGACTGACAATAAGATTCCACTTCACACAGACTAGATTAACCAAAATTAAACAGTCTGTCAGTGCCAAGTGCCGACAAGGGTGGAGCAACGGAAACTTCCATAGGTTGCAGATAGGAATTCAAAATGGTACACTGAGTTTCAGAACAAACTTGGCAGTTTCTTGTATAATAACATACACTCAACCATATGCTATCACACCTGCTATCACAGCTAATTCATTCCCAGAAATTTATCCCAAGAATAAAGCACACGTCCCCCAAAAGACCTGGTTTGTAGTCATTTTCTTTATATTAGGGAAAACGAGAAACAACCCAAATGTCTTTCAACTAGTGAATGAATAAAAATTGTGTGATATTCACACAGTGGAAGAGTATTCAGAAATAAAAAAATTAGATCTGTGGGACAATATGAATAGACCTCACGAGCATCAAACTAAGTTAAAGCCAAACGGCCAACACTAACAGTCTGAAGTGAATCTCCTTGAAGGCAATGTTTAGTAGAGTAGCTGCCACCAAGCACTTCAATAAAATTTTTTTGAAAAAAAAATTAATGATCCTATAGCTCTAGTGTCAGATGCGTTGTAAACGATGATGTGAAAAGCTACCAGGTCAGTCTTCCTGAGACTCTCCCCTGCTCCTGCAGTGAGTTATCCCATGGGGAAAAATCACAGTCTTTGTTCCCCTCTCTCTGTTAAGACACAGAAGATAGGCAGATAGGGGAGGAGATCGAAAGCAGGAACATTCCAGATCAAACTGACAACAGCTCAGAGCGATCCAGGAATGGAGTGTTAGTTTTTATTATTAAACAACAACTACAACAAAATTGAGCTTTAACCTAGCTTAGAGAGGTGATTGGGTCCAGGCCCAGACCCAGGCCCAGGTCCGTTCATAACCCAGGCAGGTTGTCAGTGAACCTCAGTGTGTTGTAACATGTGGACTTACATCTTCCCTAATGTTTAGTGAAAATGCTGCCACATGCCATCACTCCATTAATATCAGTTGAAGTTTAGACTCACAATCTACTCTTCTTTGTAAAAATGAATCTAAATGCATTTAGAATTCATTGGGCTTACCTCACCTGGGTTCTGAATTGTTTCTCTCATTTCACACCACTGTCTGCGCATAATTTAATTCTGTTTCTCCATTCCTCCAACTTAAAACGTGTACTAATTTCAGGGAGCTAAATATAAGTTTTCAAATCTGTGGTCAACGGAAAGCCTCACTGTATAGATGGAATGTAAAATTTCCTAACACTGTCTCACTTAGCACATGTCCACAAGCAAATTCAAGCACCTAAGTGCTTGACATACTGAGTAGGTTAGAATACATAGGTTTTTTCAAATTCAAGGGTGGGTTAAAATGATGGCTTAGACTTTGTTCAAAGTTGGAGGTCCTTAAATAAACAAGGTAAAGATATGAACTAGATAGTAATGCTGGCAAATGGACAAGGTCTCCATTGCCTGCTTCCTGTCTGGAAGAAGCGCACCTGGAGTTGGGCAGTCTTGGCAGCTTATACGCTGAATGAGACATCGATGCATTTATTTTTTTTGTTTTTTGTTTTTAATTTTAATTTTGTATTGTTATTCAATTACAGTTGTGTGCCTTTTCTCCCCATCCCTCCACCCCAACCCATCCAAACCCCCCTCCCTCCCCCACCTCCACCCTCCCCCTTGATTTTGTCCATGTGTCCTTTATAGTAATTCCTGTAATCCCCTCCTCACTGTCCCCTCCCCACTCCCCCCTGTCCATTGTTAGATTGTTCTTAACTTCAATGTCTCTGGTTATATTTTGTTTCCTTTTTTCTTCTACTTATTATGTTCCAGTTAAAGGTGAGATCGTATGGTATTTGTCCCTCACCACCTGGCTTATTTCACTTAGCATAATGCTCTCCAGTTCCATCCTTGCTGTTGCAAAGGGTATAAACTCCTTCTTTCTCTCTGCTGCGTAGAATTCCATTGTGTAAATATACCATAGTTTTTGGATCCACTCGTTTGCTGATGGGCACTTCGGTTGCTTCCAGTACTTGGCTATTGTAAATTGTGCTGCTATGAACATTGGGGTGCACAGGTTCTTTTGGATTGGTGTTTCAGGGTTCTTGGGGTATAATCCCAGCAGCGGAATTGCTGGGTCAAAGGGCAGTTCCATGTTTAGTTTTCTGAGGAAATTCCATACTGTTTTCCACAGTGGCTTCACCAGTCTGCATTCCCACCAACGGTGCACTAGGGTTCCCTTTTCTCCGCATCCTCTCCAACATTTGTTTGTGGATTTGTTTATGTTGGCCACTCTGACTGGTGTGAGATGGTACCTCATTGTGGTTTTAATTTGCATCTCTCTGATGGCTAGTGATGCTGAGCATCTTTTCATATGTCTCTGGGCCCTCTGTATGTCTTCCTTGGAGAAGTGTCTGTTCAAGTCCTTTGCCCAGTTTTTAATTGGGTTGTTTGTCTTCCTGGAGTGCAGTCGTGTTAGTTCTTTATATATTTTGGAGATCAGGCCCTTGTCTGAGGTATCATTGGCACATATGTTTTCCCATACTATTGGTTCTCTTTGTAATTTGGTGCTGTTTTCTTTAGCCTTGCAGAAGCTTTTTTTACATAGATGCATTTAAAGAACCATAGAACTAACTGTGAGCTCACTGCTATTACACTCCAGCCACATCAGCACTAAGGAAGAACTTCCACAGCCATTTAAGAAAACAGTTCTGCTACTCAGTGAGTTATTGCTACATGAGGACCACATATGTAGCTTCTGGGTCTGCGAGTTCTTGCAATGACAACTTTGGGGCCATCTCCCTTGACAACACTTAATTTTGGGACTTAGGGCATTCATTCCACTTAGGTCCAGTTAGGGGCTTTCACAATGACTTAACACTCTTCCATTTTTTCCTTCACCCTTGCCTTTATTTAACAGATGAGAAATTCAGGTTCAAAGTAAGTATATTTCCAAGGCTATAGAGCTAGTTAGAGTAGAAGCCCTTTCCCCTCCAGGTCAGCCAGGGCTTCAGTAACCATTTGACCCACTCTGGGGCAATCTCTCTTCCAAAAGGTGCAAAGATTACTTGCCCTGGAAAGTGAGACTAGTCATAGCCCATGGAAATGACAGCCAAGTAAATTAAGGAATTTTCCTGTGCATGGCCTTGGAGACGTTCTGTAATTCCTCCTACCTTGGGTTTCTCATCTGTAAAATAAGAGACAGCTACAATGTCTACCCCATAAAGTTGCTGTTCAATTAATGGAGTTAACAATTGTAAAGCAACTTAAAAGAAGCTTAACAGAAGTGTCTTATAAGTTTCTGTGACTGTGATTATGATGATAATGGTGATGATGGTGGTGATTTTTCCTTTAAGAGATGAAAGGAAGAGATTCACTTGTCTCTAGCACCCAGTCAGGGGAAGCAAATATGTACCTCAGATATTCTGAGAATACTGTCTTTGGAGATCATGTTTTGAGTTCACAGGAATCTCAGATTTTAGCTGTGACTTAAAAATCCTTCCTTGCTCTGGCTGGCGTGACTCAGCTGGTTGGAGCATTGTCCCCTAGAGCGAAAGTTTGCAGGTTTAATCTCCAGTCAAGGCACATACCTAGGTTGCGGGTTCTAGCCCCAGTTGGGCCCATAAGAGAAGGCAACCAATAAATGTTTCTCACATCAATGTTTATCTCTGTCTCTCTCAAAGCAATGTAACACTATCTCTGGGTGAGGATTAAAAAGAAGAAAAGAAAATGAAAGAAAAAGAAAAGAAAAAAAGAAAGTCATTCACTGCAAAAGACACCATTCTGTCAATAGTTGCTACAAATGACTTGAGTTTTATGAATCAATAAGCCATACCAACCATTCCCATAAACGTCCCTAGACAATTTTCTATACTACCTAATACTATGATTCCCTTTTGTGATTTCCTTTTTCCTTCAAGTCAATTTCAAATACTCATTTAACTTGATTTCACTTTTATGAAAATATATGCTGGAGAGATAAGAATATGCTATTATACGCCTAAAGCTTAAAAACCCTTGGGGGATTTTCAGGTCTTATTCTAGAGACCCTCCCCTTCCACTCCCTGAAATGGATTTGAAAAGGTAGCTTTTGAAGACAAACTTTGCATATTTAGAATTTTGGCCTAAAGCCAAGCTACTTTTACTACTTAGAGAATGCTTTGAAGCCTGAAATGCATTTATTCAGGCTTAGGCACAAAGGGACAAGATCCATGTTGCTGTAAAGTCATATTGCTAATAGCGAACAGGCTCTTGTGCTTCTTCATTTAATTTTGGGTGTTCAAATTTCATAAAGCTCAATTTCCTTTTAAACAAAAACAGCTAAAGAGTAAAATTCTGTTAGAATGGTGTCTCATCTGTGTTTTTAACTACATCTCTACAATAATGACTGTCAAAGAGACATTTACTTCCCTGACCTCTCTTCCAGGGTCAGATTTTTATTTTCATTTTCTTGTAGGGTACTTATTTCTAAACTCACTGTAATAATAATAGACATAAAATAAGAAATAACAATAACTACCATTTATTCAACAACTACCATGTAGCTGGCCCTCACAGTTAATTTGTGTGCATTATCTGATTCACGTTCCTAGGAATTTAATAATCTTTGAGGTGGATATGTACTGCTATGTTACTTTTAAAAAACTAAGGGAGAAAGATTAAGTAACTTTGGAGATCTATATTTAACATGGACAAATATGTTCTCCCCACCTCTCAATCCATTTTCAACATCTTATATCCTTAGTCTCTATTCATGTTACCATCGTCCCAATTTCTAGCCCCCATGTTTAACTGTAACTTCTAATTTAGAAATTCCTATCAAGCCTGACCTTCCCCTTGCATCAGCATCTCAGCCTCACTATCCCATCTCAGGGAAATTCTTTATTATGTCTAAATTTGGTATGTTATTCATACCCCAAGTATTTCTTCAATTAACCTTCCACTCAGAAGAGGACAGGGGGTCATATTCAAATTTCATAGCTGACTGACAAGCAGGCTGCACACTGTCCCTGCTGACACCCACTGGGGATGGGAGCCAACCCTTTCATGTCAGAGCTCCACGGGGCTGCTCATATTTTCAATCACACCATGGTCTCTCTTGGCTCCCTGCCCCTGCACAACATACTTCTTCTGGCTGGAATACCCTCCTCCACCCTGCTCCCCCATCCAAAACACCCATTAATAACTATTCTTAATAATAGGCTCAGAGATACCCCTCCATGTAACAACCTAATTTGCGAAACTGGACTAGCTTTCACCCAGGTTTCCTTTAGGACCTCGACATACTCTTCTGTGTCACTGGCTGCACAGGGTCATCATTTCTCTGTCTGCTTCTCCGCTGGCCCACCTATACCACCTTCAGTCCTTAGAAGCAAGTGAATTGAGTAGATAGATGAATAAAAACAAATGGATCACCAAATCTAATTTCATGTCACATTATCAATAATTTAAAAGTGTTCATATACCTTAGGAGTCTAGTAACCTGTATGTGATCCTGACTTTCCAACTTTGAAGTCTTGGAGAATGCAATTTACCAGTGTGTGGACTGGGGATATTAATACCTCACCTGCCCGGGAGCTGGGGTTTGCAACAGATTCTTATTCAACATGCCTTTTAGCTTTAAGAGCTATGATTCTATAAAACTGTAATTTGAAATGTCTAACATGTCATTATCCAGAAGAAAATAGTTATATGGAATAATTTTTATCTAAAATACATCTATCTGCATCCTACCTCATCGTTTACTTTCTTCTTCATCTCTATTATATTCCATCTCTTTCATTTTGCTCTGGGCATTCATTGTAAAATGTTCGGATAGTCACAGAAAGGCTGAGGAGAAACACATTTGCCCCTGGATAGCCATAAGAATCTATTAGTGATTTATCATCCAGGTAGACAAGTATACACAGGCATTGAGTGAAATGTTGAACCAGTTCCAGTATTAATCATCTGAGAAAGCTAAGAAATTATTACATATGTAACCATACACGGATTCCAATTACCTAATAAATTCAGCAATCTATGAATACCCAACACTATTCCAGCTCATCAGATCCAAACGATTATTTATAAAACACACAAACTCTGCTGATGAAGAGAAAATACTACAAAATATCTGGTTTGAAAAATGTCATAGCTTACTTAAAAATATTTGATTTTTGACTTGGTCTTCCAATTCTATGTAGCATCAATAACCCTTGCAGTCTTTGAGTACTATTATAAAGTAGAGGCTAAGAGTATATTATTTAGGATATGTACGATATCAGTTCATCTGCATAACTGAGAGACTCAAAATACTAGTGAATTTAATAAGGTAGAAGTCTATCGCTTTTACTTAAAAAATCTGCACAGAAAATCCAAGCTTGCTGGGGCCACTACAGTCATTAGAGACTAAATCCTTCTAATTGTTCTGCCAAACTCGTTTTCGGCTTCCAATTTATAGTCCAAGAGGGCTGCTCTGGCTTTAGCTATAATTTGCCCTGCAGACAGTGTTGAAAACACTCCTTAACTTTAAGCACGCAACCTAGGAATAGCATAAATCACTTCTCCTCACATCCCACGAGTCAGAAATTGGCAGAGCACATGACCATAACTTTCTCTGAGGAAACATAAAAATGCAGCAATTAGGCAGGGGGACCCTGGACCCAATTCGTATTCTGATATTCTGTTACTAAAGGAAGAACGGGAGAAGGAAGGAAGCTGAGAGTCTCGGCCACAAGTATATTCCAACAAAACACGTGTTCCACAATCCAAACAGAGACTAATTAATGTGTTGTTGTTTACTTTTCAGAAAAATTCACATACTTACTAGAATTTTCTTACTGTTTTTAATTTTTAACTTTATTTATTTACTTTAAGGGGGGAAACTTTGTTTTAATGAAATGTCTTTAAAAGATTACCAAGCAAAAGGTTTCAATGATAACCAAAACACTTAAAAATGTTACAAGGGTAGGCATGGAAAATTCTGGAAAGTGCTAATAGTGCCTGTTTCACTACTGACCAGCTTCTCTCCTGCAGTAGAAACCTGGAAAATATTCACCGGGCATCATGGACCGCGTAGAGAGACTGCCGTTCCGCATGCAGGGCTATTGGTGTGAAAATGCTGTGTCGAATTGGAAGGGCCAAGTTTAATGACCCACAGAATCAAATGCAATTGATGATAGAGCTCAAATATGATATGGAGAACAGAAATGTATCACTAAGGTTCAAAAAGATAGGAAAGGCAAAAAAATAGTGGTGGAGACAATGGGTTAGGTATAAACCTATGGGCTTTTTATCTACCACATTGCTGTATATTCTAAGTAATCCCTTTCTTAAGTGAGTGTTCTTTTGATTCTCCTCTTTTACATTTACTGTTATGTTGCCTAAGATCCACAACATAATAATGAATAGATAACTCCTATATCATAAGTTTTTCATGCTCTACTAATTTTATACATGTATATTTTCCTGACACTACCACCATTCCATATATGGACCCATTTTTGCTCCCCTGCACTCCTGAAAATTTTGGCTAGAGTTTGTCTTTCGAACTCCTCTTCTCTTCCATTCTCATTTAAAATCATTTCAACCCAGCTTTTACATCAGATACCTTAGTAAAACTGAGTTCTTTCAAAATTGCCAATAGTTTCAATGTGCTAAATGTAATATCAATTCTTAGTGCTCATATTATTCAACTAGTTATTAGTATTTGATACATATCATTGATTATCCTCTCTTTCTTTACCCACCTCCTTGATTCGTCTTTATTATTCCTCATTTTTCTTTACTGGTTCCTTCTCTTTATATTGGACTCTCAATATATGTTTGCCATACATGTCATCTCAGGCCCCTTTCCCTTCCTACTGATATTTATTCTCCTGGTCATATTGTCCAGTCCAGCACCTTCAAATACCATCCTGCTAGCCACACCCAAATTTACACATTTCCTTCAGGCTCCTTTCCTTAGCTCCAGACTCATATTTACAATGGACTATTTAACACCTCAACTTGGGCATATAATATATATCGCACCCAAGACATACCCGAAACTGAACTCCTGATCTTCCCCGCACGACCTACTCTAATTGCAGAATTTCGCATCTCACATGATAACAACTCCTCATATCTAGTTTCCCAAGCCAACTACCTTTGAGTCATCCTTTCTTTCATACCTAAAGAGATCATGTTCTCCAGATGTTGACTCTATCTTCAACATATATCCAGACACAACCACTTTGCTGTCGTGTCCAGAGTGACCACCGTGTCAGATTCATGAGGTTCGCTGCTCGTCCAGGTCATTCAGTAGTTTTCTAATAAGTCTCCCAAATAATTTTTACCCCTGGCATGGCCTTTTCACAGTGAAAAGGCCAGTGTGGGAGGATCCCATCAAAGCATAAGTCAAATTTTGTTTTTTCCCTGTTCAAAGTCCGGCAATGGCTTGCTGAACGTACAAGTAACCCTCACTTTGGAACTGCTTCTTGCTCATTCTCCTCCAGACTGGCCTCCGTGATTAAATTACAAAGATCATATAAAGGCTATTGCTTTAGCTTTTTAATCTGCCTAGAACAGAGTTCCACAAGATCATTTTTTAATTAATTCCCTCATTACAGTCAAGTCTTTCCTCAATTATTACTTTCATGAGGAATCTTACACCATAACCCATCTTCATATTGTATTCTCTCCCCTCTCTTTGAGAATTTTGATCCTGTTATCATTTCTTATTTTATAATTGATCACTAATTTAACTTCCTGTTTACAGAGAGAATATTTTTCTGCATGAAAACAATGTTTTGAAATACAATGAGTTTTTATTACACCTCAGTATGTGGTCAATTTTCCTAAGGGTTCTTTCAAGCTTGAAATGTATTCTGCTGTTGTTGAGAGTACTGTACACTTACCCCAACATCAAATTAGTTAATTGCATTGTTCAAAATTTTTTTGTATACTTAGTGATTTTTTTCTGCTGACTTTACCAATTACCAAAATAAGTATATTAAAAATCTCCTATTCAAATGAGGCATTTGTCCATATTCCCATGAAGTTCTGTGAATTCTTTAAATATTTTTTGAGGATGGTGTGAGGTGCATATAATGTTATAGTTTTTGCACTTTTTAATTTACTGAATTTCTTATTCGTATGCAGAGACCCTCTTCGCCACTAGTAACATTTTCTGTCTTCAGTTTTATATCTTTATGGATAAAAAGCTTAAACCTCTTTGCCCACTGGTTTATCTTGCATCGATAGCCAAATGGAGGCACCAGAAATAGAACCAAGGGCTGGGTGCCTCTGCCCTACCAGACGCCACGGCTACTATGGGGCATCCAGTTCTTATGGCTTTGAGCCTCACTTTGCCCCTCCCTCTGCAGGTGAGGCACAGGTGATGCCTCCCCACACTTTGCTGTTCTCCACATACTTCGTACGTCATTGTTAGTTTTCCTTTGTAAACGTGTCCATTCGCAACCTGCTCCTCAACTCCTTGGCTCCAGTATACCGACTGTTTTACGTATCCCAAGACACAATCAGAAAAAGTTTGATGACATATTTACCCACGTCATATCAAGGGCCACACCCTGTCCAGCTGGAGTAGATTAATGGCCACCTCACCTTCTGTACACAACCACTTCCAAAACTTAAAGGATGCTACCTAAATCACACTGTTTATACGTATTGATTTTAGAATCAGCTTGGATGCATTTAGCTACAAGTGACAGCAAATTCAGACAGCTTCATAGTGTGTTCCCTGCACTTTATTTTTTTATTCTGTGCTTTAAAAAAAATCTGCTTGGTATCCATTAAATTGATTTCATATTCCACTTGCAACCTTGAGCTTGATATATATTGACTAAAATTCCAAGGGTATTTACACAAGCCACCCCAGGTGCAAAGGAGCCTGGGAAAATGAATAGCTAATCATTCCAACCTCTGGAGTGGGAGATGGCAGCAGGGCAAGAGAGCTTTTGAGGCAGCTATCAGGTAGGTAAACAATGGTGTCAAAGAAAATATTTACCAAAAAAGAAAAGCAAGCACCACCCGACATGGTAAAATGTCAAAGCTATTTTTGTTAAAAGTATGGACCAAGTGAGAAATCCCTGTTAACACTGCCTTTTTGTTTTCAATGTACTTTGGGGGCTTTATCTTAATTATTCCCGCCACACACATACACAAACCCAATAATTATATGATATAATGAAGGTGCTAACTATCATTTATGTCACAATCATATTACAATATATGTGTATCAAATCAACATGTTGTATCCCTTAAATTTATACAATATTAAAATACCTTTCAATAAAAATTTAAAAAAATTAACATTGAGGGGTTTGATTTGAAGGAACAGGACAATAAAATAATTTGTATAAAAGATTGGAAAAGACATAATATATTGTGCTTTCAAATAAAAATAAAGATAAAATAAAGCTGCTATAATTAAACAAAGTTTTGGTAACCCAGCTAGTTACAAAATAAATAGGCAGATATCAAATGTCACTTGTTCTTCACCAAACAAGCATACTCAATGTAGAAAGGGAAAACAGAATAGTCAATTCTATTAATAAGACGCTATCAAAATTAAACTGGCATGTTTAATAACTTTTCAATACTATTAATTAGAGGACTCTACCCTAAAACATAAAGTAACTAAAAACAAATATATATTATTGAAATAATTTCCATAACTGTGCTGTCCAAAAGTATTTTTTAAAATGTGAGCACAACTACCAGTTTTATTAAAGTAAATACAAATAATGAATAAATTGTACCATATTTTAAATCTGTATATTCAGAGAATGTTAAAAATTAGGTGAGATAGAAAAAACAATTGTATAGAGACTATGGTATTCTAATCAGGCTGAATGAATGAAAAAATAAATACATGAAAAACAAATCAAAGAAATAGGATGAAGAAATTGTCCCACACATAGATTGTCAAATGACTTTTGAAACAACTGCCAATGCAATTCAATACATAAGGGAAGTCATTTCAATAAACAGTGACGGAAAATATCCATTTGAAGAACAATAGGGCTTTTTCCTACCACATACCGTATATATAATTAATATGGATCGATCACAGACTTAAAAGTTAAAGCTAAAACAATAAGCCATCTGAAAATGCATATAAAATAATATATTTGACTTTGTTATACATACATTTCTTAGAGAGGACACAGAGCAGTAACCACAAAATAATTATATAATAAAGTACATTGCATGACAATTAAAAACATCTGCTCAACCAAAATGCCCTTACAAAATGGAAAAACGAGACACCCATGTGGTAAAAGTCTTCATCCACAGAGCCATCTGAGAAGGGACTTGTACCTGACATATATAAAGAACTCCCAGACTGTATAGTCAGAAGACAATGTCATTGAAGAAAGTCACAGCACCCAGTTCATGACATGAGATAGATGAATGACAAGCACAGGAAAGGTTGCTCCGCCACCCCATTGGCGGCAGCCTTATCTGCATCCTGGAAATAATTCGAATGCTATCAAGTGGAAAATGGTTATGCAACTTTGCTATATTTATACTACAGAATAATATTTAGCAGTAATAAAGAAACAAGGGATTCTTCCATGCATCAATCTCAAAAGCATTTTGTTGAGTGACAGCAGCCAATACAATAGAGTTCACGGGTCCCTCTATGTAAAGCACTTGTACACAAAACCCAGAAGAGCTGTGGTTGTCTCTGTGGGTAAGCAGGAAATTACATAGTTTGGATACAAGAAATTTTTCTGGGGTAAGAGTTGTTCTAAACACTAAATGAAATGGTAGTTACACAGATGTTTGCTTTTTGTCAAAATTTCTCAAACAATATATGGAAGAGCTGTGCAATTTTCTGTAAATATATTTATTTTTTTATAAAAAGGTTTTAATACAAGGTTAAATCATCAGGTACATGGTTTACAAATATTTTCTCCCATTGTGTAGATTGTGTTTTCAGTCTGTTTACCTTCTTTGTTAATTAAGTATGTGCCTAAGTACATATTTTACCTTTTTGTTGTTATTGTAAATAGAACTGTTTTCCTAATTTTCTCTTCAGATAGCTTCTTATTTCTTAGTGTGCATTTATGGACTTGATTTTTGCATGTTGGTTTTGTGTCTTGCAACTTTACTGAAATAATTTATTAGTTCTAACAGGTTGCTGGTGAAGTTTTTAGCATTTTGATATCTAAGATCGTGCCATTAGCAGACAGGAACAATTTTACTTCTTCCTTTCAAAGGTGGATGCCGTTCACTTGTTTTTCTTGCCTAGCACTGGCTTGGACTTCCAGGGCAACGTCAAGTAGAAGTGACAAGGGTCAGCATCCTTTTCTTGTTTCTGATCTCAGATCAAAAGCTGTCAGCTCCTCGCCATCGAGGTAGCGGGGGGCTTGTCACATAAGCCAGTATCCTGTTTAGATGCTTTTATTTCCAGTTTGCTGAGAGTTTTTGTCATGAAAGTAAGTTACTCCATGCCACATATATTAAGGAATACATGAGACACCATTCCTTTGTATACATTAGCTATAATGTGGTGTTCCAATTATTTCTTAACCACAGGCCAAATCAACCAACCTGTGCCGTTTGTATTCATTTTAATGTTCTTCAAACTTTCCTTCAATATGAAGAATCACCAGGCCCCTTAGGGAAGAGTCACATGTCTTAACCTCAGTTAGAATATTCTGTATTAGAGTAATCTTTCCTTTAAGTGCCATATTATTTATATGATTTATGTTTGCCTGTGGTAGTATTAAAATATGCTGTATATAATACTCAGTCAATTTATTGTTAATTAAAATAAATTAAGAAAAATGGGAAGGGTTATGATAAACTCACGATAATTTACTTCAAAAGAAAATTATCCCACAGTTTGAGAGAAAAAAGAACTAATACATATTACAGGTAGTATAATATAACGTTCAAGGAAGACATTATATCATTTATACTATCTTTTGAGGTTTCATTAATATCAAGATGTACACATTCCTGAGTGGTCGCTAAGAACCATAATATTATTGCTATTTTATCATTCAGCCCTCTATTTCCGTAAACAAATTCTCCTAAACAATGAGTTCCCCCATGCCATGGAGGCCCCTGAAAATACAATAATCTTGTACACACTAGATATGCATTAGCATAAATATCCTGAGGACAAGAGAACACTTTCTGTCCAGAAATAAAGATCAAAACAAGGGTCGCTTTGGAATTTTCAAATAATGAAGTGAAAAATTGGGGAGAAAACAGGAAAAAAAACCGTATGCCACAAAATATCAGCGAGAGTAAAAAGTGGTAAATTGATGCCATGGGAAATCACAAAGCTTTTGCAATTTACTTCAAAGAAAATGTTTTGCTGTGTGTGCTGGGAGGACATACTCATATTCAGAGCTATGCAAACAGTCTGTGATTAACTTGGAGAATTCAGACTGAATCATAACAAACAATCCCACTTATTGCCCAAAATAGCATATTTCCCCCTAGGAATCATGGCGTATCGTATTAAACTATGTAATGAATGTTTTAAAGGATGCTACTTACCCTACGGTAGGAAGCACTTAGTGGTCTCTGCCTCCTGAGATTCATGCCTTCTGTGATCCTCCCCTTGCCTGTGGGACTCACTTTCAGCAAGTACCATACAGGGAAAGTGGTGGGCTGCCAGTGGAAGATCAGGTTATAAAAGGGTTGAAGCTTTCATTGTGGGCACCACCCTTCCTTCTTCCTCCCTCTTGAAATTCTCACACCGAGGAGAGAAGGCTGGCCACCTGGAGAAGAACTGGTGTGTGTAGTCAAAGCCACAGAGACCATGAGCCCCACCAACACCTACATGAGTGAACTTGTAAATGAATCTTTCCCCAGCTGAGCCTGCAGAGGACTTTATCCCTCGCCAACACCTTGATTACAGTCTGATGAGAGATCTTGGTCCAGAGGCACCTGCTAACCCACAGAAACCAGGAGAAAATGAATGTTTGTTTTTTCAAACTGCTACGTTTTGGGAGTACTTATACTGGAGTAGAAAGTTAATACAAATGTATGTCAGAATGGGAGACAAGAGAGAAGTTATATGCATATGAATGATTGGTTCAGATTTACAGAAAATAACACAGTAGTGATAACAATTTGAATACTTAAACATAGGGAAAGTCCTTGTTTGAGAAACTGAATTTATTACTTAATCTTGATTAAAATTTGTGCCAACTTCAAAATCAACATCATCCCAAAGTTTTTCATAATGCACTAACTCTGTGTGATTTAATCATACTACTAAAAGCTTGGATCACAAAACATGGCTCTGTTCCTTTCTTCTAGATACTTAAAATAATACAGATACAATGTGGACAGTTAGAATTTACAACCCAATGAGAATAGGTACTGGCTCCATAAGTTATGATAAGGAACAATAAGAACAGAATTGGGGACAGATATCAGAGCGAGATTGAAGTGCATGAGTGGAAATGCATCAGTGGCAGCAAAATGAAGCAATGAGCACCTCATCACTTACAGAATTCTAAATTGTCAGAGATGAGGGAGTCAGGCCTTCAGGGAGGTGTGTGAGGAGCGGTATATGAATGGAGAACACTCTTCTTACAAATCTGTAAACAGTACTTTCCATTGCTTGCTCTTACAATACTTTGTGTTTTTGTCCTTTCTGTTTCTGAACACCTGGCATGTAGACAAATCCCAGAGAGACTGTGACCATTACAAATAAAAATTGGCCCCATCACATTATGGAAGAAGCCTAGTCATCTGATTTACTGCTGGGATAAGCACAGGCCAGCTAGGAACTCCACATCAGAGTGGGACTTGAGCAACAAATATGACCACTGGGTTGTCACTGAGTGCATTTGTGTGTGCATTAGGATTTATCTGTCATAGCAACTAGCATTTACGTGTTCTGATTACTGTACCTACCAGGGGAAAGAGTCTTGTGGACCTCTTTCAGGGGGAACACGAATATCGCCACAAAGACACTGAGAAGTTGCTGCGTGTAGAGAAAGTGCACTTAGTGGTTAAGAACACACATTCTTGATCTGACTTTGAACCCTAGCTCCAACATGTGATAGCTGTGCGATTCAGGGGAATTGATTCCAATTATCTATGCCTCAGTTTCCTCATGCATAAAGTGGACTTAGTAGTTGCTAACTTTTACACTTGTGGTGAGGGATGAATGTGTGAAGACCTTTGAAGCACATGGCATGCAGAAAGCAATGTGACACTTTAAATTTTCTTCCTGTTATCCAAATTCTTCTTTTCTGTACTCTTATATTCATTCTTGATGAGCATGCTTATTGAACTCTGCCATCCTTCTATCTATCCCCACACACCCACAGGCATTCTTTTAGAAACCACACAAAAGACTGAGAAAAACAAAGCATACCTAGTAATTTTGATATAAGCAAAAATGATTTCAATCAGTGAAAGCTGACACTTGAATAGAAAATAAATGTCAAAGTGTGACTCCTAGCGAATTAGAGGGAAAAGAATCTACAGGGGGCCTTTGGTAATCAAGGATAAAGACTGTCTACTGAGAATAAGAAGAGCTAAATAATACTGTAGAAATTGAAATTGTAACATAATTACGTTTGCCTTAAAACATTATATTTAAATATGGTTTTTAAGGTGAACTATGTTAAAACCTTACTATCCATTTTGGAATAAGACATTTTTTTAAATGTTGAGATTATAAATCCAGGCAATTAGAGGAGAAAAACCATCCTATCAATTCTTAGGAATGGTATGATTTTGATATCTAAACAACATGATTAAGGCCACATCCTGTTTCTTGATAGTAATAAAATAATAATTATCATTATTGTAATAACAACGGCAGGCATTTATATAATGCTATCTGCTAGTCACCATTATTGGGGCTCAGTATTCTAATTCATTTGACCCCAATAACAGTTCTCTGCAGTAGGTGCTACATTACCTCTATTTTACAATACGAAAAAATTCCTTTGTAAAGGCAAAGTTAAACGCATCTTCTAAAGTCATATATTTAAGAAATGGTACAATACTGTTGATGCTATATGAATTGCTACATCCAGGTTTTTAATTTAACAAACAAATAAGCCCTATGGGAAAAAATATAGTAAATATATTTCCCTTGTAGGGTATTATGTTTACTTTGAACTAACTTTTATAAACCCTTCCCCAGAAGCTCACGTGTCCACATGGGAACGTGTTTTCGTCGACTGGAGAGAGAGGTACAACCTGTGACTATGAAGGAGACTCATTCCCTGAGAAGTTAACGGAATTAAGATCAGTTCTCACTTCACCAGGCTGCTGCTCAAGCCAGCTGAAAATCGAGGCCAAAGACCAGCGTGGAACTGAGCCCTGTAGCGTGAAATGAAATCAAAGGGATGCTCCCTAAGCCAATTTAATGATGAATGGCGGTGCACTTCACTTTAAGAAACATCTAATAAGACAAGTATGGATCAGAGCTCAGTCAAGTTTTGTTCAACATTATTTATAATTAGCTGGGACATGAAGCAGTGATTAGATTAATGACTCTAACAGGTGGTATTAATTTGAGAATTAAAATGGGCCTCTAGCTATCAACATTACTATGTATATAGAAACTAGAAGGAAAGATAATAGATAAATATGAAAGATGATACATTAATTGATTGATTGATAAGGATAGGCATTGCCTATAAGGAAGAAAATTGTTCTGTTTTGACACTGATAACATTTGGTTTTCTAAATACATCTGACATATTTAGTATAGCATACATAATTTAATAGTCACATGATAATTGAGTTTATATATTTCAGACATGGTAATGGTTGAGATAATTTAAAGACATGTTTGAGACTCAATTTGGATACAATTCTTGCCTCATTCTAGAAAACTTACGCTTTAATGCTCACTTACTTCTCTTTTGGTATATAATTCCTTCCCTTCAGGATCTTAGCTGTCCCTTACTGTTCTTTCATTTCTTACCTCAAATCCATTACAATTTGTTATAGCTTTGTACATTTTTATGTTCAGGCTTAGCAGAATAGTCATGGAATGAGGACCTAATGCTGTTATTCTCACAAGTAAGGTGATGAATGGAATACTGTGACAGGCATTTATTAAAGTTTTCTGTTTTCCTAAATTGAGTTGCCTAGACACGATTTCCAGATAGGTGATGTGATCTCAAAATCCTTAAGGCTTCGAATGCCCTGTTCTGCCTTCCACACCCATTCTATTCTTCCCACACGGTGCCACTTCCTAGATGAGTTTGGTAGAATCTATTTTCAAGACTGAAATATTGTGGAACACTACTTGGAAGATGAATAGGGAGAAATAAAAATAAAAACCTTTAGTGTAAGTGCACAATTTCTCTCCAAATACATTTTTTCCAATATATCATTTAAATCCATCCTCTCTAAATCCTCATACCCCCAATCAACTTATTATGCCCTTATTTTCTGTATCCATGTTGACTATAACCTATAATAAGTATGATAAACTGCAGAGTTAAAAAAAGTAGTTATAAACTACAACTATTTAGCTCTCAAGAGGTGTATTAGCCATTGCAACATTTTGAAGCAGCATATAAATTTTCTTTAAAACTTTCTTCAAGGAGATCCTGCTTCATATTGTTGAATAATATTAACACCTTAATTCTATTTTCCCTAAATTACCTTCCTCCACAATGTAGGTGTGATATAAGCTGTTTCAAAATGTTAATAGAGGCATATTATCTAGATCAATTTTTATTTACAGAATGATATATCTCTAGTAATAAAATAAAAATGAATAGTTCAAATAAAGGTAACACACAGCTGAAAAATAATAACCATTAAATAAAATTAACTAATAGTCTGAGACCCAATTATTTGTTCTTTTAAATTGCACAGAAGTGTTTGAATTCACAATTCTGAAAGATTTTAGCAAAATTTATTCTCTTTAAATTTGTTAAGGAAGGTTCAATTTGTGTTAATCATTTATGTAGGGATCCAGAATGATCAAGTTGCTGTTATTTCTGCTAAATAATCTTTTCTGTGATTAGTGTAATGATACACATTTTAATTCTTTTGTTTGTAAATTACCCCTTTATAACAACTACCTACTCGAGGATTTTACCCCTCTAATTATTCCTTCGCTCTTCTGCATCATCTTTTTTATTATGTAGGTGAACATCCAATCTTGCTGTAATAGCTTCATCTCTTACAGTTACATAACAGGTTCTGTTTCTGCCCAGCTGCTACTCTCTCTGCTGTAATTACATGCCATGCTACTTCTAGTATGGTTTATTTGTCCTTTGTCACTCTTTTTGGTTTGTCTTTTTTAAGCAATGGCGCCAGAGATTTTAAAATTTCATTAATATTTGCAAATAACCCATTACAGGTGGGGTTTTGTGGCCTCTTTGTTTACTAACATTCATTTCTGCTTTCATCTGTATTTTCTCCAACTACTTTTGACATATTCTAGTTCCTTATTTCTAGCTAAATAATGAGTATTTTGGCCTTTTTTCTCCTCTACTCTAAGTGAAGGCTGTTATGATTTTCCTGATATAGCTTAATCTCACAAGCTTTCATATGTAATATCTTTATTGTCTTTTACTACTTAGTGATGAGTACTTAAAGTTTTCCTCCATCACACTGGAAATCCTGGTGAATGCAATAAAGCAAGAAAAGATATAGAAGGAAAGCAGATTGGGAAAGAAGAAATAAAACTGTATGGTGTTGAAAAGCAGTGAGGAGAGAGGACATCAATGCCTTGTGCCTGATCTGGGTGGGAAAGCTTTGAGTTTCTCATCATTAAGTGTGATGTTAGCTGTAGGTATTTCATACAAAGTCCTTATCACATTGGGAAAGTTCCCCTCGCTTCCTAGTTCATCGAACATTTTTTATCATGAATGGGTGTTGAATTTTGTCAAGTGCTTTTACTACATCTATTGATAGAATCATGTGTTTTTATTCTTTAGTCTGTTGAAGTGATGGATTACAGTAATTGATTTTTAAAAGTTGGACCAGCCTTGCATATCTGGAATAAGTTCCACTTGGTCATGGCGGAATTTATTCCATGGTAATAATTTTTATGTGCTTTTTGGATTCCATTTGTTCATATTTTGCTGAGGAATATTTTTAAATTATGGCCATAATTATATGTTAACATGAGTCATAAGAAATGTGTTGCTCTAACAAGCTGTAAAAAATTTACCTTTTATAGCCATACCCACTTCCCTCCAGATGCTACTATTCCCTTAATGCCTGACATTCATTAATTCTTTTTCCATTTTTAAAATTTTGTTACTTTGTGATTACTCCACAAAATATCATCTTTCCATGTGCAGTCTTTCGGGACTGGCTTTTTTCACCCAGCATCATGGTCTGGTGAGTCTTCCAGATTGCTACCTGTGTCAATAGTTTGTTCCTGTTTTATTGCTCAGTATTATTCCATGGAATGAATTTACCACCAATTGATTAGCCACACATTAAAGACATTTGGGTTGTTTTTAGCTTTTAGTTATTCTGAAAAAAACAAATGCCATACACAGTCATGTACAACTTTTTGAGTGGCAATATGTTTCATTTTTTCTGGGATAAATATTTTGTATTGGTTATGTTGCATGTTTAGTTTTAAGAAACCTCCAAACTGTTGGGTTGTTTTTTTTTTCACAGTGGATGTACCAGCTTCCATTCTTACCCATAATACATTTCGGTCCAGTTTCTCCACATTCTTACTGGCATTTGGTGCCCTCATTGTTTGTTTTTCTAGCCATTCTGGGAAGTATGTAGTGATATCTCATTGTGATTTTAATTTGTATGCAGCGAAAATGTTGACATTTTTGTGTGCTTTATTTGTCATGTGTGCATCTTGTTATATTTTTGGAAAAATACCATTCACATCTTTTTTTCCGTTTTCTAAGTCAATTTTTAATTTTTTTCTGTTTACTTTTCAGGTTTCTTGATATATTCTGCCCTTTGCCAAATATGTGGTTTGCTAATATTTTCTCTGAGCACGTAGCTTCTATTTTTATTCTGTTAATAGCAGAGTATGTCACAGAGCAAAAGTTTATAATTTTATGAAATCCAGTCATCAACTCTTCTATTATGGACATTTCTTTAGGTGCCAAGCTTTTTGGGTCCCTAGATGCCAATACATTTCTCCTGGAATTTTTTCTAAAAGTTTTATAATTTATTTATTTTATATTTAACTCATAACCCCCATTGAATTAGCTTTTGTATTAGGTATGAGACTTACATTGAGATTTTTAGGTTTGGGAGTTTTTGTTCTGTTTTGTTTTGTCTGCATATTCAATTACTCCAGTACCACTTGTTTAAAAAAAAAAAAGAAAAAGCTCTTTTCCATTTGTTTTTCATCTTTGTGAAAAATCCATGATATCTGAGTTGGTCTTTTTGTTTCTCTGTTCTATTCCATTGATATACCTATTCTTTCTCATTTTTTTCTCCAATATCATATTGTCTTGATTATTGTAGCTCTAAGTCTTGAAATTGAGCAGACTCAGTCCTCCACCTTTCTTCTTTTTTTGAAGATTTTTTTTAACAATCCCAGTTCTTTTGCACTTTCAAGTAAATTTCAGAAGAATCTTGTCAATAGCTACAAAAAACATCTCACTTAAATTTTAACAGAACCTGTGTCAAACCTGCAAATAAAATTGGCGAGAACCGGCATCCTTACTATGTTGAGTGTTCTAATCCACGAACACAGTATGCCTCCTCAATTATTTAGGTCAGCAGTTTGTAATTTCTGCATGCATGATTTCTACATGTTTCATTAGATCAACACCTAAGTATTGATTCTTTTTAAGCAATAGTTAGTACTACTGTATTTTTTATTATTTTTGTGTCCATGTTTTCAATGATTATAGATAAGAATACAATTGTTTTAAAATCTGTTTTTGCATCCTGCAACACTGATAAATCCAATGATAAGTTCTAGGATTTTGTGGTAACTTCTGTGGGATATCTAACTAGATAATAATTTTATTTTCAAATAGAGAGAATTTGTTTTTGCTCCTTTCTGAACTACAGGGGTGTGAGAAAACATAGGTTTACAGTTGTGAGTACTTGAAACTCAGAGTTTATTCTTGTATTATTAGTTATTAATTATTGCATTGTTTATTTGCATTACAACTATAAACCTACTTTGCCAACCTCAGTATATGAGGTCTGTATGGAAAAAGTCCTACCATTTTTAATATAATGAGAGCAGTTTGCATGACATCTATGTAACCTGGCAGGCAAGGAGAGTGGACGGGAATGTGCATGCATGAACAATGACGACCTCACTGTACTAGTCAGTGTGGGGGAGTAAATGCCAATAAGTGAGCATGTGTACTGTGTGCCCGTCGCATTCAAAATGACTGAGTAGAGCAATGAACCTGCACCAAATTTTGCATTAAGCTTGAATATTCCTCTGTGGAAACTATTCGGGTCATTCAGAAGGCCACAGCTATGGGCAACTGGTGATTGGCAGCTTCATCACAACAATGCACCCACTCATGCATCATGTCTCATGCAGAGGTTTTTGGTGAAACATCAAATCACTCAGATGTCTCAGTCCTCCTATGGCCCATATTTGGTGCCCTGAGACTTCTGGCTTTTCCCAAAACTAAAATCACCTTTGAAAGGGAAGAGATTTCAGACCATCGATGAGATTTAGAAGAATACGACAGGGCAGATGAAGGCGATTGAGAGAACTGCGCGAGGTCCCAAGGTGCCTACTTTGAAGGGGACTGAGGCATCATTGTCCTCTGTACAATGTTTCTTGTATCTTCTTCAGTAAATGTCTCTATGTTTCATATTACATGGCTAGATACTTTCTGGACAGACCTTGTGTACGATTTATTCCCTAGAGTTTCCTTATTGGACCCAGTAGAACTTCCAGCACTATGTCAAATAAGAGTGGTGATCATGGATAGATATCTTTGCCTTCTGTCTAATCTTAGGGCTCGGAGGAGTAAGCTTTTGTTGGCACTGGGTTTTGCTTTGTTTTGTTTTGGTCTGCCCATGATCGTTTTTCTGAATTGTTAGCTTCTTCAGTTTCAAGTGTAGAATATGGGAAACAAAATGAACCCCCAGGCAACTGACTATGATATTGTTCCTTGCCTCCTGATGTCCCTAACCAGGCCACCTGTCAGAATATCCTGTTTGTCTTATAAATAATATCCAGGGATATTTAGCTGTACTTAGTTGGAGGAATAAAGAAAAACATGTCATTCCCCACTTTCTGTATTTTTATGCCATAACACATCCTCAAACATTGAGGTGCTATGATTTTTGCCTGTTTTGCTTAATCTTGGAGGTAATGGTCAACTTTTTACATATGAATATACCACTATTTTGTATCAACAGTTAAGATTTATTCTTGGTTAGCACCATGGTGAAGAGAGTGTTCGAATTCCTATCTGTTACCACCAAGCAAAGAGATAAAAACAATACTTCCTAACAAACAATAGGAAGCAAACACTCTAATCCCTAGCTGCAGATGTTCAAGGGGCTGCAGCTACTCAACCACTTCACATCCAGTACAGCTACCTTACCATATTTTAACAAAATAACAACCGCTTTCACGCTTGTGTCAGCAACATAGATGCACTATTAATGCAATTTGGAACAATACATTGTTTACAAAGAACGGAAGGAAATTAAAAAATATCTCCCATGTTTGGCAATTTGGAATGGCTAAGATGCCGTTAATTAATTTCAGCATCCTTGTCGCTGACGGAGAATCGGCAAAGAGAATTCCTGACTCCCTAGCAGCTAGCTTCAATGCAAAGCAAGCATTACTTAATTCCTAGGATCAATGGGGCTAGTATTAGAGCATTACTTTTTTTCCCCAGTGCTGTAAAAACCACAGCTGTGCTAATTCATGGGCACAGAAAGGGTAGAAGAGGAAGAATTCCGAGGATTTGTGTGATCATCAGAAACACCATTCCTGAGGGTCACCACAATGCTAAAAGCCATCTATTCATATTCTGCAGACAAACTGCATAATTAGCAAGACGTCTAGCTTGCTGGCTGAGAAATTATTTCTAGATGAAAGTAAAGAGCTGACTGATCTGAATATCACACACATTCCTAGGATATGCATATCAGAGTTTTTAAAAACATAACAGAAACCTGCAGCATACCATTAGAAATGAAGCATTTCATGGGTTTTTAAAAAGCCAAATTAAAAATTGTTAGGAGTTTAGGTTCTATTTCTGCCATGCTGAATTAGAGTAACAGAAGAAAATAATTGAACAGGTAACTTTAAAACAAGAAAGCAAATTTCAGAGAAAGCAGATTTCAGAGATTTGATTATAGTGATTCTACTCAAGGATCTTATAAGCAAACAGCATGTTAGAGTGTGGCACAGGTTCACGATCAGTCTGTCCTCATGGACTGCAAAACATATTGCAATAAAAGGCTTTTCACCTCCAAGAATGGAGACATT
Organism: Desmodus rotundus; assembly: GCF_022682495.2. NCBI lineage: Eukaryota > Metazoa > Chordata > Mammalia > Chiroptera > Phyllostomidae > Desmodus > Desmodus rotundus. The sequence goes on along the minus strand of NC_071392.1, from coordinate 87,191,185 downwards.
TTTACAGACTGTGTAATATGTTTAAAAACATAGTACAACAAGAACCACAATTAGAGTTTTGGTTTTGTTTTGTGTTTTAACCTGAACTACACCTTTTAGGCCCTACGTGTTCTTTACAATAATGTTACTTTAATCTTAACACGCTATGCAAGATACAAAAAGCTCTGAATTTCATAACAGAGAATGTTTTCCCTTTAATATTGCTTGCAGATTTTAACACGATCTTCTTTTATACCTACCTGTGGAGAATGATTGCTTCATAGTTACAATTAAAATGCCTCGTCTTCTCTTGAAGTAACCAAAGTAATAATGAAAACGGGAGTAATTAAGCAGCAGATGTTTGCAAAATGAAAAAAAGATTAAGAACGTTGTTTGATCAAAAGTTAGCAACAACAAAAAAAAAACCCTAAAAAAGAAAGACTGATGAAATTACCATACAACCTGGTAGGTTGCTGACTCATTGACTAATAGTACTTTTCAAATAATCTTTGTGCTCAAGTTTCTTTGAAGCAAACTGCTCCAGATTTGTTAGTGAGATATAAAGGAATGGGACATAAATGAATAGCAACTAGCCTTACAAACTCCTTTCTTGCCTCAACTCCTCCTCTTATGAAAGTCTACGAAATGTTGCCACCATCCTCCTGTTGAAACATACAGTCAGGGTACCTCATTTTTTTGACATGAAGAACAAATACATCATCCTCAAAGTACAGGACTCCACCAGATTGGGCACATGGCGAGTTCTTATCCCAGTCTCAGAATTGGTGCACCTGTCTTAATGTTGATATTTATAAATCTCTATGGCAGAAATAGGATATTTTGCTATCAGTAACTGCTGTACACCAAACGTTAGTTGTCCCCCTCCGTTCATATACTGCAGTGCTAATCCCCAATATGAAGGTATTTGGCTATGGGGCCTTTGGGAAGAAATTAGGTTTAGATAAGGTCACGAGGGTAGAACCTCCATGACGGGATTCAAACCCCAAGAGAAGAGCAAGAGACCAGAGCCTTCTCTCTGCTCTGAATGAGAATACAGAAAGAAGGAGGTTATCTTCAAATTAGGAAAGGGCTCCCACCAGGCACCAAATCTGCATCTTTTCTTGGATGTCCTAGCCTCCAGAAATGTGAGATGTAAATGCCTGTGATTTAATCTACCAGGTATATGGCATTTTGTTACAGCAGCCCAAATCAAGGAAGACAATAACTCATTAATCAGTCCCAGTCTGAGGGCAGGAGGAGACCAATGTCTGCATTCAAGCAGCCAGGCAGAGAGCGAATTATCCCATCCCTGGCCTTTGGGTTCTATTCAGGCCCTCCACAGACTGGAGGATGCTCACCCAGACCAGGGAGCGTGATCTGCTTTATCAGTCTAGCAAGTCAAATGCTGATCTCATCTGGAAACAACCTCACAGACATGCCCAGGCGTGTTTCCCCCAATATCCGGGGGCCCTGTGGTGCTGGCAAGTTGACAGAAAAAATTTCCCGTCATAGTAACTTGGTTATTAGACCCACTACAAGTTCCGTCCTCTTTTCTTTATTAGCATTTTACATCTTTGAAGGTCTTATATTCATTCATTCATTCATTCATTCACTCATTTCCCTATATTATGCACCCCCCCCCCCGGCACCATGCCAAGTCATGAAGAAAAATTAAAAAATGCAACATGGAATACTTACAACTAATAAATAGTTTCAGTCTGGTGGGGAAAGTAAAGTCATCAGTAATATTATATAATGTGATAGCAGCTCTATTTACCTTGTGGACCAAACTGTAAGAAAAACTAGCAGGTAAAAGGAAGTTTTCCCAAGAATAAAGAGGACATGAGACATTTTAACTGGGCTGTAAAGAATGAACACAATTTCACAAGAAAGAGAAAGGACAGAGCCACCAAGGGGACTAGTCTGCAATGAAGGCACAGAGGCCTGAAGGATCCTAGTTAGGGGTTGAAATGAGATGACTCAACGCATTGACACTGATAGCAAGAGAAGAACCAGACTAATGTGAAATCTCTGAGCACTTATTATCCTTAATGATCTAGCAGTAGCAATTACATCAGCGACTTCCTTCTGAAACTCTCTCCATAAATGCCTCTCTCCTCCACCATTTCTGAGAGATTTAGGAGTGTTAATAAGTGCGGTTCATTCTGTGAAATGCTTTCATTAGTCTTACCCTCCAATGGCCCTGGAATCTGTTCAGGTTGACCATGTTACTTGGGATTGGTATTGTAGATAAATATAATGTCCCAGAAGGGCAGTAAAATGGACCGTTAAAAACTTAGCACAGATTAGCTTTTTCAATATAGTTGACTGTTCACAGAGGGACCGTATGGGATTTGGGACATGATGCTGGCTCATTTCTTTCTTTCTTTTTTTTTTTATAAGTGAAAAACCTTTTTAATTTGATGAGGTCCCATTTCAATGCAAATGCAAGGGATGAAAGTGTGCGGGTAGGGGATTCTGTTCAGTGAGGACAGATCTCAGCAGAAAACCGAAGTAGATTTTCTGGACAATCTAAGAAGCAGAGAGCGACTTTTAATTATCAAAACTCAGGAGGTCACTAAAGCAGTGATTGACAGGGCCTGAAACCAAATACAGTTCAGCTACGCCAGACCAGTCCCAGGCTCTTCCTAGTTTAAGGACTGGAAAGACAACTGTCTTCATTTTGGGTAACTACCAGCACAGCAGACAAGCGGGGAAGAAGATGCACGTACCATTGAGTACGATAGAGGCAGTCGAGGCTCGCTGTTGTTTGCCTTTACTCTTCATAAACAGCATGCTCGATTCTCTCTGGTCTGGGTGTCCCTGTGGAATTCTTATCCGCAGGTGAGAGGGCCCGGAAGTAGTCCCTCAAGCCTTTGTTTTTTATACCACAGTTGGGTAGATGGTTGGAGGGATATGTCAGTACTCAACTGTCTCCATTATTCCCATGTCAGAAAATGTTCACAGGCCATAGTTGTATAGTCATGCCTTTCATATGTTACTATAACATATAGAAGTCATTTAACATATAACATATAAGAGTTGTTTTATGAATTGGAGGTACCCCTGTGTCTGACCAGACCGTGACCCACCAAAGTTGCATGCCTAAGGCTGTTCTGTCTCTACAGAGAGAATAAATATTTCAAAGAGATTATTTTTCAACAATAGACATTATTCTATTTTATTTTGTTTCCTATTTATATTTTTATTTGCAAAGAAATTCCAATTGTCCAATTTCTTATTCTGTCCAAATTCCAATGTCCAAGTTTTTAGTCTATGGGAAATCATATAAATCTAAATGCTTCTTTGAACTCTCCAGTTTTTAATCCAGATAATTCAACTTAATGGCTTTCCATTATGTATATGTAGGTGATTGCCTGTTACTCAGCGCCTGCTTAGTAAGGATGATGTATTTCAGGTTCCTGTATTAGTTTAAGAGGTCACACATTCAAAACCTATACACTTAAAATTTAAACTTCTTGAGCTTAAATTCTGACTCCGAGTTCAAAAATATAATTGTAGACAGTTAACTCAGTTTCTCTGAGCCTCTCCTGGTGAATGAAATTGATAAAATTTATATTACAGAGAATTTTAAGAGAACTAAACAAGGTAAAACATAAAATATATTATTTTATATGCACATACCAAAAAAATACATAGTTTTGAATATGAATCATACATCCCCATCTTTCTGATGTACCTGTTTTCTATTCCATTAATCTATTATGACATTATTTACATTTATGTATTTATGTATAATTTTACTTATTAAAATGTGCATTCAGTATTGGCAAGGTTCTAAAGTTCATAGGCACTCAGGTATTTGCTGAATAAATAAATACTATATATTTACTTATTTAACTTTACAGTATCTTAGGTGTATTTATGTGTTGGGTGATAAAAGAGCAATGCAAACTAGCCTGAGACTGCTTGTGTTTGGCATAAAATGTGCCTGGTGAATGTATATGCAGATGGGCATGAATATGGACATGGGTATGGATATCAGAGGAATTCTAAAACCACAGCATCTCAACATGATCAAACTATCAGATTTAAGAAGTTTAGTACCAAATCATCAAAGTCATGATAATGCAGATAACAACTAAACCTGACATGGTTTGTCTCATTTACCTACACAGCCATTCAAAGATGTAGGTTCTTTTATGTATCCCTCTTCACCAACATGGAGAGATACAGAATGTTCAATGAACTAGCTCCCAACAGGAAAAAAAGAAAAGCCTGGACTTAAATCCACATCTGAGTTCAAAACTCGAAACTTAGCCTTTAGACTGAAATCAACAGCATGCTTTCCAGAGGAAGCCATTGAGTTTCCCCATAAAGATTGACAATGACTTGGCCAAAGATCATCTCAAAGCAATTGTCCTGAGTTCTAGCCAATATTTTAATATCCCATACTTCTGACTTTACAAAATGAAGCATCGAACACACAAAACTCATTTGCCAAATCATGTAAGTTGCATCTCTTAACCATCTGATCGACTCTGGGTCTGATTAAACTGGCTTTTCTGTGCTTTCTAAGCTAGTGGTCGGGGACCATCGCTGATCAAGAACCTGTGATCAAGCGTGAATGCCATCACAGAACTTGCTGCCTCAGAGGACAGATGAACCTAGGGGATCTTATGCGAAATATACAACCTACGACAGGCAGAAAAAGGAAAAATAGCTCATGTCATGTTATCCCACTTGTAGTCTTTATCGGAAATAATAACTGTTATGAGTAGGAATTTCAAGGCACATACATTATCAGCACAACCCCTGTGATAGGTTAGGGAGAAAAGTGATAAGCTGTAGTACTTGTTGGATGGTTAAGTGTGTCTCCATTTTGCTCTCTGAAAATACCTTCATTGAATCTGTTGTCAGAAGTTCAGGGAAACCACAGAGAGAAAGCTCACTGAAGACGAGCAGCCATGTGAGGTGCCCAGTGTCCTCAGAGACACCAGTACTAACAGTGATGCTTGGAGATCAGACAGGGCCTCTGTATGGAGAGACTTTCTGAATGTCTCATACACATAAACAGTTTCTTCAAAAGTGGCCCAGCCCTGGCTGGTGTGGCTCAGTTGTTTGGAGCACCGTCCCGTAGACCAAAAGGTCATGGGTTCGATTCCCAGTCAGAGCACATACCTGGGTTGCTTAGATCCCTGGTTGGGGCATGTAAAAGAAAGTGACTAGTTGATATTTCTCCCCCCACCTTCTCTCTCTCTCTCTCTCTCCCCCTCTCCCTCTTCTTTTTTCTCTCTCTTCCTCTTGCTCTCTCTTCTTCCCCTACTTCCACCTTCCCCTTTCTCTAAAAGAAATGAAAAAATGTCTTCAGGTGAGGATAAAAAAAAAGTGGCCTATATGGCTCCTATTCTTGACATGTTTCCTTCAATTCAAAGCAACTCCCACACTCCAAACATAGTTGCCTAATCCAGGATTCACTCCAGAATCACTGCTATAAGCTTAAACTAAAGAACTAAATGGGTATGCAGAAACACCAAATTCTTCTTCAGGGACCCTACTCATTAATTTCCCCTATTCTCATTTTGCGAAAATTAGGCAACGCCATATGTCTTTCTTTGAAAACTTAACATCAGACCCTTAATGAAGTGCATGAGTATATGTTTAAGCTGTACTGTGAATATCTGTGCAGAATTGAGTGTTTAAATTTGTAAGAATGTATGGAATGGCAAGTCAGAGGCACTGAGATATAATAATACAAGCATAGAACTGAGCCAGGACACATAAAGCATAACTTTTTTCTTCTGCTAAATTTTTCCCTTTACATGTTCCATCTGTAAGAGGAAAAATTTCAACACCATGACCTTGAGTTCTTTTCTAGTTGGTTTCTATAATGATTAGACTGCAGAGCAGACAGAAGAAATGATAGAAGTAGTGAATATATTTTAAAGTTTCAGATGGGATTTCTTGTTCACTGCATAAAGTCCAATAGCTTTCCAATTAATCAGAATAGAATCCGAAGGCATATATAAGAGGATTATAAACCTATAGTTGTATTTCATTCATAAAATGCATAACTTTCTTTAAGTCTGAAAAACTAAAGTAAGGCAGAGGGTGATTTTAAAACCATCAAAACAAACGCTTTTAACATTTCCTTCACCACAGTGATGTAGAGAAGTTAATCCAATTTTTTGAGACTTAGGACTTCTAAAAATAGAAAAATTCAGTAGAGTATAGATGACTTTTTACAGAATTCTACGCTGTTTCCTTTTTACCACCTGGAAGTCATTAGGAAGTTTAAGGAATTCACCTTCTCACACCCTTCTTCACAAGGATCTAAGTGGAAACAGGTGTTGGTACCTTAGCAGATGTAAATGACCCTTCACAAACACCTGCTAGCTAAAACCTGGGGTGATCCTTGAGCTTTACTTTGCCACCAAAACTTATCCCAAAAAGTTAGTTTATATTTAGTACAGTATAGTTCATTAAACTCTACAGATTTTTATCAGGTGTATATGAGAAAAACTGCTAAACATCAGTTAATGCACCAAGTAGGTTCTGTGGTCATTGAACATATCTAGGGGGAAAAAATCCTGTTGTCTTCAGCAGCCTACCAACAGGAGTTCCTAAATGTATGGACAAATCATTTTTCGAATGCACTCCTCATTGTAAGCACTATTGAGTGTTTAAGTCTGTACACGTATAACCAGTACTGAAATACAGCTTAATCAAGAATCAGCCATTGAACTTTATAGGCAGATTGCTGTGTATATTCTCTAAGCCAAAATGCATTAAGAACGAGGCGTAAATAAATTTGCTCAATGTCAAAAATATCGTAGGATACGTTTACCTTTGATCTGCTCTTTCTTCTTCACCTGATTTTTTTAAATCATGGGAAGTTATATATAAATATATGGGTATGAATTAAGGTGTTCATATGAACATATGCATAAATGTACATACATGGAAACTATCTAAATATATCACTTTTCTAGAGTCTGCTTTACCATGCTCTATAAATATTTCCATATTTTGAGTCACTCTTGGTTGTACAAAAGGTTGTCAGCTCAATAAAAGGATATCAAAGTCATGTTTTAGTGAAATGATCAATCGAAATCTTTGTACCATGAAACGCCCCCTCGGAGTAGAGAAGGCATCCCATTTGAAACTTTAAACTCATGCCAACCCCCCTGGTCATGGCTAATGCTATTTAATTTATCATTTACTTAATTTCACATTTTACATTCTAATATGAGATCGTCACATGGTAGTGCTGATATACGTCAATACAAGGGCCCTCAGAGTCAATAGCATGACCAGGACATGGACAACGATTAAAACGTCTGTCCCGAAGAGATACAGCGGCAAAAATGTTGCCACGAGTGATGTCTGGGATTTTATTGCCTGGTTTCTTCTAGGCTTTTTATGATTCCATGACTTACCTTTAAGTTTTTTATCCACATTGAGTTTATTTTTGTGTATGGTGTAAGTTAGTGGTCTGGTTTCAATTTTTTGCATGTACCTGCCCGACTTCTCCAACATCATTTGTTGAATAGACTGTCTTTACCCCATTGGATGCTCTTGCCTCCTTCGTCATAGACCAATTGACCATAAAATTGTGGGTTTATTTCTGGGCTCTCTGTACTATTCATTAATCTATAACTGAACAATGGTATTTACAAGATGTTCCATTATTTTTAATAGCCATTTGCAATTTTTGACATCTATGCCTGCTCCACATCCTTCCAAACAATGAATACTGTCAGCGAGTGTGTGTGTGAGTGTGTATGCATGTTTAATTTTACCAATTCTAGTGAACGTGAGGTGGCATCTCCTTGTGTTTTTAATTTGCATTTTCGTCATGGTTACTGATTTCTGAGCTGTATATATTTTTGTGTTTGGCATGCTGACCTATTTTTATGTATGGAATATCAGTGGAAGGCTGTTGGACACTTTTAAATTGAGTAGTTTGATTTTTATGATTTGTACGTGTTCTTTATATATTTTGCATGACACCTGTGTTACCCAGATGTATGATACGTATGTATCGATGTTTTCCTGCAGTCTGGTGTTCTCATTTCCACTTTCTTAATGGTGTCTTTTGCTGGGAAAATTTTTTTTCCATTGTGATCGAAGGTCCAATTCATAATTGTTTTCCTCTTATGATTAGTGACTATATTAGTTTGCTAGGCCTGGCATAACAAAGCACCACAGACTAGATAATTTTTTCCTCTTGAACTTTAAAGAGTGCTGCTAATCTTAAATTGTCCATTTATCTTATAACATTTTGCCTAATACCATGAATTTTAATTCTTCTGAACCACTAAAATTATACCTATTGTTCAAGAAAAATAAATAAATAAATAAATAAATAAATAAATAAATAGGAGAAATGGATTGTCCCACAGTTCTGGAGGCTGGAAGTTTGAGATAAAGGTGTCAAAAGGGCTAATTTCTTCTGAGGCATCTCTCCTTGCTTTGTAGATGCTGTCTTCTACCTATTTCCCCTTTTTATAACACCAATAATTTTGGATTAGGGCCCACTCTAATGTAAATGATTAAATCTGCAAAACTGTATTTCTCAAATCAGGTCACAGTCTGTGTTACTGGTGGTGATTAGGGCTTCAACATATGAATTTTGGGAGAGGGGACACAGTTCAACCCATCACAGTGCCTTTTGGGTCATAACAAACCCTTGCTTGCCACAGCCTGATAAATTATTCTCCCAGGCCTCTTCCTAAAATTTCAACATTCCAGCTCTCACATTTAGGTCAAAAATTTATCTCTAGAAATTTTATTTTGTTTGGTACCAGTTAGAAATTAAATTTCATTCTCTCCATAAAACATCCAGCGTTATACCATTTGTTGAAAATCATTTTCTTTCCTCATTGATTTCTTTGGTGCTATTGTCCAAAATTAAAATTAATTAGCCATGTTTATGATGTAATTGTCTAAAATTAAAACTGACCATATATTTGTGAGTCCATTACTGGACTCTCTGATCTATTCCTTTGAGTCATTTTTCTATCTTTATGCCAATAATCACACTTTCTTAATTATCGTACCTTATACATAGTACAGCAGCCTTCTAATAAATCTTGAAGTCCTCTACAGTACTGTGTCTTTAAAATTCCAGCTGCCTTAGCAATTCCAGACTCTATCTCTGTTTTCCCCATTTAGAGAGATTGGTTTTTTTCTTACTTTATTTCTCTGCATGGTAGTTTAGAAAATACTTCCAGGCAAAACGCGGCAGTAAATGTGGAAAATGTGGGGCTTACTTCAGTTCTTTTAAGACTCGCAGTCCTGCAGGATGTGCTGGATAACAACTGTCTGTTCATAAATGTTTTCCAATTGTATCATTATTTACTACGGGAAGTGGGTCTGAAACCAGCTGCGCCACCGTGTGAGGACCACAAGTCAGCTTTCAGTTGCTTCGATGGATCAATTATTCTGTTCCAACAACTTAAGGAAAAAGATTTTGTTTGTTAACAAATAATAGGTTTTATTGCTAACTCTGCAGCCTGACTTCCTATGTAGAATGACGTATCTCTTGTCCTTTGGCGTCCTATAGTAGCAAGGAGCGACTGTGACCAGTAACTGGGTGGGCGTGGCCACACAAGCAGTCAGCAGGGAGAGTCAGGGAGGCAGGTGGTTAGGCCTGCAGTAATTTATTTAAGCAGAAGGACAACCATTATGGTCACACTGGATTTCAGCTAGTAGAGAGGCTTACACAGAAATCAGAATCTAAGGAGGCCTGCAAGAGCTGTGTTTTGGATAATTTTTTTTGGGGGGGGGGGGTTCCCCCATGAGTGATAATACAAAGAAAACTGAGGTTTGGGAGTTATATACACCCGATAGCAACCTGGCTTGAGCCCTTAGTCTGTCTATAATAGAACAACTTCTTCTACCAATCTACTCATGGGTTAAAATGGTATCGGAGCAATGATTTTTGTCACGTTGTTCCAAGCAGTAAATCAGTTCATCCATGTAACTTGTTTGTCAAAGTATCTGGCTTTCCCTGTCTGCTTACTAAATGGTAGATACTGTTATTTGAAATGAAAGCGAATGCAACAATCTTTGGCTGAGTGCTACAAGCCCACAAGTGCCATCATGTACTGGCAAGTACTTACAAGGAGCCTGACAGTGTAAGGACGCGGGCCAGTGCGTTCAAAGATAAAAGATAACAGCCGGGGCGGGGGGCGGGAGGACAAGAGTTACTTAGATGTAACTCTTGGGAAAAAAGGATAAAATTCACCTTGGCTCCCAAACAAATCCTGGTATGTTTTAAGAAAATAATCCTTCTGAAATTTAGTCTTCTAGTATAACAAATTGCCTTTACTTTGTGTATAGCTCTAATTCAATACTTGCACACACCGAATGAAAACAAAAAGGAGCATTTGACATACTGAATGTGTGGGATACCTATATAAATATGCACATTTACAGTCAGTAAGTGACGAATTTTGCATTTTTGGCAATTTAATATTATTGATTTTTTCCACTTCAAACATAGTGCGTCTTAAAAATCACACTATTATTTTGTGGTTATGAAAGTTCTCTGTCCCATATACAGGGTCCAGCACAAATAACGCCCCTTTTTATTACAAAATCTTGTATTACAAAATCATAAGCATGTAATTCTACAACATAACAATATCACACTCAAGCACACCATATGACATTTTAGGTGAAATGTTCAAATTAAAACTATAAATTATTACACCCACATTCTTACCCTACCAACCACACTCAAGCAGGCGTTACTCCTGCGGGACCCTGTATTATTGGCAAATTTCACACAATTGTAAGAAAATAGTACCACCTTAGAATTTGGGTATGATTTAAAGACCCAGAAGATGCGAGAATATTTTTAATTACATGCTGCTCCTTATTAATAATACTGAATTTAATACACATTTAGCAAATACTTGCATTTTTAGGCACATTTGCACATATAAACCCATGCAAAGAAAGATAAGATACAATCCCAGGCTCTGGAGACTTCACACTCTTTTAAGGAAACTTAGCTCAGAAACTATTGTAAAACATGTTGCTAGTACATAAAAACCAGAGCGCATCTGTTTTCTTTTCTGGAAAACTTGGCAAAGGGCTCACAGGAAAAGTGATACCCCTGCGATGTCTTAACATATCGGTTATATCTCTTAGGAGGTCTGTAAGGGGAAGAATCTTCTAGGTCAAGGTAAAACCACAAGCAAAAATTAATGGCACGGGATTTCAAAACTGTATGCCATTTCAGAAAATAGGTTAGGTTAGAGTATAAATATGTGGAAGAGAGTGAGCAAGTATCAGAAAGACAGGAAAGGAGAAGATTTTATGACAGGTTTGAATGCCATCGTACAGTGTTAGATTTAGAAAAAATATAAAATATTCTACATATATTATAACATGGCATATACAATATATAAATATACTGCATGTAATGTACAATATTGATCATATAATTTTCTATAGATAATGTCCAATATTCATAAAAATTGAAAAATTATTAGGCTATGAAGAACATGCACCCATCCCTGCATGGAGGAAGCCGTAAAACAATAACTTTGTACCATTGGAATGATGCATTCACTATGTCTTATATCTGGATTGAGGTATTTTTCTTTAATTTTTACTGATCAGAAAGCTTTTGAACAAATTCTTCCGAGTCACCTAACACTTTGTTTCAGCATGTTGAGTGCATGTAGTGGATACTGTTTGCTTTTATGTCTCCATAATATAAGAACCATATATGGATGTTTGAGGATTCCCCAGCCTCCAACTCGAGCCTGCCACCCCCCAGGAAAGCAACTCCCCTGACAGCTTGGGTGCACGCATGACCTAGGCCCCTGCCTAAAATAGCGCTTCTCAAGTCCGTTACCCCCCAAATGCAGGACAGCAGAGAGGAGAGGCCAGCTGCGGTTGCTTGTTCGCTTGTTTGTTTGATCTGAAGAGGCATTTTCTCTCGGGAAGCAGGTGCAAAAGCACGCCAGCAGCGGGATCCTCCCTGGAGGCCCCTGTGCTGTGGTTTTGGATTGGAGTCCTTCTCTGATCTCTAATCTGAGCCTGAGTCTTCCAGGTGCCTAGGCTTTCAGCCGTGCTCCGAGCCACCCCAAATCTTTTCCAAACGTCTACTTCCTGCCATTTCCTGTGTAGACTCAGATCTCTGCTGTAAGGTGCGTCCACTCTTGGAGAGCAGGTGCAGAGTCTGTTGCCTTTGCAACCTTTAGCATAGAATCCAACCGTAGCTGTGCAACTATTATTGCAGACATGTATTTAGTAAACTAATAAAGAGATGGTAAGTGTCACAATGACACTAGTGATTTGAAAATTACGGATAACAGTTGCAGGCTGATTTAACTAGAAACTTGGCATGCTTTGAACAGAAGAACGTCTGAAGGACTTTCGGGTCTAATGAGGTATCTGAAACATTCCAGAGTTAAGATCGCAGTATCTTAGAATGGAAGAGCTTTGATGAGTTACTTGTGTTCGATGAGCCTTGTTCGACATAATTTGAGTGTCACCGTGAAGAAGTGCCATATGGCGTCAATAAATAAGTCTTCAGTGGGCTTCGCTTATCCTCCAACATGTATATAAAAGGTCAGTTATCCCTAGTGAAGTCACTATTTTCTTTGGTAAGCATGTGTGTGTGTTGGTAATCAAGCACCCAGTGAGGTTATGGAGTGTTACTATGTGGCTGATTAAAAACATGCCGGAGAGATGAGTCAAGAAAAGTTGAAATGCTGTGCTCTCTCCCCCCCCCAAAAAAAATGATGAAGAACAAAGTATATATTGGGGTTGTTTTGTGCATTATCACATTGACCTCATCTGTGCTCTATCAAAATCTTAAAGCTCTCTACTCCCTTCACCGAGGTGAATGGGATAGAAGGATGATCTGGAATAGGGGCATGCCAGGTCTGGCTCTTAAGGACTACCACCTGACATGCAAGAGCTCGGCATAAATTTACAATAAATCATACGAGGTGAGGTAGGCGAGAGCCTCTGAGAAAGGAGTGCAGGTGCGGCTATCCTGAACCAAATCGCGCTGATGCGGGGAGGCACGGGAATGGAGAGCGGTATTCTGAAGGCAGCTGGCGGAGCACTATCATTATCTGCTACCACCTTTTCTAAGATTGTAGGGGGAAAACCCCAATAGAAAAGGCTTATAGTCAAACTCCATATTAAATTTTTATAAGAAGAAATTGAGCAGGAAAATCTGTTTATAGGCAAATGAAAGAATGCCAGAAAAGCATGCCCCCACAACTAGAGAAAGCTGTGAAATAACATTTTTAAAATGTGCTAAAATAATATTTTAAAAAGACACTAAAAGGTATGAAAGCATTGAAAAAATCCTGCTTAGGGAAGATAAGAAATGTAACAACCAGGCAAAAAGAAAAACTAAAAGGAGAGCTTAGAGAACACAGAAACAAACAGAAATGAAAGTGTATATAATAAATTTAAATTATTTATATAATACATAAAAAGATGTAACAAAGAATAAACTAGAACAGAAGAGTGGATAGACACAATAAACAAAATGCCATAAGATAAATACAAAATGGAAACAGGAAAATGATAAAGATTAACAAATAAAGACACAAGAAGAATTAAAGGACCTACATAGAAATAATAGAAGTTCAAGAAAGACATTATGAACTAACAGAAGACTTAAAGGTCTACATTTATATAAAAAAACAATAAAAATCAATGGGAAGAAGGAAAGAACAGAATGGAAGTAACAATACAAGCCAAAAATTATTGAATATAATTTGTTTTGCAGATTCGACTTTGGATACACATAGATTACAAAAATTAAGATAAAAAAAACCAAGCCCTAATAATTACAGGCATAATAAAAACCACACACCCAACTGTTTATCTAGTTGACAACATGCCCACCCAAAAAGAAACTAGGGCAAGCGATCTTGCACACACATAATATCACCGTACATCTGTTAATGGAATATACCTTAAGGACAAAAAAAACTACTGCAAAAATGCTTACACTGCTCTCTGAGAATATGTGATTGGTGGTCTTGTTGACAGTTGTAATCCAAGACCCTACTGTGTGTGCTATGGAAGAAAATTAATGAGTATTATATTCATTTCACTGAGACCAGAGACTAGAGTGTGGTAAAAGGGGGTGCACGTGTAAGACTGATGGAATTAGGTTTCAAAAAAAGAAAAATTTTAAAACTGGTGTCCTGATTTTGCATTGAAAGTATCACCATGAACTCATACTTTATTATATTAAAGAAAGAAGGAAAAAAACACATTTCCATGCCCTCTCCATTAAAAAATAATTAAAAACTATGACAACCCATTGAGCGCCTCTGACAGCCATATTGCTCACTTTTATTATCATTTCACATTAAACAAAGACTTCTTGGCGATGTGTCTAGTTCTAGATGCAGGGAAGGGAGTGTACAAGGTGAGTCTAGACTATTTTGTCATTTCAGGAAGCGAGCAAGATCTCAGAGATAAAGGATAATGTCAAAAGGACTCTGGGACCAAGCTGAAGCTCCTATTAGTCAGTCACGGATCCGTTTGAGCAACATTAGAAATCACAAATGCAGTGTATCAAATACAGATAAATGTTTAGAGCATACATGCACAATAATGTGATAGATAGAGCGATTAGCAGGTAGATACTAATCGTAATCTCATGATGCTGGAGATCCGAATCATTATTTTGAAAAATGTTAAGTGGAGGAAGTGATTTTCCTGCAAGAATTCAAAATCACTATGTGGCTGAGTAGGTAAAGTTCCCCTTTACAGAAATAGAGCAACGTAGCGAAATGAAAAGATGATGAAAGCAGATCACCGTTTTGCAATCGATAACGGATAGCCGATCGAGGTGTGATGCCGAATGATTTCCAACCTTCCGAAACAGGAGAGCAGACACCACGTCCTTCCAGAGTGTGCATCCCCCCCCCCCCCCGGCGCGTTCTTGGGAAAGGTCCCCCTGAATCTCACCAGCCTCCAGAGTGCTCAAACTGCCCATCTGCGGGCAACACAGCAAAAGCAGAAACACAAGGGGATACGCCACAGCGAGGCAACAGCACCATTCAGACGGAGGGACTCTGCGGTTTGTTTGTTTTCTTAAGCAAATTAAGTGCAAAGGTTGGGAAAGAGAAAGAACATTTATTGTAATATATGAAACTCAGTTTTATCCTGATCCTAATACAGTTTTGGAGGGTGCTAACATTTTCTGCAAAAAAATATATATAAATGATGTTTCAGCAATTCCATAGACATTTTGCAGCCATTAAGTAACAGTGTTTTGAAGTGTAGCCAACAAATTTGAGATGTTTACCACACCACCTGAGTACGGCAACAAGCAGAATGACTGAAAATTGTACATAAAAGGTAGTATACGTGTAGATATTTACATACAGACATATGTAAATACATGCATACCTATGTAGATAGGTAGATGAAAGATCAATAAATGGGTGGACAGAGAGAAAAACAGATACATGATAAATAAAGACTCAAAGGTGCATTTCATAAAATGATGAAATTGGGCATGTGTGTCCTTTTTCGTGATTTCTACCTCAAGTTTTAAATATATTTTGTTCAATGAAAACATATTAGTACAATAAAATATAATTATGATTAATTGCCTTTCCAAGTCTTTTGCGCCTGCTCAGAGTTCCTTCTCCCTTCAGTGAGGACAGTATGGTTTGCAAAGAACGGGGTTTATAAAGTCAGTCAACCAGGGTGCAAATCTCGGATCTGCCTTTATTCTAAACCCAGAATGTAAACACCATCCTACAATGTAGCCCTTTAAACACAATGAATTTGCGTTGAAAAGGAATTCTATGGCAGTGCATCTGGCATCAAATTGTAGATCAATACGCTTTAATTCTCTTTTGTATTTCCTCTTTAGATTCTCAAATCTGAGAAACTTCTTTCTTATTTCTACCATTTACAGAAATGTGTTAAAATCACCCCAAGTTCCAATATCTGAGATTCAAGTGAACAGTTTGCATTCATTCATTTTTTTTCACTTACACAAGCTAGATCGGTAATTTGTTATTTTCCTTACACAAACATCTGCATTGTCTGTAATCCACTTTCACGAGACTCTGCTTGCAGTCTTTCTGATATTAGAAAATATATGAAGAAAATTTATGCTCCTGGTGTTCATTTTCTGGGGTGAAAATCCAATCGGTATCTAAATATAGTCTTTTAATTCTTTAGCATTTCAGCACTAAGTAAATTTCAGTTATCCTCATTTTGTTTTTACTACATTAAAATCTCTCCGCCGGAATCTTTTAAAGGACAAATGATATTTTGAAACATAGGTTTGGCTTTGGCCTGCAATCGAATCATCCCTCTACATCCTGCCAATTACCTTTGAACTAAACAGCTCTTCTGTTCAGATCAAAATAACACCTTCAGTGCTTGTCTGTCATTTCAAGTTCATGCCCTTGTAAGTCAAGATGGTATCTGCGTAGTCCCTACACTGAGGGGACTTGCAGGAGTTCTCAATTTTGTTCTGCCTCTCGTACTTCAGACAACTACAGATTTTAAATGACCCCTCGTGCTAAGTCGGTACCGATTCACTTTCCTCTAGGCCTTGTGATGGTTTCTCTGTAGCTATCCAGACGGCTTTGAACTCATCCTTACAATCCATTATCTCCCTGTTCATATTTAATGGCCTACTTTCAGATCTGCCTCGAAATGCTGTTCTGCAAAACCCCCACACGGGATGTGCTGCTTTTAGTTATATATTACAGCGGAATAGAGCGTCCCTAGCTGGAAATTTAGCTAATAAATATTGATTACTGTTAATAAAACAGTAGATGGAAATAGCTTACTTCCTTCCTTAGCTGACTTCCTACACTTTCCTGAAAAATATACATTGCTAATTAAATTTAAGAGTCCTTATACACGTAGGAATAAATTTAAGGATGAAACGTATTTACAGATTAATCAATTAGTAATCATTCTTTCCATGTAACCTACATATCACCCCTTCAATCCCCACTCCCAGCCCTTCTATCCTGCTCATATTTTTCTCTTTTCCATACCACTTATCACAGTTTTATGTCCTAGCTAATGTCTTTTTCTTAAGCCTATTTATACTTTATCATCACTCTGCTAGAAAATTATGCTTCACAAGAGCAAATGTTTTCATCTTTTATTCATGGACACATGTCAAGTGCCTACAGCACTGCCTGGCTCCTAGTAGGTACACAATAAGCCCTACTATGGTATTAGTACATACATGGTTCATACATATATATGCTTTGTTTTGTTTTATTTGGTAGGGAAGAGGATATAGAATGTTGTATTTAGACACTACACCTGCTTCATTGAGGTTATTTGGAGTTTTTCTTATTTTTGTAGCCATGGTATGCTCACATACATAATAGGATCTCGTCAGATGACTTCTTCTCAAGAGTTACGAAATTGAACTGGATGGAAGAGCCCAGGTGATACACGATATGCCCTGCTGTCTAGCAAAGGTGACATCCTTCATACAAAGGCAGTGACTCACTCAAGTGAAGCCTTGAGCAAGACTTGAACCTAAGGGTGCTGAGTCTTGGGCTCTCCTCTCCTCCCCTCCTCTGGCCAGTGTCCCATCTCCCACTCACATATGTTTCATTGTTCATCTCTATCCTTTGACACCCATGCAACACGAGGCTGCCAACACTGATAAAATTTTACCTGTAAGCTCTGCAGGAAGAAATTGAATTTTCACATAGAACAAAACCTTAAACTAAAGGGGTGGAAGAAGGAAAATCTATTGATGGAACTTAAAATATACAGCCCAGCAAACCAAAAATATGGTAGCAAAATGACCACCCCTTTGATTCTGGAATCATGTAATTTGAGAAAGGTGATTTAAATTTAAAGTCCTGGCATTCTGACCCTAGCAATCCCCTCTCTCCCAATCTTCAATGTGACTTGTAGGAGTAATGTTCTCCTACAGACGACTACGTTTTTTGTCATTTGGACTGTAATCAGCAGGGTCACTTTCTTCACACATGGGTAAAAAGCTAATCTCTGGCAAAACACTAAAGGAAGACCAACATGTTTCTGCTTCAGACTTTTGGGGTCCACTAGGGAGGGGAATGAAGGAGCCGAAGTGCTCCATAGCAGACTCGGCACTCTTCCTTATCTTAATAAGCCTATTTTGGACACAGAAGACTGTCCACAACACCATTAGTACTTACAAGACACTAAATGCTTTTGATAGTTTCAACTCTGTAGAGCACTCCTAAGCCAGGAATTCATTCTTAACCCTGAATTTTCAGAACTGAGTTAAAAATTTGGGGTCTGGGTGTCTGTCGCAGTCAAAAGGGCCATTCGAACTTCATTTGCTCTCTGCATCCAGAGAAACAATTTAAGACCAACGTATAGGGATTCTCCTTCATTTTATTTATTTTCTTTTTCTTCTTCATTTTAAATCAAGACTTGCCTTCACTCCATAAAATGTAAAGCACTATATTGCTAGCAATAATTACAATGTATCTATAACTGCATATGGAATTTTCTCAACCTGGGATATCCACTGTACCTCTTTTTACCCATTTATTTTTTCAATTTTTATTGAATTTATTGGGATGAAAGTTGGTTAGGAAAATTATATAGGTTTCAAGTGCACAATTCTATAATCCATCACCTGTACACTGTACTGTGTGCTCACCACCCCAAGTCACATCTCCTTCCATCGCCAGTTATCCCCCTTTACCCTCATCTCCCCTCCCCCCACCTCCCTTTCTCTCTGGTAATTACCATACTATTATCTCTGTCTATGAGGGTTTTTGTTTTTGCCTAATCCCTTCACCCTTTTCACCCAGCCCCCATCCCCCTCCCATCTGACAGCTGTCAGTCTGTTCTCAGTATCTATGAGCCTGTTTCTATTTTTTCTTTTTTTGTTGTTGTTCATTAGATTCCACATACAAGTGAAAAGGCTCTCTCTTCAAACACTTCTCCTTACCTAAAAATAATTCTTCAACCACATGGATTGATTTCTTATCCCACAGCCCTCTTATCTCTTAAATTATCCCTTTGGAATTTTATCCTAGAATATTTTAATTAAAATCTAAGTGTTTCAAGAAACCTAAGAATGATGGGTATTTAAACTATGTCCTGCTCTCACATTTTTCTGTAGTTTTGCATTCTGCACATATCCTGGGTCCGGAGGAAGTAACGCCTGCTTGAGTGTGGTTGGGAGGGATTATAGTATGGGAGCAATCATTTATAGTTTTAATTTGAACATTTCACCTAAAATGTCATAGAGTGTGCTTGAATGTGATATTGTTATGCTACAGAATTCCATGCTTATGATTTTGTAATAAAAGATTTTGTAATAAAAGAGGGGCATTATTTGTGCCAGACCCCATATATAAAAAGCTTTTACTGTAGGTATGCAGGCAATATCTTGTAAGATTGTATTTTATTTTACTCTGGGGACATCTATGGCATGTCTTTGCATCTACATAGGGCCTAAGTCAGCAATGCACATATGAACACAATAAACATCTAGAGTGATGATGAGGGTGTAGTTATTCCTAAGCAAAGTGTACCCTAAATTAATTTTCTTTAATGGAACATGGACCACCAACGGCTACCACAACGGAACTCGGAAGTTCATGATACAGCACCATGCCATGTAACTCCTTTACGACTTTGTTTAGTCTTGTATCCTTGTTGTCTGTACAGGAAGTATGCCTATGTAACACTGCCATAACGTTATCATTCCACCCATCAATTTCCTGCTTGTAAACTGTTTATAATTCATCGATCTCATGCACAGAAGTTACTGCTATTAATGTCCATGAATCTATGACCTCTGAATCTATAGATACCTTCAGATTGAGGAGAAGTCTTTTCAAAGTAGGAGGGCTCTTTGGCCATTTGATTACTGATTTTTAAAGAGCCCACCGTTTTCCACAAATATCAGAGGTTTTATAAGCCTATCTTTATGTCCTATGAGAACATACTGCATTCTACTCTACGCTGTAGGGTTGCATGCACCTGTCACTGAATCCACTAGTGTTTCTTTAGTATCTAGAATACCTACCATGTGTCAGGTTTTGTTCTAAGCATTGGGGATACAGCTGACCAAAGCAAAGATCTGTCTCCATGGAGAACTCACAGGGGAGAAGACACGTGATACATTTAAAGCATTGTAGTAAGTTGTCAGGTGATTATAAGCTCTGTGAAGAAAATAAAGAAGAATAAAGAGACAAGGGCCGGAGATGGGTCTGAAGTGGCATTTGAGTGGAGAATAAATTTAGGGACTGAGCTAAGCAGAATCTGGGAGAAGAACCTCTCAGTGGAAGAAGTAGCTCTAGTTGGGTTCCTGTTTGGAATACTGGTAAAATAACAGGGAGGTCAGTGTGGTTACACGCCCAAGTAGCGTGAATGAGGGAGACAGTGTTAAATGGCGAGGGGCCAGATCACAGGGGGCATCTACACTGTAGATGAGGATTTGAGTTTCACTCTGAGTTGAACTGGAAGACCCAGGTGAATTCCAAGTATTTTGGCCTTTAGCAATTGGATCAATGGGGATGGTTATTTATTGAAATAAAAAACAGCAGGTTGTAGAAGAGAAATCGGTAGTTTGATTTGGGACGTGATGCATTTGAGATGTCCATTGGGGTTCCAGCCGAAGATCTCAGTAGGCAGGCAGTGATATCACAAGGCTGAAATTATGGTGAGGTGAATGAGGTACTCACCTCTTTTGTTAGATTTAAAGGTGAGCCAGAACACTCAGTGATCGTAATCCATATTTAATGTGATATTTTATTAAAAATCAAAATTAAGGTGAACAAAATAGCAAAAATTTTCAATGTGTTTTGGTAGGGAGGACTTGGTCCCCCCAATCACTGCCACTTAGTAATATGCCTGTGAATACAGGACCTCACCCACCAAAAGGGGCTTGGTCCACGTTATTAAGGCTGCTAAGCAGTCTCTCTGAAAACCAGGAGATCATCCCGAGTTGTTAAATCAGCCCCATGTAATCTCAAAGCCCTTAACAGCAGAAAAGAAAACCAAGAGACTCAGAGATCTGTGGTAGAAGAAGAGTCAGAAGACATCGAAAGCATGAGAAAGACGCAACCTGTCGTCGTTGGCTTTGAAAGTGAGCAGTGATGAGTCTCAAGCCAGGGAATGGCAAGAGGTGGACGCGAGAAACTCAGAACAACCCCTGGGCAACAACAAGCCAGGAAACAGGGACTTTAGTCCTACAACTTCAAGGTACTGAGTTCTACCAATACCTGAATAAGCCTGGAAGCCCATTCTCCCTCAGGGCGTCCAGAAAAGAGCCCCGTCCAGCTGACCAGCCTCGTGGGGACTGGACCGCAGCAGCCAGATGTACCTACTAGAATTCTGACCTACAGATTGTGACATGCACATCCGTTTGATTTTTTTTAAGATGCTAAGTGGGCAGTGATTTATTTCAACAGCGATAGAGCAATAATACAGACA
The DNA here is from genome assembly GCF_022682495.2 of Desmodus rotundus. NCBI lineage: Eukaryota > Metazoa > Chordata > Mammalia > Chiroptera > Phyllostomidae > Desmodus > Desmodus rotundus. The sequence continues at coordinate 87,169,801 of NC_071392.1, read as the reverse complement.
GGATCGATATTACTGGTTTTTCCTTTTGCCTCATGCATGCTCCAGTGTGGTGTGGCACAGTGCTCTTAAGTCTGTCCCACCTAGAGGGATGTAAATGTTAGATTTATCTTATCTATGCTATTTCAAAGGAGAGTTATATGCGATTATTTAGGAGTGAATGCAGATAGAGCAAAGGAAAGCTCTTTCGACTGAGCCATAGAACACACCAACTGTGATGACTCAGCAAGGGAGGAGGACCCAGGAAAGGCTAAAAGCACTGTCGAGGAGGGTGAGTGGGGCAAACAGAGCACTTCATGGTCCCAGAAACCCACAGCAAGTTTCAATACGGCTCTACAGCTTGGAAGTCAACCATTTCTGTTTCTGATATGCTTTTTGTAGATCAAATCTCCTGAATTCTGGTCTCTTTGATCACAAAAAGTGTTCAAATATGTAACTGTATATTTCCATAGAAAATTAAAACGTATACTGTGAACCATTGGACTTGAACTCATGTTTTAGAAAAAGCCACTATGCAGAGCCGAACCCAGCTATCCGTACTTAATTGATATTGCTGTAAAAATCGTTTATCTGCTAAAGTATCCTTGACCAAAGGTAAAGGTAGCGGTGGTCCTTGTCCAATCTCATTGGACTCCTGTAGCATCTTTCTTTTTAACTAATGACACTAGAGTAGAATGTCTTAAATGAATATATGTACATATAGAGTGGTCTCTAAAACATCTGTTCAGGTGTTAGATTATACCACAGACCCACGTGTTTGAGGATCAGTTCACCTAATATCATCAATTACATGTGAAAGAAGGAAGTACCATTGTTTGATAGAACATCTGTCTCAAAAAGACCATCTAATAGGAGGTCATCGTATGTTTTGTCATGAAGTATATATTACATCGGAATGATTTTATGATAGCCATAGATTATTTAACAGCTTTACTGAGAGGTAATGTAAATACCATTACATTTCCTTATTTAATGTATATAATTTAGTGGTTTTAAGTGCGTTCCCAGAGACAGACATTGATTCTCAAAATAATTTTGGAACATTTTTATCATCCCCTGTCCCAGAAAACTCCACAACAATTGGCAGTCACTCCCTAACCTCCCACACCTCTGAACCCCCAACCCCCGACAGCCACTATTCCTTTCTCTATAGATACGCCAATTCTGGAAATTTCATATAAGCTGAATCACACAATATATGGTCTCTTATGGCAGGCTTCTTTCACTGAGCAAACTTTTCGTGGTTCTTGTGTATGAGGGGAACCTGTGTCAGTTACTTTTTTAATGATGCCATTGGCATTTAATTAGCCACTAAAGTTGTTTATAGTATTCTTTTTGAGAATTAATAAACTTTACCTTTTTTTAGAGCAGCTTCAGGCTCATAGCAAAATTGAACAGAAAGCACAGAGAGTTCTCCACTGTTCATAAAAAGCTAGTTGGTTTTAAGTTGGGTCTTTGTTTTTGATAAGTAAGTGTTTCATGAAAACAGGGTCCAGCCACTTGCTTAAGAGGCCCCCACCTCTGCTCTTCTTCCATGGAGCCTGATAGTTTTTATTCCACACATGTAAGGCTGTGCCAGTTAAGACAACAGACATTTAGGTGACTGTGCAGACTGGAAGTATTTTGATGTGATGGAACACAGGAGATGCTTTTTCACAAAAATTCCCCGGAAAGGTTCAGTAAATGAGCCACTGATAATGCTGGTGGGAGTGGCCTTTCATCTAGCCCCTCCCCCCAAGGGTTCTTCTGAAGAAGTACCTCTCCACAAGGAAGCTTCCTTTTTCTCCTCAAGATGATGGTTTTTCCATTGTCTAGATAGTATTCCTTGTAGACCTATGAATTCAAGTGTACCACTACCTAGAAAAAAAGTCCTTACCTTCAGAAATAACTGGGTTAAGGTGGGGAGAGTAAATTTAAGTTACTCAAAATAGAGAATTCCCTGAGAATACTGTAGGGTTAATTTAATACAGAATAGAATATCAGTGTCAATCAGTATGGCGTGGTAGTGCTATTCTGAACTGTGGCTATTGATTCATTGACATTAACCCCAGGATTGTGTTCTTGTTTTTAATATAAGATTCTGTGCTTCAAAAACAACCATATATTAACCAGCTTTCTTCATATCTTTCATCCGTGGGACATTTTTGTAACCCTGCCAAATGCCATTCTTCCTCCTAATCTCTGATTATTGAGGTTTTATCAATACCCTAAAAATGGGACTGGGAAATACTTTAGCCAGTCAAATGTGACAAGTTAATTTGGTTTTCACATTTATAGCTCTATCGTTTAAAAAAAATACTTCAAACTGTGAGGAAAATGGCAATTTACAATTTCATTAAAATGCAGAAATGAATGAACCCCATTACTCAAGACACAGCCATGACAGGTCAGTAGTAGCTGTTTATTCCAAGCTCCTGCTGACATTACCTGTCCTGGACTTGGATTCTATAGTGTGCTGGCTGTATTAACTCCTGCAGCGTCAAGGCCGAAGAGATGCCATTTCTAAATGCCAGAGTACTAGAACTTTCTTCTTTTTAAATTACAGTTGAAGGGAAATGGTTACTTTTTAAAGAAAGATTTTCCCAATCCTATTCTTCACCTTCATTTTTATGTACTCTCAAGTATACTAGAGAGAAGTGAATCCATTAATAAAAGATTTTAAAAATAAAAATTTAAATATATCTTTTTGATTCCTTCATGGACATCACAAACCCAGCTCTTGGGAAGATTCATGATGTGCCTTTCAAAGTAAATTTTTTGTTACTGCTTTGACATATAATAGGTTTCTGCATTCTTCTTTCAAAAATAAGTTTGTTCTGGAGTCACACTGCCTGTGCTGAATCACAGCCCAGTACTATTTTGGTTGTGTGATTGCTACCAAGTGATTTAACCTATGGCGGCTCATATTCCAAATATATAATTAGTAGTTATTTCACAGGGCTTTCTTTCAATAACCAGTACAGTCCATTAATATCCCGAGAAGAAGTATATTCTAAACCTCAATCCATATTTTTTTGACATGATTCATCCCACTTTAGAGTGTATCAGCCACAATGTTTGCAAAGGCATATTTTGATCTTTAATGTATTTTGCCTCATCCTAATAACCCATTTCAATATCTAACATTGGTAGAGTTTTATAGTTTACACACTGTTTCACATAACTTATGTTCTTCTAAATGTAAGGACCATGACCACTCTGGGGAATAGATATTGTTATAACCCTGTTCTCCACAAGAGAATTCTGAGGCTGAAGGGTGCTGTAGCATGAAATGTAACAGCAACATGGCACCCCATCTGTGCTGGTTGTCCACTATATGCCTGTTCGTTACCAGTAAATGCAATGAGCAAGACTAATAGTCACCGTTGACTGAGTGAGACATCATACATGCATTATCTCTAATCTTTGCAGCAGCTCAGTAGTAGTATGTATGATGATGATTACCTTCATGCAGACAAGGAACTGGAGGATTCAGGGAGGGAAAAAAACACAACCAGTACACTGATTTCAGTACAGTGTTCTTTACCTCCGTCCTTCGCCACACCGAGTGTCTGCTAGGAAAGAAGATAAAAGATTCAGGTTAAAATGATTTAGGGCTTCTCTTGCCACCACAGCTTATTAAGTATATAGCTTATTAAGCTAAAGCATAATAAATATAATTCTCAGTAGATAAATGTGTTTGGCTACTAGAAGAATGATTTCTAATATTCTTGGGCCTTTATTTCCTCTCACTCTGATGTTAATTTTGGAATTGGTACCCAGGACATTCTCTAATGTTTTTCCTCAAAAATGTGGGTCTAAACAGCTCTCACTTTTAAAATATATATAAATTATACATTACATGCATAAAATGCCATCAGTTAAATATATAAGCATGGTCATATGCCATTTGTCATATTATAACATATTTACAATATTTGCACTGAGAATTCTGTGATACGTTTTAATTGTAAATCTAATTATAACTATATGTACACATAAGCAATAACTTATGTATGGATTAACTACTAGCAGAACATATCACATTATCGCCAAGTGTTCATTTCTAAGTACTTTCTATATATGAAAATAGTAAAAGTTTTAAAATCAAATAGTTATAAGGAGTTCTTTTGAGGAAAAAAAAGACTGGTGTTTAAACAAACACAACAAATATACTAACAATTATTTTTAAAGATTTTATTTATTTATTTTTAGAGAGAGGGGGAGTGAGTGAGAAAGAGGGGGAGAGAAACATAGATTGGTTGCCTCTCATATGCGCCCCAACTAGGGACCAAACCTGCAACCCAGGCATGTGCCCTGACCTGGAATCAAACCAGTGACCTTTAACCCTTTGGGATGAAGCACAACCAACTGAGCTACACCATCAGAGCTACACTGACAACTTTTTAATCCCATCGGTTAGCGTTAAATATTGATCAAGAAAGAAGGTTCAGGGCATCTTATGTTTCAAATAGATCTACCATATTTCAAATTTGAAAGCAACACCGACAATGAAATAAGAATTTTTCAACTTGACATAATGTAAATACTTATATGTAGTGGTGGCTGAGAAGATATTTTATCTAATCCCTTCAGTGGGAGAGAATTACAAGGCCTCATTTATGGGTCTAGTTAGAGAATTGGTTTTGCCACAAATAATACTCATATGCCCATAATTCTTTACTGACTGGGTTTACATTTTTTGACTCAGACACAAACCAAAGTAGAAACTACTTATGGTTACAGAATAAAATGTAAATGCTACAAACATTGACATTTTAAAAATCTGAAAATTGCCAACATTTTAGAAAATAAAAGATAATTTCCAAACCTTCTCTACTTGGGAGTTAAAAACACAGTATCTGAAGCTGATGAATCAGAAAACATTTAAATATCATCGAGTTTACCTATAGAATCCAATGATTTAAACAAAAATTACAGAGAAAATGGAGTTGATGATAAAATTACATTTAATTCCCATTTTTTCAAAAACTAAGAGTCAACAATATTCAATCCAAGTTGATAAATCAAGAAATTGGTATATAGATGTATAGCTTAAATTAAAAAAAAGATTAACTATTAGAATAGCCAAAATCTAGAGACTATTAAAAATGGTTATTTTTGATAAGGCCATTTGGAGGAAGCAGCAAAGGTTAGAGAAAATTTGACTTAGACAATTCTACATAGACTTTTGCTTTGCTTTTTTGTTTTCAATTAATAATAATATATTTCTTTCCAAATGACTTTCTCCAGGAGTTAAACCATATTAAGATTACTTTTTAATAATTCTCCAACTATCCCCCTAATTTGGCTCTATGGAGAAGAAAAGCAAGGCGAAACAATGGTTTGAAATAGGTCACTTATAAATATCAGACCATTAAACACTGTTGGGAACCACCCTGCCTGGTTTCACAAGCTGTAACCCCCATAGTTAAGGCTGAGTCAGAGACCTTGGGACCATAAGCCACTAAGGAGACAAAGCTTATCTCCCTGGCAGGAGCACCACCCCTGCCCACTTTACTTCACCCTGCTTGGCCCTGAGCCTGACAAGTTAGCCAATGATGGGTAAGATTCCTCAAGGGAGGGACCACCTAAGACAGGTGTGGTCACAAAGAGGCCCACAGGGAAGGACTTGGAGGGCTATAGAAAAAGGGGGTGATGGACTCTTGCCCCTCAGTTTTGACATAGCCTGAGTCCTCATTCTGTCTGCAAGAAGTCTCCTAATCTCTTGGCTGCCTTACTTCCCCTGCCTGCCTTAAGCCTGAAACAATGACAGAGGGCAGTGCAGCCCTGTGCTGGAAAGGGCAGATTCCCTGGGACGATCAGGCCTAAGAAAGAATACATAAAACCCTGTGAAACCTGCTTTGCTAAGACCCTCAATTTAAATGATAAGGGTCCAAGCCTGAAATGAGTTTGTTTCCCAAAGTCTTATAGCCCTTTAGCTAACTGACCCAGACTCAGAATAAGCCCTCAGAGTTCTTTGTTTGTTATCTATTATTTGATCCTTACTGCCTGACAATGATTGATGAGCTTTACCTGTATTCCTGTGCAAATTGAACCCAATAAAAGCCCACTGAGGAAAAGGCTCTTGGCCCTTCTCCTTTGAGAAATTGGCCACCTTTCCTCCCCAAGCAGATCATGCCTTCGTAGACTTATTCTCACCCATGGCGGCTGCGGGGGGGCCTGCAGGCGGAGCCTCCCCACAAAACACGAATTTTAAAAAAGTAGATTGCTATGACATTTCCATTACCACAACTACTATATTTGCTATGTCCCTTCCGTGAGTGCATTCATGGTAGACATCTATAAATTTGTAGTTATCTATTAAAGATTATTTGAACTCCCTGGGCACTACCTAAGCAAGATGTTCATTAGCTTACCCAAGAAATAACTATAGCCAAACACTAGTGTTTTTCAACTGAGGTGAAATTCACATAACAAAAAAATTAGCATTTTAAAGCATACAGTTCTGTGGCATTGCATTTATCCACACTATTGTTCAACCATTACCTCCCCCTAGTTCCAAAAACTTTTATACCCCCTCCTTCCAAAACAGCCATACCCATCCACAGGTCACTCCTCATTCACTCCTTCCTTCTAGTCCCAGGCAGCAAGCAATTACTTTTTTGTCTCCATGAATTTACATATTCTGGATATTTCTTTCATAAACAGATCCATGGGATGCTTTGTGTATGGTTGCTTTCACTTAGCACAGTGGTTTTGACACGCATTCACATGGTAGCATGTATCACAGTGCTTCCCTCCTGCATATGGCTTACTTGCACTCCATTGCACGTGCACGCCATGTTTTGTGTATTCTTTTATCCAGTGATGCACATGTGGGCTGTGTCCACCTGCTGGCTGTTGTCAACAGTGCTGCCATGGCCATTTTTTACCACCGTTTGTTCGAGTGCCTGTTTTCATTTGTTTGGGGTGTATGCCTAGGGGCAGTAAGCCTTATGATAATTCTGTTTTAACCCTTTGAGGACCTACTGCCCACATTGACTGCTCCATTTTTATATCTCCACCAACAACGTGCTACCTTGTGATGAATTACTTCTGCTATTTGATCCTTTTTTCCTGTGCAAAGCTAGTGAGCATGCATATTCATTCTGACTTGCAAGTCATTGACCAAAATACTGATATTTTGTGACCTCAAAACATTCTGCTTGTTGGATAGATGTTCCCAACTCAGTGAAGACCTATCCCTGACTATGTTGAAAAGAATGTGAAAGTAGATGTCTAACTCTATATCCCTTATTCTTTTGCCTTGGGTTTATAATATGTTATATATTCTACTGGTGTGATCAGTTTCTTTCAAACATGTTCTTTTCAATCATTTTTTTTGCAAGTGAAATGATTACCTGTTGTTTCATTTTAGTATCTCAGGAAATTTAAAATTAATATAATAGTATATATTTCTCAAACTCATAAAAAATACACACACACATATATGTGTGTATGTGTGTGCATATGTGTGTGTGTATAAAAATAATACATCTTGCCATGGCCAGTGTGGCTCAGTTGGTTAGAGCATCATCCAGTAAACTGAAAGGTTGCAAGTTTGATTCTCAGTCAGGGCACATGCCTAGGTTGCAGGTGTAGTCCCAGATTAGGGTGTATGTGAGGAAACCAATAGATGTTTCTTTCTCACATCAATGTTTCTCTCTCTCTCTCTCTCTCTCTCTCTCTCTCTCCCTCTCTCCCTCTCTCTCTCTCTCTCTCTCTTCCCCTCTCTCTCTAAAATCAATGAGCATGTCCTCAGGTGAGGATAAAAAAATAAATTTAAAAATTTAAAACCTGATAGATATATGTTTTATATATATATATATAAAATACACACATACCTTTTTATTTCTAATTATTTGTCATTTCCACATCTTCAGCGATCTGGCAGAAATAACTTAAGGCTAATTCTTACTTGTTTTCATTGTATATCATCAAGTTGTTTTTAAAAGCAAATTTTAAAAGTAATCTGAAAACGCTTCCCTTCCCTTTGCCTCCCATCACAAGTGATGGGCTCTGATTATGTGATCATATTTTTAAACAGATCCTGCATCCATTGATAAATAAATCTCACACATATGAGATTCCATGTGGCAGTGATGGAGGAACATACCTAAAATCAACATCTGTTGCCACCTCAGAAGAGGTCCCCACCAAAGTAGAGGACAGAGAATAGACTTTTGTCATTGAAGAGGTGTTAAATCAGAATGTGATGCTCACTACAGACACTTCACTGAAGGGCTGTCCAGGGAAGAAATCTCACCCTATTCCATAGCCAAGCAAATATAACCTATTACATGCATGTTTCAAGATAAATGACAACTAGTCTTCAAGTAAGAGACTTGATGGCACCTATATGCTTCATCCGAAATTAATTTAGTAATTGGGGTAATCATTTGTGTTCGCTAATTGTCTTTAAACAAAACAATACATTTCTCGCATCTTTGTGACCACAGGGTACATTTGCCATCTGGAGCTCGGTGCTAGCTGCACGTGGGTCCCTACGCTCCCAGCAAAGGTGGAGACGGGCTCTGTGTGTCTGATGACTACACTTCAGAGAGGGGGCTCCCAGGTCCTTGAGGAAATGCTCCTGAACTGCTGGTTTAGTCTTTAAAAAAGATTTACCTACATTTCATAGGCAGAGAAAGAAACCACAAGTTTTGTAAAGTAAAGGGAGTGGAGGGAAGTCTTCCTTAATTTTCCGGAGAGAACAGCCTCTTACTTTTAATTTGTATTTGCCCTCAGAGCAAACTCAAAGTTACCATAAGCTATAATACAGTTGTTGGTTTTACGTAGGGGTTTTTTTTTGGGGGGGGTGCTGATTATATAGATGACTTTAAAATAGAACAAACAGGTTCAGATAATGAAGACAGAAGCCTCTGGCAGTATATGGAGGTGTTCTCAATATTTAAAGGGCTCTTTTGCAAAAGAAAAGACAGGTAAAACTTGCCATGTACAAATTCAGGAAGAAGAACAGTTAAATAAATAAGTAAGTAAGTAAGTAAACAGCTGACATCTGTAGGGAGACAAGTTTCCAGATAACACAGGGGAAGAGAGAACTATCAAAGGACAGAGCCTCGCAGCAATAGCTCCTGGGTGGTGCTTACTAGTTTTCCCAGCACTGGCAGAACTGTGACTCAGTGAGGAAAGTACTGAAGCAAAGCCAACTTCCACTGAGTGACTGGACCTCAACCAGGTGATATTCGCCGATTCTACCAGAACCGAGATTTTGTCACATAGAGAAGACCAGCCTTATCCTCCAGAGCTACATCCCAAAATCTCCAGTACGTGCCTGAAAGTGCATTGCCCTTGTGCTTTGTGGCCACTGTTAGGTCAAATACGGGGGGCTTGAACACAGTCACTGCGGTACCACAACAGCAGACCTGATAACAGAGACTAATGAGTGGGGAGTGTCTACACTGGGAATACCCTGGAAAAGGGAGAATTCACATCCTGGGAGGGTCAGAGTAGAACAGCATGAGATTTCATCACGCGACCCAAAACAGCATGCGATTGAAAACTTATGAATGACCTCTTCTGGAATTTTACCTGTGGAATTTATTACCCGTGGTTGACCACAGGTAAATGAAACCCCAGAAAGCAAAACCAGAGATAGGGGGGCGGGGAAGAACTACTGAAGTTACATATTTTATAGACATGAAATGTGGCCATATTTCTAAATATGTACTCCGAGAAATACTTCCCACAATAATATAACTCTAACATTTTTGCATTTCAGTTTGAAGCCACTCAGCGTGAGTGATCGCACTGTGGCAAGGGTTTATTTTGCTCAGGAGATTTGTCGGGCTAACTATGTGAAAGACCGGGTGTAGCGCTAGCAAGAAAATGCTTTACTGAAGTTTATTTTCCTTAGCAGTTTGGGCAGATTTCAGGAAGGTGTTTAGGCATAGGAAAATGTTGTAGTGGGCAAACAGAAAGATGGGAAATAAAGGAATGGCAGAGGGGGCTATTAGCACTAAAACAAAAGAAGATCAGGTTCAATCTGCCATGAAAGCCATGTAAGAGAATAATAGTTCTAGAAGAATTGAAGGGCGTGAACGGGGAAGGTGAAAAGCATCTTAAGGGGAGAGGAGGGTTTCTAAATACTCTGAAAGAAGCAGCAGTCAAAAAGGTTACTTCAGGGCCAGCGTAGATCGACGAAGCAGGGAAGACCTTCATCAGAGGGTATTTGAATGGCTCAGAAACGGATGAGAAATTCCCAAAGAATTTGGTGATGATACGCAGAACGGGCCCGAACGACTGTGCTCCGATTGGTCAAAGACGTCAGTGAATAAATGGAGAGGCTTGATAGGTCATGGTCATATTTGGCTAGCAGGATTTACCGCCGTGTTTTCTCTGGTTATTTAAGTAAAAAATGCTCATCGTCCAGACTAATTTAAAGTGCATAAAAATGAAAGAAAAAAGCCTTGTGCACTGTTGCTATTCATTGGCACTGTTAAAATGTTGTGTTCTGAATTCTCACGCAGAATTGTTGCCTCTTTCCAATGAAGTATCTTTGTCTAGTCAGTTGCCCAGGCTCAAGATAGCTTTAAATTCCTAAACTACAGGCAGATAGGCTTCCAGGATCTTTACCAATTTATGGAAACATCTCTCTCTAAATTCTTAGTAACAACGCCTGAGTTTGGAATATCTTGCAGAATCCTGGCAACAGCTGCACCACATTTTTTGTTGTTCTTTTAATTTTTTAAAAAAATGTTAACCCCCTTGGCAAACAGGAAATGCTATCTTCACAGATTTACTGCATTTCTCCAGGACATTTTTCAGGAGGACCTGAGCAACACACCACAAAAAGAAGCGGCCTCCTAAAAGCTCTAAATGGTAAGAGAGCGCCTCCTGGGTACCAAGTGTTTTGGGTGCATTTTTCAGTTCATTCTCACCGAAGCATTTATTTACCACAGATTAGAAAACTGAAGCTCCAAATATGGTCAAATTTTGCTAAAAATATAATTTATAGGAATGTGAGTTGAATAGGGCATATGCTTCAAATATATCTGTTCTTTATTATTTCAAAAAAGATGCTGGATTTTGCTTACCAAACAGTAGCCCACACAGCTCTCCACACTGGTGTAATAGGATGCTCTGTTAATACATATCATTTCTGTTATAAAATATATGATTACGCATTTAATCTTTCCGATGCTCTCTCCCAAATGTGAGTGATAACACTTTGCATACATTGCAGATAGTTGTATGTGTTTAGAGTCGATGTAATTTAGATTTCTTTGGCCTGGGTAATGCCTCATTAAAATTGCATTAATATAATAAATAATTTAAATAACAAATATTTAAAGCAAGATTAACATTAATATGAGAGATAGATGAACACCTCCGCTAAGACATGTTGCTTTCAGCCTGAATGTCTCTTCCCGGACTACAGGGAACGAATGAGGTCCCACCCTGGTGCCAGTTCCAGCTGGTGGTGAGAGGTTGCTAGGACGGTGTTTTAAATGAGCAGCAAGTTGTATCCATATTTCTGACATGGATGCAGCTGACGGAAGTTTCAAACAGATAAAGGTACATTCCGTCACTGAAATCCTCTCTCCCATCATTCTTCCCCAGGACATTTGTCCTTTGTTTTATTTCTGAATCTATCAGAGTTCAGGCAGTAATGGTTGCAATGAAACTCCTCTCATGGATCTTATCAACTTTTTTTTTTAATTTGTTGATCACCCACCCTGTGCCCTCTCTCCATCTCTCAAGGAGAGACTCCTTGTAATATCTGTGTTTTTATTCTGTGTGGTTGACAGAGAAGAACTTTGAAAACGAAGGGATATTATAGCTTTCCATCGGAAGCTCAAATTTGTACTGGTATGTCTCTATCATTTTATAGCTTGAGCTCTAAAACTAATTCTTAAAGATGAGTTTCTTCTTATCAGGGTAATCTGGCATATTAAAGGGCTCCAAGTGATTAATTTTGAAAGGGAAGGTGTAGATAGTGAGTACAGAGGGGTGTGGAAATAAAGCTGGTCTGACAAAGAGAGAGAAATGAATTCAGTAGAGGCTCTTCCCTCTGACCACTAATGTTTTCTAAGTCTGCTCCCCTCTAACATTTCCCCCAGGAGTTGGTTGTGTCCGTCTGTCTGTCTGTCTCTCTCTCTCTCTCTGCCCCCATATTGTCTCTCTGTGAAATAGATAGATAGATGATAAATAATAGATAGATATGGATGGGTGGATGGATGGATGGAAAGAGATAGGGAGATATATGGATAAAAATGGATATCAGAATGCCCGTATAATTTATTTGTTTGATTTACTAAACAATTCTCAATTTTCTTAGGTGAGGATTTTTATTATTTTTTTTATTTGTGTTATTTTGTTGCGGATATAATTGGATTTCTTTGGTTGGTTTTCAGTATTTCAGACCTCACCTGAACTCCACAAAATATATAAACACATTTAATGCTTAATTCTTCAAATAACATTGAGACAACGGTCTGTGTGTATTTGTGTGTTTGTCCAATCCTGCGTAATCTAGTTGTGTATTCAAAGGATTTACCTTCCACAAGGTAGTGGCAGAGAATCGACAGAACTGGGACAGAGTGACAGCCCAGCAGGTGCAGGCTGAGCACTCTCCTTTCTAATCAGAGAACAACACTGGAGGAGAATGGCCCTCAGCTGAGGTGACCTCTGCCCTTGCCGTTTCCTTTAATGAGCTGCTCTTCGGTTTTCATCGATAGCAATAGCAAAGACTAAGGTTACAACAAGCAACATCAAGATTAATTGACATGATGGAGGGGCCTGTTTTCCAATCAGCCTCTCATTACTAGGTCCCTTCTCGCTCGTCTATGTTTACTTCAAAATGCATGCTTTGGTAATTTGCCTCACTCCCTATTTCCCATTTCCTGCTCCACAGAAAACAGCTCTGTCCTCCAAAGTAGAACATGCAATGACATTTTTAAAATGCTGAAGCTGAGCAAAGAACTAAGTACAGGGATGGGCAAAAGTGCAGTTCTACCATTGTGGGTACATGAAACAGTTTCTTCTTATATTACTGATTCATGATGGTGCTATTTATTGTTATTACTGTGGGCCTACTTTTGCCCACCCTGCGTATAACAAAAGGCAATGCTTTCTTCAACGACTGAGTTTGATTTTCCCCTAAAGACCAGGACTTGCAATGAGGCCATAGACACCATGAAGCTGGGCCAGTGGTTTAAAGGTTGCAATACCTCTACACCTGTTGATGAATAAGATGCTACGAGCCCTCCGAGTGTCCCCTGCCACCAGGCAGCCCTGCCTCCTCAGAGTACTCCAACCCCCTTTGTCAACCGGCGAGTGAAATTGGGAGGCCAGCCTACAGGATATCATCAGGCTCTGCCCACGGGACCTTCCCCTACTTCGACAGTGACTGTTACGTAACTAGCTGTTGAACAATTTGAACATGACTCGGCTCACGAAATCTGGCCCTTGACCCCTTCAGTCTCCTTGGCACATGTGGGGTTTAACATTTTACTCCCTCCATGCCATTGCGTTATTGCAGACATGATTCAAAACCGTAACGCTTTGATGAATTAGAACATTAGTGGATTGTAAAATTAAAGACAATCTTTTTTTTTAGATTTATTTTTAGAGAGAGGGGAAGGGAAGGAGAAAGAGGGAGAGAAATACCAATGTGTGGTTGCCTCTTGGGTGCCCCCCACTGGGGACCTGGCCTGTAACCCAGGCATGTGCCCTGACTGGGAATTGAACTGGCGACCCTTTGGTTCACAGCTTTTGCTCAGTCCACTGAGCTACACCAGCCAGGGCGAAATTAAAGACAATCTTGATCAGAAAAAATAAGTCATTCTCTGTCACAGGATAAGCAACTGAGTCCGTGAAAGACTAAGCACGTCTAATGAGGGCCGCTGTATGTGAACAGACTTCTCACACCCACTTTCTGTCTTTGCACACCAACACTCCGTCTGCTGTCCTGAGACACCAGTAATTTAAGGGGAGATTTTATAGTCTGGAAAGAAAATGCTGTCAGAATTGAGAACATGTGAGAAAACACAGCCAAAAGCAAATCTTCTTTAATTATCAAATTTGATTAAAAAACAAACCCCTCTGCCAGGCAATAAAAAGAAGTTTAATTTAAAAAAAATGTTTTGAGGAAACTTAGTAACCACATGCATTGTTCAAGTAACATTTTAGGATTGGGAGTTTCAATTGTTTTATGTATATGTATATGTATATGTTTAGGTATATGTGGTGTATATAATAGCATTAGGAAGAGTATTTAGCTCAGTGTTAGGTTTCTATAAAGCACATTGGAGTACACACACACACACACACACACACACATCTTTGGCTCAGAAAATGCTTTAAAGTGAGCCAAGAAAGCACTTGAGCCAAGGGGCTTTAGTTAATTATATACATGCTGAGAATTTTAGGGAGAAGTTTACTGATGTCTGCAATTTACTCTGAAGTACACCCAAAATAAGATGGATTAGTAATTGGATAGAGGAATGGGCAGATGCATAGATATTTGATAAAGCACTTACAGGAAAATGTTAGTTTGGGGATTGAGGTGATGACGGTTGATTGTGAAAGTTTTTCAGCTTCGCCATATGTTTGGAAAACTTATATAATCGAGTGTTGGAAAGGACCTATTTTCCCCGTGAGGTGCCAGTGTTCCTTCAATTCATTTCCTGATATTCTCTTCCTGTGATACTGATGCAGAAGGATGTGTCTGGTGTCACTCCAGTTGTGTTAAAACATTTCCTCTGTGCCCTTACCAAAGAAAAGTCAGAAAAAGAATCAGGCCCAGAGAAAATAGAGTTGACTGGTCCTGAGCTTTCTGTAATTGTCCCGATCTATTGCTTCTGATAGCACCCAGCAGGGGGGACTGGTGATGGAACAGGAGACAAGAATTTTGGGAGTTAGTAATGAGTGAGGCAGACAATACGTACTCCCAATTCCTAAATCCTAGAGCTGTTTGATGAGTCGAAGAGTCAAGACTTTATTATACAACTTCAGAAAAAATGCACACCTCATTTTCACTTTGCCACTAGCTAAAATTCCAGACTATGTAGAATAGTATTTTACGGGGCTATGCATCCGCACTAATTTTCACACCTCCCCCAAATTCTTTTGCAAAGTCTCTGTAGCACTTGCTAAAATTCTCATTGCACTAGAAATTATTGCTTAAATCTCCAACTGCAGCCTTTGGGCAGAATGCTGCTTTTAACCCCTGATCTTAACTCACAGGTGGCAAACACAAGGCCCGCAGGCTGAATCCGACCCTCCACCTTGTTGGATAC
This sequence comes from Desmodus rotundus, assembly GCF_022682495.2. Taxonomy (NCBI): domain Eukaryota; kingdom Metazoa; phylum Chordata; class Mammalia; order Chiroptera; family Phyllostomidae; genus Desmodus; species Desmodus rotundus. Next base: position 87,154,559 of record NC_071392.1, on the reverse strand, counting down.
AGCCCCGCACCTTGTTTCTACCCGGCAACAGCACTGAGCTCCTTGCCCCTAGTTAAGGAGTAGTTACATGTATACAGTCCTAAAATTACATTCGGCCCTTTGAAGGCAACCTCGAGTCTGATGTGGCCCCGGGTGAAAATAAGCTTGACACCGCTGACTACCAGGACCCATAATTCCCTGTTCACCATGTTCTTTATGCCCATCGGAGTCTAGGAAGGCAACACAGTAGTTTCATTGTTGTTGTTTTTTGTACTGACACCTTTTTTACTAAATCTTTGAAATTGTGACACAATTTGTTTCCATTCCTATTCTATTTCTTGCCAGGCACATGGCCTAAATAATAAAATGGGTTCTTCTTATCTCCTACTTTTGTAGAATTAGGTTGCATATCAGAGATTTCCTTCTTCATTGACTATGTCACGTTTCATTTTCTTTGAGAATTGTTCACAATCACATGATCAGAAATATAAGTTTTAGAAACCCTCAGCCATTATGAGTTGCATTAAATTATAAAGTTTGTCGACATGATATAAACATTTTTTGAAACTCAAATTCTTTCTTGAAATCTAGGTTAAGCGTCTGCCTCTGACATATGTGATTTCATTCTGAGGTTTGTGAATATATTATTTCTTGACTAAGACATCAGCTTATTAAACTGGTGGACTATGATGGGCATTTTAATAAATAGTGATGATAGCTGGATAGCTATTCGCAAAAAGGTACAACTGAATTCATACCTCACACTGTAAGCCAAGATAAACTCCAAACATCATCTGCTTAATGCACTAGCAGGAATCAGGTAAATTCTTTCATAACTGTAATGTAGGAATGCCTTTTCAGCTGCAATTTGAAAACCAGATTCATTTTAAATACTCAGTAATTCAACTGCAAAGAACATTATAAACATAGTAGAAAACAAATGATAAAAATGAAAAAAAATATTTGCATGAGTCAAAAAACAAATTAGAGATTAATAAAATAATACAATGTATTTTAGAAGGTGGTAAATATATATTTGTATTTATCGTTTTCTTCAAATTCATACACATTATTTAGAAATAAAGATAGTGAAAGGCCAAGCCAGTAACTAATGCAACTGTAATCTGTCAAAGGCAGGTGAGAGAGGGAGAAGCAGAGATGACATGAACGGGGGCATTCCACCTGAATGTACTGTTTATGATTATAATTTTGAAGTCTAAATGCTTTAATTTTTAAATCTGTGCTTTATATTTTCAATAAAATCAAAAGAAGCACAGATGAAATGCAAAGAAATGGAAACCAATGAACTCAAAGTGATAGAATCGAATAGAGGAAAAGTAACCATTCCAAGTGGTTTAGAACATGGCACTTTGTGCATTGTTAGTGGGATGCACCCCACTGACAAAAAGTGCCGCCAGGAAATCTGAACTTTCATAAGATGTTACTGCAAGTTGTATCATTAATATTCATTAAATTATATTAAAATAAGTAATTGTGATCATGTTAGAAACTTTTTTTGTTTCATGGTTCATGAAAGTTCTAAACTAACAGAACAGTGAGGAAATAGGGAGCACAATGCAATACCTTTTTCCCACTAACAGCAGTAATGGTTCTCAGTGGAATAGCTTGTGTGAGTGTGTGTATAACTTCATATGCATATAAAAATGTGTACTGTATACTTATAAAACATGGAGTATATACATCATTAATTATTAAAAATATCATTAAGATATATTTGGGACAACTTTGAACATGGAGCTTTAAATGTTAGATGGATTTGAGATATTAGGGTTAATTTTTAGTTGTTAAAATGACATTGGACCAGGAGGTAAGCAAGGTCAAAAAATGAAAATGACACTTGTATCTTCCTCTAGTCTGGATCAAGAGCAACCTGGGGTCAGGGGCTCCCCACTCCTTCCAGGGTGTACACATTGATAAATCAACCATTATAATGGAGTATTTTACAAATTCGCAATCCATTCTCACGCTGTGCACTGTGTTCTGTAAAGTTACAGCAAGCAGTGAGTTGGTGAATACCGAACCACTGTTCCTGGGGAAGTACAGTTAGGTTCCTGGGATCGTCTGGATTGGTTTCATCATCCAAACAATTTCTAAATTTGTTCATGTGTATTTCAGCTCAATAGCTCCAGTCAGACAAAAAGAAAAAGGTTACTTGTTGATAGGCTGACAACTGAAACAAGAACACAGAGAGCATTGTCTTGTTGAGGAGGCAAAGTGAAATGTAAAATCCACAAATGACGATGGACCATGTATTATTTGCTACGATATTACCACATCATGATTACTGTGAACATCAGCATCGTCTATTCAACATTAATAAATTCAGTGTTAATAACTAATACTTTTATTAATTTTGTTAACATAACTTTTCTATAAATGCAAATGATGGAAATAGTGTGGACAAAACTAATGGGTTAATTGGAATGTGGCCCTCTGTACTGAGCAATTAAAATATGTACATATACATTTCAAAAACCGTTCACCTATTGAAACATAAGTTAAAGAAATTTCAGTGAATTAGTACTATACCAGCTTTAATCTCTGAAATCTATGGGGCATGTAAGTGAAAAATTAGTATTTGACAGGTAACATTGTAAAAATCCAAATATGTTAGAAATTTAAAAATCCATTCTGGCTTCTGGATTCAGCTTCAGATGCTGAAAGCTGGAAAAGACATCACTTAGACTATAACTATAAAAATGCCAGGTAACCCACAAATTCCGGACTGATTTAATCAGAGAGCTGAGGCTGCAGGGCAGTCAACTAGCCTAAAACCCAAGGAAAGGCAGACACTTCCAAGTCTGGATGAGGTGTGAGTACCGAGCACATAAAGAAGAAAGGTACATTTTTTAATTATTATAACTTATTGAATTGATAAAGACCAACGGTGCCACCCAGCCAAAAAAAAAAAACAAAAAAATTAACATCATAGGCCTGAGACTGCTATCTTTAAAAAGCATGCTGTCAGATTGGGCTTTGGCTGGTGTCTGGGAATTTGATTTCGGGGAGGTAGCCCACTACTCTGTAATAAGCATGGCTTCTTATGCTTCCAAGGTGCGACCAGAGTGGCTTATGTCAAACACCTGCTTTTCCCCTGGGAGCACGGAATTTTGTTTAATGCTTGGCAGAGGGCACCTATGTAACCACCCCCAGGAAAAATCTGGGGCTACAAATCTCTAAGGAGCTTCCCTGGTAAATAACATTTCATATGAGTTACTATTTATTGTTGCTGGGGGAATTAAGCATCTTTTTAAAATATATATTCCTCTGGGAAGGACTTTCTAAGCAAAAGCAAAAGTATATTAATAAAAAAAAAAGAAAGAAACACTTGAGCCCTGGCTGGTATGGCTCAGTGGATTGAATACCAGCCTGAAAACCAAAGGGTCACTGGTTCAATTCCCAGTCAAGGCACATGCCTGGGTTGCAGGCAACGTCCCTGGGGGGGGCGGGTGCACTTGAGAGGAAACCACACATTGATGCTTCACTCCCTCTTTCTCCCTCCCTTCCCCTCTCTAAAAGTAAATAAATAAAATCTTTTAAAAACTTTAAAAAAGCACTTGATATACTAGATCACATCAAAATGAAGAACTTTTTTGAATTAAAAGGCATGAATAATTTTTAAAAATGATCAAGGAGATCTATGTGACCAACATATCGCAACAAAAGAATCATAGCAGAATATGTAAAAGTTTCTGTGAAACATGGAAAATATTATCAATAATACAGTGAACAATTAACAGAACAGGATCATGCATAAAAAATAAACCTGTTAAGAAATAATCACCCACAGTTTTTGCCACATAAACTCAAATTTAAAAACCCAGAGATACTGTTTTATCCCTACCAAATGGATAAAAGTGTAATGAGAGCTGTGGATAAATATGGAACAACTGTGCTCTTTAAAATCTAACACGACTCTCCAGTCGGCATAAATATATACGCATTTGTTTCCGGTGGTTCCATCTCTAGGCATCTTAGAATAACTCATCTGCACATACAGGGTCCAGCAGAAGTAAGGCCTGCGTGAGTGTGGTTGGTAGGGGGATAATGTGGGTGTAATAATTTATAGTGTCAATTTGAATGTTTCACCTACAATGTCACATGGTGGGCTTGAGTGTGATATTGTTACGTTACAGAATTACATGCTTATGATTTTGTAACAAAAGATTTTGTAATAAAAAGGGGGCATTATTTGTGCCAGACCCCGTGTATACAATCCCAGATCTGCGTGATTATTGAAGCTTCTAAGAGCAAGAAATCCGACGCAATTACCAATGGCCATAAATAGTGCCGTAGTCATACAGTGGAATATTAGCACACAGTTTTGGTTAGAAGAATTTTTAAATTGCTTTTCCTGAAAATAATTAAAGTAAATGCATACCCATTGTAAATTAAAGTTTATAACAGTTTTTTAAGTGCTACTTGTAATCTCCCCATGCGGAAGTATATACTATTATCATCTTTTCCAGTTTAATTTCTGTACGTAAGAGTAGCCTCTGCACTTAGCCAGCCCTAGCTCCTACATTTCCATGCTGTTTTATTTTGGCTTAGTTATTGAACTTCTTTAAGGCTCATTGCCTAAACTGTAAAAAATAGGATAATACTTTTAATTATTTCATAGGTATTTTTGTGATAGGTAATGAGATAAATAGATGATGCATCTCATCCTCCACATTGTCTCTCTCTACCTCTTCCCTCACTCTGTGAATTTCCCCCTCGTCTCTCTCTCTCTCTCTCTCTCTCTCTCACACACACACACACACACACACACACACACGGTGTGTGCCTCACTTTCTACAGAGTTCTTTGTTCTTGCCCACAACCACGTCTGACATGGGCACTGGGGAAGACAATCTTTTTGGGGATGGCACCCCTCTTCCAGGGAAGGGTCAAAGGATTTTAGAATCTTTAAGGAATTTAAGAGCATTTTATTGGATATGAAAGTGCTTACAGATATTATCAATTGCCTGGTATATTTCTTCCAATCAATTTCATGCATAAATAACCATGGCTGACGTTCTCATCCAGGTACAGTCAGTAAGCCTTAAGAATCTCACTTTTTACTCGTTGACTTTTGCATTCTTCCCACCTCCTATGCATTAAAGTAGCATTGACTATTCTGAATACACTTGAAAGAATGGGGTCAAGTAGCAACCCCACACCTCCCCCTGACCTTCATCAGTGTGCTCCCGCTAACAAGAGAACACTTACGAAAATTGTCGGGAAGGGTTTGGCCATGGTTCATCTCCTGCTATTGCTGCCCTATAACAGGCAGACTTGATAAATGCACCGGATTGGAATACAGTGGAATTTATCTTTCTCATCCAGCTTTATTCCAAATTAATGAATTCTCGGTGAAATTCGACTGCGAGCCATTGGTAGAAGGAATCTCAAGCAAGCCTTCTATATTTGATCTCCGCTCACTTCCCTCCTGGCTCTAATTTCAGTTTATTAACTGAAGCGACAAAGAAGATTGAACGCAGGCTACACCTTTACTTTCTTCTATAACAGGACGAGAGGTTGTAAGGTTACCACCTAGGTTGGCATGTTATCTGCCTTCCAATACACAGCAGGAAAAAATTTGAACAAATATTTTGCTATCACATAAGAATCATCAACTCTCTAGCTTACACTATCAGGATGCTTAGTAGTTGCCTTATCATCTCCTCCATTCAGGCAGTTCCATGGCTGTGATTCCGTTCACTGCAATAGAATCTTCCAGGTACCAAACTTTGTATTACCTGTCATTAAATGTATCTCCATGTTACATCAAAAACATTAAAAACATAAAAAATAATAGTTACTTAAAGAAAGTAATTTTTGGATGTTTCTCTTACGTAAAAGGATTCAAGTCCTAGGCAGCCCAGGGTGCATGGGGATGGTATAGAGCCAGGAATCCCGTCTCTTTTATCTGTTCAGTGTCTTTGTGTTTCCAAACTCAAGGATTGACTTTTTTTTTTTTTTGAGACAGCCATGCTATCTCTAGTTACCAAATCCATATTCTAGGAGGCAAGAAGAAGGGAGAAGTAGGCATAAAACAATGAAGCCAGGGGAGTCACCCCCTTTTAGGAGATTTCTGGGACACAGAACCCAACAGTTTCAGTTTGGAAATACAATTTTATAGCCTAGGACAAATTCAATCTTTAGTTGGTTTTTTAAAAGAAAAAAAAATAATGGAGAATACATGACAGGCAGGTAAGTAGGATTCTTTGCAGTCTAATCCTACATTATCTTTTTTTTTTTTTTTTTAAATACGGGATTGATTGGCATACTGGATGGGCTACCATTAGGAATAAGGATGGTCGTTGACTTTACTTTCACAAAACTTTTTGGAGTTGTGTTGAAGTGTATATTTGCAAATTCAATAAACAGTATATACTCTAACATATTAATTTGCTGGCAAGCACACTTTAGTATTCCACTGCGTGGGGGCCACGTTGCATTTTTTCTGACAAGTGACAGATATGGCTTTAAAGAAAATGCCCTAGCAGGGGTGTCCCACCCGCGGCCCACGGGCCACATGCAGCCCAGGATGGCTATGACTCCGGCCCAGTACAAAACCATAAATTTACTTAAAACCTTATTTTCTGTTGCTCATCAGTTTTCATTAGTGTTCATGTATTTAATGTGTGGCCCAAGACAACTCTTCTTCTTCCAGCGTGGCCCAGAGATGCCACACTGGAGAATATGAGATGTGAGTTTCTGCTTTCAAACTCATGGAAACATGGCTATGTGGTAGGGTTTTCATTTTCCCTTCCTTATTCATCATCGCTGCTTCCCTTGGTCTGTCTCTAGCCACGAAGATTGTTGCAATGTTAAAAGGGTAGAACGTTGTTTAAATATTAGAGTTACCATCAGTGGAGAGAGGAATGTAGTAAAATATTAATTTAAGGAGATGTGTTTTAGGTTTTATTACCTCAATTTCAGGAAATGACACACTTGGCATGATGCATTTAAATTCCAGCACTTCGGATCATTTTAGTAAAATATCGAATGTAAAAGAAAAAATGAAAAAGGGAAATATAAGAACATTTTATAAATTTAATATGAGTATTTTACCAGGTTTTAAACTTTAAAAATAAACTTTTTATAACAGTTTTTCTTTACACAAAAGAAACTATAGTGATCACACAAGTATGACATATCCTTTAAATAAGAATAAATATTTACTAATGTAATTTATTTTATAGCATCCAAAATGTGGGTTCTAAAGGATATTTTGATCAACACGGGTTATTTACTTATGTGTTTATTGGTTTTGGCCAAAGCCTTTTTTAGTATTCTATAGTTGCTTAACAGGCACTTAAATGGTCTTACTGGGGAGGTGGAGAGGGATGGTTCCTGTAGATTCCCAAGGAAACCTCAGGCAGATGAAACAGGGCCAGCACCGCCCACTGGTCTGGGATTTTCTGGGTGAATAGCACTACCCTTCCATGAGCATCTGATCTCAGGCTTTTCCTGCCGAGAACATTAGAGATTTCAGTTCCCTGACAGCATGATACCCTAAAAGGAGCACGCCCTGACCGCCCTCTAATAGCTGGCCTGCTGTAAGGGTGGAGGGATTCATCGCTCCCGTTTAGAAGGCCAGGTGTTCGTGTGAGATCTTGGAATTGCTTGCCTCATTGACTGGGAAAAAAATGAGAGAGGGGCCTTTAGGGACACTTTTACTCGGAAAATTGCTAGTACACAGGTCAAGTCTTAACACATTTAACATTTGCTTGTTGAAAGCAACGTCATAAGATTAAATATGCTTTACTTTTTTCCTCACAAGAACATAAAAATAATGGAAGGGGAACTTAACCAGAAATTGAAAAAGGGAACACGTTTTTTTTTTTTCCTTTTACTATGACAGAAGAAGTTCCACTTTTTTGTTTGTTTCTTTGAACATGGATTTCGGTCCAAAGTTTGGTTTTTAGTATCTGCTTCTGCCTCCTCCTGTGCCAGATCGGCTTCCTCCATGGCCACCACCCCTTTGGGGCCCTGCGGCTTGACCTGCTGTAGGAATCACGTGGCGGAGGGTACCCCCTTTCCTTACAAGGGGGAAGCCCTCTTTCCTGTCTGCCAACCCTACCACGACCCTTTGAGTAGCGCTCACCTGGGCTGGCTGAGTAACTGGACTCCCACTACATTCGCCAGGTGAGCCGCTGTGGCCATGATAGCGCTGCTTCCACCAGGAGATGACAGAGGCCCTCCCGTAGCTGGAGCAGGGTGAGTCTCCATAACTGTCCTATGAATCCCTGTAGGCGCCGCCACCTGGAGGATCTGAATAGTCATGATCGTGACCATAGCCCCCTCTCTCACTGTGGCCTCTTGATGGATAGTCATCACATGAACTGGAATGACCATAACCACAGTAGGTAGAATCTCCTGGTGGTGGAGGCACATAAGTTCAGGTATCATGAGAATTTGGGTAATCACTTTAGCAGAATATCCATCACCTCCAGGGGATGAATAAACACCTCTATGTCAAGGCAGGGGTCCCCTTCCAGATAGGCCTCCAGAACTATCTCTTCTGTGTGATACAGGAGCTCGTCCTCCCATTCCACTGCTGCTGCCAACTGCGGCTGATGGAGCTGGTATTTGAGGAGGAGGACCCCCACTTCCTGGTCATGGTCCTCTTCTTACTCGAAGAACTCATGCTAAAATTCATGGAATAGCCACCATCATCCATATGCCCTCCATGCAAGAGAGGTCCCCTGGTTCCTCCGCTTCCTCCTCTTCCACCTCTTCCACCTCTAAGGCCCCTTGGAGGGCCTCTGCTTCGTGGGGGTGGAGAGTGGAGGTGGGAAGGTGGAGGGTGAAGTTGGAGGTGGTCCATATCTACCACTTTCAAGTGGTGGGGTGGTTGCTTGTTCTACCTTGATGGCTTTTCCTTGTAAAGGTTTCCCATTCATGTCTCTGGCTGCACCTTAGCACCTGCTGGACTTTCAAAGGTGACGAAAGCAAACCTTTTCAATGTGTTGCTTTAACAATGTGTCATCAAGAGTACTTCCACTGTCCATTCATGTCTGCTTCCGGGGCTTTCTCATTTGTTTCTGCATCGGGGCCAGCAATGTGAAGCTTTCCTAGTGATCAGCTTCAGCCATTCTTACTCCATTGTAACAGTCAACGGGGCAATACCGGTTTCCAGCTCAGGAGCCCACCCATAGTGGCTTCCTGGCTGCTTAGGATGCCAGAGAGCCGCAGGCTCCGAAGATGGAGGAGAGAACAGGCTCAACTGACAAATGTAATATTTATAATTTAAGCATTCCAATAACAAAATTATTATGGAATTTATTAATATGATCTGTATATTTACATTTAACAGTAGCATCAATATGGGCATATATTCAGGATTTTACCTGAACTTTATTGCTAAATATACCTTCTTCTTAAGTCTTCAGATACCTATTTTTACCTTAAAAGGATCTTTTAGCATGACAAGATTGCAGCAAATTGAATTATGGAATTTCAGAGAAAGGTCTAAATTGCCAGGTATATGTACATTTTGAAGATGCTCAAGAAACATGATTATTCATTTGCAATTCAGTTTCCAAGTCTGAATACAACATATACATTATTTGTCACTATTTCTTCTTTAGAATTCTGTAAACTGACAGCCCACACACTATTTTCAGAGTCTTCAAAAATATAATACTTGTGGCACCAAGACAAGCTGGAATATTGGGAGATTATAAACACTGCATTTTTCTCCCTGAACTCTGTCTTCATAATAATGCTGCATTGTTACATCTATAAATATTGTATCGTTGCAATGTGTCTGGCATTGGGCAGCAGAAAGGTATGTATCAGATATGTTAAATGAATAGAGAAGAACTTGGTTTGGTTTGGTTTTTGTTGCTTAAATCACAAGTTTCATGTTACAAATTAGCAGACAAATAGAGAAGATAAGGAGTAATTATCACATGCCATTTACAATGCAAAGTCTCATGGCCTTTATTCTGCAACATGATGGGTACTATGACAGTTTTGTCAATTTTAATCCAAAGATGAATGTCATTAGCATTTTAGATGTCCTGTCCTGGAGAGGGACAGTACCCCAGGAGCCAAGGGTGAGGCAGGGGGAGCACCAGTGTAGAGATGCTGCAGTATTCTGGATAGAAAGTACTAAGATCTCAGACTATGGCTCTGGCATTGTAATACAATGGAGGGGTAGATAGAAGGAATTTTATTTATTAAGATATAAGAACTTTTTATTAATTTTTCTTGTCTCATTGCTCTGGCTAGGACTTCCAGTACCATACCGAATAGAAGTGGAAAGACTGGGCATTCTTGCCTTTTTCTAGATCTTAGAGAAAATGATTTCAGTTTTTCATCATAAAGTATGATATTGTGGGGTAGATTTTATATATGATCTTCATTGCATTGGGGTCATTTTTTCCTATGCCTAATTTGTTCAGTTGTTTGTTTGTTTGTTTTTAATGAAAGGGTGTTGAATTTTATCAAATTCTTTTTCTGCATCTATTAAGATGATCATGTGATATTTATCCTGTTATGTGGTGTATCCCATTTATTGATTTGCCTGGTGAACTATGCTTACACCCCAGGGACAAACCGCACTTGGTCATGGTGCATGACCTTTTTCATGTACTGGTGAGTTAGGGCTGCTAATATTTTGTTCAGGATTTTGCACTCATGTTCATGAGGATATTGGCCTGTAGTTTTCTGGGGCTGTTTCTGAGGTCAGAGGAATACTGGCTTCATAAAATGGGTTTGAAAGTGTTTCTTCCTGTCAAGTTTTATGGAAGAGTTTAAGGGATTGGCATTAATTCTTCTTTAAATATTTGGTAGAATTTATCTATGAAAGCATGTGGTGTTGGGATTTTTATTTGTGGGGAGGGGGAATGCTTTTGTTATTGCGTGCTCAGATTTTCTATACACTTCTTGATCCAATCTTGGTAGGTTGTATGTTCTAGAAATTTATCCAGTTTTTTCTATGCTGTCCAATTTTTTGGTGTATAATTGGTCATAATAGTGCCTTATGATTTTTTTTTATTTCTATGGCATCAGTTGTATCGGCTTCTATTTTATTTTTCATTTTATTATTGGGTTGGCCAAAAGGTTCATTTGTTTTTATTTTCCATAAAATGGCTCTTGTAGTGCTTAGTTGTCTTCCTCTTCATTCAAACAGTTTCATTAGTATAGTGATAGCTGTCATATCAGCGTGCATTAAAAAAAAATTATAAATGATGAAGTTTTGTGCAGCCATTTTAATATTGAAGATCAAAGAAAATATGCAATATTTTTGGCATATTACGCCCTATTTCAAGAAAGGTAAAAATGCAACTGAAATGCAAAAAAAAAAAAAAAAAGATTGGTGCAGTGTATGGAGAAGGTGCTATGACCGATCCAACATGTCAAATGTGATTTGCAAAGTTTTGTGCTGGAGATTTCTCATTGGATGATGCTCCACAGTCTGGTAGACAAGTTGAGGTTGACAGTGACCAAATTGAGACATTAATTGAGAACAATCAATGTTATACCATGCAGGAAGTAGCTGACATAAAATATCCAAATCGATAAAGTTGGTGAAAATGAAAAATGTGTCTTTTTGCCCAACTTGATAATTTATTTCCTCTTTTTTTTTTCTTGGTGAGCATAGCTAAGGGTTTGTCAATTTTGTGGGTTTTTTAAACATCTTAGTTCTGTGAATTCTTCTATTGTTTTTATATCCTCCAGTTTACTTATTTCTGTCCTACTCTTACTTCCTTCCTTTTGATAACTTTGAACTTGGTGTTTCCGACTCCTTGAGGTATAATGTTGGTCGAGCTTTTTCTTTTCTAATGTGTGTGTTTGTCACCATAAATTTCCATCTTCGTATTGCTTTTGCTGTATCCCATCAATTTTATGTTGTGTTTTCTCTTTTTCTTTCTTTTTGTTTGTCCCGAGATATTTTTTCTAATTACCCTTTTGATTTTTCTCTTTGACCCAATAGTTGTTCAAGTGTGTGTTGTGTAGTTTCCATGTATTTGTAAGTTTCCACATTGTCCTTTGCTTATGATTCCTAGAGAATTGGACAGCACATTGGCCAGTTCACTGCAGGAATAAGGGGAAGGAAGAAGTAAAAAAATGTGCTTGTGATTTTATTTTTAGGCAATAGGAGAATGAAGCCACTAAGTAAAACACAGAAGTCAATTTGGTTTGCCAAGGGAAGATTTATAATAAACTTAATTTTAGGATGAATTTAATTTGCAGGGTGAATCCAACATGCAAATGTAAATTATCATAGAAATGGAAATGACACATGAAGCTCTAACTGCTTATTGAATGAGAAATGTTTATGAAAATTACATTTTTGGAATACGATAATGTCTCTCCTTTCATGTAAAGAATGCCTATAAATTTGGGTTGATTGTGGAGGAACTCACATGAATTTATTTTGCCCTCACCATTGGCATCATTGAAACATGGAGATGTTTTAAATCTGGATTTTAAGTGGCAGCCAAAATATTGTTCACCACGGACTCTTGCTCTCACTGTCCAAGCTACTATTCTTGAATTCAACACAAAACAACAGGGTCATCAATTTTGTTTAGAAACATTACATCATCTGCACTCTCGGCTCTGGGAGAGTACAGGTGGGACAAAAGTAGGTTTACAGTTATTGGTATGGAAAATAATACAATAATAAACTTTCACATACTCGTAACAGTAAACCTATGTTTGCCCCACCCTGTCCTAACACAGAGAGAAGCTTCTCAGGAGAACACCTAATGTAAGCCGATTATGGATTTCTATCTTCATTTGGGCAGGGGAGTAGGTAAAACCTATGAAAACTTCATTTTTTTCATCTCCACAAGACCCAAGAATTTAGCAGAGGCTAATCCAGCTCATGGTCACTGCCTTTGATCTAGACAATGGAGGAAACATCAGTGATCTATAGCTTAGGAAACATAGATGCATAAGCACATTTGCATTCTGCACTTCCACTGGTAACATGAATTTACTTTGTACAATTGGAAAATTCCTTAGAGTTATAAAATAAAAAATTTATTAGGCAATGTCCCTATAGCCTGGGGACTGAGGCCGCAAAGCAAAAGGAAGAGAATATTATTCAGGAAGATAAATGGAACTGCATTATAGCTCCTTAATTCCAAAGAAAATGAATCATTATTCATAATAAATTTATGTAGAAAATATTAACATAACAGTGTGTTTCAAAAGCCTGGTCTGTGTTATTTGATTGGGAAACGTAGTTTTCCTCCAGGACATAGTTTATCATTTAAATTGTGGGAAAATGTGATGAACATAATATTCGAAGTAATAGAACCTGAAATTTATCTTAAGTGAGATTAGACTATGCCATAGCTCCTAAGGGATTCTGTCTCTTTTAAATAGCTGTTGGGAAATTAATTTGTCATTTCAGCATCAACCTAAAACAACCACTATGTATCTTTAGAGATTAACTGGCTACTCAAAAACTTTCATCTATAGATTAAAAAAGAAACCAACAATACACTTCAATATAGCTGGAGGTCCATATCTGAGACAGTTAAGGCAACTATGCAAGTACATGTTCACTGGTCCCTGAAGGATATTTAATAATCTCTGCATTTCTTTTCATAAAATTTTAATTCAGTTTTCATGAGAGATGGTGGGGAAGTCTTAACTAAATACAGAAAACATCTCATTTATTTTATCTTTATCATATTAGTACAGATTTTTAAAATAAAACACCCACAAGGATAATTCAGAGTGAGCCAGAGTTACACATTTGGTGTGTTAATATTCAAAGTGGGTTTCTGCTTTAGGAAAACATCACATTTCTTACTTAGCTTCTGCTTTGCTAACAGAATATTTTACAAGATGCAGATGGAATTTGGTGGTACAAAGACAAGAAAATTATAAGTGGGGAGCTACAGGAAAGGAATTGTTGCCCCCCAGGTAAACCCTAAGTAAGTAGGGATTTGTAGCCCCAAGGTCCAAAATGTGGTCTGAACTGCTCTCCTGTGATTTTTTCCCCATAGAAAGTGATCATTTGAAATTATTTTAAGGACATCGGCAATAGTGTCAACAATAAAAATAAGGGAAAACTTATTTTGTAAGTTTGGATTCATAATGAATAAGAGTAGGAAATACTATATTGTAATTGTAGATAATGTGACAAAACCTTAAGATAGAAACAAAGTAATGACATAACTCATTTGTATTTCATTTTCTATAGTGTAATATTGAATCACATGTAGTACTTCATGAAACTGTTTACAAGAAAACATGCAAGTAAAAACAATCTCTTCATATTTGTCAATTTTCTGTAATTTTACTCTTTCAACATCCTTACGTTGGCCTAAGTTTCTTTTCTGCAAAACATAATTGTCAATGGAATTTTTCTTTATTTTTATTGCTGACACTATAGCAGATACCCCCGTTTCCCTCCTTCCCTCTGGCCATCGCCACACAGTTGTCTGTGTCCACGAGTCATTCCCACATGTATGTTCTTTGGCTAATCCCTTCACCTTCTTTCGTCCAGTCTCCCTTCCCCCCACGCCCCCCACCCCCGTCTGACAACTGTGAGTCTGTTCCATGAAGCCACACCCCTGTTTCTATTTTGTTCATCATTTTGTTTTGTTCGTTAGATTCCACATATAAGTGAGATCATGTATTATTTGTCTTTCTCCAACTGGCTCATTTCACTTAGCATAATGTTCTTCAGATCCATCACCAAAGAAAACATTTCCTTCTTTTTTACAGCCGTGTAGTATTCCATTGTGTGCATGGCCCACAGCTTTGCGGCCACTCCTCTGCTGACAGTCACTTGGGCTGCTTCCAGATCTTCGAGTCGTTGTTTGGGGACGGCGCTTTGACTGCAGCGGTGTACGTAGTGGAAACCCTGATTGCATTCGCTCTTTCAAAGAGGAAAGGGTGGAAACCGCAGGAACCGCAGGTGGTAAGGAGCGGCAATGGCACGAGGTGACAACAGGGCCGGGAGCCTCATGTCACCTGCTTCACAGTCACTCTCTGTGCTGTCACTGCTCAAAGGAAGCTACAGCACCCCTGCCCTATGCCAGGAACGAAGATTACTTCAAGGCAGGAGAGGACAAGTACTTCCTAATCAGTACCGTATTCTCATGCAGAAAAGCCAAATAAAAGTGAAATGAAAAAAAAAATGTCATGTCTTTAAACTTTCTGGGATAGGGTATCAGTTTCAGCTTTAAAAATACTTGAGCTTCTTGTCAGTTGTGTGTAACCTATTGACTCTGAAATAGTATTAAAAAGAAACAAGTTAAATATTAAAGGTTTTTCATAAAGTGAGATAGCAAATATAAATAAATGTAGTCATATATTATTCAGGGCACTTCATTTTTGTAATGACTTTTCTTTTGCCAACAGACAATATTCCCTGGTCTATTTTTAACCTAGTCCATAAAATCCAAGTATAACCATAGGGTATTTTTTCAGTTAATAAGTAGAATTTACTCCACTTATATTTTGTCATGGTTGGAATACAATGTTAAAAATACATTAAAAAAGATATTCAGACCTAAAACGCTGTTTTTCTCAAGGTCATTAGTTTGAAGACTGTCATAGTCTGTTGGTTACAGTATATTTTGAGATGGAGCATGTTCTCATTAATTATATTTAAATATTTGAGTTTTCATAGGCATCAACATATTCTAAAGCAAACAAGTTTTTAGAAGTAAACTACTAAGGAAGTTGCCAGTAAGGATAAAATAACAGGAGCTAGAATTTACTCTTCCACCTGAAGCAACCCGAAGATGAAGCAAATGAATGCAAAAATGGTTAAAGACTCTAGATTGCAGGCAGCGAAGGCCAGGAATCCATGAGAAGAAGTAAATAAAGCAGGTGAACCCTACGCTTACCCCAGCGTGCTAGTCTGAGTGGGTTTCTAGGTTGCGGCAGACAGAATCCGGGCCAAGGCCACTTGTGTCCCTGAGCTAAAGAAATGAAGCCCACAGTGTGGGCAGACTAGCGTCTAGAACTCACAGGACAGGCTTGGGGCGTAGAGAGAGCTGTGGGGATGTGCCGAATACAAGTCAGCGCATAAATGGAAAGAAACTGCTGGCGGCTAGAGATAGTCCATGCCCCCATCGTGCTCTTCCCTGTTTCTCGTCCCTTCCCACTCTGTCCGCGGAAAGCCATGACAACGTTTGGCTTCAGGAATAAAATTATTTTCAACTTAGAGCAGCTGGGCAGAACTGCACATCTAGAAGCCATTGTACCGGAGGCTTCACTGGAAGACAACGTTTGGCTTCAGGAATAAAATTATTTTCAACTTAGAGCAGCTGGGCAGAACTGCACATCTAGAAGCCATTGTACCGGAGGCTTCACTGGAAGACAACGTTTGGCTTCAGGAATAAAATTATTTTCAACTTAGAGCAGCTGGGCAGAACCGCACATCTAGAAGCCATTGTACCGGAGGCTTCACTGGAAGACAGAAACGTCACTTTCTTTGAGACGGCTTTCCTTACTGAACAGAGAAGGGGCAAGACGAGATCCAGCAAGAGGGCGTGGGCATTTTCCTCTCTCCTTCCCTCACGTGGCTGGATCCTTACAGGAAAGAGAAGAGGGGTCCACATTCCCACTTCAGTGCCCAGGCCCCACCCGGCATCATCTGACAGGAGGCAGACCTTGGTCCCGGGGTGACGTGTATGTATTTGACGGAAAGGTGCACTTCTTGCTCTCGCGGAACACTGAGCGTGTCGGCTTGGTCATGGGAAAATAGGGGTGGCTTCCCTTTTGATATCTCAGAGCAACTTGTACTATAGATCTGTACTTTGAGAAATTCAATTTTTTTTTTATATCAGGGTCTACTTTTTAAAAAAGTCTTGATGCTGGAACAAAAGTGTCAGATTTTATCATTATTACTACTAACTGCCAAGAAAATATTGGCTGTTTTAATCATTTAAGCTTTAATAAAGGGTTCATTAAGGATTTAGGTACTCTTCTTTTCAAACATAACTGCTAGAGAATTTTATTTTTCATAATATTTCAATGTATCATATGGATTAAACACAATTTGAAAGTGTGTAAGTAAACTAAGTATATTCAAATACTCCATATTATTTTTTAAACATTTTTTATTGTTGTTCAATTACAGTTGTCTGCATTTTCTCCCCACCCCTCCACCCCACCCCAGCCAAACCCACCTCCCTCCCCCACCTCCACCCTCCCCCTCAAACACTTCATATTATATTAAAGTATAATATCTTACTAAATGCAGATGTAAAAATCCAGCTTGAAAAGTTATATAAAATACTATTGATAAGAAATAACCCATGCCTATTTCAAAGCAATTAAAGAATTGCCCAATGGGATATTAAAGCAGAATAAAAGATACCAAGTTTAGCAGAATATAAGTGTACGTGACCCCCACTCTGTTACCCATGGGAAATTGTAATACTTTATTTCCAGATGACTTGGCTTCCGTTGCAACGACTCCTTACAATTAACTACTAATATCTATCGATGCACTTCAGTGCTACGTGGAACCTGGTGTTCTCCTCATTGGTACTCAGGGGCATGGCGGAGGAACCCAGTGCCACTTTATTAAGTCTAAAGGTAATATCAGCATTATTAATACTCAGAATATGTGTAAGAGGCAAAATTGGAGAATGTGTTGGCTTATGAAAATACTAATTGAAACTCTAATTGGGTTTGTTATCTAGTTTGGAGTTTAGGAAATAATATATACAATGTATATGATATGTCATGTGACATGAGGCATAGTGCTGAACTGAATACATGCAAACATATAGCAAAATACCTAATTATACTGATTAATGTACAGACTGTTACACAAAGTATCTCCATGCGCTTGTTTTATACCCTCTAAGACTGTGTGTTCGGGTAGCACACTGTATGATTTCTTCACAAAGTGGAGGGTTTTAACTCTCAAGGATTCGACACTTGTGGCTATTTTTATGGTCTTACTACTTTTTCATCTCTGATTTAAATTGCTGAGTCTGGATGTAAAAAAATGCATAGCTTTTACCTGGTATATATTTTTATAAATATATCTTATAAAATTAGATATATTGGCAATGAATCTTTTCTGTGAGATAGTGAAAATATGTAGAAATCTATATTCAAAGTATAGTTTATAATACTAGTAAACCAGAAGTATTATTTGCTATTTGCTGAGTGATTTACCCTGACACTCAAGCACTTTCTTAAATCAATTCAATGTATACAAATCAAAATCATTGAATTGAAATAAACTCTTAGTTCCCACACAGAACAGAACATAACGGTAGACCTGGAATAGGGAAATAATTTTTCTCATTATTTAAATTCAGAAAACTGTTAATTTATGATAAATTATTTTAAAATTTCTAGTCCTATTTTTAGTGTTAGAATAATATTTTAAGTCCAAGTCCTTTCTAAAGGACCATCAGATGTCCAAAGAACAAATTAAAAAGTTTAATAATTAGGAAAAATTAGGAAATTGGTTTGTACATATTTAATACTCCACAATTTAAAATCAAACTAAAAAACTGTAATCTAATCATCATTTACATAAGTCACAAAAGTAAATATTTTAATAATCCTATTTTTATGTTAAGCATTGTAAATTTACTTGGGATTCTTTTGTTGTTTTTATTGTTTTAAATGTCTAAACATACGGTAGCAGAAATGGTCCATATGCTTTCTTTATAAGAAGTTGCTTAAATTAATTCAACATAAATTTAGTGATTGACTCTTTCCATTTACAAAATGTTCTAGACTCCTAAAACTCTAAGGAGAAAAGAGTGGGTTTATTTTCCATAAATGAGCTCATACATCATGGAGGAAATAAGACAAATTATCTTAATATTAATAAATGAGTACAGATAGCATAATGTGATTATTCATAGACAGCAAGGACAACTTTGGGTGGGCATATTCTGCTATCATACCATCTGTTATCTAAATAGCAAATATTGAAACATCAACTGAATTGTAAAGAAAAGTCTCGCGTATGCACAGGTGTCTATGTTGATTGATGGTGATGCAATGCTTTCCAGTACCTGCCAGTGGTTGGATCTCATTCACCGTGAGAGAGCCGAGGGCACAGTGCTTGGTAGCGCCTCTCCAGCAGCAGCAGCACAAATAAGAGTAGCAACAACAGCAGAACATTCACAGGTATGAGGTGGGAAATATTGTGAATGCCAATACAAGCAACGTTATTTGAATGCCCGAATAAATTCTCCTCATTTTTTGACGGTTCCCACTTTTTTCCTAGTGTCTTAAAAGCATGTGAAGAGGGCATTTGTTGCCAAAGAGCATCTGATTAGTTTATTTTTGAAAACAGCTGTGTGAACTATAATCTGTACATGTTGTAAAAGTCCTCCATCATAAGTACAGAACTCAAAGGTGGTTTTAGACATTTTAGTCTAAAAATACTGCTGGCCTAGTGTTGCACTGGCCTGCTTGAACTTCTCCAAATGATGTGCATGAGTGCGGAATGGTTAGATATGTTTGGAAATGTGTATAAAAGTGTATAGCTGCTTGTTAAAACTCTGAAATTCCCTGAAATGTCAAAAATATTGACTAGCTCAGATACTAAAATATTTTCAATAAATTATCACTCCTGGAGTGTGAATACTGAGGTTTTTAAGTATAGCGTTTTCAGTAATATTTCTTTCTAACCACCTGAATGAATACTTTTATACAATTGGTTGGCCTTCCATCTAAATATGATTTGTTATTTAACAGGTAAACATACCTAGTTAAGCACATTTTATTCAAATTATGTTAAACAATTTGCCTTTACTCAAAATATCTTGTGCCATAAGGTAGTCATTACTATTAAATAATAATTCAAAAATAATGATTTGAATAACGTTTCAATGAATTACAGTAGCATTTATGGGGAAAACTACTATACTAATTAAAAAGCCATCTCTAACATTATTAGCATATGTAATATGGTGGTTGATATTTTCCTTCCTTTGAAACCAACCATCAATACTATGAATGAGTTCCATGTGGGTACTTAACCGACAGGAGTAAGAAAGAACAGGTAACAATACTTTTTAGCCACACTGTCCATAGTACAAAATTTTCATCCATCATTTTTCCCTTAGCGATTATTTGGAAAGATTCCTAAATGTAATTTGGGTCAGCATCCAAAATCTGTCATTACACTGCCCTTGTTAATGAAGTTTAGATTACTTCTTATGCACTGTTTTGGAATTTTATGGATAGTTCATATATATTTATTTTTAATAAAAATATATATTTAAGGAGTACATGATTTGATATATATGTTATTAATAAAATGATTAGTCAAGCTACTTAACATATCTCCTCACATAGTTACCATTGGTATATCTAATGGGAGGACCTACCCAAAATCCATGTCTTAGCCCACTTCCAGTACTCAGTATAGCGGTATTAGCTACTGACACCACGCTGTGCGATGGATCTCCAGACTCATTCATCCCATAGGACTGCAACTATGTACTCTTCAGCCAGCATCTTCTCCTCTCCCCCACCTCCCCGCCCCTGGTAACCGCTGTCTACTCTCTGCTTCTGTGTATTCAGCTTTTTTAGATTCCAAATATAAGTGAGGTCACGCCCTTTTTTTTTTCTGTGACTGGCTTATTGCACTTAGCAGAATGCCCTCCATTCTCATCCACGTTGTTAGAGATGGTAGGGTTCCCTGTGGAAGGCTAAGTAACATTTTGCCATACCTATGTGCCACATTTTCTTTCTCTGGTCATCCGTTAGCAGACACTTAGGTTGTGTCCGCATCTCCACCATTGTGAAGAATGCCATGATGAACACGGGAGTCAGCATATCTCTTCGAGGTATTGAACTTAGTTCCTTTGGGTACCTACCCAGAGTGGGGTTGCTGCGTTATATGTGTTCTGCTTTTGGTAACTATTGGCGTTCAATTTGCCTTTCTGTCTATAGTTTTTAACACAGAGGAATAGATCATTGTTTTTAACTATCCTGTGATAATTAGACTCTCACTGCAGCGCATTTCCTCTATTCACTGTTTTAGCTGCAATCTATCAATTTTAATATAATGCATTTTAATTTTCATCAAGCTCAAAATACTTGTTTTCCTTTGCGATTCCTTCTTTGAGCTATGTGTTATTTAGATGTATGCTGTTTAATTTTCAAATATTTTATGATTTTACAGATATCTTGTTCTTACTGATTTATAGTTTAATACTGTGATTTCAATGCTTTTGAAAATGTAGAGATTTGTCTTTTGGCCCCCCAAATGAACTATATTGCACTTGAAAAGCCTATCTATTCTGCAGTTGTTGGGTGGAAGGCTCTAGAAATGTCAACTTTGTGGAAACAACCTAACTGTCCGTCAATGGACGAATGGATAAAGATGCGGTGTGAGTGCATATGTACGTATCTCTAGCCACACACACACTTATGCAACGAGACCTTATTCTGCCATGAGAAGAAAGCAAACCCTGCCATTTGCGATGACAGGGGTGGACCTCGAAGGCGTTTGGCCAAGTGAAACGGACGAGAGACAGACAAATACTTTGGAATCTAAAATAGCCAAAGTTGTGAGAACAGAGTAAACTGCGGTTATCAGGGGCTATGGGGGCGGAGAAGTAGGAGTGATGCTGTCTCAGGACACACACCTGCAGCTAGTAGGTACATAAGTAATCCTGGCGGCTACTGTGCAGCGAGTGAATACAGACTGCAATATCGTGTTACAATCATCACACTTGCTGAGAGACTACATCTTAATCATTCTCACCACCAAAAAATTATAATTAGATTTAGTTTATAGAGGCGCTAACTATGCTACTACGCCAACTATATTACAATATATAAATGTGCTAAATCAACACATACACCTTAAATTTACATAATGTTTTGAGTCAAATATATTTCAAATGTGCCTCGTTGTGGTTTTCTCCTTGCATTTATACTGCTTGGGATTCTTTGGGTGTGGGGACCTGTGGATTTATTTATTTCATTATCTTTTCTCTTTCTGGCATGTGGATTACATTTTATACTTCAGTTAATACTGCCTGCACTCTCTGATGCTGTGTTCAGTTTTCTTAATTTTTTTCTCTTTGTTTTAGTTTTGATAATTCCTACTGACCTGCTAATTCATGACATTTTCCTGTTGTGTTCAACGGACCGTTAGGACCATCAAATGAATTATTTCCAATTTAACATTTTTCAAAGCTAACATTTCTATTTGGTGGGTTGTTTTGAGAAGCTGGGAGCTTTCATTTAACTTCACAGGTTTAATATTGATCATATTTATTTAAAAGTTGCATTTGGTAATGTGTGACTGCTTTCACTGACTGCTTTTTCCTTCATCACATGTGACATTTTCTTTCTTCTCATTATAATTTGTGATTTTCTTAAACTGCTTGACATGTGTGAAAGAATAATAGGAACTGAAGTGATATTTATTATCAGGATAAGGCCCATTGGAGTTGTCAAGTCACAACTCTAGGCAGAGAGCTAAGTAAAGTTAATCTTCAGTGATTTGGGTTTAAACTTTGCTGCTGGTTTTCAGTTAGATTTATTTGGCCACTAGATGTGAATAGTTTGAAGTCATGAATCATGACATTTCCTTAGTGGGGTCTGATCTCTTATAACCAATAAGACTCTAGCCCAGCTGCCGGCATTACCAAGCATGGGGAGTTCTGCTCACCAGATTTGGCATTGCGAGGGTCCTTTCTTTACCCCGAATCCTCACTCCCATCTATGCCTCTGTGCATGCTGCTGTGTATACGACTTACACTTTCTACTAGTATCTCCCCCAGTGTTTGAGTGTATGGCCCTATATATACTTGTATGTGTAATCACCTGTCTCCTCTGAAATGGTGATCTCACTTATGGAGAACGCCGTCTCTCTACCATTGGTGTTAGTACAACCCATTGCGTAGTGCTTCACACTTAGTGATGAGCACACGCTTGCCGAACAGAACTTCACTCAATTACTAGTGTCATTTCTGGTGCTATAAACAAAGGCAGAACGTATAACATAGAAGGCAGGTGGTAGATAGTGGTATATTAAGTCCTTTATGTCATACTTTCCTGTTGCTCAATAATTACAGCCCTCCCTATATTTCCAGGTGTTAAACTTTACGGCCAATATGCCTCCATTTGCAGATCACACCTCCCATTAGGTGATACGTGATTGTGTATGAAAGGGATTAAATAAGGAACCGGAGCTCCCAAAGGACAGCAATGTTCAGCGGTAAAGGGAAACACTGAAAATGGAACTCGATACGTCTGTAACATGACACTATGCTAATGAGCTGGAATGTTAAATTCTGTTCACATGGGGTAAAAACTCCACTCAGTGCTTGTAAATAGCTCCCTTTTGGGGGGGTAGTTACAGAAATTTAATTCTAGTAGCCAAGAGCCCCTCTCGTGGGAAGTATCTCCTTATTGTACCTTTGACTTCTACACATAAAGTTTAGTACTTGTTGGTGTTCTCAGGGCGCCTTAGAGTCATCTGTTACAGGTTCTGTCTGATGACTTCATATGTAAAAAGCTACTGCAGGTGTAAGGAGTTTCACTGTACGTATGTGTTGTATCTCCAAAATGTGTGTGTGTGTGTGTGTGTGATAGAAGGAGTGTGTTGTCCAAGTGTGTGCATCCCTCAGGCCAGTGCAAGGGCATGTGAGGATCGTGTTAGCCTATGTTTAATATATGTTAGTGGGAGTAGTAGAAGAACAGAAGACAAAAATCTCATTTTGGTTCATTACTTTCTGAGCTGGATTGCCTGTGCCTCATAGGTAAGTACTGTTTAAGACTTGGTCAGCCAGGCTTTCCAAATGAACTGTGACCCCATCCGGAGCACATTCCAGGGGACCAAGGGGCAGGATGGGTAGGACGCAGAGTGTCCACTGAAGAAAGAATTGCATTTTCAATTTTATGTATGAAGGTTCAGGGGAGGAAGTGAGTATTGACATGAGACGGAGGGTTTGCCGGCCCATTTTAGGTTGTTATTGGGCCTGAAATAGAAATGGTGAAGACACCTGGAGAAGGCTGATGTTGGGATGTCAGCAGACCTTGCACCAAGGAGGTTGAGTAAGGACTCCGACCGAACTCCTCATTGTGATGGAGTCCACTTCAGTCCCCATCATTAGCTTTCTGCGATATCTTCACATTTCTATTGCACCTTTGGACCCGTGGAATCTGAATAAGCCTTTCTAATTTTACACTGCTCTCTATTTTGAAGTTTTCTTAATCTCACAACATGAAGTAACTTTCTAAAAGTCACAGCCTGGACTTGGTTCTACTATGAATAGTTAGGTGAAAGCAGGTATGTCCTGTAAAATGACAACATGCTGAGCGGGCTCACCACCCAGGGTAGTCACTGATATGTCCAGAGGACAGGGGGAACTCAGGACATGGAGGCTTGTCCGGGACACATGGATGGGGATTCACCGTGACTGGTGGTGTGCTAGGCCTGAGGGTTTGTGCGTTCCTCACAGGTTGCCAGTGAGTTTCTGTCATAATAACCTGTGCGTATAAAAGAAATGTAATTTCCTTTTTTGCAAGGCCAGTGAAAAAATGGGTTAGGTAATTAAAAGAGAATTCATTCTGACACAATAATAAGTGGAGAGTGAGGCGAGGTATACAAAGTCCTTTCCAGTCCTTGCAAGTACAGATGCACCTGGAAAAGGTGACTTGTCTAAGATCAGTATAGCTGGAGACCAGGGGAACTGGGATTTGAACTCTCTGGATTGTGCTTGGAGTGAGTTAGGCACGAGAAGCATAGGACTAGAATGAGCTCCTTCTCCGTTTTGGAAACTGATTGCCTCAGGTTTCAGAGCGATCCACAGTCCTGGATCCCGGCTCTCGCCCCAGCTCAGCTTTTCCTCATTAGTGTGACTCTAGCGTGAACCAGAACTCTTTGAGGGTAAGTCCTGTGCTCATTTCACCACTGAAACCCTGCCATTTGGCAGAACAGCCACCGCACTGTAACTATGAAATATACGTTTCAGGCATTCGAATGTGGAGTAGAGACTTTTCCTACAATCAAAATACGAGGAGGCTTACAGGTTCAAGATCACACCTCAGGAGGACCATGACCTCACTTCTTCTCATGAACATCCTGAATCTACAGCTACGTATAAAACAGTTTCCTCTGGTGGGGGGTGGGGAAAGAAAAACTAGCTAAGCAGTAGCTGCACTATAAGCAATATTCGGCGAACAAGAAAAGCAAACCCACATCAAAGCAGGTAGGAGAGGCTACGACATGATCTCACATCCAATCTTCTTTATCTGCTCATCCACCAGTGGACATCTAAGTTGTTCCATATCTTGGCCACGTAGAACCTTGAAAAAACCCAAACAAAACCATAGACACTAGTGGTTACCACAGGGGAAGGTGTGTGGAGGGGTAGATGAGGAACACGAATAGCAAGTACAAACTTCCAGTAACAAAATAAAGTTTCAAATCACTATGTTGTACCCCTGAAACTCATATAGGAATCTATGCCAATTATACTTTAGTAATTAAAAAAATATGGTTGCTATAGTGAGTTAATAATGTCTGCAGACCATGCACCAACGTTTTAACCATCATTTGAACACTATCTTGTCATTTTAAATAAGAAAAAAGAAATACAGAGAATTATCACAAAGAATTTCCCTCCCTCGTTGGTTTTTGTAAGGCACCGATATAGTTCAAACCCTGAAATGTCATGTAGAGAGACAGCTTCCCTCGGTCTCAGCAGAGATGGACTCTCACCGTCTCTAAGTGCCCACGCAGGCACTCCGCATCAGAGATCGCTGGTTAAGCCAAACATGTGTTTGAAATCTTTGGAACATCTAAGATAAATTAACCTGGGAAAATAGGATTATGTAGGAGAATAATAACTAATAAGAATAAAATTAAATAAAAACTCCACCTTTTCCATACATTTGAGTGAAAATATAAGTTCTTCTAATAAAAGCTCAATTGTAGTGGTACATGTATGACAAGCCTGCAGAAGCTTGATTGATAAGCTATTAAAATCGGTCCTGTGTAAAAGTTAGACGCTTCTAGGTCCAAATTTCATGGTTTTAATAATTTAAACTCTTCTTCCATACGAACACAATTGCTTGCATAATCTCTTGAGTGGCATTCTTTAGAAGCCAATTAATGAGCTCATAAACTTATAAAAATCTTAAGGGAAAGGTTTGAGTTACTAAAGCAATAAGAAGAAGGCATAATGATATAAGAATTACAAAGGCCGGTGCCCAATTAAGTATTGTAAGTGCTAAACTGTTAGCATACCTGCTAATAAAGGAAGGGGGCAATAAAGGTGAGGCTAAGGTTGGCAGGAGGAGATCACCTTGTGATTTTGGATTCTCAGTTAAATGAAGAGGATTAGATAATGCTGAAACAGACAAATAAATCTATTGAAATTTGTGTTTTTCCAGATTGACTGTCACAAAGGATTTCCATAGTAATTGACCGAACACTTCCCCAAACATGGACTCAATTCTCTTTTGTCATTTCATATAGGAATTTCTTGTGTTCATATTTATCTCAGTTAAATGGATTTCCTTAAACAAAATATTGAATCCACACTATTAAAAGCATCATAGTCTATAAGCAATACTTTAAATATAAGGACTTGATAAGCTGAGGGTAAAGGGATAGAGAAAAATATCATGATAACACTAATAAACCGAAGGCTGGAGTAGCTACATTGTGTCCAGACAAAAATTTAGAACTATGATTACCAGAGATAAGGAAGGACATGAAGTAACAATAAAAGATTGAATTCTCCAAGAAAATCCTAAGTATCTATATACCAAAAGAGGACATCTAAATGCAAAAATAAAAATAGAATGGAAAGGAGACATAGACAAAAACCATTTTAATTGTATATTTTAGCATCTCTTCTTCAGTAATTGAGAGGCCAAGCAGGCAGAAAACCAGTAAGGATAAATTTGATCTGAAAAGCATTATCAATCGTCTTGATTGAATTGACATTTAAAGACTCCTCTATTCATCGATAGTAGAATACATATTTATCTAAAACTCATATGAACTATTGAATAGACAGATCACATTCTGGCTATAAAACAAACTTCAAATTATTTAAAAGAACATAAATCATAACAACTACGTCCTCAGGCCACAGTGCAGTCAATAATTAATGATCTTCCCAAACAGAAAGCATAGGTCCACTTGATTTCACTAATGAATTCTGTCAATTACCAAGGATATGTTACCAACTCTCCACAATCTCATCCAGAATAAAGAAGCAGAGGGAACACTTTCCCTTAAGAGGCCAGCATTCTCCTAATAACATAACCAGATAAAAATCTGAAAGGAAAAATGAAGACTGCATCTTTTATCAATACACACAAAATTCCCCAACAGGGTATAAAATAATTTTACAACCAAGTGCTATATGCTCCAGGTTGCAAGACTGCTTTAACATTCAAAAATCAACTCATTTCACCCATCATATCAAGTGGCTAGTAAGAGAATTCATATGATTGGATCAACTCATGCAGAGGAAGCATTTCACAAAATCCAACAACCATTCAAGCAAAATAGAAGAGGAGAACTTCCTTAAACTGATTTAAAAAAACTATCACTTCATTATGCTACAAAAATTGGGGTACAATAGGACAAGAAAAATAGAAGGGTGAGAAAAATCCATATTTGCCTCATAGCTTATTCATCCTCTGGTGGGTTGTAGAGGGTACAGGTTCAATATTTTATTCAACTAATTTTCTGTCCCATCACTAATAAGTGTTATGAAACACTTCCAATATGAAGTATAGCTCTGTATGTCTGATAATAAGTACTATTAATGTAATAGCTAATATTTAGTATTTATTGAGGATTTATGTGTCAAACACTGTGCTGAGCAGTTTACATAAATTCTCCTATTTCAACCTCAAAACAATTCTATGATTTACTTTCAATTCCCATTTAGAGCTAAAGCTCTAAGGTTCGGAAGGTGAGCACGATGACGAGAGCTATAAACTTATAGTGGAAGAGTCAGCACGCACACCTACATAAGCAGGCTCCAAATGCACCTCTCCTCTCCACGCTGAGCTGTGTCTGGACCGGACAGAAGTATAGTTACAAAGCCAAAATCTCTCAGTTGTGGCAAAACCCAAGGCCCTCTTTCCTCATGGAGAATTCCTGGTGTAGGCCTTTAATAAAGTCTTTGCATCAGAGCGTCAAAGGACCAATTATAGAAGTTCAGAACCTTTTGCCTTTTCAAATGGCCTATTTTCAAAACCTAAAGGCAGGATTTACCATACTTGAAACCATGTGGTTTTTTTCCTCCTCAATCCAACTCTATCTCACTTTTGATAGTCGTGAACTTTTCAGTGTCCTAGCCTGAGATTATTTGTGAATCTCAGTCTGAGATTATTAGTTTTTGTTTCTTTTATTTCATCATCATGGTAAAACAGAAATATTTCTATCTAGAAGCTTAAAACTAGTTTTTAATTAGTGAAGATAATACATTTATCTCCAACCAAAGAATCTTGCTAGAGTTTTAATTTCCTGCTTTAATATTTCCAATACCCCTAAACAAAAGAGACATCAAATATTTTTATTTCAGAAACTTTAAGCACTCAATAACCAAACTAATATGAAATGGAGTGCTTTTGTTTTCTTGGTCTTATCCATTAAAAGATTCCATATAGAGAAGCTAATAAAGATAAATGGATGGATTAATTAAAAAGTACAAAGCACTAACCATAGAGTACTGTAATTAAACTCCTTAGCAGATAAAAATATTGATGCCAAATAGAATTCCAAATTATTTTCCTTTACATGAATATGTGCGTTGCTGAAGAACAGTATACTTTCAGGCTTAAGGGCAACTGTATACTTTTCTGCAAATTTTATGAAACAGAAGTCCAGAATAGAAAAAGAAAAAGAAAATGGTGAAAATAAATAAGAATACATACCTTGTAAGTAAACTTGAAGTTTTCTTTTATTGAAGATTTATTAATCAAATAGAAAACATTAAAACTTGACCATCAATTACAAGTGTGGGAGAGGGTATATTTAGAAAAAGCTTTCATATGAAGTGTTTTTCTTTTAATGACTTACCTTTAAAAACAACCAAGGCTTAACTTTTTCTATCTCTCTTGATTAATCTCCTTCTCCATAAAATTCTTTAAAAAAGCATTCTTGAGTCATTGCACTTACATTATTCAAAAATGCCTTGTCCAAACTTATTCTATTCATTGGAATAGATGTTTAAATACTTATTTCACTAAAATACTAATTGCTACTTTCTTGCTGACTTTGTGAAAACTATGCACGAACCATAGTAGAATTGTATGAAATAAGCTTACTGGAGTTTTTTTCATACCTACATGTGTATTTACCAGAGTACAATAAATTCCAACAGTGATTCTTAAGATTTATCACCTTGTAATGTTGAAAAACAAATCCCTATAAAAACTGCCTGTGACCAAAATAGAGTAACAGCATCTGAATTTACACTCCCAGATCAACCAAGTAAGAAACTGGACAGCAGAAAACAACACTTTTCAGGGCATTGGAGATGGTGCAATAGAGGAGAGTGTTCCCTAAAAGGTACTAAACAAGATGAGCTCCATCACTGCCACAGTGTACTGTCCGCAGAGAAGCCCCAGACTGCATCACCGTGAGGCCAGACCTGGGCAGAGGATGCCACCTCCACTGAGTTGAGGGGAGGGCGTCGGGAATCTGGGAAGGGCAAGAGGCTCGCGCTGATTGGGCGGATTCCCGAGAGGAGAAAGCTGTGCTGAGAATGCAACGTGGAGATGTGCAGAGGGGCCTCCTTGACTCTTTAGCTCAGCACTGATCCGTTTTTACGGTGAGAAAACTACCCGGGGCCAAAAAACCACAATTGCCTAAAATCAACAGAGGGAGGCGACCCTC
This sequence comes from Desmodus rotundus, assembly GCF_022682495.2. Classification (NCBI taxonomy): domain Eukaryota; kingdom Metazoa; phylum Chordata; class Mammalia; order Chiroptera; family Phyllostomidae; genus Desmodus; species Desmodus rotundus. The sequence continues at coordinate 87,124,765 of NC_071392.1, read as the reverse complement.
AGTGCTCACACAGCCAAGTATAGTTCCTGTTTCCACAGAGAGTGGAAAATCTCATAATGCTCAGGCTCTTGGGTCGACGACTCAGACGGGACTGGCCCCAGTCACAAGTCAAAATTAGACCTGGACTAAACTCTGTGTGGTCCTGCCTAAAAATACTTAAAACAAAGACGGGAAGATACCACACTATTTTCAAGCCACAGAACAGTGTCCAATAACGAAGCCTAACACTATTCAAAGAAATGCAAAGGTATACATATACTATGAGGTGTCCATTCAAACATATAACGTATGCAATAAAACCTTAAAATTTGGCCCGTGATGAGAAGAAACACCAATCAATTAATCAAAATTACCCCCAAAACACAGATTATAGAATTAGTAACAATGATGCTGAAACACATTAGAACTGTAGTTTTATATATATAAGAAGTGGAGGAACAGAGCCTGTTCAGTAAAGCATGGATATATAAAAAATGCAAATTTAATTCTACAGATAAAAACTACAGAGACTGATACGCAATGCATTGGACAGGATGATGGCGGATTTGACACTGGACAAGAAAAAAAAAATCAATGAAATTGAAGACATAGCCATAGAAACCATCCAAAATAAAACAAAAAGGAATAAAAATAAATTGTGCACCACTGTGTTGTGGGACAACTTTGAGCAGCTTACTATAAAAGAACTTAGAGTTCCAGAAAGAGAGAGGGAAATGGGGGGACTAAAACAGGGATAATATTAGGAAAAGTGAGAGTTGAAAATAGTTCAAATGTAATGAAAACTAAAACCACAGATCAAAGACGCTAAATAAACTGCAAACACAACGACATGACAAAAACTATACCAGAGCACATTATAGTTAATTTGCTTAAAACCAGTGATGAAGACATATCAAAGAATTGTCAGAAGAAAAGCAAGCGGTGAGTGCATAGGAACAAAGAGAAAAACAATACTAGGCTTCAGGTAGGGCATGTCAAGCCAGAAGTTAGCAGAGCAGTGTCTTTAAAATCCTGGAGAAAAATACTACCAAATAAAATAATTAGCATAGAATTACATGCCTGATAGAAGTGTGTTCAAAACAAAGGTGAAATGAAAAATTTCTTACATTCAGTGGCTAGTTCATCCTCTAGAAACCTTAAATACAAGAAATCTTTATGGAAAAATCCCCAGTAGAAGTCAAATGACACCAAATTGAAATAGGGAAATACACAATGGAAGGAAGGCTACCAAAATGGTAACTATGTGGGTGAATATGTTTTTATTATTATGTAAAGATATCCAAATGATAATAACTGCTGAAATAGAACATAAGAAAATGATGGACTTCATAACATACGAATGACCAAAATAACACAGTGGCCAGTAAGGGTAAAGTGAAAGTATATTGTGGTAAGGATCCTATACTGTGCGTGAGAAGGTATGGTATCGTTTGAAAGTAGACTGTGATAGGTTTAAATGCATAGTATAAATACAACCAAACACTAGAACAAGCAAAAAACGTTATAGCTAATAATTCAACACAGGACTAAAGTTGAATCATAAAGCACAGTGAAGTAACCCAAAATAATGTAACAGTGGAAACAGAACAGGACCAAATAAGACAAAAAGAAAAAAATAGAAGCCATAACAATGAAATTTAATAATATAAACTATTTAATTAACAGGCAGTCATTCTCAAAATGGATTAAAAAAACAAGACCCAACTGTATTCTACTTACAAAATGCTCATTTCAATATTAGATGCAATAGACAAATTAAAAGATAAAACTACCAAAGCTTATTCAAGAAGAAATACCTGAATAGCCTCATATCAATTATTTGTAGGTAAAAATTCTTCTCTTTCACACTTCTAGAAGAAAGTAGAGGAGAAAATATTTGTGACCTAGCATTAGCCTAATTTTCTGAAGCATCATAAATAAACAGTTGACAAACTGCATTTTTTAAAAAGTAAGAATGCTGGCCTTTGCAAGTTCCTGTTAACGGAGTGGAAAGACAAGACCCAGCTGGGAGAGACGGTCACATATCTGATGAAGAACTATTCTGGGGATGCAAAGAAGTCTCAAAACCCAGTAAGACCAGCAACTCAATTAGAAGATGGGCAAAATATTTGAATATATTTTTGTTCACTAAGGAAGAAATATAAGCTGCAAGTATTCAAAATGCATTAAACATCATTAATTATGAAAAATTGCAAATTGAAATTACAGTACGATGGTACTCCACATTTTTTTAGAATGTCTAGCATTAAAAAGACTAACCAAAGAAATCACTGGCAAGATTGTAGAGCATTACTAAATCACATTCACTTCTAGTAAAAAGTGAAACCATAAACATATTTAGGAAAACAGCTTGGCTTTTCCTTAAAAATGTAAATATGCATATACCCAGGCATATGTCCATGCAAAGACATGCACACAGAAGCAAATAAAAGGTGGCCTGTAGATGATGTAGTGGGGAAGTCGAGGGAAATATTTTAAGGAATGTGAAGCCCTTACTTACCACCTCCACATCTCAAAAGGGGCCAAGAAACCTCTAGGCTTTCCAACCAGTCTGCAAAAGAAAATATATGTGAAATATGTGAGAAATTAAATCATACACATGAAATCAAATGCAGACGGAGAAGGAATACTTACAAGTGTATTATATATGAAGTAATGAAACCTCAATGTATATATTAAAAATAAAAGTGTAGAGTATCGAGAAGAAAACCATCACAACTAAAAGGAAACTGGTAAAATACATCAGTGTCTTTACATTTTTTTAATTTCAAAATATATATTGAATAAAATAATTTTTTAAAACTAAAATAAAATTTTCAACTATACCATAAGTATATGTCCATATGTTCAATTTCAAAATTAAGAAAATGTAAAAGTAACAACTAGATAGTCTGAATAAAGTTTCTACTGATAACAGTTATTGCAAGTGATAACCCCTGCATATGTAGCAGATGCAAGGGAAGGGGCTTGCTCCTGAGAATTCATGAAAAATATTTATTATATGTCATTGTTTTGGGAGGAAGATGGAGGAGTGTATGGGGGGATAAATGCTGATGGATAGACACCCAACTGGGGTGGTGAACACACAGTACAGTGTATGGATGATATGTTATGGAATTGTGCGCCTGAAATCTGTGTAATTTTGTTAACCAGTGTCACCCCAATCAATTCAATAAAAGGGGGGAAAGTAGCTACCAAAATTTAAAATAGAGATATTGAAATAAAAAACAAGTATGTCATCACGGCATCTCTTGTATGGGCAAAATATTTCTAAGTAAATTGTGGTACTGATTATTAAAGTGTAGTCTATGAAAAATAAAACATGTACATCACTGACTGAATGGATTTCTTGGATACTATTTTGTGAGAAGTGTAAGATTCAGAGAAGACTATATAAATGTCCCATATCTGTTATACAAAAATGGCAAAAATCCATTTTATTTGTGCTTATGTATGTCAATAAAGATATTAAAGAAACATAGAGAAAAGTACAAATCAATATGTAAACATTAGCTACATGGTAGGGAAAGGGAAAAAGACATGGAAAGGATATAAGTAAAAATAATACCCAAAATCTATGAAACAAAGAATGTTCATTTTGCAAAATAAAATGAGCCCTCGGGTAAGACATACCTGAAAACATGTGACTGGGTTAGGGTTATCTAGAACATATACAAGGACATAACAAAAATATTAGTGATGCTTCTGTCCCAAAACTGAGGACTATTTTTTACTTTCTCCTTTACATTTTTGTGTGTTGCTTAATCATATTGTCCATTTAGTGATAAAACTATTATGTATATAAAACTATAGAAGAAAATATAGGAGATTTTTTTAATGACATTTGGGTGGAAATGTGTTAGAGAGGGCTTATTTTAAAACTCAAGTCATATGGAATTCTAGTTAATCTGGCATCTTAAAAATGTAATAGTTTAAGAATTGATTCGCTCACATCACTGAACATCCCAAGGGTAGCCCTGGCTTTTAGCACAGTTACGAACATCCAAGTAGTTTCATCTGGAGTGTCTGTGTCTGCATCTTTCTGGGTTATTTTGTGTGTTGTATTGGGGTTATTTTCAGGCAAAATCTACTGAAGGTTGACAAGATGGCCATAAAAAGCCCTATGTGTATATCCAACTAGATGAGAGCACCAGGGAATCACTTTCTTCTCTTTCTTGAGTGTCACAGTGAACGTCCTCGGATTGATCTTCCTTCGCTCCCACGTGGCCTGACCATGTGCTCTAATTCTGTGAGTTCACTCACTGGCGAAATCGGGTACCTGAGCCAATTTTCGAAGTTAGAGTAGAGTTTGTCTTACCTTATCCAGAGTTTCAGATGATTTTCTTGACAAAAATTGTGTTATCAGCATCAACACACAGGAGCTGGGCAATAGTCCAAATGACAAGAGACATCTCCTATATCATGTGCTTCCTGCATGAGAAAGAAAATTTAAGAGGTAAAAAGAAAAAGGAAAATATAACCACCTAAATGTATATAACTTCTCTATATGATTGTCATTATAAGCATAGTTAGAAGGCAAGAAACAGATTGAAAAACATATTGCAATAAAATGTGTAATATTCATATATAAAGCCCCTATAATTAACAAGGTAAAATATAACAATAGATAAAACAATGAGCAAAAGCAGGAATTCTCAGTTAAAAAATACTCATGACCAATCAGCTCATAAAATCTTCTCATTAGTAATCAGCGATGCAGATGAATGTGATCAAACGATTTCAGGTTTAATTAATCATATTATGAAACTAAAAATGAAAATATGATAAATGACAATGGTAGAACAGTCTTCAAAAATCAGTGCTCTCATCCACAGCTGATGGGAAGTACAAACTGGTAAAGCCTTTTGTCTGGTGCAGCTTTTAAGGTTGACAAGTTGACAGTGATCTGTCCAAATAGAAAATGCACATATGTCTACCCCACACAATGTCTACCCTACGAAAATATTTGTAAGTGTGCACAAATGTGTATTTATAAGAATGTCATTGCACCATTATTTGTAATAGCAAAAAAACAGGAAAATAACTATCTGTCAGTAGGATAATGATTAACAAATTATGGGATGTACATATTTTGAAAAACATGAAAGTCCATTAAGAGTATGAAATAGCTTTTTGGAAATGGAACTCAGCTCACCAGGTAGTGTATGTGTGATATTATTGAAAGTAATTCTGTATTTATGTGCAAGTACACATTTTCCCTAATTATCCCTGTGTGTGAGTGTGTGTGTGAGTGTGTGTGTAAATGCACACAGAAAGCAGGAGTAGGGGCACAAACTGTTGATAGACGTCTCTTCTGTGGAAAAGCAGGAGCTTAATGAGGGAAGAGCGAAAGCTATATCTAAGTACTAGAGCTTTTGTGATAATTTTCTATAATTTTCAGATTATCGTTAGTGGAGGGAAAGTAGTACAAATGCTGGGATATATGAGGAAATAGATATACCACAGTTGTAGAAATTACAAAAGTCATCTTTCTGAAGCCTGTTGTTCAAAGAAACGGCAACTCTTGCTTTTGTTCTTACCTTCCTTTCTTAGGAAAGCACCGTGCCTTTTCCACTCTCACCTCCTGACCCTGGCTTCCCTCTCTGCCCCTCAGCCTCCTGGGCTGGCACTGCACGGGTGCGGACGACAATGCGAAAGGAAGCAGATCAATACCGGGCCATTATAGCCTGGCGTCTGCGGAGTTTATCTCACACCGGGTAATTTATTTCCCATGATCAGCATACCATTAGGAATTTAGTGGCTGATATTTCTTAAGTCTTCTGAAATCGTTAGAATTGCCCTAAGAGTTGAAGGAGCTCAGCCTAGAGGATAACACATTTCTTCTTGATGCTCACCGTCCTCAACTTCCTTTTCCATTTTAAGGTAAGTTGAACTATTTTAATGTTTTTTTCTTTTTATTGTTGAAAAAAGCCAAACAATTTGCTATGAATCAACAAACAGGCACCAGAAAGTGGGCTACTGCTTGCCAAGATTCCTCTTAGGTGTTTTTGCATGCATGGGGCTGAGCCCACGTGGGTTGGTGTGCAGAGCGGGGGCTGCCTGTGGGCCCAGGGGGCGGGAGGGCAGGCCAGCGGGGCCGAGATCGGCCCTGTGCAAGAGTGTCCTGTGCAGCCCTTGCAGGAAGCTATTGAATTTGCACATGCCTATTACTGCAATATGGTGAAGTTATTCACTCATTTTAAATATGCACTTCTGTAAAAACTCACTTTTCTCAATCATTATTTCATTCTGAAACCCAAAGATGGCTTGTGAAAATATATCACTAGAAGTGCAGACTAAGGCAAGAGTATGATTTGATTTACCAAAAAGGGTTTTTGCATGAAACTTTAAGTAACTATTCAGCATAAAAAGTATTTTGCATCTTGATTCTAAGGTATTTGGCTTACAATTTCATTTTTTACACTTTAGCACATGGGTTCAGAATTACTGAATTTGATTGTTTTAAAAATGCCATCAGCTTGATGGTTCTTTTTGCTGTTGTTGTTACCTTCCATGCATTCTTCTTTTTCTGTGTTTGTTAATTTTCCCGCTATTGTGTTTTCCCTTTCTGAGTAAAATAATTCATAAAAATTATGTTGCTGATCCCGTTATGATATGACTGTTGAGTTTAATCATGGCTTGAGGGAAGTTTCTGATATCCAAAGCTGGATGTATTTCATATTTTTCATGAAGGGAAATTACGTTCCTTAATGTAATTTTAATGCATCATTTAATGACTGCAATAAATCTTGATGTATTTTTTGTTTCTACAAAAGAGGAAATATCATTACCTAATATTTACTACAATTCCTCAATTTACAATAGAAGTTACAAGTATTCATTTTCCTGTCTTGGGTATATAAACCTCTTTATTACACAAGATAGCTGGCTGGGAAGGAAATTCACTAATGAACACAGTCAGACAGAGAGCTTTAGAGCTAGAAGTTTTTAAGTCAAAATTATTTCTTGCATAATGACCTATTTCTTACATTTCTTCCCACAAAAGCAAATGCATAAGCTTCCTTGCTTGTGTTTTTACCTCACATATTTCAAACTCATTTCTATGTTGGGAAACCATGTTTACTAAGCTATCAAAGGTATGCGAGGGAGTAAGTATTTGTATATAAAAAGAAAATCCAATAAAAAATGTATTTGCTGGAAAGTTTTGATAGGATTCCACAAAGAAGAGTTCATTGCATGGTAATTTATCAAATGAATGAGAAAAAAAGGAGAATATTTTCCTATTATAAGAAAATAATAATAAATTGAGCCACCTTAAAACGGAGCCAGAGCTGCCAGGCCGCAGGAACTGCCTTGCACACCTTGTGCCCCGCATCTAGCAGTTTCGTGAAACTCCTAGAAGAAAACATAGGCCGCACACTCTTTGACTTTACTCTTATTCATATTTTTTGGCAATGTATCCTTGGGCAAGGTAAACAAAAGGAAAAATAATCTAATGGGAGCACATCAAACTAAAGAGACTTTGCACAGCAAAGGAAACCAACAAAATGAAGAGACAACCCACTGAGTGGGAGAACGTATTTGATTTTGTAGTGATTCATCTGATAAGGGGTTATATGCAAAATTCATAAATAACTCACAAAACTCCAAAAACACCCAAACAATCCAATTTAAAAAATGGGCAAAGGACCTAAATAGACACTTCTCTAAAAAGTACCTACAGATGGCCAATAGACATATGGAAAGAGGCTCAAATCACTAACCAGAGAGATGCAAATTAAAACCACAGTGAGGTATCACCTCACACCTGTCAGGAAGACTTTTATCAATAAATCAGCAAGTGTTGGCAGTGATGGCGAGGAGGATGCAGCCTGCCGCAGCCACTGTGGAAACAGTCAGGAGGTTCCTCAAAAACTTAAAAATGGAACTGCCCTACGACCCATGCTTCTTTGAGTACTAAACTTTGGGGCTAGAGGAGGTGATCCCTCTCCTCTAGAAAAAAATGAGGATTAGTGAGTGCAAGTGAATAGGCCTGGGTTCAAAGCAACGTTTACAGGATAAGGGACTCCGAGCTATCAAAAAAGACCCAGAAGAGGCTTCACAAAAATAGAAGTCTGGGCAAGAAAGTCTTTTAAATAATAAAGAGCAATAGAGATGATGTTTGGGTTATTTTTGTTTTTTGGGGGGTTTTTTTAGTAATGAATATACTTTTATTTATTTATTTATTTATTTTTTAATTTTATTTTTATTCAGTTACAATTGTCTGCATATAAAATAAATTGCCAAAATAAGATTCATGTATTATTATTCATTGTGTAGCAGCTTAAATTTGGACAACTAAGGGGAGACATTAATTGATCACTTACAGACTTAGGACAATTAGTCATCGGATACTCCACAGAGCTTCCGACGCTTCTGTTCTTTCGCCTCTCCCGCCTACCTCATGCTTATTGAAAAGCATACTAAATCTATCACATGCGCTCAGAAAGCAATTTTCCAAGTGTCCAGGATTACCTTTTTAATTTGGAGAAATATGTTTTAGAGTTAAATCATATTTGACACACGTTAGTGCCTGCACCTTCTTAACCTTATGACCTAGGTCAGCTGCTAATATTTCCATACAAATGAGGAAAAATAAATAAAAAAATTCCCAAAGGCCCCGAAATAATTAGTAACAGGGGACTCTGATAATTCCCCTAAGACATAACAACTGCAGTTTACTTCTATGTTTTATTTTTTTCTTATGAACCTGATCCCTGGACAACAGTTTGGTGCCCCTGAAGTGTATCGGTCAGCTCGAGTCGTTTATTTTATTTATTCACTAGTTCAGTCAGTCCGTTATTCACAAGGACACTGGGCAGCAGCGCTCTGAGCAGCGATGGAGATGCAGAAACGATCAATGGAATCAATAGAATCGGGTTCTTTCCTTCAAAAGGCTGACAGTTTCAAAGACTCAACCCCTGAGGGAAATATCCTGCTTCTTATTGATTTAAATGTGCTAATATAAATAATTGGAAAATCACCAAAATACTGTTATCGTATAATATTTCATAGATTGGAATCAGACTGTTGAAGTTTGTCTCATTTCTCCCACCCTAAAGGAAATTGTTTTTTCCCTCCCAGTCTTAGAAGAAACTGATCATTCTACCTGCCTCATGGGATCATTCAGAGTGCCTGGCACATAGTCAGAATTTTACAGATATCACAGCTTATCACCTACACATCATCACTGTTCATAAGAAATACTACTAGTGTCTAATTCTGGTTATATCACTTATTAGTGCAAGTTGTTATATATGTACATAATATGGATGTCTATATGTGTTAATATTGGTAAATATCTTTAAGTATATATATGAAATCTAATGAAAAAATTCTGTTGACATCTATGTGATGTCTCCCCAGACTGGTGCACTCCTGTATAAACCCAACTTTCTGAAGTTTTCATAGGTAGTTTTGGAGATGGGATAAGAGATTGGATTATAATAAAGTTTATCCATGAGCATAGTTTGCTTTGTTTCAGTGATTATATTAACTTACTATGGAAATAGTTTATCTCATAGGAATCAACACATCTGATTATTACGTGTGTATGTGTACATGATTAATACAAATGAAGAAACTAAATATTACACAGTAAAATAGAGTCTGCAGTCAAAAGTTTCCAAATATCAGGCACAGGGGTAAAACAAATATTTAACATGGGAGCTGTATTCTGGAAGCCAGTGAGTTTGTCTGTTCCGTTCCTTAAAGCTGTCAAGAAAGAGGAAAAAATGGAAACAATGGAATATCTAAATCTCCTTCAAGTGAGGCCTTAGGAGGATATATTGGGCAAAATGACTTGTTATTCATTCTTATATACATAATTAGTTAAGTTTATTTGGTTTGAGACCTAGGCTTGCCGTTTACCTAATTCAGACCATCTCTTGACTGAATTATTGAAACAGCCTCAGCGAACTGGTCTCCCACTTTCCACTACTGACTTCCACAGGCTTTTGTCTGCAGAGAAGTACTGTGATTTCTCATTACCAATAATGAACTCTCAGAGAAAGTAATTAACGATCCCATTTTCAATCACATAAAAAGTGCCTATGAATAAATTTAACCAAGGAAGTAAAAACCCTGTACTCAGAAATTTACGATATTGGAAAAAGAAACTACAAAAGATGCAAATAAGTGGAAGCACATACTGTGTTCACGGATACAATTTAACATTGCTAAAACGTCCTCTCTACCCAAGCCAATCTACAGGTTCAGTGTGATCCCTATTACAATACCATTGCTATTTTTCACAGGACTAGACCAAATAACCCTAAAATTTATCTGGAACCATAAAAGGCATGGAATAGCCAAAGTAATCTTGACTAAGAAAAACAAAGTTGTATGTCTCATGCTACCTCGTACCAAACTATACTACAAGGCTCTAGTAATCCAAAAAGCATGGTACTAGCAGAAAAAAAAAACAACAAAAACCCCCCAGACATATAGATCAATGAAACATAATAGAGAGCCTAGAAACAAATTCACACCTATATGGCCAATTAATCTATGACCAAGGAGGCAAGAATATAAAAGTGTTGGGAAAACTGGAAAGATAAAAGGAAATAATGAAACTAGACTACTTTCTTACACCATATACGAGAATGAACTCAAAATGGATTAAAGACTTAATGGTCTAGTGCCCTTCACAGTGTAAGAAGCTCAATAAATAAACATTTTCAATTTGGAGAATATCTTTATAATAATTATGTATTCAGCAAATATGGATGGAGACCACATGATGTGCCAGAGAGAGTTCTAATCAAGATACTTTGTCTCATTTAATAAGAGGTGTGCTTTTTGATTTATTAATTTTTATATAATGAAAACACTGTTGACAAATATAAAGTTTTAAAATGCTATTTTTCTATGTATACTTTGGACTCTGAATTTATAATAAAACATATCTGGTTAAGTTAACCTTATGTTAGGCTATCAAATACAAGTAAAAACAGCTTCTACCTACATTTGGAATTTTGCACTGAAAATAATTTGGCTTATTTTTATGTTATATGTTTTTACTTTTAATTGTAAAGATGAGGGAAGGTCTCAAGATATTTCAGATTACATTTGTGAAAATGGCACATTTAAAGTGTGAATAGTATTTATTCTCAGTTAATGAAAAAGAAAACAACTGTGACCATCACTCTTTTTTCTTTATCCTTTTTATTTTTAACACCATAGCCATTCTGATGTACTACGTAAAACCTCTGCGCAGCAAAATAGAACGTGCACTTGTGACGAACATCTCGAAGTGAATTTAATTGGTTTAGATTCCTGACAAACTCATTATGTTTTAACATCTGTGTGCCTTACACTTTCTGCCTTGAACCACTGGAACTTTTTAGATGTATATCAAACAATAATTAACTGGAAACAGCAGTATAAACTTTAAAAAATAAGTCATCCATGATAGTTAGTGGCACTCCATTGAGGGATAACTAATCTGTCAAATGATAGAACCCTGAGGATTTACTATGTTGTTTCCTTTAAAAAGGCAAAAATGCCCAAATAATCTTTATCTATAGATTTTTTTAAATAAAAAATAGAAATTGAAACATGCAATCCCTGTCTCGTACGATGCAATTATTAGTTTGGAGAGAGTAACCTGGCATGGGTCGCGAGCATCCCCATATGTTCTGTCAGGAGTGGGAGGCTCTGGAAACTCTCTCCCTGGACCATCTTTCACAATTGTGTTTGCACTGAGAAGCCTGGAGGGGCGCGGTAACTTCCTCCTGGACAAAGAGCAGGTTGCTTCTGCTTACCATAAAGTCCCCCAGGCTCAGGGCTCCTCTCCTTTTCCTGGGTTCACAGGGCCCTCCTGCATCACCTCTACCACATGGAATCTAGGGAAACGGGGATTGGGCACAAAAAGAAGCCTTAGAGCTTATGCTGTGAGGAATGAAGTTCTTCCTTTCTTATAGTCACGTCTTCTGCCTGAGCCTGTGAAGCAGCCACACTTACATGAGGCACAAGTCCTGGCCTTTGCAGTTTTGGACGTCACCCTAGAACCCTGTTGTAAGACTACGTGCTGATGGGCTGTTGGTGGGTAATAGACTCTCACTGTATCTCGTTAGCCTTTCAACAAATATTTTGAACTTCTATTTCCTATGACATCGTTCATTTTAAATAATAAATTTGACTTTCTTGCTTCTGCTTAAAATCCTTAATTGACTCTCCTGGGATTTGGATGGAAATCCAAACCCCTTTCCAACACATACTCAATACTATTCATAAGCTAAGCATAATTATTCTGTATGCCTTTCAGACCTCATCTTACTTTGCCCTTTTATCCCTATTCTATCCTTGTCTTTCTGCGGGGATGTTGTATTCACTTTTCCCTTTGGCTAATTACTTCATATCCTTCCAAAACCTTCCAGTCTGTTTTTATGAAGAAACTCCCTGACCGGCACGGACCTCCTCCTTCCTTCACCCCATCCCAGCCTCCACGTACATTTCGTTTTCTGGAAGCTCACTGAAGAATCCACCGCCCTTCCCTCCACAGTTCAGGCACTTAGGCATGCATGAGGGCGGCACCCTCTCTTCCCCTTGGCCCCGCTTTCGTTGTAACAAACAACCCAGCAGCCCAGGGGCTTGTCACCCCAGCCTCCTCCAACAGGTGCTACAAGGCACAAGGTAATGGGCAGAGGTAGTTCTCTTTGAGGAGGGAGAGAGCCGAGTCCATTCCAGTCCATTCCAGTCCATTCCAGGCCCACAGCCTTCTGCTTTCCTGTTCATTAACAGAAACGAAGCCTGGATGTTTCACTGAGGCAGAGCCCATTCGAGTCAATATCCAGATAGTTTCCAGAACCTGATGGGTCTAAGTTTCCCATTTATTTACCAGGGACTTTTTTTGACTTTTTTTCCCCCTTGCATCAAGATTGCCAGATTGTCTTTATATCATAGGTTTCTACTCTATATCCCCCACGACTTGCTATGGAAGAAAATGGATGTGATGCATTCCCTCAATCCACTGCCTTTTTTGCTGTTTCTGCCGAAATAAAAAGACCAGCCCTTCTCTTTCCTCCTGTTAAACAAGACAGAAAACAGAGCAGCAGCAAAAAGGGACAACAGTGGGAAATGGCTAAAGCTCAAAGAGCCACGGAGATTTACGGTCCTGCTTCCGCCTGTTAGCAACTATCTAAGAACGCTGAGGTACTTCTCGGAAAAAGCCAAGTCCTGTCCTCTCCTCCCACCCGCCCATCTCCCTTCCAAAGGCTTTCTCTAGGGCAGGTACGAAGAGATCGACTGACCACGAAGCTCGGGAAGTGGAAGCTTCAGGATCCCCCTTTCACAGGTTCCTTCAAGGTCCTGGGAGGGACCTCAGTGACACCCACGGTCCTGTGTCTGTGGATTTAAACGTGTTCCTCCCGAATTCACACGTTGAAGCTCTAACTCCTGACAGGACTGTATTTAGAGACAGGGCCCAAAAGGAGATAATTAAGGTTAAATAAGTTCAGAACATCAGGGCCCTGATCTGATACCATAGTGTTCTGATAAGGAGAGACACCAGCCAGCTGGGTAGCCTGCCTCCTCTCCCTGTCTGTGTCCCTGTCAGGTGAGGACACAGGGAGATGGTGGCCAGTCGCAAATCAAGAAGAGAGTTCTCACTGGAAACGCAGGATGCTGGCGTTCTGATCTCAGACTTCAGCCTCGAGAACTGTCAGATAAAGATTTCTATCCTTCCAGCCACCCGGTCTGTAGTACTTTGTTTGGGCAGCACAAGCTAACAGAGACATTTATACTTCTGCAGACATAGCAAAAATGAGGCATTTCAAGTGCATTTGTTGGAAACCACTATCTTTTTTTCATTTAGCTTTCCCCTCCATCATGGTCCTGGTTGCGTGTGATGTTGTTGACGTGGCTACGGCCGTTTGTTGGGATGTTACTGAGGATCAGCTGAGCTAAGGATGGGTTTAGTTTAGTTTGGTGTTCATTAGATATGTTTATAGGTTTGTTATAACCTTGTTAATTAATGCTATACTCTCTCTATAGAAAATAATACTACAAAAGTCACTATTATATGAAGAGGCAATACACAGCTAGGTCAGATTTGGGGAGAAAATATAACAAAAGCATTTCAGACCCTAATTTAGTATTTTTCCTTGATTTTGTGGCATTTGTGTGATTTAACATTTGTAACTTATAATTTTGATTACTTCTTAATTTAAATACCCATATTCACATCTCCTTCTGTATTTATGACTTTACATTCCTTACAAAATTCCCCATATTGCATAAGCCTCGGGCCCCATAAAATATGGACTCATCCCTAAGTATAGGCCCTTCCCAACCACAAGTCTGCGTAATTTAGGAAGTGTAAGACCAGGAAGTTGCTGGCACAGATCCCCACCTCACGTGACCACTTCTGGGAGGTACCCTGAAGAACCAGAATGAACAGGTGAGCACAGTCTGACCTAAAAGGGGCAAAGCAACTGAACACCGAGAAAATGCTGTCAATCCAGTGACCCAGTTTCTCTGGGTCTGTGGGTATTTATGTGAGACTTCTGAAATCTTAAAGAAGGTATGTTAATTTTTTTAATAAAGCTTGGGGTTTGATCACTGGTCATGCTGTGATTGCTGTAGGTAAATTACCCACTGGGTAATTTCAATACCCGAAGATTTCCCCAGAAATTCCTTCCTCCTGGCAGGCTCCAGTCTTGTACGAGGAAGGACATGTGGAAGCACACTGCCTCGCTGGGACTCAAGACGTGTCCTGTGGAGTTAATGTACTCGAGAAGTAATAGGACACCGAGTGAAAACTCGGTGCTAGAGTTTTCCGGTGCTAAGATGCTAGACTGCCTCAGTGTGATCCTGCCAGTCCCACTACTTACAAACTGCATAATCTTGGGCAAGTTCTTCAACCTCTCAGTGTTCACGTATCTCATTTGTTAAAACAAGAATACGATAAGACAAAACTTCCTGCCTTGATGAAGTAAATCAATAAATCCTAATGGCTTAGACAAAGTGTAGCCCATCATAAGTACTAAAAAAGTGTTAGCTTGCTTTTGTCCCTATTGGTCAGTCAGAGTTAAGCCATTTTAGAGCAAGGATTATATTAATTCCATGCTGACTATATCCTGGTCTACATGCTTAATTGAGTGTATATTATACCTGTGATGAAGAATGGCCTTCATTTCAGAGGCAGTGCTCCTACCTGGGATGTTTCTATCAAAAATTCAGTTCCTCCAAGTCTGTATGGGAACTGGTGCTAACTCATGCCTGGAGGTTCTTACCGTGACCTAGGGTGCTGATTAGGAGCAGACAGATGAAAGGAAGGGTTCTCTGACCTTCCATCTCATCCCCTAAAATGGTACCTGTTCTATGACTGAATGCGGAAACAGCTTTCCCAGCAGAAGTGACGGTTTACTCACGGTTGATCCAGGGACTCTTTCAGAAATCTGTCCTTATTCTTGAATCTGTGTTTTCTCCTCTAGTTTCATTTCCCTCCAAGTTAGTATAATACAGGTTGGGGCTAAAAGTAAATTGTTGCCAGAGAGAAACATGGCCTCCTGAGGCCTAAGGCCCATCCCCATGGAGGCGGGCACCAATAAAGGCATTATGAGCAAGTTTCACAATTCCATCTGGGGGAAATTCTATCTCAGTCCTTTCGGTTGACATCAGCCAGGCAGCGAATCATGGTATCTCTAGAAACCTCAAGAAACTTCAGCCAGGTGCCCCAGCCTTTCCCAGACCCTGTGAGCATCCTACACTTCGGGAAGGGGTCCAGTTTGTCTCTGAAAAAAAGCACAGGGCCTTCCTTAATGCGATGTCATTCATTCCGATGTACCAAGTGTGGCAGATAGAAGGGAAGGTATGGATGGAAGGCAGTTCTTGCCTTCCAGTTGCTCATAGTTTAGGATCACAAATGTATGTTGAATAATGAAGACACTGAAGAATGAATGAGTCAGTTCTATGTGGTCAGGTCAGCAAGTCTAAGCTTCCATTCCTTCTCAGAGAATAAGGCTTCATGGCACCATGCATCTCTGAGGACTGAAGCTGGAAACACTGAAATGCTGAATCAAAGGGGCTTCAGCACAATGTTCTGCATACCAGTCGTCAGTAAATTTTTTATGATTTTTGTTAATAGTGTAATACTCTAACATTATTATTGAGTATAATACTCTAACATTATTATTGGAGGTACACCTCATTGAGCCATTAGTGTTCATGTCGATGCTCCAGCACTCAAAATGTGAATAATTAAAGTACATTCTGATAACTCATTCATATCACAAATATTGCTGCCATTGTCAAAAGCTTTCTGCTGAGAAATTCACTGTCATTTTTTTTCTGAACACTAAGTAAATTAGAGTAATGTTGCTTAGGGTTAATTAAATGTTCATGAGGATATCTTCTCAATAATTATTTTAGAAAGAAGGCTAGCTCTGTTTGAAATTAAAATTTTGCTTGGAATAAAATACACAATTAAAAGAAAGAAATAGCAGCACTTGAAGTAATTGAAATGTTAAGTTTAGGAATAGAATATAAAATTTATTATGCTGTGTTTGAAATTTGTAATATTCATACTGCAATAATAGCAGGGTGCTCTGTAAGAAGTGTTGTGTGTGTTGTGTGAGTGTGGAGATCACACCTCTGGCTGGCCCTACAGAGCAGCTCTCTGCCCTTCTCTACCTTTACTGGACACCATCAGGGGCCTCTTTTGGCTCCTGGCTTTAGTGTGTGTGTCCAGCCGATGGGAAGCCCGAACAGGTGTAGTTAGGATGGTTAACCAAACCCTGCCTCCTTCGTTGGAGGGTTGTTTCAGTAGGGGTGTGTCTCTGGGTTGAAGTTCATAGCGCCTTTCAAGTTGACCACACTTCCCATCATTGTCTGCTTCTGGATTCAGGAAGGAACGACTCCCTGCCCACATGGCTTCAAGCCTGATGGTGTTAATGGCAGTTGCTCTTGTGAGCTCCACGGTGTTGCACTGTCTCCTCAGGTTTCCCTACATTCTGCCCACACTTTAGAAAGAGTGCCCTTTTAAAATTATCCTAATATAAGTGTGCCATCTGTTTCATGCTAAAATCCCAATGAAAACATCCCAATGAAAAAGGCTAATGGGATTTTTTTTTTTTTACATTAAAAGCAACCTGTCTCTGAAAAAGGGAGAAAAGCTGTACTTTTAAATTTCATGGGGAGGCAAAAAGCATAAAGTTGACAGCACAACCTCTGATGCTGGAATAGTTATAGCCAAATTCTGATGTGGTCATTTATTACTTGCAATTTACTTTCTTACTCTAAAATTCAATGTTTTTCTAAAACGGGTGAATGGTGGATTGTCAGTAACATCTATCTCATTATTTTTTATTGTTATTCTATTATAGTTGTCCCAATTTCCCCCCCGCTACTCTCCTCTGCTCCACCCACCCCCAGTTGCCACAGTCAATCCCCACCCTGTTGTCCATATCCATTGGTCATTCATACATGTTCTTTGATTAGACCCTTCCCCTTCTTTCCCCCCTTACCCCCCTCCTGCCTCCCCTCTGGTCCCTGTCAGTCTGTTCCTTGTTTCCATTCCATGTTCTATTTTGCTCATTTGTTTGTTTGGTTGATTAGGTTCCACTTATTAGGTGAGATCATATGGTATTTGTCTTTCATTGCCTGGCTTACTGCACTTAGCATAATGCTCTCCAGTTCCATCCATCCTTTGCTGTTGCAAAGGGTAGGAGCTCCTTCTTTCTTTTTGCTGTGTAGTATTCCATTGTGTAAATGTACCACAGTTTTTTGATCCACTCATTTGCTGATGGGCACTTAGGTTGCTTCCAGCACTTGGCTATTGTAAATTGTGCTGCTATGAACATAGGGGTGCATAGGTTCTTTTGAATTGGTGATTTGGGATTCTTAGGGTATAATCTAAGAAGTGGAATTGCTGGGTCAAAAGGCAATTCCATTTTTAGTTTTTTGAGGATACTCCATACTGTTTTCCATATCTCATTTTATTGATGATAGGATTATATAAAAAACACTAAGGACACCCTAGCTGGTGTGGCTCAGTGAATTGAGTACCAGCCTGTGAACCAAAGGGTCACCAGTTTGATTCCCAGTCGGGGCATATGCCTGGGTTGTGGGCCAGGTCCCCAGTTGGGGGGCAGGCAAGAGGCAACCACACATTGATGTTTCTCTCCCTTTCTTTCTCCCTCCCTTCCTCTCTCTCTAAAAATAAATAAATAAAATCTTAAAAAAAAAACTTTAAGGATTTCTGGTCAAGATGGTGGACTAGGAAAACACTTTGCTCAGTTCTCCAATGACCACATCAAAACTACAACTAAATTACAAAACAACCATCATTGAAAACCACATGAAGTATAGCTGAACAGTCCTGTAAGTAAGGATATAAAGAAGTCACATCAAGACTGGTAGGAGGGGTAGACATACAACACAGGCAGGTCCCACACCCACAGTGTGGTGATTAAGAGTCAGGAGAGATATCTGTGTTCTCCCCACCCCACAGGAGTAGAGGCCCCAGCCTCACACCAGGCTCCCAAGCTCTGAACACCAGTGCCAGGAAGAAGAGCCCCTATAACACCGGGCCGTGAAAACCAGTGGGAGTTGCATCTCAGTGAGAATACGGGCTACTAGAAACCTAGGCACCCTCTTGAAGGGACCACACACAGACTCACTCACTCATGAACTTGCTTGTTCTGGGCCCCAGCACAGAGGCAGCAGCTCCAGAGGAGTCAGGGACAAGGGGAGGAATTAAACTGACTAGATGCAGGGCAATGACTGCAGAGGGAAGGAGTTGGGGCAGCTGTCTTCGGGGGACGGAAGTGCTGTCAGGCACCATTGCTTGTTCATGAACTATTCTTCCTACCCATCTGGTAGGCACAGGCTGGCACCAAAGCTGGGCTCTCCATTGACATGGCTAACGCCGTTCACCCAGCTCTGGTGATTCCCTGCACCTTGCCCCAGCCAACATGCACATTGGTCTGAACCTTTTCCAGTGGCTGTTTCACACAAGCAACCTGCTTTTGCTCACAGTGTTAACTTTCCCAAAATCTCTTAAAGGTTCACAAACCTAAAGCAAGCAGCAACTGGTCCTAGGGTCCCCTGTACCTCTTGGTAAGATACCCCAAACCTGGCAGAACCACCGAGTGGTCTCCATTTGTATTATAACTCTCATTAGGTGGCCCCAAGCCTGGCAAAAAGTAGCAGCCATTACAAGACTATAGTAATCAAAAGAGCATGGTACTGACATAAAATTGGCACATAGGTTAATGGAACAAAATAGATAGCTGTGAAATAAACCTGTGAATATATAGTCAATCAATGGCAATGGAGGCAAGAATATATGATGGAGTAAATACAGTCTCTTCAATAAAGGTTGTTGAGAAAACTGCATAGATACATGCAAAAATAATGAAACTAGACCATATACAACAATGAACTGAAACTGGATGAATGACTTAAATGTTAGACCCCAAACCACAAAACTCCTAGATCACATAGGTGGGCAGTAAACTCTTTGACATCACCCTTACCAATATTTGGGGGGTTCTGTCTCCTCAAGTAAGGGTAACAAAAGGAAAAATAAACAAATATGGCTACATCACACTTAGAAGGTTTTGCACAGCAAAGGAAACTATTAACAAAATAAGACAACCTACTGAATGGGAGAAGCTATTCAACAATGATAATCTGAAAAGGGGATATTATCCAAAATATATATAGAACTCATATAACTTAATAACAACAACAAAAAATTTTGATTAAAAAATGGGTAGAGGACCTGAATAGACATTTCACCAAGGAATTCATACAATAGCCAACAGACATATGAAAACATTCACAACATCACTAATCGCGATGAGATATCACGTCATATCTGTCTGAATAGCTAGGACACAAACCAACAAAAAACAAGTTTTGGCGAGGATGTGATGAAAAGGGAACCCTTGGTGCACAGTTGGTAGGATTGTAAATTGATGCAGCCACTATGGAAAACAGTATGGGGTTTCTCAAAAAAAAAAAATTAAAAATAGAACTACCATGTGATCCAGCAAACCCACTTCTGGGTACTTATCCAAAGAAATCTAAAACACTAATTTGAAAAGGTATGCACATCCCTAAATTCATTGCAGAATTATTTATAATAGCCAGGGTATGGGTGAAATCTAAGTGTCCATTAATAGATGAATGAATATAGAAGATGTAGTACATATACAACAATGGAATATTGCTTGGTCATAAAAAATAATGAAGTCCTGCCAATTGCAGCTACATGGACTGACCTAGAGGGAATTATGCTAAGTGAAATGTGTCAGACAGAGAAAGACAAATACTATATAATTTCATTATATGTGCAATCTAAAAAACAAAATGAACAAACAAACAGAAACAAACTCATGAATACTGAGAATAATTTAATGTTCTGGTGGGCAGCCTTGGGTAAAAGGTGAAGGGATGAGGAAGTACAGATTGTCAGTTATAAAAACAGTCACAGGGATGTGAAGTACAATGTAGCGAATACAGTCAAAGGTATTATAATAACTATGTATGGGGCCAGATGGGTACTAGACTTATGAAGCTGGTTATTTCATAAATTACATAAATATCTATTCACTATGTTGCATATTAAAACTAATATAGTATTGTATGTCACCTGTAATTGAAAATTTTAAATTTAGGGGAAAGGTCAAGTCAAGGAACATGTATAAAGGACCCATGGAGAAAGACAATGGGGGGGAGGTATTGAACATGGGACCTGAGGGGTGAGTAGGGCAGGGAGAGTAAAGGGGGGGAGGAAAGAGACACAACTGTGATTGAACAAATAAAACATTTTAAATAAATACATAAATAAATAAAATATGAATAGACAAGGAAAAAAGAAAAGAGAATTTAAAAATTAAAAATAAATACATTGGGGAAAATAAATCTGAAAGAACATCTAAGGTGTTTCTCCCAGTGCCTTGGACTGCATCATCTTTCAATGAGCAGTAGCTCCTACTTTATTATCTGCATCTCATAACATTACAAACAGTTAATATTTCAGGGCTTAATTCACTTACATTTTTATTTCCATCACAAATTTAAACACTATGAAGAACTCTGTGTATATATTTAGAAGTGATTTTGTTATAATTCCATTATAAAATAGAACTTGCTATGAGTGATTATATAAGAAATATTTGGTGGGTTTTTTTTAACTCTTTAAAGGCAAGCTGTGTTTTTTAGCTTTTCTACTACCTTTGCACAATATGATTAGTAGACTCAGAATAATCCAAACTAGTAGGGCTGGATCAGAAAAAAAAAGAAACATTTACTAAACTTCTCCCTATAAAAATGTCACTCTAAACTAGTGGTATTCATCTATCCTCACTTGTACTGGACTTGCCTCGGAGGGTCCTCAGGAAGTGCCTGAAGCATGTAACAGGGAGCTCACTGGGCAGGATCCTTAAGGAGAAGGTTCTTAATGAGAGTGTCATCAATTTTTTATCTTTCTTAAAATACTACACTAGAGTAGATGGCTTCTTTTAAAGAACATTTTACAGTTAAGTTTAACCAAAATTAAGGTAACAGCTGTTATAGAAATAAAATATTTTATATAGTATAAAATTATATCTCCTCATTTCTCTGCCTGTTGGAGGCATATTTTTCAGCCCCATATCACCTACAAAAGGTATTAGAGCTAAGTATGTAAAACTGGCCTTCTCCACACATCCTAAACATGAGCATTTATATTAAACTCTTCTAAATCATTTCAATGTAATTCCTACTGTTTGCTCTAATTTCAGAAGCAGTGCATAATTATAGAAAACTTGAAAATTAAGGGAAAAGGAAAAGTACAATAAAAAAGTAATTTATAATCTCATGATGAAGAAACACTGCTAATACATTAGCATATTCACAATTCGCCATTTTCTATAAGCAGATAAGAATTCAGATTTGAGGTGCTGTAGCATTTAATTACAGACATTAATATAGGATAATTATGGAATTTGTCTTGCAATAAATATTACACATCAAGTATTTTTCTATGGCAGCACAAATATCTCCAAAACACCATTTCAGTGCTGCGTGAACTGTTGGCTGAGCTGTTGCCCTCAGTGTTTGCCTAAGAAGCTGGGGATAAAGCTGTGAAAAGCAAAGTGAAATCTCCCACAGACTTTCAATGGTTTGTAGTTTAAGACCTACCCCTCTGGAAAAAAATGGATGTAAGTGGATGCAAAGTAGGCCAAAGATGAAGGCGCTGGAATGAGTAGAGAATTCACACTGAGGATGCACAGCCTATATAATGTAGCAGCACTGACTCAGGGCTCAGAGGGAGAGTCCAATGTCAGAAAGTAGCTGCTATGGGACTTAGAAAGTACCAGAATTTGATGTGGTGTGGGTTGATACAATAAGCTCAGAGGGTGGAGGAGCCCTCACAACCAAGGAGGAAATTCCCTTTGAGGTGCTTGGAAAAATTTGAAGCATTATTGAGCAAAAACTAAAGAGGATACCTTAAAAAGTTATCTCAGGAAGAACAAAACGCTCATAGCCTTTCGGTATTGACAAAGACCCGTAAGATGCTTTGTTAACTGTGGGCATGGGGGTGGGCCGGGCAGAAAAGGGCAAAGAGGGGAAAAGTGGGACAACTGTGATAGAATAACAATAACAACAAATAAACAAACATCCTGAAGGACTATAGAGTTGTGGTGTGGTGGAGGTTAACCACAAGTAGCTGAATCATCTGAAATTTCCACTCTGCTCTGACCAAGCTTAATCCTAGATCAGGTGGAAGTTACGAGCCCCACACTTCACTGAGGAAATGGCAAGTCCTCTCTGCTCATGAATATGTCACCATTTGAAGCCTCTGCTCTTTTTGTAGTACACAGCGTCTGCCACATGATTAAAAACTAAGAAAAGGGTAAATACAAATTCTACATTAATAAAGATAAAAAAACACAAACATATAAACAGTTAATGGCAACCTGATAAATTACCTAGAAAATAAAATAGACAATAGAAATAGATAACTGGATGATCAAGCACTGATGCCAATAGATTAGGAGCTTACAATAATTACTATTAATATGTTAAAACAGAAAAAAAAGAAAGGACCAACCAAGAGGAAATGATGGAAAATTTTACCAAATAATGCCATCTAATAATAATCACGATCACCAAATACTAGAACTGAAATATGAAAGAAATCAGCAACTCGATGAATGTCTTTAACAGCACATTGTTTGTAGCGTGACAGCGTTGGTGAAATGCAGGATGCACCAATAAAAGACGTCCATACCGAGGCAAAGAAAGCAAAAAGGACGAGAAGGAACACAGCGTAAGTGACTTGGACCATTGGCCGAATGGTCGAACACATAGGTTATTAGATCCCTCAAGCCCCGTTCTCGTAGAATTGTTGCTATTTGACCTGTCTGCTCCATGAGGGTGGGGGGTAACCCTCGTCTCAGAGTTTGTCTTTAACTTCACTCATCTTACGAGGAGAAATAATAGTTGTACCAGTACGTGACAAGGGCATTAGCAGGGTAGATAATAACTTACCAATCTCTAAAGCAAACTCTAAATAACTATTAGCAAATGGAATTGTGTGGGTATACATGCCATCATCACATGGAGTTTACTACTGAATCACAGGGTAGATAGAATCGATCAGTGCATTTCATCGCATTAAAAGATTTTTTAAGAAAAGAAAAATCTCACGTTCCCTGAAATATGCAGAAAAATGTATCTGACAACACTGTGTTCCGTTCATGCATTTTTTTTTTCAATGTGGCAAACTAAGCCTCCAGGGGAAACAGTTCTCTGAGATACATTTTTCTCTTGATAAAATGCAGTAGCGCCAAAGAGCGAAGACAACATGCAAACACATTTCAAGTCTGCTGGTGCCGTGGCTGTTGCTAGCTGGTTGACCAAAGATTTCTAAATATCATGTGCAGAAAGTGTTTTACACCTAGGTGTTCTCTCGAGTACCTTCAGGACTGGTAGGGACAAAAGAAAAAGAAAACAAGAGTAATTAGCCCATCTCCTGGCCGTCCACTGTGCCTTTACTTTTACACATTAAACTTTGATTTAAGGTCTCACTAAAGAATAGACTCAGAGGCTAAACTAACTCGAAAAACAGTTAGACTATTCATTCTAGCATTCCTATGGAATATTTCTTTCCCCACGGGAAATTATGTCATCTTGACCTAAAATACATTGCATAGACTCTGGAATATGCAAAGTCAGGGATGTCTCTTGGGTTTCTAGTACAGATATGACACTGTTTAACTATTACAGCTGTATGATTTTTTCAGTATGTAGCAGATTAATTTCTCCCTTCCAATTGTTTTCATATAGTCTTGGCTATTTTTAAAGAAACCTCAGCAAACTCTTTTATTTTTAACCCATTTTAAAATAAAGTATTTATATTATTTCAAAAGTAAGGTGTTTATAATATATAGCACTGCATCTAAGAACCGAATTTTGACTTTCTTATTAAATATATATTTCAGATATATTTTGATTTTTGGTATTATCTGTGAAGATTCTATAAGGTTATTTCTAATATTTCTATTTTACCACTAACTTTTGTATGTAAAATATTTTCTTATATTATCTAAATTGTTTCTGGTGGTATAGAGCAAATATATTTATGTTACCTTTTTACTTCATGCATGCTAACTATAAGTGTTTATATTTTTATTTCACACAATTTAGACTTTTGATTTCTCTCTTATAAAAGCCCACAATTATAATAATATCTTACTCCTGTTTTATGTATTAATTAATTTAGTAAAGCTCCAGAATAAGATAAAATAAATACATTTTTTCAAAACTTTGAAGTTGTATACCAAGTTTTATCCCTCAGGGGTAATAGATATTTCCAGCGAAAGCATTTTAATATTCACTTTGCATTTGATCTGGAGTTGCTGAGAGCCAGGAATACCAAGTTTGTATGTACGTGATGAAAGAAGGCTTTAATTAACCTGCAGTTAAAGCGTGCTCTTAGGCTGCACATTACATTCAGGGATATTCTGAATTTATTTGTTAGCAAAGTTCAAAATCTGTAAGTAAAATTATACATTTGCATTGTCATCAATATGTCCCTACTGTAAATGAATAAAACTAGACAAAAGAAAGCATGGAAATTAACAGAATAAAAAAAATAACCTTGGAACTTATTCAAAAGACACCATTTTGCAGTTACTTGTGAGGTTTAGGAAAAGCCCTTGCTTATTCCCTCAAGCCCTGTCTTCCCATTTATGCTCTAATATAATGACCTCTTAGCCTGTCTATGTGTACTTAATAACGTATACCTTAAAATCCATGTTGATTAAGATCATGTTCAAGACAATAAAGCACTTTTATTATCAATAATTACATACTACATGTTGTTTTATTCTCCTTCAACTATGTATCATTTTCTGACTCGTAAATATTGGCCAAGAGACACACCTTTGGTCTCACTACCCTCGAGTTTATCAGTATCTCGTGTCACCACTCACTGGAAACGTTTCAGGAACAACTGCTCTATGTTAAGCCATGTATATTGTTACTGTTCCACACAGTCACGTGTGACGAGTGAACCCTTGAGATGGGGCCAGTCCAGATTGAGATGTGTTGAAGGTGTAATACATATAACTGATCACAAAGACTTAGTATTCATAAAAAAAGAATGTAAACTATATTATTAATGATTTTTGTATTGATTGCATGTTGAAATGATCTTTGGATACATTGGGAGACAGAAAGCATTATTATATTAACTTCACTTAAAATATCTTTTCATTTGAGTAATAGAAAATTTTAAATTGTGTATGTGACTTACATCATGTCACTGTCACAGATGGGACACATGCACAGACAACAAAATGCTGAGGGGGGAGGGGAGGAGTGGAAGGATGGAGTGAAAAGGAGAAAGGACTCATGGGTATGGACAGCAGTGTGGTGATTGGGGGGAGGGGTGGGAAGGGGCATAAGGGGACTAAATGGTAATAAAAATACAATAAAAATTATTAAATAAAAATATATTTAAAAATAAAACATGCATGTAATTTGCTCTCAAAAAGTGACAACTATGTATTATTTCTGATGTTTTTCTCTATATATTGAAAACTCACAAATGCCTAATTAACTAATAATCTGTTCTTATTTTACACCCTAGGTAGGTGAGGCTTGAAAGGGTTAAATAATTTTTTCCACTGTGTTACAGGTGATAAACAGGGAAGGTAGAATTTAAACCTAACTGATCTAGCATTCAAAGGCGTTTTTTTCCTCTTTGCATCTCTAGAGGGGGCATAGGCCCAATAAAATAGAATCAAAATATAAGACAATAGATTTTGGCACATGAACAGGTTCAAAGCTGCTTCCTGGGGACATTTTTAGCTCTCTCTATGGTCTACTTCATGCAGAGTTGAAAGGCTAACTATTTGAGCAATGATACAAATCTCTTGCTCCATATTTTTTAACAAAAAGTCAACTTTTCACCTCCATGTCTGGTTTTTAATAAAAGCCTCGTGTTCTTTCCAGAAAAATCTCACTATAGAGTCAATTCCTTTCCTATGCTGCTGAGCTAATTGATATAAGAGAGAGATATGCTAAGCTTATTTTATTCTTTTAGAATCTGAAAGCAAAGCCTTTGAAACTAATAAGAACACCACAATGCTATATAATTTCATAATGGTAATTCTATTTCTGTTAGAATAGCTTTCAACATTTAGAAATATGCTCTTGGGTTTTTATCATAAACTGATGTAATAAATAGTACAAGAGAAAGTAAAAAAGAGAGAGTGCACCCACATTTCAATTAGCAGCATGGTTCAGAAGTTGTTCACATCAATGCTGATCACACTGCATTTCCCTGGACCTTCTGGTACTGAAAGGGAGGCTGGGAAGCAACCCTGATGGGGTATCTGAGTGCCCAGGGTGGGGCAGGGCAGTGGGGGGACGGTACCTCTGAACCAAAGGAGAGAACTGAGGACGTCACAAGAGTAATGTCTACCACAATGTATTTGCCTAATACCTTCCCCCAAAACTTCCAAGTTATTGTGAAAAGGTACAGTCTCTATTCTCAGCTGCTTTTCTTTATTCTCTCTCTCTCTCTTTTTTTTGCAAAGGTAAACCGGGGCATTCTCTAAAAGTCCAGTTGTTTTGAGTATGTGAAGTAATTAGACCAATGATGTTATTATTCCAGAGTTTTTGGTGGCCTTAAAGATTATAACATGTAAAGATACACCATGAACTGTAAATTCTAAATTAAACCAAAATAAGATATTATTTTAATTGTGAAGGAAGAATTGCTCTTTTAAGCACCATCATTCCAAAGCTGTCAATTACAACTTGGGACAACTAAAAAGGATGTAAATGTTATATTCATCAAATTACCAAAAAAGGTAACTCAGAATGCAAATAGTTAAAAGTGGAAAAATATTTCAGAAGAAATATTTTAAGACATCACGATCGAGCAGACAATATGATTTATGTGCATAAACACACCCCCCTGCAAACACAAGGTACACATGTATGCATTTTATTTAGCATTGGCGAAATTCGATAAGGCAAGCTTTCCGCTTTCCAAACGAATAAAACTGAGGTTCGGAGACTTTATATAAATAAACTGGTAAGGAACAGAATTGGTATTCTAATCCACATATGATTTTAATGCCAGAGCTAAAACTTAAACATCCATTCACCCTTTATTTTGATTGACCCAAATATTAGTTTATTAATGAATCTTAGGTTTAAAAATGGCACTAATGTTACCCAAAGTCACTTACTATGTTGACTTTAATTCTCATTGATTTTGTTGCTTTGGAGCAAAGATATTGGAAGCTTTGATTATACTAGGAACTAAATAACGGAAAATGTATGTTTTTACTATTACCTGATTAATTCATAATAAGATTTTCTGAGTAAAAATATATCATAAATAATTTATGTTCTAGGAATGGGGACTGTATAATTTTAGGGATTTTGTTAATTTTGCTAAACATGAGATGCCTGAAATTGGAAACACATCTTCATGTTGTCATCAAATAAACTGGAAATGTTTGATCCCTGATGAAATGTTCACATTTTGTTCAGTTCAATGGAAATCAATATTGATTCATCATCTTCAGTTCACTGGATGTAACATCCAAGTGTCAAACTACAAGCTCATCAGCTTCATCGACGATTAAATTTCCTTTAAAACAGAGATGTGGGGAATTGAATTTGCTTATTATAAATGGAAGAAAGATTGGATTGCAGCCTAGTTCCCAGAATGATTGAATCTTTCTGAGTGAAGCAGTATTAAATAAGATGATTAACAAGAGACTGTCTTTTTTCCTTTATAATGTGAATAAATCAGCTTTCAGGGTGAGTGCCAGAGACCCACATACAGCCATTCAATCAGTTGGAAAAATGAGTAATGGAAACCTTATAGAAAATTAACATTTTTTTAAATGTCTGGATTAGCAGAGATGCAGCCTGCCACTTCCAGCTGCACAGTAGCGGAGAAACACAGCGAAAACAATTCTCCAGGCCTAGGTTGTGCAGTTGGTGGGAAGGAGGAGGGGGACACATGCCACTCAGAAGGTGCTTGCCCTTCCCTGCAAATCCATCAAGGTAATGCGCAACTCGTACCTGAAATAGGTCACTGCTGCCTCCATGAAGCACTCAAAGATATTATGAGCTATGTTTGAATGCCAGGAAACACAAACGTCAAGCTGATCTCATCTGACACCATTGAATTCTCAAGTTTCTTTACAAGTATGTGCGGGAAATAGATGAGTCTAATAGAAAAGAGACGATGACAAAGAAAGGTGCAATCATCTTTATGAAGTGTCTTTGTATATAAGAAAACAAGTTTGCTTGGCTTCCCTGGAGACTCTCTCAGTTCTGCATAGAAGCATTGCTTCGCAGTTGTCAACTGTGTATATGGCTTTGACATAAAAATGGGAATGAAGCACTCTTCACCTACCCTCAAGATACCTCATTATTTCATCGTGAGTCTAATAACCTACAACGCTTTCCCCATATCTACTTCTAAAACATATAAGCATTTATACCTAATAATAGCTTTTAAATGCATAGTAAGATTTATTTATACCATGCCACTTCCTGCCCCATAATTAATCCAATATTAGGATGGCCAGTGTTATCAATAAACTCTACCCTACTACCTGAAATCCCAAATGTCTCCCAATAGGAAAAGACTCAACACCTGACATTCTCTATTAAATATTAAATATTCAAATGTTAATAT
Source organism: Desmodus rotundus (assembly GCF_022682495.2). Taxonomy (NCBI): domain Eukaryota; kingdom Metazoa; phylum Chordata; class Mammalia; order Chiroptera; family Phyllostomidae; genus Desmodus; species Desmodus rotundus. The sequence goes on along the minus strand of NC_071392.1, from coordinate 87,095,592 downwards.
TTGAATATTCAAATATAATATATTTGAATATTAATCACACAAATTTTTGGCTACTGTTTCTCTCAAATGTCTTTCAGTATCTTGTCATGGATATTTATTTTATAATTTTAGATTATAAACCAATACTAAATACATTGGCCATTGACCATCCAGTTAATTTTTTATTTCAGCGATTATAAATTTAATATCAATAATTTTCTTTTCATTCTCCTTTATAGTTTCCAATTGTTCTTTCCAGTTTGTCCATTAATTCATTAAGACCATATTTTCTTTTAGTGTATTTTATCCTTATTCAAATATTTTATAGGAGATGCAGTTTGACAAATCCAACATTTGTGGCATCGCTAGGCTGGCTTCTATCGGCTACATATTATTTTTAGTATGGAACCCATTTACGTGCTTCTTTGATTGACTAGTGATTTTTTAAAGTTTATACTGCACACTATAAATTACATATTGTGGAGTTTCTAGGTTATTTTAATGATAGATTATACATGTTGGGGTTTCTAGGTTCTTTTACTGTCTTCTGAAAGCACTGATTTTTATCTTAGTGGGCAGTTCAATTACCAGCTGGTCTCCTTGAACTTGGAAAGGCTTGATTTCATGTCCTTTACACCTGAGGAACGCCCAGTGTGTTTCTCAGACCTCTCTAAATTAGTGAGGATTAATTTCCAAACTCTGCCTCTGCTGCAGACATTATCAAGGCCTGGTTTCAGACTGGGTCGGGGCCAGTCAACAGGAGTCTTATTCTAGAACCAGGACATAACTTCTAAAGTGCGGGCTTGATGAGTTCTCTGTTAGGTGCCCAGTGTACTAGGGATGTGTCAGAACCCCAACATCCCCAGCACATCTCAGCTTCTAGTATCGATGCTTCACTCCTCACCTCAAAGTTGCCAACTTCTGTTGAGATTGTACAGCCTCATTCTGGGCACAGACAACCCAATCCATAGCCAAGGAATCTGGAGGAACTTCACCTTGACTTCCTCGGACTCCTTTCTTCCATATCGATCTCATGTACAGATCAGACCCGCTTCATCTGCCCCAAACTCTGATTTCTGCCTTCTCTGCTCAGTGGGACAACTTCATTCATTTGGACTTCACTTCATTGCACACTGGCAGGAATTTGTCCCCAGAGAGAGAACAGCATTGAATGGGGACTGGCCTAGTGCATGTCCATGCTCTCTCTCTCAAGGATAAAGATCTTGCATTGGCTGTTTTCAGATACTGTAAAACTCTTGATATGTTTATATGTATGTGCGTGTGTTTGTACACACACATGCACTTGTTTGTTTGATTTTTCATCATTTACCACAAGAGGGCTAGTCTGGTCCCAGATGAAAAAAATACTCTGCTAGAAAGTGAGTTGAAGTTTCTCTTTTTAAAAAACATATATTAAAAACTGCTTAGTTAAGTAGATTTCCCCTTCACTATTGCACTTAGCAACTTTATTGTATATTAAATCTTATGTTTCCATTGTTCTTCCTGTAAAACAAGAGTTTTCTTAGAGAGTTCGGGGGATTCCCAATTGATACATTTTCCCCATTTCTGTAGATTTTTAAAGTATTTCTAGAGTATTTCCAAGTTGATTTCCAGACAAACACTCAGAAAAGAAGCACAAAGTGGTTTCCAGCAGTTTGTATTTAATTGTATACCATTATCTCTGAACCGCAATCAGAGATTTAAAATACAACATTCAATTAAAAGAGAATGAAATTGGAATAAATGAAACAAATATTTCCTCATTTCCCCAGAATTTTCAGTGCAGGAGTCCAAGATCAGTCCTGTCTCCAAACCTCAAGTTGTACTGAATTCTCTCTGTAGCTATCTTTATAACTTCATCCATCTTTACATGCTTTTTTTTCTACCCAGCGTTGAATTCTCCTCTGCTAAGTTTATTCACCAAATGTTTTTAAATGCCTAGGAATCATGCCTTTGGACACTATGCAAAGTACTTATCATTAACGTAATATTTTTATTACTGTGGTTTAAGTGGCTGCAATCCATTGGCAGGACCCGGCCTTCAATCCTTCGCCCTCCATGAGGCACCTCACATTAGTAGCTTCTCCTGTGTGTCAAGTCCCGACTAGGCTGTGTATAAGGATTCGTAGGCAACGTGTTAACCACATAATTAATTAAATATCTAGAGACTGATTTTACTTATTTGACCTTTTAAAGATTATAACTAATAAAGTAATTACCCCCCACGGTTACTACACTGCCATCTAGTGGAGCAGATTTTGTTGCAGATGGGTTAGAGCCTCCATTAGCAGATAGAATCTGCCAGCATTGCCTCTTGAAGCTAAAGGGTAAGGAAACAATCGTTTCCCTCCTGTAATTCTACCTTAATCACTAGTAATTCTCTATCCTTTGGAACGTGACTTTTCTTCAAGTGATCTCAGCCTTATGGAAAATCTGAGAAGTGCCTCAACATGGCAGAAATGTACAATACATGAACGAGAGTAGTATAAAACGAAGATCAAAATGCAACTAGGTAGACCATAAAGGAAATCATTAGAAATAAACTGTCATAAAATGAACCTAGAGAGGAAAATGTCACTAGAGTTTAATTTTTATCTGGTGTTCCTTTGACAATCCCAAGAGCCTTTGAAGGATTTTAAGCGAGCATGTAACAAGGTCAAGTGTTCATTTTGGTTTGCCAAAGACACAGCAACCACCCAAACGCTAGGAGTGACCTACCCAGGGTAAGATAAGGCAGTTGGCTGTGGCAACTGTGTCCTTGGTTTCCCGTCATCCCTCTCTACTACTCTTAACGGGCGGGCATGTTGACCGCTGAGGCCACGAATTCCGAGTCCTCCTCCCCTCGTTGAAGGAGGGGCATATCTACAGGATTGATTTTAGCTCGCTGAGGACACGCCATTTGATTAACTTAGCACTCGTGCAGAAGACAGATTTCAAAACCTCTTCTGTGTTAAAAACGACATGTCATTTATTACTTTAATAGTTTCAGATAAATGCCTTAATATATGCTAGTGGAAACTTTTGAAAATTTCTAATGGTATGAAAAGTAGAAAGGAAAATTCACTGGGGATGTGAAAATCTCTTGACTCCTAGACAGGTTCTTGGCAAGGGAGCAGAGTTCGGAGGATTGCTAATAATAGCAGTGTACTTGGGCCATTTCTACTTTGGGGGATGATAACAAGAACTTTAATAATAGAAGATACTTACATGCTAATGCTATACATAGCATCCATAGTTGGTGAGCAGTTTTGTTGTAGCCTCGATTTTAATTTTAGTTAGTCACATATTTAGTGAGTGCTCTGGATCCTGACATTTTGCCAAAAAAGAACAGAATTTTAGATCTGAAATACGGTTCAGCCCAACATCTTCACATTCATTCTCGTCATTGAAACATTTTCAATCTGAACTTGATACGAATACAAATAACAAGACACAGACACCTTTGATCTACTGGCTGAGTCCCAGCCATGGCCTACTGTTTTTTTGCTAGTGCTATATTTCCAGAGTTCATATAAATCAATTTACAGGAACATTATTTATTCCGCTCTCCAAGACGATTTGCCAGAATGAGGTCAGAATGAAAGATTAATATGACAGCTAATACCGCAGCAAGAAGAAACCTGTTTTACAATTAGGGTCAAATCTTAAAGGGGCAGGAGTGTTGCTTTGCCAGAAAATATTAAATTCAGTCTTCCATTAAGGCAGCTGGTGGATCCTGGTGAAGGATGTGTCTGGCAGAAAAGGGGTGACACAGGGCACCTTGGGTCTGAGATCCTAGCTTGACAATCGCTTTAACCTCTCTGAGGCTCAGTTTTGTCATCTGAAAATGAGAAATGGGGTTTTGTGAGGATTCAAACTGAACATCGGCAGCAACAGAGCCTCGCGGTGAAGAGCAGCCACTTGATAAATGAAGATGCTTGAGTCCACCCCTTATATATCTTTCTTTGCTGAGGAACCGAAGCTTGAGTCTAGGTAGGAATTTATAAAGCACTTTTCTATTATAAAGCTCTCTCAAGTAGCATGTCTCATGTATTTAAAAAAAATACTCCATTGATAAACAAAGCATTTATTACTATCCTTGTAGTTCCCAGAGAAAGAAGCCGAATTGCAGAAAAAGTGTGTGGAACAGTGAGAGATTTTGAAACAAGAATCAGGAAGTTGGGTAAATTTTTAACTTAGCCACAAACTATTTGCTGGCCTGGAGCACTTTTAGCCTCCTGTGAGTAAAGTAAAAACGCTGACCTAGATGCTCACCATGGACTGGCGGAACACAGAAAGCCTATAAAGCAGCCCAGACAGGGGCAAAATGGTCAACAGAATTCAGGTTTTCTGGTTATTAAGTGGCATGGCTTTCCTCACTTGACCACATGGCTTCTTTTGCAGTTATTTGCAGCATTGATTCTCCATTTACATGGAGAAATATAAATTTCTTTGCCCTTTATAATCCAACTGCTCAATGTGTGTCTTACAGTAAATGTGGCTCAACCACCAATGATTTGTTGCAGCTGCATGGGGGACACAAATAAATCAAAAATGCATTTAGAACTCTGCCCAAATTACAGATTCAATAACTTAGTCCAAATTATAAATCAAAGAACTGACTACTGCGCAACTGTCAATCAACTGAAATAGATTAATGGCTGCAACGGAAGCAACTTGAACTACAGCAGTTATGGGCGCTACACGATTTCGACTCAAATTTGAAAACCCCTTTGGAGTGTTGTCGGGATATTTCTGGTCACCGGATAAAGGGAAGAGGGAAATGTATAGAACATACATTTACTCAGACCGGCTTTTTGTTGTGGCAGCTGCCATAGGCAGAAGCTACTCATTATTATTATTATTATTATTATTATTATTATTATTATTATTTTATGGATGAGGGACTGAAGATCAGACAGGTGGAGTAGGTTACCTTTGTTCCATGCTACTAAAACATAGAGCAGGACCCCAACTGCCTGAAGAATCTTTCTCTGGACTCCCATCTCTTGACAATTACATCACACTGCTTCCCGCGGTTCTGGGTAGGGGAGGGTGACTGGTGGGGGGATTTTCATGCTCATATCATCGTCAGTTGCAAACCACCTCAATGGGCTAGAAAGTATAAAGGTGCCCAGAAATCCACAGTGTGTCGCATGTGTCGCCTTAAATGACGAAAAGGTTTCTTTAATTCTTCCTTGCTGAGATGTATTATTTCAGCTTATCAGGTGTGCGTTCCACCTGTGCTGTTTTCGTCTCTTACTAGAATGACAAGATCACTAGTTTTCTGGGTTAGATGGTTTGGCTTTTCTGAGTTTTGTAATGACTTGCCTAAGCCACCTCACCACTGCCTACAGCTTCCTCCTCCTCCACACACAAGAAACGTTTGGCCACATCACGGGGTGTTTTGAGAATTAAAAAAAAAAAACAAAAGAAAACAATTTTATACCACTAGCTCAGTATTCTGTTTCTCATAGATCATATATTAGGTTTAGCTCACTGATTTCACTTATAACTTAGTAAACTCTGCAAGATAGGCTCTGTGTTCGCTTTCTGTCATCTAATTCTTCAAATAGCACGGAGAGGAGGTTCTTATCAGCGTCAAGCACTGAAAACTCTCAGGCTCCTCTTGACAAGAGTAAAAGGAGAGTCTCCTCCATAAACGAGTTATCCATGTGCAGGGAAAAGAAATCAGATCCTTAACTCACACAATATACAAAGATCAACACAAAATGGATTAAGACCTAATTACAAGACCCGGAACATTAACATTACTGGAAGACAAGACAACATAGGGCACAGGTGGCAAACACAGGCCCGCGGGCCGAATCCGGCCCTCCACCTTGTTGTATCCGGCCTGGGACCTTGTTTCCACCCCGCGGCATCGCCGCACTCCTTGCCCCTAGTTAAGGAGTAGTTACATGTATGCAGTCCTAAAATTGCATTCGGCCCTTTGAAGGCAACCGTGAGGCTGATGTGGCCCCCTGTAAAAGTGAGTTTGACACCCCTGACATAGGGGAAAGGCTTCTTGACATTGGTCTGGGCAATGATTTTCTTGCAAAAGGCACAGGCAACAAAAGAAAAGTAGTCAAGTGGGATCACATCAAACTACGGAATAAGATAAAATATTTGCAAACCATCTCTGATAAGGAGTTAACATCCAAAACATATCAGAAACTCATACAACTGAGCAAATCGAAGTGGTTGACAGACAGGCAAAGAACCTAAATATACATTTCTCAAAAGATGTAAAAACGGCAAATAGGTACACGAAAACGTGCTCAACATCACTCATCAGGGAAATGCAAATCAAAACCACAGTGAGATATCACCTCACACCTGTCAGATGGCTGTTATCAAAAAGCCAAAAGGTAAGTGTTGGGAGGATGTGGAGAAAAGGGAACTGCTAGTTTGACTGTACCTTGGTAAAACCATTATGGAAAAGACTATGGAGTTTCCTTAAAAAACTAAGAATAGAATAAAACATATTATCCTTCAATCCACACTTCTGGGTATTTAGCCAAAGAAAATGAAATCAGGATCTCAGAGAAATACCTGCACACCTGTGTTCATTGCAGCATTATCCTTAATAACCAAGTCCATCAGCAGACAAGTGAATGAGGGGAATGTGATTGTATATAATAATGAAATATTAGTCACAGGATAAGGGAATATTCAGCCTTGAGAAGACATATGCCCTGCCATTTGTGACAACATGGACAAGTCTAGAGAGGACATCACACTACATGAAGTCGGTCAGACACAGACAGACAGACACTGTATGATCTCACTTACATGTTGAATCTGAAATGAACTCATAGAAGCAGGGAGTGCTTTCTAGAGGCTCAAAGGAGGAGAAAAAACGAGATGCTGGTCAAAGAGTACAAAGTTTCAGTTGTGCGAGATAAATAAGTTCTGGAGATCTACTGTACAGTCACAGGACTATCGTTAACAATACTATTTGCATACTTGAAATTTGCTAAATTCCTAAGTGTTCTTGCCACCAAAAAAAGACAAAGAAAATAAAAATAGTAACTATATGAAGTGATGAATTTTTTGATTACCTTGATTGTGGTGATTATATCACAATGTATGGGTATATCAAAAATCAAGTTTATTTCTTAAAAATATACAATTTTTGCCAGTGATACCTCAGTAAATAGGGAGGAGGGAATAGACATGTTAATAAAAACAAGTATGAGCTACCACGTGGATGTTCTTGAGGACATTATGCTGATTGAAATAAGCAAGTCGCAGAAGGAAGAGTATCATGTGATTCCTCTTATACAAAGTAGCTAGTACAGACAAATTCATAGAGAGGACAGGAAGTGTGGTTGCCAGGGCTGGAAGGAGAGGGAAATGGGGAGTAGCGGTTACAGGGACGAAGTTTCAGCTGGGGAAGCTAAAAGAGTTCTGGGGATGGTTGTAGAACAATGTGAGCATACCTAATACCTTAGAACTGTACACTAAAAAATAGTTCAAATGGAAAATTATCTGCTACGCATATTCTATTACAACAACAACACAAAAGAAGTTATGCCAGGAACTTATTTTGTGAACTTTGAGAGCATGCACTATATTTAGCATGGAATTTACTTTTCAATTGTTTCAGAAAAGGAAGATTGTATAATAATACATTTACAAGGAAAAAATATGTACAATTTAAGTACTCACTGTACTTCACCTTATCACTTTAAATACAGATAGAAAAGGGCACTGTATTCTGCAGAATGAGGAAATCTGTCTTCCGGATCTCTAGGTCTTAGTACACGGAGTCGGGCTCATCACGGGCCCCTCCCTGTGTCTCAGTATCATTTGCCGTAGAATAGGTCTCAGGGATCTTTTCTCTGTTTAGCAGCAAACATTGGTCTTTTCTCATACTCTAACCTCAATATTCATGAATTTCCTGTGTTAAATTTAAAGCAATCATCATTACTCCTAGCTTTGGCTTTGGTCTAAATTTTTAACGAATACCACAGAGCAGACCCTTAAATGAGACAATTTTTCCTAGCAGAGAGTCCCATTTGTATTTACACTCATCTGGAATGTTTCTCACTTCTTCATCATAGGGAGAGAGGCCAAGCACAGTGAGATTTTCTTATGTTCTCTAGCGAGAATATTAGAGAGATGTAGTTTGGCCCTATATCCTATATGCTTCTATAATTGTCACCCTCTTAATTAGGAATTATTTATATAATGTTCTTTTTTTCTTATTTATTTATTTATTTTCTCATGTGTTTATTTATTATTAATTAATAAATTTAATTATTATTAATAAATAAAAAATATTTATTATTTAACTGGAACATAATCAACAAAAGAAAAAAGCAAACAAAATATAACCAGAGACATTGAAATTAAGAACAATGTAACAATAGCCAGAGGGGAGTTGGGAGGGGATAGTGGGGAGAGGGGTCTATAGAAGCTACTATAATGTTCTTTTTATGAATAGTTTATTGAATCAATAGCACTTTGGCCTCAAAAAATATATAAAACAGCCAATTATTGATGCATTGCCATAAATTCATTTTTTCTTTTGAGATTTTCCACACACACTATTCACCTAGAAGGAGAAGACATAACATAAACTACTAGAAATCATTTTCTATGAAGCTCTTTCTGACTCTTCTCTCATCTCCCTCTGAATTGGGCATTTTATAAAAGATACAAATGCTGGCTATACAAATAGAAAACTATGCATAGAATACATCACGCTCCATCTAAATCTAAATTATTTGTCACTTGTATAGAAGTCATAATCTCAAAAAAACAAAAAACAACCCAGCAAGGTTCCTTAAATGTTAGTTCTTCCTAGGTGATTGCTCATAGATGGATGCTATTTTTAAATGTTCTATAACCAACATAACTTCAGTCTACTTGGCTTCCCTCATAGCAAATGAAAGAAAAAAGAAATGGTGGCAAAGAAAAGGAAAGAAAGCATTTGTATGTCAGGCAAACTAAGAAATGGGGTTATACACTTATGTCATACAAACATATTTATGGTTGACCACTATCCCTGCAAATTGGATAAAAATTCAGTGGCTGTTTTCTAGACTGTATACACACCCCCTTCTTTTCTGTCTCTGTTTCTACCAGAATAAGTCTGTGGATGCTGAAGTGCCATTCCGGATTGTGTATATGTGTGTTTTTGCACACGTGGTATGGAGAGAAAGGGGGGGAGGGGGAGAGAGAATTAAATTAGTATTCAGATTCCGCATCTAGATGGTATTACATGTGATGAACAAGTTTTAGAAACCATAATATCTCAGTGTTTGAAAAATCCAGAGACCCTTCAGAAATCAGAACTGATGAAGGATAGTATATTAATACGTAGCATACAGTTTATATGTAGCATATTAGTAAATCCCTAAGGCTCATTTAGAACTGTTGGTCCATTACAATACGGTAGCCACTGCGCATGCGGTAGGAGTTCAAGACTGAGGTTGTTTATAGCAGGAATGCACAGCCGAGTTTAATAGAAAAGCTGAAGTTCAGTTACTTTGAAGGCAGATAGGATTTAGAGAATCAAACAGAAGCAGGCAATGAGGTGATTGATAAGTATCTGCTAAGTGAATTTATACATGACGAATTAATAAATAGATGAATACATGGGGAGAAAAGATAGCAGAAAAGTATAAGGGGATGATCACGCATGAATCATTTTGTGTAATGAATATTTAGTAAAAAGCATTGTGGAGATGCGTCAATTAAAATACGCTTCTCTCTCTATTCTCATGGAGCTTGCATTACAGCGGGGAAAGAATGAATGGGCCTGTGCAGGGAACAGCGAACCAAGTGTGTTAATTACAGCTGAGGATGCGAAACCCGGGATACAGAGGGCTGACGACGTATTTATGGAGAAAAAACCTGCATACAAGTAGATCCATGCAGCTCAAACCTGTGCTATTCAAGGGTCAACTCTGTAATCATATGTAAATATATATAATGTATAAATACACATGACATTAGTTTATATATGATACTATAGAAAGTGCTATTTGGCTACAAAAAAAGAAGAAATCCTGCCTTCGTGACAATATGGATGGACTTGAGGGCATTAGGCTAAGTGAAATAAGTCAGTCAGAGAAAGATAAATATTGTGTGATCTAACTTATAAGTGAACTTGAAAGAAAAAAAATTGTAGGAACAGATTACAGGTTGATGGTTGCTAGAGCAGGGACACGGGGAGGGGTAAGTGAAGTGGTTGAAAAGGATCAAAAGCTTCAAATTTTTAATGAAAATTATTAAAGTAAATAAGACTTTGGAATTTAATGTAAGAACTTTTAATAAAAGTTATTAAAATACATAAGACTTCATTTTAAAATAAATAAGACTTTGGAATGTAATATACAGCATGATGACTATAGTTAATAATACTGTGCTGTTTATTTGAAAGAGAGATCTTAGAAATTGTCATCATCGAAAATATTTTAACCGTGTGGTGACGGATGTTAACTTACTATGATGATCGTTTTACAATACATATAAATATTATATCATTAGTTCATACATATGAAACTGATATGTCAATTATATTTTAATTTTAAAAAGTTACTGGGGTAAAAAAGAATGTTAAAGGAGTTCTCAGCTTTGTGTGGGTCTAAAAGAATGTCATTTATATGTGATTTCCTTCATTTAAGTCTTATGTCTCAGATGTGGTATATAAGGAAGAACAAACACAGCTGTTTCAATGGGTCCACAAACTTAGTCATCATTTACTTTCCCAGCCCCTGAATATTTAATTTTAAAAGACATGTTTGAGCAACTAAAATGTCCCAATGAAGCAGGGTGCAGCCAAGAGGAGGGCCCCGAGAAGGGATTTGTAATGGGGTCCAGAGCTCAAGGTGTCCAGGAAATATTAGAAAATGTATATAGGATGTCCTCACCCCCATAAGCCTGAGCCAGGGGGATGGGAGCGAATTCCACCCAAGATGGGACTGGGAAGCAACTCCCCCTGGTTACAGAGCCTGCATGAGAGCTTGGAGATGATTGGCTCCATGCCATGGGGCCACACCTGCCCAGACTTACTATGGCAGCCCAGTAAAGCTGGAAGAATACCGGGATGCTGGCAGGTGTAATGGACTCTAGGAGGAGTCAGAAATGGGGCTGCAAAGGAAGATGGGCTCTGGTATTTAAAACCTAGGTGCGGCAGCCATAGAAGGGGAACCACGAGGTTCTGAAGCAAGTAGAAAGGAAGAGAACCACGAGGTTCTGAAACAAGTAGATAGGTAGAGGACCACAAGGTTTTGGGGGAGAAAGGAGAGGATCATGCAGCTTTGGCAAAGTAAATAGGGGGAACCACGAGGTTCTGAAGCAAGTAGAAAGGGAGAGAACCACGAGGTTCTGAAACAAGTTGAGAGGGAGGAGCACAAGGTTTTGGGGGGGGGCACACGGTTCTGGAGTGAAAAGAGAAGGACCATGCGGCTTAGGCAGCAGGAGAGACTTTGCCGGGAAGAAAAGGGGAGAAAGGACTCTTGCTGGTGGGCCATGAGAAGGTGCCACATGGCTTTGGATTAACTGGAGATTGCAGTGGCCACACAGCTGATGGTGCTGGGAGCCCGAATCACGGACTTCTACTTCTTTTCCTGAGATACAGTACCCTGGACTGGGAACAGGGAGAGGGAAGGACTGTGCATCTGTGGGTATTCTAGAGGACTTTAGTATCTTATTGAAGACATTAGGTCATTATTCTAAGTTTGTGTAACTTTTAAATAAACAATTCCTTTCCTTTTCACCAGTCTCTGGCATTGAGAGACGTCTTTCCTCTGGCGGCGGGCATTTCGAACCTAGCAGGTGGGCATGGTCGGGGGAGGAACCTCCAGAGACAGAAAGGGGGAATCCTTTCTGTAATAATTTATCGTGAACCACCACCCCCCTTACTATGTAAACCAATACTGGCTTTCTGAATCATGAGTTCTTTGGTAGAAAGGTCCAAGGGGAATTCTGTGAAATGATCTCTTCCTAGCAACAGAGTAATGCAAAAGCAATGCTGCACTCCAGGGAATCTCCAGCCTATGTGCCAGCATAAATATGTTGACATTGGGGCCCGTGTGCAGTCAGTACAGCAAGGACATGTAGGAGCAGAAGGCTTCTACAATATTTCCAGCCACTGAGCTCGGGTTGATACAATACTTAGACAAGATGGCTCCGTCACAGGGCAAGCAGCCAAGGATGACTTAGTCAAGAAGGTATTTCAATGAGATGATCAGAGATGGAAATGGTAGAATTCTCATCTTCACAGGGAGTTGAAATAGGGAGCCATATTTAGTCAAGGAGAGGTCCAGCTGTAGCAGGATATACTTACCAGTACAAGTATAGAAGTATACCAGGATACAAGTATACAAGGATACAAGGATACAAGGATACTTACGAGGGTGATGTTGCTGAATCAGAGAACAAGACAAAGGCCTGACTGTCAAACTGCAATTAGAGGAAGCAGAGAGAGCTACTTCAGCGTGAGAAACAGCAGCCAAGACTGTTGCTAAGAGAACTGGATGGTCTTATGGATACTTGCTGCAAAGTGTTGTCTTTATTGAGTGGGCTTTGTCTTAAAGAAAAGGCGGGTCCATGCAGCTTCATGGTGATTAAAAGACACACCTTCCTATGTCAGACTAGTTCCATGAAGGAGAGAGTGCTGTGTGCTTGCTGTGCTCCCAAGACACTGGTGAGAGTCTAGAAATTTCACTTTTTAATTGTTTTTTAATTTGTGGAATCAGGATTCACAAAGCTATTTAATCAGGGTCCTGATAAGTGTTACCAGGCAAAGGAGGCAAATCATTTAGAGACTCAGAGGAGGAAAATTGTATTTTGTAATAAGTAATCAGAGAAGATTTCACAGAGAAAATGCATTCGATCTGAAGCTTAAAGTATTGGGAGCAATTTGAGGGACAGATATGGGAAAATAGCATACATCAAAACGGGAATTATGAGTTTCAGATGAAATTTTAAAAGAATAAAAGAACAAGAAAAGCAAGTGTCAAAGGTTGCACACTACTGTCTTCTTCCATCCTAGGAAAGCAGAGTATGGGGATTTAATTTCAAATTCTGATGTAATCTCTCATTTCCTGTGTGACTTACTTGGCCTACCTCTCTGTTTACTCATTTCTAACAAATATCCCTAATAATACTGTAGAAAAGTTTAAATAAAAGAATGTAAGTAAAATGCTTGGCCTTCAATAAGCTTTTTAAAATGCTTCCTATCACCTTTGAGAATTATTTTTCTTTTATAAGAAAACAAGTTTTAAAAGAAAGATAATGAATGTAAACAAAAACACACTTGAAGAAAATTAAGAAAGGCTTCCCACCTAAGAATTACACTGAGAAAAAATGACAATGATTTCCTATAAAATGGGACAGAGGTGAGTTATCCAGGAGAATAATTGTCAACTTTAGGAAATTCACATTTTTTCCTGTGCCCCACCCAGCAGGATGGCTCTTCCTAGTAAATTGTTAAGCATCTTTCAAGTTGTTACCCATACATTATCAATGCCTCAGAGAATTTCCTGATACTTCCAACCAGGTAAGTGCTTCACAGTAGTGATAAACTTCTAGCTTATTTGTACCTCTATCTGGGTGCATCCTCTGTTGACATGTCTGTCCCAGCCCAACAGTGAGAGGCCATTGAATGAAAGGACCATGTTCTAAGATGCTTTGTATTTGCAGCAACTATGAAGTATCTGGAGCATAAAAACAGCGTAACAAATGCTTGTTGTAGAATAAACAAGAAAGACAATGAGAGCTGTTACTACCAGAAAGCCTAGTGCTAACCACAAACGTGTGCTTAGAAATTTTGTCTAAATCTCACTTTTATTTACTGGCATTTTTTTTTCTTGAAATAACATGTCAAATAAGAAGGGAAGAGAGGGAGAGAGGAAGGAAAAAAAGTATCACACCCTAGCCAAGCAAAAAAAAATGAAATTCTATACTACAGCTACTATGATGAGAAATATATATATATATATATATATATATATATATATATATATACACACACACACACACACAGAGACACACACACATACACACACATATATAATGATTATTAATTGTTAAAGATTTTGAAGCTTCATAAACTAGATTAAAAAATCTCTTTCTATGAGCCATCTGCTAGGTTTCTGACATTACTTTTTCACAGGCTGTCTTCCTTTTCTTTATATGAAGGCCCTCATAATAAGATATTATTTACTTAAAATGTTTCACAAAATTTTGGTCCTCCTTGGTTGAACTTCTATAGAATAGATGGTGGGGTAGACTTCTGTGACTTTCAAATGGAAATATTTATCATAAAAGCCAACATATGGGGTGGCAGGTGGTCATCTCCCTCAATAACGGCTGCGAGATGGGTTCATTTAGAATGCTAAATTGAAAAGCAAAGAGTTCCCCAATGCATCATCCATGCTAGGAAAATAGCACATTGAGGCCTATGCCCATTATTTATTAACTGGTGCAAAAGAATGAACCCTTCAAACACCCAATGCTTTGTTAAGCAAATTCCATTGTACATTCGGTATTCAAAGCATAATGACTCTGTAATCCATCAACTTGTAACAGCAACTAGGGTGTAGAGGGATGGGAAGTAAGTTATTTTTGTGACCTGCTCGAAAGTTACCGTAAGTAGTTTATCTCTGATGACAGGATATGCCTTCCTCCCCAGGGGTCATTTAAAAACGGGATTACACTACTTTCAAGGAAAACTAGAAAACTGTATTGGCCATGCCAAGGAAATAAGAAGGTGGCCCTGCCTAACCCGGATTCCAATAGGAAAGCATTCACAAAGTTATAAGAAAAATTTTTAATTATGTATGCTTCCTACTGTCATTACAACCGAGGGATGACGAGGTCAGGCACCTGAAGGTTCTTATGTCTGGAAGACTCGACACAAGTTCCGGCTTTCCATGTTAGCACAACCACATAGTCCATATTTAGTAAACAAGGGGACCAAAATAAGCACAGTTTAAACTAGACGAATATTTATGGTGATTCCATCTTAAAGAGAGTTTGTCCTTTGTTGAAAGAAAATGTTGAGAAGGAAGAAACAATTGTTCTCTCTTCTCCCCCCTTTAATTCTGTCATAACACTAAAATATTTTATAATTAGTATGAATTTTTCTATTTATTAGGTCTTACTTAAAATTGATCAAGTTGGTCAATATTCAGTGCGTCGGTATGAAATTGCAATCAAATAAGCACTTCATTTTCCATTCCAAGTCAAAGGAAAGTAAAGAGAAATAATCTGTTGTCCATCAAGATTTTTAACTACAGATATTCCTGGATGGAATCTAGATGAAAGCCAGATATTAAAAAAAAAAAGTTAATTGCCCAGAAGTAACAAAAGGATCGATATAACCAGTGTGTTGCCGTTGCCCAGAATGTCTGTACCGATATAATGACACTACAGTTGTATAGATTTATAGGATATATTTGCATTTCCAATTAAGAGACTAGTAGCTCCAAATGAATTAGACTGAGGTTTCTGCTTCTGTTCTGTCGATAACAAATTCCACACAACTCAGGTTACACCTCTGAGCACTAGTGATTTTGTCTGGATTACATTTCGCCGAATGTCCTATGACTATAAACTTCTAAGATTCTTTGAATGTATCCTAACAAGGGTCTTCAAAGCAACGGAATGGCATGAATGGCCATGTGTGTTGAAGGTATTATATTTATGTTTACACAGACACACACAAATATTGCCTAGAATTTCATGTTATGGCCAAATCTGGAAGGGTATTAAACGCTGGATCATAACACAGACATGTTCTGTGGCTAATGCAGACACATATAAGAGTTTTTTAAACACGGGGATAAGGTGATTTACATTTTTAAAAGATGGCTAGAATATAGAGGATAGATTAAAAAAATAATTGGCTGAAGGCAAGGGTGCGTGGCAAGAAGCTATTTGTCAGTGGGGAAGAAATCAGAGTACAGTGTAGGGGAGAAAAATCATGGGTAAAATAATTTGGAAACAGAATCAAATTAATCAGATTAAGCTTTTCATGTTAACCCTGGTTAAAGCAAAGAAATTTTAAGTTATGTTCTACAAGATGAAGTGTGTTTTGGTTTTTCATAAAAGTAACCGTTATCCCCCATTTCTATATATGCCTGCAGTAAATTTCCATTACCAAAATTATTTTGCAAAATGTATTAATATCCATTCCTTGTGCATTGATTGATTTCTTTTACGTGAGATCAGATTCTAGGGTCCATCTTTGATGCGCCTCTCTCCAAAGTCAAGCACTCACGTACTAATACTAACTCTGCTTTCATTTTTGTCTTTTGGTTTTGCTTCTCTCTTCATGTTTTTATTGTCATTCATTTTGAATATTTACCCAATTTCCTCATGAAGCTTTCTGTTGAAGTCCTTCATTTTGAAACTTCTACCCATTGACCCTATAATTTGCACTATATTCAACTTCCTAAAACCGCTTTATAGGCATTACATTCTTCCTCCAACAACCGTCAGGGGTTCCTCAACACACCCGAAATAGTATCCAAATAAACTGGCCACCAAGGCCTACCCCCATCCGAGCCTTACATTTACCCTTATTTACGCTGGTTTCCTACTGAATTCCTCTGTGACACCGCGCTTCCAAGAAGTGGTTTATCGGTCGTTCAGCATCAAATTCACGCCCATAATACTTCTCCATGTGCTTTCCCCCATGTGGAATATTCTCCGCACGTTTTACCTCATCTATTAAGTCAGTATCCATTCACCTAAACAATATCAAATGTTCCGCGATTCTTTTTCAAACTGAAGTCACCCCTTCGTGTTTCATTGCCCCGTCACTCTGGCGGCACTCAGGACCCTCTTCCTGTCACATCCGTCTCTTCTTATTTACTTCCCGCTGCCTCATAAAGACCAAACACTCTCTGATGTGAGCAGGCATTTAGGCAACCGCTTATTTCTCTGAACACTTAGCATACGACTCTGTGTTTAGGACATAAATATGAGTTTATAAGGATTTGACTTTTGAGAAGGTAGCAGAGCGAGACACCAGTGGCGATGAGAAGCTGCTGTTTTATCAGATGTAACTGATTTATGCTTGATAAAAATAGTCATTGAGATTTAAAATGATTACGAGGAAGCAGTACATGAAGCCTCACCTTCATGCTTTTCCAATGTAACACGCAGAGAAAACCTGTGGTTGGCGAGCAACGCAGACAGCTACTTAGCTGCCGATAGAAAATGACACATGGATGTTCACGTGCGCCTGCACAGACGTGCTCTGGAAAGCCGCAGACCACCTGGGGGTGTAACAACCTATTTTAGAAACTATTTAAATCGAGAAGTGATATATAGAACCCCTTGGGTCCCCAATTGCACAGAAGATGAAATATCATCAAGGCCGAGTCTGCTCCACCTTCTTCCCCTCTGTTCAGGGTCATTCTTACTTGTAACTTCCTCCTACAGTATTCAAAGGCACTTACACACGTTCCCTGTGTGTGAGCTATTATGGAATACGTGTTTAAGGAATGTTCTAGCATCTATCCACTAGGTCATCTTCTCTGTATGTTCAGTATTTTCAGTTGATCGATACCAATTCCTCTGGGCAACAGCTAATACTTTCAAATAAATTTTGCTAATTCAATTTAATTGAACACCAGGATTGAAAATTTAAATTCAATAAAATTAACAAATTTTCACTCATTTCTAAACTTTGGATTGCTCTTGGTCATAAGCTCTTCATAGGCAAAGCATTCTAGAAACAATGCTGTTCCTACACACAAGCAAATAGCTTTTCTATTTTGAGCATTTCCTAATAACCCGCCATGGCTAAAGCTGTAGTAAAATCAGCAATACAGCCTTTCTGCACGAGGTTCCTTTCATTCAACTCCAGTAACATCCTGTGAACATATGTGCTTTGACTGTAATTCTTGTTAAGTCTAGCCTTACTGTTGCTCATAAATGCTCCTAAAATGCTCTCCACATAAGTTCATCTTTTCCTAGTACTTCCTAAAAATGCAAGAACCTTGTAGAATTTATTTAATAAATGAAAGAAAACAGTAAAATGATTCTGACAATGTTGTGAACATTTATCCAATCAAACAGGTCCTATGCATCTTCATAGCTTTCACTGAGGATTCCCCGAAACATTGCTCTGGCTGCTACCCTTCCCTGGATTTCCAGGTTCAAAAATCCCATTGCCTCTACTGCCTTAAAAGCATCTCAAATGTAACACCCGTAAACTGGCCTCCCCAGCTCTGCTCCTCTCCACACCTGCTGCTTTCTCTCCGTCTCACCTACCTATAGCCTGTCTCAGCAACTACATTCTTCCAGTCGCTCAGACTAAACTCTTGTGCTTATCACAGATTCCTCTTGCTTTTGTATCACATACCACAGTCTTTTAGCAAATCCTGCCCCTACTATTTCAAAAGATACTCAGTATCTGACAATTTCCCACATATCTGCCACTCACCCTCTGTCCCCAGCCACCGTCCTCTGAGGGTACAAATGGTGGCATAGATTTTGCTGTATTATACATTAGGGTGATTTTACTTATAAAGTGCTTCCAAGACTAGCAGTATATTACAAGACATAGATAATAAGTACAATAAAAGAGAGAATCGATTAATAAGCAAGCATCTACTTGGTTGCTGGGTCATTTTTCTGGCTGCCCCTTTATACCAGCTACTCCCATCCGATCCCTTGTCTCCATTAGTTTTCCATATACATGATTTTATGTATACGTTTATTGGCACTACTTAAAAGTTTATAGATCTAGATAAATTTTTTAGATCATTTTGTGAGTGCACTGTAGACACGTTTCTCTTCTGAGTGCCTTCATTATTGTGAATGGCAAAAACTACAGTTACATTAGGTGCACAGCTTGGTTTACAAGTCAGATGATACGCTGGCTGCCGTAACCATGGATATTTGCTGCCACCACAGGCCAGAATGCGTGGCCACAGCAAAGTACCTTCCAGAGGGGAGGTTTCTGAAATCGTGCCTGAATGACACCGCAGGGAACCTTTCCTCCGCCCCTGCCCCTGCCAAGTCCTCTATGTTATAGTCAGGATATCCACCTTGTGCGAGGCCTTTCCTTGGATGCCTCGTCTCAGTTCTATGGGTAGTAGTTCCTTAGTATACAGGCAATTTGTGCGTTCCTTAAAGTTTTCTTTATGTTAATTACTCACCAGTCCCCATTACTCCAGGCCTCTGTTGTTATCTCTATATTAAATACAGACTTTGGACTCTGAAACACATGAATACGTGGCCTCGTGCTTTCAGAAAGAATGGGTGGTGCATAGCAGTGAAGCAAAGGTTGATGAGTCAGCGAATAAGGAGGGTGCAAACCCAGACAGAAAAGAAGGAGAAAATAGGATGGATGGGAGGGTGGGTGGGTGGATGGATGGAAGGGAGGATGGGAGAAAGGAAGGAACTGATTTTAGATCCTTATTTCATATTAAACCTAAAATCAGTTCTAGGTGTATTGAAAATGAAATGTGAAATACAAAACTACAGAATTTCAAAAGAAAATATAGGAGAATATCTTCATGACTTTGGGGTAGAAATTTGCTTAAATGAGACATGAAAAGCACTACTCATCGGAGTGCTGAGAAGCTTCAGTACATAACACAGTTAAAAACTATACACATCATGAAGAAAGAAAGAAGACAAACAACAAACATGGAGACATTTCGTATTTCAGAAAAAGACAAAACCGATTTAAAAACGAACGAAACATTTGAAACAGGCACTTCCTCCACCGTGGAAACAAATTCAACTGGTCCACAGCCGTATGGTAAATATACTCAACAATAATCAGAAATGCCAAATCCTAACTATAAGGGTGTATTACAAACCTTTCCATTTGGCAAAAAATAATGAAAGTCTGTTACAGCCCGTGTTGTCAGAGTGGAAGAAACATCCTCAAGCATGTCCACATCTGCAGAGAATGTAAATACATGCTCATCTGGAGACAAGGTTCATAAAACCTAGATTAGATTTTCCTTATCTGGATCATCTATTCATTCTCAGGCTGGATTTAAGTGTGATTTCACCTGGCTTTTCCTGCTGCCTTTGATTTAAATTTTGTTGTTTCTTTGATGAAGTGGTAATGCATTATTAATTTGCTACAAAATTCTAAAGGCACAAATGTATGGGCTTTTTACAGATAGAATTTCCTTCTCTTGTCTCTCGAGTCTGTGCCTAAGGGCCACAGATGAGTGAGCAAATCTCCTTCCACCCTTGCCAACATGGAATTGAAAATTTTCCATTATTTTGATGAGAAACAACGTTTGGTTCTTTAATTGGTATTTGTTTTTTGAAAACTGAGATTCACCAAATTACTATTTGATGAAAGGGGAAAAAATGCTCCCATAGACAAGAAAGCATTTTTTAATTCCCTTATTCTCTCCCATATAAATATTTAAGTTAGCAAGATTGGCACCTTTTCATTTATATGTGTAAGCTTCCTGAACCTATGCACAAAAGTTCCCTTATTTGGTCATTGTTTTTTCTCAGTATATAAATGTATTTCAGCTCAAGCTTTAAGGTATCAAATTTTGAAATTACAGAGAATTTTTTAAAAGATTTTATTTATTTATTTTTAGAGAGAGAAGAAGGGAAGGAGAAAGAGAGAGAGAGAAACATCGATGTGGGGTTGCCTCTCACATGCCCCCCACTGGAGACCTGGCCCACAACCTGGGCATGTGCCCTGACTGGGAATTGAACTGGCGACTCTTTGGTTCACAGGCCTGCGCTCAATCCACTGGACTACAGCAGCCAGGGCAAAAGAATTTTTTAATCCAGAAATTTCAGTTTGTACCATATATGATTATTCTTAAATATTATATTCACATGGGCATGTTTATGTGCATATCTACATACAGGTACAGGCACACACAGGCACACAAAGGTATGTTTGTTTCTGTGTATATTCATTAACTTCATTAACTCCTCTCTAAAGGTCTTATGTCTTCCTCCAGACCCCACGTTTTGTTGTCAGGCAACTGTAATCATTTCTCCTCCCCCTTCTCTGGGCTTCTCTATGCGTGTGGTGGTTTTATATTTTGCACTTATTGGAGCTCAGACCCATGCTGACACAGCTTAAATAGCAGTAGCCCAAGAACTATGAGACAATAGTTTGGAAGAAGACAGATCACACACTAAATGAAATTATAGTAAATGGTTCTTAGTCTTTAAGAAAAAAGAAAGGGAAAGTTGTCAGAATATATGAATAAGCAATTGGCAATTAAATCCAATTAAATAAAAAATGAAAATATATTTAAATATCAATGGAAATATAAATTAAAATAACGAGTTATACTTCACACTGATCAAGCTGGCAAAAATTTTAAAAATGAACTTGGAGGGGAAAGAGGAAAAGAATAGTCATATATTTTGTACCTATACATTGAGATTAATAATATGTCCTATATTATATGTCTTATGTCTAACAGCCATAAATGAATGAGCAAGTCTCATTTCACCCTTGTCAGCATTAAATTTTATAATTTCCTATTGCTTTAATGAAAACCACTTCATTTTAAATCAGCATTTCCTTATTGAATACTGAGTTTCACCATGTTATGACGTAACCGATGAAAGGAAAAAATACTGTTCAGAACAAACACTGACCACAACCCATTCCTTTCCTATGAAGGAGAATAATCTATTTCTGAAATGAGATAAACTTTTAGCCAAACACCAAATTGGACAAACTGTCTATGAAAAATAAACTCTCTTTACCCTTAACTACCACTCCTTCCACTCTACAGTATATTATAGGAAAAAAGTTCAAACAAAGACATTTTTTTAATAAAATCCGCAAAATGACTGGGGCAGCCAGAGAAAGAGTAACGGGAAAGAGAATGCAAAAGAAGAAATGAAGAATGAAGGCAGGTAGTTGGGAAAGAAAAGGTTCCCAAAAGACTCAGAAGTTTCACCAAAGCATCTAGGAATGAACACAACGCTGAAAACAAATTTTTCTCCAAGGCGCAGCTGAGGTAAATTTAGGACAGTAATAATATTAATATTTGGTACAGTTTTTTTTTTGCTCTATTGTCCAAAGACAGGGAGACTTCTCCCTTTACAAGTGGTAATCAAGGTGTTTTTCTAAAGACTTCCTCTTAACTCTCAGACAACATTATGAATGGGATGCACGTATCCCAAGGGATAAGGCCCATTTAAATAATTAGTTGTGACAAGACATATATTACTAAGTCTGCTGTGTGACACTTTTAAAGCATCAAACAGGTGCTACAAGTAGCAATTAACTGAGAACATGTTATAGAGTTATGATTTATTTTTACTTGCAATCCCCCATCTCTTCCTTCCCTCTTCTTTCTTCCTCCCTGCCATCGTTCTGCCTCCACAATTGATCGTTCTCTTTTCTATGGATTACCGACAGTGTATCTTCAGAGTCACCCAGCTAAAGAAAGTCTTTCCTTGTGACACAGTTAGGCCCTTTTTTTAGGAAAAGAGAAAACTTAGCTATCCCTGTCTAAAAGAGGGACTTTCATGAACAGCAATGCTGAATTAACTTCCTCCTCATTTCCCTGCCGTCTTATATTTTCAACCTTTCTGTTGTGTGGTGCTCAGTTTTATTTTTCCAAAGAAGCAAAAACTCGGAGTTTAGTTACTCGGTGAATTTGTTAGTAATCATCCGATGCATTTGGTTTAAAAAGCTCCCAGAAGAATTTAAGATTTTTAAAATAATTACACTTTAATGAGCATTTAAATAATCTTCATATTTAATTCATGAATATGGAAATTCTTTGGATTTTATGATCAAATAATTTGATATGCAAAATAACTGAACACGCTCTCCTCTGACTCAAGATGTCTCCTGCTCCTAATAAAAATAATCACTCTCGTGTTCCTGCTTATGATGATCTCTGCGACCTGCCCAATTTTATGCATTGTGTACATTCCACTAATTATAACAACAGCCATGCAAAGTAGGTATTATTCTCTGTTTTATACGGAGAAATCAGAAAAGTTACCTAACTGGATTAAAGCCTGAAAAGTAAAAAATTGCTGGCAAAAGTAAAATCATAACCTGATTCTTTGTCATATTTTTTAATTGTTTAAATCAGTGGTGTCCAAACTGTGGCCTGCAGGCTGTATGCGGCTCAGGATGGCTGTGAGTGCAGCCCAACACAAAATCGTAAATTTACTTAAAACATTATGAGATGTTTTTGGGATTATGTGTCACAAGGTATTGAATGTGTGGCCCAAGACAACTCGTCTTCTTCCAGTGTGGCCCAGAGATGCCAAAAGGTTGGACACTCCTGGTTGTTCTCACCCATTCCAGGACAGTACACATTTTGAGGAATTTTGACACTTGAGTACAGTCGCTTAAGTCTCCCCACAAAAGAGATGCAGAACTGTCTCATTGTCCTAGAAAGTTTTGTGGTGACCCCTTACAGACTAACTTCTCTCCCAATCACCGCCCCAGGCAACTGCCAATCTGCTTTCTGTTTCTAGACATTTCTAGAAGCTTCTATAAATGAATCGCACAGGATGTAGTCTGTGTGATTAGTCTCATTTATTATACTGTTTAGAGATTTAGTTATACTCCTGTGAATATAATATAAATATTTTCTCTTTTCTTGCTAAATAATATTCCATGGTAACAATATGCCACTATTTGCTTGTCTTTTTACTAGCTAATGGGCATTTGGATTATGTATAGTTTCTTTTTTTTATTATTATAAATAATGCTGTTGGGAATATTCCCACGGAAGTCTGTATGTGGGCCAACATTTTCACACGCTGTGGAAAAGAGCAGAGTACGCAATCAGAGTACGCTGACGGGTAGCCTAAGTCTGGCTTCCCCTTTCTGAAGTTGTAGCTATACAATCCGGTTGCGGCAGCGTTTCCACTAGCTTTGTACGAATTCTGGTTACTCCATATTCTTACCAAAACTCGACACCGTCAGCCTTCTCTGTTTTAGCTCTTCTAGTGAGTACATAGTGGTATCTCACTGTGGTTTATTTTATGATTCTCTGATAAGCAGTGATGTGAAGCATCTTTCTATGTGCTTACTGGCCATTTACCTGTCTTTGGCCAAGTGTCGCTACAAACCTATTTGTGCAGTTTTAACTGAACTGTCTATTTCTACTTTGTAAGATTCATTTATATATACTGGATAATAGCCTTTCGTTTGATTTTTTTTTTGGAAAATATGTTCTGTGGCTTGACTTTTTATTTCTTAAGCGTATCTTTTGAAGAATCAAAGGTCTTTAGTTTTAATGAAATCTACTTAATTTTTTCTGTTTGTAGTTCATACACTTTTTATCACTGTATAAGAAACTTTTATCTAACTCAACGTCACAAGATTTCTCCAAAATTCTCTTTTAGAAATGTAAAACTGCATATACTCATAGTGTTTCATGGATTACAAAGTTCTTTCAACACATCATCTGGTTATTTATTTATTTATTTTGCCTGCAGAGGGCACATAAAGCACATTATCCCATTTTTCACATGGTACCACTAAGGTTCAGTGAGATTAAGATGCTTACTCAAATTAGTAGCTGACACATGCAAGAGCCAGGCCTGAAACAGCAGATTCTTTCCCGGTTTTACCCCTCTGTCCTGTGCCCCATCACACAGCTTCACGGTTTTGCCCATTCGCTCCTGAAACCTCTTTGTCATTCTACCACCTTGATTTCCGCAGCATCTGTAAGCCCACTCGGGCACCTTCCTCCCTGCTGCGTGGGGCTGTAATGAAGACATCACTAACACTGCAACAACTTATGGTTGGCAGGAACCAAACTTGATATGAATGATACAAAATAAGTGACTATCCAGACTTAGTTTCTAAAATCTATATAAAGGAATACATATTATGATCGAAATCTTTTAAAATTATTAATCTGCCCTAGTTGACAGATGATAACCCTAAATAAAATATACTGAAGCTTATAAGCCATTTAAACATTTCCATAACTCAATTTAACATGATTATATGTGCTTGTACTAGAGTGACAAATAATTTTTCTTTCAAGGAAATATAGTTATGACAAACACTTCCCACTGGTTCACTTCATTGTATTATAATTAAAGACACTACTACTGTTCTTCAGAAAACTGGTCTCAGACTCTTGGAGGCTCACAAACATTGCCAATTTTTCCTTCTATTTTCCTCTCTTTCCAGAGTCAATCATCTACAAAATAACAAGTTTCTTTCTTTTGTTTGCTCAAAATTCCATTTCTTTTTTCTTTCTTTCCTCCAGCCTGACTCAGCATTTTTGATCTTTTATTTTTCTTCCTTTGAGATTGATATTTTCTGCTGATGGGTAAGAGGTACCATCCTAATGATTGTTCTGGAAGTTTACGTCCCACCGTGTTCTGCATTCTCCGATTAATTTCTACCACTGGTGAATAGGCTAGAACTGCAGCATCTCCAGGACAAGCATGCTCTCGCCATTTCCACGGCTGGCTCCTCGTTCCGAGATTCATCACTCAGTCGTATTTTTGAGAAAGTTCGCTTGATTCTCTTAAAAATCTCATTGAAAAGAAAAATATTTTTGCATCCATTTTCCAAGTGAGGTAGCAGGGTAGAGACATTTATTGCTTTTCCCAATTTTTTAAAAGGAGATTATAACCCAGGTTTCCCTACTTTTATTCCTGGATTTATTGGTAATACTTATAGGTTATTATTTGTAATCTGATTAATTTAATTTTTAGGAGATCTATATAATGCCAGAATGAATTCATTAACAAATTGAGAGTTAAATATTTATTATGTTGCAAACTTTTTTCTTAATTTGGATGTAATAAAATACTAGTAGTATTGAAGAAATCAAAATTGGCCTGAACAAGTGAATACTAGAGTTTGTATTTCAATTTTAAGATTTTTTTCTTTCTGACATGTAATTAAGCATCTAGGATTCTTTTTTAGCTTAACATTCATTAACACATTTTCTTTTCCCTTTCTCAGAAACAATGTTATTCAGAAACAATACTTTTTCCTGTAGTTTGGTATTATGTATTATTTATTTTAGGTCATATATATTTATATGGTGATATGTGTGTGTGTGTTTACTTGGTGACATATAGGATATAAATATACATACCTCCTCTGCATGGAGAAACACATCTTTACCTTTTTTGGTAAACCAGATCAGGCAAAAATCAAAACCTCTTTAAACTTCAAAGAAAATTCACATTATATCACACCAACTTCAGTGAATTTCTGATTTACTTAATTTTTCCTGATTTATGCTGATTATATGGCTATAGGATTACAGCTTTTTATGAGCCCAAGAGGTCAACAGAAACGCAGAGCTTTAACTATTTTTCTCTTGCTAAATTTATAAAATAATGAAATAGCAGAAATTATCATTAATCTATTACCATCTTTGTGATTATTACTCTTAAGTTTAAATGTTAAAAAGCAATCTTTTAAATGAGTGCAGGGTCACAATAGGTGGAAATAGTACCTACTGCTTCGTTTGCTTTTCTAAGAGTTTTCACAACACTAACGCCAGCAAAATATCCGAAGCTGCCCTCCCGTACAAACGCTAACCCTAACCCTCCATAATGGCATCCAGCATTTCCATTTAAATCCCACCCTCAATAAACAGAATGAACAATTACTGTGCTCAAGTATAAACTGTGTTTCTACCATATTCAATAACACCCAAATTCAAAAAAACAATCAAAGCTCATGAAAAGCAAACCAATCTTATTCCATATGCTAAGCAAACTTTTTGCTCTTTTCTGAGGTAGAAAAGATTAATAAAACAGTGTCACGAGGTAAACTCCATCGTACAAAGGCTGTCATGTAAATTAGGCATGAAGTGTTCAACAAGTCTGCTTAGTTTCTACAGCTGATTTTGTTTCTGTACTGATTGGTTCCTTCAGATGCGGGGTCCAGTCTAGCTCATCTGTTCGTCAGCTCTGGCCTGTCCTCTGTAAACTCCTAAACAATGAACATTAGCTAGGAAAATACATTATGTTCCAAAGAAGGGCCTTCCTGGGCAAAGAAACATGAGAGAGAGAGGGAGAGAGAGAAAATATATAGCCTTTAGAATGTCACAAGTTAACCAAATTAAAAAATAAGTTCGTTGACACCAAAACTTTGTTTTTTAAATTAAATTCTAAAGTAAAATTTTAATTTTTGCATAATATAACTTTAGAATGTAGGTTTTCTATTCAGAAGCCTGGATTCTGCTCTTCACTTATTTTTTTCCAGTCCTCAAAGCCAGTCTTTTCTTAAGTATCTATCAGTGATCATTTTTAAGGCCATACTGTGTGAACCACTCAACTAAGCTCAGCTTTAGTTAGGACTATGACAACAATAGAAAGAGTCAGGGTGTCAGGGTCTGCTCTATACTGATCCCATTAGGAAAACGTCACTCCTGAACAAAATACTACTTGCTGTTTAATCAAAATTTCAAAATCAAGTGATATGAGAATCCTTACCTTCTCTTATTTGACTGGGATAAAAAGAATTTTGGAATTAAGGTTCTTGCGATTTGTTAGCTGTATGGCTCTTGTTTACTTAATCATCCAACAAGTTTTTATTGAGCAGCTGCTATGCGCCAGGTACACATCTAGACTATGGAGCTGTCATAGGGAACAAGCAAAACCATGTGCCTTTCCTGTGGAACATCCGTTCTAGTGGATGTGACAGACATTATATGGGTAGCTAGATAGAGAGATGTAAATGTGAAATATTGTGATGGAATATGGTAGAAGTACAATTTTCAATTAGATGGGCAGAAAGAACCACTCTGGAGATATGACATTTGAGCAGATGCACAACTGAGGTAATGGAAGAAGAAACCGTGATAATTCCTGGTCGAACAGTAGGAGCAAGAGCTTTGGAGTGGGAGTGACTTCGCACGTTTGAGGAAGAAGAGAAGGAAGGCCTGAGTGGCTGAAGCAGAGGGTGACATTAAAAAGAGGTAGGAAATGAGTTTAGACCAATAGGTAGAAGTCAGATTGGGTGGATCTTATGAGCCAGAGTACGTGGGTTTTGGTGCATGTAAGACGGAATCATTGGAAGTCTTCAAGTAGAAAAATAACCTGAATTTACTTTTGCTGTAAAAGGCTCACGTAGGCGGCTAATGGGGAATGTACAAGTTATGTAAGATCTCAAATCTCATCATGTTTGAAACAGAAATAATCATGTTTGCCTAATGTGTCTCATGAACACTGAATGAATTAGCACTCATTAATGTCTGACAAACTAAGATCTTAATAACAATTTTTTCTGTGTTTTTTTCCTCCAGTTAGGTAAAACAATATCCCTATTCCTTTCAAAGCAAATTTCACGCATCACCCCTATTTCCTTAATTCAATATTTTTCTAACTCTGAGTTCTTCTCTGTCAATATTTTCCTTTCTGTCCTCCAGCTTTCTTCCAAGTAATTTATTCACTCATTCTAGAAGCATATATATACATATATATTTTTTTCTTACCTCAAACAAAATTTTTTTCCAATTCTGTTACTTCAAATATCTAACCAAAATGTACCAGTCTCTATTTTTGTAAAAAAAAATTGTATAAAAGCAGTGGTCAATATACACTATTTTCATGCCTTTCACACTTCATCATTGCCTCACGTCTGCAGTCTGACATTTGCCGTCACAGTCCTATGAAACCTGAGTCCCTGACTCTTCTGCCCGGTAGACAGGCAGTGGGAGACTTTATCAGGATGCCAACAAAACAATTCTACTGCTGGAGGTTCAGGAGTTACGTGTTTGCCAAGGCTTCTGAAAGGTGTGGATAAATTTTAACGAGTCTATTTGTCATTTTTCATCCTTGGGCAAGGCAACAGTGTGGACTTGCTGCCCACTGGAAACAATTTGACAATTGGAAAACTTTATGGAAAAAGAGTTTTTGACATTGGGCTAGTGCCACTGAAGAATTTTGATCCATAATATAAAGGAAATGAATGAGGCAAGGGTTATGATTATTGGATTTCTACCTAGAGGCACTTTTTCAGACTGCAGAACACAGGGCAAAAAACCCCCCAAAAAACCAGGTGTGATGTTCTGGCAGAATTGAAGAGCCTGATCTAGAATTCAAGGCTAAACTTTATGAGTAAGTACTGTGAAGAAAGGAGCTGTGCAGAAAAAGAGATACGAAATCTACAGAAGGCTTCCCCTGAGCGTGTTGCTTCATCGTAAACCATACATATTCAGGATGAAACATACCAGGGGACAAACTACCAGGGACGCGTGAACACGAAAATCATTTCCAGAACTCACACAAGACCGGGAGATAGAGGAATTCCCAGCAGCCGCCTTGGAAGGACTTCACTGAGCACCCAAAGCGTTTAGTGAGAGACTCAGCAGTGGTCTCTGTCAGCAGTCACCAAGCGCTCCCATTTGCCCACAACTTACACACATGGTTTGGCTTGACCTAACCTCAGCGAAACTCTCTCCTTCATTCAGGCTCCTGACCTTGGGTCCACCCTCAAGCTTAATAATATAAATCTCATAATGTCCAGCCTGCAATAAAAATTAAGAAATATGTAAAGCAGAAAAAGATGTCTCATGAGGTAAAGAATCAGGCAACAAAACAGACCCAGAAATGACACAGGTGATGGAATTAACAAATAGGACGTCAAACCACTATTGTGGAGAGCACTGAGATAAAAAATAACATCAACGTAGTGATAGAAGAGGCCAATTCCTCATGAAAATGATACAATGGGAAGTCCACTGCTTAACAATATATGAACAAAGGGAGAAACTCACTAAGTGGTCTTAACAGCTGATGATACAATGAAGGAAATTCAGTGAATTTGAAGATAGCGTATATATGCAAACTGAAGGAATAAGGGGAAAACACACCAAAAGAAAGAAAAAAGGGAAGAGTTCCAGTTCCTTGTAGGAAAATATTAACTGATGTAAAATAAGTAAAATTGGAATCCCAAAATAAGAAAGAAAAAGAGTATTTTGAAAAAGTGGCCAAAATATTCCCAAGTTTAATTAAAATTATTAATTATTAATAAAATAATTAATTATATCTGGAAGAAGATATTTACAGCTGACTAAAAAGGCCTTGCAGTCACAAATCAGTGAGAAAAACATGAGCCATCACACAGAGAAATGGACGGAAGGCCTGAACAGACACTTCAAAACAGGAGATTGCCAAAAAGTCACCTTGCGTATAAAGAAAAGTGTTCAATTCCATTAATCATCACACGAGTGCCAATTAGCAGTACGATGACTATGTACCCCAATTCAGCTATTTAAAATTGATAAATATGAATAATTTTAAAAGGAATCAAATGCCATGACAAGTGTTGGTGAGGCTATGGAGCAATTAGAATTCTCAGACATGGATGGTAGGAATGTAAATCTCTAAAGAGTCGTAGACAGCTAAAGGAAAACCTTCAACCACCCAGAAAAAAGAATTCCTCTGTTACCAACAAATGAGCTAAGTGGAAAATGCTTGTTTTTTATAGAATATGTATTTCACACATATAAATATATATAAATGAAAAATATATGTGAATATATAAATATTTACTATATGATTAAATTCAATGTATATAATATATAACCATATATTTACATGCATTTCAGCATGTATATTTACATGTATTTTAGCACATGTATTTACATGTAGCTATATAAATATATGTAGGTGTATACATATATATAATATATATGAAAGCATTCATATTCAGAATATAAAAATTTTTAAATCAATAAAAAATGAAAGATCTATGCATAAAGATATATATACAGAAAGTATAAAATACATGACCTTCTAGTGTATGAAAGGATGATCGACTTCATTCATAATAAAAAGAAACAGAAATTAAAACTAAACTGAGATACTGTTTCTCACGAATTTGAGGAAAAACTGTAAAATTTGGACAATGTCAATGTATGGTGTGTTCGATTCTCTAATACAACACTGGTGGAAGTCCACAACTTCATAAAGTCTTATGGAAGAAACTGGAGGAAATGCTATCCAAATTACAAACTCAATTATCTTTTGACCCACAAGTCTCACTTCTGGGGCTTTATCCCTCAGATACACCATTATAAGTAAAGCACAAAAACAAAAATCTTATACATAAAGTAGTCACTGCAGCTTTGATTGTAATGACAAAAGATTAGAAATAACTCATGCTCATTACGAAGGTCCAGCCACACAGTAGAATACTATGTAGCTACAGGAAGGCTCTGAGAAAGCTGTTTTTGTACTCATCGGAACTCAAAAAGGCAAAGTGTAGAATGTGTCTAGTGTTCTGCCTCTTGTGAAAGAAAGGAAAGACACAAAAGAATGTTCAGCATACCTGTAGCTGCCTCAATCTGCATAAAACAAAATGAGGAGGTTACATGCTGAGGTCATTTGGACTTAAGAACAGGAGTAGTCTTTTCAATTTCTACCTTTTTAAGCCATTAACTTGTGCATGCATTATATAGCTGAAAAAGAGCATAAAATATATACATTTAAATATTTTAAGGTTATACAAATTAAAGTGTTCATCTACATTCTGGTGTTAATTCTTAGTTAAAAAAATGATAATTGATAACATTTGGGTTTTCCCATCTTATTCTCTAAAAATGGCAGCTCTCTGTTTCTCTCATTATCATTAGATTTGTTATTCTTATTATTAAATTATTTCAGTTTATCTGGGAAAATCTGGATAAAAACACTCAGTATCAATTCCTCCATTAACAGTTTATCCTTCTCTGGGTCTCCAGTAAAGTATGTACAAAATGTTCATTTAAATTAGATCTCACACAGAAATAACTCCTCCAAAGTTTTGGTTTTCATTTTTTAAGTTCACTGAGAAACTCTACATGAAGCAGGCATTTCATGAACTTCCTGTATATTCAACAAGAAGGAAAAGCCCATGCTGTTCTTTGACAACTATATTAAGATAATTAAAATTAGTAAAAATATAATTTTAGAATTTTAAATTATGAAAAAGTCTATTTCTTCAGAAAAACTGATATGTTTTTAGTTAGCTGGATTTTTTGCTGATTCTATGCTAAGTAAATTGACCCTTACTTTAGAGATGTTAAATATTTTATTAATTAATCTTAAATTATTAAAGCATTCCATTATAACATAATAGTGCTTCTGTTTATATGAAAATTGACCTCAAATCATTTCTGAAAATCAGAGGGCCATACATTAGCATATTCGTTTCTTCTGCCTGACATAAATTACCATTAGCTTAGCGCTTTAAAGAACATCTATCTATTATCTCACAGGTCTGTAAGGCGGGGGTGTGGGATGGTGGAGCTGGTTTCTCCATTCCAGGTTATGGAGGTCAAGGTGTCCACGACTGGGCTCTCAAGAATCTCTGGGAAAAATCTCCTTCCAAGCCCAGGCTTATCGTTAGCAGAATCTAGCTTCCTTGCCACACTTAATCTCTCTGGGCCATGCTTCTGGCCTGGTCCCCAGGCCCCTTTCTCAAAGCTGGAGAGCATGTTTCTAACGCTTATCACTCTTGAAATCTGCCAATCCAGATATTTTGCCCATCCAGAAATTCATGATGATATTCTGTGTGAAGATCCCTAACCTTAATCACACCTGTCAAGTCCCCTTTGCCACTTAATGCAACATCTTCATTACTACACATTAATCAGGGCTCCTCTGATTAATGTGTAGATATCTTTCTCGGGGGTAGGAGGCACACAATAACAAATACCACAATTAATAGTATATAATATAAACACAAATAGTTAGCTATTCTCCATGTTTACCCCCCAACCTGAACACCCATAAATTATACTCATGATAGCTGATCACTGCTTAATTAAAAACTCATATAGGATATTAATGTATTTCCATAACTGGCAAAGTAAGTGAAAAACAAACTTTTGCCAAAAACAAATGAAAATGTTAGAAAAAGAAAGATAATCCTTTGAAAGTTATTTACTTGTACTGGAAAGAGAAAATATAACCCTTACTATATGGTTTCTTCTTGTTTCATATTCCAGCATCTAAAATATATTTTTAAAATCTGCCCTTTTCTTCCAACTGTCTTGAAATATACTTCAGTGTCAAGCCTCATGTTCCTGGGGAAATCACGAAACAGCTCATTCAGCCAAAGAGGCTGAACCTCCTAAGCAGTGCAATTAATATCTCCCACTTTTGCCATCAGCACCAAAAGCAGCCCCGTGGAATCTGATTCACTAATTGTGTCTAATAGCTGACATCTGGCTCGTGCAAGTTCAGCACGTTAGGACTCTCTCTTTGCATCCTCCTCATCAGGCACAGGGCGAACACGTTCTGATCCAAACTTCAGAGTAGCTGCTACAGTCTGAGCTCCTCGAGTAATAGAATATTCATTAATAAATGAAATCTGGCTTCAGGAAATGGTCTGTAGACATGCGTACTGCCAAGTGCAGCTTTATTACAACTGGCAGTCTTGAATAAGATGATAGAAACACCATCAAAAAGAAAACCAACTTTCCTTGGAGTGTGTCAAATAAAGTTTTGCTTAGACTGATGAGAAACAGTGTTGTTATGCTGATTCAGTTAATTTTGCCTTCATGCTATGAAAATGAGACTCTTGCATATATTAATTTTTATAGCTATCTCAGAAAGCCACTGACCTAAGAGTACAGTTACAATATACAAAAAATACACAGTCACGTTGTATAACTGAAACTTTGTACTCATGGAGAAACAATTTCATGTTTTCTCGTTCCCCCTGAATCCTGGAAACTGCATTCTAATCTCTGCCCCTCTGAGACTATTTTGAAAACCTAATATAAGTGAAATCATGCAGAATCTGTCCTTCTGTAACTGGCTTGTTACACTTAGCATAATGTCCCACAGAGTGCTATCTTGCCACATGTACTTGGATTTCCTACTTTTTTCAAGACTGAATGTATACACCACATGTCAAGGATCCATTTTTTTCTTGTTGATGTACAGTGGAACTGTTTCTGAACCCTGGCAATAGCGAATAATACGTTAATTAACTTTGGAATGAAGACATAGTGCCTATAGTTGCTTAAAAATGTGTTAAGGTAGATATCCTACTGTCTTCCCACAAAAACAAAGGAACACAAGGAAACTTCGGGATTTTGTGGATATATGTATTATCTTGATCATGATTTAAGTTTCACAGATACATGCATATGTCAAAACTCACTGAAGGATACAAATATGTACAGCTTTTGAATATTGATTATGCCTTAATAAAACTGGCAGAGGGGGGAGAAGTATAAGTTCTCAGAGCCTCAGCCCTGCCGAATTCCTCCTTCCAACTCAGGAAAAAAGCTCCCAACAGTCCCCGCCAAGGGTCCCCAGCCTAGTCCCTCAGGGGTGCAGCTCCTGGTCCCTAACACAGCCTCCCCCTAAGTGTTGAGAGTGTTACCGCTGGGGCAGCACCTTGCCCAGGGCACGGACATGTCACTCATGAGGCCCCGCCCATCGGCGAAGGAGCAGGGAAACAACGCCTGGGACAATCTTGGTCAAGGTCAAGAAGACGGACTTTTCCTGGGCTTTGCTTCTCTGCAGAGGCACGCCTGGTGACTTGCCATCTCTCTTCCTCAGAGCATTTTCCCTTCGGTTCCTGGGCTCAGAACATCCCGCTTCCCATTGGCACAGTTGTTCTTGAAAGAGGTGGGTGGCTCGTGAGTACTGCGGTCTTACAAGAAACGCACAAGCTCAGCTATTCGCCAAGGCCTTCGGCTGTCTACACCTCAGTAACTTAGAAGATGGGGGAACAAGGGGCACTCAAAGCTTAGAGGTGCATTCCCTGTTACTTTTAGGGAAATATACAGTATTTAAGTGCCTAAAGGGAAGATCAGAAAGGCACCCAAGAACCAAAATTTTAGAGAGAAGAAAGTGAAGGAAACTTTTATGTATCATTTCATACTTCATATAACAAACACAAAAATATATAATACTTATTCTAGTAAATGATCAGAATTTCTTTCATCATGTTTGCACTTATTTTTGTGGGTATTTTTTTAATTAAACATAATCTGTTCTTTTTCAGCGCTTTAACATCTTTGCACTTATCGCAGTTGGTATTTTTGTAAAAATTCCAACCTTACAGGTAGAGGGAAGCATAGTCTGTCCTTTTTCAGGGCTACCAAATGTATCCGTGTGTGTGTACAATTTGCATGTCTGCTTATGTTTGGTTTTAGTGGATTTTTCCTGAAAGGTAAGATTAAAAAGCAATAATTACAGTAATTAAATGAACACTTAGCATTTTATCACTATGTATATGCACGTGAGGAAACAGTTTATGTGACTTTTACTCATTCAGTCTTTAAAAAAATAAACCCAGTCAGATGGATTTTATCAGTGACCACGTTTTACCTCTGAGGAAACGGAAGTACAGAGAGACGATGTCACCAGTCTGTGTAACCTGTAAGAGAAATGGGTTCAAGGTGTGTCGGTGACACAAGCGATGGAGAAATAAATAACCCTCGCTTAGGCCGTGTTCAGAGCGGGTCTCAAAGAAGATGGAAAATAAATCTTCCATGATGTTGAAGAATAGGTGAGTGGACAGGACTTGGCAAAGTGGACCAGGTAATGGGCTTTCCCAGCAGAAGAACAGTGTACACTCCGAGATGGAGCTGCCACCCAGCTTTGCTCGTGGAGCATGGGGAGATCAGAGACAACCACATGGACCTTCGGTCAGTGGCAGGGGCCCAAAGGGACTACTGCAGAGGGAGTCCCAGGTGGTTAGGAATGGAATCCCGCAAGAGAGGATGAAGGCTGACCCTTCTCTGAGAGTCAGGCTGAAAAATGAAAAGCAAAGTGACCTGGCAAAGAGATGGTCACTCATAGAGTAAGAATATGTACATGGAGAGATTGAAGAAGGGGAGATGCGGCCATGGTGGAATGTGGGTCAGCAATGGTACTTGGCTATAAGGCTTACATGGTTCTTGTGTCTAGTTTATTTTCCTCCTATTCTTCTTTAGTATTGAAATCTATTGAAAAGGACATGTTTGAGTCTCAGTTGTTCTAACGGAACTAATGTAGGAGATTTGTGCACCCTGAAGTCCGACTTCTAACAAAGAACAAGCGAGACCCTGGGCACCGATGTGATTAAAGCAGTGGTAATCAGCGTGGAGGATCCCGCAGGGAGATGGGACGCAGGGTGACAGAAGACAGCTGATTCTGTGGCAAAAGTTTTGCTTTCCTTTAAATCAGCAGCTAATGACGTAAGCAAGACAAATGGAGTCTCCTATATAAGTCTAGAATATTCTTTTTCTTGTATCACACGCATTGTTCCAAACAAATCTTGTAATTATCCAAAATTTTGAATGCATGAAATCGATGAAAGTATGAAATCTTTGCTCATTTGAAAAGTCAAGAGATAGTCAATTCATACCCTCATCTGAATGAACACACTTTGAACTTTACTGTTGTACCATAAAATATAATATTTGTTAAAAACAAGTACTTAATAAATTTCCTCCTAGAGCTCTGCTATAAAACAGTGCCTATAGTTTACAATATGGTATTATACACTTAAAAATTTAAGAGGGTAGATCTCATATTTGGTGTTTTTACCACAATGGAAAAAGAATAAATTAAAAAAATAAATTTCAGCTGAATAAAACATGCAGAATAGCACACAATGAGATAGGAATGATTTGGGTGGCAATATCAGAGAATATGATACAGATGATAAAATATAAAAAGCAAAAGTACTGGAAATATTGACATTTGATATATAACTAAAACAGAGTGAGCTGCTGCTAATGTTTTTTAGCTTTATTGAAGTATATTGAGAATAAAAGGCAGAGGCTAACTCAGAATTACTTCCTCTTTTAACTCTTTCTTCCCTTACCTAAAACCTGTAAAACTAAACACACTTTGGAAAACCTCAATTAGGTACAGGACCCTTTAATGGAAGTTGCCATTGTATCATTTGAATGTATTCAAATGATATCACATACATATATACATATATAAAATGAATATAATATATATATTCCAATTTTAAGTTCACTTCTCACTCATAAATGACATTCTCAGACCGATATTTTTTTCCAATAAGTATGACTTATCAAAACTTCCCGTGACGGTTTTCACACACAATCATTCAACAATTGAGATACAAGCTGACAAGCCCTTTTTCGGATTTTGAAAAGGTAAGACAGCCCATATAGCACATCCACGCACAGCCCAAGGCTATATCCTGTTATCAAACTTCAATATTTCTGCAGCACGATTTTTAAATACTCACACAGGTGGTTTGAAAATAAACTTATACTCAACTCACATTTCTTCAAGGTCAGGTTTCTCCTCCAAACAAGACCATGCAGAATTTAGGAAAAATTTTTTGAATTCAAAAAACTCTTGTAGTGTTTTTGGATTTTAGAATTTTTAAGAATTGATTATGGAACCATAAATGACACCTAACTTACTGTTATTTAAGGTTTTTATTCCCCCTGGCCTTTCTTTCCAAAGAAACAATTTTATAGAAAAATTATTATTGAATACTAAATATTTTTTTAATTTTGTTTATTTTTTTAGAGAGAGGGGAAGGGAGGGAGAAAGAGAGGGAAAGAAATATCAATGTGTGGTTGCCTCTCACATGGCACCCACTGGGGACCTGGCCCACAACCCAGGCATGTGCCCTGACTGGGAATCGAACCGGTGACCATTTGGTTCACAGCCCATGCTCAATCCACTGAGCCACACCAGCCAGGGCTGAATGCTAAATGTTTTTAATAAAAACATAATGCAGACACTATACTGATTCTTAGAATGATACAAAACTGCCTGGTCTGGTGTTTTGTTAATCAATGTTGTTAAGGATTTATAGGACGATAATCAACTTTTCTGACAGGTGTTCAGGTTAAAAGAAAAAAATAGATTCTTACTAAAAATAGATTTCTAGGAAGAGATGTGCAACACTAATAAAATCAAGGCACACGTTTATTCTTTTATGAACGCAATTAAATACCTCTTTGAGTTAAAAAGCAAAGGTCAATCACTGCAGGCCAGTCCATGAGCTAAGTCACAGGAAGGGGAGCAAAGGACACACCATCACTCCCCGGGTCACTGAAACGTAGACCCAGCATCCAGACCTCACCTGGGGCAGCTCTGCAGAGCTATTGACCGCAGGTGCTCCCATGCTCCCTAGGATCTCCTGCAGCATCACTAATCCTCCATAATGAATTCATCCTCAAGGAGAAACGAAAAGGTGCCATCTTGGCTCCCTGACAGTCTAGATTATTCTTCTCTGTGTCTGTTGGATGTGCCTGATTGTGTGGCCGAGCTCCCATTTATCTTGCTCTATTTTTTCCCTCCTATCAACAATGGCTATCTGCAAGTTCTTAAAAATATTTGGATTGGACTTAAAGTTTCTCAAGTGAAATACAGATAAGCCAAATACCCTGGAAGAACGTGTAGGCTATAAGGCTTTGGCTGGCAGGGTAAAGAATTTTTAATAAAAGTGTATGACCATGTTTACGCTGGTCCAGATGATGGAGTGTGAGCAATATTGAATCAAGGAATGTGCAATGGGAGGACACTACTTTCATGTGTCGTCTCGTAAAAATAAGTTATATCTTTCCAGGTCATCATTAATATCACTATTCTCTAAGTAGTGTCGTGGTGCTCCAGTTAATAAAGAAAGATGGCAATCTCCTGATTTTAGGAGGGACAGGGATATTGAAATTAAGTGTGTTTGTCTGATTTCCCTTTATGTCCTTCAGAGACAAAATCAGCCATTTTCCCTCCTTTAATTTTAATGAGTTTCTGTCTGTTCATCTATATCCAAAACACTTTGGAAAGTATCTAGCACACAGTATTATAAAAATATGTACAATATCAAGTTTTATTCATTTAAATTATCAGGTACTGCAATAATTACTGGAGTATAAATAAGAAATAGGGCTATCATCAATGAAGAAACAAAAGCAGAAAAATAAGTTCTTCTTTTCTTTCCAAAATCAAAATACAGTGGTAAGTCCAATGTTAAAGTAATTTTTTTCCAAAGGTACCTTTTGAATTTCTCACTTGACCCCACAAACTGACGTTACCAAATGAGTGAGAAAAAAACACCCTGTCACCCACTGAAACAGGGCAGGGATGCAAAGGGCGGGGCCACAGTTGTTCGTATGGAAAACAATGCAATAATAATAACAATACAAGAATGAACTCCATGTTTTGCATACTTACAACTGTAAACCCATTTTTGCCCCACCCTGTATACTGAACACCAGTGTGTGGGAGGTAGGCACTCACATATAAGGATCACATTTCTTTATAGAATTTCCTTAAGCTACTTCATGTAGGGATTTCCTTTGCAGGTCCAAAAGCTTCTACAAAATCACTGACTGTAAACACTGCGTAGAGAGTGTGACCGGGGTTTCCCCCACCGAGGTCTGTACCAGCCCACTGAGTCCACCACAGGAGACACAGGAAGATGTCAGTGCTGGCAGTGTTTTTAAATACTCCCCCAGAGCAAAGCACAAGGAAGACTTTTTTAAATCTTAGAATAATAATATTAATATGTGGCTATCTTAATTGCCACATATGAAAAGAAACATTAGTAATAATTGGAGAAAGAATGGACTTATTCAATTGAATACACACACCCCAAATATTGTGTGTGTGTGTGTGTGTGTGTGTAGAGAGAGAAAGACAGGGAGGAAGGGAGGGAGGGTGGGGGAAGTGGGAGGGAGGGAGAGAGAGAGAGAGAGATGGAGTAATATAAATAATATAAGTAGAGCGGTGTTCAATAAACAGGCAGGTGGGCAAACAGCCGTTGACAGAGACCAGCATAGTACATATATCACTGAGCGCTGACTGCCGGAGGTCCTAGAGGCCAGGCCAGCCCGGCAGCGATGACCACACCCAGAGCCCAGAACTCAGTTTCTAACTTCTAGTTTCTGACCTCGAACAGAAGGGAGGAGAAATCTTAGAGAAAAGTCTGATTCTACGGTTGGGGCAGGGAAAATACCAAATGAACCTCGAGCAGCTTACGGTATCTGCTAGTAAAGAAAGGTTCAAGAAACAGACCATAAAAAGAGGATATTTTAAAGAAAAAGAGAAATCGACCTTAAAGAGCTCCCAATGTCCAAAGCTGGACAATTTTATAAACAGAATTGACAAGGTAGCGTAAGATTATAATCCAAATTACAAAATAAATATCCCTAAATTTACACTGGTGTGGACAGTAATGACTGACTAAAGAAACAAAGACACCAGTACAGAAACAAAAGGAAGAAGCCATAGCTTTCTTACAGAAGAATCCAAATAATATATATCCGTAAGTCTTCCAATAGGTGGCACTTCCTTTGTGGGTGAGCTACACCTAGCGACTCACTTCTAAAGAGGAGAGTGTGGAGAGAGAAAAAAATACTAACTGTACAGAGGAGAAACCTGGCTAAAATTGCCTTAATCACGTGATAAAAATCAGCATCGGTAATGTCATGTGAGTATCATGTACTCTCTGATATCATGTGAAGAGAAGAACATTTCATGTCTGCGCTATCATTTCCAAACTCCATGACCCCCTGTAATCCTGACAGATATAAGACACACCTAATCGGGGGCCGATGCTCACTAAGATCATCAAAATTAATAACAACAACAACAACAACAACAACAACTAGGAGACTGCCACAGACCAGAGTGGCATGGAAATTAAACAGAATGTGTTACTCTGGACTGGATCCTGGAACAGGATGGGGACATTAATTAACAGATGACATCTAAATAAAGTCTGAAGTTTATTTAACAACAATATATCTAAGGCAATGACTTAATTTTGACAGAGGCTCTTGGGTAATATGATGTTAACAAGGGCGGGAATTAGGTGAACATTACATTGGAACTCTGTACTGTCTTTGAAATTTTCTGTAAATCTAATATTTCAAAATAAAACAGTTATTAAAAATAAAAAAATTAATGTTATTCTACATTTAATTTCAAGTGCTTATAAATTAAAATATACCACTGAACAGAAAACAAGTCAGATACCAAGAAGAGACATTTGCAACCTCGATTACAGATGAAGAATTAGTAACCATGATTTGAGAGACAGAGAGAGAGAAATAGTAAGAAAAAGTAAAAATACCCACAAATGGTGAGGACAGAAGACACAGACTGGGAGAAAATATTTGCAACCCACAGATGAACAACATGCTTTCTCAGAGAGAAAAACATTCAGAAGAAAAGTAAAAAAAGAGATAATGGAAAAAGTTAATAAACAGAAGGAGCAACTCGAAAATCCAATAAAAAAACGTCTTGAAGCTATTTTAAGCAATAATCCAGGGGTGCCAGTTATTAACGCATTGCTTTTCAGCTCCGAACCAACCTTCTCCGCCATACTTAATGATACTGAACCGAGATCCTGCACGCTCTATTCCTCTTCTACAAGACGGCTTAATATTAATCTCCAGCAGTAGTGCTGGAGAGCCTGTATCTGCAAAGATGAAAGAGGAAGTCCTTCTGCTTTGGCCTGATTTTTCTATTTTGCAGCAACCCTGTTACAGTGTAGGATGCTGACACCACACAGTGCGATTTAGTCCCTGGAGTCTGTCTGGCCAGTTCTTTACCACACTGGCAGTGACTCTTGGGTCTCGTGGCTCAGGGTGGCCAAAGTCTTCATCACTAGCACCCCATTCAGCGCATTCCTGACTGCCACCGCTTCCGAGATGCGCATGTCAGCATTGAAGGACCCCGTTCTCTCATTTTCTGAATTCTTGGTTCTATGAGATATGCTGGGACTCCTTGAAAGGGACAGTTATGACCTACTTTCCCCACTCAAGGGGTAGCCCAGAAATACGAAAGTAAAAGAAACTTCTCTGCACAAGCAGAAGTTCATGTGCCGCATTTTCTAGTCACTTTTTCTGGAACGATGATGGCCAGAAACAGGGATTTTAACTTACTCCTGTGTGGCTGCTAGTGTGGGGGTGGGTGGTAGTAGATGGCAAGGACAGAACTAGGGAATCGGTGACGAGGGAATCGAGGGAAAAACGCTGCCGCTGAGCTGCTCAGAATGAGCAGACAGTGAAGATATTCGTGTTCCGTGTCGACGTCCACCCAAGAACCTCTAGGAAAGATTGAAGGTTCATTTATTCATTCTCTCCACAAATACGTATCTAAGGCCTGCTCTATGCCCGCTGTTATTCCAACCCCCGCAGATTCAAGGAGGAGGGGGATGGACAGGATGTCTTTTCTTAAGTGTACGTTCTAGTGAGGAAAACTGCCAACTCCCCACAAGTATATAAAGCAGCTATCATCACTGAAGGGAAGAGGCACCCCGTTTTCTTGGTGTCTTTGTTAATCACAGGATTATTAAACCCTGATTACATCTACCTCCTCAGTTTTCGCTAGGTGAATTAAATGCTCATATTCAGTAGCACATTTGGGAATTGGTTTTCTGCTACGTATGTAATTTTTCTAATTGATAGCCTTTAAATATTTTAATGACTACAATTAAATAATGAATGTCTCCTGGTCAATACTAGGTGAATATCCTGAAAAAATTGGTCATTTTCAGTTAGTTAAAGAAGGGTAGTAGGTACAAAGAGGAGGCATGGATCTTTGTAGTTTTATTGCAACTCTTAAACATGCTTTTAGGAACTAAAGCAGGATACTCTAATTTATTTATCTAGGGTGGTAAGCTCATGATTACCCTTCATAATATCTGCTCACTGGCGCTACTCCTAGGTTGATATTATGAACACAGCCAAGGAATTTTATAGATGTAATTAGGGTAATAAATTCTGAAGAGGGGGATTATCCAAGTAAGCCCAAGGTAAGCATGAATTTGGAAAAACAGAATCTTTCTCTGGTGGCAATAAGAGACAGTAGAAAGATTTGAAATGCAAGAAGAACTCAACCCACTATTGACTTGAATATGTAGGGCGTCCTCATAGAAAGTCTGAGCAAGAAATGAGTTCTGTCAACAACCAGTGAGCCTGGAAGCGGACTGACACCTGGTGCAAGTCCGGACAGTGAACGAGGCCATGCTGGGCCAGACTTGTGCCCTGTGGAAACGATGACATGGTACATTTGTGTTGTCACTGCCACAGGGCTTGTGGCGATTTGTTAGTGCAGAAATACAAACTAATGGACTCAGATATTTATAATCTGCATTACTTCTTTATTTCAATATTTTAAATTTTTATCTGGCATCATTTCTCTTGGGTTAAATAATTTTCTCCAGAAATTCTTTTAAAGCCAGTATACTGGCAATGAATGCTCGCTCTCTCGCTGTCTCTCTCTCTCTCTCTTTTTCACTTCAACTCTCATCATTTTACCTTCATTCTTAAAGGATATTTTCACTGGGTATAGAATGTTAGGTTAATTTTTTTCTTCTCAGTACTTTAAAAATGTTTTACTTCCTCTTGCCTTCATAGTTTTATATGAGAAATCACCAATAATTCTAATTGTTCTCTATAAGAAAAGTTATCATTTTTCCGGGATGTCTTTTTCTCAAGATTTTTTTTCCTTAGTTTTTGTTATGTAGTTGTGACATATGTGGGCATGAATTTGAGTCATTCATAGGTTTCGAATTTTTTGAATCCATAGGTTTATGTCTTTCACCACATTTGGAAGGTTTTCAGCATACATATGCATATAACTGAACATATAGGCATTCATGAATTCATAATTAATATAGATAATATATGTAAATTATGTAAATATGTTTCCCATATTCTCTCCTGGGATTTAGATGACATTGAAGTTTGGTCTTTTGGTCCACAAATCTGTTTTTTATTGCATAATTTATACTAATATATCTTGAGGTTTACTGTTTCTTTTCTGACATCTCAGTTCTGCTACTGAGTCAATCAGTAAGTTATTGTTTTATTTTGGTTACTATGTTTTTAGATTCGTAGTCTCCAATAGTGGGTTGAGTTCTTCTTGCATTTCAAATCTTTCTACTGTCCTTATTGCCACCAGAGAAAGATTCTGTTTTTCCAAATTCATGCTTACCTTGGGCTTACTTGGATAATCCCCCTCTTCAGAATTTATTACCCTAATTACATCTATAAAATTCCTTGGCTGTGTTCATAATATCAACCTAGGAGTAGCGCCAGTGAGCAGATATTATGGAGGGTAATCATGAGACTACCTTATACAATCTAAACTTTAGCTAAGACTTTCTGCCTGTCCATTTATTTCTACTGTGTACTTATACTTACTTTTTGGAGCACTTTCAAAAGAAAGTTTTTAATATGTTAGATAATTTTAACATTTGTGTCCTCTTAGTATGGGTGCCTGTTGATTGTCCTTTTTGTGACCTGAGTTTTCTCTAGTTCTACATATGTGGAGTTATTTTGGATTGTGTCCTGAACATTGATGGGTACTTAGAATACCAGAGAGAACACTTTGTAA
This sequence comes from Desmodus rotundus, assembly GCF_022682495.2. Lineage (NCBI taxonomy): Eukaryota > Metazoa > Chordata > Mammalia > Chiroptera > Phyllostomidae > Desmodus > Desmodus rotundus. The sequence continues at coordinate 87,051,411 of NC_071392.1, read as the reverse complement.
AGTATAAGATCATCTAACCACTATGCTGTACACCTGAAACCAATACAAAAGTAATATGGAGTGTAAACTGTAATTGAAAAGTAGAGTTTAAAAAAATAACAAGAAAGTTGTGTTTTTATTCACTCTGCCATGCACTTCCTGAAAATGCTCACACATGTAAAGCCAGCAGCCGGACAGAGGGAGCAGAAAAGCAACACAAGTTTGACCCTCTCTCCTGAGACCCCAGCTTCTCAGACCAGAGTGGGAGACCTCCCTCCCTCAGCGTTTTAGGTGATGCAGGTCCCTTCTGCTGCAACTGTTGCTACCACCACAACCCCGAAGGTCAGAGCTCCCTTAGGGCTGGTGTGCATGCAGAAGGAGAAGAGACACAGGGGAATATCCCCGCATTTTCTGAGCTTTATTTAGGAAACCCCTTTTCCTGAGCCAGAACTAGATAGCTTCTCCTGAAACTCACTCTGTCCTGCCAGCGCCAACTTCCTGATTTGGGGATGGGCTTTAGCCCATGGCAGGGTAAATTGGAGAAAAAGCAATGGTTAGCTCACAGCCACTGGCTTGGGTGACTCCTCACCCTCACATAGCTGCCCCAAGTACTGTCGTACTTCAGTGGGAGGGACAAGGTGGAGTGTGTGCTGATTCCACTTACCTGGGCATGGAACTCTTGCACCCATGATTTTTAAACTTAAAAAATTTATTTTATGGTTTTCCAAAATTCCACAGAAAATATATATTTAATAAATGTCTCCTTGTGATTTATCGTGTTGTCTTGCAGGTGGAAGGAGCCATCAAGAATGGGCTGGTGGAACTCAGTTCACCGCAAATGTCGCATGATAAATGACAGGGAGTGTGATATTCAGTCACAGTGAATAGAGAGAAAAACACCTTCAGAAAAGGTAGAAAATGGGGAAGAATCTAAAATGTCTTAATATTCAGCTTAACAACAATATTTTTACAATAAATTATTTATACTCCCAAGTAAATATACAAGAAAATTAGGAATATGCAGAAGGAAATTATCATTACAAACAGAAGTTGTAAAAATGGATTCAAAAGTAAACAAATGAATTACTACATTTTCTTTCAAGCAGGTTTGTTGAGTCCATCTTCAAAAGATAATATTCCGGCTCCTTTTTCTAACATAGGAGTACATGTTTCCATGTCCAATGGATCAAGATCTCACACATACCAGTATCGGAAAATAAAACAGTGTGTTTGGGTTGATTCTCTAGCCGTGGATGTGAGACACTTAAAATGAAGGCTCTGCCCTTCACCCACAATTCCTCACGTGCACCTCTTGCTCCCAAAATCCCCCAGCCATCTGTCTCACTCCCTGCTCCTTCCTCTCAGTTTTGCTAAATATTTCATTCTCTTACTCTTTTGGCTTTGTTGGGTAGCACACCACTAATGCCACTGGGACAAGATTTCGGTATAACCTAGACAAATTCCAACCCCTATCTCCTTCGCGTCAGTGAACTTGAAGACACCTTAACTCATCTCTGACTGGACTTCTCCCGAGAAAGATTCGACACCTGCCACCCCTCACACTCAGTGGAGAGGGGTACCATATTTTGCCGTGTATAATGCGCACCCACTTTTGTGAGCATTACACACAGGATTATTATTCCCACCATTATACCCATGGTGTGTAATTATACCCACGTATAATGTGCATCCTAATTTTTCCCTCAAAAATTTGGGCAAAAAAGTGTGCATTATACACAGCAAATTATGGTCATCTCCAGTCATCTGGGCTGCTCAGAGCCCATTTCAATGACACAGACATTTGATCCCTATTTTTCCCCACTCGCTTTTACCTGGGGGATTTTTCAGGGCCCTCGTTATCAGTTCATTTCACAGTTCCACCTCACCATCCATTAGCTTCTGCCAGGCTGCGACATTCCTCTTCATTGCGGGACAGCCATTCGCCTGCCGGGACCCTGGGGAACAATACCATGCCAATGAGCTTGGAGACATTGTCTGACACTAGCTGCACTTTTTCTCATGGACGGTAGCACCCCACTTCTAATACCCTAAAGTTGCTTCTCCGCTATCGTGACACCTCAGCTGTGATCGGGACTAAGAGAGAAAGTTTCCGCTTGAAGTTTGTTCATTCAGTTCTAGTTCGTATTCTCGTAATTACCAGTGTCTTCGCACTGTGGAGAACTTCGCACTTCGGAGAGACCCCACAAAGTACTTATAAAGAAATGACACACCTCACTATCAACCTAGACTTCTGAAAATATCTGCCAAATAAATAAGGTGCTTGGGATCTGGGTGTGCAGCAATATATAAACAGTAAGTTGTTACTATACAGTTGTCACTGTACTAATATCCAGAGCAAGATGGGCAGACACACTTTCTCCTTGCCCTGTTTGGTTCAGCTAAAAATCCTGGACAACATGTATGAGAAAAACGCATTAGAAAACTAAAAGTAAAGATAAAAAGGCCGTCTGGCTAGGACTTCAGCACTTGAAGAACAATATGCTGGTGTGTTTCTCGGGTGTTCTTTCTGCATCTCTTAAACCAGAAATACCAATGGAGCAACTAAAGAGGCCCAAGAAAAGCTCTTTGTTTCTAGACAAAGGAGAAGAAGAGAAGGTCAACCTAGCAACACAAAAACCAACCACCACAAATTTTTAGCCAATAACAACTCCACCCCAACAAACACCATGGAGGAAGCCGCAGACTCACCACCAAGGCTGTCATCAAAGGCCAAGTAGAGACGTGAAGAACAGACCTGCGTGGCTATGGCACATGGCCCTCCCACCCATCCTCACAGGTGTGGTATCGGAGAAGACAGAGAGGGCCTGGAGTAACGATACCCCTCTACCATGGTATCAGTGAGCGCCATGCAGGATCCTGTATGCCCACCCCACCTACCAGTAACAAGGTGTCTCTGCTCCTCCCTGCTAGTGTCAGAGAAGGCAAATGGGAAGCTGGAAGTCTCACCATCCTCCAGTGGTAACAAGCCACGCTTTGCCGCCATGTTGTCCGTAGGGGCTACATGGGGAGCAAGAGCAAGGTGCCCACCGCCCCCCCTACCAGCCAGGTGGGGTTATCAGAGGACTAGTGGGGAGTCAGAAATCCCATCTCTGCTCAGCAGTAACAAGGCACCCACCATCTCCCTCAGGAGTGGGAGAGAGGGAAGACATCAGGTGTGCCCTTACTGAAGGTGGTTGGCAGAGGGATGCTGGAGGCGGGCTAACTAGAAGCAGGGCAGCCTATGGGATTGGTTAGGGGAGCATATGTGGCCTCCTCTCATTGGCTCTAAGGCAGAAGCAGGGGCACAAATCAGGAAAGCCAGCCGCTACTAATCACGTCTGGCTACTTGGGGCTCACTGCTGCCAAGGTTGTGGTTCAGCCCCTGGGCTGGTTGCTGCAGACCAAGTTTATAGTTCTGTTCTAATAAGTGGTCTGGCCATTGTCTATATCTGTGTATTCCATCTCCAACTGGCTCACATCTGAGCCCATCACTTCACACCAGAGTTAATTCAACAATTACCCTTTATAGTTAGACTGGTGTTTCCATCCATTGGCAAACACCCCAGGTCCACATGTTATTTTGTCCCAGCTGTTCCCTTTCTCATAATACTTACTATCATCCTTTGTGACTATCCTATCTGACTCTTAGAGTCCAGCTCGAGAACCATGAAATCCATGAAAATCTCCCCTTCTCGCTCTCATTCATCAAACACCCAGGTCCCTCCTCTCTGGTCCTGGCATTCTGATTACTTGTCCAGCTGTCCTTGCACCGGGTAACATAATATCTTGCCTTGTAAGACATGCGGTTTTCTTTTTTCTCTATTTGTTTCTTGAGTCCGGGATTCAAATCAGAAACGTCTTCATTTTCCTTTGTGACACCATAGAGTAATGCGAATGTGGAATTTCAATCAAGAGGATTGAAATTTGAATGCCAACTCTGACAGTTATCAGTTCTGCAAACTTAGACCTTAACGATTGTTTTCCTAATGTATAAACATGGGAAATACTCATGGAATCTTACTAGATGGTAAGAAATTTTACACGTTAATATTTACCATCAACAAAGAACCATTTTTACTTTCCTTTTGTGTCTACTCATTATGGAATATTAAAATAATGTGTGTAGCAGGTAAGACTGAGCCTGACTTTATTAGATTTCATACTTAGGATCCTGGCATTTTCCTTGCCTTTTTCAGTTAAGTAGGCATTTAATACTCAAATCTAGGGAAACATTGTTGAAGAAATTGTTCTTTAATTGTTAGAAGTAATCACAATTTGAAACAACTTCGGTTTTTATAACCACTTATGCAAATGCAAATATCTTTTTTTTTTTAATTTTCTTGGAAAAGAAAAAGAGTGATTAAGAGAAATCCAAATGGTTTATTTCTAGGGAAAACACTGCCTTCCATTCAGAAAAAGAGCATTTTTTAAAAATGTGCTTCAAAACTCCAGCTGTAGATTTATTGTGCGAATGAATTTCTCTCAAAGAAAATCTATTTTTAAATATAATGGAAATAAAGAATATAGTTTCAATAAGATGACATATAAGAAAACTGTCATTTACTGAAACTATGATAAGATTCATGCATTCTTTTAACACTGTTTTAACTTTACAATGTAGGGCTTTTGAGTTTTAGTGTCAGTGAAAAATACCATCTTGAAAGCTTTGAAAACCGCCTTTATTTTCTCAAGCAAAGAGTTGGAGTTTTTACATTTTTCATAGTAGCGTGGCTGATTTGCATTCCCAAACGCTCAGTGGTTTTTGTCTACACATAAGACAACAATATTCTCTATGAAACAATGATAAACTTGTCACCAAAAAAAAGAAGGAAGGAAAGAAAAAAACAACATGATACTTACAAGCAGTCTAAACTACTAGAGAAAAGCATTTTCTCCAGGTCTTTCTGAAGCAAAGACAAGGAGAAAAGCAATTTTTTTAACTACATGTGGTAGGTAAGTAAAAATACATTGTACTATTTTCAGAGGACTTTAAATCATAAACTTATTTATTATTTATTTCCCAGGTTATCATCCATTTTCCTGTCCTTCCCAATTACAAAAAAATCTGAATGTTAAATGTGTATTAGTATGCATCAGAATTATTGACAGTAATTCTTTAATATGTCTCTTGGGAAAAATACTTCTAAGTTCTTTATAAAAATCTAAATGAAAGAAAAAATCTTGCTGTTGGGGTTAGCGTTGATGGTGTTATTTAACGTACATTCCCAACTAAATTCAAAATTAAATCTAAACATGTAAGTTTGCAAACATTTAGTTAGATTTGTTTTTCAAATTTGGTAAATTAAAGAAAGAAGCCATCATGGTTCTTAATTCCCAGGGTGTGCCTATTTCTTCATTTCCTTTGTAAACAAGGTGTGCATCCCTTCAGTTACCTTGTTGTCAGGGATTTAAACAACCACAACCGTCAACACCATACATGATAACAAAAGCATTTTCAGAAGACTCAGTTATATTATGTAGTTGCAGAGGCATGAATAATGGTCCCCAAAGAAGTTCATATCCTAATCTCCGGACCAATGACTATGGTACCCCAAATTAAAAGCAACTTTTCAGAAGTGGTTAAACTCATTGTCCTGAGACAAGGAGACTACACTGGGTTATCCAAATGGGCAAATACAATTATAAGCATCCTTCCATACGGAAGGAGGCAGGAGGTCAGTGAGGACAGAAGATGCTATGCTGTTGCTTTGCAGATGGAAAAAGAGGTCACAAGCCAAAGAAAATCATGTCCCTCAGAAGGTGGAAAAGACAAGGAAATGGGTTCTTCCATGAAGCCCCCAGAAGGAATGCAGCCCTGAGACACCTTGATGTTAGGCATCTAACCTCCAAAATTCTAAGGTAATATTTATGTGTTTAAGTGTGTGATAGTTTGTTACAGCAGCCTTAGGAAACTAATGCTTAATTCAACATTTTATTTGATTATTTTTATTGTTTTTTTCTATGATTTAGAAGTTGGAAACTATTTCAGAATGCATGTCTTTTATAAAATGTGTGCTTTTAGAAGACTAAAAATTGAAAATACTTTGGAAAATATTAGCAAAGAATTGGATACTTATTGATTCATTGGTAAATGGAGGGATTCAAATGATTAATGTTTTAACTTTTTCCTTTTCATTCAGAATTTCATTTATATCAACAATTATTTTTAAACACCATGAAATTATAGTCCAGTGTTCACTAGTGTATTTTCACGGGCAAGATTCTATGCTCTGAAATAGAGAGGACCAAATTATAATCCAGCCTTCACATAAATCTGGATGTGAGACCTTGGGCAATAATATCCCTTAATCCCTTAATATCTCCCTCCAAATGTAAAATGAGGATAATACTCCCTAGGATATTTAAAGGATTCAATTAAATAACACTATAAACTATTTTTAAAAGTGCTATATAAGTAGAAGCTCAATAAATTACAAGGATGATAATGCTGATGATGAAAATGTTAAAAAATAACAGGCCCTAAATGGAGTCACTTATGCTAAGCCCCATGTCAGCAAACTTAATTAGAGTTTGGGCTCTCCCTGAAATGGAATTTTAAACCAGTCAATCATGAATCACCTGACCAGCATTATTAGGTAATCCACCTGATACACCCCTGGTGAAATAGGGTCTGTGACCTACGGCAATAACTGATAAGGGCTACAAGGACCATCAAGGAGATAGTAAGACCAAACGCCAAAGGATTTATGGCTTTAGAACCAGCAGACCAGCTCTATCCAACATGGCAACTAGTTTCACCTAATGGTAACCCCGAGCCTGGTCATACGCTCATTGTTAGCATCCTAAGTGACACACCCTGTGACTGACACCCTAATTGGAAACAGAAAGCTCACATGGCTGACATGTACTCTTCCAGGAAGTCTCCAACCCTTTTCTCAGAAAAATCCTGATCATTCCTCCTCCTTATCGAAGGCCCTACCCCTCCATTAAATGTGCTTTAATAACAGAAGTAAATCCCACTAGGAAGGCACTGCTCTGCCTGTGGAGCAGCCCCTTCTTTGTCTCATTGCTTCACTAAGAAATTCTTTTTCACTCTAAACTCTCTGCTGGCTTGTGTTTGAATTTTTTCCTACGTGGAGCCAAGAGCCCACAGTGGGTCATGGACATTTAGGTTCCAGGAGCCCTGGAATGCCTGCATCACTGCCATCCCCTGTAAGGAAGGTAACCTTGCATTAAGCAATCCCCTCCCCTGCCTGGGATAACTTCCACCTTCGCGCTCACTTCTGCCTATGAAATCTCTTGTTTTTGCACAGCTCCTCTCTGATAGATTGGATGATGCCCAATTTATGAATCATTGAAAAAAAAAGATAACAGTATCTTTACAATTTACTCATTTGAATTTTTTGAGCAAAGATAATAAGGATGATGATGATACAAGTGATGAGATTTCCTGCTGTTAATATCCATAGGAAGCCTAACACTGAAATCTTTACAAGAGCTACATTTAAACATTTGGGGGGATCCAATGTGTAAACACAACATTTTCAAAATATCAGTAATGCCAGTACATACGTGGCTTAGTTCGTGTGGACAGTGGCAGTGATAGAAGGTTGGTGGTGAGGGAGGTAGAGGCCGGAAGCAGAGGTGAAGAATTTGACCAGTTCACTGGGAGGCAGCGGTGGACACAGATCTTATGAACTAAATGCAAGTGAAAGATTAGTGAGCTAGCATCTGCCAAAGGCAAAAATAAAACTATTAAATGGGGAAAAATTTAGTTCAGGAATTCAGAATTTTTTAAATTTTTTCAGTAATATTGACCTATCACTTAAAACTTTCATTTCCTCTCACTTTTGTAGGGGGAAAAAGCCACTTCAGTCATATTTATGCAAAGCAATTCCCAATAAAGTTCAGCTTATTGAAGTCCAAACTTTGTTATTTTTCACCAGTGTTAACATTTTCCCAGTAAGCACTAGTGTTGCACAGCTCTCTGTATGTGCAAATGCAGAAATGTGGGTGTGTATTTGGACAGTGTTTACACAGCCACAAAGCCCATCAATACTACTGGTCCACGCTCAAGCTTAAATCATTAACGTTCCAATAAATAATTTTTATTTTAATCTTGTTGAAGCGTTTTATAAAACCAAAAAATGGTAGCTGGTCCTAAAGTGTTTTGCTCTAGCAAACTCTAAAAATTCTATTTCCGCTCTAGTCCCTGATCCACCAAAACACTTACAGCTCGAATTCCGTTATGCATCTGTGCCTGACATTTTCTTTCCAGAGGAAATTAGACGTAATCAATCATAATGGCCTGAGGGAGTCTCCAATGAAAAGCGCTATTTGAATATATCACTTTTTAGGCTTCACCTCCTAACTTATTATGAATATGTATGTCTCTTTCTATAAAATAAAATGAGTATTTAACAAAACATACTGTAGGCATAAACATTTAGCGCAAACTAATTCTTTATGAGAGGCACATTCCATTTTGACCTCATGAAGCAAGATACATATGGGTTACTTTCCCATTAGTTATTTTTAATTTAGTTATTTTTCATTTTTAAAAACTTCATTATCTTTGATTTATATTAGTACTATTATAAGTCCAAACTATTAGAGTGGTAGTTGAGCTTTAATCTAACACAGTTATATTATATGTCTTATCTAAAGAAAATCATAAGAACACATGAAATAATACCTTTAATTCTGATTGAACTGATTTATTAAACTGACTCAGGTAGGAATTATTAATAAAGCCTCTAAAAATACTTTTTGATTGCATGGCTACTCTGAAATACACATATAATACTTTGAATAAATCTAAAAAAAAGAGGCCCCGGCTGGTGTGACTCAGTGGATTGAGCACCGGACTGCAACGCAAAAAGTTACCAGTTCAATTCCCAGTCAGGGTTGTGGGCCAGGTCCCCAGTAGGGGGCACTCAAGAGGCAACCATACATTGATGTTTCCCTCCCTCTCTTTCTCTCTCCCTTCCCCTCTCTGTAAAAATAAATAAAACATTTTTAAAACTCTAAAAAGAAGCATTAGATCATCTAGTAGAAAAAGTGGGAATAGACTAAGGGGAAAAAATGAGCACAGAGGGAAAGAAATCTCAAAACTATCAGTGTGTTGAAGAGATAATAGAAATACTAATGTCTAGCATGTGTTTTTCAATGATTATATAAAAACACTTGTTGGGTTGAATGGGATTAAATAAAGCCTTTCCTTATGGCCCACATACAGATCGGGTTAAGAGACACACAGAAGAGTCATGAAGATGAAAATCAAGGTTAGCTAAAAATTCTCTCCTCCCATAGAGGCACCTACTGACCCCCAGAGAAAACACAGTTCTATGAGGGTGGGCCTTTTACCAAAGGTGGTTCACTGATCAGAACTCGTGTTCTCAGAAGACAGGCTGGGAGTGAAGGAGCTGAACTGGGCACCTTGTCAGAAACTCAGCAATCAAATCAGTCATCTTTCGAGAGGGGAGTAAGTGAAGTATGGGAAATAACCTCGGGCTGATAATCCAGTTTTGTGACTCTCATATTGGCTGTTCATTGAATTACCTGGGGGGTTTTACAAAACTTTTATGCTGGGTCCCTTTCCCAGAGACTCTGATGTAATTGACATTGGTCTTCAAAATAACGACATCACCTATTTCCAGGTTTTAAGGTGGAAATCTGTTACAGTGGGGGTTTTGTGAGCCAAATCTAGTATTACAAATGAATATAGTTTACATGTTTAATATCACATTTAATGGTAAGATGCTTATTATTATGCCATACAGCTATTAATCACAAGGAGTAAGTAGTTAGGAACACTGAATGAAATTATGGTTGTACACATGTACCCCAAGGCTAGGTTCTCCCTGGGATATCAGGAACACCTCAGCCTCTGTGTACCCCAGGGACACCTTTTGGCTACTTTGATGAGGTCATGAGTTTGAGGGCACATTATGGAGTAAACTTTGGTCATTTAGCTTCTTACTAGCATTTTCCTACCTCAGATCAATACAGACGAGTAAAGTAAAGACAACACAGTAGGGAACACAGGAGAGGAAAAGAAAAAGGAAAGATGGGAAGGAGAATAGGAAGAGAAAACAAGATGCCAGGGAAGAGACCAAATGATAATATTTATGAATCAGTTGAATTGATAAGAATGATGAATTGGCTGAATTCAGTATCACAAAGAACAGTAGTTCGGTTTTTGTAGGAAAACTGCATTTTGCTGAAACAATGACAATGAGAACTTGCAAATGTCATTTGGCGAAGCTCTTTCACGTGAGCCCGGGCTACCTGGCCTGCTTTGGCCAATGGGATGTACACGGATGTGACATCACCACGCTGAGTAGAAGCTTGAATGAGAAGGAGCGGATAGGCTCAGGCCAGCTTGCTCGTGCCTCTGCGGGGGCAGCGTGAGTTTCAGGGTGAGAAGACTTGGGGAACAGAGCCCTCCCCAACTGATGCAGGCTAAACACAGCCAAGCGGAACTGCAGCTGACGCTCACAACCACAAATAATAAGTAGTCGTTTACCGTTGCAAGTCATGGAATTTTGAGGGTTGTTCGGTGCCATACCAAAACTCATAATACTTATTTTTCGGACTATATGACGCACGGGACCGTAAGACACACCTAGGTTTTAGAGGAAGGAAATAGGAAAAAAAAATTTAAAGCAAAAAACGTGGTTCTGCTCTAGCCTCCTGTGGCCCCACTCCACTGCCCCACTGCCCCACTTCCCCACAGCGAGCCAGGTAAGCTACATTTGGGCTATAAGACACACCCCTATTTTCCTCCCAAATTTGGGGGGTACGTCTTATACTCCCCCAAATGTGGTACTTATATTGTCCAGGCTACTCATTTCTTAGTATTAGGGGAACGTGGGAGCTTTCTTCACAGCAGGGATGAGAGGGTCCAGGGCTGGAAATAGATTTTCTTACATACCTCAAAGTACCTCCCCACGCAGTGGTAAGTGTTCAAAATTATCACAATCCAATAAACAATCAGAGATTATATCCCACAGGAATGAAGATTTGTGTCATCCTATCAGTTAAAACGATGACATTGCCAGTGGTGGTGCTGTCGGAAAGTAAAGGGACAGTAAATAAGCAGTAGAAGAGAAAAAAAATATATCAACAATGGTTCTGTGATCACTTGCAGAAATAAAACCTACAGCAGTTATGCATATATACTTACATACAGTGTACTTTCCCCAGCTTCCCTTACTACCTTACCTGACCTGTGAAGGTGGTTGAAGATATAATTATTAAAGATGTAATTAATTACATATTTAAGTTACAGGGTGACAAAGGGTATTGTAAACATGAGAGGAATGAATGTCATGAAAAGATTAATAAAAGATGGAAGCTTGGTTTTCCCATTTTTGTGTTAAGAATGTATATTTGTACGAAAGACAGTTAGCTGGGTTATCTTCAGTGATAATGTGTTAATGGATGCTGTTGCTTGTAAGTTCAAATACAGTTAGAAGGATATGTATGGATTCTCAGTAACCCGATTTGGGGGGAGGACGGTTCAGCTCATGATAGTAGACCCTGAAATGGAGATCAACGTGCAGAAGCTTTATTTGGTGCTATTCTTGTGATCACCACTTCTGGAAGGGGAGGGAAAGAGGCGGAGGGAGAAAGAGAACTTTAATACAGTCTGAGAAGCCTCAGCTGACCCAACGGGGAGTTCTGGAATGAAGTGAGTGTGGAATTGGAAGTTACCTGTTTGCTCCCCTCTAGAATTCTGTGTATCAACTTTAGCCCGTGATTCTTCTAGAATCCTCTTCATGTCTATCTTAGTTCTAATACTTTAAACAGGCTCTTGATAGCTTTTTATTCAGCAGCTATTAAGGATATATATACATATATGTATGTGGATATGTGGATATATATACACACATGTGTGTGTGTGTGTATATATATGTATATATACATATATAGAGAGAGAGAGAGAGGGAGAGACAGACAGAGAGAGAGAATGTTTTCTCAGAAAATCTAAAAGTATACACACAGTTATTTGGATAGAATTGTCTTGCAAAGGTAGATGAGAAGCTTGTAATGTTTTATAGTCTATATGCCTTTATATTTTACATTTTTACAATAAGCATATCTTATATTTACAATTTTTTTAAGAAGATAAAGGACTTTCTACAAAAAAGTAGTAAAATATTTATCTGATATTTTTTTCTTGTCTCATTTTTAACCAGTTTCCAATCTTCAAATAGTTTTCTAGTTTTTCATGAATCTTTGGAGCCACATTGAGAGATGAAAACAAATGGAGCCTCTGATTTAAAATTGATTAGGCAATATTGGCTTGATGTATTTTTTACCACTTTCCACTAAAATAAACATAAAGGAAGAAAAGATGAAAACGTGTAACACCTCTAAAAATGCAGTCACTGAGTTTCAGATACGTAGTATTCTCCGAAATAGGACTCACAACAGAGTTGGGAAGTATCACCGCTGATGAACATATGTTATCCTCATGTAACAGTAGAAAAGAACGTACTTTATAACCTCCGCCTAATACGCATCCTGGTTTACAAACTTGAGGCTTTTCTTTCCGTCAGAAGATTGATTAATCCCAGACTACAGGGTTGGTGCTGTTGTTTAAATGTCATTTCCGGGCTGTTCTATGCAGCTAATTATAAGGACATGTCTGCCCCCCAGTTAGGATAATAAATTGAATGAATTTACGGTGGAAAAGGTGTTGTAGCAATTCCAATGCCCTGATCTGGTAGATGAGGAAGCTGATGACCAGGCATGTGACTTCCTGCCTTCTTCCCCAAGTACAAATCTTTGCCATGGAGAAAGAACCTTCATGCTAAATTTTTATCTTCTCTCCTTTGGATTCACCTGAGACTTTACTCCAAATCTTCCTGCTTTCTTCTGGATTTTTCTCTGTTCACATACTCTGCAATAAAGATTAAGGAATAAGAGTGAAGAGCCAGGAGATAAGGAATAGGAAGCATGTGGAAAGGTTATAATAATTTTACCAATGCCTACACCAAGTTTTACAAGCCCCTGATAGAACTTTTTGTTCTTAACCCCAAACGTACTTAAATTGTTCATTTTTCTTAATGAACTTTAGCCACAGAAAGTGCTTTCCTGGACCAGCTTGTTCCTGGACCATCTAGTTTCTTTTATTTATTTATTTATTTTTATATATTTTTTAATTTCTTTAAAAATTTTTATTGAATTTATTGGGGCAACATTGTTTATAATACAATTATAGAAGTTTCAGATGTACAGTTCTATAATCCATCACCTGTATATTATGTTGCGTGTTCACCACCCCAAGTCAAGTCTCCTTCCATCACTAGTTACCCTCCTCTCCTACCTCCCCCCACCCCCCTTTCCCTCTGGTAATCACCATACTGTTGTCTCTGTCTATGAGTTTTTTCTTTTCTTAATACCTCCACATTTCTCACCCAGCCCCCCAGCCCCCCTCCCCTCTGACACCTGTCAGTCTGTTCTCTGTTGTCTATGAGCCTGTTTCTATTTTGTTCCTTTGTTTATTGCCCACATGTAAGTTAGATCACATGATATCTGTCTTTCTCTGACTGCCTTATTTCACTTAGCATAATGGTCTGCAGGTCCACCCATGCTGTCGCAAAAGGTAAGATTTCCTTCATGTCTGAGTAGTATTCCATTGTGTAAACGTACCACAGCTCTACTTCTAATACCTAATAAACAACACAACGCGCATTCCCACTAGGACGAGAAGGTAGGGCAGTGTCACTTGCAGACAGAACCGACCTCCTGCTATCTCTTGTTTTTTTACCCTCATATTTCAAAGGTCTATCCTATCTTCTAAAAGAATAAAATAAAAATAAAAACATTGTCACTGTCAAAGTATAATTTTCAAATTTTTAGAACAGAATTGTCATATAAATGGACAGTGAAGATGAGGCAAACTTTTATGTAACTCAGTGAGATGCAACAGGCAAATAATTCATTTCCAAAAAGTGAAAAAATGAATTTTATGTTCACTGTAGGGGGGCAGGGAAAGGAAAGTTGAAATAACAATCAGACGTAAAACAAGTAAATGTCCTATAGGGCCAAAAAAAAATCTTAATTTGAGAGATTCTTTTCTATTGAATAAGAAAAAGAACTATACCTTATCAAGTATTTATAAATTTACCTCTAATTTTACAGAGTAACAGTAATGTGCATTTAGTCAAAAAACATTACAAGAAAATACGTATAATCAATAGTAAATAGCAAATCGAGTAAATTTACATTTCCCTAAAGCCAGATGAACTCTGGCCAGATGACCTCTGGGTGGGTCGACCTATTGGTACGATTGTTAAGAGATGCTCACGATTAAGTCAAGTCATCCTAATGTTTTCAACTTCCAAAGTTCAGACAAGTATCTTCAACACACACTATTCCTGTCCTTTTTACTAACAGTTCTTAGCAAATTTTATCACATCAATTGAGTTTGTTTGTCATGATTCATTCATGTTTTATGATCATATATTAAACCAACTTTCTCTAACATTAAAAATAGAAAAATGGAATTTTAGCAATGATTCTATAGGCATCAAGTACAGAACTTTTTGAATCTTTATCCTTTTTAATGTTCAACCATTTGATAGTGTTTCTTATTCCCTTTCTGCAATCCCTCCTTTCAACTTTTTTGCAGCATTGCACAAACCATCCTTTTTCCTTTGTGATTCTCTGAGGAACACTCTATTTTTCTCATTCCTTTTTTTATCTTCAGCTACCCCCCCCATAGACTTAGCATTCCAAAATTTGGGCTTCAATATTCAAATCTTCATTTTCTATATAAGCCTTCTGTTAGCTATTTATTTAATAAAAATTAAATTTAAAAAATAAATTTAAATTATGTATTCTCAATAAAGTGTTATTTGTACAAAAAATAAGGCCTATTAATTCTGAATCAGGGGCCAAAATTTTACTAGTAACTGACAACTGGATATTCTTAATTGCTACAATTACCTGTAGTTCAAAACATTTAAAGTTAGAACTCACATTGGAATCTCAGTGCCCACAGTTCATGTTGGTGATTAATTAATTCTACTGCCATTCTCCCAACTCCAGGAGTTTAAAAATTTACTCTTAAGTATTTCCTCTTTTTTTTCTTTATTTCCTACATCCAATTGTTAGATAAAGCCTGGTAGATCAATACTGTTTGTAATGTTTCTTATATCATTTTTATTCACTCTACTATCAGACAGGTTAATCTCCTCCTACTTCCTACCCAACTACGACCTAGCTTGCTGGCTTGTTTAATCGAAGGCAGCCTCATTCTCTCTCATCCAGCCAGATTAAACAGTGTAAATTATGAGTTATACAATGCCTTCTGTTTATAGTTCTCTTAGACTCCTTACTGCTGAGATGATAAAAAAAAAATTATGTTCTTCGAGTTTTAAGACTATCCATGATTTGGCCCTGACCTACATTTCTGACAAGAGTTCCTCTCTTTAATACACTGTAACTCTTTGTCCATCCACTATCCCTGTCTTCTCCAATGACTCGGTTTATGCTTTCTTAACATCCCTTCTTAGCATGCCTGCCTCCTCCTCTACATATGGGCAGCATTTAGGAGGCAGACCCATTCCAAGAGAATGCACCATAAGAAGCCCTGTCTTCTTCAGAAGCAGTATCCAGTGGTCAGTGTTTCCCAGTAGCTCTCCCATTGGATCATCCACTTATTCCTTCAACCAATCATTTTAAAGCCTAGGCTATATGCAGACAATAGAGTAGTGGATGGAAGAGATAATGTTCTACCCTCGTGGAGCTTCTATTAACAACAGAAAATAAAAGAATATTATTTGAAATGGTATTAACTAATAATCTCTATGTATAAAATCAACACAACATGTAATTGGGGGAAGACAAACATTTAAGCTCCGAAGAACTGGAGGAATCAGGCCGTGCAGACGATGAGGCAAAGACACTCGAGACCTAAACTAGTGGCCCTACTGGAGGGCAGGGGTTCAATCCCAGGGTTTTCATGTAATCTGAAGGCAGAGCTGACAGGGTTTCAGAGGGATTGGAGTCCTGTCAGGGTTAAAGAAAGGGAAGTCTCCAAGATAATTTTGAGGGTTTTTTTTTTTCCTTGAGGAGGAGTTAGTAGAATAAAAACCCAATTAAAAGATGTGAAAAAGACTGAAAGTGAGACTGTCATGTTGGGGAAAATCCCAAATTCTGCTTGGAAACTGTTTAAATATTCCTATTATACATGTAGACTGGATTGAGCGTTAGTCAGTTTGTTGTACAGGTGGAGTTAAAGGCAGAGGTCTTGGCGGGCCCTCACAGTGTTGGAGTCAGCATGCTGATGCGATCACACAGAAGCAGGAAAGGTCCTTCCAGCACCCTGGCAGTTAGAGGAGGAACCAGGAAACGAGACTGAGATAGAGGAGCTAGGGAAGTGCACGAGTGTATAGAGAGTTGCACTGGAAGCCAGCTTCCTTGGAAAGCTTCTCCAAGGAAGAAGCACAGCACTGTTTCCAATGCCGCTCCATCAAGATGTGGCATTTAAGATGATGATTAATATAATACTGATGGCTAGAAGTCCCTCAAATAGCTGATGATTAATATAATACTGATGGCTAGAAGTCCCTCAAATAGCTTTCTGACCCCTCCCACAATGCCCTCCATAGTGCCTTTCACAGAGTAGGCATTCGATCACCAGTCATTAGCTGCTTCCTTCGTCACTGCCCCATCACGTTGTAACATAAAAATTTATAGTGACAAGTTTCCTAGTAAAAGTATAGTCCTGGCTTATGTCAGGAGTAAATTTGGCACTACATCCAATACTTGCTCTAAAAGTTCTTCAATTAGTATAAATCCTTCAGGTTGGATGTCCACTTTCAAGACCAAAGTGACTGTGGGTAAGTGGCCATAAATATTCATTTGTGTTCTATCTTTTATTCATGTTAACTGTAGTCACATTTACGGTTTGAGGAGCCTATTACTTCGCAACGCCTCCCAAGGGGAGAAAAAGTTACTGAATAAGCCAGTATAGACATAAAGTGCCAAAGAGTATCGCATGTGAACTTTTTTTTTTCTTTAGGATTTCATGTCCAAAACCAATCTACTATTTCTAGAGAAACAAGGTAAAAATTGTGCTTTTAACATTCCCATCATTTCCACCTGAAAATGCTATGTTACCTGATGCTCACAATAACCCCAAGGAGACAGAAGACTGTAGGCGACCCTAATAAAAACTATTCCCCTAGAAGACTCGGACACATTCGAGTTCCTGGCTCTTATTTCAAAGTATTTCAATGGAATCACGGTTTAAAGTCGACTTGAGGAATGAACCAAACTTTTTCTCTGCCTGACTCCTCACAGGCCCAATGACCTTTATAAATGACAGCAAATTTCTGTTGAATGAAGGATGAAGGGAAAGAGGAAAACATTAAGATATTTTGTCCTACTTTTTTGTGACTTGTTAAAAATAATCACGGGGCCTATTTGTCACACTGGAGCTTTGTCTCTTTTCCCCGTAGCATCTGACAGGCCCAATGAAAAAACGTGCAAGTGAAGATGAATTGGCAGCAGTATCATTTCTGCTCTGTCTCCTGGTCTTCCTAATTTCGCCTCGGATGAAATATATATACAATATCAAGTCAGTTAAGTGAAAGAAACATCTATAGGGAGAAGGAGAGGAACTGGGCCCTTCCTCTAGTACAGAAACAGCTATTAAACAATATCTGTCTCTTTCACTTTCAATAGTCCAGCTATACCCAAAGTCTGTATATCTGCACAATGAAAATGTGCTTTCCTTTGGAAAACAGAAATGACAGATGGTCCAGGGAGGCAGAGGGCTGAGAGGAAATGAAAGGAAGGGAACAGAGGACTTTAGGCTAAATAAATACTAACAGCCATAAATGGAGCTAAGGGGAAAAATTGTATTCTCAAAGACATTGTCAGGATGATATGTTTTCAGTTAAATGAAACAATTCACTCAAGAATATGTAGTAGAAAATGAGGTGGCCCTGAAAAGAAAATGATGATGTAAGATCCTATCATATAATTTAGAGCTAAAGAAAGCATTCAAGGTTCCCCAAGTCATCTGCTAAGGAACCCATGCCAGGGGTGTCCAAACTTTTGGCGTCTCTGGGCCACATTGGAAGAAGAAGAATTGTCTTTGGCCACACATTTAATACAGTGTGACATGTAATCACAAAAACATCTCATAATGTTTTAAGTAAATTTACGAGTTTGTGTTGAGGGGCATTCACAGCCATCCTGGGCCGCATGCAGCCCACAGGCCGCAGGTTGAACACCCCTGCAACATACATGGTCTCCTCCATGCACAACCAATCACTAAGGCCCTTCTTGAACATTCTGGAACTGAGAACTTCTTTTTCTAAATGCCTCATCCTGATGTTGGACGCCTCCTCCTTACTTTGGACTAAAGTAACTTTCCTTCATCAGTCCCAATTTAACTAGGTTGTGCTACTCAAGATTAAATTAAAATTTATATTCCACATTTTTGGTAAGAAATGTCTCCCCCAAGTTTGATTATCTCCAGGTCAAACATTCTTGTCTCTTTTGCTTTGGTTTTGTTTGTATTTAAACCTATTACTAGTTTCTACACCTGTATTGCATTTCCCAGGCTTCCTAGTTACTTGAATGTAAAATATGCCAATATTAATAGTTTAGCTTCGATTGTACAGCAGCAGATTGCCCAGGATAGTATTTGTTTTAAAAAGGCACTGTGTCTACCTTATGATTAAGCAAACCACAACATTTTTGTTTTATCTACTTTTTGTTCTCCCCTGAACCACTGTGCAGTCGGGCAGATTTCCCATTTCCTCTACTGGAGCAGTGGTGTTATTAAAACTAAGTGTGAGAGTTGAACTTGTTGAACTTGGTCATGGCCAAATGCCTTGCTCTGGCCAGTAAAATATGAGAAGTGGTATTTTTCATTTCTGTGCAGAAACACTTAAGACCTAGGATGTCATCCCTTTCCCACCCCCATGCCCTAGCTATTCTATTGCCACACGGTCCTAGAATGTGGCAATAAGTTCAAGGTAGCTCTGAATGAAGAATCCACACAAGTAGGTCACCTGATCTATAGAGTATTTAAGGGGGAAAAAATGATCTATTTTTTTTTCTTGCTGCATAACTTATCCTGGGCTGATATAATCAAATAAATTAGAACTGGTACAAGAATTTCTTTCATATTTGGAATGATCCTGATGTGAGTCAACAAACTCAGAGCAAAATAATGATTCTTTGGCAGCATGTGCAGCCAGCACACACTTATTAATATTTTATCCACATGTACATTCTCCAGTGTAAGTTCATGCAGGGACCATCCATTCCCGTCTTCTCCACGGGAAGACGACAGTTTGGTGTACAAGAGTAAGAGGTTCTCAAATTCTCAAAGGTGTTTGTGAACCAAGAAAAGAGGAAAATAATCTAGAAGAAACTGTACGTTAGGCAAAGTAAGATTTTAGACCTGGGTTCCAGGAAAAGATTTGAAATGTAGACAACATATCAAACTGATAGATTATGGTGCCTGAGTAAAACGCAAAGTGTCTATGAAAGGGAGATGTGAGAAAAGAAGAAAATAAGGGTTTCTTTCCTAGTTCAATCAGAAGAACCTGGAATAAAGTACAAAAGTACCTCTTCATGTGCCAATTACCTTCATTACATAAAAACTAGGTACCAAGGGAAAGAAAGTGGAAAATACCCGATTTAATTTCTAAATTAGGACGCATGCAATAACTTTACATTCTGTTTACTTATTTGCTGACGTATGAGAAATAAAATGAAGTGTCTTTATTGTTTATGCTTTTCATGGGTTCCCCAATCTTACTATTTTCCACACAATGTCAAGTTGCTGAACTATAAATAATTTTAGCTTTGGGAAAATAATCATCAAGTCTGTGAAGGAATGCTTTATAATTAAGCAGTAATTAACAAATTTGAGGAGGAAATGTGATATTGTTCTTTCTTTATGGTTGACTCCCAGAAACAAAATACCAGTTAATAGGAATATATTTAATAACATATTTCCAATTTTAAAAAGTAGTACAGACTTCAACAAATAATTGACAGAATTTTGAGAACCGTATGCTGCCACTTAATTGTGTTAGGATGGAATATTATGTTGTTTAATTCTTTTTGTTCCTAATGAAGTAACACACACACCCACTCAAATACATATTTTTCCTGATTATATTTCTTCCTTTGTAATTATTCATGAAATATTCTTTGGCTGTTTTTATTTACTATCTGCTGCACTTTATATGTAATAAATGTTTTACTGAAGGCACAATAGGGAAGAACATAAAATTTAGAGGCAGATGAGTTGGAGTTTATTTCTGTTTTATTACTTGTTAGCTATGCAACCATAGGCAAGTTGAATGAGTAGAGGCAAGTATATGTATGGATGGAAGAATGTCCACCCACATACTTGTAGAAAGGGAAAAGGGATGCATCCGGCTGCAAGGGGGCACCGCTGAGGGCTGACATCAGAACCACAGCCCTGACCCCGTAGACACGCCACAATTTTCAATCCCTCAGGCCTCTCTTCCTGGACAGGTGTCCAAAGAAGTGGTTCCTAATTTTCACATTTTCAGAGCCAACTGCAGAGAACTCAACAGCAGGAATATCCGATTCCTCATGGGGAAACAAAGGCTTCCCAAGTGCATTTGCTCAGTGGCCATGGATGGAGCCTCAGGTGGGCATCCTTCAGGAGTGTGGCAAGTAAGCCTCCGCAGAAACATACCGTGCTGGGAGCCAGGCTGCTCCTCCAAACCCATGAGAGCGTGAGACCCCAGCAGTCATAGAACCAGCTCTTCCTCCAGAAGGAAGCCACCCTAGGGAAGGAGCCCATGGGAAGACAGAGGCCTCTGAAGCGGGTGAGGCCTCCTCAGGGACTCCAGACCAGATCTGCGTGTGGATCCTGACGGCCATGAAACGCCATGAAACGTGTGGAACCAGAAGCTAGGCCAACCCCAACCTCCTGACCCCACTGAATCTTAATGGCCTCCCTAATGTCCTTATGACTAAATATGGTCCTGCCGGGAGCTGGGGCTTCAACATATAAACTTGTCGGGGACAGCAAATTAATTTACTATAAATCTAAAACTACCTTTCTTCATTTATACAATAGTACCCTAAAACAAACATCACAAAAGTACTGAGAATCAAATAAATTGAAGAGAGTAGACAAGAACGGCACCTATTATTTTTTATAATTTAGATTTATTGCAAAAATTTCCTATGATGAATCAGCCTGGTGATTTACTTTGAAATGAGTTTTTTTGCTTCATTGTGTGTTTTATTTCTATGGTTAGATAATTTTCCTCCTTTCAGACTTTGGATCTGAACATTAAATGCCATTTTAAGAAAATTAAAATAGCTTTTATATGTTTCAGTTCACTAATTATGGCATTTATTTAGGTGTGTAACATGAGGTAAAACATTGTTTCTAAACTGCTAATTAATTTTCCAGGATTATTTTTTGACTCAGTATGAAAGGATAAAAAAAATACAATTAAAGTGATTACCTACAACTAACTAGAGAAAATAGGTGAAAAAACAGGGGGAAAAGCAGGTTCATTTGGAAACATACCTTATTAATTTTGACTTTGGAACTAGGTGAATATTTTACCTACGTTAAAAAATGAAACCATAAAACAATCCCTAAACACTAGGGTGGGAGGCTGAGGGGGATAATCCAAAAAAGCTTACATTATAACAATGCCTGCAAATTAGAGACAAAATGAGTACTTTAAAATAATTTTAAATATTTTGGATGTTAAGTTGAAAGTATTATAAGTATAGGGTAGAAAAAGCAAATAATTTTGTCAAGGTTGTTATGAACCTAGACTTTTATCAGAAGAGAAACAAAATGTAAATATAGAATAAAAATTTAAGTAAAATGTTAAATTTGAAATACCAGAATAAATACATGCATGACATTTCTCTTTAAAATATTAATAGCCTGATCTCCCAACTAAAAAGATCCAGAAGCAAGCAGGTGGCTGTAGGCTACCTTGTGCTACAAAGCAAGAAGTCCAATGAGTTAGTGACAAAACAGCAAAGATAACGACAGAGTTAGTGACAGAGCACCCAGCAGACAATTTAAACAGCATAAGGAAATAATGACTCTAATGAATTAAAGTACATTAATTGTATACGAGTCATAAAATAATTATACTAAAAAATAAATATCTTCGGACACCACTGAAGTCGATAGAGCACCAACGCATTGCTGTGAAGTATGTATTCTACCTTTTTCTTACGTTTAGAGGCAGAGCGCCCAAATGTTGGTTTGGTAAGTTTTCTTTTCATAGAATTCCAGGAAATAAAGACAGGGGGAAGCTGGTATGAGAACATTGCTATTTGGAAATAGTAAGTGGGTTCAGAACCTTTCATTACCATCTCGATGATGAAATGCTAAAAGATTACTCAGTCAGCCATAAGAACTTCTTGCCTCAGTATGTTAGATCTACAGCTAGCTCTCAATACGTGGAGATACTGAAAAGAGAGAAGCAAAATAACTCCATGAGCCTACATCAGCACATTCAGGAGAATCCCTGATACAATATGGATGATTTAAATATGAGTTGGGTATTAGATGATATTAAGGAACTGCTATTAATTTTCAAGAGTTTATAATTACATGGTAATTATGTCAAGAAACAGAAGGTTGACTAATGCATGATAACTTGAATTTGCTTTTTAAAAAACAATGCAAAAAATGAAATAAATGAATAAATGAATATACACATACATAAAAGGGGGATGGGAAATGTAAAGAAGTAATTGCCAAGTTGATAATTGTTGAAGCAAGGCTAATGGGAGTTTGTCATATTTATAAGAGTTTCAAACATAGTATTTGAAAATTTCCTTAATAAAGAGTTAAATAAAATAAAAAGTCACAAAAATCCAACAGCATGTGGAAGCTGAATTTATAATGAGAAACCAGGTGTTAGAAGTCAGTCAGAAGAGAAAGCAGGCTTAGGCAGAGAAATGGGGAAAATGGTTAACCTCTAAAAATTGCTACTTCCAGTCCTAAAAACATTACAATTAATCCTTTCATGAGTTTCCAACTAAACAAGCCTAATTAAAGTACTATTTCAAAATAACTCAGAAATGTTTTGAACGGATATCACTTGAACTTTATTTATTGGGTTGGCCAAAAAGTCCGTTATGATTTTTTCCATACGCTGGCTCTTGCAGTGCTTAGTTGTCTTTAACTTCATTTGAAATAATTTTGTTAGATTGTATTGTGACAGCTGTCATATCAGTGTGCATTTAAAAAAAGTTATCAAAGTTGGTGAATTTTTGTGAAGCCATTTTAATATTGAAGATAGAAGAAGATACACAACATTTTCAGCATATTATACTTCATTCCAAGAAAGGTAAAAATGCAACTGAAATGCAAAAAAAAAAAAAAAAAAAAGATTTGTGCAGCATGTGGAGAAGGTGCTGTGACTGATCAAGTGTGTCAAAAGTAGTTTGCAAAGTTCCTTGGTACTATTGACATTTTGGTCAAATAATTATTTGCTGTGGGGCTGCCTTATGCATTGGAAGATGTTTAGCAGCACCTCTGGCCTCTACTCACTAGAAGTCAATTGAGGGAGATAGCCTACACACTCAAAATATCCAAATCAATAAAGTTATTAGTGAAATGAAAAAATGTGTCTTCTTTTATGGAAAAAAAGTAACAGATTTTTGGCCAACCCAATGCTTACTGAATATTGTGAAAAATCCAAAAACATTATTGGATTTTCATATATATATTCCCCTTTAAATCACTTGTGCAACTCTAGTGAGGATAGCAACAAATCTTTTGTCCATTTGATGGCCTTGGGGGATCTCATTCTTTAGTAGGTAAGCCAGCAAAGAGAGAACTCAGTTAAACTGGCTCAACAGACGGGTTTCAATGCCTCTAACTAAAACTCTACCACCTCTAAAAAACAAGGTCTTTTCCTGAACCCAGAGAATGCAACCTACAGCTGCAAATCCTCAAAATGCCCACTACTTCTGGTTCAACCCTATGAGTCCCAGGTTCTAGTGGGAGATATTTCTACTGGAATCCTAACTTGTATGGCCCTTTGCCTTGGTTGACGCCTCCCGTGCTGGATAGAGCTGTTGAAAGAAGTTTAGGCTTCTTCATTATAATTGCGGTTTTTGTGATCTATGGACCTCTCTGCATTTCTGTGTTGTTTTAGAAATAAAAACAACAAATGTTGGATCGGTCGGGAAAGGCACAGCATCAGCTGTTCTAGGAAACAGGTAGAGAAACATTCCACAGAAAAGGTTTGCGAATTAGCCTTCTGAACTTTATGGAAGGCTCAAGAACAGTTTCTGGGGCTAGAGTAGAGGATTCTAAACAACAGACACTACATAATAGACACTCTGTGCACGAGAGACTTTAAAAAATATTTAAGCACTCAAAATTAAGCCTTCTAAAAATGCTACTAGCTAGGGGAAATTACCATTCCACATAACAATGTGAGAAATGTCCAAGGCAGCACGTGAAGCTAAAAGGCCTATAAAAATAGAGGTAGAAAACTTTGCAGACTGGCCAAGCTTAACGTAGTTGCACTGAAAAAAGTAATTAATTAATTAAAAAGGTGAGGAAAACATCTGGCATTGGTTCCACACATAAGGAGCTTGGAAGTTGCTACCTTGTCCCAGCAAGTAAAAAGCTGAGCAGACTGAAGAATCAGCTCTTCCTGGATTCAACAGAGAGGGGACGACACGGAGAGCTGCTATCCCCAACCCCGGAGATAGATAAATAAAGGGGCCAGACTCACCAGAGCAGAGACTCCCCGCCAAAGTGCTGCAGCAGCCAGGGCCAGGCAGGAACACATCAGCCGCTAGCTGGAGGCTCTGTGTACACAACTCGGAGAATTAGAACTCCTGGGGGCCCTATCATGGGGACCCCTCATGATACTGGGAGATTAATATCCAGGATTCAACCGTATTCCCATCATAAATACTGGAGAAAAATTCCCTAGGGCTTCCAAGGGAGTGGGGAAATGGAGCCACGTTTAACTACTCCACAGTGTCCTGCTCTCCACAAGGTTGGCAGTCAGGGGAAACCATTTAACTGGAGCCTGATTCGTAACCACCTCTAGCTGGCTGTAGCCTTCCACATGAGGAAAGGAAAATACCCAACTCTAGCCCACACTAGCCACCGTGGCCCACGAAGGGGAGAGAATGAAAACAAGAAACACTTGTGAAGTTCACAGTCCAGAGGCATAGGCTGCCCCAAAGATCATGACCTAACCACAGAATTGAAAATGCTTCCCTTGCCCTCCGCTGTACCACCACATCAGTAAAGGCCTGCTTACAGCCATTCCTTCTACCTGGTACACCATGTCTGACTATCGAAAACAAATGACAAGGCATACCAAAAAGCAAGAAAACCAGAAACAAAAGAACACAGTTTGAAAAGCCAGGGCAAGAATCAGAATGAGACATGGCAGGAATGTAGGAGCTATCAGGCCAGGAATTTGGACAACTATGGTTAATGTGCTAAGAGCTGGAATAGGTAAAGTTGACGGCATCCAAGAATAGATGGGCAATGTAAGCAGAGAGATGGAAATCCTAAGGAAGATCCAAATGGAAATACTAGAAATAAAAAATATTTTAAGAGAAGACTGTCTTTGATGGAATTATTAGTAGACTGGACATGGCCGAGGAGAGAATCTCTAAACTAGACACATCAATAGAACCCTCAAAAACTGAAAAGCAAAAGAACAAAGAATGAAAAATAGGAACGGAATATCTAAGGGCTGTGAGGCAACCACAAAAGCTGTAGCATACACACAAAGGGAGTACCAGAAGGAGAAAAAAGAAAGAGAGAAAGAGAGATGAACAGAGGAAATATTTGAAAAAACAATGACTGAGAATTTCTCCAAATCAATGTCAGACACAAAAATATAGGTGCAGGAAGGGACAAGAGGATGCAAGTAGAAATACTTTGTTTTTATGAAGCATTCACACAACCCGTGAAGTGGGATGGAGTTACTTGAATGTGGACATAGATTAGTTGTAAGTATATACTGCAAACTCTAAGACAACCACAAAAAAGTAAAAAACATAGATGACTGATATGATAAGAAAAGAAAATGGAATCATATCATATGCTCAGTTAAAACCAAAAAAGCAAAAAAAGAGTGGAAAACAGAAAGATAGAAACAGAACAGAGACAACATGTAGAAAACAGTAATGGGGTAGATATTTCTCCAACTATTAACACATCAGCAATCCCATTGAACATCAATGGTAAATACACCAACTAAAAGATAAAGACTGTCAGAGTAGATTAAGACACACAACCTATATGTTGTCTGTATGAAACCCACTTGAAATATATAGGCACATATAAATCAAAAGTAAAGGGATATACTTTAAAAAATACACCATGCTAACGTTATTGAAATATACCACACTACCACTAATCAAAAGACAGCAGGAGTCTAAAACTATATTAATTTCAGACAGAGCAGATTTCAAAGTAAGAAAAATGATCAAGGATAAAGAAAGCCATTACATAATAATAAAGTAGTCAATTCTCCAAAAAGACATAACAATCCTTAACATGTATGTGCCTAACAATAGAACATCGTTGTATGTGAGGTAAAAACTAACAGAAGGGCAAAGACAAATAGATGAACCCACTATCATAGTTGGAGACTTCAACATTCCTCTCTTAGAAGGGGACAGATCCAGCAGTCAGAGAATCAGTGCAGACATAGTTGGACTCAACAACACCATCAATCAACTGGGTATAATTGACATGTATAAACTACTTCATCCAACAAAAGGCAGAACACATTCTTTTCAGGCTCATATGGAACATTCACGAAGATAGACCACCTTCTGGGCCATAAAACACGCCTCAGCACATTTTAAAAAATACAGATCATTCAATGTTGCTGTCCAACCACAGTGGAATTAAACCACAAATCAATAACAGAAAGATAACTGGAAAATCCCCAAATACGCAGATTAAACGATACCTTTGAAAATCATACGTGGGTCAAATAATAAATCTCACAAGATATTTTAAAATACTCTGAACTAAATTAAAATGAAGATACAACTTATCAAAATTTGTGGGATTCAGGCTGTGAATGACTAAATGTTTAAATATGCGTTAAGCTTTGGAAATGCTGAAAATAGAACTGATCTGTTATTACTTTCTAGAATTCCAGAGACCCCTGTTTAGCAATTGCTAAAATTCCCTTAACATTCTGTGATTTGTGAATATTGTTAAAATGAATAAACTTGGCCAGTTACAAATGTCCTTTTAACAGTGAGTTTTGAAATCCAGGTCCAACATTTTGTAGGGATTTGGGGGAGGAAGGCACAGTCAGACACCCCCAAAACTTAGACAGCAGGGTAGGGATGCAGGAATAACTGTGCTTTTGGTGTGCCCCGAAATTTCCCTTGGTAAGTAACCCAAATTAGCAATGTCTACTTTGTCATCCTTCACCACGGACAGTTTTCTGAATAAATGAATGAATGAATGAATGAATCCTTTATGTGATGCTTTGCTTCTTCCACTTACAGAGTGCACCTTACACTACCCTCTAAACCAGCACCCCACTCCCCCCATTTCAGGCAGAATGATCTGGAAAACCAAAACTGACAGCATCAAAACTGTTTTTGTCTCAACTGCTCGTGGGCTAAAATCTAACCTCCTTGGCTTGATGTATAAGGCCTTTGATAACATGACCCTAATCTATACCTGATTTAAAAAAAGGAAAAAAAAGGAGCTCGGTTGTTTGGAGTGTCATCCCTTACACCACAAGGTTGTGGGTTTGATTCTGGTCAGGGCACATACCTGTTTGCAGGTTCGATCCCCAGTTGGGGTGCATTTGGGAGGCACCTGATTGATGTCTCTCTCTCTGTCTCTCTGTCTCTCTGTCTCTCTTCCCCCTCCCCCACCCCACCCCCCTCTCTTTCCCTGCCCTCTTCCTCTCTCTCTAAAAGCCAATAAACATGTCCTGGGGTGAGGATTAATTTTTAAAAATGCAGTGAAAGCA
Organism: Desmodus rotundus; assembly: GCF_022682495.2. Taxonomy (NCBI): domain Eukaryota; kingdom Metazoa; phylum Chordata; class Mammalia; order Chiroptera; family Phyllostomidae; genus Desmodus; species Desmodus rotundus. The sequence continues at coordinate 87,023,467 of NC_071392.1, read as the reverse complement.
GTGCTTAGGGCAGTACTTTGTAGCACTGAATGCATATATTTACAAAATAAATATTTAAATTCAGTACTCTAAGCTTCCATCTAAGGAAACTAGAATAAGAACAAATTAAACCCAAAGTAAGTAGAAGGGCAAAAAAAGAATTAAAGCAGAAATCAAAGAAACTGAAAAGAGGAAATCATTTCAAATGAGCGAATTTTGATAAAAAACTGAATTTCAAAGACCAAAATGAAAGAATTTAGAGGCATGCACCCCCTCTCACCCAGATTCACATAATATGGGTAATTACCCTCAACAAAGAAGGAGACTTCAGTGTTAATCAGCCAAACACTTTTAAAATGCAATTACCTTGAAATGTATCTCATTACCTGCCCAGCATGTATTTACTCCTTTAACAAATATTTTTTGAATACCTATTATATTCTAGGTTCTGTTCCAATATCCCCACAGACTCTATTTTGGTAAAGAAAAAATTAAAAGCTCCTAATTAATTTAATGTAACTCTGCGTTATGTAGCCCAAAACACACTCCTTCTATGCACCCCCCCCACAAAAGAACAATTTAAATTATTACCTTTTAACAAATTCAGCTCCAAGAATCCCTGAATGATGTCTCTTTTCCTTCTGCTTCTTCTATAATTGTTTCAATAATCAGCTATCCATAGACCAAAATTCATAATTAACCTCCACAAACAAACACATAAATAATGGAGGGAAGGGAGAAGAAAAAAAGGGAAAATGAGCGAAATCCTGAAATCCTTTGCTGTGTGGACCTTCTTTCTCCCTACACGTTGGAACCTCGTAATTGGTCTCCAACACAACCTGGAATTCGGTTTTCACTGTAGACCTGGAGATAATGAGAAATGATGGGGAAGGGACCCGAGGAAAATTAACTTCCTCTTGAAATGGAAACTCCTCTGACAAGGCACTAACAGGGTCTTTCTTCAAAGCAGGAGGAAAAGCCTTATCAAACGAGGGAGAAGGGCTGTGATGCCGGCCATGGAAGGCTTAGCAGGGCGTAACGCTGGTTATCCCTAAAGAGTGGGACATTATCACACATAGGCCCACAGTCTCCAAACCTATCCCATACTGAGTTCCTCCCCCTCCCATCTCTCCCCCAAATTACGAAAAATAAGAAATTCGAATCTGTGCTGCACCTCCTGGCACCAACCCAGTCCATTCTGTCTCCTTTCAAGCCAAGTGTTTCTATTTATTTTTTCCTTTCATTCCCGCCCAATGCCCACTAAAGTAGACATTCTCCCAGTGTACATTTTTTTTTTCCAGGAGAGGCCTACAGCTCTAACACTGTTCTCATTCAGAAGGGAACATTGGAGAGCCCATTTTGGCCTCATGATTTAAGCTACATTTTATAATTTAAACTTATTAATAAAGAAAATTTTTTAAAATTAAATTTCATCTGTAATCACTGGGATTAAGAACCTGAAGAAAGTGTCAAACTAAAGCATCTAACATCTATGTAGAACAAGAATATTATAATATATTCAGTAAAATGGCATGACAGGCAGAAAAATGTATATTTCAGCACCCAGCCTACCTACCAGCCTACCTACCAAAACAAACAAACAAAAAGAAATGAAAAAAATCTATTTCATAGTAGAATTGTAAATTCCACAAATAAACCCAACAGGATTTTTTTCAAGTTTCATGTGAAGAAAGTAAAACTACATTATTGAAACCAACGATGGACTTTTTAATAAAAGGAAACACATCGATGTTTGTTCTCCCAAGTTAACCTATTCCTTGAATTCATTACCAGTGGCATTTCTGAAACCAAACAAGGTGATTCTAAGATTTTTACAGAAAAATAAATGTGCAAAACTAAGAAAATTATGAATAAGAACAAAAACAAAAAATTCAGCTACCAAATAAGAAAAATACTAGAAAAATGCTATAACTAAAATAGTATGTCACTGATCCAGAGATAAACAAATAGGCTGGGAGAATACAATGACGAGTACACAAAGGAACGCATGCACATGGAAGTTTACAGATAATCCGCAAGGCGTCGCACGTAGATGGAAGAGGTGAGCTACTCCATAAACACTAACAAGAATATTGGCTACTCCCGCTGTACCAAAAAGCAAAAAAGGCTAATAAATAAAGGCATAAAATCCTAATCCAAAAAGGAAAATGTGAAGAAGTCACTGATAACAAAATTATATGATTGGATAGGAGATCATAAATACTGTTAATAGACACAATTGACTAAAAGAAAATACATGGAATATTTATAACAAAATGAAATATCCATAGATAGTATATAATGAATTTTTTCAACTCAAAATAAAAAAAATAGATATTTAATTAAATATATGCTTGTGACACAGGGGAAAATACAATGGCCACTTCATATCTGAATGATAATACATAAAATGAAATTAAACATTGTTGATAATCAGAGAAGCACAATGTAAGCAATAATGATAAATTGTTATTACATTAGAATGGCCAAAATTAAAAGCATGTAACAATATCTGGTTTTGTTGTGAGAAAGTAAGCCTTCTCACACATTGTTGGTCAGTCTATAAACTGGGGGCCACTTAGCACTCCCATCACAATGTTAGATCTTCTCACTTCCACTCGCCAATCCCACTGCAGCAACGTAATCAACTAATGTTCTGAGCTCGTGTGTCCAAAGATAAACACACGAGGGTACTGACTGCAGTAGAGTTTATACTGTGGTACATGTGTTTATAATATTGCAGAATTTTAAACAACCTGAATCTATGTTTAAATCTATCAAGCGACATTTCTATCGTGGACTACTAAACAGCAGTTACAAGAGGTCAAGCTAAAACTATGAATGACTTCATGAAAGATCTTTGGGGAAGAAAATGTAATTGACAAAGATAGAAATTCACTTGAGAAAGAAGTAAACTTCGTATATTTACTCCATAATCCCCTGAACTGCTTTAAATGTTTACAATCAGCGAGAACTAAAGTGTTTCTTTCACAGCGTTTCAGTCAATAAAAGGACACAGCTGACCAGGATGGTTTACGAGACTTAATAGTGACCCGGGTCACACAAGCACGCTGAGTCTGCACTGACCATCAGCACTTACTGAGGAGGCTCGAGCCCACACAATTTCCAATTGGGCCACTACTGAAATGTGACTCTCTCTGAATAAAATATGAACACCTGCTGGCATCAAGACTCTTTACATCTACTCTAAAATCCAGACCTTGTAATGGTAAAACATGAAAAAGACTTATTTATCAACCCTCTACTCCAGGAGATCAGAAACCTCCTCTGTGCTCTCCACAATGGTCTCTTGAGCACCAGCCGAGCAGATCTCCTACTAGGGAAGGAAGAGACTCCCCCATCCTGAGAGAATTACACATCGGGGTGTAAGTGAAGACTGGTCCCTCTACCTGGGGACCGCAGGAGGTTGTAGAACAGAAAAATTTAAGAAGGAACTTATCTGAGGCACAGCTCTGTACCTAAAGGCAGGGGAGGCAGGGACAGACAGGACAGAGCTACCACTTTTTCTGAAGACTTCAAAACATCAGGGGCCTTGTTTTGCTCTGCAAGAGAATCCCAACTAACCAATTCCAGAGACTTTAAATTTTTGTTAAAAACCCAGTATTAGTTTCCCATGGTTCCCATAACTAAGAACTACAAACTGTGTGGCTTTGAAGAACAGAACTTTTTCTCTCAAAGTCTAAAACGAGGGTGCCAGGGCTGTCACCAGGAACACTGGCAGTCATTGGCATTCTTCTGCTTGTGACCACGTCACTCTGCTCTCTGCCTCCATGTCCTTCTTCCCCATGTGTCTGTCTCCGAACTCGTCTCTTCTTATAAGGACACCGGTCCTATCGGGTTTAAGACTCACCCTAAACCAATACAGCATCGTCTTACCTTCATTACATCTGCTTTATTTTCCAATAAGGTCTCATTTACAGATTCTGGGTGCACATGAATTTTGAGGGAACACTATTCAATCCAGCCAGAATAAACCCACAGTAAAAACCATATTTTATATGAACTATTTTATATGACATAAAAACACTTTATGTGAACAAAACTTTGAAAAAAATGCTTACCCTTGTTTAATACAAGGAACTGAAATATTTTCTATTCTCCCATTTTTATTGTTTAAAAAACATGTCACAGTACATAAAATTGAGTCCAGGGCCCAATGACATGTGACATCACCACCGCCTGAAAACACTTAGTAAGACTGATAATATTTGCCACTCTAACATTTTAAGTCACTTGTAACATTGCACTAACCCTTTCACTGAAAATTTGGCCAGGCCAAGAGAAGAGGGAAAGGACATCTGGTCCACCGGACAGCTCCTATTTTTTATAGGCCTCCAAAAGACGAGGGGCACGGTTGCTTGGGTCGCCTGGAACACAGACTTACCAGCACGATTGCCATCAATAAAGTCCCGCAATCCTGGTGATAGGGATTGACACTGGCAGAGACAAATATGTGCACACTACATAGTAGTACCCATCACCACATGGCTTAGGAAAGGTGACACTTTTTTAAAAAGCAAAGGGTCATAGGGAGCAATAAATATTGAGGTTGTATTTATATGAAGTTGAAATCTACATTATGCTTTATTTTGAAAAAAAAACTATGACCAATAAAACTTAGAGAGTAACTAGCTGTTCCTGTGTGTTTCCATCTGCAAAAAAGTTCCAATAAATGCAAGTAAAACACCCTTGAAAAGTAACTCTACAGTCTTCTCTGAATATTTTTGGCAAACATGTTATTTGAAAAATCTTCAGGTGCCCAATTGAATAAATCTGAGTGAAAGTCCTTGACAGAGAATAAAGAACAGAGGTGTCCTTTTTAAGTCACTTTTACGACTAGCCCCAAACCTTCACTACAAGCGAAGAGTTCATACTAATGATTAACCTAGGAACAAGACTCCTCTACAATATTAATTGATCTAATAAAATATTCTTCCGTAGGCTACTTTTCATGTATTCATTTTATTATCCAGTAGGCAACCCATCAAAGAGTTATAATTCTTTTTTTTTGTGTGCCTGTATTCTGGGTTGAAGTAATAGAGAGTTTGATAAGCTGGCCCTTTATAATATTGCTCAGAGAACTAAAGAAAAAAAAATTAAAGTTGTAACATAGCGCAGAAGGTATGAAGGTGAAATCCTAATTTACAGTGCTCTGCATATGAATTTCAGAAGGATGTAGTATTTTCCTCCATATTTGGTTTCTCATGAGCTCTCCTAGTTTTAATCACAGCCTTCTTATTTAAATACACCTTTATAATTTGTTCAGACATAAAAGAGTTGTAATTTTAAATCACCATGGCCAAACCTAATCTTACATATAACATCTTATGCAAATGATAAATACTATACTTGAAAATTGGTATTTTTATAATTATATTATTTCTCATAATGTGGGTTAAAGTTAGTTTTATCATTTTCTGGGCTGTGAGGCATTTCCCTTGCCAAGTTAGAAATCTAAAATTGTGATGTGTTTCATACAGGCTAAGTAAGAAAATGCCTCTAATTTTTAGAGAGATAGGCTGCTTTCTGGAGAAGACAGAGAATGACTTCATTTTTCCCCCCATTACACAGAGTTCATAACAGACAAAGCTCAAGAGTATTTCCTCTCTGATTCTAACACTAGATTTGTTTTTCTGACCTTCACCATCCCCACCAATACACGAAAAAGATTTACAATTACTTACCTTTTGCCAAGCCCATGGCAATGTTATTTTTAAATTACATTTTCTAATAAACTCATGGAGTAAAGAATGGTTTGCTGACCTACCTCAAAGCAAAGGTCTGGATAAAATATGTTCTTAAAATAAAGAGATATTCCCCCATCTGCTTTCAGATCTCCATAACTGATCTCCCTGTGGTAATGACTTAACTTTAATTCTATATTTACTGATTAGTATGGCCCAAAAGAACAGTGGAGATACATGAAAGGTATTAATTTGGAGGAGACCTTCTCTGAAAACTCAGGTATGTTCCAAATACAGCATGTAACCGAATAAAAGTGACAACCATTCTTTTATTGGCTCTGAGACATTGTAGACCATGCAGACCAGTGAGTTAGTTCCACTAACCATGTGAATGTTCTTTTTTTTTCTTTTAAAGATTTTATTTATTTATTTTAGAGAGAGGGGAAAGAAGGGAGAGAAACATCAATATGTGGTTGCCTCTCATGTGGCCCCCACTGAGGACCTGGCCCGCAGCCCAGGCATGTGCCCTGACTGGGAATCGAACCAGTGACCCTCTGGTTCACAGCCTGCTCTCAATCCACTGAGCTACACCAGCCAGGGCTCATGTGAATGTTCTTTGTTGGATCATCCTTTTGCAAGGAAGTTTAATTCATTTCAACTACATGAGAAATAGCCAAAGTTCTGAAGACAATTTTTCAGATGGGAAGAAAGTACGTACTCATGCATCTACCACAAATACATTTTTACTCTCTCTATCTCTGCATTATTTTCTACATGAGTTTTTGAAATCACACACAGAAATCACAGAAACCTACTCCATCTCAAACGCACACCATTTTTCCTCCGCTGTCATAATCTATATGTTTTTACTATCTTTCCACACAGTTCTTGAAATGCTCATTCTATTCTCTATACATTCTTATTCAATCATGATACAATTTAAGAAAAGTCTGCTATTCTATCCTGAAGCTCAGAACAGATGAAGTGTGAAGTAGTGAGTATCGTACATTTAACAAATACATGGTTTTATTGATATGCCCCTGCTTATTAGTTCCATTAGAATTCTCAAAATTCGATTTCTGATGCAGAGAACATTTTAGAAAAACACCTGCAGGACAATAATAAACTGAGTTCCACCAAGTCAGTTTCAACCTGTGAACCAGACTGAATGTCATCTAAAAACTATTTTCCAAAGACATATACTGCTTAAGCGGATGGACAGAACCAGACTATCCGCTGAGTGTTGGGAGCAGCTACCCAAAGAGACAAAACAATGGATTTCCAAGTTTCATGGCCACACAGTGCCTGGAGAGCTTTTCCTTAAGACCTCAAGGAGGGCGTCGAATACTTTCAAAAATGTTTATGTCCCCAAACGAACTTCCACTGAATCTCTTTTTGTTTCAGCTGGGCTAGTTTGCAGTCAAGAACAGGGAGGTGAATTCACTGAGCAGACAACAGACACTACTCCTCCTCCCATCAGGCGCGCGGCTGCCCTCCTGGGACAGACACAGAGGCTGCTGTGGGGGCTCGTTGTGGGGCACTTGGCAAAGAACACACTGAAGCAGAAAGTAGTCCCATTGCGAATGGTGCTCAATTTCTAGACTCTTCCAAAGTTGTTATTTCTTATCTCATCTGATTCATTTGGAAAAATGTACCTGTGCCATGGCCGGAAACCCACGTAGACAGAAAGGGAAGGAGCAAAAGGACAAGCCTGGAAACTGTTCACTTTGACACTTTGCCTGTAGGCGACTGTTCCCTTGCATTGGAAAGGAACACGCTAGTTTTACAAAGCTTACCAAAAACATGATACCCAGGGTCTGGTACTGACGGTGTGATTGGTGTGACTTTAGTTGTTTTAAAACATCTTTAAAAGAGCCGGGTTTCAGGTGCATTATTCTGACGCTGGCCAGAGAAGCCTGCCTCTGCCACCCCCTCCTCCAGGATACTCACTGTGCAGGCAAGAGAAAGATCCAAGGCTAGGAAGATGGACTCATAATGCTGGCATTATCAGACAGATCACTCGTAGCTATAAAGTCATCATACTAGCAGGTAAGCTATTTGCACAGATACTCGATCCCCGTAGTAAGTCCATACTTTCCAACTTTGCTCGCTCCTTTCTATGACCTGGGTGGTTCGATAAAATGACTTCGAAACCTTGGATGGAGGTCTAACACCTTTATAATTATAGTAAAAATAACTACCATTTATTTAACACTTAAATAGTCCTGACATTGCATTAAGTATTTTCATTAAGTATTTTATATTATCCCACTTAATTCTCAAAATAGTTATATGAGATAATGTAATTCTCCCTGTTTTGCAGCTGAGAAAACTGAGGCATACAGAGGTTAACTACATTCTCAAACTCCCAAAGCAGAGCAGAGACATCTAAATGCAAAACTGTTGAATCCCAAATTCTATTTTTTTAAACTTTATGTGTTATTCCTTTTATCTTCTATTTGGTTTAATGGTGGCTGATCCAGTTTGCCCAAACTGCTAACCCTGTAAACCCTCAAAACTTCAACAGGCCTTCTGAGAATAAAACAACACTCAAGTCACTGTCTTTGGCCCAGACAAAATAAATAGAAACGAGAGGCTGTTCCTAATGAGGAGGGAGAGTGCTCTTGGACGAGTACAGTTGGACCTTGCTTAACACAAAAATTTAATTTGTAAATGAAAGGAGGTCTTATATAGCCAAATTTGCGTGTTCTTTTAAAGTCCTTTTTATTGAATCAAATTAAAATTAAATGTATAAAGTTAATTAGTGGCCTTTTCAACTCCAGACACCGTCCAAAAATGCCTAGCATGTGTGCGGCTTCCCTGAAGAAGATTTTTTAAATTGAAATAGGAGGTGAATACTCACTGGTTTTTTGAAATGCCCTTCTAAGTTTGATAACTGTTGAATTAAATTATTCCATCATCTTAGTAAGTTAATACCACTCAACTTTTCACAAAACCTTAGAAAATTATTGAGATTTGTTTTATTAATTGATTGACCTAATTTAATTTCAAATTGTTTAATCTGGTTTGGATCAGATATTTGGAATTCTTGCTATTTCTCTCTTTTTTTTAATTTGTAATAGCTGCTAGGAATATATCTCTCAGTTGCTCATATTCAGGAATAAATTTTCAGAGATTACAATCCTTTCCTAGGTGAATGGACATAGCAGATGCCACAATGAGTTTTAAACAATAAATGGAAATGTCTAATATAAAAACATACTATGCTTATTTTATTGAGAGAATCACAAGTAATATTGATTTCTGTTAGGAGAACAACAAAAAAGCCATTATATTAGTGGTTAGCTAAACCCAACCCCAATCAAGCTATTCAAATAACTAAGTGTCGTCATCTTTCTCCTGAAACCGACAAACACAAAAACACACCCCTAATTGCACACTACCCCAGCCTGGTTTCCTCCCTACCTTCCTCCTTCCTTCTGTCCTCCTTCCTTCCTCCTTCCTTCCTTCCTCCTTCCTTCCCTTCCTTTCTCTCTCTTTTATCAGAGTCCTTCTTAGGCCTTTGCTTTGTGCATAATAAGTGTTTAGTTAACAGTATACTTTTGCACATTCATGTTTATGGGTATGAATACATATGGTTAAGATAGAAACATGTATATGAGTTAGGTACAAATATCCATCTCCATAAATAAACATGTTACATATCAACAGCACTATTCATTGTCAAGTGACATTCCTGAACATCTACTTATGAGATATCAGGAGAACAAACATCAGTCAAGAATGTTGCCAGTACTTCCAGGGAAGAGAATAGTGTGCTCTTGGTTATAGGTAGGATAGTTGTATCATGTTAGGTGGAATTATGACCTTGTTATCTTTATTTGGAGATGGAGTATGGCTTAAAGAGATGGGTATGGGTGTGTAGTAGACAAGGGGTGAACTTGTAATGTTTACCTGTCAACCTGACTGGGCCCAGGGATGCCCAGGTTGCTGATAAAACATGGTTTCTGGGTGTGCTGGGAGGGCGTTTCCAGAAGAGGTTAGCATTTGAATGGATAGACAGTAAAGATGGCCCTCACCCACGTGGGTGGGCATCACCCAGTCCACTGTGGGCCCAGACAGAAGTCAAAGGCAGACGAAGGGCGAGTGTGCACTTACATGAACTGAAACATCCATCCCTTCCTGCCCTCCAACATCGGTGCTCCTGGTTCTCGGGCTTTGAAACTCAGACAGAGACTGACACCATCAGCCCCTCAGGCCTCAGACCTTCAGGCTGGATGACATCAACTGCTTCCCTAGGTCTCAAGCTTGCAGACAGCACATTTGGGGACTTCTTGGCCTCCATAACCAAGTGAACCAATTCCTATAATAAATTTCTTCTTACTTATATCTTCTATATATTTTATTGGTCATTTTTCTAGAGAACGCTGACTAATACTGCCTAACTAGGGAGTTCATTTATACCTGATCAATCCCTTTTCTTCATACCCATGAACCGGTTATTGCACTCGTACATAGTAAAGCCCAGCTTTGCATTCAAATTCCTGCTCCAACAACAGCAGACATACATACGCAGTTAGGGAAAGGAGTTGTCGCCTCAACCTGGAGACACTTATTTCCTCTTAGAGGACCCTTTCCCCGGAACGAGACAGATCCAGCTCCATGGCTAACAAGGCCTTACCCTTACCATCTAGTCCCATTGTGTTTTCTACCCAGACCCTGTGGCCAAGTGAATCCAGGGCAGAATAGCAAGAACGCTATCAAAACAAAGCAGCTGCTCACTCGTTAGGGCTATACGTTACAAGACGTGTATTCTTAAGCGCATTCATGTGTTACACTCACTTTTCTTTCACTATCAAGTTATTAGTTATTTTCTTTGTCTTTCTCTTCCCTTTGTTTTTATGCACATTTTCTTGCTTCCTATGACAGAAAAAGTGTACATTTTCTTAGCCCTGTAACATCCCCACGGTTAAAGTAGGGGTTGTTAGGGTTTCTTAGTTATGTTTGCTAACTCACAAATAAATGTAATGTTGGCAAGTTGTAAGCACTTTTCTATGGGCCATTATGAAGTAAGGAAGCCTATAAACTAATGCCTTTTTCATACTTGTCTTTCTCTTGAGGGGGTGGTATAAACTGAAAAATTTTAATTATGGAATTTTTAAGTATATTTAATTGGAAGTTCATTTTTCATTGTTGTGCAATTGCAGTTGTCCCCATTTTCCCCACATTACTCTCCCCCACATGAGTAGTGTGTGTGTGTGTGTGTGTGTGTGTACCCCTGCAAAAGCTTTGCCTGAGGTCAGAGCTTCTGCTTTGATAGGCTCAGATCTCCTGAGCCACCCTTTCAGGTTCCCCAGGCAAGCACGGCGAGTACCACAGCTCACTCGTTAGGGCTATACGTTACAAGACGTGTATTCTTAAGCGCGTTCATGTGTTATCCTCACCAGGATCGAGCATTCTAAGACAGATGCTTAGGTGCTTCTCAGGTGCTGCAAATAGATGCTCATTACAGTGATGTAAATAACAAATGATATGTGCAAAACATACTGTTTATAAGCCAGTGCTACTCTTGGTGTGGTTTTCTCATGGTTCACTCGTAAGGGCTGTCTATTTGGAGTATTCTATTTATTTGAGCCAAAAAAGAAGGAAGAAGAAAAGGCAATGGTATTTGGACAGTTTTTGGTGTTTTTCCCTTGACAAATGTGTGGCAGCTTTCAATTTGATTCAAGTACTTCTGCTTTGGTTCTCAAACCCATCTCTAAAAATAATTACTGCATTTTGCTATTGGTCTTACACTAATTTTTATATAGTGTATTGATTTCTAATTTGTTTCCTGGAAGTTCATCATTCAACTTGAAAGACACATCATTCTTTCTGTGAATTGAAGTTCCACATGATCCATCTTGAGCCTTTATTCTAAGCAATGTTTCCTCCTTTCTGTATATGCCAAGCTCTTTTCCCTCCCTAAAGATTTATCTTATTTAGGACAGGGAAGAGCAATGGAGGAAAAATGGGGACAACTGTAATTGAACAACAAAAATTTTTTAAAATAAAAAAATGCTTCTTCATGTTGTTTTTCTTAAGGAGGCATTCAATTTTATTATAAGGCACATTAAGGGATTGATTTAGAAGCTTAATTTTTGAGGAAGTGGGAACAAGTTACTGAGCTAACCTTAGTGCTGCTCTAATGATATAAGGTGTGTATTCGGGACCCTCCAGCTATGAGGAAGCCCAAACCAGAGGCCCATGTTCTGCATTCATGGGATTTCCTCTTCCTAGACCACACATGGATTTCTGTTAGCACTGTGACATCTGTTTCTCTTGGGTGAGAAGTGAAAGGGGAAGAAATAAATATTTTGAGCCAAGTGCAGAAGGAGCAGAAACAGATAGATCACTGGTGTTTGTAATGGTAAAACATCTTTACAGTTCTTTCTTGGTGTACCTTTAAGCTGAAGCTGGGTCTGAGTGTCGGCTGGCTTTTCAGGCAAAAGGGAAGCTTTCCTCCCAGCCTGGTGGGAGGGAGAGGAGAGAAAGGAGGATGTGTACTTTTTAAGGAATAGTCCAAACTCTCAACTAAGCCTGAGTCAGCAGAACCCCGCAGCCTTTACAAGCCATTGTGCATATCCCTCCCACGACAATCTTTTAGAGTCACTCCCTTGCTCAGGAACCTGTGTCTGGATGAGAATAATAGTATTAACACCTCAATTAGCATAGCGTCTTTCCATTTACCAAGTGTTCTCTCCTTTGTTATCCCATTTCCTTCCAACAACAGCCTGTGAGTACACAGCAGACCAAGTACAAACTCCTTATTCTTCACACAGTCCTAACAGTTTCTTGACCAGTTCGTGGTTTTTCTCTTACTTCTCCCACAGTAAGTCTTTAGCCTCTTCTCTGCTCCCAGACAGTATCTATTTTCACAGTCGCCACTTGCATTTGCCCCCGCCCTCTGCCTGTAAATGCCACAGCCTCCTCTTGCCTCCTTGTGAAAGCCAGGAGGGAATGACAGCGGGCCGGGCACACCCCAGCTTCTGAGGACAGTTTGCAAGCAGGGGTGTCCAACCCGCAGCCTGCAGGCCACACGAGTCCCAGGATGGCTATGAGTGTGGCCCAACACAAAATCGTAAATTTACGTGAAACATTATGAGACTTTTTTTGTGATTACTTGTTGCAATGTATTTAATATGTGGCCCAAGACAAGTCTTCATATTCTAGTGTGGCCCCGAGACACCAAAAGGTTGGACACCCCACTAGACAATCCACCCTTTCTGGCTTCACTCCACCCACTTCACATATGAACATATTGTACAGTCTCTTCCCACTCCCATGGGAGGACCCTCTGCTAATGAAGTTGTGTTTGGCATAGAAGCTTGGCCTCCTGACCCTCATCTGCAGATCCTAGTATTTTGGGCCCAGTTTGCCTGCAGATTCAAACTAGGCATTGCATACACACCCCCTGAACTCTTCCCTCCACCCCTTTACACAGCTCTGAAAAGTTCTTCTCAGGGTCCTGTCATTAGAAAGTATGGCATGCCCATGAACTTTATAGAAAAGTCTGGAGAAGTATTTTCTCAGTTTATTTTGTATTGATTTCACTTTCTTTTTGGAACAGCTTTAAAATAATCACCATGGCATAATTTATCCTCTTCACCCTGGCACGCTGACGGGGGTAGGAGTCCAATCACGCACACTTTCTTAACCTCTGTAACCTCCAACACCTGTGTCAACATGTCTCGTCTCTCAGTCTCTCTGGCAGCCGGATGGGAGGTCAGATAAAATGTTAGCTGCAGTACTCACTTCTGGGACCTTCAAAGTTCAGAAGTAGCTGAAGTAACTGGAGTAGTAATTAGGAAAAGTTTACTGCTCACACACCAGAAAGACAGTTTGCAAACCTTGCAAACCGGGAGCACTCAAACCAAAACACAGGTGAGGCTCGGGGTGATTGTTACAAAGCCGCATATAAAGCACTAACTGTATGTTCTTTACGGTGATTGGTTATAATATCAGGGTTTTCTTAAATGATAGAGAATTGGTCAGTGGTTTCCTCATACCGACCTTGGGAAACAGCTTGAGTTTTGCTTGTGCTTTTCAGAGGCATAAGCAACTAATGACCCAGGTCATTTGTAAAATGAACGAAATTAAGCTTTGCGTGTATGACTCAACTGGTTTTGTCTGCCCAGGAAGTTTCCGAAGCTGATTTGTTTTGAGTTTTAACAGACCTTTATGAAGTGATCTGTGATAGGACTGAACTTTTCTCTGATTATTCAAATCCTGTGTTAAAAGTTCATCAACAAAAATGTCTAATGGCCCAAAGTTAAGAGACACTCATCATCTCAGCCTCTCTGTGTGGAAAGCCTTTTCTTTTTCCATTTCTTTGCCTTTCTCTTCGGCACACTCTTGGTTATGCACTCACTCTTTTTACCTCTCCTTCCCTCTCCCTCTTTCCTCGTGTCTCACTTTCTCTCTCCTCCCTTCTTCCTTTCCTCTTTATCTTTCTTTTTTACACTCATTTATTAATTCCAGTAATTATTTGTTAGAAAATTTGACCATATCTGAATCAGATCTCAAGCTAAATAGAAAAGTTCTGGAGAATAAAAGAGGAACATGTGTGGTTTTTCAACAATACCCTCCATCCCTCAATCCAGCAACAGCAATGATGGGCAACTGGCTGCAATTCACAGTCACCAGGAGGGAGAAAGCACCCTGGGCAATGTAACAGATCCACCCACCAGCACGGCCTTCTCTCCGCTTCCGCCCACCACTCTCTTTTGCTGTGATCTTTGTTGATCATCCTGCTTTCCCAGCAGGACCATTTTTTGCCCATTATTCAGTTCAGTCTACCCCCTACTCTTGGAACATAGCACAGGAAAAAAACAGTGAACAATCCTCATCCAAAAACAATGAACACAACAAATGCAGCATAATTTTAAACCATGGAAACCAATAATCCCACTCATCCAATACCTTCTTCATCCTAATTTCTGAGATTCCCTTTACACCCTAAACCTAGCATATCCACATCTGCCCTAACTAACAACATCACAGATAAGTACCCCTTACCCTCAGCCTCACCTCTGCTGGCCTTGCTTTCTTACCTGGGGGTGTGACCTAGGCAAGGACCCTGAGGGTATTGAGCCCCCATTTGCCAACCCCTCCTTCCTTTCTGGAAATTCCCTGGGGGGCGTTGACAAACCTAGGCAGCCCCTGAAGAAGCCGGTGTACTGCCACCTCTGGCCTCTGGTTTAAGGTGGAAAATCACCAGCAATTCTAATTGTTTTCTTTTTGTGTGTAAGGTATTAGTTCTCTCTTAGTGATTTCAAGAATTTGGCGAAGTGTCTCCTCACGTTTTGTCCATTTTCTATTTGGATATTTTGTTTTGTTTGTTGGTGAGTTTTGAGAGGGTTTTTTTTAAAATATATTCTATACTGGGGTGTTTTTGTTTTTAGTTATGGATTTCTTCGATCTACTCAGGGTTTACAAAGCTTCTTGAATATTTAGTTTATATCTTTTGATTATTTGGGATATTTACAGCCATTATTTCTTTGAGTATTTTTTCAGCTCCCTTTTCTGCTTTCCTTCCAGACTCTGTGACGTGAAGTGAGAATTTTTTTTATACTTTTATATTTCCTTAGGATATGTTTGGGTCTTTATTTTTTAGAATCTATTTTCCCTGCTGTTAAGATTGGGTAATTTATCATATATAAATTTCATTTATATGTGGAATCTAAGGAAGAAAATAAGCAAACAAAAGTGAAACAGACTCATAGACAAAGAGAGTGAACTGGGAGTTGCTAGAGAGGAGGGGGCTGGGGAATTGATGAAAAAGGGGAAGGGGTTGAGAAGTACAGGTTGTTAGTTATAAAACAGTCACAGCGATGTAAAGTACAGCCAGGAGATACGGTCGATAACATTGTGATAACTAAGTACGGTGCCCGCTGGGGTACTGAAAATATCGAGAGAGCACTTTGTAAAGTATGCGGTTGTCTAACCACTATGCTGTACACTTGGAAACAATATAAAATAGTAATGGAAGTAAACTGTAATTGAAAAAAATTTTTTTCAACTTTGGATAGTTTCTATTGTACTCTTTTTTCTATTGTTCCCTCCATTCTGCCTCTGATCCATTGAGTTTTTTATGTCATTGTATTTTTTGTTATAAATTGTTTATTTGTTTTTTTGTCTTCTGCTCTCTTTGCTTTTTTCTATTTATTTGTCAAGACTTTCTATTTTTTGATTTGTTTGAAGCATGTTTGCCTATTTCTTGCTGAAACCTCTTGTAATGGCTGCTTCAATATTTTTGTCAGATAAGCTTAATATCAGAGTCATCTCACTGTTGACATCTAGTGACTGTCCTTTTCCATTCAAGCTGAGATGGTCCTGGTTCTTGGTGTGATGAGTGATTTTAAACTCATGTCTGGACAGTCTGGGTATCATGTGACGAGACTCTGGAGGATATTTAAAGTTTCTGTTTGTTTCTGGCTGCTTCCAACCCCGCTCTCGTAGGAAGAGGGGTCATGCCATCCATTTCCTGCCAGATGGAGGTGGGAGTCTAGGTTTCCCCCCTGGCCTCTGATGACAGCACCGGGTGGGTGGGGGAGGGGCTGGCCTCTTCATTAGCCTGGGGTGGTCATGGAAGTTCTGACTCTGGACTTGGCCTCTTCTGACTCTCACCCAGAGGAAAGAGAAGGGCGCTTCGTTCCGCTGGATACGCGAAGGCAGACCCTGGAGTGCTTGCGACCACAGATAAGGGAATTCACAGCCTCCTACCAGTGGAGCACAGTTTTCTAAATATTTATCGATTTAACATTGCCCATTTCTTTCTGAAGATTAAGTTATATAAATTTGTGCACCTTAGCTAATTTTTAAATATCTTTAGCTTCTAAATATGTTGGGTTGTTTTTTTTTTTTCAGTAAGTCTATGAAGATAGGTCAAAGAAAGGACCACAAGATTTTAAAAGATGAGTATGGTATGAGGGTGAGTCTTCATGGGCATAAATGTCAGCATCCAGAAATAGCATTAATGACTCATCCATTTTTCTCAGGAAAGCCAACAATGGAGGCATGAGGGAGACACGCTTAAGGCAATAGTATCTAATGTAGTTACCTATTCTTCATCAAATTACCTATTTTATGTAAAATTATCCTTGTTTATCACTTGAGATTAAGATAATTCCAATATTTAAAAGACAGGAAAATATGATCCTATCTATTGAAATATAAAGGCGATGTATTCCACACAGGGCACACTCACATTGGCACATCAAGTCATTGAGAAGATAATCCAAGTACTAAAACGTGCGCTTAAGTGTAGGAGCAGACTAAATAATCCGTTGGCAGACCGGAATTCTAGTCTCTCTGCCTTCCTCTGAGGAGTGTGATGCCGTTGTTAAACCTGTTTCTTGACCTGTGAATCACGAGCTGGATTAAGGGAGCCAATGCTTTATACTTCTCTAATACTTTATACATCAAAGAAAGGATAAAATGATTACATTTAAATATGTCAGTGAAGCTTACACCCACCTACATAGCTGTAGCTGTGGAATGCAGAGTTAGACATTGTTTTCAGAATAATGCGACGTTTTGTATTATAGGAGTGAGGTGCTATTTGTTTCAATCTTTTGAAACAAATGATTTTAGTGATTGTATCAGGTTTCTCCAGAGAAAAGGAACAATAGGTGACAGACAGGAAGTGATAGATAGATGATAGATGGATAGATACATATATAGATAGATAAATAGATGATTGATAGATGATAAATGATTGATTGATTGATAGATGATAGATGATAGGTAGATAGAAGGAAAGAAAGGAAGGGAGGGAGGCGGGGAGGGAAGAAGGAAGGAAGGAAGGAAGGAAGGAAGGAAGGAAGGAAGGAAGGAAGGAAGGAAGGGAGAAAAGAAGAAAGGAACTGGCTCACATGATTGTGGGGACTGGCAAATTCCAACCCCAAAGGGCGGACAGGGGACTGGTGGACCAGAAACTCAGACAGGGTATAGTGTTACAGGCCTGAGGCAGAATTGCTTTTTCAGAAAATCTCAGTTCATGCTCTTAAAGCTTCAGCTACTGGATGAGGCTCACCTAAATCATCAAGGGTAGTCTTCTTTATTTAAAGTCAATTGATTTTAAGTGTTACAAAATCCCTTCACAGCAACATGTAGACGAGTGTTTGACCAAAGAAGTGGGCACCATCACCTAGCCAACTTGACACAGAAAATTAACCATTATGGTGACGCTGTGTACTAGTTGTAGGACCTGTTATCTGCACCTAACTGGTCTCAGGAATTACCCTGGGTGCTTTGAGTAAGTAGTCCCATGTCATCCTCAACACAATCTTAGAAGTTACCTGTTGTTATTTTCACTTGAGACATGAGGAAATCGATTCTCTGGAAAAAAAGTTGCCAAAACTCTTAAAGCCAGCAAATGGTACAGTCAGGATTGAAAGTCAGGTTTAGCTGACTATCAAATATGACAAAATGAACACTGGGGGGAAAGTCAGAAGCTTCTGATTCATGCACTTTCACACTAGATTTTAAACTTGAGGCAGGGAACAGTCTTCATATATATACAATGAAGAGTTTGAATTGGATGTTCTCTAAAAATATTCTGTGATTCTCCTTTGACACTTCACCTGTCTTTTGTTTAGAATACATTGTTGCCTTTTCAAGGGTAGGCGTTTCGTTGGCATTTGGGCTGGGCCACTCTCTTGAGGGATTATTCAGTTACAACAGGGAAGAGCCCACCTATTACAAGGTATTACGAATCTACACACTGGAAGAAAATCCTGTGGTTATGTTTTGCCTATCGACCTTTCCATCTGTACTTAATGTTATACTAAAACAAAATACAATTTAATGAGTAGGGAACCACACGAACTGAAGCAAACATTGAGGACGGCTGATGCCAGATGGTGAATTTTGCAGACCTTCACTTCACACTCTTTTTCTCCCTGGGTGTCTTGGCCCAGGTTCTACTTACCTCAGGAACAGAAGGCAAGTCTTTTAACACGGTTACCTCCTGCTCAGCCAATGCAGTTGTGAAGGAGCAGGCTGGATTCTTTCCGTCTCCTACATCAACTCCAGCACTGTTGGCTGAGTTCCTTTTGCAGAATCTTGGATTTTGCAGTAATAAACTGCCGGTGATGTCAGAGAAAAGGAGCACAGCTTGATTAATAGATTGCAGGTGGAATTTACAACACTGGCAGTTCAAAAAGATCTTTTGATTTATAAACTGAGAACATAAAAGACAAAAGTCACTAAGAGTAAATAAATATGTTCAAACCCCACCCGATCACATTAGACATTGAATTGCTACTTGTAATTACAATTTAAATGCCATTGAAAAGCATTTTTTCTTCATGTTTTGCATGGGTTTTTTTCTTTTTCTTTTTGTCTGTGAGGATCATTTGTCTTTCCGAGGGGCATTATTACAGAGAATCCTTCTACAAGAACCTATTCTTGCCTTCCTAAGTAACTTATTCCAAGACAGTGGGCCATCTGTATATGCATGCACTTAGGATACACAAACCCATAGAGTATCCCTACTGAGCATAAAAATCTGAAAGATTATGTACTACAATTCAAAATATCACCAATGACAATAATGTTTATAACTAGGATACACACTTGCTCAGAGCTGGTATTTTTGGAGGTTAAACAACCAGTCTCTCCTCCTACTCCTTTTCTGTACTCCCTCTTTACACCAAAAGACAGAATTTAACATTTTTGTCTCACAATTTTTTTCTAGGGGATCTGAATAAAGCTGAATTTTTTTTTTCCTTTTAGTAGAGATAACTATGTTAAATAGTGACCTGGTAAAAATCTTGGACTAAAAATCATTCAGTTACTTGCATCTCCTCCTATTCTATTGCCTTTTAAATAGTCATTCAAATGGAAAGTCACCTGAAACACGACTTTTAAACAGAAAAATGCACAAGGAATAAAAGGGTTACTTTTTATACAGAAGAATGTCTGGTTATCTTAACATCAGTATATTATTGAAAGTGTAAAAAGCATGTTGAGAGAAAGCTAATATTTAAAGTATTTGTACAGAATCCATTCTTTTCTCATATTACTCTAATTTGATCTTCTTTGTGGACTAACAACCCCACAAGCCTCTAGCACCCCAATTCTACAAATACAATCACTGAAAACGTCCGTAATGCCTTGAGTTATTTTTTTATTATGATTCTCCATGGTTGTTTTATAGTTAACAATGTTTAAAAATATATTATCTGAAAATAGCCTCTCTAAATTTCTCTGGGTCATAAGCCAGTTGCAAACATAGCAGATATGTCTCCCAGTTAACAGACTCAGGTGCGAAAAAAATTCAAGTTTATGTTCCTTTGTCTCAACTTAATTTTGAGTCCTTCTGCCCCCAGGCTAGGGGTGACGTTACTGCTAGACTGGGGTAGAGAGAGGTGTGCCCTGCTAACTAAGGCTCTGGTGTTGTCAGGGTTCAGAGTGGCTTACACAGTCACGGAATTATGGGACGGGAGGCCAGCGAGTTTTCAAGCCACTCATCCTCAAGTCCGAGGGGACATAAACTACCACCTAAGCCTGGATTGCACCTGTGGTGCTGTCTACAAAGTCACCACCATACCCGAGGTCACCTGGGTGGCTCTCACAATGCATCTTCCAGGAGTTTTACAGTTTTTTGTTTTAATATTTAGGTCTATGATTCATTTTGAAAAAATTTTTGTGAAGTTGTGCAGTCTGTGTCTAGATTAAGTTTTTGTGTTTTGCTTGTGGAAATGCAGTTGGTTCCAGGACCATTTGGGAAAGAAAATAAAAGTATTTCCTCCATTGCATTACCTTTGCTTCTTTGTCAAAGATTAGTTGACTGTATTTACACAGGTCTATTTCTGGTCTCTCAATTTCGTTCTATCGATCTATGTGTCTATTTCTTTTACCCAAAATGCCTTATTTTTAATTCTCGTTTTCCTTTTATAGATTAGGACCTTGACCTTGCATGTTGTCCTATCATTACGTCTGCATTGTAAGTGGCTCCCCAATTGTCAGTTCTATTCTATACAGTTAACACATCACTATCCATCTTCCTCAGCAGTCTGTCCTTACACTTAGCATTTAGGGCGAATGCACATCCAGCTTCATGATATTAACATCCACATTGTCAATCGTTGGCTAAAGCCTACTTCTATCTTTTGCCTTCCATGCATCCTTGGAAGGGGTAAGTCTCACCAGTGCCGGTATAGCATCTTCCCCCATGTTTCTTCCTCCTGAGGTTGTTTCCCTGAGGAACCTGCTTTGCCAGCTGCTAGATGGAGCCATGGTCTTCACCCTCTGCATACCGCCACCTGCAGGAATCACGGTCATAGGAGAATCTCGCAGACTCTCGTGGCAGAAGTTTAGGCACTGCCTTGCGAAGTACTGTGCACCCAGTAGGAGCTGCTTCTCGTGAGACTTTAAGAAGAGCATTCACTATATTTAATTCAGAGACACAGGCTCAAGTTCCAGTTTTGCTCATGATGATGTATACTTTTCAGGAACCCGGAAAAAGTTCCTAACTCTGGGAAAAGAATCCAATCCCTTTTGCATCTAGGTTTGAACTTTCTTTAACAACAAGCATTGCCGTCTTTAGGCTGTCTTGGTTTGTTCAAAAGACTTCCCAGGGATTATATATGGGAGATGCACGCCAATGTGCTTTGAAAATTATTGTTTGAATGTTGATAATTCATTTTGATCACAAAGACACACAGCGGATGATATTATTGATTCAGTCATGTAGAAATAATTAACGGCGTGCTGTTTGAAAATGCTTTAACTCTTTTGCCATATTCATTTTTTCCCCTGGTTCTAGAAGAATGAAACGCTGCTAGGAGGAATTACCACAGGAAGCAGACCCTTAGAGACTCCTTCTTGCTCCATAAATATTCCACTCCTCAGAGCTCTTTTCTGAGCTCCAGAATATATTATAAACTCTAGGAGATATTTTTTCCTCCAATGAAGTACAAGCTGAAATTTAAACATTTCTAAGTGATTTAGTGAAAAGTAAAGTGACAGAGTGTTTTGTTACTCCAGCAGAGCCTCTGATGAAGACGCTCCTGATGAGGTGTTCTGCAGGCACTTCACACACAGCCGCCCTGGGTGGAGTTCTCACAGCCTGCTGGCTACCCGAACTACTCTCTCCAGAGCTCCGATTGTGTCTCCGCACGTGTGCCCGCTCAAACAACACGCCGGCAACTCACGCTGCCCCCTCTCGCCCCTCTCAGAATTCTCTTGGTTTGGTCTCGTCCATGTTCACTGTCATTGCTTTCGTTCAGGCCCCACCGGCCTTCTCCAGACTGTTGCAGAACCTTCCGGGTTCTCTGTCACATTGGCCTGCAGCCTATACCTCCCAGCTACCCCATCAGAATGACCTGTCCCAAAACAAAACAAGATGAACATGAATTCGGACACATCGTTTCCTCTTTTTAAAAAAATCATCAATATTTCCCCTTAAGATAAATTTAAGGCTTTCTAGATAAATTTGCACGGCTTTGAAGACCTGGTTTCAATCTAGTTCTCAGAAAACTTCCCAGCAATCTCTCAACCACACTTTTCACACTCAGCCCTGTCTCAGTCACACTCCACACAACTCGCTGTTTCTCTAAAGTGGTACGTTCAGAACACCCTGTGTCGGAATAATGCTTCCACCCGTCCTTCCTTCTGAGCTAGGGTGGGAATCTTACTATGTAAAGGGGCTCTGGAAACTCTAAGTTCACGTGGAGGGGGATCTGAATACTGTGTGCTGGATGTTTGAAAACAGGGTTTTTGTTGTTTTCTGGGGTAGTATTTGTTCATCTAGTTTACAAACAATAAAACAAAGGTTTGATGGTTGCCTTTTAATATTTAAAAGGTCTCATGAAGTAAAGGGAATGGAACAATTCTTCGTAGTACAACAGGACTCGAACAAACGAATGGGATATACAGAAATGCGGTCTTTCAATGAGCTTTTGTAAAACAATAGACAATTTTAATTGGCATTTGAAAAAAAATGTTTATTGCTAACTTAGTCCCTTTATAGAAAGGATTTCTTTAATCCTTACTACCTTATAAAAATTTGAAGAATATTTACTGATAAGAACAGAGGCTTTCAGAAAGGTTTAAGCAACAGAGCCAAGATTTAAACTCCAGAACGACTCTTTCACAATGAAGTGTGCATCTGTACCACTGCGCCCTGAGCCCCTGGCCGGGGAGGTAACTAACTGACAAGCAGCCAGGCGCCCTGTATTACAGATAAGATCTAAGGATCACTTATCCACCAAAGGGGAGAAATCTCTGCTTTCACAAGGAAAGTATTGGTCTCAATGTTAGGATTTGATCATTTAACAGAATAGTAAGAATGATATTAGTAAACATCTCTTTATTTCCAGGGTTTTTTCTGCCCCTCCCAAAGGATTGTTAAAAGTGGCCATCGAGTAAAGCAAGTCTCTGCTCTCTTCCGAGAATATTAATCTAAGGTAACATACGCAAGTTTTTCGGTTTCTCGCTCCCACACGCCTTCCCAAGGTCTCCTAGTAAAATTCCCTCTAGGAGGCTAATGGCAATACATTTTTGTGACGTCCAGAGTGCACAACTGGCCTCTCTAACGGCACTCAGGCACCTTGCTCATAAAATTCAGCACTCTAAACTCTACTACAGAGTCTTCGGTGGCCTCTGAATTGTCCCCTGCAATCATCTCCTAACTGGTAAGTTCTTCTTTGATACTGAACTTGTCAAAAGGCTTACATAGCATCTTTGGAGTAAAGAAAAGCTCCCAGGAAGATGTTTCCTTCATTTAAAATTGTGTTGCATGTTTTACGGTATATAAGTAAACACATAAATTGGACATCATTTGCAAAACAGGACAGTATACAAATTAAGACAGCTATTTTGAAAACTCATCCTACCTCACAGTCATACATACATAGTAGATTTGGAAATAGAAACACAAAAGAATAAAGCATGCGTGTGTCCATTCAGTATTTTACAAGGTTTCAATAATGCAAACGAAGTTCTTATGTTTTTTTATAACATTGAACTTTATAACTGGATGTTTTGTCTTCATATGCATAGAATCGTTTTCTGGGAAAAGGAAATATGAATAAACAGTAAAATCTGTGAGGTGCTCAGCAACTTAGAAGTGCACTTTGTTTTTTTATTCACTCAAAATATCTGTTAAAGGTCCCAGAGTGTAACTCGAAGTGGGGGGTGTATAACCAATGATTAAACTGAGTTTGTCTTTTTTAGGCACTTTTTCCAATATTTGCTCAACCTAATGTACTATTCCATCTATCACTGCTGGCTGGCTCCTGACTGAGCAGCATTTTGCGTCGGCAGCTACACTACGCTAGATTGGTCGATGCTTGTCTTAAGCTCTCTTTTCCCTTCTAAAATTTACCAGCATTTGAATAAAGTTACCAGCTTCAGCTTGAACTCTTTTTGTTCACATTGAAATCACTTCTGATTTGTTGGAGCAAAGCCTTCTTGTATGATTGTACATCTACATGCTTTTCTACAGGAAAACAGTCATCTGGGACATCTTTCTGGGGGAATTTTCCAAATAGATAGTAATTTCCTTTTGTAATACATACTATTCTTAGACACCTACACATCAACACAGTTCTTTCCTACAGAAGCCCTTTGGCCCGCTGAGCTCCAGCTGGAGAAGACCGTGATTGTGTTGGAGGCTGAGCACAACAAACACGTTTTGTAATCATCAATATTTCAGGAGAAGGAAAAGGAATAGCTGTTGCCGTAGCAGCCCGCGTGGTACTCTCTCACTGCGCCTGAGAGAACACTTAGCACAGTCTCATAAGTGAGCAATGATTGGAGGAAGATCCAACTGCAGGCCCTAATTCGATGGATTTGGAAGTAAGCGTGGAATGCAATCCCCAAACACGCTCCTGAATGTCCTCGATTCCTTCAGAGCTGTTGATCAAGTCATAATATCACAGTGCACCCAGGGAGGTCGTCAATATTCAGGATTTAAGCAATTTCCATGTTATATACAACATTGAGCAGAGACAGATAATTAAGTCCTATGTCAATGCACAGATATTTTTTAAGGGTTTTTTAATTAAAAGAAGAACCATATCACTAATAATTAATTTTTAAATTCAAACATGATTAACTTAGGAATTACAAGTACTAACAATTTATTTATCAAAAGTAAAAAGTATTGATAGAGTGTCTGATGGGCAGCCAACTCTACTAGAATCTAGTTGGTGATAGTCAAGCCAGAGGAAGGGGTCTGTGCTTTCGAATTTACGATCTAGTGCAACAGAAATTAACCAGAGTGCGTAATGTAACGCGAACACATTTGTAAAGCAATCGGCCAAGGTAATTCATGTCGTTCAGGAATGTGAAGCAAAGAGCAGTGAAGAAATGGTCAAAGTGGCCAAACATAGGATTAAGTGTTGCAAAGCATTTTAGGATTAAGAATTATAAGAGCTCCTATCTGTTTATGAAGATCTAGCTGCATGCAACAGCCAAGCTCTCACCCGTCAGCTTATGCCACATAAGCTGGTAAATCATGAGGCTAATTTGAGTGCGAGCTATCAGGCTGAAGTGCCATTCAGTTGACTAAGTCTGAACCTGCCCAGGGCAAAATAGCTGGGATCAGAGCAGGCAGCATATGGTGCTCATACTGCACTTTCCTTTCAGTCTCTACCCACAAAAAGAGAAGAGCAAGATGAAGCAAGGGTCTCAGGGGCAGGAAAAAAACCCACTAAATTTCTAAACCAGAGCAAAATTTAAGAATATAACATGAATCAATGATTGTAAGGTAAGTGGAGGCAGTCTGGCTTCCTCACCCAGGTGTCTGGGTAGCTAAGGGTGGCAGTGTTCCCATAGCCTTGGAGGGGCCTGGTAAGTGGTGTTCTCACAGCCTTGAGACTGGGCCCGATAAACTGTTCCCATAACGTGAAGTGGACTCGCATGCGCAGAATTACGTTATGTTATATAATGTTCTGACTTTTTGCCAGCCTTGTTTGTTCTAGTATTTAAAAGGGGCTAGGGGCTCCCTGCTGAGTGCCACTCTGGGAGCAAAGGCCACGACCTGTGCCATGCAGAGACATGCAGGGGGACACACGGTGTGGCTCACCCACCCATGAATAAAGGCATGGCAGACATCCCAACGGCTCTGTGAATATTTTCCATCTGCACGAATACCATGAACCTGTCAGGCCTTGAATGGTCGCCGCAACACAGTTAGGCATAAAACATGGTGTTGATCAACTGTGTCAACAGCAATAAAGAAGTGAAGAAACGAGTTTTACTAAACTGGCCAGGTAGCATTGAGGAGCTAAAGCATGAAAGCAGGGCAGCGAGGAAGCGGACAGTTGAGTTCTGGAGACAAAATTCAAGACCGATGTTTGGTATCGTTCTTGCACCGAACACAGTCAAGGTGAGCACGTCCTAAATCGAACAGAGGAAGGGTTTTGAGGGACTTTAAAAGACAAACGGTCTCTTCTTTTAGAAATTCTCAGAAGATTGGGTTTTGCATTAGCACATTCAGGTTTATTCTTTTTATTTTTTATAATCCTTTAGTCAGAACTGTTTTGTCGAAGTTTTACTACCTAAAAAGATACTCTCAGCATATATTCATCACGTATTTATACAGAAGATTGCCTTCATGGTTTGGCATCAGTGAATTGTTTCTGGGTATTCTGACTCCTTTGAAAACATTTACTATGTTACTTTATTTTTCAAATATTTTTGTGACTATATAATGCATGCTATCTGAGAAAATCAAGTAATACATGCAATACCGTGATCTTTATTTAAAGTGGAAATTCAATTTGCTCCATATAAATATTATGTGAGTGTTCATAGTATATACTATTTATTTTCTCTTCTGAAATAAAGATACACACCACAGTATCCTCATCTACAAAAAACATGCTCTACTCATAAGATTGATACAAAAGTTAAGGAAATCATGTTTGTCTTGAACAATTCATAATAACTAAATAGTTTTACGGACTTTCTAATAATTTTAAATGAATGAAATATGCAAATAAATTGTTTTAGATACACTGTGCTTGGTAAAAAGAAATCACTGGATATCACAGAAGAGTCAATCCTGAAAATGTGGGTGTATTTTAATATACTTAAATGGACATTTAAATATTTAGAAATATACTCTTTGTCTAGTTATAGCAACATAACATTAATGTAGGGGGGAAATCTCAGTTAAAAATATTTGACATTTAATAATTTTTTCAGTAATAAAACTGCAAAGTCTAGCTGCTTTAAGTTACACATCCCATTAAACAAATTCTATTTAATAGAAAAATAATTCTTCATATCTTTGAAGTTTATTATTAACAGCAATGTATTTTAACATGTATGAAGCCATCAGATCTCAAAAGTTCAGTAATGTAAGCAGGGCATAGAATATAGTCTCTCTGTGTTTCACCGAAGGGAACGCAGTAGGTCAGAGTTCAGTGACGTCAATGTTTTCACAGGACTAGTACAAGGGATTTGTTTCTACCATTTATCCATAAGCTTTCATCAACTTAGAAGCTCCATTCAAATGACAGTTATTAATCTTTTGTAAAAATTCCTCACACGAAAGGAAAATAATTATGGATATAATATTCATCCTTCCCCTCCACATCTACATTATTTATATGACTATAATATGTGGTTTTACATATGGAGCTAGTAGCTGTTGTTTGTGAATTGGCAGGTGTGCTTATGACCAACCATACCCAATCTGAAAGTTAATATTCATATTTGTATTTCTCTTTGTATGACTCTGAATACTGAGGAAGATTTAGTAGTTGCTTTCAGCATTCAACATTTCTCTGTGAGTGCTCTATTTCTCAGGGTATGTAATTGGATGAAAGGCTGGGAGATAAAACACAAGAAAGTTGAAGTATTTGCTATAGTTTTACTATTGTTGCATTTTAATTCCTATCACAATGAATGGCCTGTTTCGGGCCTCTGGATAGAAACTTCTGTACCTGCTGAGGACTGAGAAGGCAGTACACTTACTGAATTTACGTGTACAATTCCCCCTGCCTTCCTCTCCAACCTTCACGGCGCTCACCAATAGCACACCCTTCAGGACAATGGGCTGTCATTGTGTTCCCTCTATTAGAAGAAAAATAGGCTGCCTATTTCCACAGAGAACAGGTAATGCAAGCTGAGAAATATGATAAAGTGAAGAGAAGCATTCACTCAAGTTATTTTGCCTAATTCCATTTGACAGCTGGAAGACAGTGATACTCATTTCATCTTCCTATTGGAGATATTGGATGGGATCAATCAAGGGAATATATTCCGGTAATAAGACAGACTCATAAAAAGTTTTTGTTTGGGACTATGGTTCAGTACGGAGGGTTTAATTACGTTTTTTGGTGGTAATGATGGTGTGGGGTTGGTGTGGATCTCAAAAGAATTTCCCAAATTCTGTAGATATTTGCAAATTAGAACTCATAATGCAATTGTAGAGCCCTATTCGAAACTCCAGGTGTTAAAAAAATTGTATAAGAAAGTAAATCTAAATTACTACTACTTTTGTTCTTTTCCTTTGTTATAACCATCAAGAAAATTTTATTTTTCATTTAGGAGTAGGAACAATCAGATTAACTATAATGCGGCTAACTGCCATTCATAGGAAATTACAATGTATTTCACATTAGAAATATAACATTGATTCCACTTAGTAAAATAGAAGGAAATTGGCCCAATAGTGAAACAAGCAGCCTATAAGAGGTGAGTTCATTGCCCTGAGAAGTATTCAGAGACTAGATGGCCACTCACCAACAATGTTATAAAATAGAAAACAGGAAATTTTTGAATAAAATAAAAGATGAACTAATTTACCCTACAGTCTTTCTCTACTTTGTCATTCTATGTTTCGGCACAAAGGGACATGATGTAAAAGATTAAAACTGGTCAAGATTAGTCCCAACCGATAAGAGTTTGTGGGAAGAACTGTAGAATACATAGAATCGACTCATATCAAGCGCTTATATATGCCATTATATATAAATTATTCATTTAGTGTTCACAGTAAACCCATGAGTTAACTGTAATTATCCCCTCCCAACAGATAACTGAGAGAGAAATTTGCAGTCACACAGGGGGTGGCCTTCGGGCTCCAAAGCCTTTGCACTGGGCCACTCTGCCTTCACCATTTAAAACACTCTGTGTGCTCTTCTAATTATTTCTGAAATATGTATGGGATCCTAACCCTATTAAAGAACACTACAGTTGAATCTTTGGAGAAAAATTTACCCGAAATAGATTTCCTCAGGCAGACTGCCAAGAACACACAGCCCCACACCCTGGCTAAGCTTTTGGCTCAGCTCATTTTACTGAAGTCTCTTTACAGGTGGTCCCAGCTTTCACACGAGACGTACCACTCCGGGGGCGGTGCCCCAGAACTTACAGACAGCCTCGGGCGTGCTCACGCAAGCATTTCTAGGTTCTTTCTGAG
Source organism: Desmodus rotundus (assembly GCF_022682495.2). Classification (NCBI taxonomy): domain Eukaryota; kingdom Metazoa; phylum Chordata; class Mammalia; order Chiroptera; family Phyllostomidae; genus Desmodus; species Desmodus rotundus. Next base: position 86,994,394 of record NC_071392.1, on the reverse strand, counting down.
GAAAAAATTCATCAGCTCCGGAAAAAAAAGCTCCCTGACCTTGCATCACAGAAATGCAGTGCTATTCCCAGGACTGCTCCGACACAGCCCTGCGGGAACCCGCTGGAGACAGACAGGCACACGCCGGGCTGCCTTTGATGGTATCCCCGCCTGACCCAAATCTTCTTCACTGAAGAATTCTCCTCTGAAGAAAAAAATTCCTTTGGCTTAAGGTTTTTGGCTTCAGTAAGATTCACATTATTGCTTATTTTCTTTCTCACTGAATTTATCCAAAACAACATTCTACTTATTCAGGGCACTACCACATACTCTGTGTTCAGCGAAGGCAAATTCTCTCTATTAAAATTTTTTTCTCGATTTCTTTTTTTTAAATTTTAATTTATTTATTGTATTTTTTCATTACCATTTTATCCTTTTTATTCTCCTCTCCCCCCTTCACCTGCCCACAATCACCACACTGTTGTCCATGTCCATGAGTCCTTTTTCCTTTTTGCTTGATCCCTCCACCCCCTAACACTCCCCCCTCCCCCAGCTGTCAGCCTGCTCTCCTGTCTCTCGTTTGCTTGTTAGTTCAGTTTGCTCATTAGAGTCCACATATGAGTGAAATCATATGTTACTTGTCTTTCTTTTCAATTTCTGCACCTTACCTCACAGTCCTTGTGCCCTGCTAGATTCTCTTGGTCCACCTGCCCCCCAGGCTTACCCCCTTGCTCAAAGAACATCCCTGATCATACTTCCCACCGTCCCCTGTCTCCTTATCATCTTCTACCCCAGGTGGTCTCACCTGTGGAAAGGACATGGACACAGGAGTCCACCGAACACGTCACAGCAGGGCCACCAGGAGCAGCAGCGTCCGCATGGGGTCTGACACACACTCTGGCTTCCCCAGTGGCCACCCAGCGCGACCAGGAAACAGAACCAAGGAGTACAGAGGAGCTAGTACCTCTCATGGAAGCAGTGGCCAATGACCGTCACACCATGGAAAGCATCTGACATTCTTTCCTCCTTTCTGGACACACTCTACCTGACTGAGTGGTTAGTTCTGTATCTCATAAGGCTGTGTGTCTTGGTAACACACCAAATCATGTCTACTTATCTGGCTTTACCAATCTTAGGATGGCTGAAATTGTCGATTTTTTTTTTTACGTTATGATGATGTGAAAGCAATGTCCATTCAGTACAAACCCTCCTTCGAATTTTGAGTTTTGATCTTTCTCTGGAGTAGCAATATGCGATTCTCTTTCTCTTGATGCTGGACACTGGCAAGGAACAGCAGCTCCACACACACACCCCCTCCCATCCAACCCCTGCCATCAGCCACGTGATCACGAGGGTGAACAACCAATGCTCTACAGTGTTTGCATTGCGTGGATGCTTCTGCCCCATTATAGGCTAATGCAAGCATTCTGAACACATTTAGGTAGGTTAGGCTAAGCTATGAGGTTCGGAAGGTTAGGTGTATTACATGCATTGTTTACTTAAGATATATTCAATATATGGTGGGTTTATGGGATGTAACCTCATCCTAAATCAAGGAACATCTATAATTGTTTTCCTTTCTTCCCTCACTCACATAGTCTTGGGATCGCACCTCCAAATTATGAGAACCTTCGCTTTGCCTGTCTCTCATTTCTGAGATGTTGTCTACACTTTTTTTTTATGCCTTCTTGTTGGCTTGTGCCACTGCTTTAAAACAAAAACAGGCAAACATAGAAGTTTAATCAAGAGAAATATTTTTCTATTCTACTAAAGCAATTTCCATACAGATCCCTAAATGAAATTTGAGCAGTGCATAAACATATAACTTTAATGTACCATTATCTTGCTGTCTTGATTAAAATTTAATATAATGGTCTATATTCCATATTTAATTAATCATTGCCAGAATTTGCAAAATAGTCCTTTCAATTCTGGGGAGAAGGTATGAAACTTTTCTCTCTTTCTTCCCTGTTATTCTTCATGTAAGTAGTGATTTCCACTTTACAAGAGAAAATGCCACCACCAGAAAATTTACTTCACTGGTACTTTAAGGTCAACAATTTAATTTTATGTGGGCACTTCCCTTTCTTTCCTTCAAAATCTTCATTATCTTTCAATTTCACATAAAGCTAAATGTACTCTTTCATCACCAAGGCAGTAAAAAGGTTCATTTAAAGCAAGAAAAAGAAGCAAAAAATGTCAGCACTGTACTATAACCAATCTCTGATTCTGTCCCATTGCTTTATTTCTTTAAGCATTTTCATTTTGAAATATTCCACACACCTTAAATGTACAGACTAATAAAAGTAACACCAGAGTACCCACCATCCCATGCTACCGAATCCTGACATTTAGTAGCTTCAGATTTTTTAAATTAATAAAATATTATTCAGGAGTTGACCCCTTCCTTACATCATTTTTCTCATTGTCTGCTATGATAAATTCAATTTTTAGTCTCTTCACAATTTTTGCATTTAGTATATATGTATTTATATGAAAAATAGATCTTTTACTTTTTCACAAATGGTATAATAATAATGGGCTGGTGAACTGAATTTCTCACTCAGTTCACCAGCCCACGTGTTTGGCACCTTCTACATGCCAAACAAGAATCTAAGAACTGAATTTACTGTGAGGAACGGTACAAAGTTTGTAACACTTTTGGACTTTACATTCTGGTTGAGGAATAATATAAATGCATTTACACTATGCTATCAGGAAGTGGCAATTGCTATGGAAGAGAGAGTAAAGAATAAAGAGTGTTGGAAAGGCGCTAAAACATTCAGACTGCTGACGAAGTGTGACCGAAGTACCAGAGAGAGACATTTGAGTCATTAGGCAAAGTCTCCCAGGGAGAGGAAGCAGAAATACACCACCAAGGGCAGGCCCTGAGTGCTGCGTTCGAGAATCCAAACATGATGCCAAGAACTCAGTGAGAATGATGGAGGCCAAGGCAGGAGGTTGCTGAGGTTTATTGTGTAATGTGGTCTTTGTAGTCAAACACAGTTTTCAGAGATCGAACCATCTTGCAATGAGTAAACCTTGTTTACTTATTTTTAAATTTCCCATTGTGTAGGACCCTAAAATTTAATTATCCATGTACTCATCAATTTAAATTGCTTTCCATGTTCCTTATTTTCACTATTGCAAAGGATGCCACGGTAAACACACCTGTTTACGTCTCTACGTACACTTCTGCTAGGGTTACATCTTTCAAACTCCCTCCCTCTCTGTTGGTGGAAGCAACTAGGTTATTCATTGCAGAATTTGGATTTTGTTTATGACACAAACTGTTTATTTCCAATAGTCATCTGTTTATCTCTTCGTGTATCTCTTTTAAATAGTCATCGTGTATCTCTTTTAAATATTCCTCTGTCATATGTATGCAAGTTAATAGGTCTTCTAATAGGTTCTTTTGATACTAAATAAAATACCTATGCTGTGTTTTGTGTCTAAGACTCAACTAGTTACATGTGTGGACAGAAACCTTTGATCAGATCCTGCCTCAGACCACACACGACTGGCGAAGATTCCCGTGTCCTTCCCGTCTGGTGCACTGGGGGTGAAGTTAACGCAAGGTGAGTCAGAGGTCACAGCAAGTATGTACTGGAGAAAACGGACAGCAGGACAAGCCAGACATTGGTATTAAGTAACATCAAAGGTGCAAGCAGATAGAAGGATTCTGGATTTATCCAGTAACCAGGAAGCCTGCAGTTTTGAGAGAAATGGGGCAAGAACAATATGAAAGAAGTGTAGATGTTGCAGATATAAGCAAGTACACGAGAGTACAGAATAAATTATTCAGGAAAGTAACCAGGTAAACAAGCACTAGAAGTCTGACCGCCAGGCAAGTTTTCCTTTGAGTCAAATGCTCAAGCAGGACATTCACGGACCCCACCTGTGAACTAGCAAAATAAGAACACGCCATCAGAAGCGTTTTAAGTGGGAGAAAAAAAGGAACTCCTCCCAGCCGTAGCACGTGGTTTACTTAGGTAATATTTTTAAATGAAACATCTAATAGAGATGTAGTAGAAATTGTCAACACTCACCCGCCCTCAGACCCCACGGTACTCCTTATGACTTCTCACTGCCTGTATTCGTGTGCCTCCGAATAGTGCTTTTTCACAGCCCTGGAAAAGGACTCTGCTCGTGGATAGGGCAGGCCACACGTGTTAGGCTAGCGAAACTTTCAGGAAGAGGCCCTCACCCAAAGGTTCGCTGGTGGAGATGTGCTAGGGACGCCTCAGCCTCCTGTCCTGTTGGGTGGGAAAGCCCTGAGACCTGATTTGACTCATCTCGCAGCGTCTCTAAGGAATTAAGCTCCTAGTGCCCCCTTGCGGTGGCTTGACTTAGCACTCTTTATTGGTAACTTCCCTCTGCTCCTTCATTTCCAAATCCTCTGCTCACATACACGACATTTTCCCCCTCAAGTACTTGAACTCTTCAGATCAGGGACTGAAGACCCTGTTTTCTTGCTGGCCACTGGCGGGGACTGCTCCCACTACCTCTCAACAATGAAGAAACCAAATCTTTCACCTGCTCTGAACCTCCTTAACTTCCTCAGCATCCAATCGGAGAAAACTCTGATTCTCAAGGATTTCTGTCATAGGTCCAGCCTACTCAGATTGTTTCTGCATCTTAAAGTCAACTGATCTGGGACCTTTCAGCTGTACCCAGACCACTGGGTGACTGAAAAATCCAAGTCCAGGAATATTGGAGAGCCACCTTAGAACCGACACCCACGGCCATTGTTCAGTTTATCAGAAGGGAAATTGTGGTGATGTTTGCACAACTCTGTAAATAGACAATCATTGAACTATGAACTTAAAATAAATGCAGTTTACGCCGTGTAACTTATAGCACAATCAAGCTTTAAAAAAATGACTGCCCCGTGCAATATCTCATTTAATGTTTAGAAAGATCTTCTGCACTGAAGTCGTTACTATTCCCATTTTGTAAATAAGGCAAAACGAGGGCCCGGAGTTTAAGAAATTCCTGGGAGCATAAAGTGGCAAACACACAGTCAAATGGATGTCACCTGCGCTTTCTATTACTTTTCCTACTTATCGCCTGTGTTTATGTAAATACAAGCAAGTCAGAGGGTTATTCAGATGTTTCCTGACAAACAGACACCATTTTAAATTGTGGACTGTATTACAAAGTTTTATACTTATCCCCTAGAATAGCTAGCTCTCAGTGTCCACAGAATTAAAGTTGAAGAATATACTTAGGCATACCCAACTGCTCTTTTCAGAAAACCATCCTCTGCAGAGGAGGTGTGGAAGGGTGGTGTGAGGGAGGGAAGGTGAGAGAGAGAGAGAGAGAAAGAGAGAAATTGTGATGGGAAGACATGGAGAGAGAAGTGGTTTGAGACCATCAGCCCATTGTCCTCAGGGTAGAGAGAACTGTAGTGGATTCAAGTGCCCCCTAGTAGAGATGGGCTATGACACTCTACACTTTCTGCCTAAGACTGTGGAATCTCAAATGCACAACATAAACCCTCTCAGCTGCTATTTCCACTGTTTCAGAAACTGCAATCCTAAAGTAAATCCCATACTTCATTAGCAATTCAAATATTGCATAAAATAATGCTATGCTCTGATTTTTTCAGCTGATAAAAATCCAGGTTTTATAATAAGAAGACATCTAAAATATTATAAGTCCAAGGAGAATGCAGAAATAAAATTGATTTAAATTGTAATTTTTCCCCTAAAGGAAAAACATTTTCCTCATGTTAAAGTATGTTTAGGGATCACTAAAATGCTTGCAATTGCTTAACAGCTGCCTGGCACCTTCACAACATTTTTTAAAGAAGGGGTTTTTTGGAAAAGTTTTGAACACTGTAAAAAGTTTATGCTATAAACCATGAAAACATAAAACTGCCTGCAGTTTTAATTCTATAAATGACTGAATACTCCTTAAGCACAGAGAAAAAGCAAATATATATATACACACACACACACATATATATATAATATTTTATATATATATATATATTAAATTTTCATTATCCCAGATGTATTCAGGACATTTTCTATTCCTCGGTTCTTATCTACACAATGCCCTCAACCTGTAACTCAATGAAGTGCCATTATGATTTTTTTGGTCAGAAAGTCTTAGAATGACTCTCGCTTTCTCTAATCCTCCCAGTATGTGAGTTCTGGGAGGCATTTGCTAAGTTGTCTTTCAGAGCTCACAGTAGCCACTCGTGACTCAAGTTTAGTGGCCGTTAAACACTTAAAATAGTAAGGACATAGTTGAAACTCTCAATTGGCTAAATTATGATCCCTGGGGCAGCCTTGTCTTTACTGCTTATATTAGTTTCTTGTCATCCTTCGCGGTGAAATCCAGGTGACGGCCCCTGGTGCTTCTGACACATTTTATAATTGTAACTACTTCAGGCGTTCTGGTAGCCTTGAGCTCTGTTCAAATCTTGCTTGAGTGTAAGCAACGTGGTCCTTGAGGGAAGATGGGAGGCTTCAGCACACCTGTATTGAATGAAACACTGTCAGTGTTACATGTTTCCTACTTTGTTGCTGTTTTGTTCATGTTCCAAGCTAAAGATGGACTGCCTCAGAAGCCAGGGCCTTGTCCACCTTGGCCGAACCCTAGCATCCCTAGTAAGGGACTAGGCAAGACCACCTACTGTTTCTTGAGAATTATGCATGCTGACAATGTGTCACAATACAATGGTGACCCTCCAGAACCTCCAGAAATAACAACGACTTGGTGTAGTTATGTAGCCAACCATGTCGCCATCTACACAAGCTTCTGTACTATCTCAGGCGCTTACCCCTTGGGGCTGACCACAGTTTTCTGCTGGGGCATCCACAGGTAGCACCTATCTTTCAAAAACCACGGCCAGGTTCGTGCCATTATTCTTCCTGTCCACTTCCTACCCAAAAGACAATCAATTTCATGGGTAAATATAGAAAGTGATAAATAACAATTAAGGGAAGAAAGCAGAATCAAATTAAGGATTAAATTAATGGTAGTTTCCCAGTAGGAAATCCTACACCAGCGAAATACGTTGGAAATGGGATGTTAGCTTTCCATATGGGACACCGTACACAACTGGAAGCGGGCAAGTTGAATAACACTTGGAGGGACGAACTACAGAATGCACCCGCTAGTGAAATCGTCGCTCCCAGGCATCCGATACTCTGAGAAAAAAAAGAAAGCGTGGTGTGGGCTGGTTTTACTGGGACAAATAAAGTGAATTATATGTAGAAATATTTATATAGAATTAAAATGCTTCTCAAAGAACTGCTCAGAAAATTTATAGTAATAAACTCCTTATTTGAACAGGCATAAAACTTTTAATAAAAAATGTATTTGTCCATGCACCCAACTAAATAAAGGTTAAACAAACATTTAAGGGTTATTGGTTTTTGAAGGGAGTGGAAAACAAATTAATGTGGTAGATTTCAATATTTCCAGTTCTGATACTGGCAGAGTTGGCTATAGAATTCTCATAGCTTGATCCCCAAAAGCAGAACACAGTTCAACTGTGTGCGATTCTGAATGACACGGAAGTGTCCTAATCACTGTCCTTTCTAACACGCACCCTCTGAAAGCCGGAGTAATGAGATTCCATTTGTGAAACTTTTACAATCCTAGTGAAAATTATCCATTTATGTGTGTGTGTGTATATATATATATACACATATGTGTATATATATATATATATATATATATATATATATATATATAATCCATTCATCTTTGTTGTAACTATACAAAGAGTTGCAATCACCCTTTTTTTGTAAATGTATTTTTTGTTTGTTTTTGAGACATTTTATACTGGGCATAATTCTAATGCCACTAACCCTGCTTTGTAAAATTCATACTGAAGACAAAGCAAATTTTCCTGGAGATGTCTTTCTTGTAATCATAACATATGAACTAAATTATGAATGCCTAGAGCTGTGAATGGAAGTAGCCTTAACATGCTGCTAAAGCATCAGAGGAGGGAAAACCTTCTGTTTTAAGAGGTTTTTATTTTTAATTCTAGTTAACACATACTTCTTTGTTAAACAGGAAACTTGCAAATATTTTTCCTGGCTGGTAGCTGAAAATCTACAGAGCAAAGGTTTTTAATGGTGCAAATTCCAATTTACCAATTTTGCTTTAAATGACTTTGGTTTACTTCCCAAGTCTAAGAAATCATTGCTAGTGCTGAGTCCCCCAAATTTGTCTTTTGCTTTTTTTCCTACATGTTATACAGTTTCATGTTTTATATTTAAGTTCATGATTCATTTGAGGTGATTTTTGTTTATTTTTGAAGATTGAGATATAATTGACATGTACACTGTGTAAGTTTAAGGTGTACAAAGTATTGATTTGATACACATATATATTGCAATACCATTACCACCATAGAGTTAGCTAACACCTTCACAAGTCACATAATTATCTTTTATTTCGGTGTGTGAGAACATTTAAAATCTAGTCTCTTAGCAACTTCCCGATGAAAACGTAGACAGAGGAACTGGGTTCATTTTTGTGTAAGGTATGGCTTTGGGGTGAAGTTGGTTTTGTTTTCTTCAGAGTTTCTATCTGAAGGAGATGTAGTATTTTACCAATTGTCTATTCAACTTGCATGGGAGTGACAGCCCAGCTGCTGCTTAACCTGTGAATCCGACAACATGCAACACCCACAGCCCCGCCTCAGTGCGACCCCACCAGGTTAGGGCTTTGCTGTTTGTTTGCTTACGTGTTTGCTCTTAGTGATGGGTTTTCTTGTAAAAACAAAATAAATAAAAGATCATTTGTCTCTTCCTTCCTCCAGAAAGTAAGGTTTGATCTTATTGCTTTTGAATTTTTAGATCCACTTCTCTACAAGCAAATTAAGAGTTTTTATATATATTTTAGGCTGAGCTCCAACCCACTCTCAAAACCGTCCCCCAGATTAGACTCCTGGGAAACAGACTGAAACGAATGTACACCAGAAGAGCTACGTCAGGGTTCACAGCCCACTTAGGTCACCTAAGGGCTCGCATTATAAAAAATATTTTTGTAACACCCTAGTTATTATTCTAAAATGAACTCACAGATGATAAAAAATACTACCTACAGTTACATATTATTTAATTCAGGACAGTGCTCTTACTATATATTGTAAAGGGAATGTAAAATACACAAATAAAAGGAAATGGATTTATAATTAAATAATATGTGTATCATGTAGCACATGGTTTTCAAGTCCTCTCGCCTCAGGGAAGGAAGCTGGAGGTCCAGGGGAGGAAGGCTGTGAAAGCGATGTAGGAATTCACTGACAAGAACGGTGGGCTCATTCAAGGGTACCATCCCAAATCAATCTGGAGAGGGGCTCTCTGGCCAGAAACAGAAGTTGTCGTGGGCAGTGCCCAAGGCTCTCTTCAGCTCCACACATGGCTCCTGATAGCTGTCAAAATCAAAAGCCGGTGGTAAAGTGGCACAGAGAAAAGCTTGACAGCTGGAGCGCTTGAGCATGTCACATTCCACTGTGACCCAGCCATATCCGGAGTGGAGACAGCTCAGGGAGCTTACCTGCCCATTTCAAAGAAGAAAGAAGGCTTCTCTGCTTGTAAATTAACACAAGTACATTAAAACACCTAATGGAATAGTCAGACGCTTTTACTTATGGGTATTCGTCCTTGATGAGAAGCTACCGCACTGTGCCGGGTGCAGCTTGAGTGGCTGACTTAAAATCCATGAGCTGATATATTGTTGGCTTCTTTAGACCAAGATGGTAATGAACTTTGGGTAATGTTCTGAGCAAAACACAGCACAATCCCTTCTCAATCTGCACAGCATTTCATTCCTAGAAATTTATATAAAAATAATACATAAAGTCTTTGTTATATTTATTTTTAATAATGGAGTTAAATTTCCACCTCAGGCAAATATGAGCGAATTTTTCACCTATGTTGAGATTTTTGAAAGAGGCAAGTTTTGCCATATGACTGTTGCCTATATTGCAGAATACCTAGCATTCCCAGCCTCTAATCTAATGCAAGTAACACCGCTGTCCCCCTCAGAAACTATTAACCCCAAAGCACTCTCTCACATTTCTTAAACACCCCATGTGAGATTGAACAGCCTCACAACTAAGGAATTCTGGCCATTTCCAAATGGTATGAGATCTGATGAGTAGAGGCACCCAGTCAGTCATGTAAATGCATGAATCTAGCTGGTCATTAGGTCAGAAGGGAGCTTATGGTTTTAGTGTTTCAAGAACTTAGACGTATTTACAAAAGCCATTGACACAACGCAGCCACACAAAATACTTTGTTCAGCCACCAACACCTGTGCCACATGGGCCTTGGCAGGGCCGATGTCTTTTCTATGTCAGCCGAGATTGCCAGGGCTTTGTTCTACACTGAATAATTTTTAACTTCATTTTGGGCATTACAGATATTATGTCAAGAGTCTCTGTCTTATTTAAATTTGATGGAAGACGATGATATTTTTGTTTGGGCAATTAACTGACCTGGTTAAGTTCAGGCCTTAAGTTCCAACCTGCTTTCTGTAGGAAGTGGTTCCAATGTGTGTTCCATTTTCAAAGACTTTTTAGTTCTCTCTGGATGTGTCTGGCTATTTACTACCCACTGGTCAGTCTTTGACAAAACTTATAACGCTACATAACTTGCTGAAGGCCATACATGGACCTCACTAAGATATCGAGGTCAATGAACCTTGCGTCCGCCCGCAAGAACGCCTTCGCCTGGGAACAAAGTGAGGCATGTAAACCACAGGGTACAGTCTGCAGAGACGTCACAGTTACCGTGGAAGACACATGAACCATAGTAAAAGACGTATAGGTCAAGGTCAGAATTTGTTTTCTTAAATATGATATGTAGATTTGAGTCATGCTCGAAACACACATTTTCTTTTGTTGAAAAAAATGGCGGCTCACACTACGATATAACCTGCACAGAAACAATTTCAAAAGCTTTCACTTAGAGCAGCACAGGCCCACCCTCCGCAGCCTCGGCTAACAAACACGGCAGGAAATAATGCAAGTGTCGTGGATAAGGAAGTGTTTCTAACAGCAATAGCTCCAGCAGGTGCTCAATATTTACTAAAAGAATGAACATTTTCAGGAAAATACAAAATCGCTTAAACATTTCTACCAGCATTATTTATCCCACACATCTTGCCTCGAGGCTTTATTAATCACACCTCATGTACAGCCCAGCAAAATGCCACCTAGCATAAGGACATATTATTTGCAGTGCCAAGGATTTATTTCTCTGCTGATGCACAGCACTTTTTAAAGTATTTAAATTGCTAAGACTTAAACTTGGATCGCTTTCTAGAAAGGGTTTCCCATCTCTCAATTGCTGGAGACATCTAAGTCCCTTTGAGTGTCTAATTGTATGGGATATGTATTTGTGCTCTACTTATCTCTGGCTTTCCTTCCACACTAACCTGCATGGTGCCATGGAAAAAGAGCAATTCTACAGGAAGAGGGAGGAGAGAGAAGGGAAAAAGAAAAAACACGTAGCTGGCAAAATATAAATTATAGATCGGGTACTGGAGTTGATACATTTGTTTGTGTTGGTGAATTTGGGATTCAGAGGAAAAACTAAAGGAAATACATCACAGCAAAGAATGAAGTGGTATAGCAATTTATTCCTAATTTACAATAACAAAATGTATTTTCTTGTCTGAGGAAGGAGTTCAGCATCCTCCTCTTAACGCTATTTGTTTAGTAAGCGTTTATATAGTGTGCGGTTTCCTTAACACAAAACTCCAAATCCACACAGGGACTTCCTTTTTCACTCAAACGGTACCTCTAGGTTTGAACTATTGATCGGAGGTGTTTTCCTAACAGTGTTTGAGTTCACCAGTGAAGTTACAATATAAGTGTTTAGGTTTAATGCCTATGTTGTCAGGCAAAAGTGAGAGTAACACATGGTATCTGCAAAACTGTGTTTATAAATGTCCTTCTCTTAATAAGGCTAGGTAGAGGTCACATTTGTGTATGGTTTTTAAATGCCTGCCCAGTTCCCTAAAGTCTGTTTTTAGGAACATAGTGCGCATTAGAACAACTTGCCTTTTCATTTCAGCATTTATTTGAATGCGCAAATGCCTACTTTGTACTACAGGAGTCAAATTTGATGACCTGGCTAATTTTTGTACAGCATTATTTTATGATAGCAAATCACTACATCACTATTAGCACACAATGTTGACCTGTGGCTAGTGTAAATATACTGATTAATTTGCCATTAATAGAGTTGGCTCCACCTTATGTAAAAGATTTAAGAATTTAGTAGTAAAGTGCTCAGACATCTTAAAAAAAAACTGTATTAGAAATAAAAAATTAATGCAAGTGACTGAAGGTAATTGAAAAATGATAAACTTGGGAAGTCATACCAAAAGAGAGCACAAAGGAAAACATCTAACGTGGAGAACACTCTCATTTCTGGAGCTGATAGAATCCTGCCTCAGCCCAAGGACACTTGTGACAAAACACTGGGAAAACAAGTGCGTTGGCTCAAAATTCTGCCAATGACGGCAAGAATAAGGTAAACAAAATCAGGTGTATAATTCATATAACAATGAAAATCCTGCATATATTCATCTATTTACCTTCCACTAAATTCACATTGCCCCCCTTTCTTCCATCACCTTCGTTCTCGGAGGGCGACCTGGCCCCCCTCTTTGCTGTGAAAGCTGAAGGCCCGCATCTGATGCGTGTGCTCGGCCTCCCCACCTCTTACAACAGGTGAATGATGACTGCCGTCTCCTTCTCTTGGGTATTACACCCTCTGCCCTCGCACGCACCTGAGTGTTTTGCCAGAGCAATTCTCTCTCCTACGTAATCATTTTTCCTCCTGTATGATCATTATAGTCAGCCCAGAAACATGCTGTGTTTTTCTCTTATTAAAATGAGAAAAACTCCTCGTGGCCCCGCTTCCTCTTCAGTTACGGCCACGCATTGTTGCTCATCGAAGTGCCGTCCAAACTCACTTTTTCCCGTTCCTTTCTTTCCGGCCTCCTTTACCCCACTCCCTGTTAGCTATCATCCCACACTTCAGTGGAACCACTTCTGTCACAGCCACCACTAACCTTCATTCTCTTAGATTCAATAGTCCATAGCAGTCCACACTCATGTTCTCTTACCCATCAGTAACAGTTGACACCGTCTCCAGATACACTTTCTTCCCTTTCTTCCCAAAACCACAACCTCTGATAACCTTTACTGACCTTTGCTCCTCAGGTCTCCCTTTGTTATTCCGCCTTCCCACCCAAACTCCTAAAATAGTAGTGTTCCGGGACTCAGGGCTTAATTCTGCACTCCATCTGTATTCACTCTGCTGGTGATTCTGTGCCGGCTCCCGGATCTAAGTGCTGTCTGCTTGGGTATCTTTCGTAGAAAACATCTGTATGTCAATATCTATTGTTTTCATTCTACTTGGATATTTAATAAACATTTGGATATATCATAAATGTTTCAAACTTAACGTAATCTAAACTGAACTTCTGAGGTCTACCCAAACTGTTTTTACATGGATTCCTCATCGTAGTTGACAACTCCAACTTTTTAAATACTCAAACCAAAAAATTCATATTTGCCCTTGAATCCCGCCTTTCTCTTAAGACCTACAGCCAGTCCTTTAAAAGACTGTCTTGGCTCCACCTTCAAAACCCATCAACAGTCCCCCTACTGCTCCCATTTCACCTCCAACACCCTGGTGTACACGGCCACCTTATGGAGCCAGGGTACTGCAGCAGCCTCCTAGCCAGGTCCTGGCTCAAGCCTCGCCCCATAGAAGTACTCTCAACAAAATGGGGAGAGGGAGGGCTTTAAAGTGTGAGTCATACTGGCATGCCAAACCCAGCTTCAAGCCTTCAGATGCCTCCCCATTTCTTTCAGAGAACAACCTGAAACCCTCACAGGGACTCCAACACCCCTGCCTGACTTCACTCCCACCCCCCTCCGCTCTGACCCCATTTCCTCTCACTATCCCCTTCGCTCCCTCCACTCCAGCCCCACAGCTCCCCTGCTGTTCCTAGAACATTCCAAGCGTGGTCCTACCTTAGGGGCTTTGCCGTGACCGCCCTCTCTGCCTGCAGCTCTCTTTCCCTCGCTATCCACACAGCAACCTCCCTTTCACTCTTTTAAGTCCCGGCTCAAATGTGCATTCTTAGTGAGATCTTTTTTTCCATAAATTTATTTAAAATTAAATCTCTTCATCCCTGGATCAACAGTTCTGATCTTTTATTTTGCTCTCTTTTTTGTAAGTAGTATCTGTCTTCTAAAATTCTACATAATTTACTTATATAGTGAGTCAAAGAGGGCTTTTGTAGCTGCTTTGTTTACTCCTATATCCCATTCACTAGAATGGCCACAAACAGTAGGTATTGACACACAGTGCATACTCAATAAATATTTCTTAAACCAATGTCACATGAACAACTCGTTTTATTATAGTCTGTGTGCTCACTGGTATTTCTGATTCTGTTGGCTCTCCTGCATACCAGGTTAGGTAACACTTGCCACACACATACAAGGCTAGGATTAAAACTTGAAGGAGTCCCGATGCACAGTAAAATCAACGATCCAAATCTGAATTGAAACACTTGGTAGTCACAATGTATAATTTCTCCCCACTTGCAATATGTATTCAATCATATGCGTCTCCATTTATCTCTTGTACAATTTCTGTGAATTTGGGGGAGAAGTGTGAAGAGTCCCTGACCAATATTAGAACAGAACGAGTGGACGTTGTATTTGACCTTTGTGACCCCACCGTCCATATTGTCCTATGACAACCGTGATAAGAACTGCACTTGGCAAACATAACTGCAAGGTTTTTATGCGGAAGCACATCATGACAAAATAAGAAGACCAAGTGTAACGCCTGTTTTGGCAGATTAAATATATTATAAGGAGAAGAAAGACAAAGGTAGGATAAATACATCAGATACCAGGTCCTGGCTCCAACTGCCTCTCGGGGCCTGTAGATACATATGCGGAAATCCAAGAACATCCAGAATTGAGGCTTATTTAATGAAAAGTGGCAACGGGAGAAGAGAAGTAAAAAGGACTCCAGAAAACCCATGCGAGCACTCCACCCACAGTAGGCAGAATTCCTAAATGACCCCCAAAGGTGTCCTGCCTCAGTCCTCGGAAACAGGGAACACGATGTGACAGTACACCCACAGATATGTCATGTTAAATGGCAAGAGGCACTTTGCAGATGTGATACAGCTGGCCTCTAACAGCAGGGTACAACCCCCAGCTAACAGCCAGTGAGGAAGGGAATCTCAGTCCTACCCTCAGCAAGAACTGAATCCTGCCAACAAGCCCAATGAACTTGGAAGCAGATTCTTCCTCATTTTCCAGATAGGAAGGCAGCTCACCCACACCTGATTCGGATAATGAGATTTTAGGATTTCCCTCATGACCTCTAGATGAGATTTTGGACTTTGGAATGATGCTGCGATGAAATGAGGCTTTTGGGTACCACAGAATGTTGCTTCTGGGAGGAACACGAATCTTTGGGGACAAACGGGCAGATTGTGATTTACAGGTTGTAAAGATGACTCTACCAAGATTCCAGGCTCCTAGTTTTTCACACACTAGTCTAGGTAATGCTTTGAAACGATTTTACAGATACACACAGGGGCGAACAAAAGTAGGTTTAAAGTTATAATAAAAATAAAGAATACAAGAGTTAATAAAACATACTAGAAGAATAAACTGTGTTCCGTGTACTCACAACTGTAAACCTCCTTTTGCCCACCCCTGCGTTGAGTCAGTTGAGTTATGATAGGGAGATTATTCAAGTGATCCTGGTCTAATCAGACAAGCACCCTTAAATGCAGAATATTCTCCTAATGGTGGTGGAATCAAAGAACTCATCTGAGACTGGAAGTATGGGAAGGACGTGGCTTCTTATTGCTGGTTTGAAGTGAGAGGGATTCACAAGGAAAGGAAAGGGGGCAGCCTCTGAAGCTGAGAAAGAGGCCCTTGCATGGCCAGCAGCCAGTAAAGAATGGGACCTTAGCCTCCAGTTACAAGGAACTCATTTCTGCCATCACTGGAATCCAGAGGACCATCTAACAGCCCACAGCACCCTTCTCTCCATCCAGACATAGGTCTTCTCACTCGCTGAGACAAAACCCAGAGATGCGGCCGTGAAGGGGATGAAAGTCCAGACTCGTACCCTAAAGAGAATCATGAATACAAAGGTTCTGTATAAAACCAGCTTGGGTAGGGAGTTAAAATTTAAGTAGACTAACTACTTAGACTGAAAAGAAACTCATTAACCCAGGAAACATCGAGATATCAGCAAGTAGAACTCTCTTTGCCATCCAGGAGACAGGAGGTTCGATTATTTTTAAAGAGCTCCGGGCAAGATGGAGGTAGAAACCCTTTGCTTCCTCGCACAGCCAAAAGGAGGATAAGAACCAATCTAAAATCAGTAAACAAGCAGAAGCACCGGAAAATCAAACTGCATGGAACTCCAACAACCAAGGAATTAAAGAAAATATCAACCAGAACAACCAGACTGGGAAGGCAGCAGACCAGGCAGGCGGGGCTGACTTAAGGGGAAAACTGAGACTCAGAGCTCACTGTGGACACAGCAGCAGTTGCCACAGTGGAAGGAACTCCCAGTCGCACACGAAGTCCTTTGGAGAGTGCACTAGACATGAGCAGTGGGCCGCACCGTTCCCTCTCTGGCCCCTCTCCCACAGGCAGCGCTGCAGCACAGCAAGGAGGGTTGCCCCGCCCTGGTGAATACCTAAGGCCCCGCCCCCTTATAATCTATCAGCTGCACCAAGACAAAGAAATAGGACCCAAATGAAAGAACAGAGCAAAACTTCAGAAAGAGAGCTAAGTGAGGAGGAGATAGCCAACCTATCTGATGGAGAATTTAAAGCCCTGGTAATCAAAATGCTCACAGATCTGATTGAGCTTGGTCGAAAAATGAAAAACCAAAGAAGGATACCCAAAGTAAAATAAAGCAGAATATTCAGGGAACCAACAGTGACAGGAAGGAAACCAGGACTCAAAGCAATGTTTTGGAACAAAGGGAAAAAATAAACATCCAACCGGAACAGAATGAAGAAACAAGAATTCAAAAAAGTGAAGAGAGGCTTATGAACCTCTGGGACAACCTGAAATGTTCCAATATCCTAATTATAGGGGTGCCAGAGGAGAAGAACAACAGCAAGAAATTGAAAACTTATTTGAACAAATAATGAAGGAAAACTTCCCCCATCTGGCAAAGGAAATAGACTTCCAAGAAGTCCAGGAAGCCCAGAGAGTCCCAAAGATGTTGGACCCAAAGAGGAACACGCCAAGGCACATTATCATTAAGTTACCCAAGATTAAAGACAAAGAGAGAATCTTAAAAGCAGCAAGAGGAAAGGAGAGAGTTACCTACAAAGGAGTTCCCGTAAGACTATCAGCTGATTTCTTAAAAGAAACCTTGCAGGCAAGAAGGGGCTGGAAAGAAGTATTCGAAGTCATGAAAGGCAAGGATCTACATCCAAGATGACTCTATCCAGCAAATCATTTAGTATGGAAGGGTAGATAAAGTGCTTCCCAGATAAGGTCAAGTTAAAGGAGCTCATCATCACCAAGCCCTTATTATAGGAAAGGTTAAAGGGACTTATCTAAGAAAAAGATCAAAAATATGAACAGTAAAATGACAACAAACTCACAACTATCAACAAATGAACCCAAAATAAAAACAATTAAAACAAAAACTAAGCAAACATCTACAACAGGAACAGAATCAGGAAATGGACATCACATGGAGGGATTTCAGTGGTCTGGGGGAAGGGAGTAATAGTGGGGAAAGATACAGGGAAGAAGCAGCATAATTAGTAGGCATAAAATAGATGGGGAGAGATAAAAATGGTATAGGAAACCTAGGAGTTAAAGAACTTACATGTACAACCCATGGATATGAACTAAGAGTGGGGGGAATGCTGGAGTGTTGGGGGTGCAGGGTGGAGGGTGGATAAAGGGGGAAAAATGGGGAGAACTGTAATAGCATAAACAAAAATACTTTAAAAAATTAAAAAATAAAGAGAATCTAAGCTTTCTTTGCACAACTATGATTGAATTTTTTACCTTGATACATTAGTATAGTAAATATCAATTCGTGTGTCATTTATAGAAATAAAAACAAAATTAAAATAATTCGTTTAGCTAAATTCTAACCTATAGGAGATATCGACAGAAATCGGTAAATAAAAAGGTTTCAAATATTTCACCACGCATATTGGTTAATGTATGACTAGGAGCAAAACTCATTAAATTGCACTTTAATGAAAAGCTCAAAACCCTGAAAACTGTTCTTGCCTTTATTTCCCCACCTCTAAATTGAGCAAAATATTATATGCCTGTGGAGGTATGTAATGTGATAATGGGGTAGGTTGTGTTTTATGAAGAGATTGTAAAACCCATGAAAACTTGCCCACAGCCAAAAGGATATTAGGCTGAGTATAAAAAGCAGATAGCCAGGAGAAAATAGGAGTTTTAATAAAATTGAAAATGCTACCCATCTCCCTCTTTTATACTTCTTCAGGCTACCAAAGTTCTCTGCCAGCCATGTTTCACTGTTATAACATTGATAAGTATGAAGAAGGCAGATAAAAGTTTTGAGAGCTGGCAAAATAGTTTTGGGTGTTGAGCCATCTGAAAGCTAATACGGCAGAGTTAGTTTACTGATAGCATGTGCTTGTGGTATTGATGGTATAGTAAGTAATTAACTAGAATGGATGATAGTTTACCTATGTTAGGATGAAATAATACATTTTTAGATATAGACAATAACTGAGATATCTCAAATGCGCAGCTGAGAAAACAAAATTGGAAAGAGTAATAATAAGAGCCATATTTAAATCAATCGAAAACTCATTACTCTAATAGTAACATTTGCCTCCTTCCATTATTGATATCGAGATTACCATCAAAATCAGGTAGTAAAAAATGTGAGGACTTCCAGATGGGCTTCCTTTGGTCCCATGTTTGACAAAACGAGACAGAAAGGAATGTAATTAGAGAAGGGAAACTCCAGCTGTATCTGAATCTATCTAAATTGTCGACAAATAGCTCAGCCTTTCTCTGCTCTGGATACAAAGTGGCTTCAGCAGTGTTCAGAGCCACTTGGCGATTCGACGTTCCTGGAATAGTGCTGACAGCTGAGGCCTTGCAAGCTATTCACAGAGCTGCGGGGAGGTGGAGGAGGAACTCGGGCCCATTGTTCTCCTGGAACAAAAGCTCTATTTTCATTACACCTACAGACACACACACACACTCAAGTACTGACGTGCTCCTCAGGAGCAAATACGTTCTTTTCTGCAAACTTAACTTTAGCCGGGTTTACCAAAAAAAAAAAAAAAAAAGGCCTAGTTCGTTACTGTCTGTGCCTTCAATTGCTTTCTCCTCTCTAAGGTCCCCCTATGCGGCGGAGGGAAAGAATGAGATTAACTAAATAAACGAGCATTATCCTGTCAACTCCTGACTTCACTCAGTGGCCCGGAAGAACTGCGCTTCGCCCACGGCTAAGAATGCTGGATCCGAGGACGGGCTGGAAACACGACCGAGGCGCACGGTTTCTTCTTTCCCCCACGCGGCAAGCTGCACGTGGCAACCACACACCCGGTGAAAACACGTTCTGGATCATTAATATGTAGAATCTTGTACCTCTTCCCCCCCACCCCTCCAAAACAACCTAAACCAAACCGAGCAGCAGCCGCGCCGGCACCTGTAACAGTCACCGGACTGAGGACCGTTGCTGTCACTGTCCACCGTTCAGGAAAGCGGGGCGGCGGCCGCACAAGGCCACTGCGGCGGACTCTCCCTGCCTGGGTGCAGAGGACGTGCGCTTCCCTTCGTGGAGAAGTGGGGATTGGTCCCGCGATCCGTCTCCGAGGCCACGCGGTGGGCAGAGGTCCCAGGCCCGGGGTCGTTCGCATGGAAGGAGGAGGAGGAGAGGAGACCTGATACCCGGGTTTCCCGAGGGAGCCCCTTCTGCTGCCGGGACTGCAGACAAGGCCCGACTCCCGATCCGATGGCCGAGCATTCTCCTTGATTACTCACTCGTTAGCCATTAGTTCGAGGGTAAATTATTAATATTTGTGCATACTCTGGTCAACAACATAGCAGGAATAAATTTTTACAGCTTTATGGAAGTATAACTGACATAAAGTTAACTATATGTAAGCCTTTCACATTTCTTACAGTGTAGGTCAAATGACAATGAATAATTCAGCCTTTTATCAGCAAAATATGTTCTTATTCCAGTTTCGTTCTTGAAACTGGAATAAGAATTCTAGAGTTTTCTTTTTTCTTTCCTGCAACTTTAAAGACACGGCTCCTGCTATCACTCTTTATTTTTCTATACACATTGTGACCTTTTATTTCTGACTGCTTTTAAGGTTTTTTTCTGACTACTCTTAAGGAAGTCCGTTTTATGTCTTAGTGTAGTTTTCTTCATATTTCTTTTTTTTAAATTTATTTTTAGAGAAGGAGGGAGGGAGAAAGAGAAACATCAGTGTGTGGTTGCCTCTCACACGTCCCCTACTGGGGACCTGGCCCAAAACCCAGGCATGTGCCCTGACTGGGAATTGAACCCATAAGGTTCATAGTCCCGTGCTCAATCCACTGAGCCACACCAGCCAGGGCTCTTCCTATTTCTTATTCTTGAGGTTTGTGAATTTCTTAGTATATAGTTTTTATCAATTTTGGAATATTATAATTTTGGTCATTATATATTTTTTCCTTTATATCCCTCTTACATGGACTACAATTACATATACACAAATCTCCTTGAATTTGTCCCAAAGCAATTGCTCGCTTCAATTTCAATGTTGCTATTTCTGACATAAAGTGCATTATTCTTTTGGTCTGCAGTATCCATCTAACCTGTTGTTACTCCCAACCAAAATGTTTGTCATCTCTGACATTGTAGCTTTCAGTTCTAGAAGCTTAATTTGTGTCTTATTATAGCCTTCATATCTCTACTTTACCTGCATAATCTCTCTTCTACCATATTAGTATAATAATCATTTCAATATGCTTTTCTGTTAATTCTATCATCTGTATTTTTATAGGTTTATTTATAGTGATTGACTATTTTCATATTTTCCTGCTTCTTTACATGCCTAGTCACTATGGATCAGATGTCAAACATTATGATTTTTACACTTTTTGGAGGCTGCAAATTTTTTTTATTTCTATAAATATTCTCAATCTTTATTCTGGAGTACAATAGAATTACTGGAAATAGTTTAATCCTTTCAAAGCTTGCTTTTATTCTCTTTTAAGTGCAACCAGATGTGACTTCATTGGAGAGCTAATTTTGCTCCACTACTGGGGCAATACACTTCTGCATACTCTACCTGAAGTCTTTTAATTTCAAAATTACAATCCCTTAGAACTATTCCCACCCTTTGTGACCTCTGTAAATTACTTCTTCTAATCCTTTTCCCAGCCTCAGATAGTTGTCCAATGTGCATTAATTAGTACTCAGCAAAGACTTGAAAGAGAACCTTTGCAGATATTTAGGTCCCCCCCAATATTCTTCTCTGTCTCTCGCCCATCTCTTTCCCTCTCCCTCTCCCCCTCTCCCTCTCCCTCTCCCTCTCTCTCACTCTCCCTCTCTCTCCCGCCTCCCTTCATCTGGTGCTCTACTTTGCAAATTTGAACCCCTTTGGTCTCTCTTCCTCCACCCAGCAAGCCCCCCCCCCCCATCTGCAGGGAGCTGGGGCGTCAGAGCTACCTGATTTGGTCCCCCTGCCCAGGGATCACTGTTCTGTCCTGAATGATGTCTGATGTCTGAAAAATCATGTTTTATTTATTTTGTCTGTTTTGTTAATTGGAAGGTAAATCTGATGCCTGTTACTGCATCTTCACAAGACTATTTTAACACCTTTGTTTTCGTATAATTGCAAAGGAGCATCGAATTCAGAATCAGACTATCTAAATTTAAAACCTAATTGGATTCTGACCAGCAGTGTTCTGTCTGGCTTGCTCTTTTACTAACTATAGCAACATTGGCAAGTAATTTAATAAATCACTCTAAAACTGCCATTCCCTTTTTATAAAGTAGGGACAGTTATACATGTTCGACTTATTTATGAGGTATTTTATGGGGGGAAATGAGCACTAAATTATGTAAAATTGTTTTGTAATTTCACAGCTGAATTCTCCCTTCCAAATCTAGTGCTGTTTCCACAATTGTCTACTTTATTAAATATACAATTTAGAAATGGGTTTTTGTCAATAAAGCATTCTAAATGCTAGCATGATTTTCCCATATATTTTGTGGCATTTTTCTCCCTATATACATTTTTTTGACTGAATATTATCACCTCTTTATCACTCTCTAAGGATCTGCATAGCTTTTCATCTAGGAAATGAGATGGTCTCCAGTTGCCTTTACGATGCAGTTATAAACAGCTGGCTAGAACGAGTGTCTGTAGGGTAAGACAGGTGTATATTATTGTCATTAACTGCACGAGGCGATTCTTAATTCTGCTTCATACAGAGTTCTTCCCACCTCCAAAGCACTACAGGATTTTCAATAAATTTTGTAGAATGTGAGCCAATTGTAGTCAATGTGTTGATAAGGAAATATTGGTTTTAAAAAAAAGATCCTAGATTTAAGATTAGAAATGACTTTCCAAAAAATATGCAGGAAATACGTGTTGATTAAATATTATTTTCAATACTCCCTGTGCTTTCTTACCTCTAATCATCCCTTTCCCTGTATGTCTTTCTCAGGATCCCCATTCCTGGTCCTGCCCTCCTGTGAAAATAGCTCTTGGGAAAAGGTCTTGAAAAACTCACACTGTGGAAGTAACTGCTACAGGTAGTTGTTCCAGGAGATAATGTAGTGCTTTTCCTTCTGGTTTGTTTTCATTTGGGGTTCAGAAAGTAACACAGCCCCTTATTTAGTTTGGTTCAGAGAAGTGTGTTCGAAACAAATGACTTGTAATGTGGCATCTAATCCTGATTTTTCTCTAACTCTCTGACTGAAGATGTAATGAAGGAAATTCTAAGTAATCACGGGATTCTGGTATAGAAATGATAATAAATTTCACTCAAATAGGATATTCCGAGGGGTGCAAAACACAGGCTGGAAGTCAGGAAACACTTTCTGATTTCGATGCAGAGCCCCAAAGCTCTCTTTGTGGATTGCGATAAAAATTTCCATGGATGTCGTTCTCTTGTTTGCAAAAATATGCAGTTGATACTTTTGGTTCAAACTATACTATATTATTCTGCCTTTAATTAGGCAACAAACTAAAAAAAAATTATTTCTTTGTGATGACATTCTAATTTGCTTCTTATTGCCTAAGAATAATTCCATGTATTTCTTCAAAAAATATATTTGAGAATTTTAAAAATATTTTTGTATATTTAACTCCTTCCCTCATCATAGTTAAGTCAATGGTTACTGACAACTTTAGTAAAGCCAGATGTTATAAACCATGCGCGGGGTACCAATGATATTCTAGAGTGTGTGCATAACCTGCCACTTTTGTGTGTTTGTTTTGTTCCTTCCCCAAAAAACGCTCTGTCAAACTACTGACCCCATATACAATTTTAATTTTTGTTTAAGTGCAGAGCCTTCCGAACCTAAAGGATAATTCATTCCCTACAAGTTTCCAAATAAACAATAGGAGAGATATTTTGTTACTCTATTTATTCCAATTAAATGTTTTTAAATCTATGTTGAAAGTTGTTGACTCTGCTTAGAGCTCTCTAGTATTAGCAAAAAGAAACTCTAAAACTTATTAGAGAAAGAGAGCTTGTTTGGAATTTACCCCAGCCATGGGACCTGCTTCTCACCCGAGTCCCTTAGATTGTGGTAGTTCATCTGTAGTATGCGTAAGAACCATCTCGGCGTCTTTGTAAAGGTGGCCGTGGTCTCCACATACGTGGTGGGCCTGCCTCTCCGAGGAAGTGTCCAGTCTAACCTATAGCCACCTAGTCCCATATAGAAAGCTTCCTCTCGTGTACCTTATTGGAGACACTGTTTCTGTTAGCAGACTCTATCAATGAAAGTTATTTATTAATGTCCATGATAAAGTAAAAAGGAAGTAACATGCATTAGCAAATGAATTCTTCTCAGATTCTTCATTTTGACCTCAAAGATTTTACGAAAGAGTGCCCCAGATTTGCTGGGTAAGCCTGTCGGTGGGTGGGGCACCTGAAGTTAAATGGACTTCCCTCAGAGCCCTCCAAGACAGGTTTCATTATTCCCTATTTTGTCATGCTCACAGTAGTTACCCATTTTGTCCTTCATGTGCTCAAAAACATTTATTGTGAATATACTATGTAATAGACTCTATGCTGAGTACAGAGGAAGCAATACTACCCAACAGTTATGTAACTGATCTCATACAGCTTAATATTCAACTCCACTCTTTCTTTGTTTTTTAAATCTTCATTGCGAGGACATTTTTTCCATTGCTTTAGAGAGAGAGAGAAACATCAATTGGTTGCCTTCTCGTAGGTGCCCTGATGGAGGATCAAACCCACGACCTTGATGGGGAATCGAACCTTTGAGTTTTGGTCCACTCGACCATGCTCCAACCAAGAGAGCCACGCTGGCCTGAGCTTCAACTCCACTCTTCTACATATGAATGCCAAGGCCATTCAACAGTTCAATGATTATTTTGCATAAACATATGTTTACTTCATCTGATTTTCTAGGTGTGATATGAGGTCTTGGGATAGGACGATGACTAAAATGTCATCTTCCCTTTAAGAAATGACAGTTAAATGTAGACAGAGAGTAAAGGAGGGAACATTCGTTCTGGGAAGGCTGTGAAGTCTTATGCATGAGATGATGTTTTTCTGGGTTCACTGATGAATAATGGGACCAATTTATCAGGCAAAGGCAAAGGAAGACATTCCCAGAAGAAGAAACAAGGCACAAGATGGCAAAAAGCCCATTCATTATATTCAGAATCCAGGAAAAACATTTTCTATGGGAAAGACATATGGTGCCAGGCAGGAAACTGGGAACTACAACTGGAAAATAAATTAGGAAAATACTTTGAAAGGTCTAATCCACCAAACTGTAGAGTTTTAATATTCTTACTGATTTGTCAGAGGAAAATTTAGGCATTTGAGTGACATAATCATATCCCATCTTAGAAAGGTGACAGCTTAGCAAATACCCTTGAGGAGGAGTAAGTGAGAATATGAGAAACACTTGGAAAGTTGCTACAATAATGGAGTGAAAATGTTCTGGGGGAAGGTTAAGGCAATGGCGGTGAGGCAACTTGAGGGAAGTATTTTATTTCACATTAAGGGAGTTTCATGACTGATTGAAATTTTCAACGGACAGTAAAAGAAAGAAGCAGCCGAACACTTGAACATTTCCAACCAGAGAGGCAGAATGGTAATGTGATCCATCACACAGGGATCCGGGAGGAGGAGCTCGCTCGCTGGTGGAGAAACTGAATTTCGTGTGGGGCAAGTCACGTGTAAGGAGCCCCTAGAACTCAGAGCTGTGGATGTTGGATAGGCTCTGATGGATGAATACAGATGACTACAAGTTGGACCTGAAGATGCAGATTTGACCTTTGGTCTAGGGTATCGGTTTTTGAAAAAAATATTTTCATGTAGCAAAATCCTATCAACTAGCAATTGTTTTTGAAATCCTAACAACTATAAACCATGGTGGTACAGATTTTTTAGACAACTGGTTTCTAAGATGAATGAGGAAGCTGGTCCAAAATGAGAAACTGCTTTGCCCAAATTTTCATCATAAATTATTGGCATACTCAGAATTAGAACCCAAATTCTGATGTGACGTAAGAATTCTATCCAATGAATCATGGCCACTATCAAAAGGCCAAAATCCCTACGTTGGACTGGAAAATCATCATACGAGAAAATCGTGGCCCAGGCGATATAGTATAAGGAACAAGGGTTAAAAAAAAATATTTGAAGGCTTTGCAGTGGCATGGATATAAATCTCTATATACACATCCACACACTCACATGCTATGCTAGACAAAATGCTATGAATTTATTTAAATCTACTTGAAAGATTATGAATAATAAGTAATAATATATCATTCTTTGGATGCAAATAAAGTAACAGGATAGTAACTGAATTGAGGGCTAAAGGTAAATAGTAAAGCATAAAATAAAGTACAATAAAATAACATAAAGCAAAATAAACCAAGTTTCTTGAATGCCCCTTCTCAGATCACAGATCTAGACTATTCCAATGTCTCAACTCTTTCCAATAATAATAATAATAATGTGCTAATAGAGACAAAAAGACCAGCTTAATTCTTTGATACCTGCAAACAAGTATCTAAAAATCAAATGCATTTGAAATGTGTACACATTTTATTCCTCATACACAGGGTCCAGCACAAGGAAGGCCTGCTGGAGTGTGGTTGGTAGGGTAACAAGATGGGTGTAATAATTTATAGTTTCAATTTGGACATTTCACCTAACATGTCATATGGTGTGTTTCAGTGTGACATTGTTATGTTACAGAATTACATGCTTGTGATTTTTTAATAAAAGATTTTGTAATAAAAGGGGCATTATTTATGCTGAACTCTGTATATTAAAATAAACATCAGTGCTGTTTTTAAAGTTGTTTACTTTATGTCAATTATCTTCTAATATTATATATTCTACTACGACTCTACTTTTAGGAAGAAACAGAAGTCTGTATTATAGAGAAGAAAGGTTAAATGATGCAATGAAAGACAATTGTCACGGAGAGATTGCATTTGTCTTAATTGATCTATTGTAGTGCTGTCATATTTGGGTGGTTTATATTTAGAAGCTATTATAGACATGTAGCTATGAATATTATCTTTAAAGTATTCCTGTTAGGCGTGAAATTGTTAGTTCCTTTGATTTTAGAACTACTTTGCATCTCTTGCTAGTGTTCCAAATGTTTTTTGTTTTCTTTCTATTATTTTGTCTGTGTATTTTGCTTTTGTTTTGCTTAGCATTTGAATGACTTTTATTAAATGTACTCTAAGTAAATACACTAGTTCTGTTTTTGTGGTTGTTGTAAATGGAGTGGTATCTCTCATTATAGCTTCTGACTCTTAATTGTGTCTATGGAAGTGTTTGATTTGGGTATGGCAATTTACATCCTGACACTTCTACTGAATTCTTTCATTGCATAAGTTCTAATGCAAATTTTTCAACTTTGTTATATTTATTCCAAAGTTGATTTGACTAGTCTCTGTCCTTTGAATTTCTGTATGAATTTTAGAATTAGCTCATCAGTTAAGGTGTTGGGATTTTTGATTTCTGGAAAATTGGAATTGCTTAAAATCTATACACTTCTTGGTGGGAAACGACATTTTAGCAACCTTAAGTCATCTGACCTATAAGCATGGAATATCTATTTATTTAAATCTTTAATTTCTTTCTTCAATGAATTGATTTTCAGCGTACCACTATTTCATCCATGTCAGATATATCCTTCAAAACCGCATTTCTTTGCAGCCTTGTGACTCCAAATCAAAATATACACCACCACAAAAGCACTTTATATTGATGGTGGAATGGGTTGAATCGTGTATGCTCCCTAAATTTATACGTTGAAGTCCTATCCCCCAGGACCTCGGAATGTGACCTTATTTGGAAATAGGGTCTTTACAGAGGTAATCAACTTAAAACAAAATTATTAAGGTAGGCTCTAGTACAATATGACTGATATCCTAACAATGATTTAGAGAGAGAAATTCAGAGTTTTGCACAGGAAGAACGCCACGTGACCGTGAAGGCAAAAGGTCAGTCAGGCTTCTACCAGCCACGGCACACCAAAGCCTGACCGAGAGAGAGCACTGGAATAATTTTTCCTCTCAGCTCTCAGAGGGAATTAACCCCGGTGACACCTTTGCCGCAGACTTCTGGCCTCCGAAACTGTGCAATAATAAATGTCTGTTGTTCAGTCTACCCTGTTTATGGCACTTTGTTATGGCTGTCTTAGAAAACTAGCACAAATACTATGAATTCAGACTCAGAATACACTGGATTGTGCTTGATGACTTGGAAATAATTAATGCCCCTTCTCAGATGACAGGTCTAGACTATTCCAATGTCTCAACTCTTTCTAAATAAATGAAAATATTAATGCCTTCAGATTCCTAAATTATCTCTCGGTAAAATATACCTCTAAACGTCAAGGGACGAGGCATATTGGAAAAAGCCCAGTCCCAACTGCTCTGTGCTGAAAAAGGGCCAACCCGAGCTGTCCTGCCTGGACCCTGCCAGCTGCCTGGGCTATGCGAGGCTCTTCCTGGGAGTCAGCTGCTCTCTTTCAGGTGGCATGTTTGGGAGGTGTGTCAACTCATCCAAGGCTCTAGTGTTTAGAGTTATTCATTGGTTTGGAACTGGCTAGGACTAGCCCTAAGTTATACTAAATGATGCCCTAAAGGCCTGAAGGAGTTAAGGTAGCTTTCCAAGTGGCCTCCTTTAAGTACACAACCTGCCAGATCCAGGTAGCCTCTCCTGGGAAAAAGCAGAGACATGCATGCACTCTAAGGAAAATGGTGGGCACGTTCCCGTTCTGGGTTCTAACCAACAGAAAAACACCAAAGTTACTTACGCGGCTACCAGTGTATGCGCATTCCACTTATATTGTCATCATTATCCTTACACAGTTTAGAAAAGGGTTACACAACCATCATAAAATGCACTATTAGCATCAATCTCAGAAGGGCTAAACACCCTTCATACTAATTTTAACCCTCATCAACCCTAAACCCAGGCTTCCCTCACTAGACTTCTTGCATCCTCATGCCTCACCTACGCTCTTTAAATCTGTTTTTTTTTTAAATTTTCATTGTTATTCAATTACAGTTGTATGCCTTTTCTCCCCATCCCTCCACCCCACCACAGCTGAACCCACCTCCCTCTCCCACCTCCACCCTCCCCCTTGATTTTGTCCATGTGTCCTTTATAGTAGTTCCTGTAATCCCCTCTCTTCACTGTCCCCTCCCCACTCCCCCCTGACTATTGCTAGATTGTTCTTAACTTCAATGTCTCTGGCTATATTTTGTTACCTTTTTTCTTCTGTTGACTATGTTCCAGTTAAAAGCCCTGGACCAGATGGTTTCAAAGGAGAATTCTACAAAGCCTTTAAGGAAGAGCTAACCCCCATCCTTCACAGAACTATTTGAAAAAAATCCAAACTGATGGAAGACTCCCAAACTCTTTTTATGAAGCCAGCATCATCCTAATCCCAAAACCAGATAAAGACACAACGAAGAAAGAAAACTTCAGACCAATATCGCTGATGAACATAGACGCTAAAATTCTCAACAAAATATTGGCAAACCGCATCCAAAAATACATTAAAAAGATCATACACCATGACCAAGTGGGATTCATCCCAGGGATGCAAGGATGGTAAATCTGTTTTCAAGAATTACTCTCACTTGCTCGAGAGAGAACGGAGTTAATAGTGACTTCAAGCTACTCACTGAGAGAGATCTGTGAGTGAATGAGGAAAGCATCAGAGCTGGGGAAGAAGCTAGGAGAAGATGTGGTTTGCAGAGAAGTCAAGACCGGAAGCTCGTGAGCATGAGCTGGACCACAACTGTGCTGCCCAAAGCAAGGAGGCCACACTGGTACCTCCCCCGGGGAGGTGCGTGACCCCCGGGACAATCGGCCACCACCAGCCCAAGACAGGCCTCCAGAGTCGGGTGCAGCTGGGAGCCCTGAGGATGGGTGCCTCAGCCCACTTAAGATGACCGGGCAGGCCATGGACAGCTTCCCACACCATCAGAATGTGACCACTCAGCACCTAGCTGACTTGTAGATACATTAGGATATCTCATAGACCCCACACCATAGAGGTTAAATCTTATTGAGAAGACAGGAAATACATATTTATGTACGTGTGTGTGTGTTTATAGTTGTGATCACACAAAAGCTTATTCTTGTATTATTTATTAATTATTGTATTTATTGTTATTATTAATCTACTTTTGCCCACCCCTGTATATAAAAGCTAATCAATGAAAGTAGGTTTTTATTTTGGCATAACCTATTATGCTAAATCTGACAACCTTTTTAGGTTACAGCAAAATTTTTTACCTTTGATTTTAATCTTAAGTGGGTTTACATATTACATGTAAAAAATTGGAAATTTTTAAAACTCATTTTCCTTACAGTAAAATAAAGAACATTTGAATTCAAACTGTAGAAAAAATAATTTAAATGAGTTTGATACATTTTGTGGTTTGGAAATTTTCTTATAAAACCTTGTAAATGAACATTAGATTTAATAAGAATTACCTGCGTTAAATAAGCCAATCACCAGATGGTGTTAAAGAATGCCTTACCAGAATTTACCATTTGCACATATTTCCCAATATCCATTTTCCCTTTTTTTTCTCAAGCATCCCAGTATCTCCATATAGTAATTAAACTTTCCTATGGAAGGGTAAACATGAAAATAGTCCTTTATTCTGTACTGATACACAGAGCTACATACCAGGCATTTGCAGACAGTTCTCTTACAGAAAAGTATGTTCTCTTTCTCATTCAATAATTAAATATTAAGGTCAGTCAAACATCAGTTGTTAACCATGTATATTTTAACGGCCTAGGCTGTGTCTTAAAGGGTTGCAAAGTTCATCATTCTTGAAGGAAAAGAAAAAGCAATAATTTTTATGGTTACAAAGAGATGTGTTCTTAGATTTATCATTGCTCTAAAATTTACCATTAGAAGTGACCCTGATGACTACTCAGATTCTTAGGATCACAAATAACAAGATAACAGTTTTCTGCTCTGAGTTCTGTCCAGAAGAATCAGTTGCTGTTTGCACAGGAGGAGACCAGCGACAGAAAACCTGCTTGAGGAGTTGCAAACACATATTCTTGGGGCTTCACAGTTTGTGGAAGGGGAAGGAAAAATCAAAGCCACAATAAGGATTCTGATCTGTGCCGCATGCAGCCAGGTACATGCACGGAAAGTGAGTGCATCTGTTCAGGCGGCTGACCTGCAGCTGTATTTCCGGAGTGCCTTACCCCCCGATAAGGAGGTGGCCGCCACACCAATGATGCTGAAAGCCCTGCAGTCCCCAATATGATAATTTAAAAGCAATTTAAGGATTTTACAGTTTATGCTTATGGTCTTACAGGTCATTTTGGTCCCTGGCATTCATCATTTCACACATCAAAAAAAAATAAGCCTGGAAAACCAGATTAAAAATTCAAGAACCCAAAGTTCAGTTAGGAGAAGAACAAGTTATCACCAGCATTAGGAAGGCTTGCTTCTGAGTTATCCCCTTTGTCATCATCAAAGCAAATGTCCAGGAGCTGAAGCAACTTTTTAAAGGAAGGCCCATAACGTTACATATTCAGAATCAATGAAGCTAAGGCATGTGACTATAAGGCAATTTGAATTCCTCACAGCGGTGTTAGAAATTGCTTGTGCGGCTGGAGAACCAAGATCGGCGTAGGTAGACACACTGCGCCTCCTCACACAACCAGAACTGACAGAGAATCGAACAGCAAGGGGGACCAACACCAAGGAAACAGAAAATAATCATTCATCCAGACTGGTAGGAGGGGCGGAGACGGGCACCGGGGTGGAGAGGACTCGCGTGGCTGTGGCGGGACTGAGACTGGCGGAGTGTGGGACAAATGGCGCAGGCAGTCCGAGCACTAGCAGACCCTGCGGTCCCACATTTGTGCAGATAAACCCAGAGGGCCGGACTCAGAGTGGCGGAGAGTGGGGCAGGCAGAGTGGCGGATAGCACATTGCGGCACCACATTCGCCCACAGATAAACCGGACGAACGGCGGGCAGAGAAGCAGACCGCTGCGCAACCCAGGGCTCCAGCTCGGGGAAATAAAGCCCCAAACCTCTGATTGAAAGCGCCCCTGGGGGTTGGGGCGGCAGGAGAGACTCCCAGCCTCACAGGAGAGGTTGTTGGAGAGACCCACAGGGGCCTAGAGTGTGCACAGGCCCACTTACTCGGGAACCAGCACCAGAGGGGCCCAGTTTGATTGTGGGTAGCGGAGTGAAAGACTGAAATCCGGAGGAGAGTGAAGCGGGCGCCATTGCTCCCTCTCGGCCCCACCCCCACGTACAGCATCACAGCGCAGCGACCAGCATTACCCCGCCCCGGTGAACACCTAAGGCTCCGCCCCTTAACGTAACAGACGCGCCAAGACAAACAAACAAAAAAAATGGCCCAAATGACAGAACACTTCAAAGCTCCAGAAAAAATACAACTAAGCGACGAAGAGATAGCCAACCTATCGGATGCACAGTTCAAAGCACTGGTTATCAATATGCTCACAGACTTGGTTGAATCTATTCGAAAAACAGATGAAAAAATGAAGCCTATGCTAACAGAAACAAAGGAAAATGTACAGGGAACCAATAGTGATGAGAAGGAAACTGGGACTCAAATCAATGCTATGGACCAGAAGGAAGAAACAAACATTCAACCAGAAAAGAATGAAGAAACAAGAACTTGGAAAAATGAGGAGAGGCTTAGGAACCTCCAGGACACCTTGAAACGTTCCAACATCCGAATTATAGGGGTGCCAGAAGGAGAAGAGGAAGAACAAAAAATTGAAAACTTATTTGAACAAATAATGGAGAACTTCCCCGATCTGGCAAAGGAAATAGACTTCCGGGAAGTCCAGGAAGCTCAGAGAGTCCCAAAGAAGCTGGACCCAAGGAGGAACACAACAAGACACATCATAATTACATTACCCAAGATTAAACGCAAGGACCTACGTCCAAGATTACTATATCCAGCAAAGCTATCATTTAGAATGGAAGGGAGGATAAAGTGCTTCTCAGATAAGGTCAAGTTGAAGAGGTTCATCATCACCAAGCCCTTATTATATGAAATGTTAAAGGGAGTTACCTAAGAAAAAGATCAAAAATAGGAACAGTAAAAATGACACCAAACTCACAGTTATTAACGACCACACATAAAACAAAAACGAGAGCAAACTAGGCAAACAACTAGAACATGAGGGTTGTCAATAGGGGAGTGGGAGGGGGAGAGGGGGGTAAAGGTACAGAGAATAAGTAGCATAGATGATAGGTGGAAAATAGACAGGGGGAGGGTAAAAATAGTGTAGGAAATGTAGAAGCCAAAGAACTTATAAGTATGACCCATGGACATGAACTATGGGGGGGGAATGTGGGAGGGAGGGGGGTGGGCAGGATGGAGTGGAGTGGGGGGGGAAATGGGACAACTGTAATAGCATAATCAATAAATATATTAAAAAAAAAAAAAGAAAAAAAAAGAAATTGCTTGTGCGAATTATTTACTCCCTGCAAGTAGCTTCCTTAGTAAACTATGAATCCATTCCAATGGCACTGATATTTCCTACTTTAAAAAGTGTGGGACAATGAATAACACCTTCCTTGGACCTTTAGTATCCTCTTCTGATGTTAGAAAAGTCTTACCTATAAAGGTGGCTTTTATATTTAGAAATAGCAAAAAAAAAAAAACCATACAAGTTTAGTAAATAATATAAAAAAGTCACACAATCAGTAAACGTATACAGAAGCACTCATCAAAATGATATAGATACTGTTTTTCAGACAGCATGAATATTTTATTAAACATTCATCATTATTATAATAAATGTGTGTTGCTTGATATGTTTTTTTAGAGTTTCTTAATTCTCTAAGGAGTCTGAGAATTGTTTCTCGGAGTTCTTCCTAGAGCTTGAGAGTTCCTCTGGGAACCCAAGATGTGTCAACTGTCAAGAAAGAAGGAGGTCAGGAAAATATTTCTTCCCACAACGACATTATCAGTAATAAAATTACCTCCTGGCCTCCAGAAGTGAGCTGCGACCGGTGGCCTTGATGCTGCCATTGCCTCTGTCGTTACAGTGAGTCGGTACCCAGCCCCTCTCCTTCTCTGTCCCTGACGGATAGGAATCATGGGTTCATAGGTTGCATTAACTCGATTCCAAGAAAAACAAATTAACCTTTGTGATCAGAGGTGGCCTTGCTCAGTTAGTGGAGGGTATATTTATAAACAATGAAGATAAAATGTCAAGATATCAGTAGGCTTTGTAACTATTATGGATGGGTAACTCTTTCTTATTAGACAAGGGTGAAAATGATTTGTCTTCGGTAATATAGAAGGATTATAGTGTGGCAGTAAATGGTGTTGGGAATTACATAAAATAGTTATTTCCCTTGGAAGTTTAATACGTGATGCTAAAGGAAAAAAAAATGGTATGTGCTCAAATGTTAACCCTATTTTAAAAGTAACCTTGTAGAGTTGGGAGATTCTTATCTCATGGAGATAAAGCCTCCTGTCCCAAGGATAAATCTGCAAAATTCAAAGAGTTTAGGCCTTTGGGGTATATGTTAATTGCTTATATAATACAGTATTTATTTGTGTATTCATATATGTTTGTGTGTATGTGTGTGAATGAGACAGAGAGACCATATTCCAATACTTCCCTACTAATAGGCCTTCAGAAATTAGTGATGCAAAATCATGTCAACAGAAATAAGCTATTTCTTTTTCCTTACTTTTCCCCCTTCTAAGCATGTTCTACCTTACTTAGTGATGAGTACTAAAATGTTGATCCTCTAGTAAAAGTTTCCTGTATGGGCTGATTTTCTTAGAACTATGGAATCACAAGGGGGAAAAAAATGCCTTGTCACTATTTAATAATGCAGTAGATACAAGAAAAAGTAACTTTTTGACAATTTCTATTTATTTATGATTGTCAAACAGTCTGAGTTATTCAGAAAATTCATCCATTCTGTCAATCATCCATATTCAATGAACCATGTCTGTGAAAAATACGACTCCTGGTATGTAAACAGTTTGCAGTAAATGACCTGCAGTTACCAACACCAAACACAAGACTGAAACTTGTCAATGGCCAGTAGTTTAAATATCACAACATGCCTGGTGAGAGCGTGTCCTTCTCAGAAAGGAGGGAAAAAAAGTATGGTGCTAATGCTCTTCACTTAGAGTGTAACCTCAGGAGAGTTATTAGCCTGGTGTGTCATTAGATTCATGCCTCATTCTGCATGTGTATCAATAAGAGTTTCATAAGCTTGGCAGCGAACGCAGACTGAGCGGATCGCGTACAAGAGGAGAAAGCTTTTCTTCTCTCTGTGATCTCGGGCTCGGGAGATACCACGGTGACAAAGGGCAGGGTGCCTAGTCATGAGTTTGGATACTAACTCTCCCCACCTTTCGCAGTGTCGACCGGGGCAAATTATGTAACCTCCCTGCATTTCAGTCCTCTGACTTTTAAAATAGGATAATAACATAAACATAACCTTTTAATACTATATAAAATAAGCAAACTGTAGATAGTACACATTTCTGTTCAAAGGACCCTGGATTATTACACTTAATCCATGCATATTCCTCTAACACGTATGCAAAACTGCACTTGAAACATACTAATAATGACTACAGTAGAGGCCAAGTCTTAACATCACTTGTTGCTTCTCTAAAAACTGTCCCTAGACCCGCTTTAGGGTCTAGTCTTCCTCTTCCTGATCCCTGGATCCTCCACACCATCCCCCATCTCAAATAAACCACCTTATACACTTTAGCTATGAATGAACCAAAAAAGAAATATTATTTTAGAAAAAGAGGGAGAAGCAATATTAACATATAGCATTAGTGTGAAACAGGAAAGAAAATGGTATTTCCAAAAAACAGCCATGGTTTTGAAGAGTAGGCACGTTTTTAAGTAGGTAATTAAGACACATAGTTTGGGAGATGCTGGGGGAAAAGAGATACAAAAAAAGAGATACAATGGCTTAGTGCATATTTAGTATATCCCAAAATATAACATCAATTCTCAGTTCCATGAAAATCTATGTAACTGAGGTATGTTTGATTTTAATTTACTTTCAAATTATTCCCACCAACATCAAAGTTTTCAGGATTAAAGTTTTTATCTTTCTTATTTACTAGTGTGTCCTTAGGGCACAGAATAGTGCCTGGCCCAAACAGAGAGCACAAAGTATCTGTTGGATGCATCTGTGGAGAGATGGTTGGCTGGCTGAATGGATCAATTTCCCGTAGGTCATTTTTTGGACACATTTGTTATACCAACACTTCTATCATCAGTTTTCTAGCTCTGATTTTTTTATATGATAAAAATGACAAATATTACTATTATCATAAATAGATATCATGAATATAAGTAAGAGGGCTTGAAGTTTCTATAGAAACACACATCCTTGTGTTTCCATGGTGACTTTTGTGACGCCTATTATTTATTCAAGTAATTTTGTTCCTCTGCCGAGGGCCTGACTTAAGCTCCAAGACGTGATTATCCCCAGTTTCCTCTGATGTAAGACAGGGAAAAGAGGAACAGAACATAATAATATGAATATCTGTACATAGCAGTGACTTACATATTTATGGTTAAACAAGTGTACAACATGGACACTAATTTGAATATAATCTGTTCTGTAACTCCCTAAAGTTGTTTTATTAAATGGAATGGACCAACTATGGACAGATTTCTTCTCTATTTAGAATAACTGTTTATTGCTAAAATGATGACTTATAAATAAGCCCACTTCAATTTTTAATAAGCAACCAAATTAGTTTAATCATGACGTGTAAAAGCAACAATGAAAAATTTGTAGTGTTAATCTGTTTTTTATTAATATAAATGAAATAAAATGTAAAATATATTTTGATATCTTCAGAGGATTAATAGGTATTCAACTCAAAGTTAATGAAACTCTGTGAGTTGAGCATATCACAAAAACATTTAACAATTTTTTAAATTATCTGGAATTAGATAATCATCTTAAATATCCTCTAGCATTTCAGCTCACACAGGGATGTGTGACGCCTAATTTGTGGTAGCATATTGTGGGTGGTGTGCTCTGTGCGTGTTTTGGCAAAAGAAAGTGCTTTGGGGGGCGGGTGCACAGGGGAAGGCAGTGGGCAGAGAACAGTCTCCACTTCAATTAAAATAATTTTTGCTTTTATCTCTTGCAAAATTGTGATGTATAGTAAATATATGTCAGTTTTATCCAGTTTCTAGCTCATAGCTGTCAAAACCCTTGGAATTTCCTTGGATAAAAGCAATAGGAGCATCTTTTACTAGAGTATTTGGTGTCTGGTCCTCAGTTCCTGAAAGGGCTTCATGCGCACGAAATAACAAGCCCCTTCCCACCACAGCTGAGCTTATGCTAATGAGGTGGCCTAGGAAAGCACCTAAGGATGGGGCTGCTTGTCAGGGGAACCAACCATAAATGGAGGGTTGGAACTTTCAGTCCACCCCCTGATTTCTAGGCCTGAGAGTGGGAATGAAGGTTGAATCAATAATCAATTATGAATGGCCAATGGTTTAATCAATCATGCATGTGTAATGAAGCCTCCATAAAAACCATAAAACCCAAAAAGAGGGGGTTTGGAGAGCTTCCAGGCTGGGAGGCCAGACCCCAAACTCCATGAACACGAAAGCTCCTGTGTTGCAGACTTTGACTTGTGTGTCTCTTCATCTGGCTGGTGAGTGTATCCTTGAATATACTTTCTAATAATTTGGGAATCTAGTGAGTTATTGGGTTTCCTGAATTCTGTGAGCAACTCTAGAAAATTAATCAACCCCAAAGTAGAGGCCTTGGAAACCTCTGATTTCTAGCCAGTCTGTGAGCAGCACAGCTAACTACCTGGATGTGGGATTGGCATCCCATGTACAGGCAGTCTCATGGAACTGAGCTCTCATGTGTGTTTCTGACCTACTATGAGTATACTCATAGTATACTCATAGTATAGTAGTAGTATACTATACTACTATAGTAGCAGAATTGAGTTGAATTCTGGGCCACCCTGCTGGTGTCAGAGAACTTCCCAGATGTGTGCAGAAAAATACCCACATATTGGAACTGAGTGCAGAATCCATATCTCTGTTAGATATTGTGGCTCTGTATATGTTTCATTTAAATAAAACTGTTTAGGATCTTAAAAGTAGGAAAACTAGATTTTTGGAACCATGAGCCAGAACCATGTGCTCTGTGTTTATTATTCTATTGCCAGCATTTGACACAGTGCCGGCATTTCACAGACGCTCGATAAACATGCTGAATAAAATGAAGAGATGAATATCACCTCTGACTCTTAAATGGCTCCATAATCCTCAGACCATGAATATTCTCACTTTTATCCATTTCTAGTAACAGTACACATACCATTTCCAAAATGAGTTAATTTTATCCTGGGTGTTCGGGTCATAATTTGTCTTCCTACTGTAACACCAACAGTATTCTGTTTCTGATTTTCCTACAAATCTTGATTCTACCTTTTCACATCATCATGCTAAGTCAGAACTTTTCCAAATAACAGACCTTTCTAAATAGAGTGCTTGGAGAAAGCACTACTATTCCAACAGAGTGTTTCTTGCTCTGGACAAGATCCCTATTGCTAAATTCAGAATTCCTCTCGGTTGAGAAGTCCTCGACCGGACGGTGCATTGAAAACAGGGTAAGATCTTCTACCTCCCTCATTTCGGGTACTCTGAGTCTTTGTCTTTACTGCTTCAGTACTCTCATCATCCTCCTATCTCAGGTTTAACGTTAAACTAACTAGTAGTCATGTATGTATACCCTCATCCTCCCCTCCTTTAGGAGAGGAAGTGTGATATAAATAAATAAGAGTATACCAATGTAAATGTATATGTTGAAGAAAAGAGAGAAAGGGTCACACATGTATTAATCGCCCAGATGTGGAAACAGAACTTTATCACTATCTTTAACATCCCGTGTGCCCTCCCAGAAAATCAACTGCTTCTTCCACCCAGTTAACCCTATTAGTGATTTTTCTGCAAATTACTTTTTTCTTAATAGCTTTACCACCTATGCAAATGTATATATATTTATATATCTATATATAATAGATATCTATGTATAAATAAATTACTTTTTACCTTCTATCAAGCTTTAATAAATAACATTCTTATGTTATAAATTTACACTTTAGTTTGCAGTAGACATTGAGGTGTGCCACCCAGCCTTTCCTTTGGGACTGAGATGTCCATTCCCCCAGCAGCCAGACACCAGCTGTTAGTACCTACCTGAATCCCTCACAGAAACGACCCTCACTCGATAGCGACTCTCACGTCCAGGGACACCCCCTTCCTGGGGGCAGCCTGCACTCCAGTGACCGGCTGATGCATAGAGGCAAAGGCTGCGCCTTCTCCCTCTGCCCCATCTGGCCCCCTCCTGTCTCACATGGATTGACCTCACTGACACTTCCCGGTAAGCAGACTTGCACCCAGAATCTGCTTCCCAGAGAGCACACTCAGTGCCCATGAACGCCAGTGGTGACGTAGGAAGCAGACACTAAGATGAGATTGCAGCTGGGTCCCCCAACAGCCATCTGATCATGAGGACCCCATCCCTTGTGGTGAGCAGGGCACTGACAGTCACTGTGTGGGGGTCAATGCATCTGGTAAACCTCCATTAGTGGTGAATGAGAACGTAGTGCTGGAAGAAGGGGGTCCACTAGTGGGGGCAATGTTCACATGCCCAAGGAGCTCATGGGAAATAGTAATTATAAGGACCACAGAGTAAAATAGCCATTGCCGGGGCCCACCAACGCCTTGGGAGAAGACAACATAAAGCTGAAGGTTACGAATCACCTATATAAGGCAAAGGATGAAAGCTACAGGGAGTTCTTCACAGCATAAAAAGTCTCTGAGCCCCACATCTGGGGGCAGAAAAGATGGGGATCAGGCAGAGGATTCTATTATGAGTAAGGAAGCTTCACAGAAGGGTGAACCCTAACTGCAGCAGGCTTACCACACGAACAGCAGGTCTCTGATGCGTAAGGCACAGAAGGCAGAGATTTGAGGGGCGCATTTGGGGCAAAGGCC
This sequence comes from Desmodus rotundus, assembly GCF_022682495.2. NCBI lineage: Eukaryota > Metazoa > Chordata > Mammalia > Chiroptera > Phyllostomidae > Desmodus > Desmodus rotundus. Next base: position 86,954,587 of record NC_071392.1, on the reverse strand, counting down.
TTGAGTATCACATTCTCCCGAACATCCTAACTGGATGTTTTTTCTAAGTTCTTTTCCTGTTGTTTCGTTATCAAAATTTCAAGAGATTTTTTGGAATCTCAGCCACTTTGCCATGCTTTTGACATGTGCTAGAAAATACAACTTCGAGAGCTTCCTGGCACTAATTTTCTGTAATACCTCTGCCGTTTGAATTTGTTTCTCATTTTTGGAGAGTTTCATTTTAACTCATTTGAATTCTGCTGAGATGCAGATTGGGTGGAGGATTGGTGGGAGAGATTGCAATAACTTCTCAGCAGTATAGAATAAATAATAAGGAAACCAGAGATGTGGGTCCACAGAGAGAAGTTATTTTTAAAAGGATCATTAGTTGAGAATATCGAATGACTATTTTTTCATTTTATTTTGAGAATCTTAAGAAAACCATTTCCCGAAAACACTTTAAACACACGCAAACAAAACTTTGCATATAGCTTCTGGTGTTCATCCACTCTGAATCCCACATGTGGGTCTTGAGTTTCATGTCCTAAGCACAAGCACAAATAAATATGAAGGTCTATACTTCTCTATCAGTGTTTCAGCCAACTGAAAAATGCAGATTGTTGTGGTGGAAAAAAAACCTAACTTTTTTGCCCCAGCTGATGCACATTAATTGTGAAATATCGGTATAATCATAACGAACCAAGTGAAATATAAATTTCTGTTAGTAAGCTGAAGATAATTAATCCCCTTTCAGACAGTGAAGTGGAGCAGCCCGACCACCATTTGTTTTATGATGTAAAACCTCCTGCACGCAGAATGGTAGGGTCAGGAGCACGCAGGAGCTGAGCAACTGGGTTGGCTGAACATACTCAAGTGCTGTGTAATTTGGGTCAAGTAGGTTAATTAGCATATTATTGTTTGGCCAAATGAACAGCAAGGAGTTGCCAAGCCTCAGTTCCTTAAATAGTAACACATAAATCTTCGTTCTGTGGCACTTCTGCAGATGGCAGCACGCTATCTGATGGGCGGAAAGGGCTGCTTGAGCATAACATTAGGATTCTAAACAGCAAAAGAACTTCCGCACTGAAGAAATCTCACAGGACAGCAGAAATTCATCATGTTTGTTTTTGTCACCATTACTAACATCTTGCCAAGTCAACCTCATAAAGCAATAAAGGGACATTTACAGAAGGTCACAAAAGGGGGAGTTAACAAAATTAACTTATGCAAAGAAAGTGTACAATAAACTACACTCTAAGAAGAAATGATGTAAAGTGTCATATTGTTTCTTTGCTTTTTTATGAATAAGGTAAACTTCTATGTATTTTTCATTTGTTTCTTATTCATCTTTCTTCTCACATTATAACACAATGTTTTTGGAAGCATTCAGTCAAGTATTAATTCTCCACTTCATTGTTTTCTGCCTTCTCATCAATGGGCATTATATTTATCTATGGGGAACCATTCCAAGTGTGAGAAATGTGGCTCAGCCCCCACTCAGAAAAGCCAGTGGGGAGTGAGGTTGGCGGGCAGGACCCACATCCATGGATAGGTTCTCCCTTGGGAAATCAGGCCTGCATTGTACCTAGACTGCTATGAGACTTGCTCTTGCTAAAACTCCCTCACCCTGAGGCAGCAAATGTTTACTGAGTATCTTTATCTTCCCAAAATCTGAGCTAGACCTTCCAGGTATGGAGCATAACCGGTTTAGACCATTTCTCCCTTTACATTGCAAATATCCTCCTTTGATGTATTTAGTGACACACTCTCCTTTGTTGTCTGTAAAAGATAACCACCCAAAACAAACCTATGCATAGTAAATGAGGACCATCTTTGATGTACCAGCCTAGAAAAACAATAAAAGCCTGTCATGGCAAGGGTCGGGGTGCTCTCCTTTTGACAGAGTGGCCACCGCTGTCCCTTTTCCTCCACAGGACTCGGTAGTCCATGTGTATTTGTCTATTGCAACCACAACACTGGATCCTGTGGGCTGGGATCTGCATCATTTATCTTTAAATAAAAAGAGATCATAATAGCATATAATGCATTATGTTAGCGGGTCCCCAAGAAAAAGAAATTTTGCTCTATAGAGAGAATGGGTTCTACTCTTTAAGTCAAGATGCTATAGCTCCTGTTTCCCTGGTGTGTTTAAGGTCAGCAAGACCATACTCCCATTTAGTGACTCACTAGAAGGATTTCCAGGCCCCAGAAGAGCTGGTGTACTCCTGCTTACAGTTCACTATAGCAAAAGTACACAGATTAAAAGCACCAAAGGAAACAGGTGCATAGGGCAGAGCCCAGCAGAAACCAGGTGTGAGCTTCCAGCCCTTTCCACGTCAGCACTCAGTTTCCCCCCGACATGCAACAACGTGTACAGAGTGCTGCCAGCTGGGGAAGGTCACCAGGGCCACTTGCAGACCTCAGAAGGGAACAAAGGTCATGGCTATGTGTCCACTCAAGTTTTACCTTATGTCCTGCTCTTCCCCCTCATTTCTCCTAAATTTCTTGTTGTCATACACTGACAAGACTACATTTTTTACTTCCAGGAAACGCTGGTATCTGTGTGCACCCAAGTATAGACATACCCTATCACTTTATTTTTATTATCCTCAGGCAACAAAACAGATGTATCCTTTTCAAAGCAATGGTAGTGGGTCATTATTAAATTGACTACCCAGCATCTGAACAGATGAATCCTGTGGGAAGAGCAAGATGCATCTTATTCAAAAGAAGCTAGTGTCTAAACTTAGAAGGGTGTCCAACCTTTTGGCATCTCTGGGCCACACTGGGAGAAGAAGAGTTGTCTTGGGCCACACATTAAATACACAAATGCTAACGAAAACAGATGAGCAAAAAACAATGTTTTAAGTAAATTTATGATTTTGGGTTGGGCCGCATTCATCGCCATCCTGTGCAGCACGTGGGCTGCGCGTTGGATGCCCCTGCAAAGTTTGTGTTTCCTTGCCTCTCTGGTTGCCAGGCAGTGGGCATGGAACTTTGGATCATCCAGTAGTATTATCCCACCTGAAACTAAATGTGGAGCAGGTATCTCAATGAGAGAGAACAGTATTCCTCTCAGATGGATGGCTCTTGTAGATTTGCTAGCTGGCTTAATTCCTACCCATTTTGGATCCAGGTTCTTCAACCTTCCCAAAATTCCTGTAAGTTATAATTTTAAGTTAACATTTGGTGTTAATTCGGTAACATTTGGTATAATTTTAAGAGTCAACATTTGGTGCTTTCAACAAAGAATTTCAACTGATACAGGAAATTTACTATGAGATTAAAATAAAAGAGAACTCAAAAACAATTATAGTAAAGATTTCTAAATTTGTAACAGCAGTCTAGTAGCAGCTTCCATGGTTGGCACAATTTCTTAGGGACTCAGATCTCCTACAAGGATTTTCAGTGCCTTTCCTCATTGGGTCTGAGTAAATTCTAATGTGAGGTGACTTCTTCTCTGTTGTGAGATCCTCAAAGAACCCCCGTTTCCTCTGATCTTTCTAAGCGTGAACTTAGTATCACCTCCAGTGCTGAGTTTCACTGCAGTTTTCAACTCACTGTTCCTACGAATTTATACTTAAAATTGATAAAGTCTTTTTTCTTTTAATTAAATGTATTGAGGTGACATTGGTTAATAAAATTATATAGGTTTTGAATGTATAATTTCATGATACATCATCTGTATATTGTATTATGTGCCCACTTACCCAAAGTCTTTTTTAAGTGGTCCTCATAGTTCTGCCTTTGAACATCATAATTTTACATTAATACTGAATTTCCTATACTCTTCTTGAAGGATTTCCGTCCCCAAGCCTTGAGAAATTTAGTTCCCATCCTGGTCCAATTTGATGCTACATTTTAAGTGGTACTCCTTGGTGTAATTTCACTGCAGGTCTTCTGATTTTTCATGATGGGCACAAAGTTTCTAGAGGCCTTTATGAAATAAAAACAAACTGGTCTTTTATGTTTTAATTAATCACACCCAATCTAAGGCCCTCCATTGAACTCTTGTTCTAAATGAAGCACACACACATTTCTTGGCTTATTTGCAAAGCAGACATTCTTAATAAATCCTGTAGGAGGAAGGAAGGTCTCTGCCCTGATCCATGAAATTTGAGTGGACTGACTCTAGCTTGAACGAGACACCCACATCACAATAGTCTTCAGTGACTATTGAGTGGGCTAGAGCAAAGAATACTATATACTTCCATATTACAAGTAGCTGGGAATTTTAAATCCAAAGCAGACCTTTCAGGCTATTATGAAAGATATTTGTCAAGGGAACAAAAACAGTTTGCTAACTTCATTTTAATTTAGAAGGATTTATACATATGGTATGTGGCCTCCACTTGTACCCATATTCCAGGCAAGTTTGCAGATCCCAATACATAATTTCCTCTGGGGTCAGTTGTTCAAATCTATACTACTTTCATAGACTATGTTTTACAGTATGTATAGAACATGTACTGTATATATGGAATGTTTTACAGTATATACAGAATATATAGTATATCTTCTGAAGAAGTTATACAGACATATCCTCAATTAAGTGGATGATTTCATATTTTTAAGACTGTCACCCAGTTACAATGGAGAAATTTTACAAAATCTAATCATAATACTCAGAAAATGCAGAATCGAACCAGCTTCATGCAGAATCTACATTTTCTTTTTCCATTTCCACCAGTTCCTCCTAACTCTCCTTCCTTTTATCCATGTGAATTTGGTGATGCTGTACACACATGATGAGAGAAGAAAGACTATTGTGATGTGGGTGTGAACTCTTACCTTAGGCAGGCAGGATACCTGCGGCTCTCATCCAGGGCTGTGATGTAGCTGGGGTTTAGACAATAGGGACTGAGTTTTAAAGGAGGAACTAGGCTAATCAAATATTTGGTGGTGGAAGGTAAAAGAAGAATCTAAAATTAGAGAGTCAAATCCAAAGAGAGAAAATCAGGCAACGTCTGGCCACAAAATAGAGCGGCTATCACAGAAGCTAGGCAAGATGGAGCAGTTTGTTTTAGAAAAGTGAATAAATGGCAGATTCTGGAGAAATTACCTAAGCCTTTTAACACAGAGAAGATAACAGGACATTTGTACTTGCATTTGGTAGAGGGAGGGTGCTGCTTAGAAAGAAAAGGCAATGCAGACATTGTGGGTATGAATTTGTACACATTCCAATTAAAACTGAACACTTCCAAGACGTATAAGTACTCGTATGAATGAGTAGCTAGCTTGTTGAATGAACACGTGGTGGGGAGGGGCAGTGGGAGGGTGGTGATAAGTGCAAAGTCTCAAAATGTATACAAAAGAAAGAAGAAAGGTAGGCAAGAAGGAAGGAAGAGAAGGAAGAAGGGAGGAAGAATCACGCATGTTCAAAAGGAAAATTAGGGGAAATAGCAGGAATACTGAGGGATTTGAATAATAAATAAGTTAAATTGTGAGATCGGGAAGTAAAGAAGATAAACTAAGTGGAAAATAATTTTAAGGCAGAGTAAGCTAGCAGAAAAGAGAGAAGAAGGTTAGTGTAGTCAAAGAAATCACTCACCTACACGTCACCCAAGGCAGAGAGTAGATAAGACCCAAGGAAAAGACACAGAAAAGGACATGGGATGAAGACTAGTTAGATGAGTCAAAATGCTCTAGACATACGGAAATCCAAATACTATTCCTACAACAGATTACAGTGAAATCTAGTTGAAGAGCAAAATTCAGTCACCTAGTCACTATTTATGGTGTGCTTCCTGTGCTTGGTGCCACCGATGCAGGGCTGAACAAAACAAACAGGAGCCCTGACCTCGTGACATTTACTGTCCATGGGAGCAACAGATGTGGAAATAAATTTCCACAGATTCATGAGTTAATACAGATTGAGATGCTGAATTGCCAAATATAAGCTGCCAGGTAATAAAGAAATATTTCAACATGTAAAGGTTTATGGAAGTCATCTCTAGAAATTAATGTTAATGTATTATCTGAACCTGAAGGGGGAATTAGCCAAGCAATGAGAGCTACTGGAGCAGGGTCAGTGGAGGGAAGAAACATGTAAAAGCCTTGAGATGAAGAGGGGCTTGATTTGCCTGGGGCGCTGAGGGGGGTCTGTTTAGGGAACGCCTTGTAAGCTAAGTGGACAGTGGTGTGAGAGGGCATTGTAGAGCTGGGTAAAGTCTACTGATTTACATTAAAAATTTGGGTTTTTCTTCTAAGGAATATTCATTTTCAATACCAAGTGAGACCATATCTATTTTTGTAGTACATGATAAGCCAGAGGGAGAAATCAAGAAGGAAATCAAGATGGGTTGGCATTAAAAAGGAGGGGGAGGGGGGAATGTGTTGAATTAAGTGATTTAGAGAAACGCACAGAGGTGATAAGACCCCAAGATATTCCTTCATCTGGAAGGAACATGAATCTTAAGGACACTGGGCTAGAAACAACAGAGGATATTAATAAGTAAGGAACATATGTACAACATTTAAACTCGAGCTATTCCATATTCATAATGAAGATAATGAACGATGGATCAACATGAGCCCTTACAGAAATGATTGTATTTTGCTTAAGGGGAGTACTAAAGAACGTAACAGACACAGGATCCCCACCCTATCTCCATCCCCATCTCTTTGGTCCCTGCTAGGAGTGGTAGCAACTTTGCTGCTGCTAGTTCAGCTTCCTGCCCTATTGTGGCTCTCTAATACCTGCCAACACCTCTCTCATGAGATCTACGATAAATAGCCTTCCTTGAATGACACCAATTACGTCTTTTACTGGTTGTACTTTAATGTAGGGGCCTTCAGGTTTACTCTTTAAGATCTTTCATTGCAGGCCCTATATAAATGATGACATCATACAAGCCAAGCATTCCTATTGTGACACAACTTTCAAAGACTCAGTGCCGGAGGTGTGAGGTGCTTGACCGTCCATTTCACAGGGCAGTGCTCCCCAGCAATCCTGAGTAGAACCTGCAAACACTTCTGAGCACAACACTATGTTCAGTTAGCTTGTAGCCCAGACAATTCTTGCGATTCTAGAAGGGGAGGGGGAGAAAAGTGAAGGTATCACTCTGCAAACATTTTTATCCAATAATTGATTCTACTGGGACCATTTTCTAACTTGATTTTTCTAAGTGCTTTTATTTATGATCTTTATTAATGATATTGTATTTTAACATCAATAATCATTGTGTTAGGAAAATGTGGATGTTTATGCAAAATGATTTTCAAAAAGTTTCAAATGTTTTGCCATTAAGGTCTAAGTCTTTGAATACTTAACACTGAATTATTTTAGGCTATACTGAGGAAAAGACTTCTAGGATATAAAAAAATTGCAAGAGAGACATAAATGGAAGCAATAAGCCTCATAAAAGGATTAACAAGAAATAGACTTACATTTATGAACAACAATAGTTGTGTTCTAATAAAATGATTCTGTAGTCCCAGGTCTAAAAAGACAAAACTCCCATTCAACAAATCATTACTTTGCAAGATGTTTAAAGCAAGGATATTACTATGGTCCACTATGAATAATAAGCTATAAAGTCAGGAATTAGTGTGTGGGTGTATTTTTGTCTGTTTTGTGTTATATTTTAGATAACAAAACAGAACTTTTAATAAATGAACTGTCAGCTCAGAACTCCTTACAGTTATTTGTTCTACAAGGTTTATTCTGCGATTGCCTTCTTGTAGGGACTGTTAGGTCAAGTGCCATTTAAAAAACACCTAGTTAAGACTGTGTGTCCTTCTAAACTGTTATTTCCATGCCAGTGCACTTGGTATTTTAAGGCTACTTTGAATTCTTTTACATTATAATTGTGTAATTTGCTAGGTCCTACTTTTATTTATTATTTTTAATTAAAATTACTGGGGTGACACTGGTTAATAAGACTACATGCTATACCACCTGCACGTTGCACTGGGAGCCCACCGCCCAAAGGTGAATAATCTTCCATCACCATGCATTTGACCCCCATTACCCTTTGCTACCTCCCTGCCCCTTGATGCGGACACCAGCCCGCAGTGCCTGAGGCGTTGTGGATGAGGCGAGACAAATTCACACGGACTACAGAGTCCTGTGGAGGAAAAGGGACGGCAAGAGAGGAGAGCACCCCAACCCTTGCCTTGACAGGCTTTTACTGGCTTTCAAATAGCATACATCAAAGAAGGTTTTCATTCATTATACTTAGGTTTGTTTTAGGTAATTACTTTTTACAGGTAGCAATGGAAAGGATGTTACTGATTACTACTTATAGATTAACAAGGCAAAAATGTTGAAAATCAAGGGAACAATAAGAGTAATTGGTCTGGTTACACCTCAATCCTTGGGAGAATTAGCATAGACTTCAGGAGATTACTTTAAAGATGCAGTAAGCATTTGCTGCCTTAACTCAGGATGAGGGGCTTTTAGCAAGAGCAAGTCACAAATCAGCCGAGGTATAATGCAGGCCTGGTTTCCCACGGGAGAACTGAGCTGTGGGTTTGGCATCCTGCATGCCACCACGCGCTTGTGGGCTTTCCCATAGGGCTGAGCTACAATTGCCATTGCCAGGCAGATCGGCTCCCTATACCCCTCCTCTTCCTGGTAACCACCACACTGTTGACTGGGGCTGTTAGTTTTTGTTTGTTTGCTTTTTGTTTGTTCTTTTGTTGCTTTCAGTTTTATATCCTACACATGAGTAAAATCAGGTGGTTCTTGATTTTTTTCTGACTTCGCTTAGTGCGATACTGTCTAGATCCATCCAGGTTGTCATAAATGGCAGTATTTCATCTTTTCCTGTGGCTGAGGAGTATTCCTTTGGGTGTATGTACCACATCTCCTTTGTCCAATCATCTACTGAAGGACATTCTGGTTCCTTCCATGTCTTGGCCACCACGAGCAAGGTTATACTTTCATAACGTGGGGCATATGCATTGGGACGCCTCAGGACGTTATGATGCTACCTAACGAGAGCTGAACACTTCTTTCTTTCTTCATTAAATCCCAAGAAAGTCCCATTTCATATGAACACTTTTAAATAGTAAACATTGCTCTAACGAGGTTTCTGTGCATTAAAGAGTTGATTTCAGTTCCACAAGTACTTTACTCACACTCAGGGGAGGTAGTGGTGCAAGAGTCTCTGACTCCCTCTTCATGGCGACACGACACCTCTTACAATGCTCAGAAACCTCCATTCCATGCCGTTTAATGATCTCTCTCTAGTATTCATTAGGGATCTTTCTGGAGTGCTCTCCCTTTACCTTCTGCCTTTGCATAATCCATTAATTTTTCTACTTTTGTTTTTGTATTCCTATTAGTTTTGAGATGTTTGCACTTTATTAGCTGCATTATATTCAACCCTTCATTGTTTATGGGACTCAATGTTAAATTATACTTTATTGGATGTTTATAACTGTTCAGTCGGGGGTCACTTTTATTTATGTATTTCAAACAATTCTCTACATTTGATGAATTGATTTTGTAGTAAGAGAAAATTTATTGCAAAGTACTGTATGAATATCCCATCCTGAAATCCCCGTTCCTAATGCATAAAGTGCACAGCTTGACATGACTTCTCTTAACAAATTTGAAAAATGAATCATGAACAATATTTCAGAAATAACATTGCCTGCAACTTCCAAATCTAAAGGCAAGAAACAAAGAATTCAAGAACAGCTGAAAACACAGAGGGCAAACAAACGCTGCACGTTCAAGGAGGTGTTGTGTTTGCCAGAGTGAGAAAACAACAGGCGAGAACAAAATTCTTGTTTTCTTATACCTGCTGGAAAAAAATGCACGAGCTGTTGACATTTGCAGTGGTGGGTAATTCCACATGCCATGAAGTCAAGGAAGTAAGCAATACAGAGCAACAATACAAAGCAGTGGTTAGAAAGCACACCTGGCCCAGTTCTCTGCCTTGGAAAGAACGAGAAAGATAATACAAGCAAAGGTTGCCCTTGTCCCTTTCCAGGAGTACTGTCGCTTTCCCATAGGGCGGAGTTTTGCAGGCACTAGGGACTACTAGGTTTTGTGCCTGGCATTGTCTGAGCAGGGTACTTACTCCAAAACCAGAGACCGTCCTGAGAGGTACAGACGGCTGAGTGAGGCTGCAGAGGAGACGGCCGCACTGAGCAGGAGAGAAATGCAGCACAGTTCCATCCGATGTGGACTCCCTGGGGACTATGCTAACGAGAAGATTGGTGTCAGAAAGCATTTATTCTCATAAAAGCTATTGTCAGGACAGCTGTTAGCAATGCTGATAAAATTAAGAGCTCTCCTCCCTATGTGTAAAAGCTGAAAAATCTGACTACCTGAGTTGGGCTCATAACTACAAAATAAATGCACTAAGCTACTCTTGTGCAATAAGCAAAAATGATACAATACAAATCATTTTCAGAGGCTTTACTGCTAAATACCTATTACAGCTAGACAGAGAGTATTAGGAAGCAATGGACTGTGTGGTACTGGCCCATTTATACTGTATACACACTGTAGAACCGTTTTGGTATCAGAGGTGATCCACCAGAAGGCACTAGCTACAATCGTGACTAAAGAAATGGGCTGTTCGAAGGGGTTACGGAACGTGAACGGAGCTAATCATGAGGGTCATAAATGCAGGCTTGAGACCAGAAATCAAAGTAAAACAAAATATTCTTCCCATCCTCCCCAAAAACCACCTCATGGGAGGCTTTTCCCAAAGCACGTTAATAGCTTCTCTAACTCTCAGGGAAACTGCTTTAGCAGACTCTGCCAGAGGCGGCCAGGAGCCAGGGAAGCCTGCATCATTCTGGCCAGTGCTTTCAGTGTTCTTTGCTACATGTTAATTTTCTTTACAGATTCACTGAGGTATAATCGATACACAATAAACTGTGCATATTCAGAGTGTACAGTGTTAAGAATTTGACATGCACATGTATGTGATGACAAATATACAATCACTCCAGTTTCTTGGGTGCACGTGTGATCCTTCCCTACACCCTCCCATCCCCCAGTCCCCACTGTCACCAGGCAAAGAGTGATTTGCTTTCTGTCACTATGGATTAATTTACCTTTTCTTAAACTGTGTGTAAATTTAATTTATATTAATTAAATCATGCAGTATCTTCACTTTGACTAGCTTTTTGTACTTGTCCCCATTATTTTGCATGTATCAATGGTTGTATGTGTATCAACAGTGTACTCAACATAATTTTTGCTACACATAATTATTTTGAGTATATCCAGAGTTTATCCCCATTTATTGCTAAATTGGAGCCTCAAAGCCTAAACAAGGCTGGTGTTCAATCAGAGGCTTTGACTTCAATTAAAGATGATTGGTGTAACAGTGTTTGCTGCTTCTTTACTTCCCTCATACGATGAGAGGAATTATCAATAAAATCATTCTTCTTGCTCCCTGCTAGATGTGGCATTCATTGCTGGCTTGGCTGCAGGTGTATGCTTCCCTGTTCTGAGAATGAACATCTCACAGCTGAGAACAATGATTACAAGACAGCGGTCTAGTCAATAGACTAAATGCAAAGGGAACTTACCCCGAGACAGTGTAACATATTGCTAAGCACACAGATCCTCCTTGTGCACTGCCCGTGTCCAAAACCCTCCTCTACCACTTCCTAGTTGTGCAAACACAGAAATACTCCCCATACTGTACCTCTGCTTCCTCTTCTTTAAAATAGGGCTGTGTCTAATTAACAAATTTGGGGAAGAATGAGTCAATATATGTAAAGGTAAATATATGCAATATATGTAAAGTTAAAACAGGGTCTGAGACAGTCAACACTATGCAAGTGTTAGCTACTGTCTGGGTTGTAATTATTCTGTCGATGGCATTTGTTACAGGTGACACTCACTCCTGATGCACAGAATATTGGTAAAGCAGACATGCTTTTTTCAGCTTTATTTGTGGTTGTGTGTTCCTATTTCAAGTAAGACCGAAGGTAATGAGATCACGGAAACGTACAACAGATGCCCCTTAGACAATGTATCAGTTCCCCTCCTCTGCTTCTCTATTTGAGAGCTGAATAGTGGCACCCAATGCGCCAGAGCATATCCTACGGTTGACCCACCTTCCCATCACAGTCTAGGATCAGGAATTCTAGTGTGGCCTCAAGGCACTCCCTTGCCCTTTGAAGGAGATGGCACCTGAGAAAGCCAGAAGGAGTCTTTTCTATGAGGTGTTTTGTGCTTCCAATTTCACATCATAGAGCTAAAACAAAAGGCCAAAATAAAAATCCATGTTATTAGCCACGTTCAGAAAGCCCTACCTTCACTTAGAATATAGCAGTGAAAATCTGTAAACCATCGTGGTGCTTAAAACATTATCAGGAAAGTGAGTTGCTAGATACCTGTGCAATTTACCAAGTTTGAAATGTCTGTGATGGGGTCAGCACGGGCATGCTGTGGGAACTGGAAGGAGCAAGATGAAGACAATCATCAAGGGCTCAGCCAAGTAGCAGCCAGTTCCATGGGACTAGAAACCCCCGAGAAACCATGCTGTAGTTCCTAACTGGGCAGCACTGGCGAGCACTTGGTCAAAACCAGAGAACACAGAGGGGCCCAGAGATTCGTGAATCACGTGTTCCTGCGGAAGCAAGGTTCATTTTCGGTCCACTGATCATGTGAGTGGGCACCTAAGCTTCTACTGGCAGGTCTGTTTCAGGCCAGCTCAGAAGCTCTTCCTCTATGAGGAAGGTTTATACCACCTGCTGTTGGGCGGGGCTGGGACAGGCAGGGAATGACAACACATGTCTTTAAATGAAATGACCACAATAACTGTAATAATGCAGCATTATTACCTAGTTTGGAGAGTTGAAAAAAAAAGTTGCCTTTAGGAATTTAGGAACAAATTCTTATTTCAATGAAAAATAAGAACTATTCTTCCAACTGTACCATGGTAAATACATTTTTATTCTTTGTCAAAAATATTTCTTTATATAAATGGACCTTTCTAAATGTGACCTAACTTCTCTTTATTGTGAAACATTCTTATAAGCAAAATCTCTCTCAATTCTTCTTGAAAGAAATGCTGTTTCTTCCTTTTGTAGTCATTTGAGCCCCAATTCACTTAAATGATGTATTATCTTAAATCTTAGACTCTTAGAGACGAAATAATTGTATTTATTTATTTATTTATTGTCATTTACTGTTGATGCTATTACAGATATCCCCCATCCTCCCCCTTGTCCCGAGGAGAAATCATGTTGAAGTCAAAGTACCAGCAAATTAAATCAAAGAGAATAAAAGAAAGGAAACAAAAAACAAACCCACATGGATTTTCAAACAAAAACAGGCATATTTTGTCCTGAAAATAATTCAAGAGTGGATATTCATTTTAATTTTTGTGTCCAAAGTCATAGAAGTATAAATGTATGACTCCTGCCAGAAATCCTTCTTAAGGAGCAGCAATACGAAAACACATAAATAGCTGTGTTTCTAAGGCGAACTCATACCTGCCCCTCAGCGCACACCGATCCAGCGCACGGATCAGATCGGCGCTGGCTTCCACCAGACTGTCTCCTCAATGAGCCCAAACGCAAAAGTGCAGGTCTGAGCTGCATCTGCATCAGAAACTTTCTAAAAGTTGTTGCCCTTAAAAGAGCCTTTCTGTTAATCTGCATATAAACTTAATAGATTTTAAATGTCTCATTAAAATAAAGGAATGTTTTATGAAAAGAAGCAATTCTATTTGTTTCACAGCAGTGATTTCATTTAAAAATATTTCAAGATAATTAGCAACATTGGCACTTATTTTGAAGTCAGTCAACTTCTGGTGTATTTAATTGGGGTGAAAGTTCCTTTATTAAGAAAATTTAATTCAAAAATAAATAAGGAGAGCTAACAAAATCTCTTTGGTTTAGTATAGAATGAAACTATTTTCTCAGCCACCTGGCCTTCTTTAAAGTTCATTACCATGCAATAGCTTAGTGTGGCTATATAAAAAATGTTTTTTAAAAAAGTACCTCCCTAAGATTCTATTTGTAACCCTTACAAATGGTTCAGGTATTGTCTCAGGCAGAACTTGTTTGTACCGCTTGAACGGTCATGTCACAGGCTGAAGACCAGTGTAGTCCAATGAGTAAAATTAAAAAGAAAATATGTTCAATGTAGCCAGTCTCCTAGAGCTAGCAATTGACAGTCAGATTATGTAAAGATACTTTGTCTATGCATCTTAAAGCCTTATACAATTCATGAGTATACTACTAAAAAGAATAGCACATTTCAGGAGATGGCACTTAATCATTTTCTTAGCCCGAAAAGCTTTAAGTACTCATTTGCACTCTGGGGTTGTTTCTGAATAATAAATATGTCAGCGTACATTTGTCAGATACATCCTATTGTAGATAGTAAAACATTTTGAAATGCAAGATAGTAAGTTTAAGAGTGGGGTGGGCCTCACTGAGACAAAATATAATGTAACACAGCACATTATATTTTTGATAAAGCTCTTTAAGAGTCTAGAATATGTTCTTAGTTCTTCATAGAATTAAAAATATAGCTTTACTCAGTAGGAAAAAACACTTAAAGTGCTACTTACGGAAATTTCACAGTGTGCTGTGCATTTATCTAGAATCAGTATGATTTTTCTTTCGTGCCTGCAACATTGGTCATTAATCTTTGCAGTTGGCCAAGTGGAAATGTAAGATGTCACCCATGCGTAGCACTATTTCATTGACAACTAGAAACACATTTTAAAGTTCAGCTTACTGAATCATTGAGCAACTTACTTTCTCTTTGATCCAAACCTGTCAAACTGGCAATGATCAGAGATCTTTACTGCATTCCTTATAGCTGCATCATCATTTTTCAAAGCAAGAAGGCATAAAACATATTTTGATAGCAGTTAAAAATAACTTTGAAGGTTATTAAATGTGCACAGTAATGCCATCCTAAGTGTAATCAGAATTTTAGTAAATTAAGATGAACCCTTTTCTTGTGTATCAATCACACTCCTTAATTTAGGTGTTCAGCTGGCACTTTCCAGTCACCAATATGAAGGGCCCCCAAATTACATCCATTTAATGATAACTGAAAAATGTCAGGCACATCCCACTTTGTTAAAGGCAAAGGTGATTGCAGAAGCATTATCTCAGGAACACATAGTTTATACATGTCTGAATTATTATGAAAAACAAAGCTGAAGATATTCAGAAGATCTAGGCATGAACCCAATTCTACCACTTCCTAATGGTGTGACCTTGGACTAGGAACATGCCTCACCCAACATAATGTTATTCATCTAGAAAATATAATAATAGTATGGCTGGCTCTACCTAACACACCAAATTCCTATGAAGTTTAAATGAAATTATGCATATGAATGTGACATTCCAATTTTAAATGCTATGCAAGAGAAAACTTGATTATCTACCGCTACAGCTTTGCCTCTTCACCTTTCCAGTGTCACCTTCCTTGAGCATTTCAGGATAAAGTAGTCCAATTTCACACTCATTTCTAAACTCCTAACTCACCAACTCCCAATCCTTAGTGTGGCTCTCTGTCCTCGGCTCCACTTGAAGCCTGGTCCTGCCCTGGAATTCTATAAGGTGATGCTCCCACCAAAGTGGGTCCAGTGGAGGAGGCAGCACATCTCTCCACTTCCCTGCCCTTAGTTCTTCATGTGAGTATCGCCAGGCTGTTGTGTCTGCAGATCAAGAGAAGTTAGGCATCGTGGAGCAGAGCACATACACCACGATGGAGGGGAATGAGAGGAATTTTACAACGGTACTAGGTATCTCTGCACTTAACAAGTTTATCACACAAACTCTGACTCAGAACTTGTCTTCAGGCTAGAAATTGACAGATTTGTTAGATAATGAACCTCTCTCCCTCTGTCTTGCCTTCCTCTCACCTACAGTCTTCAAATTCCTTGCCACCAAAGTAAGCTGTGAGCCTCTCTTTGCATAACCTATTCTGTGCCCTTACCAATAAATCAATGTTTTGAATTATTTTATAAAAAAGGCATGGGTGTCAATGTGTGTTTAGTTGTTGTAGAATTATTAAAGTTTGATGTTGCATTCTCACACACACACAAAATGACAAGCTAGTCAGTCATACTTACAAATATTTATGCAAAAACATTAAATAAAATCTTATAGAAAAATAATTTGCATGTTAAAAAAAATCATGAATATTCAGTACTTAATCCCAGATTGCAAGGATGAGTCAATATTAAGAAAGGTAAAGGTATTATTTTCTTTATTAATTAGATCTAACACAAAAATTGTATGATTATCCTCATACATGTTTAAAAGAAAATTGACAAAATTAAAAACCCATTCTACACAGAAATCATTCCATGATATAGGAAAAGCTGAGAACTTAAAAATTATTTTTATATTTACATGTAATTATATTCTTTTCAGATTTTTCATTTTTATTTTATTTATATCTTACAGATTTTCATTTCTAATAAGGTACATATCAATCTTTATATACCCACATTTAAAACAAGCTTTTGGGGAATCCTTTTACCATGTTTTTTCCACAGTAAAACTGTCATGAAACCAAAAAGTGAGGAAACCACTGTAGTTTACCACCAGTTGCGATATCATAAAGCACCACAGTGATGCAGCACAAGCCAAGCCTATATAAATAAGCTCCTGGCTGGGCTAAGGCTTTAGTCCGTTCTGTTCGGGAAGCCGAATTTGTGGTAACCCATTGGATCAGGACTATTTGTTTTGTCTCAAAATTTTGAGTTTAGTTTTTCATTAAAGCCACCATGTCTGAGGACTTTACATCCACCTCTGACAAGCAGTGCCATATCGGGGGCTATGTGCTACTCAGCACAATAGGCAAAGGGTCCTTTGCAAAAGTCATGCTGGCCCGGCATGTCGTAACAGGCACGGAGGTGGCCGTGAAAATCGTCAACAGGAGAGGCTCCTCCCTAGGGTTTCGAGAATTTCATTGCCTGAAAAGTTTACACCATCCAAACATTACCAAACTGTTTGAAGTCATTGCCACGGAAGATCATTACTTTTTGTTCATGGAACATATGAGCGGTGGCCAATTATTTGATTATCTCGAGAATGCTGGCGCCCGGACGGAAGAGGAGGCCCGGACCCTGTTCAGACAACTCCTGTCTGCATTACACTATTGTCATCAGAAAGGCTTTGTACACAGAGACCTTAAGCCGGAGAACATCCTCCTAGACGGTGACCAGAACATCAAATTAGCCGATTTCGGCTTTAGCAAAGAGTATTCTGACAAACTCAGTACGTTCTGCGGTACTGTAACGTACATGGCCCCGGAGATTCTGAGGAGCCAACCATATGATGGCCAGAAAGTCGACATCTGGAGCCTCGGTGTCATCCTTTACAAGATGGTGACGGGGACGCTCCCATTTGTGGGTCATAACTTTGGGGAAGTGAAGAGACAGGTACTGAGAGGGCACTTCCTCATACCATACTTTCTCTCTGAAGAATGCCAACATCTTCTAAAAAAAATGATCACCCTCGACCCCGCCCAGAGGCCAACTCTGGACGCCATAATAAAGGACCCCTGGGTCAACAGAGACGAAAAGGAGGAAGTTAAGCTGTACCGTGAGCCACCGTGGGGTGATATAGACCCTCAGGTCACCGAAAAAATGAAACATCTTGGATTCAAGCAGGAGGAAATCAGGGAATCAGTAGCCCAAAAAAAATACAATAACATCATGGGCACATACCTAATCCTTCACAGCAATACAATGAAGGTGAAAGGCCATACCGTCCGGGTGAGGCCATATTCCTTCCCCGACCATAGAAGACGCTTCTCCCCAACCCCAGAGCCATGGGCAGCTGGGGAGAAAACGAATAAGTCTACCAGTCCACCCACCAATGTGGCCGCCAGGGTGGCCGTCCACACCACCCCTGTGGACGTGAAGTTGACTGTACCATCTGTCAGCCCAGATGCAGAGGTGGACATGCCAAACAAAAATGCGACAATGAACTTGGCTATACGATCTGCCAGCCCAGAAGTGCAGTTGGCCGTCCCCGCCAACCCTGTGGAAGTGAAGTTGGCTGTACCATCTGCCAGCCCAGAAGTGGAGGTGGGAATCCCAAACAAAAACATGACAATGAACTTGGCTATACGATCTGCCAGCCCAGAAGTGCAGTTGGCCGTCCCCGCCACCCCTGTGGAAGTGAAGTTGGCTGTACTATCTGCCAGCCCAGAAGCAGAGGTGGCCATCTCAACCACCACCATGGCAATGTACTTGGCTGTACCATCTGCCAGCCCAGAAGCACAGTTAGCCGTCCCCGCCACCCCTATGGAAGTGAAGTTGGCTCTACCATCTGCCAGCCCAGAAGCAGAGGTGGCCATCCCAACCACCACCGTGGCAATGAACTTGGCTGTACCATCTGCCAGCCCAGAAGTGGAGGTGGCCATCCCAACCACCACTGTGGAAATGAACTTGGCTGTACCATCTGCCAGCCAAGAAGTAGAGGGGGCCATCACAACCACCACTGTGGAATCGAGGGTGCATGTCTCCACCACCAGTGGAGAATCAAAGGTTGGGATCCAACAGACTATCAAATCTGGACCACCTCTTCCCAGGACCACCTGTCCCCTGCCCTGCCCTGAGTCCAGGGCTGCCACCCCCAGCCCTGCACTCCAGCATGGTTCTTGGGGCTCTTTCACCACCCCAGGCAGCAGAAAGAACAGCACCAGGAGGACCGGAAGCACCAGGAGCACCAGCAGCAGCACACAAAGCTCTGCCTCCCACCACAGCAAGGGCCAGCAGCAGGGAACTGGAAGGGTACTGCAATTCTTCCTGAAAGTTTTCTGCTGTTGGCCATCCCCCTCTATTCATGAAGAACGTCACAAAAGGGCAAAAGTCCACCCAAGATTTTGCCTTCAATTCTGCCGGGTAAAGATAGGGCCACATTAAAAAACAAAAAAACAAACAAAATAAAACAGGGGGGATCATGCCAACTGCACTGGGCTGTCCAAATTGTCCAGAATGGATATTCAGGCTCCACCACCACCCACAGCTCCTGATGCCAGAATGGCTCTTCCGGTTCCCGCAGCAACACCAGCTAAGCCCTCCAGAATGGCTCCTCAGGCTTCTCCACCACCCACAGGGCCAGTACTCCAGAATGGCTCCAGAGGCTCCCTCACCAGCAGCAGCTCAGCCCTCCACAGTGGCTCTTCCAGCAACCCCAACACCACCAGCTCAGCACTAGAGAAGGGCTCTTCAGGCTCCTTCACCACCCCCAGGTAAGCACTCCAGAATGGCTCTTCAGGCTCCCCCACCACCCACAAATTAGGACACAAAAATGCCTCTTTGGGCTCCCCACCAGGCCCAGCTCAGCACTCCAGAATGACTATTCTAGCTCCCTCACCAACACCAGCTCAACCCTCCAAAATGGCTCTTTAGACCCCTCACAAACACCAGCTCCACCCTCCAGAATGGCTCTTTGGGCTCCTCCACAACACTGAGCACCTCACTGAAGAATGGCTCTTTGGATTCCCTCCCCAACACCAGGTCAGCCCTCCAGAATGGCTCCTCGGGCTCCCTCAACACCCGCAGCTCAGCACTCCAGAATAGCTCTTCCAGGATGGCCCCAGAGATTCTGAAGAGCCAACCATATGATGGCCAGAAGGTCGACATCTGGAGTCTCAGTGCCATCCTTTACAAGATGGTGATGGGGAGGCTCCCATTCTTGGGTCATAACTTGGGGGAAGTGAAGAGACGGTTACTGAGAGGGCACTTCCTCATACCATACTTTCTCTCTGAAGAATGCCAACATCTTCTAAAAAAAAAAAGATCACACTCGACCCCGCCCAGAGGCCAACTCTGGACGCCATAATAAAGGACTCCTGGGTCAACAGAGACCAAAAGGAGGAAGTGAAGTTGTACCATGAGTGCCCGTGGGGTGATACTGACTCCCAGGTCACTGAAAAAATAAAACATCTTGGATTCAAACAGGAGGAAATCAGGGAATTGGCAGCCCCCCAAAATACAATAACATCATGGGCACATACCTAATCCTCCACAGCACTACAATGAAGGTCAAAGGCCATACCGTACAGCACTACAATGAAGGTCAAAGGCCATACCGTACGGGTGAGGCCATATTCCTTCCCCGACCATAGAAGACGCCTCTCTCCAACCCCAGAGATGCCAGCAGCCAGGGAGAAAACGACTAAGTCTACCAGTCCACACACCAATGTGGCCACGAGGGTGGCTGTCCACAACACCCCTGTGGAACTGAAATTGGCTGTACCATCTGCCAGCCCAGAAGTGGAGGTGGCCATCCCAACCACCACTGTGGAAATGAACTTGGCTGTACCATCTGCCAGCCCAGAAGTGGAGGTGGCCATCACAACCACCACTGTGGAACTGAGGGTGGAACCGAGGGTGCATGTCTCCACCACCAGTGGAGAATCAAAGGTTGGGATCCAACAGACTATCAAATCTGGACCACCTCTTCCCAGGACCACCTGTCCCCTGCCCTGCCCTGAGTCCAGGGCTGCCACCCCCAGCCCTGCACTCCAGCATGGTTCTTGGGGCTCTTTCACCACCCCAGGCAGCAGAAAGAACAGCACCAGGAGGACCAGAAGCACCAGGAGCACCAGCAGCAGCACACAAAGCTCTGCCTCCCACCACAGCAAGGGCCAGCAGCAGGGAACTGGAAGGGTACTGCAATTCTTCCTGAAAGTTTTCTGCTGCTGGCCATCCCCCTCTATTCATGAAGAACGTCACAAAAGGGCAAAAGTCCACCCAAGATTTTGCCTTCAATTCTGCCGGGTAAAGATAGGGCCACATTTAAAAAAAAAAAAAAAAGGGGAGATCAAGCCAACTGCACTGGGCTGTCCAACCCGTCCAGAACGGATACTAAGGCTCCTCCACCACCCACAGTTCCTGACTCCAGAATGGTTCTTCAGGCACGCTCACGTGCACATGCTCAGCTCTCCAGAATGGCTCTTCAGGCTACCCCACCACCCCCACCTCCTAACTCCAAAACGGCTCTTTGGAATCCCCCACCAACACCACCTCAGCCCTCAGGCTGTTCAGGGTCCCTCTCCACCCACAGGACAGCCATCCACAATGACTCTTCAGGTTCCTCAGGAACACCAGCTCAGCACTCCAGAATGGCTCTGCCAGCATGGCCCCAGAGATTCTGAGGAGCCAACTATATGATGGCCAGAAGGTCAACATCTAGAGCCTCGGTGCCATCCTTTACAAGATGGTGATGGGGAGGCTCGCATTCTTGGGGGAAGTGAAGAGACGGGTACTGAGAGGGCACTTCCTCATACCATACTTTCTCTCTGAAGAATGCCAAAGTCTTCTAAAAAAAATGATCATCCTTGACCATTCCCAGAGGCCAACTCTGGACGCCATAATAAAGGACCCCTCAGTCAACAGAGACCAAAAGGAAGAAGTGAAGTTGTACCGTCAGCCACGGTGGGGTGATATCAACCCCCAAGTCACCGAAAAAATGAAATGTCTTGGATTCAACCAGGAGGAAATCAGGAAATCCGTAGCACCCCCAAAATACAATAACATCATGGGCACATACCTAATCCTCCACAGCACTACAATGAAGGTCAATGGTCATAAGGTACGGTTGAGGCCCTATTCCTTCCCCCACCACAGAAGACGCTCTCCCCAACCCCAGAGCTGCCAGGAGCCAGGGAGAAAACGAGAAGGTCTACCAGTCCACACACCAATGTGGCCGCGAGGGTGGCTGTCCACAACACCCCTGTGGAAGTGAACTTGGCTGTACCATCTGCCAGCCCAGAAGTGGAGGTGGCCATCCCAAACACCACTGTGGAAATGAACTTGGCTGTACCATCTGCCAGCCCAGAAGTGGAGGTGGCCATCACAACCACCACTGTGGAACTGAGGGTGGAACCGAGGGTGCATGTCTCCACCACCAGTGGAGAATCAAAGGTTGGGATCCAACAAGAGACTATCAAATCTGGACCACCTCTTCCCAGGACCACCTGTCCCCTGCCCTGCCCTGAGTCCAGGGCTGCCACCCCCAGCCCTGCACTCCAGCATGGTTCTTGGGGCTCTTTCACCACCCCAGGCAGCAGAAAGAACAGCACCAGTAGGACCAGAAGCACCAGGAGCACCAGCAGCAGCACACAAAGCTCTGCCTCCCACCACAGCAAGGGCCAGCAGCAGGGAACTGGAAGGGTACTGCCATCCCCCTCTATTCATGAAGAACGTCACAAAAGGGCAAAAGTCCACCCAAGATTTTGCCTTCAATTCTGCCAGGCAAAGATACGGCCACACTAAAAAGTAAATAAATAAAACAAAACTGGGGACATCAAGCCAAACTGCATTGGGCCGTCCAACCTGTCCAGAATGGCTATCCAGGCTCCACCACCACCCAGAGCACAGACCTCCAGAATGGACCTTCAGGCTCCTCCACCACCCACAGCTCCTGACTCCATAATGGCTCTTCAGGTTCCCTAACAAATACCAACTCAGCTCTCCAGAATGGCTCTTCAGGCTCCCCCACCATCCCCTGCTCTTAACTCCAAAATGGCTCTTCGGAATCCCTCAGCCATAACACATCAACTCTCAGGCTGTTCAGCCTCCCTCACCACCCACAGGGCAGCAATCCACAATGACTCTTCAGGTTCCTCACCAACACCGCTCAGAACTCCAGAATGGCTCCTCAGGCTCCCTCACCAGCACCAGCTCAGTCCTCCACCATGGCTCTTCCAGCAATCCCAACACCACCAGATTAGCACTCCAGAAGGGCTCTTCAGGCTCCTGCACCACCCCCAGGTAACCACTCCAGGATGGCTCTTTGGGTTCCCCTACCACCCCCACCTCTGCACTCCAGAATGGCTCTTCAGGCTCCCCCACCACCCACACATTAGGACACAAAAATGGCTCTTTGGGCTCTCCTACCAGGCCCAGCTCAGCACTCCAGAATGGCTGTTCAGGGTCCCCAACAACTCTCAGGTCAGTGCTCTGCCATGGCTTTTTAGACCCCTCATCAACACCAGCTCAACCCTCCAGTACAGCTCCTTGGGCTCCTTCACTACCAGCAGCTCAACCCTCCAGAATGGCTCTTCAGGCTCCCCCACCACCCCCAGGTCAGCACTCCAAAATGGCTCTTTGGTCTCCCCACTACCACTAGCTGACCACTCCACAATGGCTCTTCAGGCTCTCTCACCAACACCAGCTCAACAATCCAGAACGACTAGTCTAGCTCCCTCACCAACACCAGGTCAGCCCTCCGGAATTGCTCTGCAGACCCCTCACAAACACCAGCTCAACCCTCCAGAATGGCTCTTTGGGCTCCCTGCCATGGGGAGCTCAGCACTCCAGAATGGCTCTTTGGGCTCCCCCAATACCCCCAGCTCAACACTCCAGAATGACTCTTCAGGCTACTCCACCAGCCCTAGCACAGACTACAGAATGGCTCTACAGGCTCCCCCACCACCCACAGTTCCTGACTCCAGAATGGCTCTTCACGCTCTCTCCCCAGCACCAGCCCAGCCCTCACAAAAGGCTCTTCAGGTTCCCTCACCACACCAGCTCAGCACTCCAGAATGGCTCTTAGCAATCCCAGGTCCACCAGCTCGGCACTCCAGAAGGGCTCTTCAGGCTCCCGCACCTCCCCCAGGTCAGCACTCCAGAATGGGTCTTGGGGTTCCTCCAATACCACCAGCTCAGCACTCCACAATGCCTCTTATGGCTCCCCCACAAATCCCAGGTCAGCACTCCAGAATGGCTCTTTGGGATCCTCCACTAGCTCAGCACGCAGGAATGACACTTCAGGCTCCCCAATCACCCCCAGCTCAGGACACCAGAAGGCTCTGCAGGCTCCCCCACCAACCCCAGCTCAGCACTAGAAAATGGATCTTTGGGCTCCCCCACAACTCCCAGCACAGCGCTCCAGAATGGCTCTTTGGGCTCTCCCCACAACTCCACTAGCTTAGTACACCAGAATGGCTCTTTGGGCTCCTCCACCAACCCCAGCTCAACACTCCAGGATGGCTCTTTGGGCTCCCCCCACAACTCCCACCTCAGGCCTCCAAATGGCACTTGGGACACCCTCACCAACACCAGCTCAGGACTCCAGAAGGGCTCCTCAGGCTCTCCTACCACCCGCAGGTCAGCATTCCAAAGTCTCTTTCAGCTCCCACACCATCCCCAGCTAAGCACTCCGGAATAGCTCTTCAGGCCCCCTCACCAACACCACCTCAGCACTCTAGAATGACTCTTCCAGCATGGCCCAGGAGATTCTGAGGAGCCAACCATATGATGGCCAGAAGGTCGACATCTGGAGCCTCGGTGCCATCCTTTACAAGATGGTGATGGGGAGGCTCCCATTCTTGGGTCATAACTTGGGGGAAGTGAAGAGACAGGTACTGAGAGGGCACTTCCTCATACCATACTTTCTCTCTGAAGAATGCCAACATCTTCTAAAAAAAAATGATCACCCTCAACCCCGCCCAGAGGCCAACTCTGGACGCCATAATAAAGGACTCCTCGGTCAACAGAGACCGAAAGGAAGAAGTGAAGTTCTACTGTGAGCCACCGTGGGGTGATATAGACCCCCAGGTCACTGAAAAAATGAAATATCTCGGATTCAAACAGGAGGAAATCAGGGAATCGGTAGCCCCCAAAAATACAACATCATGGGCACATACCTAATCCTCCACAGCACTACAATGAAGGTCAAAGGCCATACCGTATGGGTGAGGCCATATTCCTTCCCCGACCATAGAAGATGCCTCTCCCCAACCCCAGAGATGCCAGCAGCCAGGGAGAAAACGAGAAGGTCTACCAGTCCACCCACCAATGTGGCCTCGAGGGTGGCTGTCCACACCACCCCTGTGGAACTGAACTTGGCTGTACCATCTGCAAGCCCAGAAGTGGAGGTGGCCATCCCAAACACCACTGTGGAAATGAACTTGGCTGTACCATCTGCCAGCCCAGAAGTGGAGGTGGCCATCACAACCACCACTGTGGAACTGAGGGTGGAACCGAGGGTGCATGTCTCCACCACCAGTGGAGAATCAAAGGTTGGGATCCAACAAGAGACTATCAAATCTGGACCACCTCTTCCCAGGACCACCTGTCCCCTGCCCTGCCCTGAGTCCAGGGCTGCCACCCCCAGCCCTGCACTCCAGCATGGTTCTTGGGGCTCTTCACCACCCCAGGCAGCAGAAAGAACAGCACCAGGAGGACCGGAAGCACCAGGAGCACCAGCAGCAGCACACAAAGCTCTGCCTCCCACCACAGCAAGGGCCAGCAGCAGGGAACTGGAAGGGTACTGCAATTCTTCCTGAAAGTTTTCTGCTGCTGGCCATCCCCCTCTATTCATGAAGAACATCACAAAAGGGCAAAAGTCCACCCAGATTTTGCCTTCAATTCTGCCGGGTAAAGATAGGGCCACATTAAAAAGTAAATAAATAAAACTCGGGACATCAAGCCAAACTGCATTGGGCTGTCCAACCCATCCAGAATGGCTATTCAGGCTCCACCACCACCCAGAGCACAGACCTCCAGAATGGATCTTCAGGCTCCTCCACCACCCACAGCTCCTGACTCCATAATGGCTCTTCAGGTTCCCTAACAAACACCAGCTCAGCCCTCCAGAATGGCTCTTCAGGCTCACCCACTATCCCCTGCTCCTAACTCCAAAATGGCTCTTCAGAATCCCTCAGCCACAACACCTCAGCCCTCAGGCTGTTGAGGCTCCCTCACCACCCACAGTGCCAGCACTCCAGAATGGCTCTTCAGGCTCCCCCACCACCACAGCTCCTGACTCCAGAGTAGCTCCACAGGCTCCATCACCAGGACCAGCTAAGCCCTCCACAATGGCTCTTCTGGCAACCCCAACACTACTGGCTCAGCACTACAGAAGGGCTCTTCAGGCTCCAGCACCACCCCCCAGGTAACCACTCCAGAATGGCTCTTTGGGCTCCCCCACCAACCACACATTAGGACACGAAAATTCCTCTTTGGGATCTCCCACCAGGCCCAGCTCAGCACTCCAGAATGGCTCTTCGGGCTCCCCACAACTCCCAGGTCAGTACTCCAGAATGGCTCTTCGGGCTCCCCACAACTCCCAGGTCAGCACTCCAGAATGGCTATTCGGGCTCCCCCACAACCACCAGGTCAGTGCTCCACAATGGCTCTTTAGACCCCTCATCAACACCAGCTCAGCGCTCCATAATAGCTCTGGGCTCCCTCACCACCAGCAGCTCAACCCTCCAGAACAGCTGTTCGGGTAACCACACCACCACCAGCTCACCACTCCAGAACACCTCTTCAGGCTTCCCCATCACCCTCAGGTCAGCACTCCAGAATGGCTCTTTGGGCTCCCCCACTACCACTAGCTCAGCACTCCACAATGGCTCTTCAGTCTCCCTCACCAATACCAGGTCAGCCCTCCAGAATGGCTCTTTAGACCCCTCACAAACACCTGCTCAACCCTCTAGTACAGCTCCTTGGGCTCCCTCCCTACCAGCAGCTCAACCCTCCAGAATGGTTCTTTGGGCTCCCCCACCATGTCCAGCTCAGCACTCCATAATGGCTCCTCAGGTTCCCCCAATACCCCCATCTCAGCACTCCATAATGGCTCTTTGGGCTCCCCCACTACCACTAGCTCAACACATCACAATAGCTCTTCTGGCTACCCCACCAACCCCAGGTCAGCACTCCAGAATGGCTCTTTGGGCTCACCCACTAGTTCAGGACTCCAGAATGACACTTCAGGTTCCCCAATCACCCCCAGCTCAGGACACCAGAATGGCTGTGCGGACTCCCCCACCACTCACAGATTAGCACACCCCAGTGGCTCTTTGGTCTCCCCCACCACCCCCAGCTCAGCACTCCAAAATGGCTCTTTGGGCTCCCCCACCACACCAAGCACCTCACTGCAGAATGGCTCTTTGGATTCCCTCACTACCCACAGCTCAGCACTCCAGAATGTCTCTTTGGACACACTCATCACCACCAGCTCAGCACTTCAAAATGGCTTTCTGGGTTCCCCCACCACCAGTCTCCCTCACCAACACCAGCTCAGCCCTCCAGAATGGCTCTTCAGGCTCCCTCACCAACACCAGCTCAGCACTCCAGAAGGGCTCTTCAGGCTCCCGCACCACCCCCAGGTCAGCACACCAGAATGGCTCTTTGGGCTCCTCCACCAACCCCACTACCCCCAGCTCAGCCCTCCAGAATGGCACTTTGGACACCCTCACCAACACCAGCTCAGCACTCCAGAAGGGTGGCTCAGGCTCCCCTACCATCCGCAGGTCAGCATTCCAGAGCCTCTTTCAGCTCCCACACCACGCCCAGCTAAGCACTCCAGAATGGCTCTTTGGGCACTCCCACCACCACCAGCTCAGCATTTCAAGATGTCTCTGGGTTCCCCCACCACCCCCAGCTCAGCACTCCAGAATAGCTCTTCGAGCTCCAACCAACACCAGCTCAGCCCTCCAGAATGTCTCTTGGCAATCCCAACTCCATCAGCTCAGCACTCCAGAAGGGCTCTTCAGGCTCCCACACCGTTCCCAGGTCAGCACTCCAGAAGGGCTCCTCAGGCTCCCCTATGACCCCCAGGTCAGCATTCCAGAATGCCTCTTTCGGCTCCCCCACCACCCCAAGCTAAGCACTCCAGAATGGCTCTTTGGGCACTCCCACCACCACCAGCTCAGCATTTCAAAATGTCTCTGGGTTCCCCCACCACTCCCATCTCAGCACTCCACAATGGCTCTTCCAGCTCCCTCACCAACACCAGGTCAGCCCTCCACAATGACTCTTAGGACTCCCCCACCACCCCCAGCTGAGCACTCCAGAATGGCTCTTTGTGCTCCCCCATCACCCCCAACTCAGCCCTCCAGAATGGCTGTTCAGGCTCCCTCATTAATACCACCTCAGCCCTCCACAACGCCTCTTAAGACTCCCTCACCAACACCAGCTCAGCCCTGCAGAATGGCTCTTTGGGCTCCCTCACCAACAGCATCCTAGACCTCCAGATTGGATCTTTGATTCCCCCACCATCCCAAGCTCAGAACTCCAGAATGGCTCTTTGGGCCCCCCACCATCCCCCTCAGTACTCCAGAATGGCTCCTTGGCCTCCCCAACCATCCCTAGCTCAGCCCTCCAGAATGGCTCTTCGGGCTCCTCACCAACACCAGCTCAGCCCTCCAGAATGTCTCTTGGCAGTCCCAACACCACCAGCTCAGCACTCCAGAAGGGCTCTTGGCAGTCCCAACACCACCAGCTCAGCACTCCAGAAGGGCTCTTCAGGCTCCTGCACCAACCCCAGGTCAGCATTCCAGATTGGCTCTTTGGGCTCCACCACCACCCCCAGCTAAGTACTCCAGAAAGGCTCTTTGGGCATTCCCACCACCACCAGTTCAGCACTTCAAAATCACTCTTTGGGTTCTCCCACCACCCCCAGCTCAGCAATCCAGAATGGCTCCTTGGGCTCCCACATCACCCCCAGCTCAGCCCTCCAGAATGGCTCTTCAGGCTCCCTCACCAACACCAGCTCAGCACTCCAGAATGGCTCTTTGGGCTCCCCCCACAACTCCCAGCTCCTCAGTCCAGAATGGCTCTTTGGATTACCTCACCAATACCAGGACAGCCCTCCAGAATGGCTCTTAGGGCTCCCTCACCACCCACAGCTCAGCTCTCCAGAATGGCTCTTTGGACTCCCTCACCAACACCAGCTCAGCACTCCAAAAGGGCTCCTTGGGCTCCCCCACCACCCGCAGGTCAGCACTCCAGAATGTCTCTTCTGGTTCCCTCACCAACACCAGCTCAGCACTCCAGAATGGCTCTTCAGGCTCCCTCACCAACATCAGCTTAGCACTACAGAATGGCTCTTCGGGCTCTCCCACCACCCCTAACTCAGGACTTGAGAACAGATCTTTGGGCTCTCCCATCACCCCCATGTCAGCACTCCTGAACATCCCTTTGGGCTCCCCCACCATCCCCAGCTCAGCCCTCCAGAATGGCTCTTCAATCTCCCTCACCAAGAGCAGCTCAGTCCTCTAGAATGGCTCTTTGGGCTCCCCCACCACCCCTAGCTCAGCACTCCTTATTGGCTCTTTGGACTCCCCACTACCTCCAGCTCAGCTCTCCAGAATGGCTCTTTGGGCTCCCTCACCAACACCAGCTCAGCACTCCAGAATGGCTCTTCAGGCTCCCTCACCAACATCAGCTCAGCACTACAGAATGGCTCTTCGGGCTCTCCCACCACCCCTAACTCAGGACTTGAGAACAGATCTTCGGGCTCTCCCACCACCCCCATGTCAGCACTCCAGAACATCCCTTCGGGCTCCCCTCCACCCCCAGCACAGCCCTCCAGAATGGCTCTTCAGGTTCCCTCAACACCCCCAGCTCAGCACTCAGAATGGCTCTCCAGGCTCTCTCACCACCCCCAGCTCAGCCCTCCAGAATGGCTCTTTGGGCTCCCCTGCCACCCCCAGCTCAGCACTCCAGGATGGCTCTTCAGGCTCCCTCACCACCCCCCATTCAGCACTCCAGAATGGCTCTTCGGGTTCCCTCACCACCCAGCAGCACCAGCAGCAGAGGCAGCAGCAGTAGCAGCAGCACCAGGAGCACCAGGAGCACCAGGAGCAGCAGCACCAGTAGCATCAGCAGCACCAAGAGGAGCAGCAGCAGCAGAACTAGCAGCACTATTTTGGAGTCCCATGAAACTTTTAGACGTCCCTGTCCCCTGAAGCTGAACCTGTGACAGGGATTCTCATTTCAGTGATTTACTCCATTTAATACCTTCAGGAGTAAAGTAGTAAAGTGGCAGGATAAGGTAGGGGAGGACATCCAGGACGAACGTTTTAATAATTCTGGGGTCTAGTCTGCTCCACCACAAAGCTCTGGATCATGTATTGCACCCACAAGGCTGGTCCTGCCTTGAGTCGAGGCAGTCCATATTTTTGTACCTCTGTGTCAATGCGTGGCCAGAGTCTGATGTGGAAGGGGCAGTCATACTCTACAAGAGGGTGCTCCTGGTCTTAGCAGCTAAGAGGCACAGAAGTCAGGGCTGGGTACAATACCACCAGTAAAGGGGATAGACACGGGGCACCATGAGAACATCCAATTTAACTTTTCTTATACAAGTGTTTATTCTTCATACTAAAT
Organism: Desmodus rotundus; assembly: GCF_022682495.2. Taxonomy (NCBI): domain Eukaryota; kingdom Metazoa; phylum Chordata; class Mammalia; order Chiroptera; family Phyllostomidae; genus Desmodus; species Desmodus rotundus. Next base: position 86,924,567 of record NC_071392.1, on the reverse strand, counting down.
TTTTTAAGTTTTCCCCACCCACTCTAGTGTCTAGATAGAAAACTTGATGTCAATTTCTCCCAACACCTCACTTTGTAACTCCACTGTCTGTACCTTCTCCAAAAGTTCTCAATGTATTTATTATTTATGTTTTCCACTTCCTATACCCATATAGAAAAACTTTCTAAAGATTTTTTTAACTTCTGCTTTCCATTTCATCACTTTCTCATCTTCAATCTCATCATTTCTCTTCACTTTTCTTTTAAATAGACTATTCCTAGAAACTGTGTGATCTTTGGCCCACCACTTTTTACTAACAATTTTTTTTGCTGTTATTTTATTTTTTATTTTTTTATTGTTGTTCAATTACAGTTGTCTGCAATTTCTCCCCACCCCTCTACCCCACCCCAACCAAACCCAACTCCCTCCCCCACCTCCACCCTCCACCTTAGTTTTGTCCATGTGTCCTTTATAGTAGTTCCTGAAAACCCCTCTCCCCACTATCCCCTCCCCACTCCCCTCTGGCTATTGTTAGATTGTTCTTAACTTCAATGTCTCTGGTTGTATTTTGTTTGTTTTCTTTTGTTGATTAGGTTCCAGTTCAAGGTGAGATCATATGGTATTTGTCCCTAACCGCCTGGCTTATTTCACTTAGCATAATGCTCTCCAGTTCCATCCTTGCTGTTGCAAAGAGTATAAGTTCCTTCTTTCTCTCTGCTGCGTAGAATTCCATTGTGTAAATGTACCATAGTTTTTTGATCCACTCACTTGCTGATGGGTACTTAGGTTGCTTCCAGTACTTGGCTATTGTAAATTGTGCTGCTATGAACATTGGGGTGCACAGGTTCTTTTGGGTGGGTGTTTTAGGGTTCTTAGGGTATAATCCCAGTAGTAGAATTTCTGGGTCAAAAGGCAGTTCCATTTTTAGTTTTCTGAGGAAATTCCATACTGTTTTCCACAGTGGCTTCACCAGTCTGCATTCCCACCAACAGTGTACTAGGGTTCCCTTTTCTCTGCATCCTCTCCAACATTTGTTTGTGGATTTGTTTATGTTGGGCACTCTGACCGGTTTGAGATGGTACCTCGCTGTGGTTTTAATTTGCATCTCTCTGATGGCTAGTGATGCTGAGCATCTTTTCATATGTCTCTGGGCCCTCTGTATGTCTTCCTTGGAGAAGTGTCTGTTCAAGTCCTTTGCCCATTTTTTAATTGGGTTGTCTTCCTGGAGTGGAGTCGTGTGAGTTCTTTATATATTTTGGAGATCAGACCCTTGTTTGAGGTATCATTGGCAAATATGTTTTCCCATATAGTTGGTCCTCTTTTCATTTTAATGCTGTTTTTTTTAGCCATGCAGAAGCTTTTTATTTTGATGAGGTCCCATTTGTTTATTCTTTCCTTTATGTCCCTTGCTTTAGGGGACATGTCTGTGAGGATGTTGCTGAGTGGAATGTCTGAGATTTTCCTGCCAATGTTTTGCTCTAGGACTTTTATGGTGTTACAACTTATATTTAAGTCTTTTATCCACCTTGAATTTATTTTTGTGTATGGTGTAAGTTGGTGATCGAGTTTCATTTTTTTGCACGTAGCTGTCCAGATCTCCCAACACCATTTGTTAAAGAGGCTATTTTTGCTCTATTTTATGCTCCTGCTTCCTTTGTCAAATATTAATTGACCGTAAAGACTTGGGTTTATTTCTGGGCTCTCTGTTCTGTTCCACTGGTCTATGTGCCTGTTTTTATACCAATACCAGGCCATTTTGATTACAGTGGCCTTGTAATACAGTTTGATATCAGGTATTGTGATCCCTCCTGCTTTCTTCTCAAAATTGCTGCAGCTATTCAGGGTCATTTATGGTTCCATATAAATTTCTGAAATGTTTGTTCTATATCTGTGAAGTATGTCATGGGTACTTTAATAGGGATTGCATTGAATCTATAAATCGCTTTGGGTAGTATGGCCATTTTGATGATGTTAATTCTCCCAATCCATGAGCATGGTACATGCTTCCATTTGTTTGTGTCTTCCTTAATTTCTTTCTTCAGTGTTGTGTAGTTTTCTGAGTACAGGTCTTTTACCTCCTTGGTTAGCTTTATTCCTAGGTACTTTATTTTTCTTGTTGCTATATCAAATGGGATTTTTTTCCTGATTTCTGTTTCTGCTGTTTCATTGTTGGTGTACAAGAATGCCTTTGATTTCTGAGTATTGACTTTGTATCCAGCTGTTTTGCTAAATTCATTGATTAGGTCGAGTAGTTTTTTGGTGCAGTCTACAGGATATTCCATGTACACTATCATGTCATCTGCAAACAATGACAGTTTTGTTTCCGTCTTTCCAATTTGGATGCCTTTTATTTCTTTTTCTTGTCTGATTGCTGTGGCTAGGACTTCCAATACTATGTTGAATAGGAGTGGTGAGAGAGGGCATCCTTATCTTGTTCCTGGACTTAGTGGGAAATGTCTAAGTTTTTGTCCATTGAGTATAATGTTGGCTGTAGGTGTCTCATATATGGCCTTTATATGTTGAGGAATGCTCCCTCTATTTCCACTTTTCTGAGTGTTTTGATCATAAATGGGTGCTGTACCTTATCAAACGCTTTTTCTGCATCTATTGATATGATCATGTGGTTTTTGTCTTTGCTTTTGTTTATGTCATGTATTATGTTTATTGATTTGCAAATATTATACCATCTTTGCATCCTTGGGATGAATCCCACTTGATCATGGTGTATGATCTTTTTAATGTATTGCTAGATGTGGTTTACCAATATTTTGTTGAGGATCTTAGCAACAATGTTCATCAATGATACTGGCCTGAAGTTTTCTTTCTCTGTTATGTCTTTATCTGCTTTGGGGATTAGGATGATGTTGGCTTCATAAAATGAGTTTAGCAGTCTTCCATCTTCTTGAATTTTTTCAAATAATCTGTGGAGGATGGGGGTTAGCTCTCCCTTAAATGCTCTGTAGAATTCTCCTGTGAAACCGTCTGATTCAGGGCTTTTGTGTGTCGGAAGCTTTTTTTAAAAAAAATATATTTATTGATTATGCTATTACAGTTGTCCCTTTTCTCCCCCTTCACTCCACTCTATCCTGCCCACCCCCTCCCTCCCACATTCCCCCCCTATAGTTCATGTCCATGGGTCATACTTATAAGTTCTTTGACTTCTACATTTCTTACACTATTCTTACTCTCCCCCTATTTTCTTACCTACTATTTCTACTTATTCTCTGTACCTTTCCCCCCTCTCTCCCCTTCCCACTCCCCTGTTGATAACCCTCCATGTGATCTTCATTTCTGTGGTTCTGTTCCTATTCTAGTTGTTTGCTTAGTTTGCTTTTGTTTTTGTTTTAGGCGTGGTTGTTAATAACTGTGAGTTTGTTGTCATTTCTACTGTTCATATTTTTTATCTTCTTTTTCTTAGATAAATCCCTTCAACATCTCATATAATAATGGCTTGGTGATGATGAACTTCTTTAACTTGACCTTATCTGAGAAGCACTTTATCTGCCCTTCCATTCTAAATGACAGCTTTGCTGGATAGAGTCATCTTGAATGTAGGTCCTTGCCTTTCATGACTTGGAATACTTCTTTTCAGCTCCTTCTTGCCTGCAAGGTTTCTTTTGAGAAATCAACTGATAGTCTTTTGGGAACTCCTTTGTAGGTAACTGTCTCCTTTTCTCTTGCTGTTTCTAAGATTCTGTCCTTCTGTTTAATCTTGGGTAATATAATTATGATGTGCCTTGGTGTGTTCCTCCTTGGGTCCAGCTTCTTTGGGACTCTCTGAGCTTCCTGGACTTCCTGGAAGTCTATTTCATTGCCAGATGAGGGAAGTTCTCCTTCATTATTTGTTCAAATAAGTTTTCAACTTTTTGTTCTTCCTCTTCTCCTTCTGGCACCTCTATAATTCGGATGTTGGAATGTTTAAAGATGTCCTGGAGGTTCCTAAGCCTCTTCTCATTTTTCCGAATTCTTGTTTCTTCATTCTTTTCTGGTTGGATGTTTCTTCCTTCTGGTCCACACCGTTGATTTGAATCCCAGTTTCCTTCACATCACTATTGGTTCCCTGTACATTTTCCTTTGTTCCTCTTAGAATAGCCTTCATTTTTTCATCTAATTTGTGACCAAATTCAACCAATTCTGTGAGTATCCTGATTTACCAGTGTTTTGAACTGTGCATCTGATAGATTGGCTATCTCTTCGTTGCTTAGTTGTATTTTTTCTGGTGCTTTGATCTATTCTTTCATTTGGGCTTTTTTTTGGTCTTGGCACACCTGTTATGTAAAGGGGCAGAGCCTTAGGTGTTCATGGGGTGGGGTAACGCTGGTCACTAAGCTGTGATGCTGTATGTGGGGGAGGGGCCAAGAGGGAGCAATGGTGCTTGCTCCACTCTCTGCCAGACTTCAGTCACTCCCTCCAATACCCACAATCAAACTGGACCCCTCTGGTGCTGATTCCTGAGTGGGTGGGCTTGTGCACACTCTAGGCTCCTGTGGGTCTCTCCAACGAACTCTCCTGTGAGGCTGGGAGTTTCTCCTGCTGCCACCTCAACCCCCACGGGTGTTTTCAATCAGAGGTTTGAGGCATTATTTCCCTGAGCTGGACCCCTGGGTTGTGCAGTCTGTGTCGGTCCCCCACCGTTCCTCCCGGTTTATCTATGTGTGAATGTGGGGCCGCAGGGCTGCTAGCTGCAGCCTGGCCTGCCCCATTGCACAATCCGGCACCTCGCTGGGTCCACCAGCCACTGCCTTGCTGTGAGTTCTCTCTACCCCAGCTGCCCGTCTCCGCCCCTCCTACCAGTCTGGATGAATATTTCTTCTGTATCTCCTTGGTTGTCAGACTTCCATACAGTTTGATTTTCTGTCAGTTCTGATTGTTTTTTAAGTTTGTTGTTATCCTTGTTTTAGTTGTATGAGGCGGCACAGGGTGTCTATCTATGCCTCCATCTTGGCCAGAAGTCTGTCAGAAGCTTTTTGATTACTGTTTCAATTTCATCAGGTGTTATTGGTCTGTTCAGGTTTTCTCCTTCTTCTTCTTCATTGAGTTTTGGAAGGTTATATTTTTCTAGAAATTTGTCCATTTTATCTAGGTTTTCACATTTCTTGGTATATAGTTCTTTAATTTTTTACAATCCTTTGTATTTTGGTGGTATCAGTTGTAGTCTCTCCTCTTTCATTTCTAATTGTGTTTATTTGGCTCCTCTTTTTTTCTTGATGAGCCTGCTTAAGGGCTTGTCAATTTTATCTTTTCAAAGAACCAGCTCTTGGATTCATTGATCCTTAAAATTGTGCTTTTAGTCTCTATGTCTCTTAATTCTCCTCTGATCTTGTTTATTTCCTTCCTTGTACTTGCTCTGGGTTGTCTTTGTTGTTGTTCCTTGAGTTCTTGTAGGTGTAGGGTTAGGTTGTTTATTTGAAATGTTTCCATTCTTTTTAGGTAGGCCTGTATCGCTATATGAACTTCCCTCTCAGGACTGCCTTTGCTGTGTCCCATAAGTTTTGGATTCTTGTGAGTTCATTTTCGTTTGTTTCCAGAAACTTTTTGATTTCTTCCCTAATCTCATTCTTCATGCATTCATTGTTTAATAGCCTGTTATTCAATCTCCGTGTTTTTGAGTGTTTTGGGATTTTTCCTTGAGATTTGTTTCTAGTTTCAGTCCCTTGTGGTCAGAGAAAACGCTTGATATGATTTCAATGTTCTTGAATTTGTTGAGGCCTGTTTTGTGTCCTATCATGTGGTCTATCTTTGAAAATGTTCCATGTGCATTTGAAACGAATGTGTATTTTGCTTCTTTGGGATGAAAGGCTCTATATATATCAGTTAAGTCCATTTCATCTACTGAATTGTTCAATGCCACAATATCTTTGTTGACATTTTGTTTGGAAGATCTGTCCATCTTTGACAGTGGGGTGTTAAAATCCCCTACTATAATTGTGTTGCTGTCAATATCTTTCTTGAAGTCCTCCAAGGTTTTCTTTATACTATTTGGGTGCTCCTATGTTGGGTGCATATATATTTACAGTGTTTATGACTTCTTGGTGGATTCTTCCTTTGAGTATTATGAAGTGATCTTCTGGGTCTCTCTTTATGGCCCTTTTTTTGAAGTCTGTTTTGTCTGACATGCGTATTGCTACCCCTGCTTTTTTTTTTTTCCTGTCCATTTGCTTGGAAAATTTATTTCCAGCCCTTCACTTTCCTTCTGTGTAGGTCTTCTGTCCTGAGGTGGGTCTCTTGTAGGCAGCGTATGTGTGGGTCATGTTTTCTTATCCATTCAGCTATTCTATGTCTTTTGATTGGAGTACTTAATCCATTTACATTTAAGGTTATTATTGATAGGTACTTATTCATTGCTGATTTTTTGTACCTGTGTTCCTTTCTCCCTCTCTCTCTCTCTCTCTCTCTCTCTCTCTCTCTCTTTCTTTTCCTTCCTTTCCTTAAAGTAGTCCCTTTTACATCTCTTGCAGAGCTGGTTTGGTGGAGGTATATTCTTTTAGACTTCTTTTGTCTGGGAAGGTCCTTATTTGGCCTTCTATCTTGATTTAGAGCCTTGCTGGGTGAAGTAGTCTTGGTTGCAGTCCTCTGGTTCTCATTACTTGGAATATTTTTTTGCCATTCTCTTTTGGCTTGGGGCATTTCCACTGAGAAGTCAGCTGCTAACCTTAACAGGACTCCCTTGTATGTTAATTCCTGTTTCTCCCTTGCTGCCTTTAAGATTTTTTCTTTGTCTTGGAATTTTGCCATTTTAATTATGATGTGTCTTGCAGTGGGCCTCTTTGGGTTCCTCTTGATTGGGGCTCTCTGTGATTCCTGGATTTGTGTCTTTTTCTGTCACCAAATTAGGAAAAATTTCTATGATTACTTTTTCAAACAGGTTTTCTATCCCTTGCTCTTCCTCTTCTCCTTCTGGTATCCCTATTATATGGATATTATTACATTTCATATTGTCCTACATTTCCCTTAACCCCTCTTCATTCTTTCTGACCATTTTTTCCTTTTCTTGCTCATTCTGGGTGTTCTATTCCCTACCTTGTCCTCCAGTTCGCTGATCCAATCCTCTGCTTCATCGAGCCTGCTTTTGATTCCTTCTGTTGTGTTCTTCAGTTCAGAAATTGTATTTTTCATTTCCTCTTGGCCCTTGTTGATAGTTTCTATTTCCTTTTTCATGTTGATATAGTTTGCAGTGAGTTCATTGTAGTTTCCTTGTAGTTTTTGGTAATTCTGTGTGAGCTCATTAAGCTTCCTTATAATTTTTTGAACTCAATATCTGATCATTGACTTGCCTCTTTTTCATTTAGCATTGTTTCTGAGACTTCCTCCTTTTCTTTCATTTGGGGATTCTTTGTCTTCCCATTGTTTGTGAGACTCTTTCCATTAGCCTCTGCCTCTTAAGTTGCTTTGTTCTGACCCCCTGGGTTTATGGTGTGAAGTTCTGTGGTGAAATACCTGTGAGATTCAGTGGTACAGTCTCCTTGATCTCCCGATCTTACTGATCATGGGCTGTGGTTTATGTTGTCTTTGTGTATGTGTTTGGTTTTTGGTTCTTGTTGGGTCTTTCTTTGGTGGGTCTTTCCCACCAGCTGGTTATCTGAGGGTCAGTCTGTCCCCCACCTCTTGTTTTCTGTTGTGCAGGTGTAGGCAGGTTGTGTTGGAGCTGGTTCTTCTGTGTGTACAAGGTTTTGAGGCTTTTCTCTTGTTCTTGTTCAGTTGTTTGTTCTTAGTAATTTCTTCACTATTTAGTTGTATTTCCAAATAGGTCCTGGGTTGAGTTAGTGTGACTTCCACTCCCTCCTTCACCTTCTTCTGTTCTTCTTCCTGGTGTTCACAGCTTCTACCTATTCTTTTTTTATGGTAGATTTTAAGGGGAAGGCGAAATGGTTTGAGAGAGCAGGACTGTATTATATGATATTTAAAGTACCAGACCTTAGAGAAGAAATAGGAGATCCTTTGGATATACATAGTGTTAACTATGATAATTCACCCACCTAGCCACTTTTCAGAAAGGGTAGAAAGAAGATAAGACTCTTGTTGTGGGGAGGAAGGATTGTGAGTTGGAGCTAGAAAGCTGTGAGCTTGTGGGAGGTCAGACTATGAGGTAAAGTGAGAGTAAAGGGAAGAAAATAGGTGTAGTGTGTGAGAGAATAGAGTTAACCCCACCAGTAATAAAGTTCAGGAAACAGTGAAGTGAGCTGAGATCTGGGAGGGGTTCTGTGTAGTATTTACAGATGTATGGTACAGCTATTATTTACAATAGTAGTGGAGCAACAATCATATGACAGAATCTATGTGATCTGGATAACTAGAATAGGGAGTATAGGTCCTAGAATAGTGCTAATGGAACACAAGTGAAGTGAAAGACAGATAATTAACAATACACTGAAAGAGAGAACAAGGGGAAACCAAACAATGCAAATTAACCAGTCAAGCGAAGAAGACTAAACAGAAAGAAGAGAGATACAAAAATACTAATAAAATGAATGATGTAAGGATAATGAAAAAAATACTAATACAAATATACTATATCTTGCAAGTTCTCTGGAGTAGCAAAGTGAAATTTGTTTCACTATCTCAGCTGTTGGGATGCCCCTTTTTGGGTCCAACTATGGCCTTTTCACAGTTCCAGGTTTTATTGTCTCGCTTGTGGGGATTAAAAAAAAAAAAAAGACTGAAGGAAGAAGAGATATAGAGAGAAAGAAGGAGTAGAACAAGAAAGAAGGAAAGAGAGGAAGAAGGTGTTAAAAGAAAAAAAATTTAAAAAATAATAATAAAGAATTACTTTAAAATAAAAAACAAAAAAACAAGTCTGCTGGCTTCAAACTGGCCAAGCCAGTTTTTTGTTTGTTTGTTTGTTTAGAAGAATGGTTATTTTATTTTTTTTATTTTTATTCAGTTACAATTGTCTGCATTTTCTTCCATCCCTCCACCCCACCCCAGCCAGTCCTACCTCCCTCCCCCATCTCTACCCTCCCCCTTGATTTTGTCCTTGTGTCCTTTATAGTAGCTCCTATAGACCCCTCTCTCCACTATCCCACCCCCTCCCCTCTGGCTATTGTTACATTGTTCTTAATTCCCGGGGTGTGCTCAGCTAGGGGGTCCCTCGCCAAGCCTGTTTTGCTGCTCTTTTTGTCTGCAGCCAACTCAGGCAGCCTAGCCCAGCTCTTCTCCGTCCTGACCAATACTCGGGCAGCCTCAGCCCAGCTCTCCAGTGGCCCAGGGACCCACAGGTTCAGGCACTCACCCTCCTCCAGGCTATGGGTGTGTGCAGGGCCTTACTTGATTCACATTCTCCCTCATGCCTGTGGTCTCAGGTCCCTCCGAGTTGCACTCTCCCCGGTGCTTAGGATTTGGGCTCAATACTCCCCACAGCCCCTCTGGAGCTATTGCTGCAGGGGAATTCCCCAAAGAGCCCGCGAGGGTCTTTTTCTTTTTGATAAAATCCTCTTGCTCAATCCTGCTGCTCCATAGAAGGAAGGGCCTGTCCTCTCACACAGCCCACCTCTCCAGCTAGCCCAGGAATATCCGAGTCAGGGCCCCACACAGACCAGCTCTCAACTCTCCCAGCTGGCACCCACAGTCTCCGTGAGTTTACCACTTCATCCTTATTCCCCTCCCTGCGACTTCAAGCAACCAGGTATCTCTCAGTGCTGCTCAAGCCTTGTTTTGGTAACAAATTTTTGAAAGGATACTTTTAGCTGCTGTCTCCATTGAATTATCATCTGTTCATTCCTTACCCATTTTCCTTTTTTGTCTCTAAAATTGCAATGTAATCACACAGATTTGGAAGCAATAAAGACATTTTTTATGATGATGTTTCAGCCTGATGAAGTTTTCCTGTTTGGTAAACTGATATAAAGACAATTGTATATTCTCTTGACTTAGAAATTATTATGGAGAAAATATTATCATATTTTTCAGACCATAAGATGCACCTAGGTTGTAGAGGAGGAAAATAGGAAAAAAAAATTTTGAAGCAAAAAATGTGGTAAAATATTTAACAACATAAGTAACCCCCTGCCCCACCCCAGCGAGCCAGGTAAGCTACATTCGGACTATAAGGTGCACCCCCATTTTCCTCCCATGGGGGAAATGTGTGTCTGATAGCCCGAAAAATATAGTATTTCCATTTGGATGTAATACTTTGATAAACCGCAATCAACAGCAATAAAACTTCCTTCTAAGATGAGGACTTTCTACTGATAGAAAAATTGCTTGTTAGGCAGAACATTTAAATGGCTGTGATATTCAAGTCTAGGTCCAGAGCAAGACTGTTATGCATAGGAATGGAGGGGGGAGGAAGGAAGGAAGGAAAGAAGAAAGGGAGAGAGGGAGGGAAAATTATGTCACAATTTAAAAATGTTTAGCTGATATGTGCACTTGCATATTGAAGTCCCAAATGAAGCAAAGGGAAAAGCTTTTTAAAATTTCCTTTTCAGGAGTTAAATGCTGCATATAGATGGTTTGCTATAGTTAAAATTCTTATCAAAAGTTATTTTTCTTATAAAGAGAACTCCATATCACCCACATCTTAGGATTTGGTGTGTGGATAAGGTTGTCCGCACTTTGGCTAAAAATGGTAAAATATGTTTGATCCCTAAAAATGATGCCTTAGGATCCAGGCTTAGAAAAATCAGCTTTGTTTTCTTCTAACATCCTCACATGTGCCTAATTATTTACTAATTTCATGTATCTGGTGGTGATTTTTAAGACAGACTTTAGCTTGCTAATACCAGTATACCTTTTGCCAACTCCTTGATAAGAAAACCACATGCTCTTGAGGCTTGAAAACTTCACAAATCCCCGACAGAAGTCCCTGTGAGGGTTAAGCGGACTCCCATATTACCATCCTTACCCGGTCACTTTTACAGGTATAACTGCATTTAACAGTCAACGTGGCACTGTCACAGATCCATCTTGGCATTCAGACTGACCCTCCATAGAGTCAATCTTGCTACTTTAAACCATCAGTATTTGTAGTGTTTGCGCATCAAGTGGCAGAAGGAGGGAGTTCAGTATTTCATTGGTTGTCTAGATCAATCATTTTTGAGCATGAATAAGTCGTGCTTACATGGATGTCTTTGGCCTACATTAGGAAACACTTGTGTAAGTAGAAAGTTGAAAAATAGTATAAATTCAGGTTTGGGGATGGCACATTACACTCTCCTTTAACAAGTCTCTCTTTTCCTTCTAACAAAGTGATACATATATAATCGTTTTAATACAAATGCAGCTTAAGTGTCCTGAAACTGATTTACTGGAATGACTCGTGATATTCTAGCAGAGACCTCATTAAAGAAATTCAAGATTCTGCAATCGGAGTAGCACCACTACGTCCCAGGACATAGGATGATCCATGGGGATGGCTTGCTGTGCGTGTTCTCTGGCCATTTCATTCCCTTGATCCCTTAAACAATAGTTGAAGGATTTTTTCAACATTAACTTCTCTCTTTTCAATTTCATCATCAATCTGTAATTCATTTCAGGAAGTGTTGTGCTGGGCATCTGTCTTGGTATGTCACTGGTTTCTTTTGAAGGTCATGCTATTATTTTTTTCTATGCCAGAGGTGAGATGTTTCCAAGAGCAACGTGTTGAGAGATCAACCTTTATTTCTTCAGTGCCACATTTGCTGAATCCTGTCACATTAGGCTGCAGATAAATGCAAGTAAATTTCATTTCCCCCACAGAGAATTTAGTAATCAGGGATGTAGATAGGCCATGGAAATGAAAAGAAATGCAGGACCTCTGTGCTGTAATACACATCCTCAACTAACACATGGAACGTTTAGGGAAAGTTCCAAACTTTTCATTCAATATTCTCCTACTTGTACTTTACACCTAAGGTTGACAAGCCTACCACATGATTTTCAAATGAGGGAATTGGTGAAAATTATTCCAGCATTAGTTCCCCCAACTGTATCTTAAATTCTATTATTGGGCAATAGATCAGTAAGCAGCTACTAATAAAGATAATACATGGGGAAGAAATTCTTTCTTCTGAACACACAATTTTAAGGATTGTTTCCTAAAGGCATAAAATATCTTTCCAGTCACTCAGAATAACAAACCTACAGAGGTTATATCCTTATAGGAAAATCATAAACCATTATTCATGTAAGAATATAATAACTATAGCCTTCAACATACAGACACTGTTTCAGTTCCTGAAAAGGCAATTGTGAATGCAGTCTGCTCTGTCAGCTGAGAGCACCTAGAAGCCACTACACCTTGGTAGCAGTGAGCACACCCAGCACTTAAATCTTCATTTCCAATACCATTTTGCGATAAAAGGAACCAAGATTCCACTTCTTAGAAAAATGTCTGATTCTAGAAAATATACAAGATGCTCCTGTAGCACCTTGTAGTGGCAGAAAAGAAATGCCCAAGGACATACACACACACACACACACACACACACACACACACAAGAAGTATCTCAAAGGGACATATAACCAGCTAAAAGAACTCCCAATGGCCAACACATTTTATATTTTGGATCATAACCAAAATATAAATATCAGGAGTCTGTACTGATATAAAAATAACTGAATAAATAAATGGGAAAGAAATGACAAATTTCTCATTCAGAAGAATTCCAAATAAATCATGTAGATACTTTACTGTGTCTCCCCACTCCTTCATTCTGTGCTACTCATAGTAACTTCCTTTGAAAAATAGCAGCATGAAGAAAGTGGGAAATAGAAACTTTACTCTGGAGAAAACTGTCACACACTCAGGTGATCAAGATTAAAAGCAGCAGTAATAAGTTGTTAGTCATATGTACCCTTGAAATGATGTGGTTAGAATGGCACTTCATTTCTGTGCTATTTCAATAACATAGGATCCCAATATAATCATGACAAAAATATTAGACAAATCTAAACTGAGTGACATTGTACAAAACACCTGACCATAACTCCTCAAAACAGTGAAGATCATCAAAAACACGGGAAATCCACCCTGGCCTGTGTGGCTCAGTGGATTGAGCACCGGCCTTCAAACCAAAGAGTCTCCAGTTCGATTCCCAGTCAGGGCATGTGCCTGGGTTGTGGGCCAGGTCCCTAGTAGGGGGTGCATGAGAGGCAACCACACACTGATGTTTCTCTCCCTCTCTTCCTCCCTCCCTTTCTCCTCTGTCTAAAAATAAATAAATAAAATCTTAAAAAAAAAAAAAACAAACATGGAAAACCCATGCTTGTTTAAGTGGCACATGTTCTGAAACTGGAATGACACCATGTAGATTAGCATGGCCCCTGTGCAAGGATGACACACAAGAAGTTTTTTTTAAACATGCAAATCTGAGAAACTGTCAGAGCAAAGAGAATCATAAGCAGACATGAACACTAAATGTAAAATGATATCTAGGATGAAATTCTAGAACAAATAAAGGACAAGAGGTGAAAACTAAGGAAGACTGAATAAAGTAAGGGCTTAGTCATTTATAAGCGATGGTTCCTTAACTGTCACACAAGTACCACACTATTGTAAGATGTTAACATAGGCAAAACTGCGTGGGGGATGTGTGGGAGCTCTGTGCTACCTGGACAATTTTTTCTGTAAATCTAAAACTATACTAAAGAAAAAAGTTCATTTTATTAAAAAGGCAATTGTGAAAACTGTATTTCCTTTGTTATTTAAATAGGATATATTTATTGGCTAAACATAATTTAATTGTGTTGAAGGAAATCTCCCTACTCCTCTTAAACTTCTATAGCATTTACCACAATCTGACATCACGTATGTTTATAACTTGAAAATGATTACCATGAAGGCATGCTCTATCACCACGATAAGTTACCGTGTTTTTCGGACCATAAGACTCACCTAGGTTTTAGAGGAGGAAAACAGGAAAAAAATCCCACTCCACCACCACCCCCCTCCCCCACTGAGCCAGGTAGGCTATATTCGGAGTATAAGACACACCTCTGTTTTCCTCCCAAATTAGGGGGGTATGTCTTATAGTCCCAAAAATATGGTAGTTATTGTTGGTTAACAAGTCACCCTAAAATTTAGTAGATTTAAACATGTTGCATATTACTTCGCACCTGTCTGTTGGTCTATGGGTTTGGCTGATCTATGCCAGGTGTCCTTGTGTCTTTGGCCAGCTGGCTGCTGGCACGAGGGCCGTCTGGGATGGCCTGAGCTGGAATGACCTGGCTTCCCTCTCCATGTCTGTCAAACCCCTACAGCAGGTTAGTGTGTGTGTGTTCTCATGGTAGTGACAGAGTGATGTAAAAAGGTCCTGAAATTTGCAAGCATTTTGGAAAGCCTCTGCTAACATTAACTTTGCAGGAGTTTGATTAGCCCAACCATTGACCCAGCTTAGACTCAGTGTGCCAGGGGACTGTCGAAGGCCATGGGTACAGAAGGTGTACACAAGAGAGGCTGCTGATCACATCAAGCTGTCACCATCAACCACAACAGTAACAACACTTGATAAGTATTTGTTGTATAATACAATGGAACAACTCTCTGTAACATAACATAAAATTTTTATTCATTATATACTATGTGTGTAACACATCAGTGTCAGGAGGTAGAGAAATTTTCTTTATAAATGTAGTCCTATAATACATAGGCAACTAGTATAAATCTAAACAAACACAGAAGCAACATGTCAAATCTAGCAAAAGCTGTCATTAGCGTGTGTGTAGTTTATGTTCTGACTTTCTATTTCATTCTACTGGTTAGTTTCATGTCAATACCCACACTATTTTCATTATGCTGTAGGTCTCTCTTGTTTCTTCTGGCTCCCTGCTTTTCCAGATGGCTTATCAAATCCCAGGCAGTGATTGTGATTGAGACTGTGTTAAGTCTAATATTTATTTTGGAGAGAATTGACCTTTTTACAATATAACAATCTACGACAGTAAAATATTACTTCATTTATTTAATTCTACTTTAGTAAGGTTTTGCAGCTTTCTGCGTCTAAATTTTGCACAGCTTTAATTCAACTTTCCCTAGGTGTTTGATGTTTATAGATGCTGTTGTTAATCTAATCTGTTTTCAATTTTAGTTTCTATTGCTGCTTGCTAGAATATATTTTTAAATATGTATTGGCTTCACCTCTAGTACACTTACTAAATTCACTCTTTAATTCTAGTTATGCATTTATAGATTTTAGATGTTTACGTACACACTGTATCATCTGTGAATAATGACACTCTTTTTTCAAAGCATGTGCATGCGTGTATGTGTGTTTTGACCCCTATTCAGTTTTGTCTCTTTTTTTCCAATGGCAACAATAGCTTCCAGTAATGTTTCACTCATTCTAGTCTTTATTCAATTCACAGCCAATCAATCCTTCTGTTACCCCTTGAAATGCTGTCTGCACACATTCCTCCCTTTCCCTTTCCATGGTCGCTGCCACTGTGTTTCTCATCCACTCCTGCATGGACAGTATAATAATGTCCTAGTCATTCCTCCTATATCATTTATTCCTTTCTCACTCATAACTGACCCCCTTCTTTAAATTATACTTTCTAAATATCATATCAACTGCTGCTTTTTTGCCCCAATATATCACTGATTCTTAGCTCACTTCATTAAAACTCCGAATTTCTCAACTTAGTATTTAAAGCTCTACAAAATACAACCTAATTTAACTTTGCTGCCCTTTCATCTCGAAATTATGCATCAGGACAAAGTGTTTACTAAATTCCTATTTTTATACCTTTACCTTTCCTTCCTATAAAACTTGGCTTTATTTCCCTCTGTATAATACCTATATTTATATTCCTCTTACAAATATTTTCTACCTCTTTTAATGTTTACAGAGCTTCTTACTATTTATCACGACGTTGGGAACCGCCCTGCCTGGTTTCGGGAGCTATAACTCCCCATGGCTAAGGCTGAGTAAAAGACCTTGGGACCATAAGCCACTAAGGAGACAAAGCCTATCTTCCCAGCTGGGGCGGCACCTCTTCCCCCTTTACTTTACCCTGCTTGGCCCTGGGCAGATGACTGGTTAGCCAATGATGGGAAAGATTCCTCAAGGGAGGGATGACCTAAGACAGGCATGGTCATGAAGAGGCCATCAGGGAAGGACTTGGGGGGGCTATAGAAAAAGGAGGTGATGGATCCTCAACCCTTGGCTTTGACATTACCTGAGTCCTCATTCTGTCTGTGAGAAGTCTCCTCTCCTAATCTCTTGGCTGCCCGCATCCTCCACCTGACTTAAGCCTGAAACAATGCCAGAGGTGGGTGCAGCCCTGTGCTGGAAAGGGTGGTTCCCCCGGGTGATTAGACCTAAGAAGGCCCTCAGTTTTCTGATAAGGGTCCAAGCATGAAATGAGTTTGTTTCCCAAAGTTTTATGGCCCTTTAGCTAACTGATGCAGACTCAGAATAAGCCCTCATAGTTTTTTGAATGTTATCTATTGTTTGATCATTACTGCCTGACAATGATTGATGAGCTTTATCTGTATTACTGTGCAAATTGAACCCAATAAAAGCCCATTAAGGAACAGGCTCAAGGCCCTTCTCCCTTTGAAAGATTGGCCACCTCTCCTCCCCAAGCAGATCATGTCTTGGTAGACTTATTATCATCTGCGGTGGACATCACATACAGAATTTAATTAGGTACTGCTTTGTTATATTACTCGATGTTTCTCTTGAGCTAACACTGCAGTTTTCATGTGTCTTGATTTCTGAAAATCAACTGTAAGTTCCTATGATTCCAGATTTAGCAAGTACTTAACTAAGGCCTAATATGCTTCAGGTATTATGGAGAAAAAGTATTTGCCTGCTTTGATGACAAATACTAACAGCAAGACAAACAATAATCAAATAAACATATATCTAAATAACACATTTTCAAATATGGATCAGGGCTGTAAGGAAATAAGATGTGGTAGAGTGTGGTGGGAGAGGCCAACTCTGTGTTCTTCCACAAAGGAACCTCTCAGGAGACATTCTTTGTGCCAAGAACAACATGATGAGCAAGAGTCAACCATGACCTTCAGTAAGAGAAGAGTACTCCACACAGAAGGGAAGCAAGTGCCAGGTCTCTGCGGAATGAAAGGGCTTTGTGTGCTGAAGGGTCAGAAAGGCTAACAGTGTCTAGAGATGGTTAGATAGTGATCTGAGATGAAACTGGAAAAGCATGAAGTCCATTTAAGTACTTAAAAGACATTAAAATTATTTAGATTCTTCCTGAGAGAAATGGAAAGCCACTGAACAGATATCCTGTGTAAAGAATGATTTGGAAAGAAGAAGAGAAGCAGGAAGACAAAATTTGAGGCTAATTTCAGTTTCTCAGTTGAGAGATGATGCTAGCTGAAATTAAGTGGAGGTAATTAACATGGAAACACGTAGATGGATTCAAGAATATTTTATAGGTATAAGGACTTGGACTTGCTGATGAGTTTCGTCTGGTATAGAAACAATCAATTTTTACTGAGATTACATGTGACTTACTTGGAAAGAGATAAGTTTGTGATGGGGGTGGTTCCATTTATTACAATTTAAGCCCAGAGGATCTATTAAAGCTGCATATTGGCAGATAAATATAAATGGGGAATGAATATATTTGAATTAGCAGCAATAGAAGGTATTTAAGACCCTGAGACAAGATATCAACTAATAGGCCAAGTAGTTAAAGAAGAAAAAGGGGACTAGAGGTAGCATCTGAAGAATCCCAAATTTAAAGTTCTGATAGAAGAGTCCTGAAGAAAAAAAAGACCAAGAAGGAACAGCCAATAAGGCACTAGGAACCAGAGTGTGGTATCACAAAAGCCAATGAGACTGCTTCAAGATAAAGGAAGGGTTGACTGGATTGAATATGACTGAGAAGTCAGATAAGAAGAAAACTTCCCATAGACTTAGGCAACATGAGAAATATGATGACACTTTTCAACAGAATTTGATTTCAGTAGTTAGGATGGAAGTCAAATTGGAATAGACTAAAGAGGAAAAGAGATGGAAGGAGTTGAAGGCAAGTAAGGATAGGTCACTTTAAGAGTTTTTTTTGCTATAAAAGAGGGAAGAAATATATGGTGTTAGCTGGAGGATGGTATGGAGTTGAAGGACACCTGAGGTCTAGTTTTGGTTTGGTTTATTTTATTCACTTCCAGAACACATGTGTACGCTAACGGAGATGAAATAATCGAGTGAGAAGGACGCATGATGTATGGGAGAGAATCCGTAAGTTGAAAAGTAATGTTTTAAAGAACTGATCTCACCCCAGCACTCTGGGCTCAGATGTAGAGAACCCTCCTTATTGTTTCTGTTAGAGGAGAGCTGGGTCAGCACAGGCAGGCAAAGCCTGACATAGACCCCATCACCATGCTGACCATGAATCTCAATCTCCACTCTTTTCCATCATCTATGAACTTCTTTTATATCCATAGTGGTTAACAAGTCATGAAATATATGTAATGTCATCCTTTCTACAGTTCCTTTACAAAATGAAACTCCTGTCTTGAAAAAGAAAATGCTCAATAAGCCTTCCCAGCACTGTGGGACCACATTATCCAACCAAAAGGTTGGTTATCAATGAATCCTTCCAAATTGATTTATGACCAAAAGGGGGATGTGTGTACAACAGAAGGGCCACATACTAAACCTGACAAGTTCAGGTGAGGCCTGTATGGTGGGCCCCACAAACTCAGAGACAGAAATTCACCACTTAGGATGGTCCAAAGTTAAAACCCTCTAACTAAGAGTGGTTCCTGGCAGGTAGTCATATCCTAGGGCAGTATTTTTTTCCTAGAAAAGGTCAGTCTTTACCTTACCTGATCCTGTCTGTAGTCTTTTTGCATCTAGGGTATTGCATTCAATACCTGATAACATGCCTCTGGAATAACAAAGTAATTTCCTTTTTCTTGGACCTCTCACTGGGGCAAAAGACCATAATCTCCTTATTGTTATTGTTATCCTGTTCATTGTTTTTTTTTTTTTTAATATTTTATTTATTTATTTTCAGTGAAAGGGGAAGTGAGGAAGAAAGAGAGGAAGAGAAACATCGATGTGTGGTTGCCTCTCATGTGCTCCCAAGTGGGGACCCAGCCTGCAACCGAGGCACATGCCCTGACTGGGAATCAAACCAGTGACCCTTTGGTTCCCAGGCCAGCACTGAATCCACTGAGCCACACCAGCCAGGGCGTTATCCTGTTCATTGTTGACTGTTAACTATCCTGTTACCCAACTGTGTAAAAGAAGTATGTGTCTATTTATTTTACTTTTCCTACAATCCCAGAGGTTTCCCCACTTTGTTTCCTCATGCTCCCTAACCTATCACCAATGAATTTCATGTAGTTCCTTTCACATCTTCCCCTCTGATTCTGTTGTATAAAATAAGTGGTAAAACTGCCATTTTCTAGAGCATTTTCTCAATCCATTGAGATTTTGCTTCCTGTAAATTGTCATCAGTTGGGCTCAAATAAACTCATAAAATACTTTTAAAAATTATGTAATGAAAAGAATGAAGAAACAGTAAATGTTGTCAATCCACAAATTTACAAGCCATTTAAAATTTTTTTTTCAAAAGTAGTAAGCCAGCCAACCTTACAACAGGTGATATACTAAGAGATTGGGGGAAGGAGGAAGCCCCAGCTAGAAAGGTAGGATCAAGCCAGCTGAAAAGGCAGCAAGAGAAACAATGGATAGAATGGAAGGGAGAGAACAGTGGTATAAAAAGAAAGTCCGCTGAATGTATCTGACTTAGTCTTGTCTCACTCATTGTGCATTCACACAGACACAGACATATTAATAAACTTGTATCAGTTTCCTGCCCACAGTCTTGTTGTACAGTTTGCAGAGAAGGGCTGGGCCAGCTGAGATTAAATGGCCGGAGAGAAGAGGAACAGCCTCCTCCTAAACAAGGTCAGCTGCTGCCTGGAAGCAGAAACCAAGTGCTTTCAGAAGATGAAGACCAGGCTGAAGTCCATGAGTCCACTTAGCTTCCCCAGAGGTGGCCGAGTTGAACCTGAGAGGCTGCGGAGTCTATCAAAATTGCATGCTGGCCTTGGCTGCGACACACAGCTCCTGGAGCCTGAGCATTGGCACATCACCTCTCTGGGACTCAGTAACGTAGTCTGAGTGAGGGTACAGACCTGTAAGGTTGTGAGTGCAGTGCCTGGCTCAAAAAAAAGTGATGTAACACTGGTTGTAAATCCTCTCCATTCATTCAGTCTTCCAATCAACAAATGTAATTATTTGAGTTACCTAGTTACTAACTTATCAAAACAATATCCTAAACAAACATTATGAACTGATGCTCATAAAACTAGGAGTTATTGAATAACCACATGTGCTGCAAAACAGATCCAGAATAGCCTTTCAGATGGCTTCTTCAAATAAAAGTTTGTTGCATAAAAACCATGTACATCAGTAGGACTGATTAAGAATTAAGTTTTGGTATTGGAGAAATGGGTAAATATCTTTTATTTGTTTCTATTACATAGATTTGCCAGTTAATACTAACAATTTAAAAATAGCCATGCATAATTAACTTTAAACCCCATTTTCATCTCAAATGAAGTGACAATGTACTGTATAGTTATTAGTGGTTAACAAAGCCTATTTTTCTGCAGTGTTTTTATTGAAGAATTAATTTGCAGCTCAGAAATTAATTACACGCATTATTGCTCTGTTTTACTTATTTTTAAAATTTTTGTAAGCCAATAGTATTCTTTGGTCATACACATATAACATGTCTGGTTATACATGTATTTTTATGCTTACCTTATATATATGTTCCAAGTAAACAGCTTTTATTCATGGAAACATAAACCCGATAATTAAACTAAACTGAAAAATAAAATTTTGAAAATAGTAATCATAGGATGAGTGTATGGCAAATATTGTCTCGGTATTAATTTAAAAATACCTGCCCTGGCTGGTGTGGCTCAGTGGATTGAGCGCCTGCCTGTGAACCAAAGGGTCACTGGTTCGATTCCCAATCAGGGCACATGCCTGGGTTGTGGGCTAGGTTCCCATGGTGGGTGTATGAGAGGCAACCACACATTGATGTTGCTCTCCCTTTCTTTCTCTCTCCCTCTCTCCCTCTCTAAAAATAATAAAATATTTAAAAAATAAAAATACTTAAGTTTGAGTAATGCTGCCTTAAATTAAAAACAAATTAAGCTGACCATCCTTTATCAATGACAGCGGTAATTAAAGGGAATCATTTTTATTGTCAAGAACATTCTATAGTTAGAGCCATCTTCTTAAACTTATACTACATTTCTTCAAATAGCATGAAAAACTATAAAAATACTTTAAGATACTGGCCTTTAATTATGATTCCCAGTGTATCAGGGTGAGTCAAAAAAATTATGTCGCCATTAACATTTGAGTAGGTATGTCTATACCTACATTAACAAACAATGATTTTAAAAACTGTATCATTGCTACTCAAATACTAAGATTTGGACAAAAATGCTCATAAAATCCTCCCCCAGAGAGACCGGCCACCCTATGGTCCTGGGCTGCAGGAACAGGCGTTGCAGCGCCAAGGGTGACTGCGCCCCTGGTTAGCCGGAAACACAGTGAAGACCAGGGAGCACTATTTGAAAACTTGCCTGTACTGTCTCAGAAAGGGAACTACTGCCTTTTCGCTAAAACTGGCTTATTTTACTCAGAAGCCTGAGGGCTTAAAGACTTGAAGTCTAAAAGTTAAAAACTCTCTGAATTGCTTTTACTCTTGACTCAGGTGACAAGGTCAAGGAAAGATGACTTTAACATCTACCTGAGAAAACAGTGTCAATAGTCTGGCCAAAATTATTTGTCTTCCTGTATCTACTCACTGTTCAACACAGGAGAAGCTAAGAGAAGAAGAAAGGGACCTGATACATATGATTTAGAATGTTCGAAATTCCAGGGCTGAAGGGGACCCACCTGAAAGGTTACCTAACAGAAAAACATTGTTTGTGAGCAGGAAGAAACTAAAGCACCAGGTCTAAGCAGCTTCCCCATTCCCATATATGCATGTGCACACACACACACACACACACACAAACTAATGATACAGAAAATTCTGCCTGTTCTTTGCGAGTAAAATCTTTTCCAAATGATGTGAGGGAGGATTTTCCACATCTATATGCATGTCGTTACTTTCAAACAAAAGCATCACAGTGCCATATGTTTTAGCTTATGATTCATCTGCATTTTCTGACCTAAAATGTATCTAAGAAATGCACTTTTCCTGAGAACTGCTTTGTGAGAGCAGCAGGAGAAACGCTGACTCCTCAGAACAGGTACTGGAGACCCTGAGACCCTCAGCTCAGTCCAGCGGCCCTCTGCTGGGTGCCATTGAGGGCGGCTGTTGTGGTCTCTATCACAGCTAAGAGAATAATTCTCCCCTTCCTGCAGAGGCGCTCCTCGCCAGTTCACGAGCAGGAGGACTTATTTCATTTCTTAAAAGCACTACGGACCCACAGAATTCTTTTTATAATCATAAAAGTAATAATTCATGGTTATTATAGAAAATCTGGTAACCTGGAAAAGAACAGGAAAGATAATAAAAATCAATCACCATCCCACTGTGGTGGGAAATTGATTTCTTTCTCAGAATTCATTCCTACTTCCTAAAGTCCTCTGGCTTTATTTTTGAATCCATGTACTTTTGGGAAAGCAGGTGACCCTTCCAGCCCCAAAGGGGTGCCCAACCAGTGGACAGGCCCGGTCCACAGCCACAGTGACACTTTCAGGAGTAAAACTGCATCTCCTAAGTCAAATGTACAAATGCTTTTTATTTTAAAGATACTATCTCATTATCATATGTATTGCTAATTTTCCCAATCTGTTTCTGTTTTCCTTAATTTGTTTAACATCTTTTAACATAAATAATTTTCAAAATTTTTCAGACACGCAAGTCTACTTTTTAGAGTTTTGTCATTGTTTTACTATTTACAAGTTCATTCCTGCTATAATCTGAAAGTCCCCCCCAAATTCACATGATGAAATACTAATCCCCAAAGATGATGGGCTTAGAGGTGGGGCCTCTGAGAAGTGATTATCTCCTGAGGGTGGAGCCCACATGAATGGTATCAGGGCCCTAAAAAGGATACCTCGCCATGCTCCCCAGCTCTCTCCGCCCAGTGGGGACACGCAAGAAGGAGGCACAGGCAACGAAATCGGAAGAAGGCCCTCCCCAGAATGCAGCCAGGCTGGCACCTCGATCTCAGGCTTTCAGCCCCTAAAACTGTGAAAAATCCATCTCCATTGTTCATACGCAGCCCAGCCCGTGGTACTTTGTTGTAACAGTCTGAACAGACTCCGCAACGGCCCTCCTCCACTCGTGTAGGTTGTACGGCGTCATGGTTTGCCTTGAGGAGGAATTTTAGTGCTAGTTTGAAAAGCAACAGAGAAACTGTAAGAGGTACTTTCTGCCTGTGTTAGTTTTGAGGTTATTCTTTTTTTCTGTATTATTCTGATGACCAATTTCTTAACATTCACTCAAAATAGATTCATTGAGTTCATGTTCTGTGTTACACAGGGCGGTAGACAGAAACACAGTTTCTGTTAGAAAGACATCAGGACGACCTTGTCACAGACACGTGCCTCAGAGAGCTATGGGAGATTCTGGGCCCCCCACCCCGTGCCTCCCACTGGAAAGTAGTAGACTGGACTCTGGGAAGGAGTTTGAGAAGAAGGGGAGACAGGAGTTTAAAGAAGGGTTCAAGCAGAAGCATAATGAGGGACAAGAGCAGGGCAATGATTCACCTCTGCTAGACCTTGGAACATGGCAGAACATAGTGAAAATAAGACTGGACTGACGGAAATAACAGAGCACAGAAGCCTTGAAAGTCAGATGCAAATGCACAGTATTTGTGGCAGAATGAGTTCCTTCAAAGGGTTTTTGCAGGAAATTTTAAAGGAGATATGTTTTAGGAACTATACTCTCAAATTATATTAGTTTTAAGAAAAGACTGAATGATTACATATTCCCAAACCTTAGAATAAAATAAAAAGGACATCTGGCAAGGTTTTGATATTGTCAAAGGAACTTCCCATGATGACATAAACTGAGCCACACCTACAGTTTCTTACCTCAACAATCACACATCTCCATCATCACTTCAGAAGAAAATGACTTCATTACCCATCCTTCCTAACCATGTATTAGGGTATAAAACAGCCAGAAATGCTATCCCGTAGGTCCCTCCCACCTACTATTAGGTCTCCAAGGCAGGAAAAAAGTCCAGTGAGAAATTTGTTAGATACAAGCAAGAAACCTGGATGTGAGAAGGTTTATTCCTCTATCTTGGTAAAGATTTCCAAAAATTATATTCAAATTTGGGAGTAAATACCATTCTTCTTTTACATTGTTTATTTCTTCTTGGATTGACAGTTGTCTCTGGGGAGACTGTTTTCAGTCATCATGGGTATTCAGTTTCCACTCATGCACTGTACTCTTTGCTACAGTGAAGCTAAATTTGCGCTTGAAGTAAAATTTCTTTTCTTGCTGTACGAATTCTACCACACACAGCATAGTTCAAATCATGTTGCTCTTTGTGGTTTCTCCTGGGGGCAGAGTAAACTTTATAGGTCCCAGTTACAGCCCCCTATAGCAATTTTATGAGCCTGAAAGTATAGAGACATCCCTATGTGATTTTCATGTACCTTGGAGAATCAGAGTCAGATGTAATAGAATTAATCTGTGTATAATACTCCATGAAATGCTGATATTTCTGCTGCCATGCTAGTGCAGGATGCTCTGAAAATAATTTACCTTAAAATATTAAGTATTGCAAATAAAACAGGTTTATATTAATGATGGTGGGTTTGAGGAGGATGCCTGGACAGAACCAGGACCTTTAGTTGAAATAAATCCTGGTCTAGAGTCCCATTGTGAATGTGACCCCTAGATTTTTATGGCCAGGCTATAGTTTGAGTGAAAAATTAGCTCATTTAAACAGTTTCAGGTAATGTTTTTCTTGACTTTTATGCAATGAAATGCTTTACTTGCAGATGCTGGTGGATAAGGTACAAATTTTCAAATCAATGGGCTCAGCACTTTTCAAGAAACTAGTTCACTTTTTTCATAGAACTAAAAATCATGTAAATTTATTCTTGAACATTAAATTCCTAAAAATTGTCTTTTCCATGGTACTTACCTAACAGCATCACATTGGTATTTTAGTTCTAATTCAATCATTTTAACATTCTGGTTATGCTCTTATAACAAAAACAAAGCTGTTCAAAGTGGTAACTTAATAGCAATAGGTCAAACTGAGTGTACCGAGAGATTAGAAAAAGTTTGTAGACAGTGTTTGATTAGGCCTTAGTTCATAATTAAACTTATGCAAAATGTGATAAAATTAGTCATATTATAAAGTTATAAGTTTAACCATGTAAAATTAACCATATTATAACTAAGAAAACATTTATGAAATATCTTATCAAAAAAGCAATTCTCGGGTAACCACCAAAGGAACGAAGTGCATAACTGAAACAAATACTTATGTAGCGAATA
This sequence comes from Desmodus rotundus, assembly GCF_022682495.2. Lineage (NCBI taxonomy): Eukaryota > Metazoa > Chordata > Mammalia > Chiroptera > Phyllostomidae > Desmodus > Desmodus rotundus. The sequence goes on along the minus strand of NC_071392.1, from coordinate 86,899,184 downwards.
CTCAAGAGGATGATGTAATTATCAGAGTGATGACTTAACATCAAAAAAATTGGATTAGAAACTAAAGATAAATTGGACAAAATTCAACAAGCATGACGATGAACTCCCAGCAAGCAAGGAACAGAAAGAACTTTCTCAAATTGAAAAAAGTGTCTACGGAAAGCCTACAGCCAACACCATGTGCCATAGGGAGAGACTGAATGCTTTCTGCACAGAAACGGGAGCAAAACAAGAGTGCCTATTCTCACCATTTCTATTCACCATGGGCCTGGTGCTACTAGTTACAGAGATGCGTAAAGACATGAACTGCGCAATATAAGTCTATGTATAAGTCCACCTGTGGAGCCTGATATCATTACATTGTATTGGGAGAATGGGAGGAACAGCCAAAATACTTACCTGACCCGTCTCCAGCCTGAATCTGACTAAAGCCCCTATGGTTTTTGTTTTCACTAACTTGTTTTGTTCATGGTACTGATCAATCGTGACTTCTGGTCAAAGCATAAGAAAGGCACTGTAATTGGAACATACCAATAGTAGCTGGACAGACAATACTAATCGAGCAATCAATCAACGACTATTCTGACTACGCTAATCAACTAATCAATCGACTAACGATGTGTAGTGAAGTTTCTCAATAATTTCTGGCTGTCCCTATCATAACCCTCTTAATTTGTCAAACTGTATTTTAATTTGATAAATAAAGACTAAAACTATTGTGGTAATCATTTCACAATATACATAAATCAAACCATCATGCTATATACCTTAAATGTATATAGTGATGTATGTCAATTTCTCAATTAAACTGTTACAATAACAGAAATACATTTAAAAATAAATTAAAAAAAGAAAGAGACCTATTAATCCTAAAGAGATCTTAAAAGAGGAAGATCTTCAGATAAAGGGGGCCGGTCACACCCCAGTGTCCCTGTCCACCCTGCCCTGACCCACATAACCCTGTGCACCTGCCATGTAGCAGAGGATATCCATGTAATGTTGCTGCTGCCCAAGACATGTCCCATGTGTAAGTTCTCTTAGTAAACTCTTGATGTAATACTAAAAAAACCCCAAAAACAAAAGATTTGCACTAATCTGGCAGATAGATTGGCTCTTGTGAACTGGTTCAAGTTTCTACTGAAGTGCATTTTAAATGCTTTTCTAAAAATAGATCTCTCCTATATGTTAAACCAGCGCACAAAAGTATATTGAATAACTACATACATCATAAAGCTACTCACCTCAACGAGCTGTAATATTGAATTTTCCATCCCGTTAATTTTTCACCTCTGGAGTAGGTCCTGCCTTGCTCTTCAGAAACCGAGTGTGGATGTATTCATCACGTGCCCTCTCGATGATGCACTCAGACATAACACCGAGAAGTTCCAACTTGGAAAACAACTCTGTAAACGTATGGAAGGGAAAGATAAGGGGGTATTCATTACATAAGCAAGTTCCCTCCCAATGCACACAAATATATGAACACGTATGCACATAAACATGCTATTTTGCTGAAAACCGCTCATTTTGCCAACTGGAAATACGTCATCCACTTCTATATTTCTAAAACTCTAGTTATTAAAGGTACATATTCTTATGTGATGACCTTCCACTTGGCTAGAAACCTCACTCCCACTATTTCTAAAATTATAGGTAGGAAGTACATTTCTGTCTTCATTATGCCCTTGTTTTGTTACTAGCATATATACACAGTGATGAATACCTGGAATGTGGGAATCAAAAATTTAACGAATACTCCAAGATTACCCAGAAATTGCTGCAGTCAGTACTGATGTGCCTTAATTTGTAGGCAGCATTAATTTTTGCTTCTCTGAGACAATAGTTTCATAAATGCTGAAATGATATATAAGCATGTTTGGACACCCTGATGATCTTTTAAAGGTAAGAGTATTGCTACTCACCATTTATCATTCTTAATAAAAGAAAGGAACCCTTAAAATTTAGAAATAAGGAAGGTGAATTAGTCCCAGCACCTGATTAGGGGATTGAGAAGGAGAAGTTTGGGGAAAGAGAGAGGAGATCACAACGGCTGCCTCCATTCCCAGACCTAGCTGAGGTGCCTGCACATCAGAGCTTCAGACTTTGGGTGGAAGAAGAGAGCCCAGGCAGAGGGGCTTTGGGAGCAGCTGGATGTGGCTGAGAGGACGGGGAGCAGGAGTGAAGCACAGCAAAGCACCTGGCGCGGGCCTCCCACCCTCCACTCCTTCCTGCGCTGCTGGCGCACGGATCTGACCTGTGTTCATTGCCGCCTTGTCTCTGAAGACCCCTCTCCTCATGGCAATGAAGAATTAAGCAGGATGTTAGGAGTGACTTTGCATGAATTGTCATGGAAGAACATAAAAGGGAAGAGAATTAGCTTAGCTAATAGATAGGGAAGTGTTTTGTTCTGCAGAGTGATGAGTGTAATTAACAGTAATGAAAAGAGGAAAACCAAATCAATGAGAGAACAGAGGATATGCCTGGGAGAGATGCATGTTTACACCTCTCCCAGGTCATTCTTCATGAATAGACACTAGAGCATTGTTCTTTGAAATCTTTGTTAGTATAAGAAACTATACTTATGTAAAATACACACAAATACATACATATACAAGGTCTGTCTGGAAAAAGCCCAGCCTCTGTTAATATAACAACAGTAGTTTGCGTGACATTGGTGCAACCTGGCAGCCCAGGAGGGTGGACTGGAATGTACACGTGTGAACAATGACAACTTCACTGTACTAGTCAGTGGGGGCGGTAGATGCCATTGACTGAGCATGGGTACTGCGTGGCCATCTCATTCAAATTGACAGGATGAGTAGAGCAACGAATCTGCATTGATTTTGCGTTAAGCTTGAACATTCCTCTGCAGAAACTATTCGGATGATTCAGAAGGCCACAGCTATGGTCAGCTGGTGATTGGCAGCTTTATCAGGACAATGTGCCCACTTGTGCATCACGTCTTGTGCAGAATTTTTTGGAGAAATATCAAATCACCCATGTGACTCAACCCCCTTGCAGCACAGATTTGGTGCCCTGCAACATCTGGCTTTTCCAAAAACTAAAATCACCTTTGAAAGGGAAGAGATTTCAGACCATCAGTGCAATTCAGGAAAATATGACGGGGCAGCTGACGGCTATTGGGAGAACTGTGTGAGGTCCCACAGTGCCTACTTTGAAGGGGACTGTGAGGCATCATTGTCCTAGTATAATGTTTCTTGTATGTTGTATCTTCTCAATAAATGTCTCTATTTTTCATATTACATGGCTGGGTACCTTCTGGACAGACCATACACACACACACACACACACACTATATATATATACACACACACACACACACTAATATCCATGAGCACTTAAAACATTTTTAATGTACTCATAAATATCAAGCACCACATAAAAGCAGTGAAGTGACATCTAAAAGACATTTCTAATTACATTTCTAAGGGATATAAATTATCAGAATGATATAAATAAAAAAACAAGAAAGGAACCATGTGAGTCTGAACGTTTCCATTCTCTGGCATTTATCTAGCATACACACCCAGGACTCTCACCGGGCGAGCTCCAGAAATCAATACTGCGAACGAAACAGCACTGGCGGCCTCTTCTCATTTCAGCGGTGGCGTGAGTGAGTGACAATGTCTCCATAAATAATGTTTAGCTTCAGTCTCTCTTACTCTCGTTCCAAACAGATGAGCAATTTCTGAACAGCAACGGCAGAAGATGCACTTTTACCTCTTCATCAAAAACATATAAAATTGAAATATATTGTGATATTTATTACCGTTCGGATTACAAACTACCATGGCAATCCAGTACAAATGGATTTTTTCCCTCTGTGGCGCCGACCTTCAAAAGTGATGATGCGACAAGCCCTCGACTTTATGACAGCTTAACTGGAAATACATTACAGCTGCTGTATTAATATGGAGTTGTGGCTTTGCTATAAAGTTTGAATTTGAAAAGAAACTCTAAACCCTGTGCTCTGCTCTACACATTAAATATGCAGAAAAATGTGTTCACGGAAGTAGCAGGAAGGGGCTGAGACAATGTTTATATGAAATGATGCTGCTGCTTCTTAGCCTCAGAACTTCACGGCAGTGTTTGCATTATATAAATTCGAGATTAGCAGTTGAATGACTGGCATCATCTCCAGCACAGCTACTCAGAAAAGCTTTCCGGAAGTGTGCACGTGTTCACAGTTACACCCTTAGGTCCCTGTGCATGGTGACAGGTGAATGTATAGGTATAAATAGATGTAAGCTCCATATTAAATCAGTGATTATATTTCAGTGATCAAATGCTGAGTAAAGAAAAACTGATGGGCATTGAAAAATCACTTTGAAAGTATCAAGTATATTTCCCCTCTGTACATTCAAAATATTTCATATGCATAAAGACTGTGATGCTACATTTTCAGTAGCTTACTTAACACCTATAATCAGTTTGGTTGATATTTTGCTTGTACGTGGACAAAATTTTCCTGACATACTAATGATGCCATGGTGCAAATCAAGATAATTTGTATAGGATTTTATGTTAATTTGCAAGCATCCTCAAACAGCAACATAAATTTATTTTTTCTGATGACAGTACAGGTGGCCATGTGATATGGCCCAATGCACACACTTCTGAACAGAGCCCAACAGTTGAGGACCTGTCTTAGCTGGGGTGACCCTGACAAATACCATAGGCTGGGTGGCTTAAACAACAGACATTTCTTTCTTAGTACTCTGGAGGCTGGGAAGTCCCAAATCAAGGTGGCAGCTGATTCTGTTCCTGGTGAAGGCCCTCCTTCTGGCTTGCCAATGGCTACATTCTCACTATGGACTCACACGGCAGAAAGATCTCCCTCTCCATGCCTTCCTCTTCTTATAAGGTCACTATTTCACTGTGGGGCCCCACCCCCATGACCTCATCTAAACCTAATTACCTTCCAATGGCCCCACCTCCAACTGCCATCACACTGGGGATTGTAACTTCAACATAGAATGAATTTGGGGGGGACAAAATTCATTCCAAAGTAGGACCTAATGTCTTTATCCATTTTAGAGTTGTCAAAAAAATTTTTTTCTATAAATCATTTAAACAACAGGAGGGAGAAATAAACCAGTTGATTTTTGTATTACTGCCCTAAATAAGGTTTTGTACATAGTATTTGGTGCAATGGAGTATCACAAATTAAAGGAAACAAGATAAATGTCAGTAACTTATCCATGAAAGAGGTATGGGCAACTGATAGGGTAAGTGGGATTCAGTGTGTGGATTTGGTCAGGCCAATCATTTACAATGGTATGAAACCAAACTGACATTTTAGGATGAATGAGGATGAAGCAAAAGTGCAAATGAACTAATACTTTCAAGTCACCTACCATGTACCAAATCCAAGTGTAGGATACCACTCTGCACATATTAGAATGGTTTAATACCTAAAACACTGACAACTCCAAACGCTGATGAAGACATGGAGCAAGTGTAAACATAAACATAAACAGTCTCAACAGTGAACCTTGTCATAAAATCAGTTTATAAAAATAATTACATGACTTGGTGCTTTTTATAAAGTCAACCTCTTTAAACAAACTCTCACATAGTGACTAGTAAGGTCAAACAACACACATTTTTCTAACAATAGATATTAGCTGTAAAATACATCTCTTCCTACTTTGTGAAGAAGCTTACAACTCATTATATGCAAATATCAACTCCAAAAACATTGGTCTTTAAACAAAAATCAAACAATGTGTTACGATTTTAGGACAAGGACCTAATGAAAGAACAGAAAGCTGTGGCTTCCACTTTGGAATACTGTGATAGAAAAGGCAGATATGAAGAAATGAAGCAGTCAGTTTATAATGCATTTCTGTGCAATTTAAATCAAGACCTAAAACTTACTCAAAAAATTATTTGGAGGATAATTTGCAGGAAGAATTTCGATGGAACTGTATAATAACTTTGACCTTTGAGTAACTTTATATCATTAACAACATCCTGGTAACAAACATAAATGAGACACCTATCATGTGCAAGCATTATGCTACACACAAGGATAAAAGGAGTTGTAAGAAACGTACCCTGTCCTTACTGAGCAATCAGGGTTAGGAGACCGGCTTTACCATGCGAACCACAATTAATTTATAGTGGCTTCCTAGAGTGCCATATAGTAAAGGGATCTGATATAATGTCGAAGCTTTACAAGGAAGAAAACCCTTTTCAGTTATTGAAGCTTACCACTGGCACAACAGAGAGTAGTGACATCATGTGAAGAAGCAGTGTGCATAATTAAGAAAAAAGTAAGTACTCTCCATAACACTATGGAATCTAATGAACAAAATGAACTAACAAGCAAAAACAGAGACAGACTCATAGATAGACAGCAGGCTGACAGCTGTTGGGGGCATTAGGGTGATGGGTGGGGGGTGGGTTGAAGGGATTGAGCCAAAAAGAAAAAAAAGAGAAAAATACTCATGGACATGAACAACAGTGTGGTGATTGCTAGGGGGCGGGGGTCGGGGGAGGTAGAGGAGGGTATAGGGGGATAAATGTGATGGATGGAGACTTGACTTGGGGTGATGTACAGACAAGAATATATTGCGGAATTGTGCATCCGAAACTTGTATAATTTTGTTAACTAGTGTCACCCCAATAAATTCAATAAAAAGGAAAAGACAAAATTAAGTACTAGTACATTCTAATAATCAGACATATTCACATTAATACACAGATCTATCTATCTATGTATCCATCCATCCATCCGTCCACCCAGAGAGGGAGAGTTAAAGAGAAACCTACAAAGGGGGCACTCGAAAAAAACAAAACAAAACTGGAATTACCTTCTGGAGGGCGGGCCCCTTGTAGCACAGGCTTCCCCTGCTAGGCGAGTGTTCTAGGAACCCATCTGTATCAGTGCACCAGCTGGCGTTCAGAGGCACATGCGGCTTCAGTGAATTTTGTTTGAAGATTCAATGTGTTTGCCCATCCCGCGATGGGTGACTTACAAGCACACCTGCCTACACCACAGTGAGTGTTCAGCAGTTTTTGACCAAAAACAGCTTGATCCCGATTCACAGGATCTCGCCCCGAGCGACTTTTTTTTGTTTCTCTGGTTGAAAAAAGTCCTCAAAAGGAGACATTTTGCCAATGTGCAAGAGGTGAAACAACAGCAGAAGCACTAAAAGGCATCAAAATGGACGAGTTGAAAAACTGTTTTGAGCAGTGGAAAAAAAGTCTTGATAGGTGTGTTGCATCAAATGGAGAGGACTTTGAAGACGACTGAAATTTAAACATGTAAGAATAAATACACAATTTGTTATAAATAAAGTCCTGTTTCGGGGGGTATCCTCTTATATTGTATTATGTGAGTATATAAATGGATGATATATAGATCACACAAATAAGTTAGGCTATTCTGTGCCAGATACTAAGGGGAAATTTTATAGAAAAAGTGGAAACAAAACTGGTCTGTAAGGAAAGGCTAGTAGTAACTAAATATGTAAAGTGGAACTTCACCACAAGACAGGCTATGTCACCAGGCTGTTCCAGAACAAAGCTGAAATATCCTTTTTTTCTGGTGGACCTCTTCAGATGAAGTAAAAGTTTCTCTAAAAAGCCACGGAGAACACGCTATGCCAAGACAATGACTATGCACGTCGTTTTATGCTTAGGGAATAACTGCCATTTTTTAAACAAGGAAGTGCTGTATTTTAAAGGTAGTAACCCTTAAAAGTAGGCATGAGAACTTCTAAAGCTCAAGGGAAATTGCAGCCACGAAACTCAGAATTCTGCACAAATCCTCCAAAAATCTAGAGAAATTAACAAGACAGTATGTTCTGACAATGTAGAAAGACTGTGTGTTAAAATGGCAGCAGGAAAGAGAGGAGCGGCCTGGACCTGGCAGCCCAGAGCTTTCGATTTCACCATACCTCGTTTGAAAACTGGGGACTTCGTCAGCCAGCACTGGTAAGTGGGTCACCACAGGACACCCGACAGTGGGGCACGCTGCCTCCATGAGGGGTCACTAACTGCTGGCTCTGAGCTGACACCTATCTCCAGGATCTCAAAATGCCTACATTGGTTCATCAGTCAGCGTAGGGAAGTGTGGAAATCGGAGCTATTTGGAGGCTTGTCAGCTGTCCATCTTACAATGAGTCCATTGCACCTGAGAGACCATCATGAGTTTGTTCCATTGGAAAGAGCATACTTTGTAGCTGTCAAAATCTCCAGAGTTGTGTGTGTGTGTGTAGGGGGCTATTATAGCAGAAAAGAGCAAGGACAACTGCTTCTCTCTGAAGAAATACAAGTAGTATGCATTTCTGGAGGAATACCCAAGGATTTATGCTGCAAGTAAAGACAGACTCGAACATGCAGGGGTGTGAGTTCTGTTGTGTCTCTGAAGAACTCAACTCAAATACAGGGGCTTAGTCGATCTTGGATGGTGGCAGTAGATTACCATAAAACTAATCAGAGTGATAACAATCACAGCTATCACTGCAAATACGGTATTTTTCTGGTGCAAATCACCGGGGCCACTTGCACCAGGTGTGCATGTAGGCACCTGTTGAGTGAGTCAGTATTTTTTCCTCAGCCTGAATTAATGAAGACAATGAGAGGGAGGTGGCTTGTTTCTGGCAGGTGCAGCAGAACACCCTCCCTGTCTTCCCTCAGGCTTGTTTATATTCTCCACCTCTGTGTCATCATCTACTCTACACAGACCTCTTTGTATCCCAGAGAACACCACGCTAGTACTTAACGTGATTGCATTATGCTAATTAGACCTGGTAAAGTTGTATTCCATCAGTAAAACTTAGAAAGACACATGCATGTTGGCAGGTGATGGACAACCCCATGAACAGTCAGGGCCTGGCTATTTCAATCAAATTGCCAGGGTTCTCAACCACATCAAAATACCCCCTATAAAGTGAGAGAAAAGTAGAGATAGCTTTTTTAGTGTGGCTAAGCAAGCTGCACATGAAAGATTCACTTCAAGTTTCCCATCCCACTAACCTTTTGAGTATCTTTCTTTACAGCAGAGGTCAGAAACTTTTTCTCCCAAAGTCCAGGTAGTAAATATTTTATATTTGTGCACCATATTCTCTCTTTTGCAACTATGGTACTCAGCTCTGCCATTGTAGCATAAAGCAGCCATAGGCAAGCAGCGAACAGGCATGGCTGTGTCCCGATAAAACTTTATTGATAGGTAGCATGCCTTATTTGGCTGGGGGGTGGGACATATTTTGGTGATCTCTGTTTTATGATATGCCAGGAAGTTCTGGCATGCCAAGCTTATTGACTGTAGAATTATAGTTTAAATTAGCCAGCCCCTCCCATCAGAAGACACTGAAGCCAGCTGAACAACAGGCTAGGTAATGTAGTTCTCAGACCTGCCTCCCTGGTATAAGCTAAATGTTTTACAAATGGGGCACACTATCAAACAATTTAGAGACCACGTTTTCGTAGTTGATATTCTATGAGTACGGAGTATTAAGCCTTACGATTTTCCACATACAATGTTCCTGTAGTGGGATAGCGTGTGTATGCACACATACTATTAAGCACTGGGGAATACCCACTTTTCAAGACATCTCAAAATTTCAATGCTTCCTGCTTTATGGCTAGGTGAAATATTTTAATGAACTGTGCTTTTGGGGGTGACATTGAAATTTGTTGGAAAAACAGTAATGATTCCCCTTCAGTTTCACATATCTCACCATGAAATTTCTATGATCCTTCTTGCACTGTTCTCCAAATCAAAGTTTCCTTCACTTGTAATGTTAATGATTAAATCATCACAGTTCAGTGTGTATTTAGCTGACTCTTTTCGTCATTATCGTGCATATCAGTATTGCACATCTCGAATTATCAGTGTATCACACCTGAAGCTCACATCTGTTTGTCTTGCACTGAATACAACCGATGCTTAGGATAATGCTCAGCAAGATTATCAGCACAGGTCTAGATGATTGTGATTTTCTGTGACAGGGACCTTTCAAAATGACAAAAGGGGAATACAAGGTCATCATTTTACCTCTAGACAGACCTTACAATACTACAATCACTCCCAGGCAGGTAACCAATTCCTTTCCCCATTTCTGCTGGGATGTCGTAAGTCTTATTACTTCTCTTTTATAGGCCATTGATTTTTCTTACGCATTCCATGTCATCATTACTGTCTGAGGAATGTGAATGTACCCTTGTTATCATAAACTATTTTATTTTTGCTTTAATGATTTTTCCCCAACAAATATTAAGAATCAGGAATCCTTAAACTTTTGGCCTGCTCTTCTATGTTCTGTTTATATGACTTTAGGCAAATCACTTCCCTTTCTGGGCATTAGCTTTTCACCTATAAAAGGAATACATTGTTATAAACATTCCATGACAACACTCTCTAAATTCATAAAACCCCTTCAGTGGTATCAAACCACTTGCTCCTTCCTGTAAAGTTTAGCATGTCCATCTAGAAAATGAGAAGTGTTTCAAGTTGTGATTAACTTGAAGTTAATCATTATCATATTTTTCTTACAATACTTGAAGACATTTCATGTAGACCTTGCATTGCATTCAGTGTTTTAAATAATACCAGGGTGTATGCGATAGCGTTGCCTGCTTCGTCCTTTTGCACGCCTTGGATTTCCACAATCATGCTACCTGTCTAACCACTCCTTTTTAGGCCTCTTTTTCTAGCTCCTCAACTAGCCTTCCCCTAAATTCCACAGGGCTCTGCCCTAGAACTTATTACTCTATATGATCCTCCAGGGCAGGCTTATCCACACACGTGGCTTCAGGTGCCAGCTATATGTTGATGACTGCTAGCCAACATGTCCAGCTCATATACCTCCCGATCTGTACCCTTCTGTGCAGCTGCCTATGTGATATCTCCAATCAGGTATAGGACAGGCACCTCAGAGGCTGCACATCTCATGCCAAACTCATTAAATCTCCCCAAGATTCTGCTTCTTCTCTTTGTTTCCCGTTCTCATTGAATGTTTCTGTCATTAACCCAATTGCTCAAGCTTCACACCTGGAAGTCATCTTTAAATCTCATTATCATGTCCTACATTCAATTGAAGTCTATAAAGAGTGTGACTGCAAGAAGTTAAAAGTTAAATAGCTTTGCTTTACATCACCCCAAATAAAACAGTAAGTTTGGTTCACGGGGAACACAAGCTTGTGAATTCCTCTTGTAAAGGAAGAGTTAACATTTAAACAGTACGTTCCTCTCCAAATTTGAAATCTACTTCCAGCCTACAATTAGTGAGATGACTTAAGTGAATTCTCCACCTTCTTGACTGCATTTTAAAAAATGTGGACACACTCCAATTCAACTAGAAATACTCTTTCACTTTTATTCAGGTTAAAACAATAAGCAGTATGTATTTTGATCTAATTCTAGTAGTTTGAAAGAAACAATCTAGAAAGAGGTCCTCTGAGATTTACCTTTCTGTCAAGAGGATTATGAAGCAATTCTACTGTGTTAGTTTATAATACTCAATTTCCTTCGTACATATAAGGTCAATGATTTGTTACCTATGTTGATCTATTTTATGCCAAATGACTGCAAAAATTCAAAAACACAAAAACAGCCTCCCTTTCCCTTGCATGAAGTTTTGATTTTCTTTTACTGTAAGTAAAGGCACCCCATCAAAAAAATATTTACATAGGAATATACATAAAAATCCTACAAATTCCAGCCACAATGAACAGAATTGTAAACTTTTCTTTAAATTGTTACATAGTGTTTACTACATGCTAGGCACTCTTCTAAGTATTTAATAAATATTAATGTATTTAATTCTCAAAATCAGCCTATAAATTGGATGTCTGTAAAAATCTATAAAATGGGACAGTGCCCATTTTAAGAGATTAAAAAACCTGATGCGCGGGGAGGTACATTGCCTGAGATCATGAAACCAACAAGTAGTCCATGTGGGATTCGAACCCAGGCTCTCTGGCTGTAGAGTGCGCGCGCTTAGTTACAATGCCACAGTCACATCTCTTAACCTGACTTTGATCAAACTTAAATACTCAAATGGCACATGCGGTACTTGTTCCGAATTTTTCAGGATAGTCGATTTATTTTATATGAATTTTCAGATGTATAGAGAATCACTACAAATATCTTCACAGCCCCTATGCAAATTCCTCCTGCATAGTCTCCTTTCTTCTATTAGGCAAAGGAGAAATGGTTTCCCTGCTATCCAACTATCTGTCAGAAATTAGTTCCTGCAAGATACACTTCTGTCTTAAATTTACCTCACACAAGATCAAGGTGATATTCAAAATGAGATTATTTAGAACTGGCTCAGGACAAAGCACTGGAAATGAAATGTAAGGTTCTGGAAAGACTCACAAAGAACAGAAATTTTGTCCTAAGAAAAGAAATGCTGGGAAATGCAGAACACAGGCATTAACAACTTCCAAAGAAATCTGCGGCACTACATAAAACGTTTGGAGCCAGAATCTGACCCTGTGGCTTTAAATGCGTTTGCAGTGTATTTTTATAAACATTAGGTGTGCTTGGTCTGTGAAAGGCAGCCGCCCAAGAGCATTTTATTTACACGAAGGCAATTATTCTAACATATGTTCTAAATGGTGACATACACACAAAACCAAATCAATCTTTGGGGACAATGTTTCAATTTTGGACCTTATTTCTGATTCTTAAACAATTATTTTTTATCTCCCTAGGCCACACTGTACAGGAGCTCATGCCATTTTGCAAAATTTAAGCGAGGCCATTTACATAATTTAATTCATAATAAGCAGGGGAAAGCAAATTGGTAGAATGTAACTTGACATATATATTTAAAACAGATAAAACAAATCCTAATATATTACCTTAAAACACTGTGATGTCACTACAATTTAGCCTATCAGGTTTACACAAACTAAAAAGGGAAAATAATGTGACTTTTATTTATATTCCTTGTAGCCAGCGTTTTGGCTAAACACTTTATATGTATCTCTTCTCTAGCAAACAGATTTTAAAGAGTCAAATTGAGCTCCTTCAGTTTCTTACCGAGTATGTCTTGCAAAGTGGCCTTGTGACGGAAGCATAGGCTGAACCTTCCTGCTATGCCTGCTGCCTGCCCAGAGAGGCCCATTAGCACCTCTTAAATGTCACTCCTGTAATTCCTGTAATTGCCAACACACGCTCGGTGGCTTCTTGGGTTACACCAAAAAGACTAGAGAATTTTTTTTCCTATGTATAAGGGCTTCAGAATAGTGAAACAAGCCCCCAATTGAGTCAGCGTTGTCTACTTTATAAAATATTACAATACAAAGTTAATAAATTCCATATGATCCAACGATACTCAGAACTGAATTTAACTCAAACACCTCTGTAGAGACCATTTTAGAGTAAATATTTAATTTTAATGCACTATTCTTGACCATCAAGAACTATTTAGATCATCATTAAACAAGCCTGCACTCGGTAACCTTGCTGGTTATTTATCCAAACTTTTACAGCTCCCGTCACTGAAAGCAAACTCGTCTATTCTCTAAACCACAATTCTCTTCCCGTCCCTGCCAGGCATGAAGGAGACGCCTAAAACAGATGTGCTTGGTCAACCCAGCGCTTGTTAATTGTGTGCTCCACACCTGACCTACTTTTACAACTAATGTTAAGACCACAAAATCGGCCCTGTCTTCAAAAAGCTTACAAGCAAACACTTTACAGCTTGTCTCCTGCATACGCGAGTGGTCAGCATCCCTGCCGTTGCACTCCGGGGCCACACGCACGGCGACGCCCAGACAGAGCGTCCGGCAACGGCCAGGGCCGAGCGACTAACGGCCGACAAACGGCCGGCACGGACCGGGGTTCCGGGGTGGGGCGGCAGCACTAGCGTGGAGGCGCAGCGTCGCGAGAGCGTGGAGGGGAGACGCAGCAGTCCTCGCGAGATTTCATCGGGACGCCGAGCCGCACGCCTTTTAAGGCCATCTCCAGGTGTTTCGGGGCTTTTTCCATTCAATTTTTGCAGACCACGCTGACCGAGGGTGGTTGAATTTGTGGTAAGTGGAATCAGAGATAAGGTGGGGGGTGGCGAGGGTTACTGTTCTAGATTTTTCTGCCGAGTCTGTGCAAAATCCTGGGAGGGCACAGACGAGGCACATCTACAGCAGGTGGAAAAAAAGGAGGCGCCTGAAAGTGCTTACACCCGACAGGCAGTGGGGTGAGGAAGCGAGTAGCAGGGACAAAATTACCAAGGCATGCAGGAGAAGGTTCAGGGTTTCAAGAAATTTTGTTTTGTTTTGGATTTTTTTAATAGTTCATTTATGTTGTATTTTTTTCATTACCATTTATCCCCCTATTCCACCTCCACCCCCCCCCTCTATGCAATCACCACGCTGTTGTTGGTTTCCTTGTGTTCTTTTCCTTTTTTTTTTGCTCAAGTAATTTAACAAGAGAGGATAGAGGGGCAGGGGTGGTAGGATAAGAGGAATGGGTAAAGGGCTGGAGTGGAGACCCAGGGAAATTTTGAGCAAAGTTGAAGTGTTTGGATTTTATCAGGAACGCTGTGAGAAGGGGCTGAAAGTTATTAAGGAGTGAAGGCCTCTTTGGGGCTTCAGGGATAACAAGAACATATAGATTGAAGGGAATTGAAAACTGCCACAGTGACTCAGGGCAGCAAAAAAGCAACAATGGCCTAGCGGTGGCGGTGAGAAGGGGGAAATAAATCATTGTGAGAGGGATTATGAAGATGGAATAAATCAGACATGAAACGGGTTGATCACTAAAGAATGAAGAGTCAGTTGTGTCGCCCAGGATTCTGATCCGCGCCACTGTGTGGACCCCGATGCCCTGCACCAGGAAGAAGGGTAGAAGGAGAGGGGGACATTTAATGGGTTATGAAAGAGGAAAAAGATTGGTGATATCTGAATGTGCTGTGTTTGGTTACGTATTTGGAAAGGAGGGACAGGACGGAGCAATGAAGAGTGCACGCTTTTCATCAAAGGGGGTGGTTATGAGTGTGTTTGTCCCATCGCATTATGCGAGTGGTAAATGAGTTAATACATGAATGTCCCTAAGATAAGGCCTGATAGGCAAATGCTGTTTAATAATATTATTTGTTGTTACCATTTTTATCCAACTGGAGGCACCCAAGTGGTTTGAAATGGGTGTCAAAGCACACTGGACAATGTTTCTCAACACTGGTTGTGATCAAAATCATCCAGGAGCCTGGATGTCCTTGCCAAGTCCTACCACTGGTGGTCCCCATGCACAGCTAACAGTGAGAGCACGGTAGGTAGAGGTAGTAGACGGATGTGCTGGATGAGGTCCCCCCGAACAACTGGACAGAATGGGAAGCGTTCTTAACACTCAAGGTCCCTGGACCAGATTCATCATCATTCTAACATGACCAGCTCTTTCTTCAGATTCTGTCATTTTACTTCTCATAATGGGACCATGGACAAATGTGAACCATGGTATCATGGAAAAATGTAAAGTTGCTGGAGTGTGTTGTTTTATATTATTTGTTATGTGTGAGTCATGGGAAATGTAGGCAGGCAGTAACTATCAATCATGCTGAGGCAGAATTCAAGCAAGCTTTGAGAATCCTGGAAACTGGAGAAGATTCAGGCTGTGATCCTTCTGTTGAGGGTGAGCCACCCCAGGACATGTGGCAGAGAGCTGAAAATTCTAGAAGCACCATCAAGTTTGTAACTGCAGTGGTGATAGAGCCTTCAGCCTCAAAATAGTGCATTTAATTCCTGGGCTCAGTGGCAAAAGGTAGAAGAAGGATGACTAGCTCTTCGGATGTGAGAATAACTAAGCATCCTCCTTACATTTGAAAAGTTTTTGGCTCCGAGTGAATGAGACAGCTATCCTTACAGTATTTTTTTTTTTGACCTGGCCCTTTAGATGGCCCACAGGGTATGACAGACCTGTTTTTCTTGAAGAACATTGCCATGAAGACCTACTATGAGAGGGACTCACCTGAGCTGAGAATAATAGCAGCAAAAGGGGACTTCCTTTTTATTTTTAACCTTCTTATATATGTACATGAGATTATAGGTTATGTGTGGGTGGCAGTACCTATTTTGGAGATCAGAGAGATCCCTATTAATGTCATAGGAAGTGCACCATACTCAGGCCCACATATTGTCAACTTAATGGAAAATCATTAACAAAGAACACTGTTCCTTAGGCAGCTCTATGTAACTATGCCTTGTTCTGTTATTAGGGAAAAAACACGGCTCAACTAGATAGAACTAGGTTAGAAATTCATCTAAATCTAAAACCAGTACTTTCCCCACTATGTTATAGTATACATTTGAAAACCACAATTACAGTAGTCCAGTTTGGCTAGTTATAGAGTAAATACAGGAAATAAACTAGAAAGAATGCTAGGGAAATGGTTTGGAAGACTACTCTTTATACCATGAGTCTCAAGGAAAAGAGTTAAAACTAAATTCAGTAAAGAGTAGAGAGATTGGTATTGCCCAGCATCAGTGATTTTTGGACACCTCATCTACTCCCTTCCACTAATATTTCATAAGCCATTACGATGTACCACACCCTGCTGTGGGCTCGAAGTATGTAAGAGTCAAGAAAAGTGATGAAGTACTTGACATGATGGAACTTAAACTCTGAAAGTAAACCACGTTAAATTCATGCATTCAGTGGTAGTAATTGCTATAAAGTAAGATAAAGAGGGAAGAAGATACGGTGAAGGAGGAGGTGTCCTGTTGAGTATGGTACTATTTTATATAGATGGCTTGTCTGGTAAGGGGACGTTGGAACCTGATGCCAAGTAAGGGAGTGAGCTATGGGGACTTGTCAGGAGAGAGCAGGAAGAGTGACAAGTGCAAAGTTCCCTGGAAGAGAAAGAAGGCATCCACTTATTTCCCTAATTTTGTGTTTCTGGCTGCCTACATAAGTATCTACATTATTGATACAGGATTGTGGGTGCATATGTGTGTTTTGTTTTGGATAGATACGATTTTTCACAACACAGATTCTTTTGCAAGAAGAAGGGAAAAATATAAAATACTCTCTACCCTCTTTGTCCTCTAGAAAGATTAGAGTCAAAATAACTGTTTAACAAATCTACTGCTACCATCGCTGTCTCCTAAGCCCTACTATTATTTTTCTGGTAGACCAATTTTCTCTTTTATTGTCTATTGACTGAAGATCTATGGGAGCAGCCCTTTATTGTTATAAGAAACAGTTGCTGCAATTTGGGAAGGCTGAGTTTTCTTTCTGCACACCTAATTATGAAATGGACCCTGGACGCAGAATGATCAAGGATACCAAACTGCTGTGACGAACACTTCTCTGATACGTTCAATTCATTAAAAAGCATAACTCACTCCTTTCTGAATAATAGCTCCTTAGAGTCTTTGTAAGACAATTATATTCTGCCAAGGTTGATAGTTTCATATGTGCACAACTTTATTTTTTCAGCATTGTGAATAAAAGCACAGAGTTACATGACTTTCTGGACATTTTAAAGGACACAAAATACCTCAAAGGAAATTGTATCTTGGTTATAACTTCTCTGAAGCTAGCAAGAGTTTCAGGTTTATTAGTGTCTCTTCAAATTTGGGATATTGTGAATTTGATTTTTTTTATTGTCATGTCATTGTAGGTCTTACTCTCTTTACTCTCTTGATACTTTCTCTATTGAATCTAAGTTCAGTCCAACAGCAACACTTCATAATTTACAACTCTCCTGGAAACAAAGGGCAAGGGAAATCTAGCAGCAAGTACCGAGGCACAGCATTCTTTCTTGCCTCTGATAAAGTAACTTTCTGAAGGATATAAAAATGAATCAAAGAGGCGAAATGTCTTAAATTCAACCTTGACCCAACTGTTGAACTTGAAACAGGGCCAGTTTTAAAACACGATAATGTGGGTAGGATAAGACAGTATTATATAACATTATCCACAAGGCATAGGGAACTTCCCTGCTTAAAATACTAACCTTTTCACAGATGCTTCATTAGTAACCCATGCCATTGGATTACTAAATGTCTTTTTATCCTTACAGTTTTCTTAAAGCACCATTATGGAAGGGTTCACATGTGAAACATGGGTTCCTTTGACTGAAGTTTATGTGGCACTTCTCTCTTGGGTGCTAGGGTTATGAGGACATGGGAATAGAAAGGAAATAGTAAGACGGGATAGTTAAAGGGCAGAAAATGATGACTAAACCACAGTGAATCCATTTCTATAAAGTTTGTCCTAGAGGCAGCCCTACATTTGACAGCAAATGGTTAAAATTCTTGCCATTCCACAATACAACCACCAAGGACAGGAGAAGGCAATCAGACATCCAGCAAACAGGCTCCTCCCCTTTAGAAATACTAACAGAACACCACCATTCCAGCCACTTTCATCAAATTAAATCTGAATGGAACAGACTGGATGGTTTCAGTCTGTAGTAATTTTAAGTGCATGTTTTACGTCTTCTCTGAGAGCACTGTAATAACAAGGTGACAATATGAATGCAAGTGAAAAGTAGAAAATTAGTCCAACCCAGAAGAATAGGTTTTTTGGAAAGAATGTTAGGATAGCTGCCTCAAAGGAGGCAACAATTTGAGGGTCTAAGTCCCAAAGAGTAAAAGATAGGCTATATAATGGAAAGGTGGTAAAATAATTGCACATTACCCCATAAGTCTCCATAGCATACAAAATTTGTTCTTTCACTTTCTCCCTTGCTCACACCATGTTTCAGTGAAAGATTATTGTCATTATTTCTGTAGCCTTGTTCATTATCCAAATGCTTTATAACATTGATTAGTTAACTGCATGATCCCTGCCAGAGAGGTCAGTATAATTAACCTCAAGGCAGAGCCAGAGTGCCCAAGGTTAAGTGATTTATCCTTTGCTCCAAGGAGATCAGTGGAGGACAAGATCTCAACTCTGGACTTCTTCTGTCTACAGCTGTTCCTCTTCTGGCTGACATATGTAACAATGAAAATGGTTTTTCTTCCCTAATATGAGGGATGTAAGAAAAAGCTGGAAATTATACATACTTATTGGTAAAAAATGAAATGTTTCCTTGGTGAGAGTCTCTTTTCATTTAGAATGAGTACACTTGGATAAACTTCCTAAACTGTGGCTAGTGGAGGAATTTCAGGTTAGAGTTCATATATCTTTCTACAACATTTTGTTCCTTCTCTCAGCATTTATTGAGATCCCATTCTGCCCCCAAAGGAATGTGCTAGGCTGCAGGGAGACTGACGTGAATTTGAGAGCCAAGGTCTGGTACTCATGAAGCTTCCTTTTTAGTTGGGTGACACTAGCAATAAAAGCATTAGAGAAACAAGAATAATGACAAATAGTGGTAAGAACCAGGAGAGAATTAACACACTTGTAACTGTGCCTGAGTGATTGTTAGATGGATCATTAGGGAAGGTGTTTCTGGGAAGGTGACATTGAGAATGAATGACAAGAAGGAGCTAGCTAGCCATGGGAAGAGAAAACCACAGGACATTCCAGAAAGAAAGAAAAGCTAAAGGAAAAGCCTCACAGTAGAAATGCACTAAGCATGACCAGGGACCTGAAGGTAATTCAGTGTGTCTGGAGTTTATTCTGGGTGCCTTGCACAACCACTGAAGAGTCTAAAGAGGTGATGTGACAAAATCCTGTTCCTATTTGCAAAACATTACTTTGGCTGTTGTTACTGGGGAAAGAGCAGAAGAAGGGAAGTCAGTTAGCAGGCTATTGCACTGGTTCAGATGCAAGTGACAGATGACAATGACCTGAACTAGGATGGTGGTAGTAGAGATGAAGATTTAATTGGATGGATTTATTTAGGTTTTCATGGTAATATTGACAAGATTTGCTAATAGATATGGAAAATATGGACAGTGTAGAATTAAAGACAACTGCTATATCTCAGTTTGAAAAATGGAAGGGAATTATTAGTAAGTTTAAAATCTAAGGCTTGTCACAATGCATTTTAACTTGGGAAATGTGTAGCACCAGAAAAATAAAATATTAGGAGCATCTAACATAGTTCAGGATGTAAGCAAAGGCTTCTTTAGGGAGGGACATGTAAACTAAGATATGAAGGGATTAGCTGGAAAGATGCTGTGTCCGTCACCAGGATATAAACCCATAGTTCATATAATCATTGCACCACAATTTACTGACTACAGCCATTATGTCTCCTTCTTCAGATTCTGGAAGGGAGCATCTTGATCAATTGATTGTCCTTTGGGCAGGTGTCCAGCTCTCATCCATTCACTTGTGGGCGGGGGAATGAGAGTGTCACGGAGCCTGTAGTTCCCTGGACTGAGAGATAGACTGTTATGCTAGAAGAGAAGTTGAGTATGACAGCAAATTGACTTATGTGTCTAATATAATCCTCCATTCACCTTTGCATTCCTAGATCTTAACAGACTACCAGGCATACAGGAAACTTTCAATGTCAAGTGATTAAATGAATAGAGGCAATTAAAGAGACTGGAGGCAATCTGGGGCTTCTTGTAAGTAGTAAGGAAATGTTTCCCAAAGCAATTACAACCATCTTCCAAATATTCTACTCCCCCTAACTCCATAATCTTTGGAACTGTGTCTCACTACCAGACAGGAACAATATTAGCTTTTAAATAATTTGGTTATTGTTGACACCAGAAATTGTTCACGTATGAACGAACCCAATGCTTCTGAAACTTTACAGAATCTAAGAATCACTTGGGCTGTATACAAGTATGTTAAGATATAGATTCCTAGATCTCACCCATGTCAATACAGCAAAGTAGAATCTAACAATATAAAATTTAATGTAATCCAGCAATTCCACTTTGGAGTATATATCCAAAATGGAAAGTGGAATCTTGAAAACTTATTTGTACATCTCTGTTCATAGCAGCATTGTTCACAAAAACCAAAAGGTGGAAGAAACACAAATGTCCATTAACAGATAAATGGATAAAACTAAATGTGATACATACTTACAACAGGATATTATTCAGCCTTAGGAAGGAAGAAAAATCTGACATAAATCACAACATGGATAAAGACCTTGAGGACATTATACTAATCAGCCAGTCACAAAATGACAAATAGTGTATGACTCAATGAACACTTATTTGAGGACTCTAGAGTAGTCAAATTCATAGACATGGAAAGTAGAGGTATTTCCAGACTTCTGGCCAAGATGGAGGCGTAGGTAGACACACTGTGCCTCCTTGCACAACTAAAACAAGGACAACAGCAAATTTAAAAGCAAAAAACAACCAGAACTGACAGGAAATCAAACTGTATGGAAGTTCGACAACCAAGGAGTTAAAGAAGAAACATTCATCCAGACCGGTAGGAGAGGCCGAGATGGGCAGCCATCAGACCCAGTGGTCCCACATTTGCCTGCAGATAAACCAGGAGGAACAACTGGGAACAGTTGTTCCCCAGACAGACCGTGCAACCCAGGGTTCCAACATGGGGAAATAAAGCTTCAAAGCCTCTGACTAAAAACACCAGTGGGGGTTGAGGTGGTGGCAGGAGAAACTCCCAGCCTCACAGGTGAGTTCGTTGGAGAGACCCACAGGGTCCTAGAACATACACAAACCTACCCACCTGGGAATCGGTACCAGAAGAGCCCAATTTGCTTGTGGAAAGCGGAGGAAGTGACTGAAAACCAGCAGAGAGCAGAGCAAGTGCCATTGTTACCTCTCGGACCCCTCCCCTACATACAATGTCACAACGCAATCACTCGGGTTGCCCCGCCCTAGTGAACACCTAAGGCTCCTCCCCTTACTATGTAACAGGTGCACTGAGACAAAAAAAATGGCCCAAATGAAAGAATAGTTCAAAGCTCCAGAAAAAAATACAACTAAGCAACAAAGAGATAGCCAACCTATCAGATGCACAGTTCAAAACACTGGTTATCAGGATGCTCCAGGAACTCACTGGGTACATCAACAGCATAAAAAAGACCCAGACAGCAATGAAGGTTGCATTATGTGAAATAAAGAAAAATCTACAGGGAACCAACAGTGACAGGAAGGAAACCGGGACTCAAATCAATGGTTTGGAGCAGAAGGAAGAAAGAAACATTCAACCAAAACAGAATGAAGAAACAAGAATTCAAAAAAGTGAGAGGCTTAGGAACCTCCAGGACATCTTTAAACGTTCCAACATCCGAATTATAGGGGTGCCAGAAGGAGAAGAGGAAGAACAAGAAATTGAAAATTTATTTGAACAAATAATGAAGGAGAACTTCCCCAATCTGGCAAAGAAAATAGACTTTCAGGAAGTCCAGGAAGCTCAGAGAGTCCCATAGAAGTTGGACTCGAGGAACACACCAAGGCACATCATAATTACATAACCCAAGATTAAAGACAGAGAGTCTGAAAAACAGGAAGAAGAAAGGAGATGGATACCTACAAAGGAGTTCCCATAAGACTGTCAGCTGATTTCTCAAAAGTAACCTTGCAGGCAAGAAGGGACTGGAAAGAAGTATTCAAAGTCATGAAAGGCAAGGACCTACATCCAACTACATCCAAGATTACTCTATCTTGCAAAGCTCTCATTTAGAATGGAAGGGCAGATAAAGTGCTTCCCAGATAAGGTCAAGTTAAAGGAGTTCATCATCTCCCAGCCCTTATTATATGAAATGTTAAAGGGACTTATCCAAGAAAAAGAAGATAAAAAATATGAACACTAAAATGACAACAAACTCACAGCTATTAACAACCCAACGTAAAAAAAAAAGACTAAGCAAACAAGTAGAACAGGAACAGAATCACAGAAATGGAGATCACGTGGATGGTTATCAGTGGGGGAGTGGGAGGGAGAGAGAGGGGGAAAAAGTACAGAGAATAAGTAGCATAAATGGTAGGTAGAATATAGACAGGGGAAGGTTAAGAATAGTATAGGAAATGCAGAAGCCAAAGAACTTACATGTATGACCCATGGACATGAACTAAATGGGGGAATGTGGGTGGGAGGGGGTGTACAGGGCAGAGGGGCATAAAGGGGGGAAAATGGGACAACTGTAATAGCATAATCAATAAAATACTTAAAAAAAATTTTTTTAAAGTAGAATGGTGATAGCCAGAAATGAGTGTTAGCAAGAAATTGAAAGTTGCTGTTCCTGGATATAGAGATTCAGTTTTAAAAATTGAAAAAGTTATGTACATTTGTTACACAACACAATATTTAACAGTACTGAACTGTACACTTAAAATGGTAACTATGGTAAATTTTATGTTATGTGTATTTTACCACAATTAAAAATAAAACAATATCCCAAGTGATTAAGACGCAAATGAGAGAATTTACTTTGAGAAACACCACGCTGTGGCCAGTCTCTTCCCCAGTCCAGTCTGCTGCATATCTAAACAGTCTCATGGACCATCATCACTAACTTCATTTGGACTTCGTCACCTATCTGTTGGATTCCAACAGCCACATACCTGGTTTTTGGCTCCAGTCCCATTCTTATCCTAATCTATAACTTTAAAATTATATTCCTAAAACAGTGATTTCTGTTTAATACAGATGGATTATTATTCTGATAGAAGAGCAGAATAGAATGAGTAAACAAAAAACAGTGCGGAAAATGATCAAATAACTACAAAAAGTAGCAGAATTTAGTATGCTTACAATGGAATAATAGATTTGAATTTTATCTTTTCTATATTTTAACCTCCTCAGACTTGAAGTCTGTTATTTAACATGACCTACAAAGTAATTCTATTTGTCTGCTTCACCTTCTCTACTGAAATGCAAACACTGCCACCCTCACAAACATGCTTCATGTCTTCCACTCCCCTAACTCACATTTTCCAGCACCTGTTTCATGTGACATGATATCCCCCCAAAGGAAATCAAGTATGGGAAGACTCTGAAGCCTGGTTTCAGTCCAGTCTTTCCCACAAACTAGCTATGTGAATATAAGCAATTTTCTTAATTTTTCTGGGATCCATGTTTTCCTTCTGTAAAGAAAGGGAACTGACTTACCCCAGTGGCTTTCAAACATGACTAGCACAATCAAAAAGATTTTGCAAGTTTCATAAAACTTCCATAAAACACCCTTACTGCATGCGATGGACTCTGATACTTTAATTTCCAATTTGTTCTATCCTATATTGTTTCTTAAAAAAAAAATCATCGGGGCCCTTGCTGGGTAGTTCAGTTGGTTAGTTTCATCCCAATACACCAAGACTATGGGTTCAGTCCCTGGTCAGGGCACATACCAGAATCAGCCGACGAACTGAATGCATAAGTAAGTAGAACAGCAAATCGACCTTTCTCTCTCTCTCCTCCCCTCTCCGTCTCCCCCTTTCCTCTCTTTCTAAAATCAATGAATAAAGTTTTTCTAAAATGCTGGTCACAACTTCCTAAGTTGATTTCACAATGCTCTACTAAGTTATAGCTGAATTTGGAAAACACTGACATAGGTGACCTTTCTGGTCTGCTCCAGCCCTAATGCTCTCTGGTAATGAATAAATATGGGATTTGTTTTGCATATTTGTGTTATCACTTTTACAGATAAATGCTTGGGGAGGAGATAGGTTTCCTAAAGTGCTCTAACAATTCTGATAAAGTAGCATAGATTCATATTAAAAATGAATATTAAAAATTCATTCATATTAAATAGGAATATTAAAAATTTATAAATTAATAATTCATACATTAAGAAGTGTATTTAATGACAATACAAGCCAATAGAAAAGAAATTGTATTCCTTTTCTCATTTTCCCACTGAGCTGAGAATGCACTACGTCTCAAATATTTTTCCCATGAAGAAGAAGAGAACCACGATGGAAGCAATGTCCCTTCCTATCTTGGTTAAATCACTGGTTCCCAAACCTGACTTGCCTTCAATATCACCTGAAGAAGTAAAACATGCCCCCATGCTAGAAGTAGTAATTCAGCATATGAAAGGGAAGAACTGAGTCATCGATAGTTTTAATCTCTCCAGCAGAGGACTGAGAACAAGTAGACTAGTTGCTGCAACATGAAAGTCACTGTCCTGTGAGTATCTGGTTTAATCAGTGACAGAAAATAACTAGGCCAGTGACAACCACTGTTGATTGGGCATTCTGCTTTAATTCCCTTGCCCCTGCCTTCTTTCCTGTTCTGGACTGAATGTTTGTATCTCCTCCAAAATTCATATGCCGATTCCCTAACCTCCAATGCGATAGTATATGGAGGTGGGGGCCTTTGGCCGGCACGTAGGCTTAGATAAGATTCTTGTGGTGGAGGCCCCATGATCAGGTCAGTGCCTTTTTAAGAAGAGCAAGAGACTGAAGCTTGAGTAGGTAAGTGGCCATCTGCAAGAAGAGACCTCTCCCCAGACCCCATTCTGTGGGCAGCCTGCTATCACACTTTCAGCCTCCAGAACCACGAGGATTGAATTTTGGTGGTTGAAGCCGTCGGTCTATGGGATTTTGTGATGGCAGACCAGGCTCAATAAGACTCCCCTGTGCGTCATGCTACTTAACCTTCTCCCTTATCACCTTCATTATCCATAGCTGAGAACTGTTATCCGATGAAGTTTCTGAGTACAAAGGCATATGAGCACGGTAACTCTCTATAAAGAGTTGATCCAGTTATGTCAACTCATTCAGTGGGGTAGAGTTGTGAATAGCTTGTAGGAGTGTCACTTTGAAGAACTGATAGCAGGAAGTGGGGGAGGAGGAGTAATAGTCATGTCTCATCACACAGGTAAGTGGTGTGCAAGGTAAACTAAAACTGGAGGGGCGTTGGCCTACAAACAAGCAGACAAAAATAGTGACAGGCTCAGAAACTAAAGGGGGTTAGAAGTTACGATTTGCCTTTAACATTAAAAAAGCCTAACTCTGGGGTGAATTAGACATTTAAAAAAAATCATTGGAGGGAGGCTATGGAGATGAGGGGAAAATATACCCAAAAATCTTTAACAAATGTTTTGAAGGGTTATGTTGTTGCTTTTTCCCCTTAGACTTGATTTTATTATGGTGCTTAATTTTTCTTAATAATCACATTAATTAAATTTTGAGATACAGGAGTGGTTTTTTTAATTCATGAATTCTCATTTCAGATGAAAGCTACTAGCTTTTATATGCTTCCTTACTGCCACCTGGTGCCTGTTAATATATTGTAAGTGGAAGGCAACAGGGTACAACTCACCAATGTAAGATCAAAGCTGGCAGCTAGCGAATCAGTTTATTAACAAATAACTTTGATGTAGCTCAGTGAGTTGCAAATAAAGTTGGGAGCATCTTCATCCACTAACATGGCTTTCTCTGGTTTTCAAAGACTGGTAAAAGGGTTTCCTTTTGTTTTAAGATTAATATTTTTATTATAATATTAAAACATGGTTATATTTCATTATATTTTAATTACCTTACTTGGCAAAAAGGAAGAATATGGGGTAAGTGATCAGCCTTTCTGGAGAAGGTGAAGTGAGCTGTTCAGAGACCCCCAGACACTCTCTTCCGTTCTTCCCTCCCCATCAACAGGAGGGGAGTGGGCTCATGCTGCCTTGGTTCAAGTCGTGGACAATCAGTACATTGGAAGTAAACACTCTTTAATGACAGTACTAGATAATTACAGTAGCTGCTCCTTGAGTAGTGGTGAAAATGCCATGAAAGGCTTATGGTAAAGCAAGAATTGGGCCTCACTCTCAATTGTGGCAGGTTCTGACCAGCCAGAAAGCCCATGCAGCAGTCCGTGTCCAGAGAGAGAGAGACAGATGCTTCCTGAGAACGAAGGGGCAGGGAAATGCCACCCTGAAACGTGCTGCGCCTGTTCCTGCCCCATGTAGTAGGTGCCTCATACCCATTAACTTGTGTACCACTGGACAAATGTATTGGGTTCTGTAGCATGTGTGTGTGTGTGCGTGTTAGCATGTGTGTCCTCATAGTCTCTTCCCATTCGTCCCAAAACGCCAGACTGATGGTTCTGTTTTACTACCCACACACATGCCCGTCTTTGTTGTTGCTGTTGAAATTTTACTGGACTATAAAGTCCACATGTCTGGGAACCACTGATAAAATGATGAAAATAGCAGGATATAAAAAGAATGAGCTGTGTTGGAGTCTTACTCCCCTTGGTCTCTTACCAATATGAGTGCAATCTGTTAATTATGAAATGCAGATGATAGGCCAGCAGATCCTGGTGAAAAGCCAGTTTGGGGCACAGCGTGGCTTGGTTCATGTGAAGACCGGGGAGGGAGCATTACTTGAATTTGGAAAGAGAGGCTGAAATGGGAAACCAAGGCAGAACCTGATTCACAGTTTTGCTTAGAAACAGGTCTGTACCTTGCCTTTTATTGTGCAATGATCTGTGAGAATGGGTCTGTGGACACACTTCTTCAGCAAGAGACAAATGCTGGAAAGGTAAACCTTAGCAGAGGCATACGTCACTGATGTGCCTCCCACTTTCCTTACCTCTTAGGTTTTATATAATTGTGGCATCAGTTGCTAGGTGTTTTTTCTTTTCTTCACACCTTTTTTTCCTTTATTTTTCTCTCCCCCCCACATGTTGAAGATTGATTGATTATAATGTTTTTTCATAATTGTTTTTTATATTTTTAAAATTGCAGTTGGCATACAATATTATATTAGTTTCAGGTGTTCACCCTAGTGATAAACATTCTATAATTAAGTTACCAACCCAATAAGTCTAGTACCCATCTGACACCACACATAGTTATTACAATATTATTGACTGTATTCCCTATGCTGTACTATATATCCCGTGACTATATTTTTTCAGTTACAGTTGACATTCAATATTATTTTGTCTTAGTTTCAGGTGTACAGCACAGTGGTTAGACAATCATATACTTACAAAGCTCACATCTCTTTTTAATCAAAATGATGATAAAGCCTTCAGAGAAAAAATAAGAAAAGCATTTTATCAAACTTTAAAAATTTGCCAAGCCATTAAAATAAATATGTATTGAAGTTCTTAGACGCTGAATAATTCTTAAAGCAGAACCTGATTATTCAAGAGATGCTTACTCTTCCCTCTTCAAATACTTCAATATCTATTGTTGGCAGAATTCTGACGGCCTCCAAAGCTTTAGCAAAGCTCACTAAATTGCTGTAATTGAGGAGAAGCCTCATTAACTTAACTAGATCAGAGAGAGTTTCTCTGCCAAAAAATTAACCTATGTAGCATGGAAATAGGTCCTCTACCTGTAGCTGTCATTTCTCCCGGATCACTGCGGTCAGAATGTCGCTTGCTTTTTTCTCCACCCACGAAGACTGAGACTCCTGAAGCTTATAGAATGATCTCGCATTTACAATATTTGGATAATTTTAATGCCCATGTACATATTTCCTCAATTATAATCTATGCTGTCCCAAATAGAGCTTTCGAGTGGTGGATTTTATAGAAGTTATCTGTCGTTAAAAATCTGACTTTTACCACTAATGCTAAAGTGAAATCAGTAATGTTTATTTTAGGTCTTTCCTTCAAAATGAGTAGTTATTGCTATTTGAATAAAACAGAGACAAGTTGCTAACTTACTCTTTCAAAGGGGACTTATTTTTTGTTCTACTGATTCATACAATGCTTGGAAAGAGAAATGTAGCATGCATGAAAAGCTGTAATTGTACTTTCTTATTCAGGAATCTTTGGAGAGTGGGGAATTGTACAATATTTGATTCTTTATTAATACTTATAAAGGCAATATGTCAAATTTGAATACTTTTATTCACTTTCATCAAATTGGGTTCTCATTGCTTTTTTTATTTTTTATTTTTTTACCAGCACTGGCTTTGAAAGTGTACATTATATTTATAAAATGAGCAGTTTAGTGTTTTACTGATGAGAAAATTTTAAGTTGAAATGAAGATATATTACTAGTAATTATAGAATGATTGCACTGGAAGGCAGTTTAGAGAAAATATAATCAAATGCTCATTCTGACTCCTCATTTTATTGTTTCACAGATGAGGAAACTGAGTCCCAATGAATTGTTTAATTCCACAGACCTGACCAGTAGGCACAAGAATTGACTTCTTTTTTAAAGAAGCCAGCAATGCACATTGCCTTAGATTGCTCGTATATGTTTTAGTGCTACAAAAGCATAATTTATTTTTAGCCTATCAAAAACGGAAATACTCAGCATATGTCTGGGGTTTAATAAATACTGTTTGCTAAGGTCTTATGATTATAACATTCATCATAGATAAAATGGATAATAAATGAAGTTATTTACAGTATTGAGTTCCTCATAGATACTAATAATAGAAATGAAACCAATATTTTAAAATTATTATTGTATTGATTTGATGTTGCTGAGTAGCTTTTTAATAAGTAATTGACACGAGATGGAATTATATTTTTATATAAACACGAATTATTGCAGAAATACACAGGAGCCTTTACAACCAAAGAGAAGAGCCGTCAGCCTTGAATCCCAGAGGCAAATCAAAGGCAGACCAAAGCACTTATGGTGACCTACCTCTTTTTGAGAAGAGAAATACCCTAACTCCTAGCTCACTCCTTGCAAGAGAAATATTGTATCTGTGTCATTCTTGAATGAACTGCTTCTTTCTGTAACTTCAGGATTTATTACCTCGGGAATGGCCCTTGAGAACTATCACAGCATTTATTATTTGGCCTTATTCCTAAAAGTTTCAGATCCCCTACATTTCATCACGTAGCATGATTTGGTGTGTGTTTTCCTATAGATAAAATAGACTTTACTAGCTTGTATTAATATAACAGGGTTGAGATGAATTCTGGCCTTTTGTTTTAGAAGTAAAATTTCCTTTTAGAGGACAGAGAAATAAATTCCAAGAAAAGTCATAGTACTGTTCAAAAGCACAATGTATAAACTGTAGAAATCTGTAGAACATGGTACTTACAGTTGACAGTAATATGCTGTACACTTAAATATTTCTTGAGAGTTGATCTCATGTTACATGTTCCTCCCACCATAAAATAAAATTCAAATAAAGGAAAAAGAAACATTCTTTAAAATTGCTCCAACAAGTTAACAGCATACACCAAATGAAAACCCCGTAGTATTTTCCCTTTCCTTCCTCTCTTCCTGGAGCTGTCTCTGGTGTATTGCAAATCGAGTTGCTTCCAAACATTCCCTCCAGCTTCTATGCTTAGAAAAATCTTTGTCTCAAGAGCAGGAAGAAGGTCCATGATGCCTTCCTACAAGCAACTGAGACTTTTTTTTTTCTCATGGAGTACTCATTAACACCTTGCTGTATTTAGATCTGCCAAGTCCAATTTCATCAAGTAAGGCCACAGACTCACCATTACCAACAGTGTTCCTTAAGAAAAAGTAGAGTGTACCCTTTTTCTAAAGATAGACACTTGCTGAAGTAATTGAACCCAAACCAGATAAGATGCATTTGGTTCACCTGGAATGAACTGAGTTTCCTCACCTGACATGGAACAACCAGGAGACTGAGTCACAGCCATTTGGTTGGTCAGTATCAGTCTGTATCTGAAGTTACGGTCACTTTCACTGAAAGATAAATCCCCAGGAAAATTCTTACATAAGAGGTTTTTTTTAATTTGTAAAATGTTTAATAGTATTGAGGATACCTTTGGGAGAGTATATTGCATAGGAATGACCGCAATGACTTCTTTTTTTCTAAAAAGCCTACTTTTCCTAAAAATTAGGTTAAAATTAATAAGATGTTAACATTTACTTTCATGGGTTTTGTGTTTTCAAGTCCTTGAGTTCTCCTGTCTGCCATTAAACTTTAGCTCACCATTGTATAGTGTTAAATACCAGTTCTAACGATTGGGTAAAAAAAGTGTACGAAAACGTAAATGCTGTATGATGAAACATTTTAGTTTAGCTTTTCTTAAAAACTCTCATATGTATTTGTGTGATTGATCAATTCAGGCTGTTCAGGTTCTACAAATGTTGTCTGAACGCTCATGCCTGGCGGTGCTCTAGGCTCTGGGACTGCAGCAGGGATCAAAGTGTACGGTGCTCTCTCCTTCATGCACTGCGCGCACCCTGGAACGGGAGTGCGCGTGTCAAGTTAATAGTAATCAGACAGCTAGGTGGTTAATGCTGTATAATTCAAAATACAGTTCTGACCGAGAGGCCCCTGGGCGGAAACAGGTATATTCAGAAACTGAAAGCACAGGTTTAACAGAATGGTGAAATTGAGGGAGAAAGATATAAAATGAAGTATAAAAGGCTTCCATTGCATGGAGGGATTTTGGTTTTTATCCTGAATGCAACAAGAAGTCATAAAAGAGATTTTACAGAGCAGAGAAACTCAGTGCTGTCTGTGTGTTTTAGAAAGTATGTTGGTTTATCCAGGTCCACGTCGCCTTCCAGGGGCTCTAGGCACCCATTTCCTTGTGGATCCCTTGCTCCATGTTACAGATATACTTTATTTCTTATAAATAAAATACATATATATTTACGTATTTATAGGCTTTATGTTGTCGCTGTTGGCATAAATATGAATATAATTTAGGATGGACTATATTTGTTTTTTCATTTTTTTGTAAAACACAGGATAGACTATATTTGTTTATTCATATTATAAATAAAATATCCCTGTGTTGGCATAGAGATGAATACAATCTCAGCTGCACTGTATTTGTTTTTTTCTCTCTGATATTAAAACATTTTCATGAGCCCCTAAAATTATCATGTCTTCTGGGCCCTGTGTCTGCCATACCCAATGCACAAGGCAGCCCTGGTCTTATCAGGAGAGAACAGAGTTTAGTCTCGGTGAAGTAGAAAGCTATCACATGATGAGTGGCAAGAGAAGGTGGTGGACACAGGCAAGAAAAATCAATAATACATTATTAATTTAGTGTTTAAGTAAAAAAAATATAACAACTCAAACACTTTAAAAATATATATCAAGAAACCTAAGCCAATATTTGCTTAAAAAGCAATAAAACAAAAAATCTCACTGTTGCATGTTTAAAAAGTAGCAGGAGGGAAAAGAAAGAGATGAGGTGCCTGGGGTGAAAAAAATGACAAGCTTATTCTTCAAAAAAAAGAGGTTCTCCAGCCACACCCTGCGCAGTTGGGAATTCACTTGCTCAGGGTATTGCCCAGAGGAGGGTAGAAGGCAGGACAGTGGAAGGAGAGGAGGGAGAAGCACACAGGGAAGCAACGGAACAGGATAGGATGAAGGATATTGAGTGGGAATGGGTGTGCAAGTCCTTTGAAAGGTAAGTGTGCTGGGCAAACCTAGGAAGTATAATAGGAACCCAGGAAAAAATTTCCTCAGGAGCCTGGAGCCAATGCATTAAAAATCTTCAAATGATCACCCATAGTCCTTCAGAAGAAACCAGCAGAATGTGGGCCATCATCGAGCTAGTTGTGTTAGTGTGGAGCTTTAAAAAGCAGCATGTGTAGGGTGGTAGACCCCAACTTTCTGCGGAAGGGTGGGTTAGCAGGAAGCTGGAAGGAGTTTTTAGCTGGAATCACATGTGTACTTACTGGAGAAACTACTCATGGTGGGGAGGGGTTTTTTTTCCTGTTTTTTCTATAACTCCTCTGCAATGTTATGTGAAAAACATTCCAAAGAATGCTTTATAACAAAAAAGTCAAAGTATTCTCACAGCCACTCTCTTCTTCCCTCTCAAGAGAGTTCGGTAACTGTCTTGCCTAAGACTTTCCAACCTGTTGGCCTGCCCCGCGATGTTCAAACTTGCCATTCCCTACAATTCTGCAAGCCAGTTCCTTGAAATAAATCTCTTCACATACATGTCCTACTGATTCTATTTTTCTGGAGAATCCTAGCTGATACAGATCTTGGTACTGGGAATGGTTTTAAAGGGACAGAATCTTAAGGATGGGTTTTCTGAGTTGGTTTTGGAGATTTTGGAATTCGTTCCCCAAGCTAGTTAGATTGAAAGGCACTAGAGTTAAGGAGGGTCTGCTAGCCCATGGAATGATATGTGCGTAATGGTGACACAAAACACCGCCACTGCATACCACTAATCAGGTACCTATAAAAGGTGAGGTTCTGGGGAACCATGTATTTGATACCTTAGCACATTTTTGTTAAACTAATTAATATGGTAATGAAAGTGACTCATTGCTCCCAACTGTAGTGGAGGAAGTGGAAAAGGAGAGGGATAAGTTCAGTGCTTCAAATTCCCAGCTCATTTGCAGCATAAATGACCTGAAAGGTTCAGTGTATGACCTGAAATGTTCAATGTGTGCCCTGAAAGGAATTCTTACCTCCTGTAGCTAAGCGGCTGAGATTTCTGAAAACCAAACCCAAAGACTCATCCTACAAGTGGCTAAATTACAACACAAATTGAACTCCCAATCTCACAGGGTGTAGCTGGAGAATCTTTTTTTTGGAAAGAATAAGCTTGTTATCAGTGAATTAAATTGATCATCTCAAAAAAAGCCAAGAATAAAAACAGGCTTATCTAGGAATGATTTATGGAAGGCTCTCATCTGATGGCTTCCACCCCATTCACTGCATAAAAAATGAACAAGGTTTTTGAGAATTTTATAGCAGAAAGGTCACTGCCAGCCTGGACTGAAAGGTACCCACACGCAGAAGGCACACAGGGAAGAGGGACATATGACAAGAGTCAGAGATCAGAGTGACGTGGTGACGAGCCAAGGAACACCAGGGATTGCTGATAGCCACCAGGGGCCAGGAAAAGGCAAGGAGAGATTCTTCCCTAGAGCCTTCAGAGGGAGCATGGCCCTGCAGACACCTAAATTTCAGACTTTCAGCCTCCAGAACTGTGATGGAATACATTTTTGTTGTTTTAATACAGTCTATGGTCTTTTGTTTGAGCCACCCAAGGAAACCGACTTAGCAACCATGGCTATCCAGTAACATGTTTGTATTCTTATGCCCGTTGTGGGGGAAAGTCAGAAACACATAGAACTTATTCCTTTTGGAGTGTTTTGAAATTCAGAGGGGATGTGGTTCAAAAAAAAAGGTTTAAACTTTACTCACATTTTGTCAAATTTGCCAAGACTCATAATGAAGGCTGGTATATCAAAAGATTCCTTTATGTAAAAATGGCTTAAAAAGAAAGATATCAGCTTTTCTTCTCTTCACCACAGTAATATTACTATTATTAATTATTGCCAAGAGAATAGAACACATAGAGAAAAGGTTTAGGAGGGGTTAGAAGGAAGGTGAGGAAGGAAGTTTTTTATAAATGACCTTGAAGTGGCCTTTAAGGTCCAGGAGCAGTCCCAAAGATCTAATGCAAGCTTCGAGTCTCTGACTCTGTAACACGAACTGAGTTGAAAGAGATCTGAGATATCATGCAGTCTAGAGACAGTATTTATCCAGATACACAATGTACAACACCATTTCATCATGCCCAGCATGTGAGCAAATGTAGATCAGTCCTCTGGAGAATAGAAACCACTGGGACAGCTGTGGAGCCCTGATGTCCACCCCCACCAAGCCTGAGGACAGCCTGGTGGAAGCAGCGGGGTTCTCAGTCAGTGGTGTGGCTCTCTTCAGCTTAGGCCACCACAGTTTTTGTCTTACTGGGTTGTGATCACACTGTTTCAGAGACATCTTTCGTATGGAAAGCTGAGCTGAGCGAGCCCTGTACCGCGAATTAGAGCTATCTAAAGCTACATGTTTCAAAGGCAGGGCTTGTTTTTACCATAATGTGATCAAGTATGAGTGAGCTTGGTAAAGGAAATGGACAGTTCCAAAGAAAACAGTACAGTGATGCTGTGTGTAAATGGGTCCAAGATAACAGAGAGATAATTGTTGGCATTTTGTAAGATGTCATAATGAATGAAGTACTATTTGTGTTGTAATTAAACCTAATCTTTCAAACTGTTTTGGGAGACTACTGATAAGTTAGCATATGCTGCTGAAAATTGTAAGATTTCAAAATTGTTGAGAACTACTTCAATAAGATCTTTGAACATACTTTTAGACTTCTGGTGTGAAGTACCACCAACCTGGGTTAGCTGTGCTGTCAAACTGTAGTTGATTGAGAACATGCAATTAGAGGGGGGAGGACTAAAAGGCACAGCCACACTTACCGTGACAGCCTGGCGATAGGGAAGTAGGCACCTAAACCACTATTTAGCTACCCAGTAAAGCTAATCCGTTGTAATAATAGCAACTCTGGTGTGTTTCTCTATCTAGTGCCTTGAGCCTAAATGGTGTTCCCACTGAGATTCAGCCACATGTGGGCATATCAGAGGGGCTAGGGAAGCACACATAGATGATCTATTTGAAAGAACAACCTTAAAACACCCTCGAGAAAAGATAATTTGGGGCACTCCATAGTGTCTGTTACTTGTATTATCCTTTAGCCAAGTCACCACTCGTCTGTTCCTAAGGAACAATAAGGCTGTACGTAAAAAGTGAGAGACCTGTTTCTGCATAAAATCTCCAAGTTCTTACAGTAAAATAACTCAAAAGTGTGGGCAATTATCTTCCTCACATCTAAAATGCAGCTTTGAAGATATGACCCTGCCCCAGAAGGGGCTTGCAGATACCACAGAGAGTGGTCCTAGAGTTAGGGTATCACCCAGAGGAACGGTGTGCTGGCCTTCACTTCTTCATTGGTGGCAGAAGCAGTGGCCAGTTATGAAGTATCAGTGGACACTGGTCATTTCAGTGACATGTTACCTCACTGCAACAGGACAGTATGAAAGTACAGCTGGCAATGCCCGGGGACAGACGGCAGGGCCAGCAGCAGCGGCTGAGTTGAGCAGCCTTCGAGTGTCCACATCACCTACAAGATCAGAAGCAGAAAAAGACACCACAGAGTATTTGAAAAGGATTATCCCTTCACTCTTAGAACATGGGTCATACCCTTGAGGTACTTTCAGAAATCATTGAGGAAGAAAAATCCTTCAATAACAAATGGGGATTGAAGGCAAAGTACAAGTATTTATTGCTGTTACTGTAACTGTTTTTCGTCCCTGTGCCAGTCCTGGTCCCATCTGGTAGTTCCAGGGAAATATTGACTGCATTAAGAAAAAGTGTTAATTATTTGACATATGCTATTTAAGACACCAGGTGTTACAGAATACATTTTACAAGTGTTTTAATCAAAATTGTTCAATACTATGCAGCCATAAAAAATAAGGAAATTTTATCTTTTGCAACAGCATGGGTGGGCTTGGAGATGATTATGCTAAGTGAAATAAGCCAGTCAGGGAAAGACAAAATATCATATGATCTCATTTATATGTAGAATCTAATGAACAAAATAAACTAACAAAATAGAAACGGAGGCGTGGATGCATGGAACAGACTGACAGCTGTCAGAGGGGAGGGGAGTGGGCGGACTAGAAGTTGAAGGGATCCGCCAAGGAACATGTATGTACAACCCATAGACAGACAAGAGTTTGGTGACGGCCAGAGGGAAGAGGGGGTAGCGGTCTGGTGGAGGTCGACAAAGAAGGGGATAATTGGGGACATCGGTAATAGTGTCAACAATAAAACTAAGCTTTTGCACTTGAGGTTGTAAGCTTGTTATTGTATACTTGATATAGGGGAATAAATGAATTTCCCTAACAGAGTCAGATAAATAAGGTATTGCATAATAATAGAACAAATTCAATTCAAGATGAATTTAAAAAAACTTGTACTAAGAAAGACTCTTGGTTTAATTAAGAGCAAAGGGACTTCTGTTGTCAATAATTATTTGTTAAGGTTGGACCAGATTTAATGAATGATACATTTTATTGCTCAGTGCCTTTTCAAAAGTATTCTTCTTTTCATCCCTGCTATAGACTAGATATTAAAAATGTATATTTCTGTACCTCAACATAAGAACGGCCATGTATGACAAACCAACAGCCAACATCATACTCAGTGAGCAAAAAGTGGAAGTTTCCCTTAAGATCAGGAACAAGACAGGGATGTCTGCTTTCACTACTCTTATTTAACACAGTACTGGCCACAGCAGTCAGACAAAAGAAGAAATAAAAGGCATGCGAATTGGAAAGGAAAAAGTAAAACTGCCATTATTTGCAGATGACATGATACTATATAGAGAGAACCGTAAAGATTCTACCAAAAAACTACGAAAACTGATAAATGAAATCAGGAAAGTAGCAGGATACAAAATAAATATCCAGAAATCAGTTGCATTTTATACATCAATAATGAACTATCAGAAAGGAAAACTAAAAAAAAAAAAATCCCATTTACAATTACATCAAAATAAATAAAATACCTAGGAATAAATTTAACCAAGGATGTAAAAGACTTGTACTTGGAAAATTACAAGACATTGAAGAGAGAAATTGAAGAAGATATGAATAAGTGGAAGCATATACCGTGTTCTTGTATAAAAAGCATCAACATCATTAAAATGTCCATACTACACAAAGCAATCTATAAATTCAATATGATTCCTACCAAGGAAGTATTTAACAAAACTAGAGTAAATATCCCCAAAATGTATATGGAACCACAAAAAAACCCCACAAAACACCACTAACAGTGACAGCATTCTTGAGAAAGAAGAACAAAATTGGAAAAATCACTATACCTGATATCAAACTATACTACAAGGCCATAGTAATCAAAGCACCTTGGTACTGGTATATAAAAAAAAACATAATAGAACAGAATAGAGAGCACAGAAATAAATGACACCTTTATGGTCAATTAATATCTGACAAAGGCAAAAACACAATGGAGTAAAGACAGTCTATTCAATAAATGGTGTGGAGAAAATAGGACAGATACATGCAAAAAAAAATGAAGCTAGACCACCTTTTTACACCACACACAGTAATACACTCAAAATGGACTAAAATATTAGACTCAAAACCATAAAAATCTTAGAAGAAAACATAGGGAAAATACTGGACATTTCTCTTAGCAATATTTTTTTTCTGATGTATCTCCTTGGGTAAGAGAAACAAAAGAAAAAAACAAATGGGACTACATCAAACTTAAAACCTTTTGCATAGCAAAGAAAACCATCAACAAAATAAAAAGACAACCCACTGAATGAGAGAACATATTTGCCAATGAAACATCTGATAAGGGGTTAACTTCCAACATGTATAAAAGACTTACACAACTAAACTCCATGAAGACAGACAATCCAATTAAAAAATGGATTAAGGGTCTGAATAGACACTTCTTTACAGAGGACATAGAGATCGCCAACAGACATATGAAAAGATGCTCAATATCACTAATCATCAGAGGAATGCAAATTAAAATCACAATGAGATATCACCTCACCCCTGTCAGAATCGCCATCATCTATAAATGAACAGTTAAGTGCTGGTGAGGGTGTGGAGGAGGAGCCCTAGAGGACTATTGGAGGGAATGCAGCTTGGTGCAGCCACTGTGGAAAGCCGTATGGAGATACCTCAAAAAATTAAAAGTGGACCTGCCTTATGACCCAGCAATACCACTCCTGGGAATATATCCTAAGAAACCCGTAACACTAATTTGAAAGAATATATGCACCTCTATGTTCATTGCAGCAATATTTGCAATAGCCAAGATTTGGAAGTACCCAAGTGCCCATCAGTAGATGAGTGGATAAAAAAGCTGTGGTACATTTACACAATGGAACACTACTCGGCTGTTAAAAAGAAAAAAAGGAAATCTTACCTTTTGCAACAACATGGAGCAAGCCAATCAGAGAAAGTCAAAACATGCTGTCACTCATATGTGGAATCTAATGAACAAAATAAACTAACAAAACAGAAACAGATTCATCAGATACAGAGAACAGACTGAGAGCTGTCAGAGGGGTGGGGGTTTGAGGAAGTAGGTGGAAAAAGTGAAGGGATTAAGCAAAAAAACAAAACAAAGCAAAACTCACAGATATCAGTATGGTGATTACCAGAGGAAAAAGGGGGTGGGGGAGGTGGAGGAGGGTGAAAGGGGGATAAATGGTGATGGACAGAAACTTGACTTGGGGTGGTGAACACACAACACAATATACAGATGATGTATTATAGAATTGTACCCTGAAACCTATGTAATTTATTAACCTATATCACCCCAATGAATTCAATATTCAATAAAAATTTTTTAAGAGAAAAAAAAAGTAACCTTATGGCTGATGGCCCCTATGACATAAATTTTCAAGTTCTGAAGTCGGTGTGGTTGCCTCAGAACGACTTCTGTTTCCTTTCACAGGGGAAGACAAACATTTAACGGCCTCACAGCTGGCGGTCGTCTGCCGTGGGCTGCCTTGCCAGACGTCGGTGCTACAGCGGATGGTAAAATTGACAACGGAGGGTTAGGGTACTCTGCAGAGCAGCATGCGTCTGGCCCGAGGAAGCATGTTGGAGAGCAGTGACATGGGTGAGTAACTACAGATCGTGATCGGATTCCCAGATTAGATTGACTTTGGTTTTTTTGCAACTGCAGCTCCCCTATCCAATTTGCATACTGTACATTATCGACCTAACTGCTAATAAAATGTGCCCTGAGCAAATGATTGCTTTGAATAGTCAAATGATGTCTGTGAAAAAAAAACAGAGAAAGTAGTAGTGGGGAGAGCTTATATGTACACTTATTGTGGAATAAATATGTTTGCATGTCTTCCCATGAAAATACTGGGTTTTCCTTGCTCAAGATTTTTTTTAATGACAAAGGGCTGTTTATATTTAGACTTCAGACTGGCTGTTTCTGAGGCCACAGCAGAAGGTAGAAGACATGCTGACCGTGAATCCCCCCACAGGGCTCAGCCTTGGGTAGGATCACTGATTAGTCTCTCCTGAAAAACTGCTTCATAAAGAAATACATCGTCCTAAATTAGACAGGCAGTGTATCACTTCCCAAAAATGACGTGGACACCTCAAGCCATGCCTGAGGAGAAAACTGCATGTAAACACACACACACACGTATTAGATACAAGTGCTTAGTACGGTACAGGCTCAGGGTGCGTATTTTGTTTGTTTTACAAGGAACAAAAATCAGCAGTAAATAGAAGTCCTGGTAAGTTTCCCTGTCTCAGGCAAGAGAGAGCAGGGTTCAAACACCATTTCTGTTCTCTGTTGGTCCATAAGAGGTGGACCAACCTCTGGCATCATCTACTTTCCCCTACAAAATAGATTGTAATCTTAATCCAAAAAGTATCTTAAAGTGAGTTAAAAATTCTGCATTTTTGCCTCAAGTCCAGATGTTTTGTGAAAAAATAGAGCTTAAGCAAAAATAATGTGTTTTTTAAATAGTTCTCCCTTCTGATGGCTAGAATTAACAAATGGGCCATGCTTTGTGAAGGAAAATTAGAAGTTCCAGAACATCCTCATTCCCCCTTTCACCTTCATCAGTGACTACGACGGTGCCCAAACATGCATCGCCTGTTTTTCTGGGACCCTTCGATAAGCAGAGGGGTCTTAGGAGTCCACAGAAGGGCTGATCATATTTCTCTGAGGCTTCTCCAGAGATCAAAAGAGTAGAGAAAATAAAGACAAGAAAATAATGAAAAGAAATACCAAGCTCCCTTCTGTCTGGTGGGGCGAGACCAACTTCTCCAAGCGATGGGTCATAATTTCAAAGTTACGAATGCCACTATATGCTCTATCAAACTGTAATTTTAATAATTTAAAAATATAACTATCTTTCAAATAAAGAATAAAAACATGTCAAGGATATATTTAACTCATCAATGAGAAAACCAGCAAGATGGTAAAGGTGGTTCAAAACAGAATTTAAAAGATTATGTGTATACAGGCTCCCCCAAAAAGTTGAAATAAATTTTCTAGGTTACATGAAAAATGATGTCATGTCCTGCCGGCCAACAAAGCTGTAAGTTCAGAGTCATCTTTCTATGGAATAGAAATCTTGTGCATCTTTACAGGATAAAATCTGAATGTTAACCACATGTAATTTCACACAGGCTTGTCCCTAATTTATAGTAAATCAAAACAAAAGTACATCTGCAAAAGAATTAGAGAAGAATTCAGACAATGTCCTGGTACAACACCGAGAATACAACCTGTTATTTTTTTGCCTATTTTCGGGATAATTTTAATAGCATCTAAGTTCTCTAGATGACTTGGATTTCCTCTCAAGAAATGTTCTTTTGCTCTCTTCAAAGATGATTTAAGAAAGAAGTAGTGATTTAAATCTCTTTCATATTCTGAGATTTGCCTTCCATCTTTGAAAACCCAGTTCAAGAATCGCAGGAACTCCTCACATTACAGTGAATTGCTACCCACGTTGTGCTCCCTGCACTTTTTGATTATAACAGCAGTGATCGTAACTCATTTCTGTGTCTGCTCCCTGCAAGATCTTGAGTTCTCTGATACAGAAATTACATCTTGACAATTTCAGCATCCCCAAAGCTCCTCTTATACACTATACTGAAGAATAAACTTCCTAAAATCATCAACATTGGTTGTAAACAAAGACCAGATTCCAATGATTTTATATGATAATTCTTTATTGTAGGCTACACTAACCTGCCCAAAAGATGATTAGTTAGTAGTAGATTATCCAGTGGACTGCAATAATTAGCAAAGAATTACCAAGAATTAACGCCACATAGTTCCTTCTAATACATATTAAAATGCACAGTCCATAGTCACCTCATTTCATTTACAATATTCATAATTACACATACATAATTGGTTTAGATTTATTATTCATTTTGCACAAAGGACTGTTGTCAGCCACGACTGGATGTGGCAAATAGGCACTCATCTAGGATTTACAAGGCACTCATGCCTTAATTAACAGGCCTTCTATCCAATGAGTAGTAAACTCATTTAAATTTCAATAAAATTAAATGTCCATGTTTATGCAGTCCTTTTTCTAAATGCTGCCATTTGAATAGCAACATCTATTTCATTTTTCCCTTGGTTTCCCTTGATTAATCTTGTAGTAGATTGCATTGAGGCTGAATTATCCAAAAAAGAGTTCTAATGTCAAGTTCTTGCATTTATTCAGTGTAGCAGTACGGAAATACTAAAGTTTTAGTGGTAATGACATCTTAGCTTCTGCAAGGCTGCAGATTTCCCCAGAAGATGGAAAACAGGATCAGTTAGACTGAGCTCTCCTTTACAAGCTCGCATCCAACCAAAACTGTATGTGATGTGTTCATCAAATTGCATGAACTTTTTAGGTTGTAGACACTGAATTTAAGCTATGCCCAGTCAGTCGAAGACTGGCTTTTAAGTGGAGCATTTAATCCATGTACATGGTTAATATGGATCATTGTAAACTAGAGGTCTAGTGGTCCAATATTTTTAGAAGAAACAAAGAAGAAAAAAGTGTTGAGGCTTTGTTGTTGAAAAATATCATGGTAGGTTTTTTGCATATGTGTGCTTAGAAAATTATTTAGCATCCAAATGTGAATATTAGTATGTAAGAAAGGGAAACCACTACACCATCAAGTCAAGGAAACGGAATGAGAAAAGCAGACGACTCTGACCTGAGTCCGAGTTCTGTCACTGACTCAGCGTTGGCAGTGGAGAGGGACAACACACTGTACTGCCCCGGGCTGTGTCAGCTTCGCTGTAACTACGGAGAAATTTGCACCAGTATTTCCTGATGTCTTTTTCAGGGTTAGTAATCAATCTCCATACAGGTAGGGCCACTTAAGTATAATTTGGGGGTATTCTTTTAAAAAAAAATGCTCTCTGACCCCCATCAAAGCACTAAACCCTGAGGATTTTTCTTTCTAGATATTTATCTCAAATCCTTCCACTTCTCTCCAACCTTTTGCCTCCTTATTGGTTGAGGGCATGATGGATTGCTGCCTTAATTTGAGAAATGACCCCTGCTCTGACTCATAAATCCGCTGTTTGCCTAGCTCCTACACGCACGCACATGCACACACAACTCTTTGCCCTGCCATAGCCAAATTATAATTTTAGTAAACAATAATTCTTTCTAATGTAAATTCTTTCAAATGTAGAAGGGCCCTCCTTTCCATTTCTCCTTGGATATGGCCCAAAACCCGCAACATGGCTTTCCAGCTGTGACGCACTGTCTCTCTCTTCCTACTCCAGAAACCTGTGACTTTTCTGAGACCCTCAGGATTGTCCGTAGTGTTCCCTATCTTCACCACACTGATTCCATAACCTCCCTTCCTCAGGAAAACTTCCCCTGATCTGCACACACTGCGTTAGATACACGGCAACCCGTACTCTTCTCCCTTACAATTTAGTACCATTACTATAATTAAATTCTGTAATATAACATCTCATATGTTTGTTCACTAGTGGATAATATGAGAGAATGAAAACAGGTCTCCAGTCAGTTCCCCTCCCCTGAACATTTGTTTGCTGGGAGGCATGAAGACTTGCTCACGGCCGTGCCTGTGAGTGAAGTCCCACTCACCACACCTGGACACTCGCACACGCATGGTGCTGGGCAGCTTCCCTCTGCTCACATAAAATACTTTCTCTGCATGCTCAGCCAGGCTTCTGGTCAGATCTGCTGGCCGCCTTTTGTTAACTGGCGCGAGCAGAACCAGAGTCTGAAGGCCTATGTGCTATACTGCCAAGCTGGCTGATATCATTATTCCTCATCTTTCCCAAGGTTACAGTACTTTCATTTAAATCCACCTCCTTTCCAAAGCCCTCCCTCCAGCCAGGAGGATGGTTGGAGGGGCTTCCGGCCCTCACGACAGGTGTTTCGATGATAGTGGCAAGACACCAGTGCAGAAGAGGCTCAGCTCTCAGAATGCGCCTTGGGCCCAGTCTTCTATTCATCAGTGGGAAATGCAGGGAGTGTCAGAAAAGGAAGACTGGAGGGCTCAATTCTCTTCCTTTTAAGCACAAATTGGCTTACTTCGTTTCAAAGGGGGAACTTTAAATACAATCATACGTCACTGGCAGGGATACATTCTGAGAAATGCATCCTTAAGCAATTTCCTTGTTGTGTGAACATCATAATATACACTTACACACACCTGATGGTCTCGCCCACTCCACACCTAGACTGTGTGGTCAGCCTGTTGCTCCTAGGCTATAAGCCTGTACAGCAGGTTACTGTACGGAGCGCTGCAGGCAGGTGAAACACACTCGGAAACATTCGTGCAGATAAACATAGCAAAGGTGCATTAAAATACAGTATAAAGTATGTGTGTGTGCACATCAGTCCATCACAGGGGCAGGGAGAAGGCGGGGGAGGGAGAGTGGTGGTCTGGAGGAGGGAGAGAGAAAGGGCGAGAGGAAAGGAAGGGAAGGGGAAAGCAAGGAAGAGCTGAGTTCAAAAGAGACCCAGAGAGATAATAAGTGGGGGAGAGAGGAAGGGGAGGAGAGAGAGAGAGAATGAGAACACAGGAATGAACTGGGAGGAAAGGAAGATAAGAGAAATTAAAGGAATGAGAAGTGTTTTGTGCACATGAGTGTGCATGTGTGCATGCAGGCCCGGGCCAGGTGGCAGGAGGCTCCCAGGCTGCCCTCCTCCCCAGCTCACTCCTCATGCCACCTGCCAACTCTGGGCCCAGCCTCCAGTGGGAGCCCTTGGCGAGCAGCATGCTGAGCCTCACAATCTATTTAAATCACCCTGAGCTGGCAGTAAATTAAACATCATCTTAGTCAGGTCCAGCCCTTTCTTTCAACATCACAAACAAACTTTTTGTTTATAATCCATTGCAATCTTATGGGACCGCCATCATATATGTGCTCTGTCGTTGACTGAGAAGTCTTTAATTTACTGTAGGTAAGGCTACTGGGAAGAGCAGTAAGTGTGTGAGTCGAGACAAAGAAGTAATACCACATCATTCATTTAAAGTGACCAGTGGTTCTTTCCTGACACCTGCATAACTACAATGAGCCATTC
The DNA here is from genome assembly GCF_022682495.2 of Desmodus rotundus. Classification (NCBI taxonomy): domain Eukaryota; kingdom Metazoa; phylum Chordata; class Mammalia; order Chiroptera; family Phyllostomidae; genus Desmodus; species Desmodus rotundus. Next base: position 86,854,588 of record NC_071392.1, on the reverse strand, counting down.
AAGGGACTCTGCCCAGAACAGAGGAATCGTGCTCCAAAATGACTTCTTCCTTCTAATAAAGAAACAACAGCAATAGTGATAGCAATGATGATAGTAGAAATGAATTTAAGATCTGTCCAACCCATGATGCAAGCCCAAATCCTTCCTAATAGTTTGTCTAGGGGTCACTGGTATTAAAGATAAGAGAGACGTCCTATGTATAAACAAGTAAATGGATACTTGTATAGGGGGAGCAGGGGGAGAAAGTACATGCATTATGTTAAGAACAAAAATGCCAAGAATGGTTCCAGATGATAAAATAGAAGATCCAGTGGAAGAGTTGCCCCTTTCCTCCCTTATAATTTATGTTTGAAGTTTATCTTTCAAAGCCTCTTATTTATTCATTTCTTCAACAAACAGTATTAAGTGCTTACTGTGTTGCAAGAACTGGACTAGATCCTGGTTCAAGGATGAAAAGTCATAGCACATGTGAAAGTGTTTTGTAAAGTATTATACAAACATAATATATTAGTTATTGGCACTCTGGTTAAAGAACAAGATTCAGTGGAGTAAATTTTAAAGATCACCTTGGTTTCATTCAGTGACTCATGAGTCAGGCAGCAGCCAACCTGGCAGATAGAAATGAGCTCCAAGAGCTATAGAAGTTGAGACTTTCACAGCCCAGAGTGAGCAGAAACAAGGAGGCCATACTGGGCATTTGCTGATTGGCTAGGTCAGGGTTATTTCCCCTATACGGACCAAAGGGAAGACTTGGAGCAGGTCAGGTAACTTGTGCCAAGCGGGCAAGCACGGACTGGTTGACAAACGCCTTCCTTTCCTGGGAGACTTACTTAAGTGTGGCCTTGCTGATGTGGGGCTTCGCGTGAATGACTCCAACTTGGGGCCTGATCTGGTGACATTAACACTCCAGCGATAACCATGAGTGTATGTTCTGTTGTTGTAACGGCTTTACGGCTAGGGAGAAAGAAGGGGAGGGACCATTTGTCCTATAATGGCACCACACAGACCTCAGTCTTTAGAGTGGAAAAGTTCACTGGAGCCTACCCTCTGTACCAGTCCCAGACTCAGGTCAGCTCCCCAGCACCGAAGGCTGACAGGTGCCCTGTGTGGAAGGGGCAGCTGTGTCTCAGCCGGAAGCAAAGCTGCTGCAGCGGGCCATGCCCCTCGCAGGGGGGGGGTGGCCAGCCTGCTTACAATGACTGCAGGCCGAGCCTCCCAATAAAGCCCTGTGCTGCCGTTTTGATGGAATTTCATACGTACTGTTTGAATTTCACCTACGTGTATAACACTGCAAGTGGGGGCTGGGGGTTGCTGCCAGAGATCATGTAATTTGGAGAATGAAATTTTCTTTGATGCTTACCTGTGGTTAGTGCACAAACGCAAGTTCCGTGGCCCATTATACACCATTCTGTCTATACCTTGATGACAGATTTTTTTTTTTATTTTTTGAAAGGAAGAGATGAAGAAAGCCAAAATTACCTGTGAATTCCCTCATCCCCCATGTTCATTGCAAATATTCTAATCACCTCCAAAAGACTCCACTTAATCAAATAACTACATGAAGTGAAACTACATGAGCAAGGAGGGAAAAAAGATACTTAGAGCTTGTTCAGAGCATGGATGAAAAATGCAAAACTCACATTTTTCTAGCTCATCCATTCATTCTACAAATACATACTGAGTGTCTGCTACTTGTGAGGCCTGGATCTGGCTGGCCCTCAGAATAAATCAGTGAATGAAAAATACACTCATACAAAAGGTACTTACGTACCAGCTGAGAAGGAAAGACAATAAAAAATAAACAATAAATATGTTACAGAATTGTATTAATAGGTATAATTAATACTAGCAGTTTCAAAATAAATACCTCACTATGTCAGTGGCTGAACCAGAAAAATTTTACTTTCCCGCTTGTCACAGTCTACTAGGTACTGGGTGGCCACCCAACTGGAACAGTGACATCTAAAGTCACTTGTGCCAAGACACCAAAGAAGAGAAAAAGAAAGGAGGTAAAGACTATGTTGACTAAGAAATGGCACCTGCTATTCTACTGATGTTTGGCCAAATTGGTGCTATGTCCTTACACTAACTAATTGCTTTGGAAGCTGAGAAATGTAGGTAGTACGGACCTATTTGATGAGCACTACAAGTATGTCTCTGCCAGAATATGGTAGAAGGTTAAAAAAATTCAATGGAAGAAAGAAGGAACAGTGAAAGGGGGCATTAGGGGTGTGAGAGCACTGAGTGGGGAGTGGGTTGCAATTTTAGGTGGGATGGTTGGGAAAGACTTCAGTCAGCAGGTGACTTAGGAAAAAAGATTTGTTAAGTTGGGGAATTATCCATGTAGCTTTTTGAGAGAAGAGATGTTTAGGCGGAGAAATAGCCAAAGCAACAGTCACAGAAAGAGTGAATTTGCTTGTTGAAGGAGCATCCAAGAGGTTACTGTGCTCAGAACAGACTGAGTGAGGGGATGGGAGGGGCAGGGGACCAGGTTCTAGAAGGGCTTGTAGTCCACTCTAGGAAATTTAGACTTTACTCCAAAATGGGGAGCTTTTGCAGGACACTAAACAAATGAGTAACATGATTTATATTTTAAATAATTGCCCTGGTGTGTTGAGAATAGGCTGTATTGTGTAAGCAGGGTTGGGAGTAGGGAGAGCACTGGGGAAATCGAAGATAAGATAATGATGTCTCCAACCAGGGTGGTAGCAATGAGAATTCTGCGTATATGTTGGAGATAAAGCAACAGGATTTCCTGGCAAATAGGATGCTGTGTGTAAGAGAGAGAGAAGAGTCATGGGCTGATGCCAAGATTTTCACTTGAGCAACTGGCAGGACAGAGTTGCTACGAAACAAGATAATGAACGGCAGTCTGGATTTCACCTAATGAAAACATGAAGCTCATATATTCAAGTTTGGATATATAAGGACGGAGTTAATTACAGAGATCTAGGTTTAAAATATAGCTTGGAGAATTAATGTCATACAGGTGGCATTTAAGCAATGAGATTGGATGACATTACCAGAGAGGTGAGCATAAAGATGAGAGATTGAGCCTGAGGCATTTCAGTATTAAGAGGTAAGGCAGAAATGAAAAGAAAAAAAAAAAAAAACAGAGAAGGGTCAATCAGTGATGTGGAAAAGAAACCAAGAGATTATGGTATTCTGGCATTCCAGAAAGCCAGTGAACAAAAAAATAAAACAAGCAGGAGGAGTAATTAACTGTGTCAAACGCTGTTGATATGTCAAATAAGGCAAGAACTAATTAGTGGCAATTGAATTTATCAATAAGGAAACAATCAGAGACCCTGGAAAGAGAATTTTCAGTGAAAAGAAAGAGAACTTTTCGTGAAGATGTGGGGCCAAGGGCTACTTGGAGTTAAGAGAGAACAGAGGAGGGAGGGAGGAATTGGGCAGAGACAGAATAAGAACTCTAAGGAGAATTTTTGTTGATGATAGCTGCACACAGAGGAATGGGGCATTTGCAAAGGGAAAAATGGGGCAAAGGGAAGGACTTTAAAGATAGGAAATCAGCCTCATCTTTATATGTTGAATTGAATGTTCCAATAAACAGAAAAATAATGTGAGAAAGACAGGTGAAAATAGAAAGTGTCCATGAGCAAGAAGAATTGGGTCCAGGGTAGAAGTTGAGAGACTGGCCTTAGAAAGGAACCCAGATTGGAGAAAGAAAATGTCTAAATGGCTCCGTAAGGCAGAATACTGAGAGAGGTTAAATTAGTTGTCTAGCGATGGACCCAGCCCCCTCCCATCGCGCATCTGGCAGCGTCCTAGTTACTCCTTCTCCCAAAGTTCTGGAAGATCTCAGAATGGACAACGCCACCGCCTCCCTTCAACTCTCCTTCCTGAGACCTTCACAGCTCCTACACTGTGCCGTTGGACGCTGCTCCACAGGCCCTGCTTCACACCACCACCCAGGCAGCATGGAAGCAGAAAGCTAAAGAACAACAACAACAAGAAAGCAAGCCACCTTGCGAAGATCGGGGCGGAGTGTCCTTGGTTCAGAAGACACCTGCAAAAGCTCAGAAGCCAAGGAGTATCTGACACCTTAGGAGACTGAATCACGCTGTGCTAAACCACAGCACGCATCTGAGGGTCACTGCCTTTCTTCATTGCCCATAAATCACTCTTTAGTAACTATTCCCTAAAGTTACTCAGAATCTATAATCTTACTCTTTTAGATTCCAGAATTCACCATCTAATGTTCTCCTCTTGGAAAATGTGGACATTTGCAGTATTGTGAGTTCCTAAGATAACCTCCACAGGACACAATTTTACTTACAAAATACTTATGATTTCTACAACACCATTGCTTCAGGTCCTGAATTCATTTAAAATGTTAAGAATCCTGTTAATATATATTTTTAATTATTAATAAACTTGTAACTCACAAAAATAAAGATGGACCCAATATTTAACCCAAGTCTATTCAATTTCAAAGTTTATGTTTTTCCCCACTAAAAAAACCATAGGTTCTCATTGAGCAATAGAAATGATTTAATTTTACCCAGACTTTGATACAATTCTCCCTGACACTGAATTCTTTAGTTCCCAAAACTTCATAAAAACTGCCAAACTATTCAGCCTCATCTACTGAAATACAGAGTGAATTTTTCCCTAAAATTATTCCCTAGAAAAGCAGTCACCTTATATTTGAGTTTAAACACAATCTATTAAATTGCAGAGTACACTGTCATTTACATTATTTCGAATAGTAAAAGTACTGCTTGGGGAAAGGACATCAGCCTGAAACAAGCTTTTAGTTTTGAGTGCTTATGGCCATCTGGTAGAGTCTGTGGTTTAAAAGGGGGGGGAGGGAAGCTAGCAAAGAAATATACTGCTCATTTAGAAATCATTTCTGTGTGGAGATCTCCATATCCTATTCTGGATTTTGCATTATTTAGGGCAATGCTAGATTCTGTATACTTCCCCAAACTCTCATTGTTTAACACAATGGAAGTTTAGTGTTAGATTAATAACAAACTGGAGTCTTTCTCAGATGACCAGAGACCTTCCCCCAGCAGTCATGCCGGTACCCATATTCCCCCTGTTTGATGCCTCCAGCAACCTCTGGGGCCGGGGCAACAGAGCCCAGCCCGTAGAACATGCCCATTGTGGGTGTGTTGTCTGTCTGCTTTCCTAACAACAGCAGCAGGATCGAGCACTTGCAACAGAGACCACAGAGCCAAAAACGCCCCAAATATTACCATCTGCCCTTTACACCAACAAGTCCACGCCCAGGGAGAGTGTGGTCCAGGCACTTCCCTTCCTGAGTCCCACCCAGGTGCGGGTGGCCCCTGCTGGCATTTGGCTGCCAACACCTAGTCGCAGGGCACTGACTGCCTCATTAGGAGGGGCTTGGGAAACGTGATTTTGGCTAGAAAGCTACTTTCTAGTGATCATTGTAAACAGTGCAAAGTAAAGCACAAATTTTGGGTGGCTACCTAGCTGTTTTTGCTGCAGTTGTCACCTTAAACAAGCCTTTTAAAGCTCTATTGAAAAAGCAATAGAAATCACATACATGCACCCTCAGGATGAATAAAAAACCAAATGTCCTAAAGCTGGGACTTGAGATAAAATTTCCAGTGACAGTACCATACCCAGATATAAAAATTGCAATATCACACTCCGGACAGCAAGATGAAGTGGTATGAAAAAAAATGGATTAGATGGTTCAGAATGGTCTAGGGCCAGTAAAGGCACTGACATAAAAGCACATGTGCAGAGTTTGATTAAAAATATTTTAGAGCTCTGGCTGGGAGGTTCAGTTGGTTGGAGTGTCGTTCCACACACCAAAAGTTTGAGGGTTTGATTCCCAGGCAGGGCGCGCACCCGGGTTGCGGGTTCAATCCCCGGTTGAGGCACTTACAGAGGCAACCGACAGATGTTTCGCTTTCACATCAGTGTATCTCTCTGTCTGTCTTTCTTCCCCTCTCTCTAAAAATATATCCCTGGGTGAGGATTGAAATAATATTTTATACACATAAGTATAAGAGTACACTTTCCTACCTCATGTACCTTAAATGTTCAATTAAATTTTAAAAAATGAAATACATATAGACATTTGACTATGCCATCCACACACCTAAAACGTCACAAACTATTTGTCATGCACGGTACATATTGACTGGCAGTACTAATGCCACGTGGTGCAGCAGCGAGATCCACTGATGGAACATGCAGGTGAAGGAACAGGAGGGAGGACAGGACCCCTAAACTCCCATTGTCGTGGGATTCTCCTGAACTCCCCATGCAGGATACATGCCTCCGTGCACAGAGCTGAGGGTCCATGAAAAGCTCTTCAAATACTGATTCCACAGAGCTTCAAATATTGCAGACCAACCAGAGAAGGGGACTACTGAGTCTTCTTTGAAACAACATAGTGAGGGGTCTCCAGGCCAGGAAATAGCCTCGGGTTGCCTCCTGAAAGCACCTAAAGAACAGGCGTGTAATTGGTGAAATAGCAGCTCTCGGCTTTGATGTCAGATTACAAAGGTGGTGACTGGGGAAACATCCCAGGGCCATATCTCAGAACCCAAAGTGGTGCCTCTCCTCAGTGTTCGCATTAACCAAAAGCTTTTGCTGGGTGATAATGTCATTGAGAAGATAGGAGGCTTACCGTATACTTGAGTTTGTATGGTCCGTATACAATGGAGGTTTTCTTACCAATGCAGGAATTCGAAAATTAAAAACTTTCTTATGAAAGTTGAGGTCAGAATTTTGGTGGAAAGGATTACAGTGCCTTATTATTCTAAAAGTTCTGACTGCTGTCTTTAATTTACGCTAACTTGCTTTCCCGTCATTTCAAGTGCAAGTTAGAATGGCAGCTAGTTTTTTCTTTTTTACCTTCTCTTTTAATACTTTTGCTCTAGTTCTGTGCCCACGTGACTTCTTTTCTTAGGTGATGGTGGTTCCACTTTGAGGAATTATGAGGAAAAGAAGCCAGAGCAGAGAGTTTATTAACGCAGGCATATGTTCTCCGGCCCGAAAATCTAGGGCATCATGCTCTGATTTTTATGTTCCAGTGAAATAAATTAAAGAAATGGTTGTTTCCCACCGGCTTCTAAGACTGATACAAAGGACTCCCTAGACCTCACTTGACCCCCTGGGTTCTCATGCCATCGCAAAGCACTTCACAAACAGAGGCCATAACATTTTCATCTTCCAGAGTGATGCTTTCTCCCTGCTGAGTCCCCTCTTCAGCTGCAAAACAAAGTTGGTGCAGCTGCTAAAACTCTTTGCAGTATCTTACTTTTTTTTTATCATACGAAAAGATTCTTGTTGGCTTTGTCTCTCATCACGATCTCAAATTCCAGAATGATTTCAGAAACTTCTGGAATTGCTGTTCTTATAATAAGAATGTAGAGTGAAAGAAAGCCAACTCTCACTGAGCACCTACCACTGTCATTTCTTCAGCTGAGCATTTGTATAGATTGGTGTTCCTTTCCTTATGACTCAATTATAAGGCTTATATTGTTATCGTCATTTACAAATAGGAAAGGTCAGACTCATACTGGTAACGTATATACCAGAGTTGGTATTTGAACCTAGGACAAGAGTACTTTTCAAAACATAGCCACAGTGTGAGTGATTTCCATCCTCATGCCACTCGGGTCCTACCTCAGACTCCCAGGAATGAAAATCTGGTTGACCTGCACAGTGAGCTGTGGTCAAGGGGACTAGTCGCATAGGACAGCCACAGATGCTGGGGCTGCCTCCTGGCTATCCGCAGCAGTCCAGAAGGATTGAGGGGCATGGCCCTCCAGGAAGTCGCCAGGAAGAGCCTGCTACACAGGCTTCAATGTGATCCCTTGGGCCTGATAAGAATAACCCGCAGTACTAATCAGCCTGGTCCAAATCTTCTCTCTTTTCTCTAGTGCTCAGTACATCACCTTTCACTTTCCAACTCCAACTGCTTCCCAACACAGATCGAGTCCTTTCTTCGCTCCTCTGTCCTTCCTGGATCCCACTGCTAAACTCAGTTACTGTCCTGGGACTAGCCAAGGGCATTTCCCCTAGCCTTGGCTATTAATGAATCTTTTAAAGGGCTCTACTCTTCCTTAACCTGGGGGCAGCCTTTTCATCAAGCCAAGTAGCATTTTCACCAGTGACCTCCTAAAACAAAAAGAAATTAGGCTCTTTATAAGAAGTCAGCAAGTTATACTTAGTTTACCCATTAAAAATTGCCTCTCCAGCGTGATTTATTGAGCAGTCGTGAAGGACCCATCCGCAGGAGTTCACGACACAAGCTTGCCACACAGGAGTCACAACTAGGAGCCTGCTCACCATGTATTTCCCAAATAGGAAGACCTCTCGCTCAGTGCCGACGGCCCCCGTTATTTCTCATTATATAAGGTGGTGTAAAGTGATCCAGCGCACAACACATAAAGCACTGACGAAATATTTGTAGATTTGATTTGAGCTCCTCTGGAGGAGATAATGTATTATTGAAAATAACAGCATAAAAATAACATTGCTTAAAAATTATATCACTTCTTTACAAAGTGTTTTTTATTTATGTATGTGTGTATACATATGCATATATACATATACAAAGCACATTCATATATATATGATGCTCCTCTGTGTTTACATATTTCATTTATATATACACACAAACATACACACCATTCCTTCTCTAGCCTTATATAAAACTAACCTCCATAATTTACCTTTAACAAATTTATTTTGTATTCATATCCATGTTATTTATTTTAATGCCTTGGAAGTCTTCTGAGATTTCAAGTAGTAATTCTGAAACAACCTTTACTTCAAAATAAAAAGCATATCTTTGGAGCTCAAATATCAAGAATACATTCATATGCAAATTTCAAGTTAGGAACAAGTTTAAATAAATCTTCCACCACATTTAGCCAGTTTATAGAATGATAAAAGCACTACCAGGGTGGGGGAAGGCCGGCATACAGGTAGAAGTCGCTCACAATCTTTGAAACACAGCTGCCTAAACAGGTTGCTCATTCACAGCCCCGGACGGACAGAAGGCTTGCACCTGTGGAAAGGAAATCCTTTGGATGGCACGAGGGAGACTAAGCCCACGCCACAGACCAAGTATTCTCCTATTCAAGGCTGTCTACCCCATCGAAGGCCCCAAACATACTGTAGCCTGAGTTAGGCCTTTGGGGAGAGTTTGACGTGCTTGTTAACAAATTAGGTAGCACAACTGAGCGGTGACTAATTATTTTCCCTTAATGATGAAGCATTTTCTCTTTGTACATTCATGCCCCTGGACCAAAAGGGTTTACAATAGCATTTATTGCCAACCCTTTTGAATTTGAATCCTCTTCAAGTTTGCTTTCTGGAACTTTTAGCTTTGTCTTGAAGGCCAGATAACACAAGGAACTGAGGAAAGCTGGCACAAGGCGAGGCAGTAGATTGCTTGGACACAGTGTGATGTGACACCAAAGTTCCGTCCAACATTTCTGGCTTTAATCACCCTCACAGCCTCCCCTCTGCACCCCCACACACGCCTCCTGTGTACTCAGTAGTCTGCAATTAAAGGGACCCAACTAATTTAAAAAATAACGTTAGAATTTGGAAGGTAATAAAAGCAAACCTAAACCTGTCCATTCCCTTTCAACGATGTTTCCTATGTTCTCCAGCCCCATTGCTAGAGAGCATCTTAGCTTGGCCTTTACCAATCCTATTCAGATTTATTGTAGCCGATTGCCAACTCTTCTCTCTTCTTCAAGTTTCTTTTGTCAGGATCTGTCATACTTCCAGCTGTTAGCTTCCCCAAGTCACTATGATTAGCCCATCACTGCCAGGACATGAACCAATTACTTAATACATAAACTCAAATTCCTTTTTTCCCGTGCAGTCTCTATTTTCATGAGCTTATGACATTTCTTTTCCACAGCAGAAATTCTCTTATCTAGTCCAGCAGGTCCTACTGTGTGTCACAATCAGTTTGCTCAGGTGTTTATGTTGTCACCTCTGCCCAGAACGTTCTTTTTCTCTTTACTTTTCCCATCTAAATCCTATATATTCTCCAAGGCTGGGTTCAGTTTTCATCCTCTCTATAATGTTCAATCCAAATTTAATTGGTAATTCAAGTTCCTAAATTGCTAACCTACCTAAGACACAGGGAAGAAGGTTTCCTGCCTAGGCCTTAAGCTCTAGATGCTCTGTGTATCACACACATGTTCACACATACATCAACACATACACAGACACACACTCCACCACTCAAGAACACATGAATACCTCTGTTCTCAGCATCCAGGCATCAGCACCAGCACACGCCAACCCATAACCTAAACATCTGCTTGCATAACTAACACTGTTCAGGCCCCAGAGACATTCTCCACCACTTTTTCTTTATAGTGCCCTTGACTTTTGATGAATATTTTAAATGATTCAAGTTTTGCTGCAGCCAATGTGTGATATGAACACTGCTGTAGCGCACAGGAGCAGGGTGTGCTCTGATAAAAGACAGGAGAAATGAACTTGTCAAACTCTTACTCTTGATTGCATGCTGTCAGTGAAGTCTCGCCTATCGAAAATCATTGCCCCGACTACCACGTGTCTGTTTTCTTGCTTTGGGTCTGAGCCAATGTGTAGCTGTGGAAGTATTTGTGATTTAGAGTGGCACTTGCTACAATCACCGAGAGTGACTAGAAACATTGTGCAATGTTAAAAGTTTATATTATTCTTAAATGTGTTTATTTTTGAAAATTATATTTTTAGAGAATGTATGAAATAAGAGACAAATTCTTTCCATGGACAACTAGGTGAACACTGTATACTATAATTAAAAGTATTCAATATATTTTTTAATTTTAATTTTTTATTGTTATTCAATTACAGTTGTGTGCCTTTTCTCCCCATCCCTCCACCCCACCCCAGCTGAATCCCCCTCCCTCCCCCACCTCCACCCTCCCCCTTGATTTTGTCCATGTGTCCTTTATAGTAGTTCCTGTAATCCCCTCTCCTCACTGTCCCCTCCCCACTCCCCCCTGACCATTGTTAGATTGTTCTTAACTTCAATGTCTCTGGTTATATTTTATTTCCTTTTTTCTTCTGTTGATTATGTTCCAGTTAAAGGTGAGATCATATGGTATTTGTCCCTCACTGTCTGTCTTATTTCACTTAACATAATACTCTCCAGTTCCATCCATGCTGTAGTCAGAGTGGCCAACATAAACAAATCAACAAGTAATTTGGCTAAAGAAAACAGTGCCAAATTACAAAGAGAACCAACAGTATGGGAAAACATATTTGCTAATGATACCTCAGATAAGGGCCTGATCTCCAAAATATATAAAGAACTCACATGACTCCACTCCAGGAAGACAAACAACCCAATTAAAAACTGGGCAAAGGACTTGAACAGACACTTCTCCAAGGAAGACATACAGAGGGCCCAGAGACATATGAAAAGATGCTCAGCATCACTAGCCATCAAAGACATGCAAATTAAAACCACAATGGGTTACCATCTCACACGGGTCAGAGTGGCCAACATAAACAAATCCACAAACAAATGTTGGCAAGGATGCGGAGAAAAGGGAACCCTAGTGCACTGTTGGTGGGAATGCAGACTGGTGAGGCCACTGTGGAAAACAGTATGGAATTTCCTCAGAAAACTAAAAATGGAACTGCCCTTTGACCCAGCAATTCCGCTGCTGGGATTATACCCTAAGAACCCTGAAACACCAATCCAAAAGAACCTGTGCACCCCAATGTTCATAGCAGCACAATTTACAATAGCCAAGTACTGGAAGCAACCTAAGTGCCCATCAGCAAATGAGTGGATCCAAGAACTATGGTATATTTACACAATGGAATTCTACGCAGCAGAGAGAAAGAAGGAGCTTATAGCCTTTGCAAAAGTATTCAATAAAATTTAATGTCTAAAATATATATTAAAATTTTAGCTTTACTTAAATGCTGATATTTTTGTATTTATTAATGATAATTTGTAAAATTTGTGTTATCCATCATTAAAATAGATAATTTTGAATGTGTTAGGATAAAATATCTCATTGAAAAAATTGACATATACCCTAATAAAAATACTTTCTAATTCATTACACTAATACAATTATATTTATTTGTTTTAAGTAATTATTTTAGAAAGAAAAAAATTATGTGAAAATATTAACTGTGAATTTTAGTAGTTTTTATTCATTTAGCTGAAATGAAGGAAATAAAGATAAATCTTATAAAATGAGTATATGATGGATTATAAATTATAGGTATATTTTTTACTACCCTGTAAATATTAACCAGACTATCCAAAGAACACTTAGCGACACTCAATAATAACTTAAATCAGTCATCATTGGTGTTTTGTCAACTTTCAATCATGTGAAAACCAAAAGCTTTACACAAATGCTCTTATTCCATCACTATAAAAAAACATTCTGCCAATGAAGGAGGAAAAATATATCCTATTAAATTGTTTGTTTGCTTTTTCTGTTACTTTAAAAAATTTAACCTATAAGTAGAACTTCATTCGTAATTCCTGCCTCAGAACTTAAAATTATTGATCTGGCCATAAAACCATGAACCTAAACTGAAATCTCATACTGTACTTTCTTCTTATCACTCCCCCTTGAGGCGTGTGTGCTGCTTTCTTTCCCACTGGATGGTCAGTTATAGGGAAGAGTCCATGCCTCTTTCCCTTCTCTGTCTCTCCTGGTACCCATCAGTATGGAGAGCAATAGGCTGACCCTTAAGTAGCTGCCAGTTGAGTAGAAAAAAAATGAGAGAAAAGAATTGCGAAATGACAAATAACCAGTGTTTCCAAGTTGAGTCGTGGGTGAAGTTTGGAGGAGATGCAAGGGAGGTTGTGTCCACCCAAGAAGACGACAGCATCCCATGGGGGCATAAAAACATCATGAGGAGCAACAGGAGGCTGCGTTAGTGAGGTTTTCTGTAGTTCCTGCCTGGCAGAAAGCTGCTGAGCGAGAGTCTTCCTGATGGACAAGCAGAGGTCTCCCAGCAACTCTCAGTGATGTTTAATTTGGAAATGAGGGGAATACAAAGTGAATTCTTAGGAAGCAAATTTGCAGTCTTTTTTGTTGCCTGACTTTGCAGCCATGTCAAAACCTTTCATTTCTAGACCTTCAGTGAGTTTGCTCAGAATCAATTTTTGTGAAAGCAAAATTAAAAAACTGCCCCCACCTACTTTCCCTGAAGAGAAAGGACATGATATTTAAAAGTAAACTGACATTTAATGAAAGCCAGTTTACTATTAACTAATAGCTTTATTTTTTTTTTAACATTAAGCAAATATGGAAATCATTATTTTACAAAGACATTTTGGTTTCGCTAGTTTGAAAATTATCATTGAACAGCTGCAAAATAGTTCAGCTAATGAGATTCCGTGTGTGTGGAGAGCCAACCACTGCAAAGTATGTATTGCAAAATTTGTGAATGAAAACTGGCTTATTGGTCTAGTTGGGCATTTTATTTTATTTATCCTCACCCAAGGACGTGCTTACTGACTTTTTAATAGTTCATTTTTATTGTATTTTTCCATTACCATTTATCCCCCTTATACTCTCTTCAACCATGCTTATTGATTTTAGAGAGAGGGGGAGAGAGGGGGAGAGAAACATCCATGTGAGAAGAAAACATTGATTGGTTGTGTCTCACTTGTGCCCTGACTAGGGGCCAAAACTACAACCTGGCCATGTGCCCTGACTGGGAATTGAACCCACAACCTTTCAGTTTATGGAATCATGCTCCAACCAACTGAGCCACACCAGTCAGGGCATCTCCTTGTGGTTTTGATTTGCATTTTCCTGTTGACTAATGATGTTGAGCATCTTTTCATGAGTCTATTGGCCATTTTGATGTCCTCTTTGGAGAAGTGTCTATTTAGTTCCCCTCTCTATTTTTAATCAATTTTTTTCTTTTCTGTTATTCAGTTGTTTGAGCTTTTTATATACTTTAGATAATTTTTGCAAACTAATACATAGTTTGCAAAAATCTTATCCCATTCTATAGGCCATCTTTTATTTGTTTCTTTGGCTGTGCAGAAGCTTTTGAGTTTGATGCAGCCCAATCTGTTGATATTTTCTTTTGTTGTTTGCTTTTAGCATCACACCCAAAAAGTTATTTCTAAAAGCATTTCAATGAGCTGCTTCGCTGTGTTTCTTCCTAAGAATTTTTTGATATCAAGTCTTATTTTTAAGTCTCTGATCCATTTCAAGTTAGTTTTTGTGAGTGGTGTGAGTTGGAGGCACAATTTCATTGTTCTGCAGGTATTTCTCCAGTCTTCTCCGCTGGTGGAAGCGACCGGCCCTTCCTCATTGGGTATTCTCAGCTCCCTTGTCAAATATTAGTTGACCATACGCTGGGGGTTACTCCTGACCTCTCTCTTCCCTTCCATTGGTCAGTGGTCTGTTACTGTGCCAGCACTATACTGTCCACATCACCATGACTGCAGTATAGTTTGCTCAAGATTGCTTTGACCATTTGAGGTCTTTCGTGGTTCTATACACATTTTAGGGTTATTTCTTCTATTTTTGTGGAGAATGCTTTTGGTATTCTGGTAGGGATTGTGTTGAATTTGTAGATGGCATTGGATAGTGTGGTCATTTTTACAGATTAGTTCTTATAATTCATTACTGTGGACTGTCTTTCCATTTCTTTGTGTCTTCTTCGATATTTTTACGGCAAAGTTTTGTGTTTTTTATTGTACAGATCTTTTGCTGCCTTGATTAAATTGATTTCTAAGGATTTTATTGTTTTTGATGCTATTATGAATAAAATAGTTTTCTTTATTTCTTTTTCAGATGTTTCGTTATTGGTGTAAAGGAATGTGGTAGATTTCTGTATGTTGGCTCTGTACCCTGCCACTTTACTGAAATCTTTGATTAATTCCAAAAGCAAGCTTTGGGGATTTTCCTTTAGGATCAAATCATCAACAAATAAAGACAATTTTATGTCTTCCTTTTCAGTTTAGATGCCTTGTATTTTTCTTTGTCTTGCCTAATTGCTTTAGCTAGGACTTTAGCACTAGTGCATGGAATAGTAGCGGTAGGAGGGTGCATCTTTGCCTTGTTCCCAATCCTGAGAAAACACGGTTGATTTGTTTTTTTATTGAGTAGAATGTTGTCATATAGACCCTTTGTTATGTTGTGGCATGTTCCTTCTATCCGCAATCTGTTAAGTGTTTTTATCATGAGAGGATGTATTTTGTCAAATGCTTTCTCTGTAACTACTGAGATGACGTTATTTTTATATTTCATTTTATTGGTGTGGTGTGGTACATTTATTGATATGTGTATATTGAACCATCTCTGCCTCCCAGGAATAAATCCCACTTGGTCATGGTATATAATCCTTTTAATGTGTTTTTATATTCAGATTGCTAATATTATGTTGAGAATTTTTGCATCTATATTCATTAGGGATCTTGGTCTGTAACTTTTATAGTTTCTGTAGTTTTCTTGTGGTATACTTATCTGACTTTAGTATCAAAATAATGCTGATCTCATAGAATAAGTTTGAAAGTGTTCCCTCCTCCTCAGTATTTTGTAAGAGTTTGAAGAGAGTTGCAACTAACTCTTTTTTAAATGTTTGGTAGAATTCCTCTGTGAAGCAGTCTGGTCCTGGAGTTTTCTGTGTTGGAAGTTTTTGATTACTGCTTCAATCTCTTTCCTCATTATTGATCTCTTCAAATTTTCTGTTTTTTTCCTGGCTCTGTCTTGGTGGGCTATATGTTTCTAAAAATGTATGTAATTCTTCTAGGTAATATTATCTGTTGTTATATAATTATTCATAGCAGTCTTATGATTCTTCATATTTCTGTAGTATCAACTATAATGTCTCCTCTCTCCTTTCTAATTTTATTTGAGTCTTTTCTCTTTTTATTAATTAATCTAGCTTAACTTTTTGTCAATTTTATTTATATTTCCGAAGAACCATCTCTAAATTTTGTTGATCCTTTTGTTTTCCTGGTCTGTATTACATATATTTCTGAGCTGATCCTTATTATTTTGTTCTGTTTGTTAACCTTGAGCATAATTTATTCTTTTTGTAGCTCCTTGAGGTATAAAGTTAAATTGTTTATTTGAGATCTAATTCCTTAATATATGTGTTCATCGTTATAGACTTTCCTCTCAGGAGAGCTTTTGCTGCATCCCATACTATTTTATATGATGTGTTTCCATGTTCATTTGAGATAATTTCTTATTATTTTTGTTTGATCCAATGATTGCTTAGAAATGTGTTGTTTTAGTTTCCAGATATTTGTAGAGCCTCTCACTTTCCTCTTGTTGTTGATTTGTAATTTCATAGCATTATGATCAGAGGATAGAGTTGATATGACTTCCGTCTTCCTAAATTTGCTACATTTTTTTATGGCCTAACATGTAATCTATCCTAGAAAAATTTCTCTGTGCACTTGAGAATAATGTACATTCTGCTGCTGATGGATGGGATGTTCTATTAAAAGCTTATTTAGATTTTAACATATGTATGATGCGTTCAAGTTAAATTACAGTGAGATTAAATTTATAAAAAATTAAGCTTAAGGCTTCAGATTGAATACCAATTACCAGAAACTGTATATTGCCGTAAAACAAGATTAAACATTGAGCTACTCCTATTCTTCCTCATTCTCTTTCCTTTCCTTCCTTTTTTTCCCCGATACAAAAGCTATTTGATGAGGCCAAATAGAGAGAGGGAATGGACAGGGAGTCGCCACAACGATAGGAGGGAATGTCAGAGGCCCACAGGGCTGAGGAGGGGCATTCTGGAGAGGTGTGTTCATGCTCAGTTAGGGTCAGAGAGGTCTACGCACAAAGACACACCAAGGCACATCGTAATTACATTACCCAAGATTAAACGCAAGGACCTACATCCAAGATTACTGTATCCAGCAAAGCTATCATTTAGAATGGAAGGGAAGATAAAGTGCTTCTCAGATAAGGTCAAGTTAAAGAAGTTCATCATCACCAAGCCCTTATTATATGAAATGTTAAATGGAGTTACCTAAGAAAAAGAAGATCAAAAATAGGAACAGTAAAAATGATAGCAAACTCACAGTGATTAACGACCACACCTAAAACAAAAACAAGAGCAAACTTGGCAAACAACTAGAATAGGAACAGAACCATAGAGATGGAGATCACATGGAGGGTTGTCAATAGGGGAGTGGGGGGCGGGGGAAGGTACAGAGAATAAGTAGCATAGATGATAGGTGGAAAATAGACAGGGGGAGGGTAAAAATAGTGTAGGAAATGTAGAAGCCAAAGAACTTATAAGTATGACCCATGGACATGAACTATAGGGGGGGATGTGGGAGGGAGGGGGGTGGGCAGGATGGAGTGGAGTGGGGGGGGAAATGGGACAACTGTAATAGCATAATCAATAAATATATTTTTTTTTAAAAAAAAGACAGGCCCGTGCAGGAAGTGAGAGCCCAAGCCAGAGAAAAGAGGTTCCCATAGTTGTGGGGTGACCTGAGTAAGGTGACAAGGCATGCGTGTAGGGTGAGTTCTGGTGCAGCAGTGGGTGTCTGAGCAGGGGCGGGTAGGGAGTGTGCTCGCCAGAGGGAACAGCAGGGAAAGCCTCGCCCAGGGTGTTAGAGTCCGAGTAAAGTGGTGAGGGCAATCACACCGGGGAGGAGGCAGCAGCAACGACAGAAGACTGGTTATGGGCAGGGGGGAGCAGTTCTGACCAAAAAAGGAAACATATTAAGTATAATGAGAGACAGTTTCTCACCATCAGAGTGGAATAAACATATGGCAAAAGGGAAAAAAGTCAAATAAACTCTGTGGCATTGGGTTAAAATTGAAGATATTTCTGTGAGTACATACTTTTCAATCTATAGGTGGAAACATACAGAAATGGACATAGATATAAATGTATCTGGGCGTGCATGCATGCATATTCATGAGCACATCCCTTAGCTCTGTCCAGCAACCTCCCAATTGCAGTGAGCATGCCCAGTGCCCAGATCTCAGTCTCGGAGTACCATTCTCCCACCGTCCACCAAGGCAACCATCTCTCTGTGCAGAAATGGGCAACTCCAGAGCTTGTGCAGGGAAAACGTAAGATCAGCCTTAAAATTCTTGCTGTGCAGGAGGTAAGGAACTGCTCAGAGAGAGATGGATACATATAAAAGGACACAGAAGGCTGCTTGAGGAGGCTATTAACAGACAATTCTGGGAATTTGAACATGAAAATAAATGATGATATTGAATTATAACCCATTTCCAAAATTGGAAACTATGAATTTATACTGATAGATATAAATAATGGAAAGTTTGGCAGGGCACAGGATATTTTTGGTTTCAAAGTAACTTCCCACAAAATACTTATTCATTACAAATGAAGGAGAGTATTTTTACAGAGAAGCTTGGCAGACACCACCTTAATCAAGTGATCCCATTTATGACTAGTAAAAAGACAAATGAGAATTGTGTGCTGTTTAATAGGAGAAGAACACAGTATCACCTCTGTGATTCATTGTCAAAGATACATAAACTAACCATAATCGTGCGAACCATCAGGTGAACCCAAATTAAAATAATTCTCCTGTAATATCCAAAGTGTCAGAATACAATATTGAGGAAAACTTTCAGCTTTAAGGAGAGTGAGGAAACGTAAAGCAGATCCTGGGATGCTGTTATGGAGGACACGGTTGGGACAGTTGGCAAAGGTTCCTGTGGTCCAGGAGGAGGTGGTCCTAGTGCATTCTTTGTAACTTCCCCCCAGAGGTGTTTATATTGCGCTTATGCGGGAGGATTTCCTGCTCTGTAGGAAAAATACTCTAAAATTTTTAGAAGTGATGGATCATCAATCCAATTTACTCTCAAATGATTTAAGAATTAAAATAAGCTTTCTTTGTAGTATCCCTGCCTCTTTTTCCTTAGCCTGGGGTTGTCCAAAAAATAAAATCTGAACCTGAGCATATAAAGTTCTCCTTAAGAGATAATACAAAATAATCTGAGAGAAGCCCTAGACTAATTTATCAGAATTTTATTCCCTCACCTGGTTTTTATTCCCATTTTTCATTTAGATAATGTGATCAGAGTCCACCATGTAAATTTATATAGTAAGTTATTACTAATACAATGTGGAAAAGTCAGGCAGACTCAGTGACAGCAACCTTCTGTAGTGTCTAAATTCCTCTAAGTGGAAAGTCTTTCCCACAGGCTAAGACAAGCTTTTAACAGGGCTGTTACAGAATATAATTTCCTGGATGCCACATGAAGAGTTACTGAGAGGAAAGCATACATAAAAGGCATATGGGCAAGATGGACTCATCTAATCTTTTTCTTTTTCCAAACTTATTTTGAGGATAGGAGGGACTGAAAGGAAATGTCACATCCCAGGAGACAAACTGAGCCATGGTGTGGCTCAGCCAACGTCTGGACAGAACAGAGCCATCAACACAGCCAGAAACCCACTAAATCAGCTTGGCCAGGAAGGTAGTTGGTCCAGGTGAATAACTGTTCTGGGACCAGGTGGGTCAGAATCAACCATGGCCCTCAATTGATTTTTGCCTAAGAAATAAAATAAACCATAAAATAGGTGATAAGCGTGAAGATCAGTTAGCCAAATGCACTTTGCAAGCCAGAGAACCAAAAGTAGAAAAATGGATTTCAAAAGCAAGTATACATAGATAAAGCCACTATGAAAAAATTTAAAATAGAACTATCATATGAGTCAGTAATTCCACTTCTGGTATTTATCCAAAAGAAATTAAGTCAGTACTGTATTTTTCAGACTGTAAGACACACTTTCCCCCCCCCCAAATTTGGGAGGAAAATGGGGGTGCATCTTATAGTCTGAATGTAGCTTACCTGGCTCACTGCAGCGGGGAGGAGGGCAGCAGTGGATCGGGGTTTTTTTTTCCTATTTTCCTCTTATAAAACCCAGGTACATCTTATGGTCTGGTGCATCTTATAGTGGGAAAAATACAGTGTATCAAAGAGAGATCTGCACTCCCATGTTCACTGCAACATTGTTCACAGTAGCCAGACACCAAAACACCCTAAATGCCTGTGGGTGAATGACTAGATACAGGGAATGTGTGCGCACACACACACAATGGAATATTATCGAGCCTTAAAAATGAAGTGAGTTCTGCCGATTGTAATAACATGGATAAACCTGGAGGACATTATGCTAAGTGAAATGAGCCAAACATAAACAAATATGGCATGATCTCACTTACATGTTTAATCAAAAATAATCAGTCTCGTAGAAGCAGAGAGCAGAATAGTGGTCATCAGGAGCTGGGGAGAGGAGGAAATGAGGAGATGTTGGTTAAAGTGTACAAAGTTTCAGTTATTAAATGAATATGTTTTGGAGATCTAATGTGCAACAATATGATTGCAGTTAACAATATGTTATAGCATACTTGAAATTTTCTAAGAGTGTAGATCTTTGTTGTCACTGGAAAGAAAGGAGGGAGGTAGGAAGGAAGGAGGGAAGGAAGAAAAGTAAGGGAGGAGGGGAAGGAAGGAAATGAAGGAAGGAAGGAAGGAAATATCAAGTTCTTAAATAAGTCTTTGGAGAAAACGATACAACTGAGTGAATCAAATATCATTCCGCATGAACCACACGCGAGTGTTCTTTGCATGGGTAACTGAGTGATGGGTGTACGCGGAAGTGAGTTCAGCTTTAAATTCATGACAGCATCTCTGTAGGGCAGGTCACCCTCTGATAATCACATGTAATTAGAGTTAGATTTTTCGACTGTTCTAAAGCAGCCTCTTCTGTTCCAAGTTACGTTTTTCTTTTACTAGTTCAGCCCTGGTTTGCTCCATCTGTCGGGTCACTCTCCCATGATATAAAGTATCTAAACTCCCAGATCCCTTCCAGACTTACCTTGAGTCTTGTTATAAACATCCACATTTTACCTACTCTAAACCCCAAAAGATTGGTGCTCATATTTCTCTTAATTATTTTCCCCTTTGAGCTGTGTATCTTTTCTCTTTGCATCAATGTCAAAATTCTTCTGTACGACACAGAGGAGGAGAATATTTCTTCTCTCTGAAGATGGGAAATGTCATGTATTTTGCGATTGTGGAAGTTGCAGTATCCCAATTTATCTTCCAGAAAACCCATACACACTTACCATGTATCTGAATAAAAGAAAACGGAGAATAACATTTGGTAAATGTGTTTCATATTATGATAAAGTCTGTTGGTTGAATTGCCTTTCTAATGCATTCCCTGAAGAAACTCAAATAGATCATATGAGGACATACTGACGGAATGATTTCATTGTCCTTTTCCAAACTTGCAACTGGAGACGAATGTACGGAGAAAGACACCAATGCTAACATGCACCACTCTGACGCGGTCATTACACCTGCAAAACAATTTTTCCTGGAAATGCCTGGGTGGGACTGAGTCACGTCGTCAGAATGGGCTTCACTGATGTGCTAGCAATAGATCTCTGACAGGATTTTTAAGCTCCACAAGCTGTCAGAGGAAAATCTTTTGGGTTATTAGCTGTTCATATTCTGACAGTAAAAAAATGTCCTCGTGAGACAGAGGCTACTCCCTTGTGAGCCTGACATCACAGTACTGGCTTTATCCCTTAACGGATGCTTTCTGTCCTCTGTGCGATGTCATTCTTAAGGTTCAGGAGGGGAGCGTGAAGAATTGTGATTCTATGTGCTCCTGTATTTTTCCCTGCAACAAGAGAACTCATTCTCCTCTTTTATTTTTATTGAATTTATTGGGATGACTGGTTAATAAAATGATACAGGTTTCCGGGGTACAGTTCCATAATCCATCATCTGTGCCCTGTATTATGTATTCACCACCCCAAGTCATGTCTCCTTCCTTCACCATTCATCCCTCATTTACCCTCTTCTCCCTCCCCCCACTCCCTTTCCCTCTGGTAATCACCACAGTTGTCTGTGTCTGTGAGGGTTTTTTGATTGTTCCTTTTGTTTGTTTGTTTGTTTTGCTTAGTCTCTTTCTTTGTAAAATTTATTTTTGGCACTTTTAGAATTTTATAAATGGTCAATCATGTAATTAATTGTAGCTCTATGATACTGATTTAGAAGAGTGCTGTGATTTATAATTTATCCCTTATACAAAGACGTTGTTTTAATGTTTTTCCTTAATTATAAAAATTTGGAATGCCATTTGAGTTTAAAACTAGGAGAAAAAGCCACCAATTAATTTTAGCTGATTCACAGCAGTATTACAAAAATAAATATTCTGTATGGCTTACTTTAGCTCCTCACCACCAACAACATTCAATGAAATATGGTCAATTTGCACATCTGTAAAGAAAATTTGTGTTGTGACAAAGCTCAGTCAGAAGGGACAGCTTGCCTCAGCATTGCATGGTGAGGTGACAGCTCTTAGAGAGGGAGGAGTCAGTGCCAGGGAGCCCAAGCCCGTAGGGTCCAGCCGCATGTAGAGGGAAAAAGAAGTAGGAATTCCAGGAATTCTAGGTTCCTAGGAAGGCAAAATTGACTCACTGAGTGGGGGAGGAGGAGTCAGCACCCTAAGGACCAATCTGCTTTCTAAGAATATCAGGATGCATGACCTGGGCAGCTGCACATGATGGTACCTGCAGGAAAGCTCCCTCCCAGCTGAAGGGGCAGGTGTGTATGTGTGTGTATGTGTATGTGTGTGCGTGCACAGGCAGTGTGGGCAAGTCTAGTCCAAGTTCCTCTCATGCGGCTGTGTGCCCAGCAATCTCTCCATCTGAAGGAGAGAATGGCTTCAAATGCAGGCGGAGCCACCCCAGGGAATCACAGAGGCCTGCCCTCTCCTCTCGTTATGCTCTGATCTCTTTCTCACCCTCCCTGCCCTTCCCCCACAACCCTTCCCTTTCTCAACCTCCTTACCTTCCCTATCCTCCCTCTGAATGCTGAAGTGACCATTAGTGTGGATGTGCCAACAAGATGCATTGACTTCATTAATGAATCAAAGAAAAGGAATCATGAGAAGAGGCCTGTGAGGAAGGGAGTGTGGAGAGTGGGACTGATAGAATGTGTTGAAATCCAGATCTGGAGATTATGGAGTTTCCCATAAATAAGTGAATTATAAGAAAATATTTGTGAGGGAGGGAAGAACAATTGGACTATCCTAGACCAAGTAGAAGCACCCAAGACTATATGCAGGAAAGTTAAGTGAGGGCCAAGGGGCATGCTTACAGCAACAAACAACCTAATAAGCGGAATTCCAGTAATAGAGCATGTTTTGTCAGGCCCTGTTATTGGAACTTAGTTATCTTAAAACAACTCGTCAAATGAGCAAGTTAAATAGGTATGAAACAATCAAAAAATGAAGAGCAGAATATTGCAGAATCCTGGATATATGCACTTCCGATGTGTGAGGATAGGAAACTCGTTATGTTTGTGTGGTCTGGAAGGAGTATTCATTCCTTCCTAACTGCAAACACTGCGAGCAAGTTTGACGGGTTAGTGAGGTAAAGTCGGTACCTCGACAGAGACAGCCCTCAATGTCTGATTTCTTCCTACTGAAATTCAAATTGTAAAAGCGAAGCAGAAATTTTAGGTCTTGTAAGTAGAGATCTAGCTTCATATAATTTAAAAATTACAATAAAATTCCAAGGCTCAATCTTAGCAACCTATTTCCAGCATTTTGTACATGTTCTTTAATTTTATTCCTTTCCCTCATAATTGAGCACACTGCTGAGTACTCAGCTGGAGCTAAAAATTCCCCATTTTTTACACAGCCAGTTATTTCACTCTTTGTCTTAGTTTTATGAAGTTCATGAGACCTAAGCTTATCATTTTTTTTCTATTTATCACTTCACTTTTTGGTAAATGAGTAATGTCAAATGCAATAAAATATTCAAATAATGGAGAAACACTACTGTGGAAACTGCCATCACTGACAAAATAGAATTGTTGGCTGTCAGGCGGTGCCAGTGTAGCTTAAAATTCTTGAGTTTCAGATAATGCGTAAATCTAAGTTCAGAGGTCTCCTGGAGGTGATTTATGGATATCAGTCCACAATGATGTAGAATAAGATAACTTTCACGAAAGATGGACATGTAAAACTCAAAATCCACCCGTAGTTTTAAACCCCCCCCTCCAAAGAAACACATATACTCACTCCACAAAAGGTGATGAAGTCAGTTTATAAGAACCTAGAATAGTAAAAAATTGGAAATATATTCTAAACATAGAAACTGGTTATTTTGACTTTCAGATGCTAAAAAAAAGCCCCAAAAAAACAAAAACAAAAACCTGCCAGGAGTAACAGCAGTAGTAGGGAAGATGCTCATCTGGAAGGAAGATGCCCAGTCTTGACCGTAAGCAAGATTGGCTCATGCTGTACGAGGATAGGACTGATGTGACATAATCACATTTATGTTTTTAAACAACTAATATGATGCAGTGGGCTGAAGGTGAGCACTACCGGAGCCTGGGAGACCAGCTGAGTTATGTTTGGGCTCACCCCCACAGGTTGCCCTTCACTGATAGATGAGGTGACAGTTTGGTTCGCAGGGATGAGTGGTAAAGGGGAAAGGTCAGCAGGTCCACCATCTGTTGAGTTCAGCAGAGTTGGTCCAGGGGATTACATTTCACCAGCCATTTTGTATGGCGTAGCTGCATGAATTAACTTCCCGTCCTGTTTTGCTGAACTGTCTTACTAATCACTGGTAAAACCAAGTTCTGAGTCTATGGCAGGTAAATCATGCAGGTATATGAATGCTATAGCAAAATGCCTGGCTCTCTTCCCTTAACATTTTCCTGGTTCCCCTAAACTGTGGAAGACCATTAAATTGCTTGAAACATTATGAAAGCAACTTCAGGGAAACTAGCTTAATTTTCTTAGATTCCCACTATACCCCTTTAACATAACGAGTTTCCTTTCCAATTTAACGCAAAGTCTGCAATAGTAATCCAAGAAGCTAGAGGCAAAGTGGGTAGAGAGAACTAGTGATAAAGTATTATCTAGAACAGGTAAAACAATTAGGTAATACATTGGATGATGGGACAAGGGTAAGTAGAGAGAACAGAATATAACCTAAAGGAATTGTTTAGGGGCTTAACAAATACTATTTGCTCATCTACAGTAGGTCATATGGAATCAGATGCCCTAGCACCCCTTTCATAGTCATTGCATGAGTTAGGGATTTCTCTTCCAGTCGTTGGTTCACACCTTCCCTCTCTTAAATAACCCACTTCTGTTCTGTCCGTGCTTCTTAAGAATCAAACAGTTCAGTGACGAGGCCCTCTCTGACCCTTATGTCTCCTTTTTTCTGTATGTTCATTTGTTCCCCAGCTCATTAACTCATACTTAGATAAATAGTACAGTTTTACATTTGGTCTTCCTGTTCCAGCTAAGCTGGAAAAATTACCTAAAAAATGATCCAATAAACACACTCCTACCTACTTTCATGTAGACCTCAGAGTTGATTCTGTTGAAGCCCAGAAAAGTTAAGTGAACTACCTAACATCACATAACTGTTAAGTTCTAAAATGAAGTTTATAGCCAAGGAAATCTCTCTGACAATACAATAACTTTCTGTCACTCCCGACCTACGTATTATCCTGCTTTCGGTTTTATCTCCTTCAAACACTAATTTCAACTTCTCAAAAACTGCATTGGCTCTCTTTTGTCTGCGAATACAGTTCAAATTCTCTCCCATTTGAGGCTGTCCATTACCTGGCCTCACCTTGCGTACTGTTATTCCTCGCCACATCTCAGCACAGGTCTCCACACCTCTTGCTCTGTCGTTGTCTGCACACACCAGCTCCTTCGGGGCTGTGAACAGTGGCTTACGGTGCTCTCCACCTTAAATTGCCATTTGTTATCCTTAGTCTCTTTCCATCCATTTTTTTCAAGTCAATTTAAGATCATTTTGCCCAAAACAACATTCTTTTCCTTTCCAAGCAATAATTAGTCTCTAATTGAATTCTTACTTATACCATACATTTGGACAAAGCAGTAGTGTACCTTGCCAAATAATTATTTGGAGTAAATAAGTTGTCTTCCAAGTTATTTTTAAAATGCTTGAGAAGGGTAGTTAACCACCCCTGGTGTTTCTTTAGTGTTTCCTTTAGGAAAAAAAACAGTACTATTCATATACTAATCATTCAGTGAATGCTTGTTAAATGAATAAAATCAATTTTCAATGATATTATTTGAGAAAAATGTATTTTCATAGCAATCTCAATGTCTTGGCTTTTCCTTGGGACATCAGCTCCCCTCTCCCACCACCTACAGGCAGTAAATTTGCATTGCAGGAGAGGGATTTTTTTTTTTTAAATCCCTGTGTCAACTAATATTCAGTACCATGGTGTTTACCATTCTGGAGCAAACTAGCCTCTCAAACAGTCTTGCCTACCCAGGAATCTTTGGCCCATCAAGAAGTTGTTTTCCAACATAGAGAAACATTTACAGAAAGCATTTACATATTTTAGATTAAATTTGAAGATTAATTATTACCTTTCCTTGTTTAACTGAATTTTAGAATTTATAATTATACATATTATATTATGTAATATGTAACATAAAATGTTCTGTGTATTTTATAAACAATAATTTTATAATTCATAAATTTATTTTATGAGTTATAAAATATAGGAATTATTTCGTATAATTTACATATAATTATATATATAATTAAATATACAATTATAAGTTATAATATACAAGTTTATAATTTGAGGTTTAACTAAATAAAATACTTGTAGTTATTTTTATTCAAGAATGAGTATCACGAGCTAATTTAACAATGCACCAAACTGTATTTTAATTTTGTAATTTAGTTTTTTAATTTTATTTAATTTACTTATTTTTAAAGAGAGGGAAAGAAACATTGATCAGTTTCCTCTAGTATGTGACCCGACCAGGGACTGAACCCACAACCCAGGCACGTGCCCTGACCGGAATGGAATTGAACTGGCAACCTTTCACTTTGTGAAATGATGCCCAGCTACCTGAGCCGCACTGATCAGGGACAACCTGTATTTCAATTTTTTTAATAATTTGAATATAAGTTTCACCTTGCTTGCCTTTTCTGCAAACATAATCCACCACAATTCTGAGAACAATGTTAGAGATTATCGTAGACCATCAGGTTTAGAAGGAATTATAAGTGATAGTATAACCCCAAATATGATTTTTCAGATGAAGTAATTCAATGTGAAACAATCCCCCAAATAACTTCACAGTTAGAGATGCAGGACACAGGGGAACATAACTCAAACACATAATCGTTACACATTTTCTCATTACTTTCTGATTGGCTAAATGAAGCTAAAGGTCTTACCTTGCTTGCGAGATACCTGTTACCTTTCTTACCACCTCCGGATCCTACCGCAGGCTGATAGTGCCACCTGAAATCTTGCAGTTCGTTTGAGATATAAGATCACACATGTCCACAGCAAGTACCTAAAAGAACACAGCTCAGAGGCATCAAAAAATCAATGAGCAGAAATTCCCTAGAAATTTGGATACCCCCACCCATATACCGAAAAAACTTACATGAAACATTCCTTTCTTTCATAATTTTTAATTTTTTTCCTTACACTTCTTATATCCTCGCCTTATCAAGTAGACATATTTACTATCAGCTGCGTTTTCACCTATCTCTGTTCCATTTTACTATAATTTTCAACATTTTAAATTTATCTAATAAAAACCCTAGTAATTGTCCAGCATAGCCTGTGGGTTGTTGTAGAATTTAAATGTGCTAACAATTAATAGATACAAGTGTTAGGAAAAGCTAAAAGCTCACTAGAGCTGTAAGATAATCATTATTATTACTCTTCCCTTAAATAGTAGTCACCTTGTAACCTAGAAAAAAATGCCATTGTATGAAACGAGATTATGGGAATGTAGACAATTATGGAAGAAGGCGGGCCAGATCTGCCTCAACTGAAGCGAATACGGCAGAAAGAGGAATTGAGGAGATACAGGTGAGAAAAATGTTAGTATTCACATCAGCAAGTTGCAGTGGCCCAGGTGGGTGTCTGGCTCGACAGCTGCCCTCAAAGGGCCAGCCTTGTTCTTGGTTTTTGTTTTGGGGTTTTGATTTTGTTTTTTGGTGTGTGGTTTTTTTGTTTTTTTTTTCATTCCCATCTGGACTGACGTACCTACCACCCCTGATTATCTCAGAAGCTTCCTCTTTTGGTCTGGAGTTTTTCAGAACCGAACACTTCTCTTCTAAAGGTGACCATCCTCCAACCTCCATTTCTGGGTTTCCCTTGGATGAATAGGGGGTGTGGTGGGGGGATTACATTTTTATTTCAGAAGCTTGGATAGCTTCAATATCCAGGTTGTGGCAAAATCAGGACACGTAAAATACCTTACACAACTTTTTAATTAAATTTTTGAGGTGACATTGGTTAATAAAATTACATAGATGTCAAATGTACAAGTCTATAATATGTCATCTGTATATTGCATTGTGCGTTTACCACCCAAAGTCAAATCTTCTTCTGTCACCATATACATGTATTAGACCCCCTTTACTTTTCACTATTCCCATCCCCCTTCCCTCCTGTAACCGCCACAATGTTGTCTGTGTCTGTGAGTTTCAGTTTTATATCCCACAGATGAGTGAAATCATACGGGTCTTCACTTTTTTGTCTTATTTCCCTTCGCATGATATTCTCAAGATGCATCTGTGTTGTCGCAAATGGCAGTATTTCATCTTTTCTTATGGCCGAGTGGTATTTGTAAACAACATTTCCCCCAGAATATCTCTGTGTTCACTAGATCCAGAAGGCGGGACACTTGAGAGTTACTGACTCTCTGTGATGGAGGAGGGACTGGTGTGAGGGGGGCTGTCCGGGAGAAACTCTGGGGCTTTTAGGACGTTGAATTCTCACAGAGAAGATGCAGTTTAAGGAAGCAGAAGATGAATGAATATAAAGCTTGCAAACTAAATCGCTGAAATAAAATTGTGTACTTAATTGATGCACTTTAGGTGTGAGGGAGGGACGGGAGAGGGCATTAGGAAATTTGCATCTGAGAAGATACTGTGTTCTAAGAATAGTTTGAAGATTTCTGTGGCTGACATCTTGAATGGTAAATGAGGAATCGCCACCACTTTGTCTTCAAGAATTTCGGCAACAGCATAGGCAGATCCCCTTGACATGGGCTGAGTCAGTCCACCTCCCACTGAACTCAGCCCGAGGTTATTAGCTAAATACCTTCAAGATCTGGTGTTTATGTCCTTTGAGAGGGAGGTAGACTGTCTCGTGTGAGAGGGAACTGCATGCCAGCTACGTATCTGAGATCAATCTTCTGTGCCTCTATGTCGCAAACCCCTAACAGTCTCCACTCCGCTGACTGTGTACGCTTTTAACCAGAATTACATTTGCACGTTAGTGCTGCAAGACAGTGCTGCGAGATGGTTGAAGTCCAGGCTTTGAAATCAGATACGCTGGCCCCAGCACTTAGGAGCCCCGGGACTCTGGATAAATTATGTAACCTCTCAGAGGGTGTGTCCCCACATTTGTAAAGCAGGCATTTGGTAATTAAATACTAATTGAGTACATTCTTTCTCAGACCATGGAGAAGGGACAGGCAACAACAGCAACAAAAATAAGCCTCCTACCCTTAGGACTGTATAATTTGGCCAATGATACCATCAGATTACATTTCTTCAAAAAGTGTTTATAACTCTTGAATGACACCACAGGCAGAAAACCCTTAGCAGAGTGCCTGCTACATAATAATTGCCAAAAAGCATGGTGTTTTCATGTTGTGTTTTGATGTGAGCATTCCTTCACACCACTATAAATCAGCTACTTGCGTAACGTGATTTGCAAAGTGCCAGGGAGGCCGGTGTGCAAGTGAAACACTCCCTCTTACCCACCTGATGGTTTCAGACTATAACAAAGTAATCAAATCCGAGGTTACATGTGGGTTGTGGGCAATAGCGTGTTCTGGGGGATAAGTGAGCAACATACATGAGGGAAGACGCGGCTAGCTTAGCTTTTGGAGGAAACCGAAATGTATACATTCTTACAAGGTGAAATACTATGGGAAGTTGGGGGTCTGTGTTAAAGTATGAATAAATTTGTATGTTATGATTTGCATTTGGAAGTGACAGAAGTATGTTAAGCTTATTTTAAACAGCTGCAGACAAGAGACAGGAAATCAGGCTGCTTCCAAACACTGGAAATGCTCCTAAGGTTTTCCTATGTATTCAAAATGGAGGACTTAGTTTTGAAGTGGAGTGATAATGGACAAAACACAATAACTTTATTTAAGTTGATTCTGCCTGCATTTTTAATCACGAAAAGTGTAAATTGTAAACTACCACAACTTCCTCCACTGTCACGTCCTAACACTTTCCTCAGTTAGCTGAAATGTTGTTCACAGACTTGCAACACAAACACCAAGGTCGACATTTAACATGTTGCATTCCGCTGAGGAAAGTATCCGCGGGTTTGTCCTTCCCTCTTCATGCTGCCTGGCAGGTAAACACAGGGCACGCCCTGCCATCCCAAAGGCCAAGCACAGTCGAGTTTATGTTTGTTTAAGGAACTCACTTGGAATGTGTTTATCCACCCCATGCTTTCTGGTCTGGGTTAGTAGGGAGAGATTGCAGTTTCCTGTAAGCGCCCAGAAGGGATGTGTAAGACGGAAACTGAATACACCAGAAGTTTCCCCAGGATAGTGCCTAGCTTCCTTTTAATTAAAGCTGATTCTTTTTTAAAGGAAGAATCATATTTCTGATTTTCTGTCTTTCTGTATCAAACAAGGGACTTACAATGCCTGGCTTCCACAGGGAGAGCTTTAGCAGAGAGGCAAAGCCAAGGAAGGTTATCCAGCCCAGCCCCGGGAGGACCTGAGCAGCAGCTGCGAATGAGGTGGCCAGTGGTTCAAAGGCTGAAGCTGTCTGGGAATTGCATACGTTACACGTAAGCAAGCTATCTGGCTATTGTTTGAGGAGGGGGGTGTGCCATTAGCTACAGATAGAGCTTCGGAATGCACCTGCATTAAGAATTTTTGTCCAGTATTCAAACATTTCCAGGTGAGACAAGTGGTTTTAACAGTTTTGTTCATTCAGCTCTAATATCCTGAGGGATGCACACATGAGGACCACTCCCCCCACCCCCCGACTTACAGGGTGAATTGCATCAGAAATTTAGCAGAGAGAAGATGCAGATAGAACTTTGAAAAGCACACAAAACCTTAAAAGCAGTGAAGTAGGGGTAGTAGGCCCCCCTTTGCCCATATTGCCATGGCATTTGCTCAGACACTTCCAGCAGATGTGAAGATGCTGGCCAAGGTGAGAGGTGCGGTGTCTCTGTCTTTCACACTGAGATAATCATTTACTCACAGCAGACTATGTTAGGGAGACAAGGAAAAGCCCTGAGGATGTAGATCCCCAGGAGTAGCAGGATGGGGAGGCTGTGCCTGCTTCCCACAGGGACTCGTCTGGACAGGTGGATCCAGAGAGAAATTGTGAAAGCCTTGTGGTTGAAGGCATGGGCTGTGGGGTCACACCTGCCACACCCTGTACTAACTCCATTGGTGACTTTTGGTAAATTGCCTAATTCCTGTGAACTGCATTTTCCTCATCTGTACCAGATGGACATTAAACCTACTTCACATAGGTGATGGAAGTGGTGCTTGTAAAGCAGTAAGTACAGAGATTGGTCCATAATTCCCCATTAGTTAATGTTAATGACCTTCATTGTTGGCAGGTACTGTGGTTCGGGGGAAAGGGAAGCACTCACTAGAGATTCAGGGTCCAACTCCAGCAAAAGGGAGCCTCCTTCCTCCTCTACATCCCTGAGGTCTCCCAGGGTCCCCTCCAGGGATGTCCCAGGACACCCAGCTTAAGCACGAAGTGCCTGTACAGTAGCTCTGAGCAAGAGGGGGGACCCTTCAATGCTCTGGTCCTCTTGTGTCCAGGTGAAAAACATGGCAGGATTTATCACCCAGAAAAAAAAGTCTTCTGGCTGTCATCCAGGCATACCAAGTTTCGAACTCTTTTTCAATTCATCAAATGTGTTTGATGCTTATTTAATGGTATAGCTGAAAGACACTTCAGATTGGCCCAGAAAATGAGAACGAGGAATGCAGCATGTAATTTTCTTACAGATGTAAATCTTTCTTTTATTTTCTCTTACTTGAAAAGAAAATGAATGCAAAAAAAAGAAAGAAAAAATTACTGAAATGAGCAAAACTTAAGCATCCAACGTTCAAAAACTTACAGTAATGGCGCAGTAATCTTACAATATATTATTGTCTAGTCATACTCGATGTGATTTCTAAAATGAAACTGATTTTGTATCAGTCTACAAGTGGAAATTTTGAATTTTTTGAGTGTCGTGTACTAAAAATGTTAGCTTTTAAGTTACATCTAAAACTATAGATTTACATGGTGTTTGACCTCATGCATCCAGAATGGAAGAGTCAAAGCAATTAATTAGAAGCAGTCGTTTGTTCTAACATTCTATTTTTTTTTCACAATTTCCACATCTACACGTTCAACATTATTTTTCCTCTTAGCCAATACAATTAACCTACAGAAACCATACTGAAAATGTATCAGAGAATTTCTCCAAAATACTATGTCATAAGGATCTCAGTTACTTTCAAACTCACAAGTCTATAGAGAAGTAAGAAATTAATTGTATGTGGAAAGGAAATCAAAAGAGACCAGAACAAAAATTAAAATCGTGGGAGAATGTCAGTTTATTCATGTATAAAGCCAACTAAGTCTGTGTATATTAAAACGCCAAAAATAAATAGGCTTTTCTCTCTGCAATTTCAAAGTTATCAATTGCCATCTGTTAAAATCAAAATTTAATATAGTACAAATAATGGAACTAATATTGAGTGTGCAGTGCTATGCTATGAATAGCAAATCATGATCAAGTTTCTAAGTGATTGACTTTTTCATAAAGTAAAAGGGAAATATTTCTTTAATTAAAATGGAGATCTGGCAAACACTTATGAGAATAAAATATCAAGCACCTTGAGTGGTGAGAAAATTGATACAATGAAATATTAAATAAAGAGGGTAGTTTCTTAATTACCCCGATGCAATGAAAATTCCAATGCAATTAGAAGATCACAATGAAAATTCCGCTCAGCTAGAGAAGTTCAATACACGATTTAGGGAATCTCTGCTCAGGGAGGAAAAGAGGTGGGGCTATAGGCAGCTCGACGATGAAGCCCTTGCGTCTGGTCTTCCTGTCGCCAGCACGTGGCTCGCTGGCACCGCAGTGGAGCTGCCTTAAGGATTTGTTGCAGCGAACCGAGTGTGCGATGACAGAAAGCAACAGCCGAGGTATCTGGGAGTTTCTTCAGGCCCGTTTCTGAGCCGTGGGGCAAATTCCATGTTGCAGGAGAAGGGAGGCAATTATACAGATAACCACAGGGATGTTATTCATTTAGCTATTCAGCCATTCGGAAAAGGGTATTTTCCAAGCTCATCCAGTGTTCCCAGAAAATATCCCCAGTTCCAGATATTTAACAGTGTTTCCCAGATTAGTCCTTGACCTCAAGGATTCCATGAAGTCAAAGCTTCACTTAAGCTCTGACCTAAACTGAGGGTTATCCTGAGAGAGCAGTAGAGTTGAAGTTTCTAACCCTAAATCTAATGCCACTCATTCACTTAAAATCCTTCAAGGTTCCCCCGCCCCCCTTTCTTTAGGATAAAGTTCAAACTTCTTGGCATTGCTCACAAAGCCCCCTTGACTCACCCTCTGCACACCCCTGGTCTCAGGTGCACCTCTGTCTTTCTGCACTCCGAGGGAGCTGCGCGACATGCTTAGCTGAGGAGCAGCTTTTGCCCAAGCAAACCGCTTTGCCCGGAATGCCTTTCCCTCTCCTACCCACCAGACCAAACTGAGTACGCCCAGCCAATATTGCAGTTCTTGGTCTCAGTGTCTCCTTGCTGTGAAGAGTGCACACGTGCGTGCACACACATGCACGGGCACGCACAGGCACACACCGTGCCCAGGCCTGAATCAGTTGCCTCCTTTTTAGTGCTTTTCCTCTGTGCGCTTATAATCCTTGAACTGTCTTCATAGTGCTTATCCCTTAGGTTTTTAGTCATTGACTGGTTTGCCTCAACCAAATTTCAAGAAGAAATCTATTTTATTGAATCTCCTACCAAGAGCACTTACTAGTTCATCTGGCCATTAATGGGTTCTCAGTAAAAGTCCTTACATTATAACAGATGCCAGAGTTCAAAGCAATCACTGGGAAAATGACATTTCAGAGCTTCACATAAGACCTTTATATTTTGGACCCTAAATATTCCAATTAGACCTTTCTCTATTTTCGTGCATTTTACACCTATCAGTTAAATATTTCCATAAACCATATTTTTTAAAGTAGCAACATAATTTCACTCAAATTCAGGAAGAGGTCAGATATTTGCACAAAAGTCAGAGAGTAATAAGTGGAGAGTTGAGGCTCAATTAATCTTAAATGAAATTCTCTTCTTTTTTCAGTGCTCAGGTTTTCTAAGTGAGGGTTCTGAGTAATCTGTCCAGTCTGTTGTTCACTCTGAAAAGCAAAGCACAAACATTTCCCACTAAGGTGATTAAATTCCCCCCTTGCGTAGGCCTGCATGAAAAATAATAAGTTCAAAAGCCTAGAGACATTGTGTGGGGAAAGAAAGGAGTCGTTAAACCATAGAGATTGATTTCCTTAAAGTGAACTATTCTTAATATTTTCTTTTTGTTGAATAAATTCACAAGAATGTTATTAATTGAACAGAGTTGATAGTTTCTGTAATTTTTTCCCGACAGTAATAAATGTGGCCCAGAGCTAAATTAAGACATCCTCTCACTACTTTGGGCATAGCATTTTTCCCCAAACAGCTGGTTTCTGTTAATAGGCACATCCTTCCTGCCAGAGCAAGCAAATTTGTAATCCCCAGCATGCTCGCTCTGCTACTGCCCCAGAGCACAGAATCGCACGGTCAAGGGTCTTTTTTCCTGTCGAAGTTGTGCTTTACGGAGACACACCGTTCATTTTGGCACTCCTACTTTAATTATAGTGTGGGCGGGAGAACCAGTAAAGCGGAAGGTGTGCAGTTGCCTACTTCAAATATTTAAGCTCGCAAATCCTCAACGTATGAAAAGTTCTCCAAATGCTATAAAAATACATTGCAAATTACAGAAGCATCTCCTATACATAATTAGAAAATATTTTTAAAAATAGACTATGGCTATAATGTACTCAGGATCTGGTTAGCTCTGGAATGCCTCGTTCCGGGTGAAATGACAGTCACGTTGTACTTTCACAGTTTCATGTTTGCCAGGAGTACTTGGTAATTTTATAGGGTTTGGGGTTATTTAGTTTTATTTGTAATTCAGTTGTGTGAAAGTAATAATTGGGCTTAATCCGTAACTCCCCAAGTAAACATGCTTTGTTGCAGCTTCAGATTGTGGGCTGGCCCATAGTTTCAGTTGCAGTTAATTCCTCTGGGAAAGCATATGCTTATTTGAAATACTGTCATTCAAAGCGTATGCTTATTTGGAAACAGAATAGGTAGAAGATTGCATTTTCCACTTGTAAAAAGTCATTTAAATATGATTCAAAGGAGAATGATCTATGAAGGGGCAAGTAAAAATGGTTTTGATCACAAAACAAAACAAAATACATAATGTGATTTTTGATGTAGGAAAGGGTCCTTTCAAAATAACTTCAGAAGCCAGAAAGAGAACTGAGAACAGTCTGAAAGCAGCAAGTGTAGGTAGGAATAAATGGGGGTCACATGCTCAGCAGTGAGACTGAGTCAGATGGGCGGACCTTGGGTTCCCTTGCGGCCCACTTTGGAGGAGCAGTCCCACAGGGAGGTTCTTCTGGAGGAGACGCAGAAGGCTTTCCTGGAGATAAAGTGGACGCATCCTAAAGGTAATGGTTTTCATGAACAGGAAGAGGAAATAGTCCCAAATTTGCATTACCTAGTAAGATTTGGACCATATAAGCAAAAAATTGACAGAAGTAAGAGGAAAATGATTAAACCAATAGTCATATTGGAAGACTTTTCAAAGAAACAAAATTTCAGTAAGGATATCAAAGATTTGAATGGCATGATTAACAAAATTCAAGGAAATTATATATAGCAATCTGTTTATAAGTTGCCAAAAACACATTCTTTTCAAATCATATGGAACATTAATCACAACACATTCTCGGATGTTAAACAAAGAATTTAAATTGCACAGTATTCTCTGATCGCAGAGAAATAGGTTAGAAATCAATAATACATAACTGCAGAATGTCGGGTATTTAGAAATTAACAAGCACATTTCTAAATAACTCATGAGTTATACCAGAAACCACAATGGAAATTAGAAAGTATTTTTAACTCATTGATTATGCAAGTGTATCAAACTCGAAGAATGCGGAAAAAGCTGTGCTCGTAAGAGAGCAAGTGGAAGCTGTAAGACTTCCCGTGACCCGAGCCCAGAATTCTGCAAATTCACTTCTTCAGCATTCCTCTCTTGAAACACTTGCAAAAGGGCCAGTCTAAATGGAAAGGAGGATCACACAGTTAAAATAAGCACTGTTTCTCCACACAGAAACCAAACTGGACCCATCCACCACAAAGCCTTCCAAAGGCAGCCTTCCTTGGTTCTGTGTTCTTGAAACTCTCACTGAGAGGGGGCAGGGAAAGGGTGACGTGGACCATGCCCTTTAGCCACCCCTGTGGCCTCCACGGAACCAAGACATGGAACATTCTAGCGATGTGTGCTGACCCTTTCAGTCAGAGGGGAATCAGACTGTCTCTGGCCCACTTGAATAAAGTTGTGTAATAAATAGTCTTTAAGTAAGGAGTGTGTGTTTAGGAATCACCTGTCAGAGTTTTCCAATTCTGATTTCATCAGGAGTCCATTCTTCTCTGCAGTAGGGCCTACCTTCTCTTCAAAGTAATGGATAGAAAACAAGGAATTCTCTTCTGGGTGGACTTTCCCCCCAAAGCCTGCTGTTTCTCAGGACATTGGAGGCATCCTAGTCTTTGCCGATGACTAACCACTGCCCCAAGTGGGCTTTTCATAGGCTCTCCCAGCAGGCCTTAGCTGGTCCAGGACTGCACCATTTCTGGAGCACCCGTCCAAGGCCTCGGGCACGGCACCTGTGGGCTGGGAGGGGGGGAGGTTGGCCCCCTGCTACACAGAGTCGCAGTAGGTGGTGGTAGGTCCTTTTCTTCAAAACCCAGTTCTCTGTACTGCTGACCATATTGTAGCCTTCCATAGTTTCTCCAGGGTTGACCTTCTCTTCTTTTGAAGTATCATAGGATTTCTTCAGCAATTTCTCTCACAATAGTTGGACCTCTTCCTGAATGTAATTATGGTTACAGCATAGTGTAACGTTGAAGGCAGAATGGGTGTACTTGTTATTTC
The DNA here is from genome assembly GCF_022682495.2 of Desmodus rotundus. NCBI lineage: Eukaryota > Metazoa > Chordata > Mammalia > Chiroptera > Phyllostomidae > Desmodus > Desmodus rotundus. The sequence goes on along the minus strand of NC_071392.1, from coordinate 86,817,290 downwards.
CCCAACCTAGCACCATGTTCTCATGCAGTATGCCTTCAATATGTATTACACAAATTTATGGGTCAATGCTAATTTACCAATCTATTAGAAATTGTATCATTAAAAAGATAAGTATATGAGCTTGACATTATGTGTTCATTTTTTTAAATTTATACTCAAAGATATGTGTATTGCTTTTAGAGAGAGGAAGGGAGAGAGAGAGACATCAATTGTTTGCCTCCTGTACACATCCCAACCAGGGATCAGACCTGCAAAGTTTTGGTGCGTGGGACGACGTTCCAAACATCCAAGCCACCCAGCCAAGGCAACATGAACTTGTTAACACGTACTTGGTGGTTCCCGATCTTCACTCAGTTTCCCACCTGCTTTCACAGTATTTATGGAATAATCTGTCTGCAATTTTGGTGGATATTGATCATAAGGTTCCCTAATTTGCATTTTCCAAGTTGAGTCTCATGATTTTGATAGCATTTCCAATTTGAGTTGTTAATTTTACAAATTAGTGCATTTAATTATTTCTAGTATTAAAATAGTATTTCCATTTACTATACTCTCTCAGATTTCAAGAGTTTTTGAGAAAACATGATTAAAATCTTGGACTGCTCCTATATATATATATAATGAACCTAGGCTTAGAAAAAGAAATAATTAAAAGTAATTAAATATACTCAATATATTTTGTGTGGCCTTACTATTTGATTACTTTTCATTGATGTAGGATTTAAACTTTTCTGAAAATCACTCTCTTTGATGAAGAAAAGGGAAACAAGACCAGAATCAATTACTTTTCTATTCTCTTTGTCAATAGCTCTGAGCTTTTGTTAAGCACTATGTATACACTTGTGTTAAGTAAAATATATCTGTAAATGCAATGCTATCTACCCTTTCTTCTTCTTAATGCATTAATCACTAATGTGAAATTGCTTGACAGTGTCAAATAATTTGCTTTTTTAAAACTTTAGACACTATTTGTAGATATTTTTAATGCTTTCTATTCATTTTTGTTATGTACATAGCCTTGCATCCTGCACTTTAATTTTTTTTTACACCCAAGTTTGTCAAGAAATTCCCTGTGTAGCTCACCTCTCCACTTTTCATCTTCCTTGAACAGCACTTTTGGAGGAAAACCAGAACACTCCAATCCTAACCCATGAATAATTCACATTGTACAACTTCAACCCGACCTTCACTGGCTCTCAGTGATTCCTCTTCAACTTCTATTGATTCTGTGGAGAAAACTAAGGCCATATACACTCTCTTCATCTCCAAGAATCAATGCCCCTACATTTATACAACTTCCAGACTCAGAGAAGAAGAGAACCGTTATTATAATCACAGACTTATAGAAATAAAGGGAAGTTAGGAGGTCATTTAGTCTAAGTCTTTTCATTTTGCAGTTGACGTACCTGAAGCCAAGAAAGGTAAAGCCGAGAACCCCAAAGAGCCAAAGATGTCTATTTCATTATCCTTTTAATTCCTTCTTTTCTTAGAAATATTCCGTAGTTCTTTCCTGTCTTTACAAGATGATGCTTAATTTAAAAAAACCCTTCCCTTGTTAATATATTTTCAGTGTATTCCATTGAACTGGCAACTTGCGTTCATTCCACACGTCACTGTAGCAATCAGAAATGCAAACTTCACTCGGACATCTGCCACGTGTGTGTCCGTGGACAGAACTGTACCATATGGTGCTTCTGAATACAAGAAACCCTGCTGGAAACTGCAGAGGGTTTTGCTTTTTTCGAGGGTGGAGAGGGAGGCATTACACAATCTATGTGTTTTCACTTTTACATACTCATCACTGATGAAAACAAGTATTTTCTTATAAGAATATTTCTCATTCAACATTACAGTGAACATTATGTGTCGGGATGGCAAAAGAAATGCAGTTTTTCATCCCTTGGATCACTGCCAACATTGTCAGTGACAACGTGAACTGTCAATAAATGAAGAACAATGGTTTTATAGAATCAGGACTTTTAAAGTTATTCACATTCTTGGTCACAGAAAGTTTTGCTTGTGGGAGTTTGCTCTCTGCCATAGATGTGACCTTTTAGGAGATGTGCTAGTAGTGATAGAGAAAGTCTGTCCAATAGACAGTTTCAGAATGAGGAACTCAGGCAGACATGTCTCCACAAATCTTTTCCCTGTTTAAAAAAAAAAAAAGTTAGGGAGAAGAGGAAGTGGCTGTAATGGCCAGAAATAGCATGCCAACTCCAAAGAAACATTTACAATCTGCAGAAAATTATGATGATCATCAATTCTAAAATTTTTATCACTTATACTGAATTTTAAGTGGAAGTTAGATTCATTTTCTCTAGCACAAATGTATGAATGATAAGGTACTGCTCTTTGGGATAAAATATGTTTTATTCCTGAAAACATCTTCACATCTTTCACTCAGCTTAGAGATGGATGCGTACATCTGGGCCACTTCTCTTGTCATCAAGAGGAAGACAGAAAAAGCTGCATTTCTTCTGTCTTACCTTCCAAATATATGTAGATACTGATGTAGATATATAGACACAGGTATAATATGCATTTGTATATTTCAGTGAGTCCTCGTAGTTTTACTCTATACTTATTGTTTAATTCTGTGGGTACCGTAAATTTCCCTCCTCTAGGTCTCATGTATTTAATAAGTAACTCACTATGCCAACTGTGCATATGTTCGATGAGAGTCCCGGGTGCCAAGGCTAACCAGTTCGTCTAAGTCGGGCTGATGCTGGCGGGAGCCCAGGTGACTGAGGCTCAGCAGCTACATGAAGCAGATGAGGCTCTTCCCAGGGTACTATTGAGGATACTATTTCAAGCAGCTGGTAGAGAGTTTAGAAATTCTCTCCTCCCGGACATTTGGTGTTGCCTTGCTCTTGGAACAAAAGTTAAGCAGAGAAGTAGTGTCAAAGTAACATTTACTCTCTTCTAAATTCTGCCCCTCCACGGGTAGTTGAGGCTTCGTTGTGGTCTGCGGTATTCAGAACATCCCTCAGTATGAATAAGAAGGGCGTATTTTTCTCCATTACGCATTTTTTAGTAAAAATTGTCAAGGTGTACAACACGATGTTCTGATAGACACATACACAGTGAAGTGATTGCTGAGGTCGAGCTAGTTAACATGCTCCTGTCCTCATGTGGCTGTGTGAGTGTGGTGAGAGCACCTCAGCTCTGCTCTCTCAGCTACTTCCCATGCACAGCGCAGCCCCAGTTGTCCGCCCCCCCCCACCTCCTCACTGCGCTGGGCATTGACCCCCTGCAGCTCATTCATTCCCTGCGCATGCAGGTTTGTGCCCTGCCGTGAACTTTCCCTGCTTCCCCACCTCTCCGCCTGATAACTGTCTTTCTCCTCTCTGCTTCTATGAATCCAACTCTTGGAGACCCCACACATCAGTAAGCTCGTGCAGTAGTTTTCATTCTGTCATTTCCTTACCACAAAATGAGGGAGAAGAGGGAACACAAGGAAACTCCGGGAGACGCTGGATACGACTGTTACTTTGATTGTGGTGATAGTAACATCACAGGCATTTGCATTTGCCCAGACATACCAAATTGTACATATTAAATACTTTCAAGTCTCTGTCTGTCAATTATATCTCAATAAAACTTTACACAGAGAAATTTTGCTTTATATTTTTACATAAGCGTGGCTTAAAATTAATGAAACTCTCATTTTTTTTTAATTTGGGAAAAAAACAAAAAAATGGATAAAGGAAAATAATAAATATAAGGTCAGAAATTACAGAAATAGAAAACAAAGATTTAATTGAGAAATAAAGTAAACTTAGCTTTTTAAAACAATTGCTAAAATAGAACATACTTACAAGTTTAATTAAGAAAAAAGCATAACTATGTAAGAGCTCTAGTTAAAAGGGAGACAAAGCTACAGATACATCAGAGGTCAAGGAGGTAAGACATCGGAGTTCGTTTTTGCCCTATTGGTATAAACCTCCTATGGTCCGTTCCTCCTCGTGGTTTCACCTGTACATTCTGACAAAATTCCATATAAACTGCCTGAAGGCTCTGAAAAGAAGAGTAATAAGGTTGTTCCAAGGAGTCAAAAATTGGAGAAGCAGCTTGCATGGGGGTGAACTTTACATGACTTTTTCCCAAGGGCAGGTCACAGTTATGGAGAATGAAGCCCAGTTGGCTGACAGTCACCGTCATTGTTAGTGAAATCAGGGAAACCCTTGAGAGCAGGAGAGAGAGAAGGAAACATCCAAGACGATGGGCCAGAGGAAAACATCCCCCAATTTTATATGTAACTTGTACAAGTATTTGTCTAACTCTTGGCTGCAAATGCACGAGCCAGACACAAATCAGAAAAAAGCCTAACTGAGGTCTGAACACCACACGCAGAGTGAGAGAGATAACTCCCTCCACAAACCTGCCTGTGCTTGATTACCTGCCAAAACAAATATTTCAATAGTACCCAGAGGATTATAACTCAATCCAGAGTGTGTACAACAAAACATGAAAAATGTCCAGTATAGACTTCCAAATTACTCAACATGGAAATAACCAGGAAAATGTAGCCCATTCTCAACAAAAAAGACCATCTACAGATGTCAGTCTGTAGATTATTAAAGTATTAGAATTATGAAGAAAAATCTTTAAGCAGCTACCATAAATATGCACCATGAGTAAGTACATGGAAAAAAGTTGAAGTTAGAAGATAGAAAATACTGGTCAGAAGAATAGAAACTACCAAAAAGAACCAAATGGAAATTTTAGAGCATTAAAATAAAATCTGAAATTAAAAACTTGAAGGATGAATATGTCGGGAAAGAGAAGCAGTAAACTTGAAGATAAAACAAAACCAAAGTATTCCATGGGAAAGGGACAGAAAACATAATGAAATAAATTAAGTCTGAGGGACCTGTGGGACAGTGTTGATGATCTCACATACATGTAATTAAAGTCCCGGAGAAAGTGACTGGTACCCCACACGCTGAAAATGTGAAGAAATAATAGGTGGAGACTATACCATGCAAACTACGAGCATAACAAGACTAGAGCAGCCGTGTTGATATTGAATGAAATAGACTCTAGTACACAGGGTCATGCCAAATACAAAGAGCAGCATTTAATAATCGTAAAAGGGAAATTTATGAGGAAATCATAGAAATTATAAGTGTGTATATCTAATAAAAGAACCCCACATTAAAAAGGATAAAAATAAAACTCTAAAGAGAGAAATTGAAAATTCCATGACAATAACAAAAGGATATAACACCACTCTCTCAGCAAGTGAGAGAAATGCAGAATGTGCATTTATTTCAAACACATTAAACATTTGCTAAGGAAGACAAAAAGAGCCTTCCCAAAATTAGACTTCAGACCCAGATGAGTTTAGTGGCTAATTAGATCAATTATTTGAGGAAACATTTTACACAAACTTCTGCAGAAAATTTTTTAAAGAAAGAACATAAAATCAATACCAAAACCTGTCAGCAATAATGAAAATATTAAAATTTCCAAATATTATGTATGAGGCACATGGTGTAACATTCATTACATTGTATACTATATAAAACATGACTCATAATATATCTGAAAAACAGGCTAAAAGAGGGGAATATAGAATTCAAATTGTAGAAAATCAGAAAAGAGACTCCTGTATGAGACTGTTCCCAACATAAAAAGGGAGTTGAAAAAAAAGGATGGCAAAAAGCATGACAAATGTCCATTAAAATCATAAAGGTATTAGGTTTTTTCAGTCACTTGTAGTTCTATAAAATTTATTTCATATTTATGGTCATATTACTGCTAATGTGTAGCTTGGAATTAGTCTATCATTGAATATTATTTCAGTAAATATATGACTGTAAATATACATGTTTTCTTTATCTATGTCATTGATTCAGGCAGTCACAAGTATTTATTGAACACTTACTGCGTGCCAGGCGCTGTCTGAGGCATTGAGACACACAGGGAATAAGGTGACCCGGAGTCTCTGCCCTCCTGGAGCTTACGGTCCAATGAGAAGCCTGGCCTTTGGAATACAGTCTGTTACCCAGAAATCACTCTGAGTGTGAATAACAGTGCCAAACAGGGAATAAAAGTCAATGATAATCAAATTAAAACAGATGACATGTCAGGAATTGTCAACAGGGTGTTGAAAGAAACGTGGGCAACTATTAGAGTCCATCACCAAAGCATTTGGGCGGGCAGCATTCTGCTGGCAACATGTCCCTCGTTAAGAAAAAAACTAACCTCCCCAAGTCAGAATAGAGCCGTTAGATTTACCGAACTGCATCCTGAGTATGACACAGTTGCTTTAGGACAACGTCGCAGTGTGGGATTTGAAAGCAGTCCCTGAAGACGTCAGGTGGCAAAGTAAAATGGGTTTATTGCACCCCGGAAAATGCTTCATAATAAAAGCCGCCATTCAAATATAAGTCCTCTGCTGGGCTGGTAATTTATATTCATGAGGCGATGCATCCAGCAGTGATCATTTAATTAACAAATATAGGGTGTTCTAAAGAGAAATGGTCCTTCCCTTCTGCCAAATGTGTCACCCAACATCAGCATCACTGCTGAGGTGTCAGGAGTGTCAGATGAATCTTCAGACGCCTCATACGCTGTGCAGTGGAAGTAACTCCACGTGGAGATAAACTTGCACTTGGCTCAATTACCTTCATACACTCTAATTCTAGAAGGCAGGCGGGTTTCTTTCTGAACACTCTTCTAAGCTTCAAAGGGTTTCATCGCCAGAATGATTTCCCTAGACGTGGAATCTGTTTTACTTCAGCATTAAATACAGTTTAAAACCAAACAATCTTTGGGAAAGATCTTAGCAGGCAGTTTAGATGTCCCAGCCAGTGGGTTTTTGAAGCACGCATAGCAATGAGGAAATGGAGTCATAGCCCTCCCTGAATTACCGCGCAGGATTGAAACACAACCTGCAGAGCAGGACTAGTGTCTTATCCAAGGGAGATTTCTGCAAGGTCGACAAGGATTTATAGTGAGCAGAAGACAGATATTCAAAACCCTGCGGTGCTTTGGTGCTTACTGTTCATTCTCCATGGATTGTGGGTGCTCCTCGTAACTTTTACACATTAAGTTGCATTTATAATTTATAGAAAGCACATTGTAAGAAGAGGAATGTTTCTACGACACATTGCGGGGCAAAAGTAGGTTTATAGTTGTGAGTACATGAAATAGAGTTTCTTCTTGTATTTTTTATTATATTATTTTCCATATGGACAACTGTAAACCTACCTTTGCCCTACCCTGTATATGCACAAAACAGTGTAAATCCCACTTTTAAAGAATATTAAGTAATATTTTGGACAAAATAACATTTCTGTTTTTTTTTAAACAAGGCATTATTTACCTGTGAGCTGAAAAACCAAACTTGAATGTGAACTTAACTGTCCCTCTTATTACAAGGTGCTTTCTATCAATGCCACAAAATTGACGTTTTTAGAGGACAGTTCTTCAGTGTGAGTTTGCCTAGTGTTTCCTCGTGGTTAGGGTCAGGTCGTGCATTTGGCGCTAGAGTCCTGGACAACTGACATTGTCACCTAATCACATCACATCAAGATGTACATCACTAGGCTGAAGAAGAACCCAAGAGGTTTCTCTACCACGCTATTACCATCTCTCTTCTGTGTAAAGCAACATCTTGATTTTATGCAAAGATTCTGCTCCTCATCAAAATTCCACACACTGGTTTTAGCACGTGTTAAAAATTCTTGCCTGAATTATAACGGTGGTGATTACGAACCTGAAATTTTCCAACTTCTTCATTCAATATGTATTTGTTATTTGGCATTCGGCTAAAAAAAGGAGCTGTTCTTTTCCTTTATTTAGTTTCTTAGCTATATTTAGTTATAGTGAAAATCAAGAGATGCTTGTTTAAGCCTACTTAATTCTGTTCAGAGTATTGCTTTGCTGTTTCCTTCTGCTTTGTGGTTGGGTTCGGTGGGGGACGTTTTCTACAGCTGTAGCACTTTGGTTTTCATTTTCTTTTCTTCTTCCGGTAACTTCATGGATGTGATCTGCTTTTCCCTGCACCAGTTCATTTTCTGGACTTTCTTCCGAAGTGCCCTTTTCTGTTAGAGTGAACTGCAGTGTCTTCTTGGATGATCTGGTGTTGTGGTGGCAATAGACAAATACACACGGACTACCGAGTCCTGTGGAGGAAAAGGGACAGTGTGGCCACTCTCTCAAGGGGAGAGAGCCCCGATCCTTGCCTTGACAGGCTTTTATTGCTTTTCTGGGCACATTACATTGAGGATGATCCTCATTTACTATGCACAGGTTCCAGGCGGTTACAGAAAACAAAGGAGAGGGTGTTGCTAATGACATAAAAGAGGAAGGATATTTGCAAATGTAAAGGGGAAAGTAGTTAAGCTGGTTACACTGGTCCTTGGAAGGTTCAGCATAGATTTTAGGAAGTTACTTTAAAGATATGCAGTAAATGTTTGCTGCCTCAATTCAGGGTGAGGGAGTTTTAGCAAGAAGCAAGTCTTAAAGCTGCCTAGGTACAATGAGGGCCTGATTCTGCACGGAGAACCTATCCGTGGACATGGGTCCTGCCCACCAACCTCGCTCCCCACTGGCTTTTCCGAGTGGAGGCTGGGCCACATTTCCCACGCTTGGAACAGTTTCCCATACTTGGAAACACGGTTAGTGTGGGGACGAGTTCCTTCTCTATGGTTTCTGCAATAGCCTTCGTTTCCCCTTGAATTTCTCTTTTTCCTTCCACTACACACTTACAAAAGACACCAGCCCCTTTCTGTTCACCTTCTTCTACTACAGCTGTTCTTCTGAAGCAGCCGCTCAGGTCCTCACCCGATTTAAGACCCTTCTCCATAGCCGAGCTGTGCCTCATGTTTTAACACTGAGCGTTGGGCTTTTCCCGCAGGTGCTGTTGACTGTGCTCCTCTGTGTCCTCAGCCCCCCAGTCTTCTATTTGCATCATGATTCTGGCCCCCACCAGCCTGTTCCGATAGTCCTCTCGTTATTTACAGTGGCTTTTTGTGTGTGCTCCTTGTAAACTTGAAAAGATTTTAGGAACATTTACAAAGATATTTGGATATAGCCCTGGCCAGGTGCCTCAGTTGGTTGGAATATTGTCCTCTGCACCAAAAAGCGTGCAGGTTCAATGCATAGTCGGGGTGTGTACACGAGGCAACCAATCAATGTGTGTGTGTCTCTCTCTCCCTCTCCCCCCCCCCCTCCGCTCTCCCTGCCCATCTCTCCCTCCCCCCCAGTCCCTGACTTTCTCTCTAAAATCAATAAACATATCCTCTGGTGAGGATTGAAAAGAAAGAAAAGAAATTTGGATAGAGATGGCCATTTAACCTAGGAACAACCAGAAATTCACTTAAGGACTTGAAGCAGAGACTTGACATGACTTAATTTGCGTTTTGCGAAGATCTTACTTCTCTGAAGGGAATAGATTAAAAAGAGTCAAGAACGGAATCGGGAGATGATTTCAGAGTCTGGAGGCTACATACAAGACTGCTGTGTTCTCATCAAAGGTTTGGGCAGTGAGGATGGAGAGAAATATACATCATCAAGAAGTGTTCAGAAGTTTTAACTGAAAAGACTCAGCGACTGATAGAAGTTACCCCGGTTCCTAGTGTGAGCCCCAGCATGCTGTTACCCCAAAGCTTTGACGTGCATTCTCCCACTCCTTGGAGTGCCTATTACTGTGTGCAATAGACAAAATAGTCACCACCCCCCAAAAAGACATCCACATCCTAATCCCCCAAACCTGCGAGTACCTAACATGGCAAAGGGCATTTTGCAGATGTGATTAAGGTCAGGATCTTGAGATAAGAAGATTGGTGTGGATTATTTAAGTGGACCCAATAAAATAGCAAGAGTCCTCGTAAGAGAGAGGCAGGAATGTGATGCTGGAGGAAGGGAGGGAGAAGAACAAACAAGCCACAGAATGTGGCCTGTGTCTAAAAGGGAAAAGGCAAGGAACGGATTCTCCCTCAGCCACCAGAGGGAATACAGCTCTGTTTGCGCCTTGATGTCGGCCTGTAAGAGCCGTTTTGGACTTCGGACCTCCAGAACTGGGCGATAGCACGTTTCTGTTGTTCTAAGCCACGGAAGTTGTGGTAATATTTCCCAGGTGTCCCATAAGCCAACCCCTCCACTTTCTCGAGCTCCACTCAAATCTGACTTTATCAGAGACACCTTTCCTGACCATTTTGACTAAAATAATCCTCTAACTCTCTATCCCTCTCAGTTTGCTTTATTTTTCTTAACTGTTACTCTCATTTCTGAACCTATTATTCATTCGTTTTCTTGCTTTCTTTCTCTCTCTCTCTTTCTTTCTTTCTTTTTTTTTTTTTTTTTTTTTTTGCAAATGAGAGCCTGGCATAAGGTAGTAATATTTCTTGAATAAATTTATAAAATGAATGAAGTATTGAATGGTAGTGCTGTTTTCTAAGTAATTAACATTGGATGAGAAGATTCAGGGGAAAATAAGTTTGGCTTTGGATATGATGAGTCAGACACTTATGAGACACTGTTTTGAATGCAGTAGGGCAGTGTGTCCTAGCTATACAAATATGGCGGTCTTAATCATATAGTCAGTAACTGAATTCATGGAAGGAAATGAGCACTTCTAGAAAGAGACTACAGTCCCTTTTGGGGATCATCACAGAGGTTTGCCAAATGTTCTTTGACATTTCTCAAAACGACTCTTTTTTTTTTCTTCACCTTCAAATATAGATTAACCCTTCACTTGTTTGTCTTAGTTTATGGTACTACCTACCATTCATCAAAACAGAAACTTTGACTCTTCCTTAAATATCAAATTATTGAGATAGGTGCAAGATAAGGACATCCAGGAGAGTCAGAGTCAGTTAATTAAATCCTGTTGATTCTATTTCATGTGAACCTCAGAAACCCATCCATTATTCTCTGTCCCTGCTGCCCCTGCCACAGTTCATAGATCTTCTCTAACTTGACTTATTATGATCGCCTTCTAACCAATCTCCTAGCTCCAACCCTCTTTTCCAATTTATCTTGCTCTCTATCACAAAGCTAAAATTTAAATCTGTCATTTCCTGGCACCAAAAGGTCCCCTTGATATACTGTCTAAGATCTGTCACAATCAATTTGTAACCTGCCTTGCCATAGATATTTTCAGTCTCTTGTTCTACCCTCACCAGACACCACCCCTAAAATGCTGCTTCAGTCCCCCTTGATGAACATGGTACAGTGTTTTATGCTTCTCTGCTTTTGCAAATATCATCATCGCTTCTTCATGTACCTCATCCTTCAAAATCCACCTCAGAGTTTAACTCTGTCATACACCTTCCTTCTCTGCAAACATATCGGTGTCTCCTTCTTCTCAAATCCCACAGCTCTGTGCATTTTGTGTGACAGCTTCTCCAACTGTTCTGAAATAGTGTGTGTGCATGTTTGCATACTTTACTATTTTGTCAGCATTGAAAAAAATTTTTAATATTTTTCTTCATGCTTTCATGCGCCCGGCATAGTGCCTGGCTGACATTAGGTTCACAGTAAAAATGTGGTGAATGGATAAAGTCAAGCTCACTAAATTATAGCTTTGGAAATAATAGCATGAGGGAGCTCTAAAATATGATTCCAAAAAAGCTTCTAATGCCAGCTTGTATATGTCAATTTTTTATTACCTCTCATTTTATTATCAAGAGGCATTACACTCGGTGCAATATTGGCTAAAAATACTATGCAATAATCAGAGGGTAGGAAATGAAAGATAAATATTTCAGAGAATGGCAGTTACAGACGAAGGCAATGCCCAGTTTGTGGCCCCAGCTGCGGGAGATGGAAGTGGAGGAAACTAAAGACCAGGCAGGTCGCATTCATGCACGGACACTCGTTGGGCATCTGCTTATAGCCTCCCATCCCACTGTGTGCTCCAGCCAATAAGACCAGCACCGTTCTTGGGGTACGTGACTGGACAGCACCTTGGCTGAACTGCACTGCTCTCCCACTCTGTCCCAGAACTGGGACCCTGCAGCTTGGGGAGCCCGTGTGAATAGCACCAGGAGCTGGGCAAGTCCACATCGGTGGGACATGGCTTTGGATAACCGATCCTGGGTGCCGTTCCTAAAGGGAAAGTTCTCAAGACTCATTGTACACAGCTCCTTAGAAGATGCTGGGATGGTCCCAGCTCAGTTTACCCCAGAGGAAACACAGGCAAGCTATACCCTATAATGACTTTCCCTACTTCTCTATCTTATTCCTCCCAGTCTCCCACAGAAACCCCAACTGAGACAAATGGTATCTGAGTCAGTCCTAGGTAGCAGGCCCTCGAGAGGGCATTGTGGAGCTGGTCAGATGGTAGTAAGCTGTGTGGTGAGAGCCCCTGGCATGGAACAGCCAGTATTATGTACTGAGACTGTCACAGGTGGGAGCTAGGGGGAGGGAGATGTGGAAGGTGAATGCAGTAGCTGCATGGTGATGAATGGTATGGGGCAAAAGTAATTTTAAGCATTGTGGAGTTGGCTGCTTTTTGAACTACTTTAGAAGGCTTGAAAAAGGAGTTGATAAAGTCAAAGTTAGCCTAGTTACAACTCAAGGCATAACGTGAAAGTCAGAAAACTCCCATGGCAGTATGAAAGGAGACTTTTATCTGGTGAAGTCCTGAGTCAGACTGTGCCGAAAGTCATGCCTGGCACAGAATCATAAGGGTAGAGAACTACAAAGGAAGCTGCATTCATAAGCTCAACAGCGGATAGGAAAGGAGTTGGTCCCTCAGGTGAGTCTGAGATGTTGGAACAACTTGAGAATCTTGAACCCCTAAAATCCCCTGAACCCTTGAAGTCAGCAGAATCAACTCCCTCCCCATTGCTAGAAGAAGTGTCACCTTCTCTGGACACCCTAAAAATGCCTTCCCTGAGGAAGGTGTCTTGTCCTCTAGAGCTACCCATGTGGGACTCCATTGCCCCCAGACCAGTAATTGGGTGGGTCATAGCCCAGCCTACACAGGAAAATACAGTGCTTTCTCCACAAGGAAACAGCAGAGCTCCACCAAAATTAGAAGACGTGGCTGAATATGTGCTGACAGCAAATACAGGAACACAGGGTAGCTGTGTCTCTTGAGGGCATCAGACCAGGACGGAGTGAAATCTAGACAGGCAATATGTATTGACATGCAAATACTCCCCCATGATTCAGAGGTAGCCCCCTGAAGTTAGGACATAATAAGCCTGGCCGGCAGCAAATGCTGTAGAAGTGCTGGCACTGCTTCAGCAGTGTGCCTAGGAACACTCAGTGGTGAGAGAATGGATTGATGATAAAAGACTGGGAAAGCTGCCTTCTGAGCACCCCCAGGAGGGCCCAGAGAGTGAGCCTTCCACTAACACAGTGAAAAACGCACAGGTGCGAGTGGCTGGTTCACTCTAATGGTTTGCGGATGGCTGTCCTAGAACTAAGGGCTCTGGTGTCAGTGGGAGTTACAGGATTCTGGATGGCAGAGACTAGGTGGACCCTTTAACCCACTAAGGTAAGATGCATGTCCACACAGTAATGGGCAGCAAGGCTTACACGGCAGCTGGACTACCTTGACCCACCAAGGTCCATGACCAAGGATAAGAGACCATGGTTTTCCTGGGTATTAAAAAGTTGTGAAACCAATTATTTGTCTAATTTAAGAAAAAATTTCAAACTGTTTAACAGAATGTTAGTGTCCTCTACCACACTGGAAGCTTGTGATCTCTCATTCAGTTTCCAAATTCTAAGTAAGCTCACAGGCCCAGAGCCCATTCACTGATAAAGAGACAATGTTCCTTTAAGGAAAGAGCCTGTAACGTTACGACAAGTGTGTAAAGGGTGTAACATTGATGTTGCTCTAGTCCTTCCCCCAAGGGGGCCTGTAGCCATCTCCCAGAGTGACTGTAAACCTGGACAACGCGCGTGCCCAACCATACGGGTCATTGGGTACTAGGCCCAGTCTGACGGTAATACCTGGGAACCTCAAAGGCCAGCATGTTGACCGTTAGAATCATTTGTTATAGAGGCCAGAGGATAAGTGAAATCCTGGCTCAAGAAGGCCACACGGAGGGTCAGTGGGTCTGCAGACTTGTTCTGTGGTCTTTCCCCCAGCCCCACCCCGCAGGACTGGAATGGGTACGCATAGGGTCTGACCAAAGCCAGACCTGTACAGCGAGAGCCATAAGGGAGAAAGGACCACCTGGAAGTCCCTGACGCGTGCCGTATCTTCCTCTGTAGTAAATGGGTTGCAATGTGGTATTTCCGTTGAAGTGGAAAGAAAATCCTGCTTCACACGGATGTGTAATTTAAGAAGGCAGGAGGATTCTGTATACAGATGCGCAGATAATTGTGGTGGCTGTTCTTTGATACTGTACCACAACTCAAGAGCAGTGTAAATGTTGGGTACACTGTGGAACCTGCAACCATATCAGTGAACTTTTCCTACGTGCTTGCTTAAACATTTATCTGTCTGTCTGGCCCTGTGGATGTTTTTACTCACTCTGGATTTTATAACATCTTCCAAATGCTGTCACATTTCATTATACAGTATTAAAAAATTAGGCTCATTACTATCGCCGCCAACATCCTCAGAAATGTCCCTAGGTATTGAGGAGCCATCAAGGTCACAGTGCAGTTAAATGTGTCCCAGAATTCTAATTGCTGCCTAAAAGCCTGGATTTTGTCATTGACAACAAGTTCTGTCAGTTGCTTTCCTTAAAGTGACAAGGTCACTTCATTCATTTTCAAGAAAATATGTCTGCCAGGTACCCGGGTCCGAATTACCACAGCTCACCTATCAGTTGATCTGTCCAGGCGAAATGATATCCTTTGAAAAAGTGAGGGGGTAGCTCAGTCTCACAAGTACTTCCCCTGGGGAAGCTTCGCACTCCGGTGTGCAGAAGGAGTCCTTCCAGTGTGCTTCCATGGTCACACGGAATGTTGAAAATGTTCATTACACATGAAGGTAAATCACATCTTATGTAAAATAAATATATTTTCAAAAAACGTGCAAAGAGCGATACCACCCTACAGGATCAGAAGTGAGTTCTTTGGCCGTTTCGTCAGGCTGTCCTCAAGTCTCTAAGCTGTTGCATGAAGACCCTGCTAACTGATGTACTGCGTGTGCGTGGTGGGGAAGAACAGGAGGACGGCAAGTGCAGGCTGCTGCTGGGGCTTCGACTTGTGCTGAGGCACCAGCAGCACAGCCACCCACTGACTTTGCATCGCCGGCGCAACATCAATGGAGTGAAAAGGCAAATAACACCTCCCATTACTGTAAAGCTAGTTTGAAGATGGGGACCACCTGAAAGGGCCCCAGAGACTCCCAGGAATCCACCAACCATATGTTAGGAACTGCTGTCTTGCATAGGGAATAGAGTCAATAATAGTGTAATAACTGCGTATACCAGGGGGAACACTTTGCAAGGTATATAAATGTCTAACCACTATGCTGTGCACCCGAAACTAATACAAAGTAATATGGGATGTAAACTATAATTTAAAAATTAAATTTAGAAAAGAACTGCTGTCTTAAAACCAGTAAAGGCTGAGATACCAGAGAGAAATAGCCAAGATGTGGTCCTTTGAAGGCATCTCACAGAATAACGATCAGAAATCGCAGCACTTTTCAAGAATCCCAAGTGTGCAAGCAAAGGAGACTCAGTCCGCAGCCTTTCTTTTCACCTGATAGAAACCGCCCTGGGTCTCAGCAGCAAAGAAGGAAACGGTACCTTTGAGAGGAAGCTGCTCCCAGCTCTCCCTCCAGGTGACCATGAACTCCAGTAACAGAGGCCCTGGCAAATTCACAAATCCCTTCCCCAAACCTCGCCACCTGCCCTGGGCATGGAACGTTGTGTATATAGAGCAGTGGAAACGTCGCAAAGTTTCCGAAGGTGGATATGCAGAATAAGATCCAACCTGAGTGGGGTAGTGGCTCTTTCTCCCCCAGCAGACATTCGATTTCCTTGGAAATGCATCATTTGACTTTCTAAAATGTCCCCACAGTCTCGAGCACAGCCCTGGCCCTGGAATAAGCCTTAGAGAAATACCCGACTCACTGATTTACTGATATAATAAGGAACTGAGTTAATAATGCGTGCATGGGGTGATGGAGGAGAGCATAATTGAGCAAATATGCCCCAGGCAGAGATATTTCCCATGAAATCCCAGGTAACAAAGATATGTATTTATGATCTGTTTCCACAGTTTTTTTTTATTTGCAGTTGAATATTATTCTTTTTTGTACGTATCGTCACAATCATACTCCACACAATTTGCCCTGTTCTGTGAGCAGCGTGCTGGCTTCTCTTCTGTGCTCAGCCTGGAGGGCTCCGGTGACAAAACCGTCAAGAGGGTCTAGTGCTTTGCTGTCACAGAGCAAGGGCTTGAATCCTGTTTCCGAAGGTCAAGTGCTTCAGGAGTGTCTCCCTCAAAGTACCATTTGCTACTGTGACATTTAAGACACGTTTCAAACTTGAGAATCCATCTAGCAGTTCAGTTTAGAGGAGTATACACTGGCATTGAACGTACCAATCCAAATCTGGTGCCAAGTGAAAGTCAGACAGTTTTTCATCAAAGTCTCTTGCCTCCCCGCCACGATAGTTTCCTGTGACCCAAAGAACTAAAGAATTTACTAAATGGAAGTCTCTGTGCAAACCATCTGGAAGATCCACTGTTCAATGTATGTGTGGATGTATGTGCATGAGTGTATTGTATATCGTCTGATATTTTCTAGTTTTGTTTCTCGGAGAATAAACATCCCATTGCCAGCCTTCTTCATGAAAAACAAGCTCTCTTTGAAGTCTAGTTCTAGGTGCATGCAGGAGCCCTTCGTCTTGTCTTCTGAATTCCCTCTGCTCAACTCAGCTGCTCACTGGCGAGTGAAAGCTCTTTAACAGAAACACGTATTTTATTTACAAAAATAGATGTCATAAAATAGAGTTGAGGCAATGATTTTTAACTCCTTTATACAAAAGCGTAAAAGACTGCATACACGAATTCCCCATTTGGAGGGAGGGCAGAAGGGCAAAGGACTGAGGCCAGAGGGCACTAAGTGCCACACACCCGCGGTGTGGGGGGAGATGGACTGTCCCCAGGGGACAAAGGGACTTTGAAGAATAAAAGGCCAGAGCTGCTGAACACCCGCAGTGCGGATGCTCAGTCTGGGTCGGGCCAGTTCAGGAAGGGCGTGTTCTCTGAAACAGACAGTGCTGTGCGATACAGCCTTCTTTAAATGATGTCCTGCAGTGGCTGTGGCTTCCGCCAATTGTTTCTTACACAGAACTATCCTGATGCCATAGTTTTGTCATTTTTTCTGCCATCCACTGTTTTCAGGAAAAAAAAAACCCTCAGTTGTTGACACTTTTTATTTCCATAGATACGGTAAATAATTTGATTTTGGTTAGTTCTCTGCAACAAGCTCTGTAAATGAACTGAAGAATCCGCATTTCCTAGTAGTGCCACCAGGAAACCCAACCTTGTGTGTGTTTGTTTGCATTGAGAAGCCAGGTCTAACCTCCCTCCACAGGAAAACTCCGAGATTGCATCCGAGTGACTCGCTCTTCCTACAGGACACTAGGAATTCTATTCTGCGGAGGACAGGATTGCTGAAAGACAAGTTGAGAGTCAAATTATGTCTGATTTTCCTTGCTTTCTATCGTTCCTGTTGTGCCCTAGCATGGAGTTAGTGACCGGGCAGTTGATCTGAGTTTCCGCACCGACCACGGCGTTCGACATCTGATGTGCTTCGTAGCCACTTGTGGGTCCTCTTTGGTGGAGCATCTGTTCAAATGTTTTGCATGTTTTAAATTGTTTTTCTTCTGTCATCTTATTGAGTTACAAGAGTTTCAAATATATTCTTAACACAAATAATTTGTTAAGTGTATTTTTGAAAATACATTTTTCTATCTGTGACTTTTAACTTTCTTAAAAACCTAGCGAGGCGATACGTTGTGTCCAGAATCGCACAGCAAGCCGGATAGATTGATTGCAGTTTCACCATTTCCTCCAGTGTGCAGTACTCAGGGCAGGTCTCCTCCGCAGAAATTTCACCGAGTATTTAGGAAACGCCGTGGAGGCAGGGCAGGAACCTATACCCTCTGTGTCGCCTCCGAAGAAGAAAGCCTTGGCAATTCTCCACACAGAAAGACGGCCCAGGCTTTGCTTTATAAATATAATGTAATGCATAGATCTTACTTTCTCTTTTTTTTAAAAACGCCTCAATATGCTAAAATATTGACTCTATGTAAACAAATTTAAGCTTAATAGAATGCAAAAAGAAATAGCTTTGCAAAAATTTCAGTGGGCCGGTTCCTACAAAATGTAATTTATACAGAAGCCCAGAATTTTGCTGAATTGACAGAACCAGTCACTCAAGGTAGTAACAACGACCTCAGAGAGTTACTCTCATTTGCATAGGAACACACTTTCTAACAGAATACCCCAGATCCATAAAGAATATTGATATATTTGTGCTGATCCATTTATATTCTTCCACTTTTCCCCCCTGAAGTAACTGGCCGAGTGTGACATAGATGAAAAGTGACCTATCCATGGATTTGGTCACACCCTTTGCCTAATGCTTCCGACCAAGATACTGAATTTTCTCCCTTAAAAACAAAACTTACTAAATTGTTTCCTAATGATCTGAAAGAACTTCTACTTACATTCACAGCAGCTAATTCACAGTCACTAAAACTAAAGTTATTTATTTGAGATAATACCAAAATCACTGAGAAGATTCATAGTTACTAAATAATTAACCTTAAAGGATGTTGCAACTTATTAGTTACCAAGACTCTGTCACCTCACAAAGAGAGAAGATTTTATGAGGCATGCGTAGTTTCTCCTCGACAGACACAAATGCATATTCTTTCAATTTTATAGATGCAAGTTGCTTTCTGAGATTCTGCAGTGCGCTCTATTTTAGAAAATTTTATTTGAAATACTAAAATAAAAACCAACCAAACAAAAAACAACGCACTTGAAGAAGAGTCCCTTGACCAAGACCTGATCAGAGAGCTGTCTGAACTGCAGGCTTTGGTTACTGGTGGCTCATGTCCTTTCATCCGCACTGTTGGTATAGTTCCAGCTACCTAGATGCAAAGGGTAGTCCAGCCCAAGTTTTAAAAGGGCAGCTCATTACTTCCTTCCACCAGAACTGTGGACTCATTAATTTATTTCACATCTGTCTGAAATCCATGCCACTGTTCCCCTTGACAAATGGCACACGGGGCCTTTCCAGGCCTGCGGATCATTAGAACTACGCGCAGAGCTTGCACGTGGTCAGTCCTCAGATGACCCCCGTTCTCGTTTTTTTGTCTCAGTGTAAATTTTTATTTTTACCCAAATTATATATGCCTGTTTTTTTAAAGGTAATAAGCACTTCCATAATGTTGATATGCAAAATAGATATTTCCCTGACCAATTTCCCTTGGCCTTATTTTCTTCTCTCGATAGGCAACCAGATTCAATCCTTTCAAAGGTGACATTTAAAAAAATGCTTTGATATTATTTATAATATGGTTATG
Source organism: Desmodus rotundus (assembly GCF_022682495.2). Taxonomy (NCBI): domain Eukaryota; kingdom Metazoa; phylum Chordata; class Mammalia; order Chiroptera; family Phyllostomidae; genus Desmodus; species Desmodus rotundus. The sequence goes on along the minus strand of NC_071392.1, from coordinate 86,797,812 downwards.
AATCTAGGTTATTAGTTTTAATTTTTTCAAAAGAATACCCATCATAGAAGATGGAGATAAAGCTTCATTTCCTTGTCTACCTCTCTATACTTGCCTCTTCCTCATCTCTCTCTGTAATAGTTACCATGTAAAATAGATCAATATTCAACATGTGCATTTATAGGACTATGTAAACACTGTTCTCAGCTGAGCTATGCAGTAAGCTATGACTACCTGAGTTCACTATACAACTCTTTGTATTTCCTGGACTTAATAATTGTACAGTTGTTTAATTTTATAGGTAATAACTACTAATCCACCCCTAAATTTTCTGCCAATCCTGTAACTCTCCTCAGCAAATAACAAATGAATAAGAATATTCTTAGAGAATATCTCCTAGGGTCATTTAAGGTGTTTCCTTATGGAATGGTTGCTTGCCAAGTCTTTGCCCCTCCTACAAATTCCCTTTTTCTCTCCTCTGTATTGTCTTTCCTAATTTTTTTCAATTCTATACCTTCCTTATTCTTAGATTACTTCCTTATTTTGATAGAAAATATTTTCTAGTATTTTCCAAGAGAGGATGCATTGGAATGAAATTTTGGAGAACTTACATATCTAAGAATATCTTTTCAAACTCAATTAATAATTTGCCTGAGTATAGAATTATAGGTTGGTTTTCCAATTATGGATTGGAAACCATTTCCCTTCACAATTTTGGTTTTTAGCTTCCTGTGTCATGGAGAACCCATCTGCTTCCTGATCCTTTGTTTGTGATTTTTATTTCTAATTTCTCCAGGACAGCACTTTCCAATAATAATTTAAAGTGACCCACAAATGGTAGCCACATACATAATTTTAAAATTTTTAGTAGCACTATTTAAAACATTAAAACAGGGGAAATTAATTTTAATATTTTATTTAATCTAATGCATCCAGAATATTACCACTTAACACGTAATCATATAAAACCTTTTAGTAATATATTTTGAAATCCTTTTTTTTTTTTCATCTACAACAAGGCTTCTAAATCTGTAAAATCCGCACTGACGGAATGTCTCGGTTTGGACTGGCTCCGAGTCAAGCCCTCAACTGCTGCAGGTGGGTGATGGCTACTTATTGGACAGTGAGATGCCAGCAGGATTTAGGAGCTTTCCTTTTTTTTGCTTCTGCTGTTCTGATACATCTTAATAATTTAACTTGTGAGAGTCAGATTCTTTCCATTTTTCAAGCACTCATTGGGCCTGACTCATTGGGCCTGACTCACTGGGCTTCATAACTCATGTGTATCAGTTCTAAGAAAATTCTCTCAATTACTGCCTTGATAATCCTTCTTTCTCTTCATTTGCTGGGTTGTCTATTTCTGAAACTTCTGTTACGCAGATAATGTGCCTGCTTGTTCTCTTAGGTATTTACGTATTTCTCCTGTTTTTCATTTATTTTTTTTAATTCTGCTTTCTGGGAAATTCAATTGAATTTTTCAGCACTTTCTATTGAGTTATTTTGTGATCTCATGTTTTTTAATTTTGAGAAGCTCTTTGTTTCCTGCATGACCATTTTCAACTGCGATTGTTCTTGCTCCATGGCTACCATGCCTTCTTTAGCTCTGTAAGGATACTCATGATGGCGTTTTTTCAAATCATCTTCCCTGTGTATAGTCTCTGTTCCCTCAGTTTTCTTTTTCCTCTTCTTAATTTGTTTCATCTATTTTTAATTTATTTTAAAAGCTTTATTCATTTATTTTATGGCGAGGGGAATGGAGGAGGAAAGAAGAGAAAAACATTGATGTGAGAGAGAAACACTGATCGGTTGCTTTCTGCACGACCCCAACCAGGGTCCTGGCTCCCAACCCAGGCATGTGCCCTGACCGAGAATCCACCCAGAGACTTTTTGGTTTGCAGGACAATGCCCAAGTCACTGAGCCACACTAGTCAGGGCAATTTTTTTTTTTTAAATGAAAGCTGCTGTCCTCAGTTATCTGCCAACTCTCTGAGTTGTCCGTTTAAGAATGAGAAATTGAGAGCTGACCCATTGAGTGTGTGGGTTAAGCCTGTCAAACACTAACTTCACTGATTGGCCAGTGTGTCCGGCAAGAACCCCCAGTCCTTGTGTTCTGAGGATAAAAGACTGGCTTTTGCATTCTAGGAGCAGAGTGAGAGAAGAGGACCGGGATTATCGTACACGCCTCTGTTCACATGATCAAACCGTCTCCAGTATAGCATCTCCACTTTCAGTTGTACCTGGTGTCCCCCATTTCAGAAACCCACCACTTTACCCACTGAAGAAAACCAATCTTTGATATTTTGCTGGGGTAGAAGAGTCTGTATTATTTTTGCACTCTTTAGAAGTTCCTTTACGGTGTTACATTTTGACATGGTGTCATAACTATGTGTTAAGAAATGCTATATAAAAAGAGCAGTGTTAGTTTTACTTTAACTAATTATCCCACTGTGTAAAAATTTGTAATTTGGAAAAACAATTATGGACCAGAACAGTTTTCAAAATTTTTTTCTTCCTGAAAGTACACTATGTCTCCAACACCTTTTGTCCAATCACAGATAGAAACAACCTGGCCAGCCACCACTGGCTAGTGTGGAGTCTGAACCTTCTCCAGACGTAAAGTGTAGCAGGTTTAGCTCTCACAGTGCCACCACTCTCAACACCCACCCACTGGAGTATGCAGTTAGGGTCTACTGCCCCCACGTGGTAGCTCTTGGTATCACTTCTGATGTCTCAACTATAAATTGGGTGTTTTGCAAGAGATTCAAGATTTATCCAATTATGTTTATATTCATATTACTTATGAATAGAAATACTTTATTAAAGAATATAAATATGAAGTCTGTCTAGAGAAAGTCCAGCCATTGTTAATATAACAAGAACAGTTTGTGCAACATCTGTGTAACCTGGCAGCCAAGGAGCATGGACTGGCACACACATGCATGAACAATGACAACTTCACTGTACTGGTCAGTGGGGGCGGTAGACGCTGTTGAGTGAGCATGTGTACTGTGTGGCCATTGCATTCAAAATGACTGAGCAACGAATCTGCATCAGATTTTGCATTAAGCTTGAACATTCCTCCCAGGAAACTATTCAGGTCATTCAGAAGGCTGCAGCTATGGGCAACTGGTGATTGGCGGCTTCATCACAACGTACCCGCTCATGCATCACGTCTCATGAAGAGTTTTTTGGTGAAATGTTAAAACACCCAGGTGACTCAGCCCCCCAAAAGCCCAGATTTGGTGCCCTGTGACTTCTGCTTTTTCGCAAAACTAAAATCGCCTTTGAAAGGAAACAGATTCCCAACCATCGATGAGATTCAGAAAAATATGACAGGACAGCTGATGGAGATCCCAATATACCTACTTTGAAGGGAACTGAGGCATTGTTGTCCTATGTACAATGTTTCTTGTATCTTGTATCTTCTTCAGTAAATGCTTCTATTTTTCATATTATATGATTACATGGCTGAGTACCTTCTGGACAGACCTCGTATTTACATGTCATAGCAAAGAACATGATTAACATTACTTGAGCATTTTTCTTTGAAAAGTAATTTCTAAAGGAAACATGACATCGTACTTACTAATCTTTGGTTGTTATTATTGTAAAAACAGCTTAATCTAATCCTGTTCTTGTACTTACATTATATAGAATAATTCTTCTAACACTTTCTGAATTCTAAGTATCAAGGCCTGATTTGTTTTAAATATTTACATGTGACTTTTTACCCTCCAAGTTCTTTGGCCTCACGAGCCTGAAAGATTTTGAAGCATGTCTCTACTTCCCCTAGTAGGTCAGTTCTGCTGGCTACTGTACTTCTCTGGGGAATTAGGGATCTCTAGAAAAATTTCCTTACACCTCATTAGGGCAAGGGATACCATGCCAGGAACCAAATTCTAGATTGGTCCAAAGCCAATGTGAGAAAAAAGTAAATCTCTACTCAGCAATAAAAATGAGGAAACCATTGAGCCACACAACTGATATGGATCTCAAAGGCATCATGCTCAACAAGAAAAGCCATTCCCAAAAGGTCATAGACTATATGATTCCATCTCTATAACATTCCCAAAATGACAGAATTATAGAGATGAAAAAAAATTTGTAACTGTCAGGGGTTAGGGAGGGTGGGCTGGGGGAGGTGGGGTGACTATAAAGATAGAGATCTTTGTGGTGATGAAATAGTTTCACATCTCGAGTGCAGCTGTGTTGTGCACATCTACACATGTGATGGAAATATATAAAACTGTACACTCAGTACACCAGTTTCAATTTCCTGTTTTGGTGTCGTATTGTAATTGTGTAAGATGGCATCATCGGGGGAAAGAGTGAAGGGTGCCCAGAACCACTCTGCAATATCCTTGTAACTTCCTGTGAATGTATAATAATTTCAAAATAAAGAATATTTTGAAAGAATAAAGAAATCAATTTTTTTGAGTAATCAAAACTTACATACCTGAAATTTAGACATTACAAATTTATTTGAAATATACCATTACTTGTGAGCAAATTGTGTTCTATTGTGTCTAGAAATGGAGAGAGGTAATAAAATTCCCAAGATTCCAGGTAGAAGCAAATAATTTTTACCTCACTACCTCATGTTCCTTGTTACCGTGGTAAAGTTCACTTACACAATTCGAAAATCTATGTACCCTAATCTTTATATTGAATTTGGAATTTACTTTGATGAGTCCTAGTTTCTAAATTTGTGCCTCTTTTTAGTTTCTTTACTTCCTCCTGGATGGTGGGTTCTTCTTTTTTAGAGAATGCTTTAAAGTTGAGTATCTGTACTCAATAATATGGCATCTTAGAATTTTGCGGTTTTTTCTTTATTACTTGTCATATAGTTTCATTACCTTATGGAAGATTGTTTTCTTCCTCTTACTGTTTTGAGCTAGAGACTGTTAAAATGGTGGCAGTAGCCATCAGAACAATACCAACACTTTATGGAGAAGTGCGAGACCTTTACCGCCTGAAGAAAAGTCATTCTGAAGTTTCAATGGTGCCCTGGTCAGTCGTCATAATTATGTTACTTTTTGAACCTGCACCTTTGGGAAACAATGCCTTATATTCCCTCAAATCAACTCTCAATAAATAACAACTTGATATTTGTTCCATTGTTATTATAACCTGGTAGTTTTGATTTAAACTTGAACTGTATCAACTGTATGTTTAATTGATAACTGAGGGTATCCTCTTGCCTAAAAACTGACTGTTCTGTTTATAAGTAGATGATTTTTAAGCATAAAACTTATTTTCTCATAGTAACACTGTTACTTATCGTTGAGTCACAGATTAATTCACAAAGTTGGATTTAAGCCTAGAGGTAGATGTATAACCACCAAGGCTATCATGGGCCCATCTGCTAGCATTAAGGCCTTTCTTCATTGATGCTCTTTCAAAAACAAAGGAATGCATGGATTTTCACCATGATGTATTCAAATAGCAAAATAAAGCGCCTCTTAGATTTTCTCCAAATATGTTCTCTGTCACATTTTTTCCATCTCGCTTGCCTGTGTCCAATACCAGCCTGGCCAGGCTCTCCTAACTACCGTGGGAGGCAAGGCTCCCAGCAGAAAGCCCCAGCTCTGTGCCAGGTCGCCCTACACAGGCAGAAGGGCCCTTGAATGTGCTCATGTCCCATCTTCCTCGCCAGTTATCATGTCATTGGCTCAGCTCCAGATGCACCCCTCCATATCTACCCTGTGACAGGTGATGGAGTACCTTCCCCATTTCTCCTTCAGGGTAACGCAAGCACAGTGTCCCAAGGTCACTGCAGGAGGGATTTTCCTGCTTTCTCCAGCCACAGCCTGGGGTCTATGATGCCACTGTGTGGAGCTGGGACAGAGACCCTGATCCAGAGCCCTGACTCCACCACCTTGCAGCCTGTGCCTGGCATGACCTTTATATGGAAACCTCACCCTTCAAAGGCACCAGTGCTGCAGAAGCCTCACACCTCAATTGCCTCTGCAGCCCCTAAACCCACTATGCCCCTCTTGTACCCAGAGGACTCCCACAGACTGTCTGGAAGCCCGCCTCTTGGCAGCCCGTGCCAATGCATACCGATCACCTGCTCCCTGCTTGCACTTCCTAGGTTGTCACCTGCCCGCCCAGCTCTTGTAGACCAGCTCCCGTGGGACCAAAGCTGTGAACTTCTCTGTTACCCCAGGAAGGACAAGGGGACTGTAAACCGGAAGAGGAGGATAATCCTAAAAGTATGATAAAGCTCAGGGTGTGTGAACATCCAGTATTCCATTTTTTCTGCTGAAGAAAGAAATTGTTCCACCTCAGACAAGAAAGACTGAAATTGGGAGATGGCGTGGGCTGAGACAGGAGAGCTCCACCGGGCTGCCTGGTGGACCTGCAAAGAGCTTGTCCAGCCCCTGGTGAGGAGGCAGGAAACGTGCTGTGTTTACAAGGAGAGAAAAAAAGATGTCCAGGAAACGTCAGCAGTGGCTCCCTGGTCATTTCCGGGCGCCCTTGAGTTGACTGGGACAGACATTCTTCTGTAAATTGGGTTCTACTTGTGTGTTGCATTTGGGGGGAAGGAAGCTGTGTTTGGGCTGACCCGTTAGCCTCACTTAGCAGTATTCCTACTGTATGATGTCCACTCTGCATCCCATCCTCAGGGACCGCCAAGATTTTCCCTTTGTTGTACCTCATTTCAGCCCCAGAGAAGACAGAGGACTCTGATGTGCCTCAGAGATTAAACAAAACCCCAGTGAGACAGCAGATTGGGCAATGATTTTTTTAAAAGATAAAAGCAGAAATTTCTAAAATGCAAATTGTCTGAAGAAGAAGAGCCTGCGTAAGGAATCCTTTGTTCCCCATCACGAAAGGTGTTCGAGCAGAAACTGGACAACTAACACCGAAAATCACGGACAGGATGCAAACCACAGAATTCTTGTCAGCCCATGTGTTCTATGCTTCTCCAAGTTGGGGGAATTTTCGCATTAACATAGTTAAAATAAACTTTGTCGAGCCCTGTTTTGGTCTATATTTCCAATTTACTGTTTGTGTAGCACATAACACTGGTTCATCCTTTTTCTAATAAGAGTCTGCCTGAGTCCTTCAAAGTATAATTCTTGTACACTGGAAAGACGGTCTGAAAATATTAGGTGATTTGAGATGGCAATGCAGCAAAACCTTTAAGCCATAAAGAAATAACTACTTCTAAACTTTGACATTGACCTCTGAGTATTACTCTCTTTCCTACCTAATGCAGTGAAAGTTGAGCATTGGATATGGAAGCATGAATAGAGTTCTTGCAAAAATACTACTGTTGTTTATAACCATACAAAGAATAAAAGGCAAGGTGGTTTTTTAGAGTTTTAAAATAACAGTCCATGTACAGAATAGACCGCAAAGGAAAATCAAACATTTCTAAGTTTAATACTTTTTTTAATAAAAATAATTGAAACATGCCCTTTTGAGATAAACTGAAAGGAGTTAAACCTTTTTTATACTAATTCAGAGAATTAGTCAGGGACTCGTCATAAATCATTTACATTTTGAATTTGTTGTGTATTTCGTCAACAGATTTTTCAGAGTTCACCGGTGACCCACCCTAGTGTTTACAAAGTCTGGCACCAACGTGTGTTTAGAACCTCAGGTTTGCTGTAAGAGAAGATGTGGTCACAGCTTCAGAAGTGAGTTTCTAATTTGCTTGCTTTTGTAACGCTTTCCCCTATATTGTTATGGGCCTCAAGCTTGCTGGTCTCTCAAATTCTTAGCCTGACGTTTTATCTCCTCACCTGTTCAAGTGTGGCAAGCTTGTGTCCAATTCTACACGAAATTTAAATGTGTCCCTTCCCGCCTACAGACGTCTTCCCTTGCTTGTATAGAGGGGTCCATCTTCTGCCATGAACGGGCAAGCACTAGTTCATCCCTGAGTAGATGGTATTGATTCAGTAAGCCCTAAAGACTTTTGACCTTTTTAAAAAGTGATTCCCAGTGCACAAGGTGTTTCACAAAGTGACAAGGGCTTCTGTTCATCCAGATGAAATCAGCACCGTTTAAATTGAGCATATTTCCTAGGGAGATTGTTGGCTACGTGGCATTCAAAAACTGTATTATGTTAAATAAGAGACACTTTGAGTAATTTCAATTGAGCTTTTTCTGAAAAGGGGAAGAGTGTAAAAAAGAAGACTCCATGTCATAAATTGAATCTAAAATCAGCAAAGGGATTAATAACTTAAGGTGATATTAATATGAAGTAGCTATGAAGCTGAATAATGATTTTGAGTTTGAAGGAAAGATTAAGCCAGACAGTAATTAGGCAATAAATGATCTAAATTGCTATATAGAATTAAGACTTAAAAGTACATGTGATTTAAAGTCAAAAGACCTGAGTTCCATGCTCACATCTGCCACTCGGTGACATTTACTTCCCCTACCGGGGGCAGTTTCTTCACAAATAAGAGGAGTGTGTTGAATTAGATGATCGCTAAGCTCTTCGCTAGATTTGACAATCTGTGATTAACCTGGGCCACATGGCGTTAAATAAAAACCTGTGGTACAGGCAGATTAATTTCAATAAGAGTTCTACATTCATTCATTTAAAAATATTTATTAAGCAAGTATTGTGTAAAAGAGTATTAAAATAGACATTTGAAATGCAACGTTTGTGGAAGGAAATGCGAGTTTGGCATACCTGTGCATCATCATCCCAGTAGAGGTACCCTGAAGACCCAGTGAAATGCAGGTACAGGGTTTAGGAGAAAGGTTGCAGCTGGAGCTGTGGGTGTGTGCTGCAAAAGGTGTGACTAACTAGCGTTGCGTACAGGCAAGTACCCAGGGTCACGTTTAGAGAACGCAGAGACCCCCAGGCTGCCGTTAGAGCTACCGAATCTGTTGGCATGCACTATTGCAATAGGTTCTTCGTTCTCATGTACAAATGGCCTTCCTTCTCTTTCCTGTATTGTCCGTAGCTATCATCCTTATGTCTCATTTAAAATGTCCTGCAGTTATTGAAATGATTTCTCAAGAGTAGATGCATTTTTAAAAAGAAACAATCATTTTAGAAACCTAAAGGGGTGAGCTGACAACAGGGATGACAGGTATCAGTGACAGGCTCCTGGAGGGATAGTTCTGTGAGGGAGGGATTAACGCAGCCTTAAAATTACATCACCCCGGAGAATGGCCAGAGCAGCCCTGAGAAAGAAGGAAACCAGGGCTTCACATTTCGTTTATTTAGTCAAATAAACCTCATGTCTCTCACATTTTGGGGTTTGAGGATTCTTCAAGCTACGTACATCAGGAATGTGGGCTTGCAGTTTTCGTGTAGTTTCCTTGTCTGGTTTTGGTACAAGGGCAACGTGGCTTCATAAAGTCAGTTTGGAAGTTTTCCTTCCCCTTCTATTTTTTGGAAGAGTTTGAAAAGGATTTGCTCTTTTGCTTGAACAGTTAGCCTTCACCGTCGAGATTTTTAAATGTTTTTGTATGTTCTCTTCCATACTTTCTTCACTGTGTTTAAGTTATTGCTATTCTACATTTCATTTTCTCCACAAGTGAAGTCGAAATCTATGCTTGTCTTCTTCCAAATGAATAGCCACTTCTGCCTACACCACTTATTAAATAAGTCACGCTCTTCAATAACGGAATTAAAATACCACGTTTGTCACATACTACATTTTTTATATGCTAGATACATTTCTGGGTAATGTTCTTTTCTGCTGATCTTTTTATTCCTTTGCTATTATACTGCTTCTTTATTATAGTGACTCTGAAGTCAGCCTTAATATCTGTTAGGCCAAAACTCTTTCACTATTTGATTGTTTCTTAATTTGAGGAGCTATTATCCAGTATTTATTAGTCCATTTACATTTTAGATTTAGTATCCTAGTTCCAAGAAAAACATGGGAAGTGGCACTTTGTTACATATACACATCTATTTAGAGATAGAAAATTAACTTTTCCTGCCCTGGAACAGGGCGTGGCTTGAACTGCATTCAGAGCTCTTCATAGCCCTTGGTACAATGCCCAGATTTCCGTGTGGAGATACCGAACAGTCTTTTTAAGTTTATTCCAGAGAATTTTATAGTTTTGTCACTGTTCCATTTTTTTTTTTTAATTTTCAATATACACTTGTGTAGATAAAACCTAATGAATTTTGTAAGGTTATTTGTTCCTCTGCTGGCTTACTAACTTCTCATATTAATCTTGGTAAATTTATACCAGAGCATATATCCATAAAAATCAAAAGAGTAAACAACCTAGGAGGAAAAATATGTGTAACAAAAATTATAGATAAAAACACATTTCTTAACAGATAAAAAACTCATACAAACCAATAAAGATTGCAATGGGAAGCCTTTTAAAGACTATGAAAAGGTAACTAAAAAGGACGAACACAGTGACAACCAGAAATGGCCTATAAACATGGAAAGATGTTAAAACTGTGACATTAAAGAACTGCAAGTTAAAATGAATTACTATCAGATTGGTAAACTATTTATAGTTTGCAGTTGCATACCTTTAAAATGGCAGTAAAACCAAGATACTCTTCGTGGGCGACTCTTAATGGTAAATTCGATTTAAATTAAACTTAACACCCATTGGAACTACCTACTGGTCGCCAGTCAGCTCGATCAGAGCGTGAACATCCCCGGCAGGCGGGGCTGAAACATGAGACTAGAGACATACCCAGGAATGAGTTTGTGTAACGGAGGAAGAGAGGTCTGTTCCCTTCTCAGACCCAAGTTTGTGCAAGGACCCTCCGAGAGTACGAGGTGGGAAGGACAAACACCTGGCTGTTTGGTCATGGAAACACGGAGAGGACTGGCAGTGCTCAGCTGTCTCCTGCAGTCCCTGCAAATGCACCTCTGACGCCTGAGTGGTAGCTGCTTCACTCCAGCCATTCTCCGTCTTCTCTGCCTCCTTCATGTTCCTTGAGTCTTTTTTACTGCACGCCCTTGACTGTAGAACTCCAGGTTCTATCTTGAAGGGGCTCTGCTGTTGGGTCCATTCAATAAATCACTGGATAGAATGAGTTATTCAGATGCTTAAGAGTAGAGCATCTGCATGACATAAAACCTTTACTGACTGCCTTTCAAACTATAGACTATGTTATCCTGCTGAAACACTGTGCCTATCTATTCCAAAGGTGTTCCTCACTTCAGGAATGAATATGAGGCAGGAAAGAAATGAAGTAAACCTTGTCTTGCCTCAGCATACTCTGAAATACAGTAAAATATGTTAGAGACCAAAATCTTACTGTCCTCCATAGTTCAGCTCTTGCTCTTTAAAAAAAAAAAATCACATTGACCCTTAAAAGCTCAGTCATATTTTTCCATTTAGTACCGAAGCCAGGCGTTGACCAAGGAAAACCTGGGACTGCGGGTGGTCCTGGAATGCCGTTGCCATCACCGGAAGGGCACTGGCTTGGGTGTTCTAGCAACCAGATCACTGCAGACTGTTGCAGTGTTACCAGAATTCCTCCTCATCTGGAGAAAAAACGGCTCAGCAGATACGAGACGGAAAGTTAGGCAGAGAGACAGCCGGGAACCCACTTTGCAAAGCCATAGTGCTTACTCTGTGAGGCAAATGCCCTGCACAGAGGAACCTCAGGCTCCAACAGCTGGGACAATAATGGGGCAAATTGAAAAGTTATTTCACTGTAAAGTGCTGTCTCGAATCTTGAGCCTTAGATCAGCAGAGGACATGAATGCAGCATGCCTCTGTGGGGTTATTTTCCCCACTCATGGAGATGTAAAACCCACTCAACTTGCCAGGTATTATGGTCATTTGATCTGTTTCCTGGATTTCGTGCCTCACATGAACCCATCGTTTTCGTTCAGGCCAGGACTTTCATGTAATGAATGACTGGACCTTTTTTTTTTTCTTTTAAACTATTTTTTCAGTGTCCTGTCTGCACACCCAGGAACATAATAATTCAGGTTAAGGGTATTAAGGATTTGCGGATAGAAGAATGCAGACTCACTAAATCACTACATGAAGCTCTGAGTCATTGTTTTTCCATCCAACTCTCTTTCAAATTCTCTTCCCAACTTCCCAGTCTGTCCAACTGATAAACACTACTCATCCTTCGAATCTCAGCTAAGGTGGATGAAGTCTTGCTTATCGCTCAGGCCTCACTCATGTGAAATCAATAAGAGTAGCCCTTTTGCTGTTTTCTGTGCCCAGGACAGGCCCTTCATCCTAGTTTCTATTATTTCAGACTTTTTGACTGTAGTGTGAGAAAACAGCTCCAGCAAATTTTAAAGGACAATGATAAAAGTAGAAAAAGCAGAAATGTAGCTCTCCTCAGGAATAGGACTTGAACTTGAAAAAAAATACTAAAGTATCTTTCTTATCTTGGCTTCTTTTTCATTCATTTAATTATTTTCCATCTCTTCAGGCCACTTGTACCTTTTCCTCTGTCCACACACTGGAGTGTGACTGCCACACAGTCCTAGTGGTAATTCTTACAGTCCCGTCGCAGGCAGAGATTCACATGCAGAGCGGTACTGAAGAATGATGGAACCAGCTACAATCAGGTGGACGCCAGGACCAACCAATATTAGCTAAAGTCACAGCCTCAGTGCCAGGGTTCAAACCCTGCAAATAAAGAAAATTTTTCAGAAAAAGTAGATAACATGTTAAGCAGGAAAGACACCCCCAATTTTTTTTCTATAATCTCTAATATCTTCTTGAACTCATTTACCTAACATAAATAGAATAGAAATTCTTTGAGGGCTGGTACCATATCTTATCACTCATTTTTCACAACATAAGGCCCAGTTTGAGCCACATAATAAGTGCATAGTGTTGTTTATCGAACAATTCCCTTTCTCCTGCACTGAATTCACTCTGCACTCTCGTTCAGTCATCCCTTCCCATGGTCACATGGGTGACCTTGCTGTCACTCAAAACTGCTCCGAAAGCTCTAGCCCTGTCCCCAGCCCCATGCTCACAGCTTCCAGTCCCTTACCGCCCCTTCCCCTGTTCTCAGGGAGACCAACGTCTCCAGGTCATTAATTCCTTCCCTTCCTTCCCCAGCTGCATCTTCCCAGTGTTTTCCATTCTTTCTCTTTTAGCCTGGTTTCCATAAAGCTCCATGGAATAATTATTTACTCATTATCTCAAACCTCTAAGTTCAAGTCCTCCCAAATACTATTATAAAAACCACAAACAACAAAAATAGTCAAAGAATCAACTCAGTAATAGTTCTTCTCTGCCCCTACTATGTGACTGCTGAACTTTGTTGGATAAAAATTCAAAACACTGGGCAAGTTAGTTCTGCTTTAAATGTATGGATTATAGCCTCAGTCAGCCTGTCCGAGTTTTTTTCACAATTATTTTAACTCTACTTTTTGCCTCCTCAGAGAAGCACCAAGCTCCCCTACCACAGAGAAACAGACCCCATCAGGCACAATCGCTTTAATTCCTACCCTTGTGTTTTCCTCCCACCCACTGCTCCTCCTCTCCCTCCCACAGGATGAGGTATTTCCCATCCATTTTTCCAGTTCCCCCAGCTGTGCTGTGTATCACGTCCTCCCGACTCGGAGAACCTCCGACCATCACTGTCCCTTCAACTCCAAGGAGAAATACAGGGTATAAGGACAGAGTCAACATTGCTCATCTTGGACCTGGGATTATAGCTCTTAAATCTTCCCTATCATACCTTGTTAATGTCATGTAATGACCTCTTCTTCAACCATAAGGGGAATGAGGTACTTATACATGCTACCACATGGATGAACCTTGAAAACATTCTGCTAAGTGCAAGCAACCAGACACAAAAGGCCACATAGTATATGATTCCATTTATGTGAAATTTCAAGAATAGGCAGATCCATAGAAGCAGAAGGTGGTTTCCAGAGAACAAAAGGAGGGACAAATGGGAAATGATCGCTAATAGCTGTGGGTTTTCTTTTGGGGGTGATAACCGTTTTCTAGAATTCACAATTTTGTGACTATACTAAAAACCACTTTAGAAGGATGATATTTATAGTATGTGAGTTATGTTTTCATAAAGCTGTTATTTAAAAAAAAGAATCAATGGAACTTCTAATACCAGTATCTTCAGGCCCGCTAGGTAAATGGAATGTCATTGTTTGCATCTGTAAGGGATAGAGCCTTGACCGATTACAGCTAACCTCCAGGGTCCACTCATTATGGTGACCTTTCCTAGGAAGCATCACTAGTACAGTGAGTCATTCACTAACTGCCTAATGAAAACTGAACCCAAGTCATAATAAATATTCAACAAACTAAATAAAAGCATTTCCTTTTACATATCAACATTAGTAGAAATTTATTTTACATATCAAAATTAAAATAGATACACCATATGCTAATTGAGACTTGGAGGAAAGATGATCATCTGTCATCTGCATGATTTTTCCTGGAAAATATTAAAACAGTTATTTTAAATGCAATATAACTTTAAATGATAGGATCTAAATAAGGGGAAATGCCTAATAAAGTCCCCAGGATATTACATTGGGCTTCATGTATTCCAACAATTTTTTTTATGAATCTAAATAAAAAGATAAAAGTTTCTGGATGATGAAAATGGTAATCAACTCAAAGAAATAAACGTGTGCTTTATTAGCATGCATTTGCATATTTATTCATTTGAGAAACCTTTGAATGTCACTATATACCAAGCACCATGCTGGATTATGTTAATTACTAATGATACCTCTGCAGTGAGTGCATCATTGCTTCCAGAAGAAAAAATAATGGGGAATTCAGTGGTGCCTCTTCCACAATGTAGAACCTCCTGACTAAAGGAGACAGATTGCTATCTGATCTTTTTAGCCTGGAAGCTGAGGACCACTTGCCTGGTAAAATGGGCATTAAAACTTTACAGAATAAGAGGCTGTGTTCAGGTGAATCGATCTGCCTACCTAACAGAGAACTGTGATAGGAGAACTCTTACATTTTCCTGAAGCCCAGATATCTTTAAATAAGATTTTTTTTCTGAATTGCAGTATTCTCAGTCCTACCAGTAGGTTGAAGTGAAGAGTTGCCTTTTTGATCAGTAAAACTTATAAAGTATTCATTCCCATAGCCTCCCCGTTCAGTACTCCTGCCTTTTCTACATCTGTTTCACTGTTCAGCATGGGATTTAAAATAGAATTATTTTTAGTTTACAAAATTTTTCCCTCCCTTAAGACTTTTTTCAACCTGTAACTCTCAGTTCTCTTTCTTGGCAAAAGGCTACGTCTTCTTTTTGTCTCGGTTATTGATGGAATGGCAGAGTCCTTTACCAAGCTGATCGAGTGTGCTGTTGTTCTGTGCCGCAGGCACGCTTTCCTTGGGGATTTCTGGAATCCTGCTAGAGTCTACAAAGGAAGTAATGAATATTCGGAAGTAGGAAAGAAACTTGTTTGGCCATCAAATGTTCAATCTGTACCCAAAATTCCACCTATAGTTTTGCCCATGTGGAAACTATATATTTTTTTCCTATCTAATTATTCTGTGTGAGTTTACCTTTTTTTTAATTTTAGAAAGCATTTTTTTTTATTTTCAATACGGACAATTAAAAAAAACAGTTAAGTTATATTGGCTTTTTCTAATTGTAAAAGAAACATTCTGAATAAAATATAGAATATATATGAGAAGTATACTACAAAATGGGAAAACACAGAAATACAAATATTTCTGTGGAAACTATATTTTAACCCACACACAAAAAAGTTGGACTTCATGGACTCATCGACTCAACAACAAAACCAAAAAACAAGTTATCTGTAAATTAGAATGTGAACACATTTATCTGTGATGAGAAAAGTTTCAGCCCCTCAATCTCTGCTCAGTCATCTACATTCAGTCCCATATCTCTGCGCAGAAGAGAAAGAAAATATGAAAAAAAAAAAAAAAGCTAGCGGGTAAATAAAACACAAGGAAAATAAAGGACGATTATTTTAATTCTGATCATAAAAGTGACCCTTGGCTTCTGGGGAAGATGGAGTATCAGGGATCAGATTTACCCTTTCTTTCTGCATAATTACTGCATATTCTTCAAAGCCTCATTGCATCCTTAGTCCATAGTCTTCTACCCATCCTCAAGTGTTTATTTTTATTTTTATCACATTGTAATTCTCCACTCACTTGCCTTTTCCTAAGGAGGATACCAGGTCTCTGAAGGTGAATACTCTATCATTTATGAACCTTCAAATACTGGCATGTAGTTGGCTCTCAATAAATATTAAATAAAGGAGGAGTAGAGAAAGAAAAAAAGAAGGAAGTGAAAGAAGGAAAGGAGGGAGGAAGGGAAAGAGGGAAGAAAGGAAGGAAGGAAACTATATACTGTACATTTGATAATGCTATAAAAAATTATGGTACTTTTTCTAGATTCAATCATAATTTTTTCTTTCTTCTTACCCTCATGTAGCTCTAAAAATTATTAACTTTTCTAACCATGACTTTAATTTGTGCTGACTAGGTCTTGCTGACACTTCAGGAAGCACATTAAATAAGCACATTAAATATGTCTTGTAATTTTAGAGTAGAATGAGTTGCTTCTAGAACAGTTCCCTGAGAACTGCCGGTATGAGTTTTACACATTGAATTTTTATAATCTGACTGCAAACAAAAATTTACCTTGGATTTTTTTGTTTTCACTCACCTCCTATTAATTAAATCTGCCAACATATACAGTAAATTGCCATTTCCAAATTACTGTTGCTCATTCAAATCGTACCTCCTAATGTCGAATAAACCTCTTCTTACTTTCAAAGTATTATTTTTCTAAACTCTACAGAAATATTTTTGAATTTTAAAAGTAGCATAAAGATAGTTTATAGTAAAATAAGTTTAAAAAATGAATGGTTAAAAATGAAAATTAAAATCCTAAATTTCTAGAAGATAAATTTAATATTTATCTAATATTTAAAAAATATGAAAGACAAATACCGTGTGATCTCATCTATATGTGGAATGTAATCAACAAAACAAACAAGCGAGGAAAACAGAACCAGAGACGTGGAAATAAAGAACAAACCGACAGTGACCAGAGGGGAGGGAGGAGCAGGATAACAGGGAAAGAAGGGAAGGGTCAAGTCAAGTAACGTGAATAAAGGACCCATTGACAAAGACAGCGGGGGAAGGGGGAGGATTGGATGTGGGAGGTGGGGGGTGGGTAGGGCAGGGGAGAATAATGGGGGAAAAATGGGGATAATTGTAATTGAACAATAAAAAATAATCAATGTATAGATAAAAATATTCTTAGCTTTGTATATTATATATTGTATATTTATTAGCTTTGAATATAAATTGTTGAGAAAACTAATATAAAATGTTTCACATTTAGAGAAAAAATGAAAATAAACTTATTGAGAAAATTTCTTTGTAATACATCCAACAGATATTTAATACATACTTAACATGTAAATAAAAGTATTAAAATCTAAAAGTTGATTTGATAAAAATGTTGAAACAAGAATTACCAAAAATACATAACATCAGTGAGTCTACACATAAACATATTATGAACCAATATGTATATGAACCAGAACTCATCTAATACAGGTAGAAGTGAAAATTAGTGTAACACTTTAGGAAGTAAAATAGAAAGACTTACTAAAATGGTTATAGCCCTCGGTCAAATAGTTACATTTCTTTATGTTTTAAATACATGTTCCTTCTTTCTCTCTGCTGCGTAGAATTCCATTGTGTAAATGTACCATATTGGAGGCAGGTGGGGTTGGCTGGGGTGGGGTGGAGGGATGGGGAGAAAATGCAGACAACTGTAATTGAATAACAATAAAAATTTTAAAAATAAATAAATAAAAAGAAAAAAGAAATAAATACATTTTCCAAAAGTAAGAAACAAATCACAAGAATAGAACAGGTAATAATAGTACAACAGTATGAAATATTATTATAAACTATTATTTGCAATAGTATATAATATAAATAGCCAGAATATGTAACAATAAACTTTCACTAATAATATGAATCATAAAACATAAATAGAGCTATTAAAGTTAAAAATATAAAAACTCTTTAATAAAGCAGAAAATGTTTATAATACAATGTTAATTGAGAAAGCAGGACATGACAAGTTTCTCAGTGTGATTATGTCTACATTAAAATTGTGTGTGACCGTGAATAATTCTAGAAGGGAATCTGAGGAATCTAAACATTTAATTTATTAGAATAGAATAATACTAAATTAATTTTATAAACTGACCCAGTCATTTATCTTGGCTCTACAATTTAACTTATGCAATAATTTTCAAGTAAAATAACAGAAAGCTAAATTTAAGGGATTCTTGCTTGGTAAGTTTTTCGAAGCCAAGGTAGACAGTATGTGTGATTGGAGTTGCCAAATTTCGTAAATAAAAATACAGGACCGTCAGTTAAAGTTGAGTTTCAGGCAAACAAGGAATGGGTTTTGTTTGTTTGTGGAAAATTTTTTGTTTCAGTTGATTTTTATAACTGTTCAGGAACATATTTCACCCCAAAGAAGATTACATTCTTCCTGTGCATTTTTACTGCAGGTATTTCCCTTTATGTATTTGAGACACGATCTTACTACAGAAGTATTTGTTCTGTGTCTGCGATTCATACTGAATGGACTGTTTGGAGTTCATCTGGCAGCCCAGCTTCGGCCACTTGGGGCCCCATATACCCACTCGTTCATAGTAGACAGTTATGCTCCAGTATGAGAATTGGGATGAGGGAGGGGGTGGATGAAACAATCATTGCAACCGTGGCTTTTAACAAACATGTTTAAACATGTTTAAACATTTTTTTAAAAAATGTTTAATTTTAGTGCCATTATACATCCTCTAGGAAATCCCAATTTTATCCATAAAGATCAGGAATAAGGAAAGATCCTGAAACAAAATAGAAATAAGAAAGGTGAATGAGATCAAAGTAGACAACAGGAACTATCATTTTTCCAATTTTTCAAGCCCAGATCAGCTGCCTGACACTAGTCTACAGAATACATTCTGATCAAACCCCAGTAATAGTCCCTCATCTTGTACACCTCATAATCTCAAAAAAAACAGCCAAATAAAGCAGTTGGAGAAGATCCTGAATGGTCCAGGAAGCTCTGGCTGAATCGCATCAATTCTTGCCAGATCGTTTACTTTCATTAAGAAAGGTTCATGGTCTCCTTGGTGTAGCCCAGTGGTTGGGCACTGTCCTGCAAAGCAAAAGGTCACCAGTTCAATTCCCGGTCAGGGCACATGCCTTTGTTGCCGGCTGGTCCCCAGTGGAGGTGTGTGCGAGAGGCAACTGATCTGTGCTTCTCTCACACGTGGGTGTTTCCCTCCCTCTTTCTCCCTTCCCTCCCCTCTCTCTGAAAAATAAATAAATAAAATCTTAAAACAAAAACGAGTATGTTCATGGTCATCCATGGCTGAGTAGGCAGTGTTGTATTGCCTAACGGGCATTGCTTAACTCCTTCCAATATGTATAGCTTTATTAGCCAATCAGAGATTTCACTGAAATGCTAAATCCATTTTCTTCCCAATAGACTATAAATCTCAGCATTATTAGTGAGACGTCTACATAGCCTGGGGACAAGGACGGGCTGCAACAATGACTCCAGAGCGGTGATCCGCTTGTGGTGCTGAAAGCCTGGAAAGAACGCTTGTGACTGGAGCTTCATGAGCAGGAGGAAGTGGCAGAAAACTAATGCAGAGACGAGACAGGGGCTGAGTCCTGGGCACAGAGGAGGGATGGATATAATCCCATTGGGGAGGGGACATGGCTTGATTTTCAGTCATTAGGAATGATATTATCAGACTCTTGTAATTATTGTTGTGGGTAAAGGCTACAGCTCAACTATTCTAAAAGTGGACTCATGGTGTTTTGGCCGACATCCCGCAACATTCAGCCGGCTTGTAGTTGGTAGTCCCGAGCAGTATTTCAACTCAATTTGATAAATAGGCGAACATTTTGCAAACAATATGTTGCTGGGCCCAAATGATGATCATTTGTCACCTTAACTACTGGAATAGTCTCTTCAATTAATTGGTGTTTCTATTTCCACTTTTGCCCTGCTCCAATCAATACAGGAGACAGTATAATGTTTGAAATATCAATCAATCAAATCACATAGTTTTCCTGCTTAAAACTTCCCCATATGAGGATTTCTGGGTTTCCTCTCCAGACATGACCTGGAAAAAAGCATCACTCTCATCCATATTTCACCCCAAAAAAGTAATCGAAAGTCATGTGCAGGGCTTTGCACACACCAGGTGTCCAAGAAAAGACACACTTATTACTAGGCATACAGCCCATTTGTCTCAATCTCTACTGTCCTACAAAAATATCCAGCTTTCAGTAAAGATTATGAGGCATATAAAATGGCAGCAAGGAACAGCATATTGCTAAAAATGAAAGTAATCAATACAGCCATACCCAGATCTGACACTGATGATGGAACGACCTAAAAGGGAATTTAAAATAACTATGATGGATACATTAATGGCTCCAAAACATACTTAATTAAATATCAGTAGGGAAATGTCACTAGAGAGTGGAAGGAGGAAAGAAAGGAAGGAAGGGAGGGAGGGAAGGGGGGAGGGAAGGAGGAAGGGTGGGTGGGCAGGCAAGCTCCATTTTACGGCATTCTGTAAAGAGGCAAAACTTTAGGGAGGGAAACAGATCCCTAGGTGGTGGTCAGAGGTTGAAATGGACAGCGTGAGGGACTTGGGAAATAAAGACGTGGGCTCTGTTTCGTGACTGTGGCGGCCAGTACACAACTTCGCATTTGCCCAAGTCCGTAGGACTGTGCAGCACAACCGTATATTTTACTGTATCTAATTTTTAAAAAACTTTCCAACAGCCACTACGACATTAAAATAAAATTCAAGTTCATTTCCATGTCCTATAAGACTTTGAATAATATTTTTCCTGCATCTGTCTCCAACTTCATCTCATTGCTCACTAAGCTAGACCCGCACAGTTCCTAGTAACTGATGTCCTAGCCCACCTCAGGCTATTGCGCTTTCCTTCACGTTCCTGGGACATCGTTTTCCGGGCTCTTTTGGTTGATTCCTTCTTCTCCTTCACTTCTGAACTTGATCCATTCTTAATATCCAATATAAGGCCAATTTCTCACTGATTTTTCCTTCTCTTGCCCGTGTTACCTTGTTTGGTTACTTCACTTAATTATCAGAATCTGAAATCATCTTGTGTGTTTACTAATTTATTTTTTCCTTGTTTGTGAACTACCCCTATCTCTAGAATACAAGCTCCATGGAGGCAGGGGTTACTTGTCTTCTTCACAAACAGAAAACCCCGTGGAATATAATAGGCATTTGGTAATTAGTTGTTAGAAGAATGACTGAACTCAAAAACCATTATATTAAACCTTCTGAGCCAGTCCCTCCACGTGTCTCCCAGGCAGCACTAGACTTTTACAAAAATGAAGAAAGAAAGTGGTTTGTATGTAACTACAGTATTTTTGAAATAAGATAAATTACTAACTAATTGGCCAAATAATTTTTAAAAGAGGCTATTGAGGGAGCTCAGAAAGCCCTGCAGTAGCTTCAAGGCACAGGGTTCTGTTATAATTTTGTTGGAACGTGGATTCGTTCATTGTTGGACTCTAGGTGTGATTGCTACAGAACAAATAAACTCAGAGACAGATTACTTTTTATCTGAAAGAAATGATACTATTAATCACATTGTGAAAAATGAGACAAAATCTGTTTTATTTTCCCCATTGTGGTATTTCAGATATTTAGCATGGAGTCATATGCATTGTGGTACCACAGTAACTTCGCTGTGTGCATTAACTAATTAGTTAACACAGTTCCTCTATAGACAGACCCGATGTACAAGTGCACAGCATTATATAAGGAAAGCGTGTTAGGAGAGATGGGTTCCACTGCCCGCTCTGCCGTTAATTAGTGAGATGACCTTAACCTTTCCGATCCTCAACCCCTGGAAAATGGAGGAGCTGCGCTAGATGTTTCCTCGTGCCCTTTCCTAACCTCTCAGACTTTGTTCCCTAGGTTGTGTTCAGAAATTCATTATAAGAGAGTTTTTAGAATTAGAAAAGTTCTCCTCAGCAGAATCATTGTTTTCAAATGAAGCAAAATCTCTCCACGAAAGTAAAAAGTATGAACCAAGAAAACCTGGTTTATCCTGAATTTAATGTATATAAACAAACCAAAATGTGTGTGTGTGTGTGAGAGGGAGAAATCAAACAATACAGTTCTGGAATTGAATAAAACTGGAAAATAATAGAACTGAACATAGCCTAAGCAACTGCACGTAGTTTATCGTCAAAGCAGCTCCATGACGCCAGGAATCTGTAACTAGCGGAGAATGAGCAGGTAGGTGGAAACTATCTCAGGAGTTCTGAAAATGTCCTGTGCGTTTTCAAGGCCTCTTATGGCCTGACAACACTCTTTTCCTTATTATTATTACTACATCTAATTTCAAAATGTGTGACTTCTCCTTTTCTTGTTATAACACACCTTTCTGTTGTAACTTCTAGGTTTAGCAACCGTGTTAAGCTGTTCTTTGGCATTCTCAACGGCAGAACAATGGAGGTGGTCTTAGACTATTCCCTGGGGTCGAGGGGTGAGGCTGGAGTGGGACGGAGCAAGGAAGAAGGGGTTATATTGCGACTAGATAACCTTAACAAAGGATATGGTGGTATGAGAAAGTAACTATTACACAAGGAATTAACTACGTTTTGACTGTAAAAGGAAAAGCAAAGGAACCGTGGGATTACTGAGGACCAGGAAAAGAGAAGGTGGGAAGGAGACCCTAAGTCAGGTCACTTGCCACCCCAGTCAGCATTAGCTCAGGGTGCAATGGGTGGTGTCTCGGAGAAGCAGAGGGAGAGGCTGAGTGGCTTCAGCACAGGTGATTGGCAGCAATTTTCCCTTGCTCAGTCTTTAAGCATTTCTGCTGCCTCCTTGCAGAACTGGGCTTCCTGTCTTCTGGTGCTGTTATTTTGGTCTGTGTATCACCTCACAGAATCATCATAGTGCTATCTACTATTTACTCTGATACTGTATATAGTCCAGTTCCAAAGTCATATAGCAAAAATTTTAAATTTTATTTATTTATTTATTTATTTTGAGAGAGGGGAGGGAGGGAGGAAGAGAGGGAGAGAAATATAGGTGTGTGGTTGCCTCTTGCATGCCCCCTACTGGGGACCTGGTCCATAACCAAGCATGTGCCCTGACTGGAATTGAACTTGCAACCTTTTGGTTCTCAGGCCAGCTTTCAATCCACTGAGCCACACCAGCCAGGGCTCTTACAGTATTTTTAACATATGAAAGCATTTAGTCTTGAGTTATCTGCCTGCACTGCATTATATATTATATACATTACATAGTTTTGAGTACACAGCTACAAGGCAACTGTAAATTCCAAAGGGGGATGTTTTTTTCCCCCTTTGTTCTGGTAAAAGCCACAAGAAATCTAACTTTTGCCAGCTTAACCCTTCATATTGAATGGGTCTAATGTGATATTCCTCAAAGTGTGGTCCACAGATCACCTGCCTGGGGGGTCACCTAGGCCCTCAGTCAGAATCTCCAGAGATGAGCCTGTTATTCTGAATGTCAGCAAGCTTTCGGTGTTACATTTATGTTCACTGAAATCACACCCTCCCTAGTTTAGTGCAGGATCCTGTTGTGTAGAGCAGGCACCATGCCAGCGCTTGGCAGGAAGGAGTTTACCAACCACAAAGCAAACTGCCCTTCCTCTCTCCCTTCAACCCTCTGCAGGGCTTCCAGGCCTTTCTTGCTGATGACATAGATTAGATGCTCCTAGGTACTCGAAAGCCCAAAGGTTAATGAGGCATCTCATTCATATTTCATGATTGCTGTTTGCCCTTCTCTGCCTTTGGGACACACAATGGAAAAGGTGAATCAATAGAAAAATACCAGAAGCACCAGACAATTAGAAGATACCAGAAATAATCCATAGACTCCTACTGTATTTAAAACGAATGGGCTGATTAATAAATTATCAACAGAGATCATTAATGCACCAGAATTTGTCAATGTGTAGGGGGGAAAAACACAAATATATCAAAACCTAGGAATAAATAGCACCTACCAATTTCTTTTTTCTGGATCTCATTCTAAACATGCATGTTCTCATAATGTCTGCCCTGTTCCTCGTCACTGAGGCCCTAGTGCTAAAATTTATCCTTTGTGCATAGCAGACCACTCAGAGCTCCTTAGTCTAAGGCTTATATGCTCTCCCTTGGGCCATGATGGAAAAGACAGGAGGAATTCAGTATGTCTGGGTGAAAACTAATACCTCTGACTTTCACTCTCTAAACTCTCTAAATCTTAGCTACATTTTAAAGTGCACTTATTGGGTTAGCTTCCTTCTGAAACCTTCTGGGAGGGGGTTCTTTATTAATTATTATTCTTTGCATCCCCTCTCCCCTGATGCACTTCAGGTCTTCTATATGGCCCTTTGTCTTATATATCTTAAATGTTGATTTTTAATACTAAGAAAAAGTTTTGTTTCATTTCCTGTTTTACATGCAAGTCTTTTAAAAAAAGATTTGGTGACTCATACTCTTAAATCTCTGTCTCCTCTGCCACGTTTACTTATCCCTACCTGGTAATATCTTTAAATATTTCAGATTAATAAATAAAGTAGAATTATGCAAACTTGAGAGCTGGAAAATATCTTAGAATTTACCTAGTCCAATTTCCAGCTTTATTATTAAGAGAAAAATTGCTTGTCATGTTAATGAGTTCGTTAAATTTATCAAATTCATAGGATGTATCCCAAGGTATTCTGCCTCACACACAGAGTACACAATTCTTTTGCATTGCTAATTGACATCTGTCCTCTTGGAAAATCTTCCCACTAAACTCAGGCCCTTGAGCCTCATTTCCCAGTCGGGATGAATATTTTAGAACCTGGAATATTGAAAGTGTACAAGTCTGAGCCCTCTCAGTACTTAAACTTTGAAAAGGCAGAGCTTGATAGAAGTGGAGGGGGAGAAAATAAGAATATTTGTTAACAGGAGAAACCTGGTTCTTCTTGCCAACACAGTAAAGAATTATAGATCAGCAACCTATTAGTGTGCAAGCAGGGTTTACTAGTGATACGGTCTCATGGAAAAGAACAGGCCTTGTCAAGGTGGGGTGAAAGGCAAGAGCCTGGGTGATAAAAGCAAGGGTGGCCCAGACGCCCCTGGTCCTTTGTCCTGAGGACCATATAGTTGGCGAGATGGGGGTGAAGAAGGTACATGTTGATTGACGGGTAAGATGGTGCCAGCTTTCCCAGTGCAATGTGACTACCCAAACTTTGGTATGTCGGGGGGAGGTCTGAGAGCCCAAATCCTTATCTTACTCCAGACCACATTTGTTCATCTTCTGATGGAAGGCAGTTAATTAAAGCTGGGGCAGTTACCCAAAGTTGTTTATGGGCTCTTTCCATAAGCATTAGGGACTTCCTCATAAAACAGATAGTGACCAGCAGTAGGCAATTAATTAACCAAAGTTGTTTTATGGGCTTCTTTTTGTTTTATGCACTGTGACCCCCTCTTCTCTTCCCCCTTCCAAGCCTTGGGGTGAATACACAGTTTCAAAGACTTTCTTTCCCAGATGGTGGAAATGATACACAGAATTTCAAGGGCTGCCCTCCTCCTGCGTTAGCATGGCGTCTCTTGTGATGTTGAAAACACCTGGCAATATTATCGAACCAGGCTCAGGACTGCTGAGTTAGTGGGTGAGACTTGCCTCCCTCCTGCTCCCTGCCTTGGTTTACTATCCATCCTACCTAAGTGCTAAAAGGCGTTCCCTGGCAACCCAGATGCTAGACGCTGGCCAGCAACAGCAGCGCAGTCCCAGAGTTCTTCCTGTGCTGTCTTCCTGCCTCATATTGACACAGAGACAAACTTCACTTATTTGGCTCTTCTCTAAATTCACTTGCATTGTCTCACTTAAAAATAATATATTGTGGCTGCTTTGGTACATATGTATATTAGACTCCTCTGCATCCCAAGCAATAAAAGTAGGGATTGGTAAAGTGATGAAAAGACCCTCTTTGCATTCCTAGGACCCAAATTGATGGAGGACCGTTGGGATACTATAAAATACTTTTCAGTAGTGGTATTTCAGAGTTACATTAGTATGTGTTTAAGTTTTGTGTATTTCACTGCAAATAAAAATGACAACTGAGATAAATATCCTAACAAAGTAGGTTTCTCATATTTAAGGGCTAGAGGATTAACTTCCTATGAAGCAAATAGTTTTGCTTTGAGTAACAAGTCCTATAGAAATAATAGCCTAAAATGTTTTTTTTTCAATTATAGAATATTTTCAGTTACACAAAATATGTAAAAAGAAGCATAATTTAAACTAGGTGTGCCCCAAAAATCAACAAGCAAAATATTACAGTATAAATGTTGCCCCTCTCTCCTTGCCAATTGTAATCTTTACCCTGAACTTGACATTATTCATCAATTTTGTGTTTTTATACTTTGACTCTAAAGTGTGTATCCTAAACTATAAAGTATCATTTGTAAGGATCCAAACTACATAGAAATTGTGTCACTCTTCATATAGCTTTATACAACTTGCTTTATTTGCTTAATTGTTACGATACACATAAGTGTTGGTGTATTCATTCTAATTGCCATTGCTATCATTCACTTATAAGGACCTATGACAATTTATCCAATCTCCTACTGATATGCATTTATGTTGTTTTCAGTTTAATTGCAAGTAACATAGTAATGAATATTCTTGTGTGTTTATATATCTCTTCGTGCCCATGGCCATGAATTATGTAACTGCCAGTCATTTGCAGTCTTGCTATTGATATAGATATCGACAAATTGTTTTCAAACTTTTTTTACCAATTCATGCTCCATAAGTGATTTCCTGATGTTCTGATATCCTCATCACGTTGTGGTAGGGTTCAACTTTATAATTCTGAAAAATCTGGTTTCCTCTTCTTTACGTATGTATTAAACTAATGAAACTTAGTTTATTTCTGGAAGTATATTTTGCAGGTAACACCAGGTAAAAAGTTATGGAAAAGGAAGTTGGACATAATTGGGATAGACTAAAAAATTATAATGACAAACCTTTGAAAGCCATCTAACTAAAAATATGAGGAAATAGTAAGCATCCAAATACGGACTTTGACATCAGTAGAATTGTAAGTTCCCTTTGCAAATCGAACACCTAAGTGACTCTCCAAGACAAAGTCCCTTAATGTGTGTGTGGGCTTTATGCATTGTGCACACTTCCATGACGATTACAAGCCTCTTTTAAGACATTATATGGTATGAACTGACCGGACGTGGTAACAGTAATTTATTCTTGTGCTTACTCTTTAGACAATATGTACTTGAAATTAGTATTTTGATATGTTTGGAGTTTTATTCTGAACATTTTTTTTGTCCACTACCTTTCAGTACCTTTCTAGGCAGTCCTTAAAGTTGTCACTTTGATCCTTCCTTTCTCGTTCACAGTTACAAACCCCTCTGCAGGCCTGTGATCTCGAGAAGGTCGGGAGTCAGGATGGCCGTTCGCTGGACAAGTAGAAGTCCGTAACTGTGAACTTTCTCCTGAACGCCAGACTTCATGCAAGATGGTTTCACTTGGGGTTTTCACAGACTCGTATTGATTTTATTCTCCAATGCTATCTTTTTTATGTATTAATGCCTTAGGCAGAGCAGAGATTCAGGAAGATTTTGCATTTTTATCTGTTGAATACTTATTTTCAAAACGTTTACAACATTATCCCTTCCCTTCATCAATTGAGCAGAGCTAAATCATTTTCCCTTGGAATTATATTTCATATTGTAGGTTTAGAATTTCAAGCAGGTAAGGACTGTGTCAACCATCACAATGAATTAGAAGGAGCAGAGTTGAATAAGCTAAGGAAAGCCCCTTTCCAGCTCCCAAGCTGTTGTACAAGGTGGCAAACCTTTACCAAGTTTCCCTAGTCCAAGGCCAGGCAGGTTGATGGTGTTAGGTTGTGAGCACAAAGATGGGGGCAGTCACATCAGCCAAACTCACAAAACCAACACATAAAACAAGAGTAGGAACTCATTGATGCAGAGAGAGAAGAATGGCTATGGTTGGGACAGATGACCCAAACCCTTCGGTCCCTGTGCTGTCGGGGCTGCTGGAGAGAGACTCACAGGTGCACCAGTGGACACGTACTGCAAGGACTTTCACAGAGCGTTGTCCCTGATTTCTTTAAATTGTAAAAACAAAACAATGCCCATCAACAGAGGGCTGGATAAACAACTTATGATACATTCATAAGCTAGAATCCTACCCAACAGTGAGAATTATTGGACTATAGTTCCACGCGTCAATATGAACGAATCTTTAAAATGTTGAGTGAAAGGGGCAAATTTTAAGTCACATATAATATGAAATGATTTCTAAAAGTTCAGGAACTGCAAAGCCAAATCATGCATTGCTTAGGGACACCTTGATATGAGGTAAAATTAGAAGGAGAAACAAGGAGAACAGTGATCACTACATTCAGTTCCGTTGTCTGGGACAGAGGACGATGAGACGTTTTGGTGGGGAGAAATAGTTGGAGTTTCAATGGCATTGGTAAAAGCCTTTTGCTGAGATTGAGTGGTGGTTTCAGATTTGTTTGTTATGTTATGATGTTTCACAATTGTTTTTTGTGTATTTTGAATAGACCGCCTGCCTGTCGAAGCTTTATCTGATTTCCCCTTCTGTTACATAGCTCCCAACGCTTTTCCGTATCACAGCTCTCTTGTTCCCATTGTCAGGAAGACCTCCACTGGCACAAGTGAAGTTAGAACTTTCTGGCTCTCGTAGGTTTTCCTACTTGTTTCCTGACCCTGGAAATGGTTTCTGTGCTTCCACATTTGCATTACCACATTTAGTCTGGATTGTAGCCCAATCGAGTACTCAGAACGCACAATGAATATCAGTTCAGGGGGTATTATCTTGTAGGTCAGGGAACATGGACAATCTAGACAGTCTATTGTTTAATCTGGTGTCGTTCAGATACTGACTGTCTTAATGGAGCATCATCTCCTAGAAGATCTAACAGGACTGACCATCCACAGGATGTCCCAGAGCTTACCTGGTAGACTGTACTAATATTATTCTACAAACGACTCCTGATGCTCTTCATTTACATTTCAAACTCATCTACTTGGTTTACTTAAATAAATCTCTAACCACTCTTTGCAATCATTTATTAAATACCAATTTCCTTTTATATCTAGCTAGGTTTTCAAAAATAGTAGTCAGGTGGGAAAGCCTATTAAGAATTATGTTTTCTGTTATTTCCCATGCTGGTTTTATGAATTACTGTATTTTCATATTCATATTTTCAAACAAATTGTGTATTTAACCACAACAGATGGATATTCTGGTTATTTTTAATAATACATAGATTTTTGAATTATTTACCCTATTTTACTTTTAATTATAATTTTTAAGTACTCTACTATTCAGAAATTAAATATAAAGAACACCAAATCAAGTTAATAGAAAAATAACCAGTCTTTCCTAGTTAGCTAAGCACTTCTCACAGATGTGATTAAAGGGACAACAAACTCCACAGTCCAAAGGTGTAACCAAAGCTTTCCACTGGGCTCATTGCTCCATTGTCATCTAATGTGTACACGGAGCATGTGCTGACTCTTTAGTAAAAATAGGAAATATCTATTTTTTTATCCTCACCCGAGGACATGCTTGTTGATTTTAAAGGGATTGGAAGGGAGGGGGAAAGGGAAGGAGAGAAACATGGAGGTGAGCGGGAAGCATCGAATGATCGCCTCTCCCATGCCCCGACTGGGACTGAACCCACAACCCAGGAATGTGCCCTCACCAGGAATCGAACCTGCAACCTTTCAATTTACAGGACAATGCTCCGACCAAGTGAACTATACCAGCCGGGGCAGTAAATATCTATTTTAAAATAAAATGTTTGGCCAATAAATTATAGTAATTGATATCCACTTTTAAATGGCTTACTGTTGGAGACCCCAACACCAGCCTCACTTCCAGTTTCACACTATTAAGAAAATAAAAAGGTGAAAACTCACAACATTGTACACGAGGAGTCAAACGAAGTTAACTAAACCTGTAATAAATCTCCATCCATCACAAGGCCAATAAAACTGGACAGAAGACGTGTGAGCCGCCTGAGCTGTGGTACCCGCGAGGAAATAAGTGTAAACGGTCTTCCTGTCATCCCCTTTGTCTATGCCTTGAAGCAAGCCCCAAATCACTCCGTGCCCTACAAAGACCAAAGGTAGATTAAGATACGCTTTTACCCAATAGCCCATTCCTTAAGCCAGTTAAAATCTCAAATTCCAATCAAAAGCTAAGCCAAAAGTGAGGCAACTATAAATAGTAGGATGAAAATTGAAAGCCATCATTGCTACAAGGTGGGGTTGAGGAGTGGGCAATGAGAAACAGCAAGAGCCTTACCAGCAGTGTTTGCTGGGGATGGAGGCTTCTATTTCCCGATTTGCTTCTATTTTGAGAGAGCCGGGTATTAAGGGTAGAAGCATCCATACTACGTGAAAGCGAACAGACATTCGATAGACAGACTGCCTACCCATCCATCTCCTCCCTCCCCCTCCCCCCTACACCACACAGCACACACTTCGCTGAGAGCCATTTTCCTCCCCTTGGGACATGGTAATAATGGCTTGGACACTATGTGACTCCAGTTCATGGGCCACATGGGTGAAAAATAGCTGGGACAATAAACCTCTTCCCAATGTAATTTAGACTATTACCTTACCACTTTTTTTCCACATTGATTGATCCAAACCATTTTCTGTCTTTCACTCTTTTTTTCTTCATATTTGGCCTTTCCCTGGTGAATTTCTTTTCATGTATCTTGATGAAGCCTCACTGTCAATTTCTGTCCTTTCTTTAACATCTTAGAAACCTGCTGTATATTAATTCTATTTCTATGGTATTAGCTATCCCTCCTGGCACTAGGTAACATTTAGGGAAGTTTTAAAATCCAACAACATTAAATAACCTCCCTTTAAACTTTGGATGCTATATTTAATTCTATTAGGATAAGAAAATATGGGCATGCATTTTTTCCTTACCTGAGGACACATTTACTGATGAGAAGGAGAGAGGGGGGGAGGGGGAGAGAGAAAGACAGAGAGAGAGAGACATCGATGTGAGAGAGAAACCTCAATTGATTGGTCACCTCCCATACCTGCCCCAACCCAGGACCGAACCTGCAACCTAGGCATGTGCCCTGAACCTGGAATCGAACCTGCAAACTTTTGGTGTATGGGATAGTGCTCTAACTAATTGAGCCACCCAGCCAGGGCAGGGCATGCATATTTTAACTTACGTGGAAAATTCTGTGTCCCAATAATTTACTCTTGCCTCACTGGAGAAAATTATAACATTTAGAAGTCATCTGCTAAAAAGCCAAATTTAATATATGACCTCCTTTGCAATGGGACAAAATGAAAAGTTTATATCCTAAAATCAAGGTATACTTACAATTTGAGAGTCATGATAATAAATAAGAGTAATATATAATTAGTTTTGATTTTTTCTCTGTATCAAATAATTATTCATTCATTCATTCATTCATTCATTCAATCTTATGAGTCCTAAGAATTAACACTTAAATATTTTTTTCAATGTAATACAGGGAATTAGGCTTTGAACCCAGGTATTCCTGATTCTTTCCCTACTGTTACAATATGTTCCGCTTTTAATTCATTCATTTCATTCAATAACTACTTTTTGAGAGTCTTCTATTTTCCAACCACACTGCTGGATGCTGGCGATCTAGTGATGATGTAGACTATTAGGCCCACCCTAAATATGCACTAACTTACATTTTGGGCTTCATCTCCCGACATTCTTTCCACGGTCCAGCCACATTGAATTAATTACACTTTCCCTAAACACCACCCTTGACTTTCAGAACGCTTGTGTTTGCACACAGTGCCTCTTCTTCATGGGGTGCCCTTCCCTCTTGCTATCCCTCCCATCCTCAGAAACTCTTATTTATCCTTTAAGACCCCATTCAGATGCATTGTCTCTAAAAAACATTCCTTAGTTTTCCCAACATGGCTATATGTCTTATGTGGCAATGTAAAATTCTGTTCAGATTTTTTTTTTATTGTATTTTTCCCATGACTATTTAGTCCCCTTATACTCCCTCCCTGCTCACCACAATCACCACACTGTTGTCCATGTCCATGAGTCCTTTGTCCTTCTTGCTTAATCCCTCCACCCTTTACCGCCCTTAGCTGTCAGCCTGCTCTCTATCTATGAGTCTGTCTCAATTTTCCTTGTTAGTTCAGTTTGTTCATTAGATTCCATATGTGAGTGAAATCATATGGTATTTGTCTTTCTCTGACTGGCTTATTTCACTCAGCATTATATTCTCCAGGTCCATTCATATTGTCGCAAAGGGTAAAATTTTCTTCTTTTTTATGGCCGAGTGGAATTCCATTGTGTAAATGTCCCACATTTGTTTTATCCACTCATCTACTGATGGACACTTGGGCTGCTTCCATATCTTGCTGGAGGACTTCCACTCTCTAAGGCTAACAGAAAGCTTGAAGCACAGGCAGATCTCTGGGAGCCCTGAGACGTTAGCTGACCTTCCCCCAGGCCCAGTGCTGGTGAAGGCTGCCTTGGTGGGCAGCCTGGTTCCTTCTGCACACAAACAGGCCCAGCAGAGGGGGCCAAAGCTGTGGATCACTGATAGTTCCAAACATGTCGCCCACGGCCAGTCACAGTGTCCTCTGTCCATGGTGTCCGACATAGGACTGCACCAGAGTCTTTGCAGAACTACCTAACACATAAAAATGAACACAAGAAGGCAGCCAAAATGGGGAGACAAAGAAGCAGACCCCAAATGAAAGAATAAGAGAACTCTCTGTTCAGATCTTTAGCTTATGTTTTTACTTATGTTTTACTGAAATTTGTGTTTATGTATCTGTCTCCTTCACTAGCCTGTGAGTTTTCCCAAGCCCATAGCTGACTGATCTTTTGGTTTGTAAATACTAGCAATTAGTATTTGGATAAGTGAATTAATGATTGGAATTACAATTCACTGACATAAAGGGAAGAAACAAGGTAATTCTAGGCTTTTACTATCTTTATCCCCTTTCCTCCATCCTCCTCCTCCTCCCCCTCCTCCACCACCGCATAAAAAGTAAAACTCCTGACATAGATTTCATCTGAAAGCCAGTCTCAGGTACAGTCTGATTTTTGAAGCAAGAAGGCTGCTCCAGCCCTAAGCATGTGCCTCAGACTGCCTTTCCTCTCCAGCTTGTGGTGGCCTTGTACTAGACCCAGACTTCTCACTTTAATGTTAGAGTTTAAACGTGCTAAAGTTCAAGTGACTTGGAAATTAGCCCATGTACGTGAGTTACTTTAATTACTAAAGTCAGTTGTGTCAAATTTCGATGTGAGGAGAGGATTAAAAATCAAGAAGACAATGTGTCCCAAAAGAAATGGGGTTTCTGGTCCCCTGATTCCATTACTTAGTACTGAGACAAATGAAATTTTGTACAAAAGAATTTTTATGTTATTTATTTCATGCATGTTCTACTAAGTTTCAAATTCCCACTTTTTCTCCTATGGAAATGTGTCTATTAATGTCTCATTCCCTGAGGACACTGCTTGGATAAACCTGAGTAATCAGGTCAGCTAAACCAGTAGACCTCAAACTTGTCCAGTCATCTGAGAAGTATGCTTTTCAACATTTCTCAATCCCTCCTCAAGCCTATTCAATTTAATGCTCCAGGTACGAGGTCTGGAAATCTGAATTTTTAAGAAGTTTCCCATGTGATTTTGATGCTCATTCAGGTTTGGAAATCTCTGGTAAATATATAGCATCTTTTATAGTATTTCATTTAAATAAATATTTGCTGAGTGTTGAACATATGCTTGGCATAGAGGGGTAGTATCTCTAACATCTCACAGTGTATAAAATACCCACCCCCACCAGAGTTTCCACAACCCTAACTGGGCACTCACTGCCTCTAGGGACAAAGGGGTCTCCACATAATATGAAAATTAATTGGAAAAAAATGTGTTAGTGAATAGCGATAATATTTTCCTTCCTTTTACCTTCACCCACCCTCCTTCCTCAGACTTTACAGTTTCCGTACTGAGGATGAGGAGGGAAAAGGAACAGGACACCCAGACCAAGTCTAAATATGCAAGAGAGGAGGGCTCAAAAAAGAGCGAGGTCTCCAGTCACTCCCCTGTTCTCAGAACCCCCATTCTGACAAATACATGCTCCCCTGAAGTGTTACATTGTTAGAGAAAAATGCCTCCAGCTTTCCCTTGCCCTAATATACAGAAAAGCAAGAGAGGATCAAGAAATTGTAGACATCGAGTCCCACCCAAGGATGTCCTGAGCCCTGGATGTCATAGCTACCCCCGATGCGGGGCCATGAGAGCAGACCAAAGCCAGCCAATCAGGTACGCCCCCGTCATCACACTCATCAACCTCCCAAGACGTACAGACTTCGTGAAGTAACTGACTGAGGTCAGATTTCTACCAACAGAAGAATGAGGGCAGAAATAGAACAACAGATTCACAAGACATGAATCGAAACTCAATGTGTGACCTAGTGTTTATGTCAGTGCCTAGCGATTAGCTACAGTTGCAGGTGACCTTCCAAACAGAGCAAGCGGCATGACCCTTGCTTTAAAGGGACTGTGGAAGGATGCAATAGAAGAAAGTTGGAGTTGAGAGTCAAACACACCCAAGGCGATCCCACGTGTCCCCGCAAGAGCTAGGTGTTTATACTCCCCAAGGGTCACGTTAGCCATCTATGAAGTGGAAATAGGGTTTTAGAATTAACAAAGGGTAGGAGTTAAATCCTTGATATATTTTCACTAATTCACTACATGTAAGTTACTTCTTTTATACAAAGAGTTTTATCTTAATTTGAAGGTGCTGTGTTTACACAATTGAAAGAATCATTGTGTCATGGCAAACGACTCAATCCTGTCTTGTATGTCATGACCTGACGGATTTCAGTCTCGATTTGAATCTGTGTGGAGATGACAACTCCTCCCCTCCCACCGAATATTCCAGTGAAGCAGCTGCTGATTTCCCTTGTCCCTCAATTGTTTAGAGGTTCGAAACAGAGTTTAACTTGAATCACTCTGGTTACAGTGGTTCCCTAGCGCTAATCTGTCAACAAAGCCTATTGTTCTGTTTGTAACAGCAAAGGAGACTTTTTATCTTTGCTTGGAGAGGTAAGATGTGGTGCAACTGAATCTGAATTGTGAAATCCATCCCAGGCACACCCTCTTCACACGTTGGTCTCTGCAGACAGAGGGAGCGAAGTGAGGTTTCTGATTTACAGTCAGTGTTACGATGATGCACCGGAGCCTCGCTCTTGGGCAGGGGAAGTGGGGACTTGGCCCAGCAATTCAGAGTGTTTATAGTTGCCATCATTTTCTCGTTAATGGGTCCATTGACAGTCATAACGGTGGGCTGTAAAAGTCGGTGTTAACTTTACTTTGCCATTCCTAAATTTTCGCCTGAATTTTTTTCTTATTCAAACAATTGTTAACAGTTATGGCTGCAGAGGGTTACAGAGATTGCGAAACCCAGAGTTCCGGGTGGCGGTCCCCAGGCAGAAGTCTGTGCACAGATGGCTTATTTTCTCCCAACAGCATTTTTCTCTCTCTTTTCTTTCTTTTCCTTTTAAAAGATTATTGCTCATTTCTACTCTTCTCTTACTTTAAAATCCAGCTATGACTGAAGATAAAGCGCCCCCATCCTAAGTGAATTTTGTATGTGATTATGCCTGTGTTCCAGTCGACTTACTGAGCATTTCCAGAGTTTTCTCCTAGCCCTCGTAAATAGCCCAAACAACCCCAAATAACCAGTATTTTCATATATGACCCCACAGATCAGTTCCACTTGCTTTTACCATATTTTTCAGACTATAAGATGCACCCCCCCAGTTTGGGAGGAAAGTGGGGGTGCATCTTATAGTCCAAATGTAACTTACCTCACTTGCTGTGGGGGGTGGCTGGTGGCAGTGGAGGGGGGGTCACAGGAGGCAGGAGCAGGACCACATTTTTTGCTTCAAAATTTTTTTTTCCTATTTTCCTCTTCTAAAAGCTAGGTGCGTCTTATGGTCCGGTGAGTCATATAGTCCGAAAAATACGGTAACTCTTGCATCAGTGGAAGCACTCAGTGTACTGTCCTTTCTGTGCGCGAGCACGGCTGCTGTTGGTAGTCTGTATGTGTCTTCGGATGGACATGCTCATTTCTCGGTGTGTTGACCAGGAATTAAGTTGCTAGGTCACAACTTACAAAGAGTTTGTAAATGTGCTTGCAGCTATAACTAGTGGCAAACCTAGAATTAGCTCTCAGGCTGGACTTCTAGGCAGGTGCCTTTCTACTACATAGCTCTACCCGCTGAACTCAGCCCTCATCTTAACTCATCTCCACGTGCTAAATCCCTCGTCAGGTAACTTCTTGAAAAGGCATGCGCCCTTCAGTGATGTGGGTGCCATATCGTCAGCCTATACGTCACAACACTTTCTGTTGCTTTTCTTGAACAATTAGTGGAACGGGTGAATTCAAATATGTGTCGCAAAGGAGATAACATGCAGTAATAAAAAAGAAAGACTGGAGTGGGAGTCAGCTGACCACCTGCTCGTTTTGATGATCTTATTCAAGGAGAGAGGACTCTAGTAATGGCGGGGTAGGTCGTTCTCATCCTGCCTCGAGGGCTGGATCACCAGGCTCACAAAATCTTCACGGGAAAAGAGTAGCGGTTTACTGGCAGCTGTTTTTTCCCTGGTCTCCCTCTTACTCACACAGGGAAAAGCATTCACAAATGCTGTCCTATAGCATTCGTATCATTTGAACTAGGCAAGAACTACTAACGAAGGTGACAGAGTAACAGAGGACACTAAGATGATGTCTGTTGTTTTCTTCAGTTTCCTCACTTATAAAATGAGAATTTAGCTGAATTATTTTTAAGATTGCCTCCAGCTTGGTAGTTCTATGAAAGATCAAGTATAAATATAATTAGAAGGAAAACAGAAAACAAATCCGGAGTTTGTTTATGAAAGTCTGGTTTGAGAAACAGACTTAGTTTTATAAAGTGGAAAGACCTGTCATCTGGTAAATGGCATTTCCATTCGTTGGTCATCGACATG
This sequence comes from Desmodus rotundus, assembly GCF_022682495.2. Classification (NCBI taxonomy): domain Eukaryota; kingdom Metazoa; phylum Chordata; class Mammalia; order Chiroptera; family Phyllostomidae; genus Desmodus; species Desmodus rotundus. The sequence goes on along the minus strand of NC_071392.1, from coordinate 86,760,766 downwards.
AACTTGGTCTTATTATTAGTATTCCATAATCATCCTCCTTCCTCTCCTTCCAACTGAATTTGAATAAACAAATTTTCCTTTAGTATTTGACAAACAAATAGTTCCTTTTCCTGTAGAATTACACTGTATCAAAGTGATTTATTTTTTACTGGTTTATCTGAGAAATATGAAATCAATTATAATGGTATACAAGAGGAAAAAACTGAAGATAATAAATCTATCTCAAATGAATAATATAAAGTTGTATTTATAGAGTCTGAAATGAAATTAACATTAGTTATCTTTTCACCAAACGATCTGAAGCATATTTCTTTTCCCAAAATGAGCTGAAGCAACAGAATATAAACTCAGGAAGAACGTTCAGGATTTCTCATACCCAAAACAGAGTAATCCTGCAAAACAAATTGAGATTAAAATTGCCAGTGAGTGTTTTGATCTGCTTTGATGAATTGGGAACTCCAGAGATCAGACGTTCAGTACCCCACTTAGAAATCACCTTCTTCCCTTGTCATATGAGAATTCATGTGTTCTTTAATTAGAAATTGATCAGAAGCCTAATAAAGCTTGATGAGTGATAGCACTAAAAATCTCTGACTCGAAAGGCTCAGCTTGCCTTGAACGCACTCTGTGCCCCCAATCCATGTCTGAAGAGAGGATGGGGGAAAATTCAATTTATTTTTCTTTGAGCGGTTTTGCAATAAATTTTTAATTACTAGGAGCAGTTCTTATGAGTAGGTTAGACTTACTGAAAAACAGTAAATTATCTTTTATTTGTAGAGAGTGCGATGAATAAATATAAAGATTTACTTGAGGAAGTTTTTAGAAATTCATGGGGGAGACCTAGGCTTAGTGAAGAGAAATAATTTAGTTTTATGCCAGCAGGACTTGTGGTTTGTGATCCACTCGGACCGAGATCGTCAGCTTCCCCCTGCGCTACGTCACATCGTCTTTGTCGTCCAGCCCTGGACTTCAGTTATCACTTCTGTTCTGTAGTGATTATTAGTGTGAAGAAAGATTCTTTATGAATCAAATACAAGATTGACATTTAATACTTGACACAAAGACCAAAGAGAATTAGTAGGTCAACACTGTAGACATGAGGCACTGTGGGGACTAAATTTCGGAGTCAAAATGTTCTGCTGTGCATAAGACCTGACACGGTGAAACCACTAAAAGAGAACATGAGGGGGTAACGCCCTGACAGTGATCTTAGCAATGATTTTTTTTTTATTGATGTATACAAGTATGTCTGACCTGGAAGGAAAGTGGGCAGAGCACAGTTAAAGCATGAACGAGATAGAGAGAGATGCCCTGGCTAGAAGGTTCTGCTTGGGTTCAGAAGGTGGTAAGCTCAGCATCAGAGTCACTACCAGCTTTAGGACAGAGCTGTTACATGAGCAAGAGCAGGACAAAGAACAGACAGGGGCCAGTGGGGTCCCGACTAGATGTCAATCAAGTGAGAAGAGGCAACAGACTAGAGTGTGGTCGCAAATAGGTGTTGAGAACCTCAGAGGGCTGGATGTGCCCAGCTGGGATCAGTGAAATCACAGTCAAAGAAGCAAGAAAAGAAAAGAAAAATCTGAGACGACATCAGAATTCTGGCTTTCTAAGGATTCTTATTTTCCTGTAGTTCAGTGTGGTAGCTTTTCTGGGGCAATAACAATCATTCCCTTGGCAACTCTGCCTCAGGTCATTCTTTACTGAAAGGACCTCAGGCCCAGAGAAGTGACTTTATTCTCTTGGTTATAACCAACCAAACTTTCTATGCTGTTTACTAGTCATTGTTGCCAGCCCAGATCCATGTCCAAGAAGCCAGTGGAGGCAAAATCCTCTGAGTCTCCTAAAGCTTTCATTGTTAGCTTCTTCCCCAAGATAAGCGTCCCAATCCAACAGCTGAAGTTCACCTGAGGTTCTGACATGAACCAGAAAACCATTTCAAGAGTCGTGGAAGCTAGATGCAGCGAAACTTGTGGCTACAGAGCAAACAAAATAACCTGCTTCCTTAAGGGCCCAGTGGGGAAACTGGACCTGGACCCAGGGCTGACTCTCAGTGAAACTGCAAAGAACGAGAGGTTTCTTAGATGCCCGAGGAGAGAAAGTGCAGGCCATGAGGCCGGGCACAAGGAGACAGATCAGAGAAGCTGGCTATAAATTTTAGCGATTGCTCACCTAAAAGAGTGGATACTTTTAAAAATCCTCATGCTTATAGTGCTGCAGTTTTTGTTTCAAAATCCCCTTTCCAGGGTTACATGTGAGCAAATGAAAGCACAGACAGATTAGATGACTTGTCCAAGACCAAATAACTAATAAGCGATCAAGAAAATATTTAGAGGCCACCTACCTCTAAAAATCATATCCTTAACCCATAACATGGTATTGATATTCTCTGTCAATGAAAAACAGGAAGCAAATTTCAGCCAAATGCCTGATTGTCATTTAAAAGCACATACAACCCCAAATTAGAGTATGAGTGTTACAAAGATGCATGCATTTCCAAGAACATGTAACTTTTAAAAAACAGAATGAATATGCCTATTTGGGATAGAAAACTAGAGGGTGAGAGAGAAGAATAGGGTTGAAAGAGAAAACTAAGTGAAATAAAGTAAACAATATATAAGGAGCATTAGAACTGACAAGATAGGCAACAAAGTTTGAAGGAAAAACAAGGTGACCAAAGCTGGTGGTGTGGGCTCAGCAGGGGCCAGGCTGAGAAACAGGGAGAGCCTGAGACTAATGGTCTGCACCGGAACTCAATGCATCCCGTAACTGCAGGAAGCACTACTCCAGGACAGAGCATCTTTTCATTGGTTGGTAATTACTATACGATATTCATCTAATTACTTACTCATTTATTCACCAAACAGATTTTTTTTTTAAATTGAGACATAATTGACACCTGGCATTTAATTAGTTTTAGATATACAACATAATGATTTAAATTATGTATATATTAAGGAGTGATCACCACAATAAATTTAGTTAATACCCACCACCACACACACTTACAAATTTTTCTTCTTGTGATGAAAACTTTTACTGTCTATTCTCTTAGCAACTTGCAAATACATAACACTGTACTGTTAACTGCAGTCACCACGTTGTACATTATATCCCCAGGGTTTATTTCGCTTACAGCAGAAAGCCGGACCTTCCGCCCACCTTCCCCCATCTCCACACCCTCTCCCCATCTCTGGAAACAAGCAATCTGTTCTCTGTATCTGTGAGTCCATGGGGTTGTTTGGGGTTTATTTTTTGGATTTCACATTAGACTAAATCACACAGTATTTGTCTTCCTCTGTCCAATTTATTTCACTTAGTGAATTAATGCCCCCAAGGTCCCTCATGCTTTTGAAAATGACAGGGTTTCCTTTTTTTTCGTGTCTGGGTAATATGCCACTACGTAAGCATTTTCTTTTTTCATTCATCCGTTAATGGACATTCAGGTTGTTTTCATGGTTTTGCTTTTGTAAATAACACTGCAGTAAATATGGAGGTGCCCCTATCTTTTCAATTAGTGATATTGTTCCCTTCAGATAAATACCCAGAAGTGGAATTGCTGGATCATATGGTAGTTCTGTTTTTAACTTTCTGAAGGACATTTATACTATTTCCTCAGCGGCCGCCCCAGTTTACATGCACACCAACAGGGCACAAGGGCTCTTTTTCCTCCACATCCTCACCAGCACTTGTTGTCTCTCGTCTCTTTGATAATGATCATTCTAGCATGTGTGAGGCTGTGGCTCTGGTTCGCATCCCCTGATGGGTAGTGATGTTGAGCACCTTTTCAGGTACCTGTTGGCCCTTATGTGTGCTTGGGAAAATGTCTACTTATATACTCTGCATTTTTTACAATCAGATTGTTGGGGTTTTTTTTGAAGGGGTGGTATTATTGTTTGCTGTTGAGTTGTAAGAGCTTTTCAATGTATTTTGGAAATTACCTCCTTATCAGATACATGATTTGCAAGGATTTTCTCTCATTCTCTCATTGCCTTTTCATTTTGTTGATGGTTTCCCTTTGCTATACAAAAGCTTCTCAGTTTGATGTAGTCCCGCTGAAACTGGAAATGTTGGCATTCGTGCTGCCTGTCCCTACCAGAACCCACGAGCAGTGACAAGGATTGAATCTTCATGGTCACTTTATTCAGATGGCTGGTGATCTGAGAAGATGGCAGGTTGTTACCCTAAAGGACCATCTTGCATCTCATCTCACACCAACTCTTTTTATAAGGAGAAGAAACGTGTAGGTAAGGGACTTGGAATTCAGGGAAAAAGTAATCAGATAAAAGCTGCAGTCCAGCCATTTTCCTAGCATCCTTTCACCTGCTGATCAGTGATTCTTTATCTACATCCTGACAAGTGGCCGTCTCTCCCTGGAGCACAGCGGCCCAGGTACCATCTGAATCCCATGGGTCTCCTGAAGGCAGGGTGGGCCTGGTCATCCCAGCTAGAACAACAGCTTTCTGCATGCATTAATTTCTAAGCTTATTAACTATAACTTAAAACTAAAAATTTTCCAACTGTTGAGTTCCCCCATCACCACCTGTTTATTTTTACTTTTGTTGCATTTGCTTTTGGTGTCAAGTCCCCTAAAAAATTCTTTCTAAGATTAATGTCAGGGAGCTAACTCCTTATATTTTTCCCTAGGGGTTTTGCTGTTTCAGGTCTCATGCAAAGCAGAATAGTTTGACTCAGGAATTTAGTCCTCATAGTGCCTCATGTTCTATAACTTTGACCTACTAATTCTCTTTGTTCTTTGTATCAATCATTATATATGATCTTGTATCCAATTCCTAATGAATTGTTGCGCTAATAATCACTAAAAAAGCAATAAACTAAAGTTATGGATTTATTATTTACTAGTGACAACAAAATCTTGAAGTATCAAAAATTTGTTAAAACAATAGTTCTGCAAAGTTTGGCTCAAGAAAAGTGAATAGTTTTGGCACATGGGAAATAACAGACACAAAAGAAAACTAATAGAAGTGGCAATTTTAATCTCTACTGTTGGACTAATGGATGAATTTAATCTTTGTTGTAAAATTTATGCATAAAATTGTATTTAATTTAAATAGTTTCATTAAAATAAAAATAGAATAGGAATTTTTTTGAAATGGCTCACCCCTGCTATATGGAAAAGTGATTAAGTTATTTAATTATATTTAACTCCAGGAAAATCTTTCTCAAAGAAAATTCATCCACAATGGTGAAATACTGATTTAGCATATCTATAGTAACAGGAAATCACCATTCTTGGGACACAACCCGGAAGGACATCAGGTTCTCACGTGCTCTTTGCAAACATCAAGCCAACACCAGACAACAGCCATTTAGAGATACCCAGGGCAGGTAAGCCCATCCAAATATATGCAGAGGCCCTGGGATTTTCAATGAGAAGTTTGGATTTCACAGCAATCATTGCTGGCTAGGGAGAGTAGGGACTGGCATCTGGGTCTTAAAGGATAAATACAGTTTTAATGGATAGAGGCCATGGGTCTAGGGAGTGGGCATTTTAGCTACTGAGAACAGTCTGAGAAATTAATGGAATAGGGAAAATGTAGGGCACCAAAAAAATTGAAAGGTGACCTTGTTGGCTTAATGATAGGTTTTAGGTAGGAGGTACAGCTGGAAAGGCAGGCCTGAGCCAGACTTTGGGGGAACCTTAAAAGCCAGGCTGAAGGTTGTTAAGATGTAGTTAAGATGTTGTTAGAAAAATCACTGAGCTACCTGAGGTTTTTGTTTGCTCATTTGTTTAATCAAAAAATTGATAAAAAAAACAAAAGAAACCTTCAAACTCTAGAATATTTTAGAGAAAAGTATTCGAAATTTTTCATTAAAAGATGTAATTTTGCACTATTTTAAGTCCTTATAAAATAGTGCACTAGAAAGAAGACAGTCCTGGAAAGGCACTTGTTCAGAGAACTGTTATCTCTTCGAACAAGTAGAATGAGTTTATTTCAAATCCATCTGACATACTGACTGAGATCCAGCCCAGCAGCTCCTCTGCCTTCAGTGCACTTGTACGAGAACTTGGGACTTATGCTCCTGGCTGTCACATCAGGCTCAGGGTCCTTTCTCACTTGTGCTCAACCAAGACAGCTGCAGTCGTTGTGGAAAGAAGCCTGGACAGAGCTCGCCAGCTGGGCCACTTCAGACCTTTGTGACCTGGGCAACTGCCTTAACCTCACTGAGCTTCATTATCTTTCCCTGCCAGGTGAAGAATTGACCTGAGATGACCTCTAAGTTTCCTTCAAACTTGGACTTGTTATGTCTCTAAGACAGTAAGAAGCTACTCCAGCATTTTCGGAACTGTTTTCTACTGTGCAACACAGAAAGGGCTTGACGACAGATGATAAGGGGCCAGCGTACAGAACGAAAGTCATCAGTACACAAAGCAAAAGTAGCTCTCTCTATGGTCAGCTGAAAATGCAGACCTTACTAATTTGCCTTGTTTCCGTGTGCCTGCATGTATGTGCAGCTGAGCTACCCGAGCATAGCCTATGTTTGGTCCCACGTCACTCGGCCCCCTGTAGAGAGCCCTGTGTGAATTAGATTGGCATCACTCAGTACATGGCTAGCAATCAGCAGAAATCCTGATGCCGTGTCTTGGCAAATTTTTCTATAATAACTTGAAGGATAAAGCTGTTTGCATCATAAATAAATCTTTCACTCGAGTCATAGCAAATTTAACATCCTATAATTATTACAGTAGAAATTAATATGAAATACTGTCTTTAAAAATATGGAGTAGGAAAAAATAATGTAAGTTAAAATAATAAAAACAAAAACACAGGTAGGGAGTAGAAACGCCGTCCTCAGCGCTGGCCTCAGATCTTTGCCCAGTATCGTGACTCTGCAGAGGTTGCTCAAATTATCTGGGCCTCTACTTCCTCCCTGCATTTCTAAGATCTCAAGGTTCAATATATTTTCATTCTTTAATTCTGTGTGTTCTTACGTTTACAATCAAGAGAACGAAAAGCTCATTTCCATGATGTAAAAAGTGAGTTTCCCTTTGGTTGTATGGTGATATTTAACAAGAGAATTTTGGTCTGCTTGGCACTTCTGTTTCTCCATTGCCATGAATAAGCCTCCTTCTTGGCCTAAGTTTCTGGTCCGGGATTTGAGACAGCTGTGTTACTTAAGGAATGTTAAGTTCCTAATAAAAGGCCTCCCCATGCAGTGCCTAAGTACGATAGAAGTTTATTTCTCTCCATGCATCATTCCAGCAGCCTGGGCCGGGGCAGAGGTCAGCTCTTTCCATGAAGTCTTTCTGGCATCCAGTCTCTTTCCCTCTTATTGCTCCTCCATCCCTCTGAGTATTGTTCTGATCATAATTTGGGCGCTGAAAATTGCCTTAATAGAAACAGTCCTCGTTTCAAAACCTCAGTGCTTAGACAAAGGGAAAGTCACAGAGGGTAAGCGATTTGTCTGGTACAACACAAGCATTTACAGTTAGCGTTGACCCGGTGCTCTGTCTGCCTCAGCGTGAGTCTCGGAGAACTCGCTCCCTTATGACCTCTCCCTGCCACTTCTTCTTTCCAACGTCAGAGCAGAAAATAAGAAAGGATCGTGAGTTTATCCTTCTTCTCTGGACAGGGCCCGATGACACTCTCCTCCTAATCATCTAAAAATGTCTTGGTAGATAAATATGGAAAACATGTGAACACGCTTTGTACATACACACATGCAGTGTCTGCAGACGGTCTGGAAGGGTGTGTGCCGAACTCCTGACAGCCACAAACCGCGGGGAAAAGGATCAACGCCACTTATTTTGACTGTATTTTATTTATAACAAAACCCCCAAATCCTCGGAAACCAAGTTCTTGGTGTTGTGGTTGTCACCCATCTGCTTTATGAATGAATATTCTACCTCCACCAAAAAGATGTTTCTTCAGAGGAGCTCTACCTGTATGTTCAGCTTCTGTCAATGTGATTTTAATGAAATTGATTTGTTAAAGAATTCTTATCCGCTGTACCTTGGAAATTTAAAACCACAATTTAAATGGAACACATCAAACTTAATTATGCCATAAACTCATCACATTAATTTCTTCTCCCTGGAAATAACATGCAAAGCACTAAGGATGATTCCATGACATTTAGACAAACTAATAATATGACGTGCTGAAGTGCCACTGCTATAGGAATCTATGAATTACACCGAAATACTGGACGGCAGTTGGACTTATTGGTGGTAAAGAGATGTCATAATAAACCCAATGATGGAATGATGTTCTGTATGGGGTTATTAAAGAAGCAATCTCTAAAAGCCTATAAATAGAAAACTAAAAGTACAATTAGTTGCTGAAAAATAGTGAGTGCACCCAGTAGTTTTATAAACAAATGAGAAAATAAAAATACATCATTCTGTGATTAGCTATGAAAATATAATATAGGCAGATTTTTATGCTGACCTGACTTCATTCCTAAGAGAAGGTCAGCGATGGAAAGAATGTGTGCCTCATCACAACCTATCAATGGCACCAGACACTTCCAACCATGCAGCTGCTTCCCTGGGAAGAAAGAAAGACCCTCAATTTGTTAATTGTTTTTTAAATAAGAAGAAATACTCATGGAAAGTAATATACAAAAAGTTGGTCAACCTCAACAACAGTCAAGGAGCTGCTGACTGAAAACACGAGGTACCATGTTTCCTCCACCAGGTCAAACAGAAGTAAGTCGGACAGTGTACAACGCTGGAGAAGCTGCGGGAAGAGGACTTGCTGGGTGGGCAGGAAGGAGTGAGAGCAGAACAGCTGCTGCCAGGGTGGTCAGGGGGAGCCCAGTGACGTAGAAAATACTAGTTACCTGCAACGCCCGCTGTTCAATTCTGGATGCATAACTTCTCCCTCCAACTCCCCCTCCCCCCAAAAGCTTATATATGTGCTCAAGGGAACATTTGTCCTTGAACATATTCAAGGACATTTGTTGCAGCATATTTTTAGTCAAAAAAAAAAGAGGAAACTAATCTAATTGTACATAAACACAAGAATAAACCAAATGTAGTACTTTTATGATGAAATACATTGTAGCAATTCTTAAGAATGAACTAGATCTATATATATAAACGTGGTTTGGGCCTGAGATAGTGACAGATTATAAAATGCTGTGATATACATTATGTATAACACACACATATCATACAGACATATTCACAAATACAGAAAATGAAACATACAGTATTATCTGTGTGTGTGTTGTTTCTTTGTTTTTAAGGAATGGAATCATAGCATTCACTCCAAGGTCAAAATTGTGGGTGATTTTGCTAAATATATAATGTTTAAGAGGAAAAAAGTACTGAAAAAGATTGGTAATAAAATACTGACATCTGTCAACTCTAGATGGGAAAAGTAAATAATTGTACATTATTTTTATACTCTATGTCCTTTTAAAAGTCTTAAAACTTTAAAAACATCAGTGTTTGTGTAAGAGGTAACAAGTAACTGAGGAAACCTTGGGTCATTGCCAATACTATCAAAAGTCACAAGTCACTTGGGGGAACCTGGCTTTGCTTGTCACATCCAGCTTTGAGATACCTAAGTTTCCCTGTTTTATAGAAGAGGTAAGTTCAGATGGCTCGAGAGACTTTTTGTTGGTTTACCTGAAGTTACTCCCACCTGAAATATGTGTTGGTAACACATAAACTTGAAGGAATTCTTTTGTTCCCTATTATCAGGCAGTGAAGTTTTCCCCAAGAACATTTTGAAGCCAAAGCCACATACAAGGCCACGCTCTAACGGCCCCATTAAATTGTTCAGGGCCTGGGCCGGTACTCACAGTAATGCGCAAAGCCTTCCCCTAGGACCCATCAAAACAGAGCTCAGATATTATGTTCATTCAAACAAACGTCTTGCAATTTACACCTAATGAAATTTTCTCGAACATGTTTCCTTCTCTCCTCCCTCGTTAATCAATGAAGAGGGAGTAGCATTAAGACACCAAGAGTAGCATAATGTGAGAACATTTCCCAGCATTCCATAGCTGGGGAGTAAGCAAATAACACATGGCTTTTTAAAGCTGTGCAATATATCAGAACTGGAGAGAGGAAATTAATGTGAACTTGGGGAAAATAATATAGCTAATATTGTTCAGTAGCAGACCTTGGATATGTTTTTCTCTTTGATTTTGAAATTATTGGATATTTTTATGGACTTTGCCAGTAAAATAATTCCAGTTTTATTACTATCCATATCCTGTGGTTTTATTTCCTAATAAAAAGATGTATAGTGTTAGTGTTGTCCTGAAATGTAATTGATTTCTGAGAGGTATAATTTGCTACCTGGTAGATGGTCTTTTGAATTTCTGTAAAATAATTCATGGATGAATAAGATGCTGAGAAAGACTACAGTGTCAAAAATTAATAATGGAGATCATGATTTTTCATCATTTTAGTTTTCGGATAGTTTTGAATTTAATTTACTGAGCTTTTAAAAGTTTATCGAAATTGCATATTTCAATAGAAACCTTCAAAAATAGATTAAAAAATGGTTTTAACATGAGAAATATTTTCATCCCTCAAATCATTATGTTTTCAGTAATTTTAAATCAAACCCCCTCCCCCCACATCCACCCCCCCCCCACTAGAAATGCAGACAGATACACTTGGGATAAAATCAGAGATCACAGGAAATTTAAATGGGTGGTCCTTAAACATGAGAATTCCTGATCTGTTTAGGGGCTAGCCCCAGGAACCTGTGGGAACATCATAAAGAACGTAAAACCGGTACCCTGTACCGGGGACAAACGTGAAGGACACATCCTAAGCATTATGGGAAGCACTTGGAGTAACGAGCTCACTAGGGAGAAAAGATGTGATCAGCTCGAACTGCAGTCCTTCCCTCAGGCAGGTAGCGCCAGATGCTCCCAAGTACCACCCCTGTGCCTGCCCACAAACCCCAGCCCCAGCCGTCAGTCCTCATGTCACCCCCGCCAGGCCTCGGCTGTCTGGGCTCTGCTTCTCCTCGTAGCAGCTGGGAAAGTAGCCCCAGGAGGAAGCTCACTTTGTGTGCTCCCTTCCTCTCAAGCACCACACCCTGCACACCTGTGGTCAAATTCTTGAAAGCAGTCGCTTTGCATATGCTGTGCCAAGTTACAGTTGTTTACAGCAGTAGGGTAAATCTGATATTCATTACTACTTCAGGTCAGAACTGCAAGTCTGTTCTCTCTTAATATTCACTTGCCTCTCATTTCCCTTTCTTCACCTCCTCTCCTCCCACACCATGGCCCGAGTCACCTGGGGGCTGCAATCATATGCACATTTGCTTATGATATACTGAATGACGCTAAAGGGACCAAAAATTTGAATATAATTGACAACCAAAGGGTTTTCCCTATGTTTTCATTATTTCTTCTGGCAAGGATGGCTCAGTGGGTCACTTTTCAGAATAAGAATAAAAGTATCACTCTCCACCTACAGATACACCATCCCTTATCCACAATTCTGAAAACCACTAAAATCCAAAATGTTTTATAGATTTTATGCTAAAGCGCATTTGGCAGCAAACCAGACCCTGAGCTGGCATGAGTGGTCAGTTGGGTCTCAAGGCTTCTCCCAGCCACTTGCACCAGTACTGTTATTAGAAGATTTTTTTTTAGTCTACGAGCAACTCCCTCCCGCTTTCCTAGCCTTCTTATTGGGTCAGCCAACTTTGCAGTTGCCACAACTAGGGAAGCATGGCAGAGAGAAAAGAGAAAGGGAAGAGCTATAACTTCTGTGCTAATTAGTCCGTGATACTATGAGGCTAATTTGTAATGCTGTCATAACATTGTGGCTAATTTCTTTGAGAAAGAATGTAGAGAAGAATTGCAGAGTTTTTATTTATTCGCCCCCATGAAATTCGATTTCTTTCATTCCCTACCTTTGTATTTATACCATTAAGCATGTCTAATGTTATTGGAGGGAAATCACAGCAAGTAGAGCATTCTAGAACATTTTATTCGCTACATTACATTTTAAGAAAGATATCTTATTTTCACTTATTTTGGTATAATTTTGTTTGTATAGATGCAGCTGCAAAATGGATTTTTTTTTTTGCTTTCTTGAATGAAAAACCAATGTAATAAACCCTGTCTCAATCCAAATTGCCATTTGAAAACCTAGAAACTATTGATTTGTTTTTTTATTTCCATAGTACAAATACAACTGTGAAAAATGTGCCTACTTTCATGGATTATTTTTAAGTATATGAAATCTTTCCTGTTATACTTTATGATTTAATGAAAAATATATAAATCAATTTCCTCTTTCTCTAATGACTGTTAAAGAAGACATAAAAAGTATGTACTCAGACAAGATTTCTGTCAGTCATTTAGATACAATTACAAATGATAAAAAAAAAAAAACTTGAATGTCTTCTCTATTCACTGAAAAAGTATAGATTATAAAAACTTTAAAAATGAAATTATCACATCCTAAATAATAATAAGATATGCAGATCTCAGTAGCCTTGAGATACCACTTTATCTTGTTAAATTAGCAAAATAAATTCTAATTTTCTATTCCCCATCCCCAAGAAAATCTAATTTTAACTTTAACTTTGTTTAGGTGTGTAAAACAAATACATTTCTGTACTATTACAGATTTTCTTAGAAAGCAGCAGAACACCAGATCGCAACTTCTAGTAAAAGGACAAAACCTTGCTTTCACACATAAATTTGAGGGGGCAGAGCCTTGCCTATAGAGAACAATCAAAAGATTATGGTACCTGTGAATTTTCTCTGTACTTAAATATGTTTTTAAATTGCCAAAAGGACATTTATGCTCAGGGTTACAATATCCTGCACAGTAGCCACTAGCCACAGATAGCTCGTGAGCACGGGAGAAGTGGCCAGTTGTACATGAGATACATTGTAAATATAAAATATGCTCTGGATTTCAAAGACTTGGTATAAAAAAAAAAGAATGTAAAATATATCAGGAATAATGTTTATACTGATTACACAGTCAAATTATATTTGGCTACATTGGGTCAAATAAACTATATTATTCATTTAATTTTGCCTGCTTCTATTGTGCATTTTAAAATATGACTACCAGGTCACTGAGTCTGATCATGCAACCAAACAAAGTCCTTCTGTTCCCAAACAGCTCGGGGGTCCTGCTGCGTGCCGCCACCCTCTAGGCAAAGTTCCAGAGGCAAAAGGCTGGTGATAAAGGAAAGAGGTCTTTTTTCAAAAGTTACATGATTTTGGAGTAACAGCTTCCCACAGGGGTTACTCACTGAAGCCTGTCTTTGAAGGCTAACTCTTCAACTCTTCAGTTACAGTTTTAATCACTTAAACTTCTCAACTGAGGCTGAACTTTTTGACATCCGAGTTCTCCTATCATTCCCCCTGTTAGATTTTAATTATCTTATTTCTATAGGGTTAGTTTACAAACTAAAACAACAGAAGGTACAAAAGCTACACCATTTTGGAAGAATAGTGGGCTTCTGCCTCCCAGCTCCTGTCCTCTAGAACACTCAAAGAATAACCCTGCCACCCTCTGCCAGGCCAGCCCGATTCTGGGCTGTGCCCGGAGTTCCTGCCCATCCCAAATACCATCTGTTGGTAAATGTAGACAACTGCAAGATGATCATCTAGGCATCCCTGAGGAAGAGAGCCAGAGAGCCAGAGAGCCCTTCTTTTATTACAGATCTCCTTGCCCATATTTCCATGTGGTCTGGAGGCATTCAGCATCTCAGTCAGTCTGGTCCTAGGCTGTTCACCATTGCCTCCGGCAGCCTCCTCCCATGACCTCTTCCCAGTGACCTGATCAAGTCTCTCTGTATCACTTAGACATAGAATTGCAGATTCTTAAGACAAGAATCCACCAAAGCTGCTGGGGACCTACCAGGGAACCAAGAAGATATGGGCAGGGCACTGACACCTTCTACCGGGAGAATGTTCAATTGAATCCCCAATATTAGTCAGACTTTTTTCGATTGCAAGCAGCATGAAATTCAAGTCCAGGTATATTAAATAATAAACAATGTATTGATTTATGGCGCCAGAAAGTGCACAGATAGTTCAGGCACTCCTTGATACTGCGGATTAATGAAGCCACAAACACCCAGCTTCCTTCTGTGTACACTGCTGGCTTCCTCCTAACAAGAGACCCTTTGTGCTTCTCCCAATGGCAGCCTTCCAATGAGAGCTTTACGCTTTCTACTGTAAGACTAGCTGATGAAAGAGTAGTGTCTTTTTTTTTTTTTTTGGCTGCTTTTATGGAATGAAAAGGAAGTTTCTATGTCCAAAATATGTTAACAAATGCCTCATTGTATCTCATTAGCCTTAATTGTGTCCCAGTCCCACCTCCAAACTGATCACTGTTGCCAAACATTAAGATGAACTGATTGACTTAAGGCAGTCAGTGTTCACCATCTGTGTTTGGGAGCTTGAAGCTATGGGTCAGTGCTCCCACACTGCACAGCTGGGGAATTCAGGGTCATTAAGGGGGGGGGGGAAGAAAAATGTAGGCTAGGGAGGTACCCAACAAATATCCGCTCTACAACCTCAGGCATCGACACAGAGGCAAGAATTCTAATGGGGATTTTAATTAACATCTTAGCATGAGAAAAAAAAATACCCACAAGGGAAAATGAATATATAAACTCTGTGTGATATTTTTGAAACTTTGTACTATCCTAAAGTTCTCTTCTTACCATCTCTGTTTTATTTTTTTTTCCCCTCCTAGTCTTCACGGTATAACTTAAACTCAAGGGGCATTGGTATTTCTCTCAGTATCAAGGAACTAGGAAGGGGACATTGAGTTGAAGAACTGAGAGGGCACTGACAGAAACTAGCAAAGGTGAAGGGTTCGGCAGGACAAACGTCAATTCCTCTCTCCAGGCTTCTGCCAATCTGTCTCGTCTTAACTAGTCCTCTCCCAGGGAGGACGGATCAAAATTCCAACTTGTCAATGGCTGTAATATTGTCAGCACCACTGTTAACTGGTACATGTGATTCCTGTATATTAAATGCTGGCACTCCCTGAGAAGAGCTGCCAACATTCTTCCTTTATTCATATTAACGAGTAAGTTGGTAGGGTATTTCTATCCATAACTGTGCCTGTTGTTTACCTTATGAGCCATCAATGGGGTCAGCAATTGGAAGGCTGCCCCGCAGCTCCCGTTGTCTTAGACGGAGGTGGGCATGGAAAGCCTCGGTTACACTGTAGGCCTGTCGAGCTGTTCAACCCAACTGGTGCCATGACCGCAACATGAAGAGGCAGTGAACGTTTGTTCAGAAATTTGTAAAGGTATTTTTTTGTCTACTCCTCTGTAATTCTTTTTGGTCTATTCTGCTATAAGGTATTCTGGTCTTAAATCTGCTCACTTAAGAAATCCAAAAGGATTAAGAATGAATGGAAGAATTTCAATAACAATCCCCAAACAAAACAGAGGAGAAATAACTTGAATCTCAGAAAAAGGTGGGCAGAGAGAAATAGCCTGAATTGACTGGAATGGGCAGTGACAGATAAAGAAGAAAGCAAATGGATATAGAACCTTAGAAATGAAAGGGTTCAAGGATATTGGCAGAGACCGGAGGTGGTTTCTGGAAGGTCAACAGTAGAAAAGCACACAGAAAGAGAAGAAAATATGAGAAGGACTTTTATGTTAGCTTGGTAGTTTTCCTATGGTTGTATTAAACCCACTCATTGCTCATAAGCAACATAAAAAAGGACCTGACTTAGCTGAAGCCAAGTTTAAAAGGGGCAGCAGTCGAGTCCCACTCTAGGCTCTGGCAAACTAGCTCATTCCAGACCAGCCACCCCACTGAGAACAACCAAGTAACCTCTAAAGGATATTTAAAAAATCTGTTTGATTGCTTCAGAGAAGTAAACCTGTATTTGCCTTAACTTTCTCCCATGAGGGACTCGGTGTAAATCAGCAGTTGAGAGATTCAAAATAAAATTAAAGTAGAGGCTGAGAAACTCAAAGGCTGAGCAGAGCTTTCGGCAATAGTGTAACAGAGCCTGGGGCAGGGGGAGCCTTTACTTCAGGGCAGAGGACAGAGGACCTAGTAGGTACCCCCTGCTTTCGTTGGTCAGCACAGAGAATGACCAACGAAGTGACCCCTTAGGAATAGAGGTGGACTGGAAATAGTCCATCTTCGAGGACTGAAGGTCCACTTTGACTCAGGTCACTTTCTGATTAATGTGACCTGCCCTTGGCCCAACTGCATGCCACAAACCAAAGGAAGTCTTTAGTAAGGGAACATAAGGCCAACAGCCATAAATTATTCCCACAATTTTTAAAAGAAAGAGCACACTAAAAAAAAAAAGACATTTAAAAAAATTAAAACTATAATTAAGAAAACCAAGACAAAAATATATGAGGTATAGATATTGTCATTACCAGATAGAGATTTTTAAATGCTTATGATATGTGCAATATATTTAATAAGATACAAAACAACAATAAGGTATAGAAAAGTATAAAATAAAAATCACACTGAAATTCTAGAACTGAAAGAATCAATAAATGCTAATGGAAGTCAGTGGATGAATGATGTCACAAACGGAGTAGCAATAGCTGGAGATGTAGCAAACTAGACGATATGTAGGGAGAAAACACTCAGTGAAGTATAAAGAGGCAAAAAAAATTTTAATGCAGAAAATGGACATAAGATGCATAAAAGACATGCTGAAAAGTATAATAGGAGTTCCAGAAGTAGAGGAAAGGGAGAGAATAGAACAGAACAGTATTTGGGATATGAGTCTAGAAGTTTTTTTAAAATTTCCAAATGCAAAAATCAATCCACAGATTCAAAATGTATGATGTACCCCAAACAGAAATAACAACAGCAGCAAAAAGTAAATACAAATCAACTTAAGAGATAAGTTTTTTTATCCTTTTGCACAAGAGTAATTAATGCCTTTGTTAGAGAAACAACGGGCTACAAATCTAATCTTGACAGTATGTGAGTATGTTTCCAAGAGAAATGAAAGCAAACATCTCTAAATGAATAGCATAATTGTTTCCATGGCTTGGACTTTGTACATGACAATCCAGGAATGTTTCATTTCCCCACAATGACATGGCGAACAGAAATGTGTGCCTGATTCCAAAGACGTGTTCAACCATGTTCGTGGCAGCCTTATTCTTCCGAGCCACAAGCTGGAAAACACTGGAAAGTCTGTCGACAGTAGAAAAGATATCTGTTATATTCTGTTGATACACTAGAACTCAACGTGGCAATAAAACTGAGTGACCCCTCCCTACATGCAAAAACACAGAGCTTTAAGCAAAAGAAGCAAGGCATAAAAGAGTACATACTCTATGATTCCATGGAATTAAAACCACAAAATCGGCAAAACTAATCTACGATGTTACAAGTTGGCACATAGCCTTGGCAAGGGAAATGGGGACCAGGACTGGGAGGGAGCAAAAGAGGCTTTGTGTTGGTCTTTGTGTTGATATGGGTGATGGCTACATGGGTGTGTTTATTTTGTAAAAATCGATGAGCTGTTTGATTATGATTTCCTCACTTTTTTGTGTAATTTTAATTTTATTTTTAAAATTTACTTTTCAATTATAGTTGACCTACTTTCCTTATATATTTTATAGTCAAAAGATTTATTTTTTAAAAAAGGGGGAAATTTCCCACAAGGGCTCTGCCGTTCTTACAGAATTCAAGGGCAGGGACCATTCTGGCCTCCAGGAACATGAAAACAGAGACGAGACAGCAGCAGAACCTGCGTTCATCCATGTCTCTCCTCTGCGCTGCTCTCTCCTCTCAGCTCCTTCTTTCCCTCCTTCCAACTCTGCTTAGTGGAGTAACAGGTGCAGGAATGAAAGCATTTAGTACTGTGGCTGACATCATTTACTCCTGAAAGATTTTATTGATGGAAAATATATAGGATTTGAGGCTCTCTGTGTTACTCCCAACAGGAATTAGGAGCGAGCTGATATTTTTACTCTCTATGTGAAGGCAGGGTAGTCACTTTTTCTGATGGATGTGGCCCTTTCCACACCTCTTAATAAACAGTTTGAATTTCACAAATAAATAAAGGGAAAAACCTTTTATTTCCAAGCAAATAGACACTAATTATAAATTAAACGTTAAATTCCCTGTAATGAAAAAACAGTGACTACTGAAAGAATAAAATAAAGCAATCTGACAGTTTTTATGCCGAAGGGACTACAGATGAGAGCTGATAAATTGAGAGATATCGCCACTGTTCCAAAGCAATTTCCTAAAGCCAGAATTATTCCTTCACACACCTGCAAAAAATTCAGAAGCCTGTGGGAAAGTCAACATTTATTTCAAAAATAAACTTTCAAGTTTGGCACTGAAACAGACAGGCTGTTTTCATGTAGTATAAGAAAACCTGCTCTGCGGTACCCCAGGTCCTGTCGTTGGAATTTCAAAGGGCAGAGCTCACGTGCTAACTTATTCTGAGACTCTCGGACCAGGTGAACTGCTGAACAAGAGCCATTTACATCCATTGAACAGCAGAGAAGTAGAGAGGACTGGAGATGAATAGACAGGAATACGCACTCTTTTTTGCCGCTGACTGTAGGAATTTTCATCTCTGTAAAGTGGGAACACACACTCAGACTCTATCACGAGAAACAAAGGATCAAGGTGTTGATTCTTCCACACTTACAACTAATATTTATAATGATTATTAAAATCTTCTGAGGCCTCTTACCTTTTTTGTCTGTTTCTTCTTTCCCATATGTCTCCTCTTTGTCTCTCCCTTTACATTTTTCCTCCCTCCTTTTTTTCTCCTTATCTTTACCTTTGTTCTTTACTTTCTACCATATCGGTCATGTCTTTAACTGTCCAGAGATGACATTTTTAACTGACCGTATAGTATGTGTATGTGTG
The DNA here is from genome assembly GCF_022682495.2 of Desmodus rotundus. Classification (NCBI taxonomy): domain Eukaryota; kingdom Metazoa; phylum Chordata; class Mammalia; order Chiroptera; family Phyllostomidae; genus Desmodus; species Desmodus rotundus. Next base: position 86,741,953 of record NC_071392.1, on the reverse strand, counting down.
TGTATTTGTATTTCCCTCTTAAAAATCAATTACATTTACTTTTACTTGTTTGCAACCCCAAATTAATTTAGTTTCAGTGAGCCACTGGTTTAAAAGAGAAAAATCAAAAAGTTTCTTGGTCTAAAAGAGTCATCCTTGCATTTATGAAATAAAAAAAATTAGTCTGTCAGTGAACAATATTTCAGGGTCACAGGGAACCAGCCTACTAGTGATTTTCCTTTCAGGGACATTGAACCAAATGTTCCCTCATTTCTGTTGGCCGCCCTGTATCCTACCCTTGGGTGAGTATGTGTCTAGCCCGCCTCCCTGCTCTGCCCACTTTCTGCATGTTAAATGAGATCCTAGGGTCACTGGTCAATTTTCATCAATCAATGAGCACTTCCTTAGCATTCGTAGCATGCTTCACTTGAATTAGATTTTTTCAAAACTGGAGTTAAGAGAGATGAGAGTTTTGACTTCAGATATCTCGCTTTCCACATGTATACTAGGAAAGAGTGTGAATACAGTCTTATAAATAAGAATAGATGCATTTGGTTTTATTCGCTTGTTCCATAATCATGGAGAATGCTTTGGCGAGTAGTACTAGACTGGCGAGGATATCAAGAAAGGAGAGGATCGATCGTTATTTTTAAGGAATGTATCATCTAGAAGGGAAGACAACCAGGTCAACAAACGATTCTATTATAATGCAATGTAGTAAGTATCATAAAGGCAGATGAGGGGCAAACAGGACAAGGAAGAATTCACTCTTCCTGTGGGAGAGGAGGAAGTTCCCGCTGAGGCCAAGGAGGCTCACCAGGTGAAGGAAAGAGAAAACTGACAAATAAACAGCATAGTTTGGTCATTTGTTGGCTTTTCTTCCTCTGCCTACTTTTCAAATGCTGGCATTCTCCAGAATTCTCTGAGAGATCCTCTTCACTTCCTGTCATGCTCTTAGAGAGATTTCATCCACCTCCTGATTTCCACGGGAGGACGCTCAAACCTGTCATCAGCCTCAAAACTATAAATTCAACTACCTGGCGGTGCCCTACACCAAAGGGTCCAAAACCACTTTGTGCTCTTCCGGTCCAAGAGGAACGAACTGAACCTTTCTTGCTGTTTCTCACCTGTAGTGAGGGACATCTCCTTCGCTGGTCCACCCTGACCTACTTCCAGTACATAGGGCTGAGTTATATTTCTAAAATACACAATTAGCCTTGAACGTTTCCTACTTAAACTTTTCAGTTTTTCTGTTATTCTTAGGAAAAGTTCAACCTTTTTTTTTTTTACAAGATATGAGATTATCGGGTCATTGTTTAGCCCCCAGCCATTTTTCTTGCTCTCCTTTCCTCTCATTTTACATGCCAGCAAGACCGAGTTTCCTCAGATTTCTCAAATTTGCTACTCATGTGTTGTTTTGTCCTGAGCACACTCTCCTGCACTTTCTCCAGATCTCAGATAAAGGTTTCCGCCCCTGAAATGCCACTCCTGACTCCCCCACCCCCACCCCGATGCAGGCTAGATTCCCATCCTCAACAAGCACAAGAACTGATGTTGCCCGTTTACCCATTCGGTTAACACCTCTGGAACACAACGTCGGTGAGAGAGTGAATAGGCCTGTCTTGAATACCATTTTGTCCCTTGGAACAAAGGTTCTCAACATGTGAGAGAAAGGTAGATCAGAACTGATTAAATAATTAAAAATAAGAGACAGGAAAAAGAGTTTAGGTGCATGTCAATTAAGCTGGAGGAAAGCTCCCCTAGAGGAGGATGTGCAGCTAGGATTCCAAACAGACAAAAAGTCACGGTGTAGAAACTGGCCAGCTGACTTAGATGTAATGTTGAAAAGCTTCTGTCTAAGTTAGGGATGGACTTAAGGACCGCCACCTTCACCTTGAAATCTGATTCTCCCTTTTCATTCAGATACTTTCTTAAAGAGTAGGACTTCAGCCACTTAAGACACCACCTACCAGTTCTTGACTGTTTGCCTGCCTTGAGAACTGGATTCAATTCCTCCGCTTACACTTCAATCTTGGAGGGCTTGAACTACTGCCTGGTAGAAAACTGAAAGTAACACTATATTGAGATATCACACGCACACCCACACATACATACCCCATAATATATTATTATGGAATCTTAATACGTAACCAGTGAAGTGGTACGATAGTACAGGCTGGCACTGTATGCTTTCCAGCTTAGTTAAGACATTTGTTCAAATAAGTTAATTTTCTCATCTTGACAGATTAAAACAAATTTATCTACCACTGCAAGTGGAGTATAACAAAAGTAGGAGAATAAAAAGAACTTCATTATTTATTAAGGTATCGAGTAATTAGTTAAATAAGCACTTGATGTATCCTCATTGGATTTGTTCCTGTAACTCTTAGAAGTGATTTAATCTTTTATTGAGTGATGTCTTAAATTCCTTAAATTGTAGGTTACCATCAGCAAGAGGATATGCCTAATTCTACCTCATGCAGCGTGATATTGGGGTAGATGTACTGAATAAGTGCTTTTTTTATGAGAAATATATGTAAAATCATATCACAGACATTTCTTTGTGATGTCTTTTGGGGAGTTCTGCTCTTCACCTTCCTTTATAATTAAGCTGTTAAAATCTCTCTAAATAGCATCCTCAGTACAGAGGACTAGAAGCAACAGTCCTTAAAAACTGACAAAAAGAACAGGCAGGGTCCCCTCATCTCAGCGTGCGGCCCTGTCACAGAACTCTGGGTTTGTGTCCTCAGTGTGCAACGAACACGACGTTGTCTTTCCAGGACTCATGTTTCCTCTGAGATTAAAGATGGCAGCTTCTACTCAAGCCACTGACTTCCACCTTCCTGCATGTCAAAAACGCTTCTCTCTCTCTCTTTTTAATCTCTTCTTTTACAAACGAGGGAATTGAGATCCTTCGAGGGGAAATGGCTTGCTCATGGGGACACAGCTAATTAGCAGCCTTGCAGACATCATCCCTCAGCCTTAAAAATGTCCATTCAGTGTGTTGTCCAGTATAAACTATTACCCTTAAGGAAGCTCCCTCCCTAAGAGCTAGGAGTTTCGTCAATACTGTCCGACTAGCTTCCTTTATAATTAACTTTTGTTTTATCTATCTTAATAGAGTCCATAAAATAGGAGACAAACAGCAGTGGGTATTTTTAACCTATTCCAGTTTCTGTGTGCTATTAAACCAGCTGAAAACAATGTAAAATGTTTAAAATAAGAAGCAGCCATCTTCTCACCAACAGAATAAAACCACAACTATTTGATGTTATATTCCTCCCTGGACTTCTTTTTTAAAATCTATCATACACTTTTTAGAAGGCTGTAGTATAGTATTTGTTATGTGTATTTATATTTATTATTCTATTTTTCTCTTAAAAATCTCGCTCCCTTTTCTATCTTTCTACGAAATTCTACAGAAAGTTCTACAAAAGGAATGTGTAATCATGATTCAAGAGAATAATTAACTTAGCCTTTCCCCCACTTGGGGCGCTGAGGATATTTCCAATTTTTCACTACTATGAGCAATGCAGAAGAGAACGCCTTTGTGTGAATAGAAACAGCAGTCTTCACACAGGCAGCCACGCCTGTGGCAGGCGTCCTCACGCCCAGTGGCAGGTCTGGCCTGACTCGCATTCTGTGAAACAGACATGCAAACGTTGAGCATCATTTTGACGCAGCGTCCACTTGCTCTGCCGTGACAGGCCGATGATAGAATGAACTTCTCTGCGTATTTAAATGTGTTTCTTGCATAGGAGACATTTTTGTTGAACTGTAAACTCTGTATGGGCAAGTATTTCCTTTTCTTCAATTTAGAATGAGGTAGGCGGTTGTACGTGATACTATTGTACGCCTACTGTTGACCAAGTACTTAACATACATTATCCAGAACTTTCCCAGAAACTCTATGAGGGAGTTGCTATTACTCTATTTTATCATTTAGAAATGGAGTCAGACTCCAATTGATTCCAGTTGACTCCAGTTGGAGTCCACTTGGCTCCAGAGCCAATTGCCAGTTAATTGACCTCAAGCCCACGTTCTTGACATTGGACCATCTTACTGTATGTCACATCAAAACTGAGCGCCAGGGAGAGGACGCAAAACCCAGCTGTCTCATTTGAACAGATTTATTGACATATAATGCATATACTGTATAATTTCCTCATTTAAACTGTGCAATTCGGTGGTTTTTAGCATATTTATGGGTATGTGCAATCCTCATACAGTTTAACCACCTCAAAAAAACCCCATACGCTTTAGCTGTCACCCCTTCCAAGCCCCAAACCCTGAGCATTAATTAATCTGCTCTCCGTGTCTATCGATTTCCCGGTCTGGACTTTCAAATGAATGGGATCAGGGGACATGTGGACTTTTCTGTCTGCCTTCTTGCACTTACCATCATTTCTTTACAGTTCATCCAAATTATAGCAGGTGTCAGCACTTCCTTCTCTCCTCGTGGCTGAGTAGCATTTCATTGCATGCATATGCCACATTTTACTTACGCATTAATCCATTTGTGGACACTGGGGTTGTGCCAACCTTTTGGCTATTACGATAAAGCTGTGATTAACATTTATATACAGGTTTTGTGTGGATATATGCTGTTATTTCTCTTGGCTATATACCTAGGAGTGTTGCTGAGTCATATGATACATCTCTTTGATTGTATGAAGAACTTCCAGACTTTCCAAAGTGACTTTTCCATTCACATTTCTACCAGCAGAGTCTGAGGGTTTCAGTTTCTCCGCATCCCCATCAACACTGGTTATTATTGGATTTTTTTTGTTCTGACCATTGTAACGGCTGCTTGTAACTAGATCAGAAACCTGGTTTTTAACTTCATGTTCTACTTACTCAAAGTGCCAGGACTGTGGAAGGCGCAGGAACTCCAGTTGGGAACAAAACCAAGTAGAATCTTTGCCACTTTGGGACTTACCATATAGTGAGGAAGAAGTTATCAGTTAAACAGTTACACAAGTAAACATGAATCTACACCTGTGTTAAGTGCCACAAGGGGCAAGGGCTTAATTCAGTGACTTACAGAATCACCGGTGCAGAGGGAGTCAGGAAGGGGACTGGCAGAGACATCAAACTCTATTTCAGGAAAATTTGTGATGCTGCGGTGTTGAATGTATGGCAGTGTCTTAACAGTTCTTTCTTTTTCTTCTTTTAAATCCCCACCTGAGGGTATTTTTTCATTTCTTTTTGAGAGCAAGGAAGGCAGAGAGGGAGAGAGAAACATCGATTTGAGAGAAGAACACCTATTGGTTGTCTGTCGTAAGTGGCCAGACTGGGACTGAACCAGAATTCTAGGTATGTGCCCTGACTGGGAATTGAACCGCCACCTTTTGGGTTATGAGATGGTGCTCCAACCAACTGAGCCACCCTGGCCAGGGCAACTGTTTCATTCTACGACGATTTTTTGTCAGGTCACCCTAATAAATAGCTTCCAGGAAAAGCGTCTAGGTGCCTACCCCCCAAAAACCCAGAATGTCTTTTTTCCTTATGGGAAATAAAAGTAATTTTACTACAATTAAAGCTCATAGTTTGATTTTTTCATATATATATATTTATATATATATTAGACTCTCTACTAAGATATCTCAAACATTCAATTTTCATAGACCTGATTACATGAAATCTGTTTTCTTCATATTTTCCCCTTATTATTTTGCCTGTTTATTTCAAATTCTACTTATTTTTCTCAGGCACTTGTTATTGCACTATATATATTTTTTATTATTTGAGATGTTTATTTCACATAACCCATGACCCTTTTTTGAACATTTGGGTTTTTATCTGTTATTTTATCTTCAAATAGATTAAAGTTCATTTTTAAAACAGAACAGTTTCTAAAAGATGTATAAGAAGAAATGGCTTCGATGTTTCATAAGTTTCTAAGTTTATCTAGACCTCTAACTTACATGCCTGTGATTCCCGATTGTTTTAACGTTGTTCTTTAAAACACTAGGCTTGCAGATGCATGGAGTTTGCCTGGATTTCACCTGCCTAAGTACATCCTGGTGGGTGCTGTTGTACAGTCTGTAGTCTCTGAGGGCCGATCAGAGATGGAATCCAGACACTGTGATTTACTCTTGGTGTGATCAAGCTATTCAGCCTCTCTGACCTCAGTCTTTCACCAAGTAAATCAAATAAATAAATAAATGGAATACCATTGCAGGATTTTTAGCATTAAATAATAGAGCTTATATAAAATATTTTTTTCATTTAGCAAAAAAATATAGAAGGATACCCTATTAAATCATTATTTTGCTTTGTAATTAATTCCTCTGCTTTAGATTCACCTGGAGTAAGGAAAAGTTTGCTTCCTTACTCGGGAAGTTACGGAGTATTTCGTTCCTAAACATTAATCCCTCTTGACCAATGAGAAAAAGGGAAGGAGGCTCTCTTGTGTTTGCTAGGGTCTGAAACTCGGCTTCTTAAGAAATCAAGCACTCGCTGATTAGCCATTAAGTTCTATTGAGGGAGAAATGTCTACGAGGAAATGCTGGGTTTGGTTTTGTTTTACTGGAGGAAGGAAAAGTGAAAAGATAGAGGCAGTGGCCCTGGGGTGGGTCCTGTGGTGGGTCCCTGCAGTCTGAAGGAGGGTCACAGGAATTGAGGCTGAGCAACACTTCGGAGCTGGGAGGGGCTCCCAGCGGCAGTGAGGGCGCCAAATTCACTGCTACCCAAAGGTACATCAGCAAATGAATAGATAAACAAGATGTGACAGATACAGGTGACCCCTGAACCACACTGACTCCTGTGCATTCAGAAATGTACACATAAATTTTGACTCCCCCAGCCCTGGCTGGTGCTGGGAGCTACTCAGGGAGCCTTTGCAGGGCCATGGCCTGTGCTTAGTGAAGGAACCTGCGGGCTTGCTGGCGACAGAGCGGCAGTGGCCCCCAGCGGCAGTGACAGAGTGGTGGTCGGTGTCCCTCTCACGCTCACGTCCAGGTCACGGTGGGACTGAAAGCAATCTCAGCAGTGGTGACAGCCACCGAGCGCCTCCCGACTAGGGTGTTTGCAAAATGACCGCTTGTCAGTTACAGATCTGGGACTTCTTGAAAAATTCTAAGGATGAGAATAGATCACCGTAAAACAACTGATGTTGGACTTCTTGACAGTTTTTCTTCCCCCGCCCCCTGCCCTGTGGAAGACAGGAAGGGAGAGCTTTAAGCTTTTGTAATTAAAGTACAAAAGAAACGAAAATGCGACATTATTCAGGTTCTCAGTGATGGGAGGCAATTTGTAGCTGTGGCACAGATCAAAAACAAGGAGCGAGGGTTAACCCTTTGATGATGGGAAAAGCCTATAAATTATTTCAGCAGCAACACTGAAAGATTAAATGCCTGTGTGATATTGTTATCATTTCACCTTGGGATTCCTTTTTTCAAATAAACCCTGAGCTTTAGAAAACAGGACTAAATCGCAGGAAGCCCGACTCTACAGCACTTCCCCTCCCTTTTCCTTTATTTTTCTCCCCTCTGGTCTCTCCTTTGCCCTTTCCTTTCTCTTCCCTTCTCTTTTTCTCCACATTCTAGCTGTTTGTCAGTCTCTCCTTTCCCTTTGGTTTCTCGCTTTACCTTCTACAACTTCCCACCTCCCTTCCCCCTCTCCCCACGATTCTCCTTCTACTCACAGTGCTCCCTCCCTGCCTTCTCCTCGCCTGCTCCTGCTGCCCACCCCTCTGCTTCCCCACCTAGAACTGACTCTTTCAAAACAGAACTTTCTTCCCCTGGCGGGGTATCTCAATAGGTTGGAGTGTTGTCCTGTGCACCAAAAGTTTACTGGTTCGATGCCTAGTCCTGGCATGTGTGCAGGAGGCTTCTGATCTCTCTCTCTCTCTCTCTCTCTCTCTCCCCCTCTCTCCCCCCCTCTCAATAAATGTATCCTCAGGTGAGGATTTAAAAAAAAAAACACAACAGAATTTTCTGAAAATGGAATGGATAACCTAGATCTCTACCCCTCTGTTCGTCCACGAGGGCAACCCCAGCGCTCAGACCATGGTAAGTAGGAAATTGCAAATGTGAACACTTGAATGTCTTGCATGCTGGGCAACGATGCTGGAATCTGCATATGTCTGTGAAGAAAAGTTTGTATTTAAATGAAAAATGGCTAAAATATCTGTGAAACCTTTCTATCATAACTTATTTTTCAGGTAAAAACAAACAAACAAAAAAAACCAGACATGGTCACTGGTAACAGAAAGGGTTCTTTGGGTCCGAACTTAAGTAGCTGGAAAGATGAACATATTCAGATAAAGTGTCTGGTGAGGGGAAAACATAACACGTCGGAGCAATACGGTTCTGTACTGAAATAGCTGAAACAGAAAAAAGTATGTGACATGCTCTGTCTCCCTAAGTAATTATGCCTTATAATTTCTTTCACTGCTGTAGCTTCAGAGCCTGACCTTGTTTACCCTTGAAATCTGTTCTAGAGGCAGGAAGAGTGCCCTGTGGGCTGGGGAGAGACAGCGGGCTCCACGACTCTTACAACGGTGCGGATATGAATACGCAAAGTGCTTCCTTTTGCTCTTTTAAGGACCAGTATTATTTTTCTGAGAGGCCAATCAACCAAAACAGTAGAGGCAGCTAGTGGACATGCAGCATACTTTTTACCTTGAGACCTTGTAATCAAATCCCTAATAGGACCATAAGAAACATTTTCTAATAAAGAAAGTGAGCCCTGTGAACAGAAAGTTCCCATCAAAGAGGGAGAATGCAAGTAGAAGAGAGAAATAGGAGAGGGAGCAGTTCATGCATTTCTATTAATTACTGTTCATTTTTCACTTGAGGAATATTATCGTATGGCACCTGCATGACAAGGTAAGGGGATATAATCTCCTATAGTGTAAAACCTGGAGGGGGCTTTCTGACTTTCAGAATGTTGCCCACTCTTGCCTTGCCTGCTGCTTCCCAATCGGCGAGTAAATCCTTTGGGTGAGCCTCCTTGTCTCTTGTAAGCTGAAGGTGATACATTAGAATAGGTAAGTCAGTAAGGAACACCTGAGGACAGCTTTCCTAAGAACTGACTCCGTAGCAGTGCCGCCCAATAAAAACATGTGAGTCCTGCCTGTCTTTTTAACTTTTCTAGGAGCCACATTAAAAAAGCAGAAGGAAACAGAAACAGGTAGAATTAATTTCAATACATGTTATGTAACCCAACATAGCCAAAATATTATCATTTCAACATGCAATAAAATTACTAGTGAGCTAGCTTACATTCTTTTTATTCATACCCCGTCTTTGAAATCTGGTATGTGTTTTACCTTTACATCTCATTTCATTCCAGGTTAGCTGCATTTCAAGTGCCGAGTAGCCGTATGGGGCTGCTATACTGAGCAGTACAGCTAAACATTATGATTCATCCTTAATCCTTTACTTTTTTCTTCCCAAGCACAATATTTTCATGTATCGTTCCCATCCTCTCACAAAGAGTCATTCATGTAATTGGTGAAATGGTTCAAAATTCACTGCTACCCAAAGGTACATCAGCAAATGAATAGATAAACAAGATGTGACAGATACAGGTGACCCCTGAACCACACTGACTCCTGTGCATTCAGAAATGTACACATAAATTTTGATTCCCCCAGCCCTGGCTGGTGTGGCTCAGTGGATTGAGCAGTGGCCTGCAAACCAAACGGTCACGGGTTCGATTCCCGGTCAGGGCACATGTACGGGTTACAGGCCAGGCCCCCAGTAGGGGAGTGCTTGAGAGGCAACCACACATGGATGTTTCTCTCCTTGTCTTTCTCCCACCTTCCCCTATGTCTAAAAATAAATTAAAAATCTTTAACAAATATTTTGACTCCCCCAAAATTTAACTACTAATAATCTACCATTGACCAGAAGACTTCCCTATAACATAAACAGTTGATTAACACATTTTGTAAGGTATGTTTATTATATCTAATAACTGTATTCTTACAATAAAATGAGCTAGAGAAAATACAATTTATCAAGAAAAATTATAAGGAACAGAAAATACATTTACAGCATTTATTGAAAATTATCCACATATAAGTGGAGCCAAGCAGTTCAAACCAGTGTTCTTCAAGGGTCAGGGGAATACTGCTCAGCTTTATAAAGGAATTAAGTTCTGACATCTGCTACCACATGGGCAAGCCTCGAAGATGTTATGCTAAGTGAAATAAAGACGCAGGACAAATTTTGTGTGGCTCTATGTACATGAGGTGCCTACAGCACTGAAATTCAGGGACAGAAAATAGGACGGTGATCACCAGGGGCTTGTTTAGTAGAAGGGAACTGGAAGTTTTTGGATTTTTGAATAGCTACCGTTTCAGTTTGAGGTTATGAAAAAGTTACAGAAATGGATGGTGGTGGTGGCGATTGCGTAAGATTGTGAATTTCTTAGTGTCACTGACTATATATGCAAAGATGATTAAAATAGTAAATTTTACCTTATGCATATTTTCCCATAGTGAAAAAGGAAAGACAACTCACTGCTATAAACTCTGCGTCAATATGCAGACTGTTAGCTTTGAATTAATATCCTGCGCTTTGGAGAGAATAGCTCCTCCACGTTGCCTCACGATCGTGGTTTAGGAACTGCTATGACGTTATTAATCATAAGACACGCCTTATTCTGTATGTGATTGAGTACTAAGGCGTTTACGCCCCAACTGGAGGCTTTAACTTTTACTTGCAGTTAGAAATGCTGGGACCAACTGAGACTCGTGCAAAAGCAAAGGCTAGAAACCGGATTCCTGTCAGGGAGGTGGGTGGGCTCGAAAGGAGGAAAACAATGCAGTTCAGGGCAAGAACTGTTATTTTTAAAACATAATACATAAAGTTGTGGCTCTTAATGGGACATAAAAAATGCTTTCTTATTAGGAAATGAACTAAAGGAATTGTCTGTTGTCTTCCCAGTGACTCCCACAGAATTGTACTCAGCCTATCAAACTGTGTGGGCTTTAGAAGCGGAAAAAAGGGAGCATTTTTCTAACTTAAAAGTCAGTTAATTAACACCTATGTCTTGAGCTTTAGAATAACTTAATCTTGAAATTCAAAGCTAAAAGAAACCTTCTACTGAAGAGTGAGCGTTTCAGTTTTCCTATCCTTGCATGGGCCCTGCCCACAGAAGCAGGGTCGTCCTGGAAAGACCCACGTGCAGCTTTCAGAAGGACCTGTGTTCAAGTCCCAGCACTGGCATTAACAAGTTAGTTAGGCACTTTGAGCCTCTGCTTACTCACCTATGAGATGAGATATTTACTTTGCCCAAGCTGTGAGGATTCAAACTAATTTACATGAACGTCTGAACACTATCATTCCTCTCTTTTTGTTAGAGAGTTGGCTTTGGACTCACTCAACTTCCAGAACTAGTGTCACTTTGAGGACAGTAAAAGCTTGTTTCACCCTGAACCTACTAGAATATTTGCAGCAGTAATTAAATAATGGTTTATTTAATGACTTGTTCCCCTGCAACACTTCGTATAACTTCTTCCCTGCAGTCAGGGAGTTTATGTTTTCTTCCCCAATGTGTTCCCAGACCCCCGGCAAGTCGTGCAAATAGCTGAAGAGCCGTGGGGACCAGAGAGCCCTACGACAAGGATGGTAACCACAGTTTTAAGAGCGGGAGTTTCAGGCGTTACCAGAGTGAGCCAGGGAAGGTGCTGTGTATGGTCCGTCCAGCTCCGTGGTGGGGATGCATGATTAAACACAGGAATGGGCTCCGGTTCCACCTGAGACGCTACCTTGACCAGCCACCTCGTCACATGGTTCATACTCTATGAACATGACTTACCAAGGTGCCTGTGCACGCAGCCTATCACAGTACCCAGCATACAGTGGGTGTTCAACCGATATTTTGAACAAATCAATTAGAAATCCACCTCATCCATGTACCAGTGTGAATGGTGCCCCTGACCTTGTAAGATATAATGGTACTGCTCAGATAGTCTGTTACCTTTTTACCTGAGCAATCATAGACATAACCATAGGTTGCAACTATAGAAACAACACTGGATCTAGTTTTGGGAAATGCAACTTTTAAAGCACTTTGACTTAGGTTTCTCCATCTCTAAAATAAGGGAGTTCGAATGACTGGACTCTAGTCTCCTTCCAGATACGCGATTATTTGAGTTTTAGGTGCATACATCTGGACAAGGAGAAAATGGTAAAAGATGTAACTAAAACAGTGAGTCATTCTTCATGATTCAAAGCAATGCGGCAGCATCGGGTCAGGGCGGCCTATTTATATTCACCAAGTCTTCATTAACATACTGGTCCCAGTCGCTCTCTAATCAAGTGAGAATCCTGGGACAACTTCGTCATAATACTTCCCGTGGATGGAGGCTCCCGGGACCCGTGCAAGTATTCCCAGCTCCCCCTTATGTTGAGAATTTGGACACTGGAAATAAACCCTTGGGAAAGCGGAGCCATCATGCATTCACCTCACCGTTGAACTCATTGTTAACTCGTACGAGCAAACGCTGCGCACAGGACTTCTGTGTGTGTGTGTAAATATCTAGCCAGCATTACTTCATATAACCCAGGAGTTTACTTCTCTCCCCCCCGCCCCCATCTAAGGGGTAAGTGGAAAGGTATCTTTCTTGCATCTGTTCACTCTGGAGTGTTGTTTAGCTTCATAGGTCTTTCTTTCAGCACCTGCTTAAATAATAGAAATGACTGACCATCTGAAGTCCACGTAGCCATGACCTAACAGTAGCAGCCTGTTTGATAAGGTTGTCACCAGAAAGCTTTGAAAAGAGATGAGGGTAAAATGAGCTGTCTTTCCTTCTTGCCTTTTTGTTCCTTCACAATCCCCAAGATTAGTACTCTGGTGTGTGCAGACTCAAGACAGACTGATATTCAGAACATACGAGCACAGCAAAGGGCCCTGCGGGAACGTGTCCTGTAAGAGGGTAAAGGCCTTTACTGCTGAGTAGGGTCCTGGAGCTTCCTGATGTGGCAGCAGTCAGCCTTTCCTTGTTGGGGGGCCTGGGGGGCCGGCGATCCTAGGGAGAGGCTAGCATGACTGGGGTGGTAGGCAAAGGAACATTTAGGGAATCTCGGAGCAGCATAAGAAGGAAGAATTTAAATATTCTAACAATAAGTATGACCGTAATAACATTGTGTCCTGTTGGAATATCAGCCTCAAGATTATGTGAATTGTTCTACTAAAAACTAAACACAATTTTGAAAGATAATTACAATAGGAGGGAAAAGGTTAAAGTTCTAGCTAAATTGGACCTCCCCTTGCAGTTAACTCTAAGGTAAAGGAAGGTAAATGTAAATTCTTTTTTTTTTATTGTTTTATTACAGTTGTCCCATTTTTCCCCCATTGCTCTCCCCTGCCCTGCCCATCCCACTTCCCACAGTCAGTCCCCACCCTGTTGTCCTTGTCAGTGGGTCCTGTATACGTGTTCCTTGACTAGACCCTTCCCCTCTTATCCTCCCTTATATCCCTCCCCCCACCCCTCTCGTTACAGTTAATCTGTTCCTTGTTTCCACGCCTCTGGTTCTATTGTGCTCATTAGTTTGTTTTGTTCATTAGGTTCCTCTTATAGATGAGATCATATGGTATTTGTCTTTCGCTGCCTGGTTTATTTCACTTAGCATAATCCTCTCCAGTTCCATCCATGCCGTCATGAAAAGTAGGAGTTCCTTCTTTCTTTCTGCTCTATAGTGTTCCATTGTGTAAATGTACCACAGTTTTTTGATCCGCTCATTTACTGATGGGCACTTAGGCTGTTTCCAGCACTTGGCTAGTAAATAATCCTGCTATGAACATTGGGGGGCATAGATTCTTTTGAATTGGTGAGTCAGGATTCTTAGAGTATAATCCAAGCAATGGGATCACTTGATCAAAAGGCAGTTCCATTTTTAGTTTTCGGAGGAAACTCCATACTGCTCTCCACAGTGGCTGCACCAGTCTGCATTCCCACAGTGCACTAGGGTTCCCCTTTCTCCGCATCCTCGCCAGCAGTGTTGTTTGTTGATTTGTTAATCATGGCCATTCTGACCAAGGTAGATGTAAATTCTCATCCTCCATTCCAGGGTCTACTCCCTCCATCCTCAGGGTTGTATCGTATTTCCTAAGTAGCTCCTTAAATCTTTCTGTTTCAGTGCCCAGCCCTTTTCCCTTGGGAAAGACACTGCCTCTTCCTATGGAAAGAAATCTCTTCTTATGGATCGTTCTTCCCTTCGCCCAATACCACATCCAAGGGTGAATCAAGCAGGTCTGAGGGCTCCTGAGACGGCTGTCGCCTGATGGACAATGACATGCATTATATTTAAAGGCAGCTGGAGGGAGAGGAGCTCCGGTGCTATTGGAGAGCTGGATCGGGATCCTCCAGTCTGAGCTTCTTTTCAGTATTCACGCTGGTGTGACCTACACAACTCTCAGTTTTTAAACTTTTATCAAGTAGACCTTAAATAAGTACATCTACTTAAAACTCTCATTGACCATTTCCAGACTACCTAGTTGCTGTGGACTGAATCACGTCCTCCTGAAATTGATATTGAAGCTTAACTCCCAATGTGACTATATTCGGAATAAGGACATTATTAAGATTACACGAAGTCACAAAAGTGGCCCTGTACTCCGATAGGATTAGGAGCTCTTTCATTCTCTCTGCCATGTGAGAACACAGCCAGAAGGTGGCCTCCTGCAAGCCAGGAAGAGAGCTCTCATCAGAAACCAAATGAGCCTGCACCTTGATCTTGGCCTTCACAGTGTCCAGACCATGAGAAATTAAACTTCTCTTATTTAAGTCCCCTGGGCTATGGCATTTTGTGTGGCAGCTGAAGCAGACAAAGACTAATCCCACATTGAGAAATAAAATATTTTCTGAATTAGCCTGAGGCTTCCTTAAACTTAGAGTCAAAGTTTATTCCAGAAAAGCACTGTTTAGTTTTTTGTATGAGATTTGTTTTTAACTTCTCTGACTTAATAGCCTACTTGAATTATTAAAAAAGAACACAAACACTAGTTTTAATGGTGGTTTTCTAAGCTTTTGGAAGAGCTCTAAAAAGGAATCTTTTGATGAGAGGGATAAGTTGCTGCCCATTCCAAAAGCCACACTATCAGGAACTCTTACACGTCCGTATAGCCATTTCCTGCTCGCAAAGAGCTGCCCCTTAACTTTTCACAAACCCTGAGACAGACCTTTTTTTTCATTTCAAAAATGATAAAACTGAGGCTCAGAACAATTAAGAAATTTGCCAATGAACAACCAAATACAAACTTTGTGACACAAATACCAAACCAAATCCTCTATCCATGGGTCTAACACTTTTCCACTATTCTATTTTTTATCTCAACTTTATTCCCTTTTTGTATTAATCCTGTCCATTTGGAGGAAGAAGTTCAGAGTTCAGAATTGCACCTGTCTAATCACTTCACACGGAATCTTATGTGGATGGTGTTTCAATCGACTTAGGTCGAGATACTTACTGAGTGTCTGCTATGTACAAAGGACTGCATCAGCTAGTCTTTCCAGGCTTTCGGGAACTAAGTCACCATTTGACGACAGCCTTTAATAATGTTACATTGTTTTAAAAATATGTTTTTACAGACATGTCTTAATTGATTCTGAAATGAATAAGGTTCAGAGATCATAGTGCACCTCTAAGATACCGTCTTTCTGGCACACTACTCTGGTATCTGGTCTAGTCTGTTCGTTAACCCCACCCAACTATCTTGATAACAGAGAAACTGGCTTGTTCTTATCTTCTATGAAGTTGAGTCCTTCGGTTTTCTGATCCCTCTGTCAAATTCCTTCCTCACTTTGGTCTCCTTCCCATATTTTATCTGGCTAACTCTTCTTCATTTTTCGAGTCTTACATGAAAAACTCATTCCTTTAAAGAAGCCTATTCCAGAGCCCCAGAGTAGGTTTATGAGTTCCTGTAATAAACTTTCACTGCACTTCGAATTTCCACTTTTGTGGCATTACGATACTACTCATTACTTGTCAACATTTGCATTTCCTTTATGGTCCTTAAGGGACCACGTCTGTTTTCTGGTGTGTTTGTGATATTGACCAGTCCTTGGCACATAGAAAACATGTGATAAACATTGTATTTATTGACTGAATACATTGCCATAGAAACAAAAAAAAAGGAAAACATTTCAGAAAACAGGAAGTTCATTCATTAATATGTTTATTCACTATTTAGCCATACCCAGTCTTGTTCATAGCCTGTCTGTTATATCCCTGACACCAGGCTACCTGCAAATGGAAGAATAAAGCTACTGCCCCGGGGAATGACGCTTCTCTAGTGGGGGGAGAATCACGTCCACACATTCTTCTGAGCGAATGTGATCGTTTCCAGATAAACAGATACTCTGTGAAATAAGTAGTCAGTGTTACCAGGTGTTATGAAGAAATCAAACAGAATCGGGCATATGAGACAGAGTACAAATATGAACAGCATTGAATTTGTAAATTAAAGATTTATAATACCTTTTTATTCATTTGATATATTTAAGACTTGTCTTCTTTAGTAAAGTCTAAATTTAATTCTAGTGCTGTGATAGGTCATAGCCCCACGGATTTGTAAGTTTTGTAAACCAAAATACCATGTGTTATAGCCCAACATACCAAAATATATATTTTATTTAATTTATCCATTAATCCATTCAAAATATTTTCATTTTAATCCATCAACAAAACTCAGGATATCCTGTTTACTCAAGAATGTACTAAAATACTGAAAACAACTCTACTTTGGAGCTTAAAAAAACTAACTGTGCAAAAATATTCTACCACACAGAAGATAATAAATATTGTATTACTCTCTACTATTTATATGTGTATTCCACCCACTCTGGTGAATAATGAAGCGGCTGTTAGAAGTTCAGTAAAAGATAAAATACTAGTGATCCTGAATCCCAATTTAATTAGGCCTGGCCAGGATTTATTACGAGTGTAAGTTGAGAAGCTTAAAGAAGTGAAGCTCAGTAGAGATTATCTATGCAGTGTGCATATATATTTATAACTCCACCGGGCTCTTTTAACTCAACAAATAACCTTATTTTTCTGTTGCCCAAATAACTTTCTCTTTTTTAAAAAAATAAGTTTTCTTGAACAATAGGAACACATTTTGCTAAGGGTAGGAACTGGCTTTATTGTTGGTCAAGAAGAGGCTATGTATAAATCAGGTAGCTCTTACTGTATACGTGAAATCTCCGACTAGCAGTCTGGTGGATCGCCTGCCGAGAGGGTCGTGCTGCGGCTGCGCTTAGTCCCTGAAGGTGCATGTTCTGGGCTGTTGCGGCTCCTCTAACTTGTGCACTTGTGGTTATTCCTCTCAGGGACGATGCTGGTGCACCTTCTCTCATGGTAAAATAAAGGGATGGGATTATATTCTGAAAGTAGTGTCACTCACTCAGTGCCTGGGTGTGCACAGTCAGGTCCCTGATAGAGAAGCGTCACCTCTCGGTGGGATAACCTTTCCTACACTTTCAAACGGCCTCGCAAACAACAGAATGGTTTCCTAACGTTATGATATCGCTCATGCCACTGAGTGAGATTGTTGGACTTCAAATGCCATCTGTTTTGTTGGTACATATTCTACGCCCTTTCTCTGGAGAAAATGAATGTGATTCAATGTGCTATGTGAGTTTCCTATGAGCATGAGTGTTCCAGGAAGTTTAGACACAACTAATTAATTAAATAGGTACTCAGAGCTTTAAACTTGTAATAGAACCCATTGTCGTGTCAAAGGCGTCTTTCAGTATCACGTTGACAACTTGGAACATGACATCCTTGAGTGTTCCTTACCGTCACTAAGAAGAGCTAAGGGAATTCCTTTCCATTTTGTTTTTTCACTCTATGTTTGAACTTTTAACTAACCTCTTCTTTGCCACCTTACATTCTTGCCATCGCCAGGGTAGTGACTATTTATACAGCTCTTCTCACCCCTGAGCTGCTGAATAAGGGCCTGATGATTTCAAACAACTTTTGTAATTAGCTTTCAAGAAGCAAATTGCTATGTTAGGTACAGTATCTGTGATTACGATAAACTGTTCTTTTTTATAACATTTCAATGTGGGCTTTAATTGGCAAACCCCAGCAGCCTGGTGAGCATTCTGTGAACTCTTACAATATGTTGAAAAAGCAGAAGAATGTTTAACAATCAACAGAACAAGCATAGTACTTGTAGCTCAGTTTGGTTTTAAAAGGCTCTATTAAATCAAAACCCCCTAAAATGATGTGTCACAGTCCTCCATGGGAGTAGTTCGGCGGCTCAGAGGTGGTAGTGATAATTTAGCAAGCTTAGTAATTCAGCAGATAATTATCACAGGTCCTGCCACGCTTCGTTATTTGTTTTTAATTTAGGCACTCATTCAACAAATATTTACTCAGACACTAAGGATCCCTTAAAAATATTAGGTCCCCACAGGGAAACAGTCCCCACAGAAGACGATGCCATAATGGGGACAGTGACCGTGTATGTTGTTTTCCCTTATTTCCAAAAGGGAAATATTTTCCGCAGTCTGTTGGCCTTTATTGATTCTGCCCTCTTTTCTGGGTGTGTGAGGTTGCCCAAGTGTGTAATGTAGGCATAACTGGCTACATGATTAGGAAATATACCTGCACATAACCAGGAAGAATGTATCACCCAGAAATTCAGGTCCTGAATGGATGAGACTTTGGTGTTTGTCCCTCTTTGGAGACGGTAAGTGCATTTCTGAGTGTACGTGGGACAGTCCTTTATACTAATGGGACATGTTTGAAATTGTGAATGTAAGTGTATGCATTATGTATGTTGGGAATTAACGGGTTCTGCCCCCAGTTCTAGTCGTGGGGGAGGCAAGGGTTCCCACGCCACCAAGCAATTCTTGGACACCAGCTAAGTTTCCTACAGTTCCTCTCAGTTCTTACCCCATCTCCCCAGAGACAGCATCAGATTCCACAGGTTCAGGCACCAGTTCCACAAGACTGTCTCCTGCGCCCAAGTGCAGGCG
Organism: Desmodus rotundus; assembly: GCF_022682495.2. NCBI lineage: Eukaryota > Metazoa > Chordata > Mammalia > Chiroptera > Phyllostomidae > Desmodus > Desmodus rotundus. Next base: position 86,723,028 of record NC_071392.1, on the reverse strand, counting down.
CAGTCCCAAGTCCAGGTTATTACCTACGCTGCTGACTGCGTGGCTCCCATGGTCCCATTCTTGGGTTGGATTAGCTTCTTGGAGTGGCTCCCAGAACTCACAAAAACATTTTACTTACTCAATCACCGATTTATTCTAAGAGGATATAATTCAAGATCAGCCACACCGAAGAGATGCCTAGGGCAAGATACGGAGAAGGGGTGTGGAGCTTCCACCTCCTCCTGTGCTCGCCACTCTCCCTAAATCTCTGTGTGTTCACCAGCCTAGGAGCTGCCCGAACCTCCTCCTTTTTTAGGTCTTTATGGAGGCTGCATTGCAGAGGCCCAGTGGATTCAGTCATTGGCCATCGGTGCTTGATTCGACCTTCGGCCTCCACTCATCCTAGAGATTTTTATGACTCAGTATCTGGAGGTAGGAAACAATTCTGGGCTTTTTTTTTTTTAAAGGGTTATCAAATTCTGTTTTAAGAATAAACATTTTGAATAATTCTTAGATCAAATTATTCTCATGCATATGCATAATTTTAATTAAAAATCAGCATTAAAGCCTCTACTTGAAAACTACTCTGTTAGCAGTTAGTTGCCAGTGTACTGGAAACCATGTATTTGTTTAAAGGAATTTTCTCTAATGCAGCTTTTCCCTAATGCAACCTGGCTCTCTCACACTGCCCCTCCTACCCCTGTAATGTTCACTTAAGTAGGTCATATTTTACTGTTGTGGCATTCTCCACTTCCAATTAAGAATGATAGGAGGCAAATCAAATTAAAAATAAAGCAGAGGCTGCAAAACTAAGTTGAGATTATACAGGTTGCTGATAAGGTGCGAACACAAATAGATTGCCATGTGCTGATGTTTTTTGAAAGAACTCTCTTTAAATGATAGATCACTCATATTATGAGTATTTCAAAAGTAGACCGAAATCCACTAAAAGTCATTTTTATTTTTTAAAGTCGAAATATATTTAAGCTACTAACACAGAATGTAAAATAAATTAGAGCTAGACACTTTCAAATGAGGAACACAGAGATAAGGTATTACTAAATTATCAGTTCTGTCTACGTTATTTATGTTTATCTTGTTGCTTTTAAATTAATTATACTGAGCTAATGAAAATATGAAATTAGCATTATAAAAAGAACTTGGGATCTAGAGTGAGTAAGTATTTATTGAGTGCCTATCATTTAATAATACAGGACAAGGTACTGCAGAGGGGATTATCTTTCTAAGTGCATTCAAAATAATAATTTCAGATATTTCTTAAAAAGAAGCATTCTAGTTTATTCCATTGGAGGGCTAAATATCCCATCTCCTTCTAAGGGTTTAAAGTTACCAGTGTCTGAGGGTACTTTAAGGCATGTATGAAAATAACATAAATCAGCATATATCATATAAACATAAGCTTGCCACAAACAAAAACACTATTGGAGTCTGAAGGGAGCAGACTCTTTCTGTCTTTGGTGATCAGAGAAGTCTTTAAGGATTCAGTGCTATTTGAAACTAGCTTCAAAGGATAAATGGAATTTCAATAAAGGGAGTTGCAGGGACAGCATATTTCAGATTCCAGAAGCAGCTTACGTCAAGGAAACAAGGCAGCAATCGAAGATGAATGTAGACCGTGAAGGCACCTGCCTCTTGTTAATAATGCTTGATTAGTATGTTTGTTGGTTAAGACCGGGAGAAGAGATGCCCCATTCGTTCATTGTTTTTTTTCAAGCACTGTGTCCATTTAAGGGAAACGATGAGATTAGAAGGAGTAATATAGAGACGGTGAGCTTAAAAACCAGAGACCAAGAGTACAAAACAAGTCACATAACCTTTCAGAACCTCCATTTTTTCCTTACGAAAACGTGATTAACAATTGGTTACTACAAAACTTCAATAAGCCTGTATATGTAGGACATGTAGTCCTTAATTCTGTAATTTTTCCTACTGGAAAGAAACAGGGTAATGAAAGGCTTTGAATGTTAATAACAATAATACTTTCTAGAGTGCTTCTCATGGGTCAAGCTCTGTTTTAAGCATTTGACAAGTATTCATTTACCAGATATTGCAGGAGCAAATGTCCCCAGGTCCCAGAGCTGGAGCCAGGATTTGGACCCCGAAGCCAGCACAGCTGTGAATGCAAAGGCTCTGGGGTCAGGATGCCAGCGTTCAGTCCTCCTGCACTCACCACTCTCTGGCCATGGGGCATTGCCTAGTAATAGCCATTAATTTGCCTCAGTTTCTCCTTCCTGTGTGAAACAGAGTTAACCCCTCATAGGGGTGAGTCTACGTTACAGTAAGACTTTATTTATAAAGACAATCAGTGGACTGGAATCGCCTTTCTGGCCCCAGCCTCATGTCATCGTTTGCCAACTCCTGCTCCAGCCACCTGCCAGCTCAGTGACATTTAGAAAATCGAGTAACTAACTTTTCTAACCTCTCTTTCCCCTTCTGTCACATCAACACCAAAGCATTGTTGTGAGGGTAATATTAAGTGACTTGTGTAGAAATGCTTCATACAGTAAATTCATACTACTGAAGATTTTAGATTTTGCTGTATGAATCCTATAAGATACAAATTGCTCTAAAGGAAGATAACGTCCACTTCTAGGGAAGAGGCCAGTGTCCCAAAGTCTCAGCATCTCAGAATTCAGTGATGTTTGAAATGTTTTCTTTGTAAAATTTACAGCACTCATTGACTAGTCTCAAAAGCTTCCAATAGTTTCTGTTTATTTTTTTAATTTCTCATATTCACCCTGTTCTTTTTGCTTTGGTTCTTATGGGCATTATATTCTGGAACCAACAAGGTAAAGACAGTCCATTGACATGGAGTTAGTGATACGTGCCGAAGAGAAATCAATTACAGAAAGCATTTGCCCATTATTTTTATCCATATACTGATTTGGTTTATTCTTCCAACAAGTATTGATTGTGACTCCATTATAAGCCAAGCATTTTCATGTCCTCAAGATACGAAATGAATGAGATGCAGAATTTGGTCTGTGTAAGTGGACCGGTTACAATGAACTAACTGCACAGTTTCGGAAGATGAAACTCGTCTACTGTGAATGGGTTCGGTAGGCAAGCAGCCTCTGAACTGGACACACGGAGATTTTGCTGAGGGGCAGGAATGCGTGTGCCTAGACAGTAGGAAGCGCGAGTCACGGAGGGTCCTGTTTCACCAAAGGCACTCATTTGCACTCCATCTTCCTCACTTTTTATCAGATCCACACACTATGTGCCATTACACATTTCAGAGTTTTCTTTAATCAACCCATAATTGTAAGTTCAAGTAAATTTACTTACAGAGAAATACTCAGTTTTACTGTACTAGTTACAATTTTCTCTGATAGTAAATTAAAATAAATTCATAATTATGTGAACAAAAATAGTGGTAAATAAAAATGTTAATTCTTATAAAATTAAAAATCACTTCCTTGACCCCAGTGATACACATTTCATACTTTGGGTAACTCTATTTTCTATGGCCTTAAGTAAGGATTGAAAATTACCTAGTAGAATCACAGAATGTTTTGTCTGGAGGGAATCTTAGAAGTCATGCAATTTTGTTCCCAACATTTACTGAGGCCGAGGGAAAACGTATTTTGCCCAAGATGGCAAAGATATATCTCTAACTGAGAACTCACAACTTCTGATCTAATGTTCTTTCCAGGGCTACCTGACATTGGATTTAGCTTTCAATACTTAACGACTCTGATAAATAAATTTATAGATCTCCAATTTTAGCCTGAGCCATCTAGAAACTTGCTTGGATTCACTATACCCTGTTCTTTGATAATGGCATTAATAGCTTTAAAAATACTAATGAAATTTTGAATTTCACTTGATGTCACCATTACCCTATTGCCCAAAGATAAAAGAGTGAATAATGGCACTTCTAAATAAACAAGTCAGATATGAGATGTGTTTATCCCTTTCATGTCATAAAAACTCCACCAAAATAACAGCGCTACATTATCTTGTAAAATTAAAATGTATAACCCTCCCCTTCCCCCAAAAATAGTGAAAGGAGACAACAGTAGGTGGAAGGCAGCAATGAAATTTGGGGAAAGAGAAAATATGGAGATAAGCAGGTGCTGAACTCACAGAGTGCAGATAACTGACAAAATAGGGCCAACAAAGGACGTGGGGGAACCGAAAGCAAAGATAGAGGATCCCAACACAACAGAACTGAGGGGCAGGATTGGAAGTGGGGTGAACACAGGGCAGAGCCTGCATTAGAAGCAGATACGCCACCCCACCATCCGCTCCTCAGACTATGTAGCCAGTCAACTGGCCCCATGTGAATGGCTCAGTCAGCAAGTCCTGGGATTCAGGGTCCCAGGCAGAGATAAGAGCTGTGCTCATAATGTTCCCCATAAAATAAAATGGAACATTATGAGTGGGGCCCCCTCCCAATCCCACTCTACATCCAGGACCCCCCTACACGGGCAATAAGGGGATGTTTTTCTGATGAAAGTAACTGGGTCAAAAGAAAGGACCTACAAATGCTGCCACTTTGATGTCCCTTAACCAGTGAACAGTCTCTCCAATCAGGTGTCCTAGAGTGAAGCTGGCCAACCCTCGGGCCAAGTGTGCCCCTTGCCCCGGACTGGCTTTTTAATAACTACTTTAAATATGCATGGAAAACGGATCACTGGACATTTTAAGGACAGCTTTGGCATAAAGGACAGTGACAAAAATGGAAAAAAAATAATTGAAGTGTAGAGGAAAGGACACTAGAAAAACTTAAGTATAATTGTATTTAATATTTCTGAGAGAAGATAATTGCATTCATTAAAGAAGAACAAATTATTAGAAAAAATAAAGAATATTTAAAAATCAAGAAAAAGTTATTGGGAATTATAAATAAAATAGGGAAAACATTTTTTAAAGATCAGTGAAAAGTTAGGTGTTTCAAAGAAGACATAACCCCCCCACCAAAAAAAAAGTTGAGCAAAAGACAGATTAATAGGCAATGGGAATAGGAGAGAAAAGATTTAATTGAGAAGTAGATTTCCCTAGTGAGACTTGCGTAAAATTGATCTATTTTAATTATAACAGAAAAAGTTTCCCAAGTAGCTTCTTAGGTATTTTTACACTATATATATTTGCATTAGACTTGCTCCAAAATGGTTATCAAATAGTTTTATTGACAATACTTGAAATATTTAAAATCAGTAAAGTGGTAACTATTAAGAACATGATCATATTCCTATTTTATAAACTTCTGCCAATGTAGCTTTCATCACTTTAAAAAGCCTGCTACGCTTCCAATTTGGAATTCTCATTTCCAGATACCTGCCTCAGTGAGCTGGGGAGACGGGGGGGGGGGGGGGGGGGGGGGCGGTGGAGGGGAGGGGCAGAATGGGGTGGAGGACGGAGGGCTGTGGAAGGGGAGCCGGTGGGTAAGAGCTGTCTGATCAAAATGAGCAAAGCCCTCTGAAGTGATACCATGTGGTAGTTCAGCAACAATCTCCTAATAACATGGCCATCCACAGATGCCAAGGGATTGATCACTGTCAGAGAAAACCACAGCTGGCCAGTAGTTACGGCAGTAAAAATAGATTTCATTCAGAAACTATTGCAATGGGGGAAAAGAGACCTCAGTATGGTACCGGGCTTGATTCCAAATACAGCACGGACAGGTGAGGATTTATAGCCGAGAAGCAGATTGGGGATAGGGCTGTCAGTCAATGGAAAATTACTAAGGGGAAACACAGCAGAAGCTAAACCCACTCCACAGGTTCTTGCTGAAAGCAGCCCAGAATGATCACGCATTAACTGGAGGATTGTGGGAAATGAGGAAGCTTGGTCAGATATCCAGGGTGATCAGAAATTTGGGCGGGGGGGGTGGCAAGGATTCTGACAAAATAAACTTAGCAGGACTCTTGATAAAACTGGATTCTACAAGGACGTAGATGGAGGGAGCCCACGGTCAGGACTAGGCCAGCACAGGGGTCAGAGGAGCCGGACTGCAGTTAAGTCAAGGAGAGAATCTTTGTCATCGCTGTAGAACAAAATTAGTGTTCACACTTACTGAGGTTTTCCCTGATCTTTCCCCATATCCATTTGAACCCAGAAACTAGATGCATGAATGTCCTCAGAAGGTCTACACATCTAAGAGCTCAGACTGCAGGGGCCGGAGGCTGTGGCTTCAGATTTTGACTCTGTCACTTGCTAGCCATGTAATCTTGAAAAAACTGACTTCATGACCCTCTCAGTTTTGCCGCTTTTTAAATGGAGACAATTATTGTGCCTAATCTCATAGAGTTGTGGGGATTAAACTACTCTTTATATAAGAGCTTGGAACACTGCCTGGCACCTAGTAAAGGCTACATAATTATTAACCATTACTACTGCATTTCCTTCATGTTAATTACTCTTCCAGGGTTCATAGGGTTTGTCGATCCCCCTTCTCTCCTCCTGAGGTTTCCCACCCATCTCCTTTGGACCCGCACTATATGCCACTTACTCTTTCGCAACAATACAACTCTCTTCTATCCCTCTAGACTGCAGCAAGTCAGTGTGCTCAGTTACAAGTGAATATAATCGTAAAAAGAGGGGAAACACAACTGGCTCTTCCTGTCAGTTTGGAAGCAAGCCAGTTGGTATGGATCCTGCAAAAACCAGAAACTCTTATTTTTAATGGGTGTCGTATTTTAATTATTACTTTAAGAAAAGGGAGATTTAGAAAGCACACTACTCAGAAGTTTTTAATGAGAAGCAAATCCTCTCACTTCTTTCTTAAGAGGCAACCATTTTTAACCCTTTAATTTCTACCTTTCTGTAGTTATCTCCCTACTCTACATAATATGCTTATATAACCCTTATTTTTCCATTTTGTGCATTATCTATTGATTTTCTGCTATAATAGATGAGCATGGAATTCACGCACACTATTTCCATATCCGTCCTCCAATCCACCTAATATAGCAACATCACTCTTTAGGTTAAATCAATAAGCCATGGTTGCATTACTGTAAATGTGTGCTATTGTTTACCACAGAGCAAAGTAGTATATTGTGATTATTGTTTCCCTTTGTTGTATTATGATTTGTTTCCCTGGAATTTCAAATTGATTATTTTTTTCTTCCACTATTTGTCTTTCCTATACTTGAAAATTGTTTCAAGTTCTTGGTCACGGCATATGTTCTACCAAGAACCAGTTACTGTCTCGGTAGTTTCTATTTTAGTTCCAACATTCTCTCATGTTTTCCTCTCCTTCACCGTCTGCACGGCTCTGGACAGCAGAGGGAATTGCACTTATTTTTGTGATCCATCTTTTCACTTCTATCCAAGTGCTAACTTGTCTTCTGGGCACTCAGACCACCATGCCTTAACCCCCCAACTTGCGATCATTTATTTCCTGTGGTCAACGTTTGCTACTGAGCAGCAGAAAGATCTCAGGCTTAAAGTCAGTCCAACTCAGATTTAAAACCTAAAGCTGCCGCTTACCAAATATGCGATCTTCTGCCATGTAATCCATTCTGGTCCTTGAATTTTCCACTGTACGTTAAGGAACGTGTTAGAGAATTCTTCAAGAAACACGCATATCACACTGAGCCCATGACATGTCCCTGGGCGCTATCCTAAGCTCTTTCCCTCTTGACATGCATTTTCTCATTAGTATTACGACCCCCATTTTACATACGAGCAATCTGAGGCATGTGGAGGTTAAGGAGTGGGCCCAAGGTCACGCAGCAGCAAGCAGCGGAGCGAGGAATTACAAGCCTGACATCTAGCCCGGAGTCTCAGCTATGACAACATGCTCCCCCTGACTGTGGAAATGCATCTTGACAAACTGTTCGCCGTGATAATAAACCATGCGGCTTCTCATATGCACTCTCTGTCACAGGGTTTATCTGTGAAGCGTGATCAGTCTAATGGAACATTCTGTTTTTAAAAAGCTGATCAACTGAAACTGTTCTCAAGGCAGATCTTGAAGCCAGAGTCTCGAATAGAGTGACTGAGTGTGTCCGGCACGGCAGATGTGGCCCCCCAGGCTGAGCCCCAGCGAGCCTGCTTCTCTCTGTTATCTCATCCACCACCAGACCCGGTAAGCAGAAAGTTCTCTGTATGCCTCTGACCCCTGCCTTCTTACCCAAGCCCCTAGTTCATCATTGGGAGGAAGCCCGTCCTCCTCAACCTACCTCATTGGTTCATTGAGAAGACTGTATGAGAATTTGAGTCCCCAAATTACTGGTCATCTGAGTCACTTGAAAAGCATCTCACGTGATCAAGATGACAAACGATTTTATATACGCACACATACTTATTCCTGGGCCTCGCATCTAGAGATGCAGATTGAGTAAGTCCTTATCCAGTGAAGGGCCACATTCCCTATGTTCCTTAAATGCCTCAGAAGAGTCTGATGATCGGCAGGTTCAGGAATCACTGCTCGAAAAGCCTGGTCAGTTATGACCTGGGAAAACGGTCGCTCTGCTCTTCCTCTTCCCTCGCAGAACATGCAGTCGGCGCTGTGCTGCGACTTGTCTCTGCATCTTAAGGAGGTCCATCCAAATGCTAGCCTATATATTCTCCACTGAGGCTGTCACTGAAATAAAAGCAAATGTTTATTTCTTGGACTGTATTTCATTAACCTATCCATATAATACTATTTGCCTTTTCAGTTGATTTCTCAGTAGGTCTTTTTCCTTCTACTCATTTTTGGTACTAATGCCCATGGACAAATCCTGAATTCTCACTCCCCACTGCTGACTTCACCCAGACCATTGCCTGCCCACTCGGCTCCCCCCGCTTCCTCACTTGTCAACTTGCTCAAGCTGCCTTGCTCCGTGGCCCCTTGCACAGGGAGCTGGCCACAGACACGGGTTTATTTGGGAGATGGAGAGAGTGCAAGAAAAAGAGTTAAAAACTCGCCTCGTTGTGGAATTCTCTGTTGCATTCTTCCCTGCACCAGCTGTAGCTGCTTTGTTCGCAGGAAGCAGGCAAATGGAAGCTAATGATGGGAAGATTTTATGAGAACAGAAGTGGGGAACGGATGGGGCACAGGTAGGAAAGGAATCATTATCAAAAGATTGATGGTTTGTATTTCAAGACCAGAGGAAAGACTGAGGAAAACAGATGGAGGGAAAGACCTAGTAACCTGGGTTAAGAGTGGCCAAGGGGCACCATGGCCAGATGGCTCAGTTGGTTGTAGCGTTAGCCCGCATACCAAAGTGTTGCCAGTTCCATCCTCAGTTGGGAAGCATACGGCAGGCAATGGACCAATGTCTCTCTCTCACATCAATGTTTCTTTCTCCTTCTCTCTCTCTCTAAAATCAATAAACATGTCCTTGGGTGAGGATTTAAAAAATGAAAAGCAAAAAGAAGTGGCCGAGGGGCTTGTGCCAGACTGTCAGAAAGTATGAAATCTGTGGCCTACAAAATAGGATTCTTTGCTGCTAGAAGTGATGCAGGTATAGGTATTTGAAACAAACACCTTCCTTGTAAACTAAGCGGGGTGGTAATAAACCTCAAACTGATGGGATGGAAGTTTGAGAGGAGAAGAGTGAGTGAGTAAGAGAATAAACCAGAGAGGCCCCTCATGCTGGGTGGGGGAACATTTTATTCCCCCTCCAGAAGTGGCCACAGCAGGACACATTCTGATCTGACCTCCAATCACACTGTTGATTCAATGATACAATCACATGATATTTTATTGTCAGTTCATATAGTATATTTCAAGTAAAGTGAAAGTACCAGGTGGGTTGTTATCACTGTGCATCCAATTCCTATAATCCCAAGTTGGCCAGACTGTTTGCCTGTCCAGTTCCCGGTGCCTCTTGTCGCCCGGAGGACATACCCGCAGGACAGGGAGCATTGGTACTGGCCGGGGAGTGAGCAGGTGCAGGGATGGGGCCAAGGTACCTCATTTCTTTTTCTAAAGGTTACAGAACAAACCCACAGCTTAACACAAACGCCATGACACGAAACATGCCGTGCCGTGCCTGGCAAACCTCTATTTACCTTTCCTTCCTGCCGCAGAGCTGCTCCGCAGTAACCATTTCATGCGCCCTTCCGGGCATTTCTGTCTGGTTTTTCTATGTTACCACAACAGTTCGAACTGACGGTATGAAGTACCCTGTTCATCATGATGTATTGTATTTTTAAATATTTTTTTATTTTTCAATTACACTTATAACAATTTTATATTAGTTTCAGGTGTATAACCCAGTGATTGGATGTTATATAACTTAATCAGCAATCACCCCAGATAAAATTTAGTACCCACATAGTGATGGATTTTAAATGATTGGATGTATCTATCACCCAATTACATTTTTAGTTCCTCCCAGGAACAGTATTTTATTCATCTTCCTAGTTCTTCCAGGGCCATGCGGTGACAGGTAGGGAGGGAAAGCTTACGAGTAAGCAGTGTAAACATAATGGAAATAAGCAGCCTCCAATATTTTAATGATGTGTAGACAGGAGACCCTACCCAGTGCTCCGCCCACTCAGGGATAGACTGAAAATTACCTGGAAGATTGAAGAGGCTGCAAATCCGGTTGCGAGATAAAGATAGAGGGATTTGTCAGGGCTCTCAGAGGCTGTCACTGTGTTCAATTTCCACAGAGGTTAAGCACTCTGGCTTGGAGTCAGACAGCCCGGAATTTACTAGCTCTGAGGCCTCGGGCAAGTCACCACCTCTCAAAGCTTATCTCATCTGTAAGATGGGGAGGTTTAGAAAGCGAGGTAAGCACAGTCCTTGGTACTCAATAACTATTATTATTATTACTACTATCATCTAACTAGATTTGTACAATGAGGAAGAACATCGTCCTAAAAAAATAAATGATCAGTCACTAGCCATGCATTGTGAATGGCAGAAAACCTTGCATAAAATTCAGAAGTTAGAGACAAAGGAACAACGATGCCAAGGCTCTCTGCGTGCCTGTGAGTTGTGCAGAGGTGTCTGCGTGTCTGTGGTGTGTGTGGTGTGTGTGCCCGTGTGGTGGAGGCAGTGAGAGTGACCCTGGTGGGGAAAGGCTACAGATAAAGGTAGTTGCCAGGTTTCAGCTCATCGTGTATGTTACAGAATAGAATAGATGGCTTTCTTGCATTTTATAGAACTGAGCTGTGTCCCCATAAAATCCATATGTAGGAGCCCTAACACGCAAGGTGACGTATTTGGAGGTGGCATCTTTAAGGAGATAATTAAGGTTAAATGAGGTCATCAGGGGGAGGCTCTAATCCAATCAGACTGGTGTCGCTTCAAGAAGACAAAAAGACACCCACACACCCTGAAGAAAAGGCCGTGGGAGGTCACAGCCAGGAGACCCCGGTCTGCAAGCCAGGGAGAGAGGCTTCGCCCAGACACTGACCTGCTGGCACCAAGATCGTGGACGGCCAGCCCCCAGAACTGGGACAAAAAGAGCTCCTGCCATTTAAACTGCCCAATCTGTGGTATTTTCAGGGCAGACTTCATTAACAGATACCCTGAATAATAGCAGTCTCGTTTCTCGCAGGAGTCTGTCTCTGGAGTCAGGGATTTGGAGACCATATATATAGTCTGATCCTTCCTTCGCCACGGACTCCCCCACTTCCTGTGCACGTACCAGCTGTCCTCCTCCTCGCGCCAGGAGTAAGCCCTCAAGAAGGTTTTTCTCAGTGTTGTCTGGGGAGCAACTATTTATGGCAAAACTTCTCTCTAAGGACACAGGACAGTAATGGGAAGCCACGATTCCAGCCCAAAGGTGCTCAGCTCTGATGTGCTGCCTGCAGCTTTTCCATTAGCACAGCATCCTCCCAGCCGTTCCCCAGCCTGGCCCACAGCAGACGATCAGAAAGCTTGGCTGAATGCTTGACGTAAAATCGAACAATATGTCAATTTGTGCTATTCACGCTGGTTGATTTTATACATGGGTATCGATATAGATATACAGATATAGATGTATAATTAATATGTGTTCACTTCAGTTTAAGGTATTTGACTTTGGACAGGAGGAAAGATAAAGCCAAGAAGCAAGTAGAGCATACACTTGCGTAAAATAGCTGGAAAAAAAAATGATCAGGAGCCCGCACAGAAGTGTTTAAATTTGCTAATGAACACGTTGGCGTAACCTTTCTAATGCTGGGTCTAAATACACAGATGCAGTTTTCATGTTCATCTCTTTTTCAGCAAGATCAGTCTTTCCTTTCTCCCTTATCTTTAGAAAAAGCATCTGTTTGGGATTTCTCACATTCCCCTAGCTAGAGCATGGAATTAGCTGATGCCTGGAAGGGTTACCACATGCTTGCGCCTCCTGCCCCTACCCCCACGCTATTCAGGCTGCTGCAGACTGCGCTGACGATGCAGCCGGCGCAGCTGGGGAGGGCCACCCGGCTCTGATTCTGCTTCAGTTGAAGAACGGGGGAAAAAGAAAGAAAGAAAGGAATAGGATCTGACCCACCTGCCTATTTTCTCCGCTTAAAAACAAAGAAAACTCACTGTTTTCCAAAGCTCTGACCTGGAATACTGGGGGAATACAACTCACTAATGTCTTTATATTTTTATGACATGTTATGTTTCTAGAGTATCACATTGGTCAAAGAGTTGTTTTCCTTATCTGTTTACGTGCAACTAATTAAACATGAATAACATTTCACTCATTGCGTCGTCATAGGTCAGGTAGAACTTGAGATAGGCTTTTCTTTCATTTCCCAAAGTAGCCACCAGTGAAACAAACATCTCTATTGCAGGTGGAGTTCTATGAACACAACTAAATGATTAAAACCATTGAAACAAAAGGGCGTAAAGTGCAAAGTGTAAGTCTCCCTACTTCAGATTCCTTGTCTCCCTCCCTGGAGGCAGCCAGCTGCCAGCTTCTTGTGCGTCGTCCCAGAGATGTATGACGGCTGGCCCACGCCCAGCCTGTCCTGATCTCCCTGTGTCCTGTCCACAGCCCAGCACCTGCAATGGACTGCCTGTAAGGCTAATTATCAGTCCGTGTGCATAAAAATGATGTCTCCCACTGGAAGTACAACTGCACGCTGTACTATTTTTTAAATTTCACCTACAGCACAGAAACTCAGGACCTTTCCCATTGTAGATAGCCCAGGAAATATGTGTTGATTGACAAGTCGGCCAAAACTGCACAGAAAAGTCTCGGCTCTCTGCTGACAATAGAGAATAGTACTTTAAGAAGGAAAAAGAAGCAGACAGGAATAGGAGTATATGAAGGGAACATTTTCTTACATGTTTTCACAAATGCATGGGGGTAAATAAACACAGTATGTTAACTTCCATGGAGAATAGCCATACTTGCAATTGTTCTTCTGATAATTTTATGTATTGGCTGAGAGTAAACCATACTGCCCACCAGGAAATTCACAGCCAATTATGCTCATGAAATGTTACAATTATACTCCCTAAATCAATACTTTTTTGTCTTGAGGTCAATGGGATATTCCACTGGAATACAAATTCACTTCTGGCAACATAAAACACTAAAGGTCACAATGAAACAATTGCTCTCTCTGTATCTCTATAAGTATTTGATTCTTGGTATTAAGAAAATATTTCTCTTCCACTAATTTTTGTACCAGTTTCTCTCCTTTCACACATTTCCTAGATACATTCTTTCCTGAACCAGTCACCATTACCTTTGCTTCCTTTCTTCTTTCCACATTTCACAATATTGCATAACAATATTAGCTTTGTGTACTCTGTCTTTCCACTTTGTTTCACTAATAAGGAGCTGAGCAAGTACTCCCCTGAAGGACACAGATACAAAAGTGTGATGGATTCCCCTTGCATTATTAAGTGATATGTTTTGTGATTGAATCTCATTCTCCAAGATCCTCTAGCTCTCATTTTTCCAGAGAACTATAAATGACAGCATCATGCTATCTTGCCCGGACAAAGTGCTTGGAATGAAATAAATAACCCTCACTAATTAGTGAGCTGGGTGAGTGAACAGTCTGAATATATTATCATTTGAATTTTAAGATGCTAAAAACAAACAACCAGCCATTTTATAATAGAGAGAGTAACAATCAAAATACCCAAGTGAATTATTTAACTGTTTGCAATTGCAGAACTTGAACTTGGTCATGGACATGTTCATTTGTTCAGCTGTGCTGAAAAATATTAATATGATTAAATATTTTATTTCTTCTGTATGGCAGAGATTAATTCTATATTTCATTGCATTTCAAACGATTTATTTTTATCCATGGGCCTTGACTTGATTCAAACTGTTATTATGGCTAGTAGTCCAAATTAAAACTCGCAGGTCTATTTGTATTTCAAATGAAAGTAAACACCCCAAATTAATTCAAACATTGGGTATCCTTTTTAGACAAGCTCGGTGATCGACATCCGGGCTGATGTACAACTACAACAACCTCTTGCATTTATGTAGTATGTTTGATAAAACACACCTGGTGGTATGTTCACTGAAGAAGCCCTCAAAATGCTCACTAACAAACGACAGAGTGTATATTACATCTGAGTGCCTAGACATTTTCAAATCACGCTCGTTACTGACAGTGGAATAATCCATTGGTTTGGCTTCCACCACAGACCTTCAGATGACAAACTATTTGCTGAGTATCTCATTACCTTTTCTCCAGCCACAGACGTTGCAAGTTCATCCTATTAAATTTAATAAGGTTGCTTTGAAGCTCTTTACTTTCTAAGATTTAAATGGGGACTGTCATGTGTCAGCCTACAACTGAACCTATATAACCAGACCTATAAAGCAGGTGTAATGTGCTGAAGACCTCATTTGCTAAATATGAGTTAGGATGCTGTCTTTCTCTTACGTGAAGCTATTTATAGCCCACCGGAAAATGACAACTTAAGCAAAGATTATGTTTCTATATGCTATGAGCACTGATGAGATTCATCCTATTAGGTTGTGAAGCACATCTCTCTCTCTAAGGCTGACCTGTAGGATCCTCAGCCCAGGAAGTTCTGAACTGAATAATTTAAAAATCCATGACGTGTATACATTAAAATTTAAGTTACAGACAACTCTCGTGTTTCTAACTGAGCTGAGACAGTAGCAGATGAAACGTTTTATATAATCAACCCAATCAAAGATTCGGTCCTTTATACAGATGGAAAAATCTCGTTTTAAGTGCATTTTACTACTGAATGAAATGAAAGTGTTCAGATTTGTCATTTTCTGGTTTGTTTTATAAAATAATGGGGAAATATTGGAGTCTTAGATGGTAAACCGTTTTAGCATCTAACCCTTCTTTCCCACCTCTGACAACTAGCTGCTTGGGCTTGGCTGGAAAATGCTGAGCTACAGAAAACAGAACTCTGCATTTCTGGAGAGCCCAGATTTCTCATTTTTTCCCCTTATGTTTAATCAAAAACAGCTTTCTGTAACTTCTACTCATGCTACCTCAGGGAGAAACATAAATCAGTCTAAGTTCAAGGGATAAATAAAATTGTAGATGACAAAGAGTGCATCTCAAACTTAGTTTACTTGAATTCTTTAGTAAATAGCCCAATTTATATACAAGAACCTCCCCAGGCATATTTACTAGAATCTCGTTGAGCAAGGGAAGTGCTAATATCAAGAAAAAGATATTGTTGACATCTGAGAGGTGAAAACTATATTTGTGAACACTTTACTTTTCTCCCACTTTTATGGCTTTTCATCTTGTTTCTTCATTCTTCCCTTTAAACTAAAACTCCTTCCCACCGGGAATGATTCAGTCAAGTTCCTCTCTGGTTAAAGCAAATGACGTTGTTATTCCAAAGAGAGGTTCGAGAGGTTCGTTAGGCTGAGAGAATATCTAATTGGTGAAATGTAAACCAGGAATAGTTTGGTGTTGGGGTTTTTTGTTTGTTTATTTTTGTTTGTTTTTACAACTCCCAGAAACCAATCCTCTTTCCATTTATTTCAAGTAAGCCACCGGGGGTAATGCAGAGAGCTAGTCGCATTGCTTAGTAACACGTTATTTGCAAATAGTTCTGCACCTTGCAGGAAATAACGTCTGAACACCAGCACCAGACGTGAGGTAGGCTCTGCCTCTCTGACAGGAAATCACCCTCAAGGTCACACAGTAATACACCTTTCTCTTTCAAATGCCAGTACTGTATTCAAATGGAATTTCGTCTCTGTTTGCTCCGTGCAGAGTCAAACAAAACCCTCAGCTTACATGAGGGTGCAGGCCCTTAGCCCCTGAAAACTCCTCCTTCGTGGAGGGTGTGGTCAATGAGGTCCGCATGGGGAACTTGGTTGCCAAAGGTCAAGGCTAAATGTGAACTTGAACCAAATCCAAAGCCAGGTGCTTATTTGGACATTAAAACTGTCGGGTGATTTTATAAAACACACCTGGTACTTGTTTCACGGGCCAGTTGGCCATCTACGTATCTGCGTGTGTTGACTTGCCCGTTTCACCCCACACTTTGGGCTCACTTGGAGATCCCAGAGATAAGAAATTGTTGACACAAGAGGATGTGATGTTTGCAATAAAATATTCCATTTGTTTTTTATATCTAAGTATCTTTTTAAATTATAGGCACTTAAGGATGTTGTTCAGGCAGTCAAGTTTTGGACAGGCTTAACATTTAAATTTTGTATGGGTTTTAAGCAACTTCACTGTAGATTTATTTTAAATGTGTGCCCATTTAATGATTAAGTTAAACTTTTAGGTCATAGTTATTTTTAGAATTCATTTTCTGTGACATAACAATACCATAGTACCAACTGCTGCTTTTATTTTAAATAGGGGTTGTGGGCTTTTTAAAAATGTGTTTAGGAAGACGTAACTTTCTTTTTACACTAATAGGTGTAACCATGTAAACAGTCGTTACTGAAGTTTTCTTTGAGGAAGAAGGTAAGAATGAAGGAGTGAAGTAGTCATTTCAGTCTTTCTATTTCAGTATGTGGCAACTTGCGGTAGATGGGGAACTGTATTCTACTGTTTCCTTGGAAAGAAATTTTAGCCTTTCTTGCCCTGAGATTTCTCACTCATAAAATGGATATAAAAATACCATGTTTTATCAAATCTAAGACACCACTGAGTGTAACACACACCATTATTTCTATGTACCATTAAGGAAAACAAAATCCTGCTTAAACTAGGACATAATGCTTTATTATCCTAAGGATTGTTATGGTTGTAAAAGGTCTTTTTCGGCCTTTTTTTAGACATAGGTAATCATATGCCACACATTTGTTTCCATGATTGTCCGTGTGCACAGTAATTCTCAGTATAAAATAATTCCACAGTTAAAAACACAACCTACAACCAAGCAGTGAATTCATAAGCAATGAAACTGTGTCCTTCTGGCTGGCAGTGACTGTAACCTGCCATTAATTATAGCCCCTCCCATGCTCGGAGGTATCAATACATAAAGAAAAAAGCCTCTTGGACTCTATGAAGTATGGATTATACTATTATCAATACAGATAATTGGTGTTGTGATTGTTATTATGGTTGTTACTATTGTCAACATCACTTATACACCACAGATGAATGTGTTTTGAAGTTAACATCCCAAGAGGATCTGCTTCCGTACTACAGGACCTATTGTGTTAAAGTTCATTTGTGAGCATCATAGAGAAAATAGAGTCTCCTTTCTTCAGTATAAATTTTTGCAGAGGCTCCTCAGACGAAATATCATCAATAATTGGATATCCAATTATTCCATTGTTTGCCTTTGTAGCCAGAGCTACCAAAGACTTCAGGATGCTACGGGCAGCAGTACTCTTGAATAAAGTCGTTTCTTCTAATTAAGGAGGATGAGAAACTTTGAACGGTCACTCTCTGTGACCCTGACCCATGAGGACATCCAAGTGTAGAAGCCAGGCCATCCTACTTCCTTTCTTTGAACTTCAACCCCCTCCAGGGACAAGGAACCCTAAAAAAAAAAAAATGATAGCTCCATTCTGTCAAGCTCTACTGACCTTAGGGTTTTATATGCCTTTCACTGAACCTACATATTCTAGCTCGCTGGCCCTGTCCTAGCTGAACGCTGACTTGTTCTCCAGTCAGAAGTGTCTTCGAATCTTTTTGCATGCGCTTTCCCTCTGTGATGCTCTTTCCGTGGCTCACAATGCCAGGCACGCAGTACTGCGGAATTTACTTCTCTCAGTGCAGAAACCTTCCTAGTTCGCTCACCAGATAAGAAAAACATTACACTACATAATGTAAAATCAAATTCCCAGGCGTGATTTTGCAAGGATCGAAAATGTCTATCAGTCATACTTAAACTCCCTCTGTCTACATAACGCGCCAAGACCAATCTGTTAAAATTCCCCACTTTTGTGTTTTAATGAAAGTAAGGGTTAATCATTTTAAAAAAAAATAAAAAAGTCAGGGTCTGCTATTGTCAATAAAAAGAAGTGTGTTCGTATTCATGAGAATAAGATAAAAAAATTATCCTTTCAAAATCAACACGTTTAAAATTCTGTGGATCTTCTAAGGTTTGAGACATTTTCCGACTTTATAGTCACTGTATCTTCACAACTTATATCTTCTCGAATTGCTTAAATATTCCTTTAAATGACCTAGGCACACCTCATTCCAAGGGGAGTCCTGTCCAAGGAAGGGGCTTTGGCTGGGTCCAGTATGTTCACCCTGTGATGTGCTCCTCTACTGCCCTCTACTGTAAGAATCAGTAATTTCTACAATGCTGCCGGAAGGTACATCATGTTTTTCATTGAACAGCAGAATACCAAGTAAAAGTTTCCTTGTGTAAAGAAAAAAGGCACACAGGTAACCTAAAACCAGAGGCAGTAAATTTTCACTGTTGTAAATTAACCCCAAAAGATGCTACTTTCAGTCACCATTTTTCAAACAATGTTCCAAGAACGTGATAAATGCTGCTAAGCAGAGTAGGCTGTATTCGGAGTGGCAAAAGGAAATTTTCTTGGGATCTCGAGTTGGAACTTTTTGTGTTCATTTCATGATAAGCAAATGAGATAAAATAAGACGTTTGGTAAAGTCCCAACCGTTGGTGTCTGCTCCAGCTCCCCTTTCTAAATGTCTCCCTTCTACACTGAGAAAAAAGGTTAATTATTTCCCTCTTACCACAACTGGAATGGAACTGAGGGTCAGTTATTCGCCCTTGTTTATATTTGGGTCAATTTTGCTTTAACAAAAGGTCATTACAATTAAGGCTGTTAATATTTCATTTTCTTCTTTCTGTTCTTTTTCTCCTTTCTCCCTTCAATAAATACTTGTTGAGCCTGTCCTGTGTCCTGTGTACCTTGCTAAGAGCTAGAACGAAAGTGGAGCCTGTCCTCGTGGAACTTACAGTCTATGAGGAAGTACTGACATTTGACCAAAACATTCCCGGAATAAGTATTAATTAGAACTTTCCAGAACAACATGACAAGCAGAGCAAGTAGTATGTGTAGAGGACCCTCGTTGGAAGGAAACTGAGGCCCTCGAGGCACTGAAAGGCCAGTGTCCTGCAGAAATGATGCTGGAGAATGAAGCCAGAGCAGAACACTCCGGATCTTTCAGGACATGTTAAGTATTTTGGCCTTGATCCCAAGACTGTTTGGAAATCATTCAGTTACTGTAGACAGAGGAATGGCATGATCTGGCCTGGTTAGCAGAGATCACTGTGCCATCTGGGTAGGGCAGGTGGGGATAAGATGGAGTGCCCATTTTTTCAGGGGCGATTGCCTAAGTCCAGTGAAGTCGTGTGGAAGCCTGAAGTGAAGTGGAGGCGACGGACAACTCGGAGAATGTTGCAGAAGGTACGATGGAAAGACTTGGTGTGTAGTTGGCTGAGTTGGGGGCGGGTTGCAGGGGGGCGCTCTAAGGGAAGAGTAATGCTGAAGCAGAGGAGGCGTGCGAATTCATTATGAGGTGTGCTGTTTTCTCTGTAATTTAAAACAAAACTGCCCCTTCTTTGTTTCTCTCCCTGCTCACATGCACATATGTCCATGTAGAGACCCCAACATTCCCAAAGGCTTTTAGGGGTGTTCCAGCTGCATGCCACCTTAACTGATGCAGAGGACAAATCTTCCTCATGTAAATATATTGAAATGCTAACTATATTTAAGCACATAAGTGTGTGAAAATATGTCTTTATATGTGTGTATACATATATGTATTTGCTTTGTGCATGTATGTTTATATGTATATCGCAGGTTTGTGTGTCAATGTGTAGATATGTGTATGCAGATACACACACATGTGCATACTGATTCAGCTGTTTCTAATAGGGATTCGGAAAATATAAATAAAAGATCAGACAGATTTGAAAATGAGTGAAAAATACTAATTCTGAAAATATTTTTTAAATATCCTCAGAATATGATTAAATAGCAGAAAATAAAACTAAAGAGAGAATTGCTGAGTTTTCCTATGAGAAAATGAAAGGTTTATCTTCTGGAAACATTTAACCAAAAAGATTTGAACGCAGGAATGCCTGAATTTCAGAGTGAGATGCCCAAAAGAATGGTTCTATAGATAATGGCTTTTATGGAGGACGGTAATGAAATTAATCATCCGTTCTAGTACACGGTCCAACAGTCAAAAATCCTCATGAGTGCAGGACTTCCAAAGAACTTTTGGAGATTTAAGTTCTGATCTTAAACTTAATGAAAAGCCCTTTTCCATAAAGAGGATCTGGTACAGGATCTTCCTTTCTGCATAAACAACCAGAAACTACAGAAACTATACGAAATGGAGCAGAAGTGTGATGCCTTGAGGGCAGAGAAATAAACAAGATCAGCCTTACGATTGTCCCTGTTTTCTATTTGGAAGCAACTTCAAGAATATAGCATAGGTAAGGAAAAATCAAGTAAAGCCAACTATCTTACTCAAACAAAATGACAGGGATAAAAATTGGGGGAAGCCAAATTACCTGGAATTCGTAGGACAGATACATGGAGAGCTCCAGAAATCTGCATAGAGATCCCTTGAAGCCTGAATTCAATTCTGGTCCTGTGCTAAATAGAACTCCGCAAGACTAGCCAAATACGGTATCCAGAAAACTCTAAGCTGAACAATTCCCAGAGCCTACACAGGGCTGGGAGGTAGTGGAATTCCTATCGGCAAGAGAGGAGAGAACTTTTTAAATCCTCAGCAGATTCACTTGAGACCTCAGAAGAGTCCTGCGTTAGTACCAGTACTAAAGCCGTGTTAGAGTGGAAGCCACTGTAGATCCATCCTGACAAAGCCTGAAGACAAACCTCAGAACGACAAAGCAGATCCTCAAGTAACTTAACTGTCTACCAAGACAAACTTCAGGATCTTTAGAGGAAGAAAACAAAATGAAGATGCTCAACCACATAAAAATCATAATGTCCAGTATCCAACCAAAAATTGCTAGACATACAAACAGGCAGAAATTTCTTGACTCATAACAGAAAAAAAAAGGCAATAAATAAATTCTAAGATGATCAGGATGATGGAATTAGCAGATAGAGATCATAAATAGAATATAGACTATAGATTATAAGGACTATTAGAATTATACTCAAGTATTTAAGGAAACTGGAAAATATTTTAAAAATAATAAAATGGAACTTTTCGCATTGACAAATATAATACCTGAAGTGAAAAACTCATGGTGTTGTCAGCATCACAGTGGCATAAGATCTTCCTCATCTTTGTCTCCCTTCCCCAACAACAAAACTTTGGCATCTATCCACAGACAAAATTGCATTTGAGGGAGCGGTGGGATCCAGCACCATACACAAAAGGACCCAGGAGGAGTCTCACCCACCTGTGCACTGGGTAGTGGGCAGAGAGACCTCAGCCCCGCCTGCGGATCTGCGTGGCTCGTGAACCAGCTGCAGTCCCTCTTGGCTGTGAGCTGGGACTCCTGGAAAACTGTCTTAGACAATCACCCACAGATGAGAGAGCAGGAAATATAGGTTTCTGGAAAGAAGTTCCAGCACACCAAAAAAGAAAAAAAAAGTTTGGACACACTGGAGTGGATAATAGGAACAGCTTGACTTCACCCCCACCCCCAAAGCAGAACAGTGGAGGGCCCCCCTCAAAACCAAGGACATGCAAGAAAGGAACACCTTTAACTGGCACTGCTTTATGAACATGGATGCAAAATCTTTAACAAAGTATCAGCAGATCAAACTTAGTAATATATAAAAAAGATACGACATCATGACCTGATGATGTCTTATCCCAGGAGTTAAGATCATTTTAACATTTGAAAATCAATCAATGTGAGTATCGTATTAACAGATTTAAGTAGGAAAATTATATAATCTTAATAGGTAAAAAAAGACATTTCACAAAATTAGCAGCCATTTACAAAGAAAATTTCAGCAAACCAAAAAACAGGGGACTTTCATCAACCTGCTAACACATAAAACACCCACACCTAACCTCAAAATTAACGGTAAAATTAATAAACGCTCTATACCTACGATTTGGGACTAGGCCAGGATGTCTTTTCTCAGCGTTTTCTTTTAAAATTACACTGAAGGTCCTATCCTGTGCAAAAAATAAAAAATAAAAATAAAGAAATAAATGGCATTCGGGTTGGAAAGGAAGAAATAAAACTATTGCCAATGATATGATGAGTAGATTTGCAGAAATGTGATCTGTAGATTCTAATAAATCTACCAAAAATAGTTAAATGACCAATAAGTGAATTTAACAAAGTCACAGGATACAAACCCAATGTAAAACAATGTATCCTGTATACTAACAGGAAACAGCTGTGTAAATGATGTATAGATTAGATATCCGTTTGGTGGGATAGCCCTGAAGTGCGTGCCCCAGCCCTTCCCATGGGATTTAGCTGCAGTCTCTGATAGGCCAGGGGGACCTGGCCTCTGCACCCTTCCTTAGCTGCCTTCTCTGATCACTCCGCTCCCTACATGTGGGTCTGTACCTCCTAGTCAACCACTAACAATCCAATCCCTGTTGTAGGTTCTGTTTCTGAGGAACCCAAGCGAACAGAAACAGGTGGCGCTATGGCGTGACCTAGAGTTCAGGAGGTAATGATGAAATCGGGCTGCGGGCTCGCCCTGCAGTGAACGTGTGGTACCCAGCTATGCCTGTAGGAGTTATTTTGAATTGATCCCTTTATCGATGCATGATGCATTGTGACTGCTTCATCCGTGCAGTGTGATGATGTCACTTTTCAGTTCACACTGATGTCTGGGAGCATTGAAAAGGTTCACGACAACCAACCGAGAAGGGTGGGCAGTGTCATCTTGGCACCTGGTCCACCCTCTCCCTCGTCACACTCCAAAGCTGAGCACTAGTCCCGAGACTGGATCAAGGAGTGGGAAAGGGAAAACTCAGAATTGCTGGCCCGCAAGTCGAGTCTTGGGAGGTGAGAGAGGAGCAAAGTTTTGAATCAAATATGGGATCCAAGTTTTACAATGAATAGCCCTGAATATTAATGCCTGAGCCTATTTGAAATACTTGGTTTTTAACATAATATTGAATTTTGATATTAAAGTAAACATATTTTAATACTGAAAGTGACCAAAAAACGATGCATGAGAGTGATATCCAAAACGAGTCTGGTGTTCAGGGAGAGATGGATGGGGGAGAGGGAGGGCGGGTCAAGTGGTTTTAAATAGCGGGTCGGGTAGTAGTTACTGGACAATACAGTCGAGTACATAAAGTACATAACATGTATATAAATATGTACACATAAATACTGTTTAAGTGAGCTGTCTCCACTTCCTGGAGCATGCATGTATATTTAACTAGTGAAAAAAAAGGCGTTAATTTGGGGTGGTGTTTCTGAAGGATGGTTATACATACATTGACTAACCTGATTGCTCATTAAAATGCAGGCTACCAAGTCAAATCCCAGACCTAGTCAGTTGGGATTGCTGGGAGTGTGGCCTCAAAGCCTACATTTTAAAACAAGTTCCTCAGGTGAATCTTTTGGGTTTTTTAAAAAGTGTTATTCTTCAATGAGAGTTTACATTCCATATTACTTTTAATGAGTTTCAGGCGTGCCTCCTGGTGCTTGGACAGTCACACACACACTTCATGAGGGGCTCTGCCTATGTGCCCAGTCCCCACCTGGCCCGGTGCACAGTCGTTACAATGTTACCGGCTCTGTTCCCTGTGCTGCGCTGTGTATACCGTGACTATTTGCTAACTGCGGCAGGTGGCTCCTTTGAACGTTAGAGTTTACACTTATTTTTATATGTATTATCCTGCATGCTGCCTTTTTGGGAGATAGTTTCGTATAAGTATATAGAGATCTGTTTTATTCTATGTAGTACATCAGATCGTGTGGGGTTAATTTATTTAGTCATTCCTCTGTTTTGGACAATTTAAATTACTTACTATTGTATAGCAAGCAACAAGAATATCGGCATGCGTGCATTGAGAAGAAGTGTGCAGGTACTATTCCGAGAGAGATTCTTAGAAGTAGAGGAGGTGGATCACAGGGCGTGCGCCTTTTAAAAAATATAAATATTATCAAATTCGCCTGCCAGTAAAGAAAAAGGTTTGACTTTTATATTTAGCTTTTTAATGTATTAGAAATTTATCTTAAATGATGTGAAGTAGAAAGTGACTTTTATTTATTCCATATATTGATAATTGCATCAGAAATATTTATTAAATATACCAATATATTTTCCCTTTAATTAGTTACCTTTATCATGAACTAAACTCTTACATGTGAGTTTGTTTCTGAACTCTATATTTTTCTATGAAATTATCTGTTTCTATGTTAATGTTATTGTTTAAAAATTACTATGGTAATATTTATTTTTCTATACCTAGCAGGAAAAGTCTCTTACCTTCTTTTTTTTTAAGTTATTATTCTGATATACTTACATATGAGTTGGTAAAATTCCAATAAAAGAACCCTTGCTGGGATTTTGAAAAGCATTGCATCAAATCTATTAGATTTATTTGGGGAATTTTTTTTAGTGATAATGAGTCTTCTCGATTAAAAACATGTGTGTCTTTAATATTTATAAAAGTCTTATTTTTTAAAAAAGAACCAACTTTTAACATATTTTTGTAAGTCCCCAAACTTCTGTCAGCTATTTATAAAAAACACCCAATCATCAAGGCTACTGTATAAGGTCAGGCTTTTAACTACTGCAGAGAGGCAGAACATACCGCCCGAAATGGGCCACTTTGGCATAAAGAGTCTATGCATAATAGATATTTTTTAGTGATACATAGGTCTTTTGTGGTTATTAAATTCTTCACAGATACTTACATGTTATCTAATATACAAATTGTACATGTATAAATTACGTAAATTCTGTGCATTTCTGCTTGCTCTGTGCTGTGCACACCGTGTACTTTGTTTAGCACTGAGAGTATAGCAGTGAGCAGATCAGGCCACGCCCTTCGCCTCATCGTGGAAAATAAGGTCCGTAAGTAAATTAACAAGATATGTGTTCTAGAGAAGACAAATAGTGTGCTAAGATAGAGAATAATTAGGGGAAGCAATTGTACATAGGAAAACCAAGGAAGGCTTCCTTGAAGAAGTGACATTTGAACTTAGCATGGATTATACAAAGAACTTGGCTGGGATGGGGCACATTCTAGGAGAGGGAAAAAAGGGTAGAAAGGACTTGTTCTGTTTTGTTTTGTTTTTTAATGACAAAAGTAAGTTTGGCTGAAACTTCCCATGTATGAACAGTAATATAAAATGAAATTAGAGCTAGGCAAAGGCCAGATTCTTCAGGGCCTTTGCGTGTTTGATTTTATTCTGAAATCAGCTGATGGGTTTTAAGGGAGCAGGGACATAATCTGTTTTACAAGCTGTGGTGCCCTGGCCAGGTGGCACCGTTGGTTGGAGCGTCGTCCTATGCACTAAAAGATTGCGGGTTCAATTCTCAGTCAATTCCCTAGGTTGTGGGTTCTATCCCTGGTCGGGGTATGTACAGGAGGCAACTGACCGATGTTTCTCACATCGATGTTTCTCTCTCTCTTCCTTTCTTTCTAAAATCAATGGAAATATCCTCGGGTGAAAATTTTTAAAAAAAGAAAGAACGAAAGAAAGAAAAGAGCCCTGGATACTATGTGAGGACCAGATCAGAGAGGTAGAAGGGAGGACAAGGGCAAGAGTCAGCAGGCATTTCAAGTCTGGCCTGTTGGCTAGTTCCTGCTCAGCTGCCCATCTCCCTTTCCTATTTAGTAATAACACCCATTTTCCTGGTACTTTTATTTTATTTATTTTTAAAATCAAATTTATTGGGGTGACGTTAGTTAATAAGATGACATAGGTTTCAAGTGTACAGTTCTGTGACCCACTACCGGTATGTTGTGATGTGTGCCCACCACCCACTAACACCCATTTTTAGGTGGCCCTGTTGCATCTCATCTAAAAGTCTACATTCTCCAGCTTCATTAAACTAGACTGAGCTGTGTGGTCAAGTGCTGGACAGCTAGGTTTCAGCAAAAGTACTGTGTGAAACTTTCAGGAAACTTCTAATAACGCTGAACTGCCCCTGAGCCTGTGCTCCAGGAAGACAGTGATGGGTAAGAAATCCCCCCACCGTCCTGCTTTCTGAACCCCCCTCCCCTCTTTTTGTGTTCCAGGAGGAAGGTTGCTTCAAGGAACTGAACTTGGCCATCTGTCTTAGATAAGACTCTGTCCCTCCGTGTGTTCTCATGACCCCCCTAAGACTCAGGTGCCCCTTGTTTGTCCTTGAGCCTCTGAGGAGGTCAGACAGTCCCTCTCACGCCCCATTCTTTACTGAGACGTGACTGACATACAACATTACATAGTTTCATTTGCAGCCCACTCCCCATTCTTTGTCTCATGAATGACTGGCTGATATCAGAAATGTTCGTTTGCCTCCCCCAATAGTTAAACACAGAGATAAGCATTTCCTGCCCAGCTAAGCTGTTCCCTGATCATAGCTAGAAATCACCCACCTGGGACTCTTGCACGACTCCCTACCACCATGCAAAACCACACTGTGGGGGGCGTCAGATCTTAGGGTCTAGGATGTGCTCCGGGTTCTACAGCCTGAATAAAATGTCTCCTAGTGTTCAGGTCCTCAACCACACAACTTTTATTGCAGTGTGTGGTTATAACTGCTCTATTTTATTATTGGTTGTTGTTCATCTTGTACTGTACCTAATTTATAAATGAAACGTCATCACAGGCATGTATGTGTGTATACACGTATGTGTGTGGTGTGTATGTGTAGGGGTTGGTACTATTCTCGGTCTCTGGAGGCCTTGGAACATGTTCCGGCAGGAGAAGGGAGGACTTCTGTATGTCAGACTGTGGAAAGGGCTATTAAAGAATACGATGCGATCACAGAGCAAAAGGACATTAATTGTGAGGGGCTTCAGTGCATCTGAGGGAAGACTTTCCAGAGAAGATGGTACTTTAGAGAGGCTTTCAAATCAGGAGCGTTTTGATGGATGGATGAGAGGAAATGACAGGGTTGATAAAATCTTGATCCAGATTGACCTCAACAAGCTGGAGTAAGTGATCAATAGAATAAAAGCTGACAACTTGTTGAGTTTACAGAGTGAAAGAAAAAGCAAATTGAAGTTATTTATCAAGGAATGCAGAAGAGCGATGCCAAGGAGAGACATGGAGACTCTTGAGAAATAAATTAGCGATTTCAGTTTTAGCCACTTGAATCAGAGGGAGTGGTGAAACATTTAAGTGGAGAGATTCTAAAAGTGGCTAGAATTACTGCTTCCGCTGTTAAAGTGCGATCAGAGCCGATGCGCACTCGGAGGTGAGAGAAGGACGTGATCTTCTGGAAACAGTGCGCAGGGAGATGGGCTGAGGGCGGAGACTGCAGACCCCGGGAGGGCTTGGGGGCAGCGGTAGGGAGAACAGCTGTTGCGGCAAAAGGGGGTTGGCACCGGGGCTCGGAGTGTCCGAGCTTTTCCCCGACAGTTGTTTGGAGCAAGACTGTTGTGCAAAATTTTAAAAGATGTGTAATAGTGATTGAAAAATATAATATACTAATCGAGTAGTAATTATAGAATTGGTTGTACTCACAGGCTCAGAAAAACCATGTATTAAAATTACTTATGAGTAATTTGTAGACATCAGCATGTGTAGTTCCCGCTGGACCGAGGGACAACCCGGACCCCAAGACCTGGACAAGCATCAGCAACTCACGTCGGAACCAGCGGACTCTCTACCTGCACGTTCCGCTCCTGGCTCCTGAATGTGAGCAGTGAAGCTGGAGATGGAGCAATGGAACTACACGATGAGCCAGCCAGAGATAACAGTGAGACCGCCCGGGAGCAGATCTGAGAAACCATGTCGCCAGAAGTCCCTTAGCCCCCGTCTTGCCGCGGCTCCCCTGTATAACCTAGCCGGGACGCCTGAGATGCTGGGGTGGCTTTGGAGCTAGGAGCCTGCCATCTGCTCAGGCTGTCCACTCCTGAGTAAACCCCTTTCCTTTTCTTTTTTTAATATATATATATATATAAATTTTTATTGTTATTCAATTACAGTTGTATGCCTTTTCTCCCCATCCTTCCACCCCACCCCAGCCGAACCCTTCTCCCTCCTCCACCTCCTCCCTCCCCCTTGATTTTGTCCATGTGTCCTTTATAGTAGTTCCTGTAATCCCCTCTCCTCAGAGGGACAAATACCATATGATCTCACCTTTAACTGGAACATAATCAACCCCTTTCCTTTTCAACCAGAACCTGCCTCACGAGTTTGGCTTTCGTGGCAGCAGGCAGGTGGACTTGCAGGTCAGTTTCTCTGTTTCAGATGTGCCCCTCCCCCCAAAAAACAACCCAACACCACCGACAAAAAAATCCCCAGTGTTCCATGCTCCCGTGTCTTTGAGAAGTTCTGGGTTTGGAGAGACAGCTTCCTTTCTTCTGATCTTCAGGAGATGTTTAAAGACAGATAATGTGTTATAAATCTATAAGGGGGTAGATGACAGAGTGCAGAGTTTTGAAACTTATTTCACTGCAGAAAAACTTTACTATAGAATCTTTTGCAACAGTACGCCCTATATTTTGATCTCCACCAGTTCAAGGAAATGGGGCAGATGGAGGATAATTGGTGAAGGAGACGGGATAGCCACGTTTGTTTCCTGGAGGAAACCATGTCATCTACTAGCAGGGGTTCCTTCCTACCCTGTGGAGATTTGGGGGGTCACGACAGATTTGGTGGAAGCTGTGGACTCTCTCTTCCGGAAATCATACCACGTCTGTATGTGCATTGCCTTCTCCAGAAGCCCCCCACCCCACCCCAAATATGCCAAGGATTAACACTAAAGATTCGTGATGCTTGAACTTGCTTTTAATAGACATTTTTACAAGCAAATTTCTTTAATATGCTTATTGCAAAAATATTAAGGTAACAAATTACAAACACGTGTGCAATAAAAAGTAGTATTTCCCTTAGCCCACTGCCTCCTACATACTCCATCTCTTTTTCTTAGAGGTCAGTTTTAACAGTTCCCTTTAGAGATAACTAAACCTATTAAAATATATACAAGCAGAGTATTCTACCACTTGCATTTGTGAAGTTTACTACATCCTGGACATTTTTCTCACGAGTAGCTTAATCTTTTAAATACTTCCCGATGTGATCTGTAAATTGCCATTTTCCCCACCATTTATTAATCCACTTAAATATTTATTGAACCCCAGCCATGAGTGAGGTATCCTGTTTGGCCGGAGAAATGGCAATGAACAAAACAGGTGTGTTCCTGCCCTTCGGGAGCTCGGACTCCAGTATCGGATACAACTCAGAAAGAAGTAAACAACTAAGTTAATACTACAGCTTGGGAGCATTTCCATGCAGGAAAACAAACAATCCTAGGTGAGAAAGAGTAACCATAGGAGGGAAGTCAGTTTGTGCTGAGGTCTGTCAGAGGAGCCAGCTGTGAGAACTGGAGAAGTTAGCATTCCAGGCTCTTGCAATCAGTTTCATCATTAATGGTCAATAAGTACTCATCGGTCGCTTGCTCTTTGCCAGCACCTGTGCTAAAGAGTGAGGATCCAAAGGTAAACAATTAAAATTTGGTCTTTGTTCTCTTGGAACCTACATTTTAGGGTAATTAAACAAAACGTAAAAGACCTTAACACAGTGCCTGAAACATAATTATTGCTTAATACATTTAAGTTTGTATTATTCCTTAAAAATTGTTTGCAAGCTGGCAAGTAAATTGATCTCGTCATTCAAACCTGCTTCTCTGTGTGCTAGTGATGGTGTGTTTCTCACCTGTTTATTTGCCATTTGAGTTTGTGCTGTAATTTGATTTGCTTGTGTATATCACAGTCATCATTTTACTAGTTAGTTTGCCTTTTCGTGATGGGTGTGCGGTTCTTCACATGACATAAAGCTACAAACACTTGTCTGGTACATGTGCAAATATTCTCCCTCCATCTCCAGTTGGCTGCCTGTTAGTTTCACTAATAGCATTTTCAAACATGTGGACTCTTCTGAAATTTGTTGTAGGTAAAAATTTCAGTTTTCTTAGTGACTTTGGGAGAAACTTGATCTATGTACACATAAAGCACTCTGCAACAATGTGCGCTGCAGGTATAAATGGTAACGTCAGCAGGGGTTATCTGGGGTACCATAGCGATGGACAGGGGCATTTGTTGCACACCTGTATGTGGCAGGCTCCTGGCCAGGTTGATCCTAGCAGAGCCCTTCCAAAGCTGGCAACAGTATTCCCATTTTTTACCTGTGGATACTGAAGTCGCGTTCCAATGTCCCGCAAGTGGTCAGTGACACGGTTGAAATGGCCTGCTGTCCCTGTGAGTACAAACTCATACTATTTCACTTAGCAAATATAAATTTATAGTCCCCAGGATTTGGGTCTCAAGTTGAGTCTGAGATATGTACATACTTGACTTAGTGAAAAATGCTTGGAAGTTCTGTTTGATCTAACCACTAAAAAAGGTAATGAGCACTGGCGACGGTGTACTCTTTACGGTTGGGTCCCTCCCTGGATATTGTCACCAGTGGCAAAGCTAAACGCAGCCGGCTATTACAGCAGAGAAAAACAGTTTATTTAGTAACTGCTGACAGTAGAGGAAAGAGCTGAGCTCCATTTCCATTTGTGCAGATGTGATTTGGACATTTTAAAGGGAGAACAAGAGAGGGGTTAGATGGGCAGGATCCTAGTCAAGAGAAGTTAAAATTACAGTTGGTCAGTGCAAATGTGATGAGGCCAGCTCTTTGCCAGCTGGCACCTATGAAAGTAAGGATTCTATTCTCCCACATAGACTAGCAGACAGAAGCCCTATCCTTCCGCTTGGTCGTATTTCAAAGGAATGCACTCTGGTCCTTGAGACTTGTTCGAGATACATATTCACAATCTTGAACCATTTGGGAGGTCAGGGGCCTCCCAACAGGTGTTGACTAAAGAGTAATTTCTCCTGGCAGCCGGAAGTTTCTCAGCCAGGCATTTTAAGGGGCGTGCGCGTGTGTGTGGGAGGGGGGAGTCATTCTGGGGACACTTAATGCTCCTGGAAGCCACGCTCATCAGGTCCCTTAGTGTGGGGATTTGCGTGCGTCGTTAGGCGCTGAGAGCTGTGCAGGTCTGACCAGTTCTAGGGAAAAGGATTTGTAAGCAACATTACATGCTGAGGATGGGAATCACAGTACTAGAATCTGAACACTCTATCATATAAGAACCTTGTGTAAATAGTGTTGTGCCGAGAAGTTGAAGCCTAGGAGCATAATTGTGTTCAAATACATTTCAGATGATTCTGAGGACCAGGGAATTCCTCCAACAGGTGGGGGTCGCGTGGGTGGTGGTAGGGCGACAGCAAGTACAAGGAAGGGATTTTTGCTAATAGAGAACTTCCGTAAAGATTAGGATTGCTCAATTTGTTTTTTTTAAAAAGGTTGCCTGGCAACAGTATACTACACCTGGGCGGTGTTGGAGCGAGTGCAACTGCCAGTAGGCAGCTTGAAGTTTCTTCCAAATTAAAAAAAAAAAACACAACAAAACAAAAACTATGACGGACAGAGAGAGAGAGAGGAGCGCGCTAGAGAAAGTAGGCGACGGGCCTTGGGGGCGCTGACAGCGCCGGGCACGCGCGGGCCGCACCGGGGGCGCGCCCCCCTTCGCCACAGCTTCCGGGAAGGGCGGGGCCTCCTCGCTCTCCCCTACTTAAGCCCGCGAGCTCCGGCCGCGCGCCGCCCCAGGCGCCTCAGCCGATTGCCGAGCGGTCGTTGTCCTCGCTCCCGCTGCTCGCGCTCCGCCGCTGGCGGCTCCACCCGCCATTGTGTAAGTGCGCCGGCAGCTCTGCGCATCTCGCGTTCCCGACGCGCGGGCCCCGCCGTGGGGAGGGGGCGGGCGCCCCTCGCTCGTCTGGTTCCCGGATGGTGACGGAGGCGCTGGGAGGGGCTGGACGGGGCGACCGCGTGGAGGCGCCCGCCGCGCCCGCGAATTGTGCCCCAACCGCCCCGGAGCCCCGCGCGCAGCCGGCTGCCCCCGTCCCCGCGCGTCGTTCTCGCCGGTCCGCTCGCCACCTGGGGCGCGGGATTAAAGCGGCCAAACATTCTGACGATTTCGCTTACTGCTTAGCTAGGAATTCTAACGTGGCATTTCTATTTTTTTAATGCAGAGGCCAATAATCTCGATATGGAGCATGCCTTTACCCCGTTGGAACCCCTGCTTCCCACTGGTACTGTATGTTTTTCCACGTTTCCCAGTGTCATTGATGGGCTCTTGTCCAGAGTCCAGACGGGGTTAAAAAAAAAAACCGGACCCTAGCTAGACCCGGCACAGTTTCCAGTCTGCCTCTGATTTATCTCTGCACCCTTAGGCTTAATGTTTAACCTGTCGCGCCTCAGTTTCCTGGACTGGTCCTGCAGAGTCCTAGTGAGGGCTAAACGACTTGATACACGGTATGCATTCCACCTGGAGAAGAGTTAAGAGCTACTTGTAATGTTCGCTGTGAGGCCTCTTAACAACTGTGAACTAATCTCTAACACAGCAGAACTTTAGGCATCAAAGGTGTAAAGATCAGTCAATTACTGCCTGTCCATTCTGCGAAGTGCCTGAGATTGTCCAATAAAAGATTGCTAAGTGGCTATATAAAATGTCTAAAGATATAACGAGCACTTAAGGATTTTTGTTACTTTAAAATTTCAAATGATCGTAATTCACGTGGAAATAGGTGGAAGGAATGCGTTATGAGGCTAATTATCAGTAGCGTTTATTCTCAGTGTAGTAACTGACTTGTGTCATAATTTTGCAATATGAAATATATTTTTACCTACCAGTTACTTCTCTGTGTTGTACAGAACTTCTCTAATTTATCAGTTTCATAATTCAAATGGAGTGCATCATTTTGTAATATTTTAATTTGTTTCCTGTAACTTACATGGTCATGGTAACTTACATAACGCCCTTTTTTGTTACAAAATCATAAGCATGTAATTCTGTAACAACAATATCACACTCTAGCACGCCATATGACATTTCAGGTGAAATGTTCACATTAAAACTATAAGTTATTACACCCATATTATTACCCTACCAGCCGCACCCAAGCAGGTGTTACTTCTGCCGGATCCTGTACATAAATTCATGTTTGTTTCTTTTTTTAAGGCAGTGATTTTTAACCTTTTTCATCTCATGGTACACATAAACTAATTACTAAAATTCTGAGGCCCACCAGAAAATACGTTTTTTTGCTGATCTGACCAAAAAAAAAGGTATAATTGTGATTCATTCATGCCAGATGGCTATTGTTGTATTGGCTGTTGTCATTTTTTTATTTGACAGTCTGAGGGTAAAGAGGTCAGTGCCTGAGACTAGTCAGGTTTTGCAGGTTTTAAAAATTCTTGCAGCACACGGATTGAAAATCGCTGGTTTAAGGTATTGAAACTTGTCAGCTTTTCCACATCCTGGGAGAAGTGAGAGCAAAACACTCAAAGAATAAGGGAAACAACGGTAGGGGGACACCAACTCCTCACGCTCCAGGGACTCCCTGTGCTAAGTTGTCCACATATCCCTTCACATCTTATTTACAGGTGAGGGACACAGCAAACGAGAATCTGAACCTACACAGGTTTGATGTGGTGAAGAGGTTGAGTTTTTATACATTAAACCGCTTTTCAAAAGTTAAGCTTTGGCAAACATAACCATTTTGCAAATTAAATGTCTTAGTTCTCAGTTACCCGGCGTTGGCCTGGCCAACAGCATTTCCAAGAGTAAGCATTGGACCCAGGTGTGCTGGAGTCTCAGCTTTGTTACTCAAACCCAGGTGCTTTGCTGACCGAAGATTTCTGGTGTTTTCTAGGTCAAAAGAAGTGTACAGTAGAGACATGAGTGCTGCATAGTAAAGCTGGGATCTAGGAATGAGAACCTCTGGGTTTAAATCTTAGCTTTGCCACTTAATAGTTTTTGTACAGTTGTCCCTCCTATCCCAGAGAGATTGGCTCCAGAAACAGCCCTCCCCCACCCCGCCACCCCCAACCCTGTGGATACTAAAATCCAGTCCACCACATAAAATGGTGTAGTATTTGCATGTAACCTATGCACATCCTCCCCTGTACTTTAAATCAGCTCTAGATTACTTACACTACTTAATGCAGTATAAATAGTTATACTGTGTTTTCTAGGGAATAATGACAAGGAAAAAAAAGACTACACCGTCAATTCTGACACAACAATGTAACTTCCCCCCCCCCCCTAAATTCTGACCTGCAGTTGCTTGGACCCGTGGATATAGTTGATTCCTTTTTTACTGGCATCAACTATATTTCAGTTCCTCTCTCTGTAACACAGGAATGGTTGGCAGGGTTATTGTGAGTGCAGTATTGATGAGTTGTAATACAAGTAAATCAGCGCGGATAGTGATAAGCTGTGACGTTCAGTGGTGAGACTTCTGGGAAAACAGAAAGGCAGTTGGTCTGGGTCAGTGCTGAGGGTGGAGAAGGCTTGGAGCCGCAGCCTGCAGGGGAGACAGAGGCCGTTGTGCTCCTTCTGTTTTTCTCAAAGGCTTGCTGGAGGAAGCTCCTAACTGTGGTGGGGCCAGTAGGGACCTGTAGCAACAGTGTGTCCTGCAGGAAGCACAGATCCACCAGACACCAGCTCTCCCTGGGGGCAGGGGATGTCTTGTGTGACTTGGTGGTCGTCATCCTTCTTTTCTCTCCTTTCTGTGTGTGTGTGTGTGTGTATGTGTATATGTCTATATGTCTCATCTCAAGCCCTGGCCCTGAAGCAAGGGCCCCAGGAATTTTATGGTTGACTCCAGATACTGAAGAGAGAGTTAAAAACAGAGCAGTGTGTCATGAGGGGCCCGTGCAAGGGTTGGCCCTTTATATTGATAGTAATTCAGTAAATGTTTGAGGCTAACTTTACAGAGGAATTCCCTTCATTAAACAGACATTTAATACTTACCTAGCAGAGAAGGCGTTTTTCTGTTAATAACTCCCGTGAACTTCTTTTGTGGGTATGATTTACCTGTAATGTTCTCTCAGACTTAGTGTCCTGGGCAACCCAACAATTAAAATTAAGATTGTTCTCTTCAGATTAACAAATTGCTGGGGAGACCAAATGCTCTTTGGGATGATCAGTAGCTCAGAGAGAGAGATTAAAAAAAAATTAGTTTTGCTTTTATAAGTAAATGTTTATTTTTTTTAAAAAAACAACTAACCTAGAATGTAAAAGTTTCCTGTAATTCCTCTTGTAGAAATAACCATTATTAAAAATTGGCATATATTCCAAATATTTATTTTGATACATATACCCAGCATAGTATTACTCTTGTTTTAAACAAAATTGATTCATATTATGAACTGTTTTGTAAATGAACATTTTGGGGGGTGGTAAGTGAACATATATAAATATTTTTTCCTACCAACATTGTATGTGCTCTTTGTTAAATTTTTTTCTAACACAGTGGAAATGTCCCTGAACTGAAAAGTCTGTCCGAGTTACCAGAGATCATCACTCTAAACTCGGTGCTTGTCTGAGTTGTGTGTGTATATAAATAGGTCAGACAGGACCTGCTGTGCATCCTTTCCTGCAACTGCTTTCACTTCCTCCTTCGTCGTGGGCCGTGTGTGTAGTGTCCCCAGTTTTGTTTTGTTGTGTAGGCAGCATAGACCAGACCAACTAGTCTCTGTTAGCAGATAAGTAGGTTCTACTTAGTTGGAATTGTTATGATCAACAGTGCACACCTCTGATCATAATATTTCTGCATATTTCTGTGAGTGTATCAGGGTGGATGTCTAGAAAGGGAACTTGGACTAAAGGGTGTGTTTGCCTTTCTGTTATAGAGAGGAACTAACGACTAGTGTGGGCCCTTCAGTACCGGGGGCTGTGGGGTGTGCAAACGTGAAGGATGTGATCGCTTTTATCCATCTCATCCAGAACGTTCCAGTCTTGTCGGAGAGTCAAGAACAAAGAAAGCCAGATGGTTTGTAGTTAGATGTTGAGCTACGCATTATAGAACCCACACAGGAACCGCAGGGACGGGGGAGAGGAGCTGAGGACTGGCTGGAGTAGGCAAAGAAGTCATGGGACAGACAGACAGACCAGCTAGGCATCCAAAAAACCGCCCTGGATTTAATGGTGAGTGGCCTAGGGGAAGCGGAAGAGCATTGCAGGTAATGGGCTGTGCTTGAGTGGGAGCCCAGTGATGCATGTGACCTTGAAGGAGAACACCTGGTGGTGAGTGGAAGACTCACCTAACTAGGCTGGAAAGTGCAGCTGGAGATTTTGGAAGATGTGGTTGAGTGATGAAGGTAAAACAGATTGTGGAGAACACAAAGTTTTTGCGTTTCTTTGTTCAGTCCCCTTGGAACATTCACACAAAGCAGCCTTTGGTGTACCCTCAAACTCAATTAAATTGTGTGATCCATATTCTGGTTCTGCTTTGCTAGCCATACGTTATCGGTTAAAGTTCTTATTTTGGCCTGAAAAGTCCTCCAGATCTGACTCTAACTACTGTCCCAGAGTACTTTCATCACGCACCTCTCTGCCCAGCCAAACTGAGCTACCCACATTTGTTGGGGCTTCCACACTCTTGCCTCGGCTCATGCTAAGTTTATCACCTGGAACATTTTTTTTCCAGTCCTCAGAATTCTTACTCTTGAATTTCAGCCATTCTGGTGAGCGTATAGAGATACCTCTGTGATTTGGGCTTGCAGTTCCCTTAATGAGGGATGCTGATCTTGGCACATGTTTATTGGTGTTTCCAATATCTTTTGTGTATTGTCTATGCCTCCAGCCATTTTCCATTGGGTTGTTCCCCCCTCCTTTTTTAAAAAAAATCAATTTGTAGGAGTTTCTTTTTAAATTGAGATGTAATTGACATATATTGTATCAATTTGGGGTGTAGAACATTACAGTTTGATGTATATATATATATCTTAAAAGATGATTACCAAGTAAGAGTTTCTTTATTTCTTCTGGATATAGTTCTTCAAATCTTGATTTTTCTCATCAGTGAAATGGGGAGAACGACCTGTTCCTGGGAGATTGTTGTGAAGACTAACGACAGGGTAAAGCACTGAACACTGAAGCACAGTAAGATGCAGACGTTTTAGTTATTTTTTAGTCATTGCTTTTTTATTTATCTAAAGGCTTTTTTAATTAAGGAAGAAGAATATTTAACTGGTAAGAGAATGCTGTTGCTATTCTAAACTCTGTAAATATAGGTGCCTTTTCAAAATATTCTGATAAATCTGGGCTTTTTTTGCTTTGTTCTTCAGTGTATGATCATTTCAGTTTTTATCATAAAGCTTTATGTTCAGAGCTCCGTGGGTTCGAAAGTAAAGTTTATTTATTTTACACACTTTATGGCTAAAATAAAAGAGAAGAGGCATACCATCCTCAGAATTATTACTTCACAAACTTGAGACACAAAGCAAACAGTCATGAGGTTTTAATTTCTGGCTTAATAAAAATATGGATGTTAAATTTTTTTATAACATAGTACATGTGCAGGGTGAGGCAAAAGTAGGTTTCCAGTTGTTTGTATGGAAAATAATATATCTAATACCATCCATATTTAAACTTTTCCATTGCTTCAGAAGTAACTTTTGCAGTTGCTTGTTCCAAACCAGGACCGCCTCTGCAGTCCATTCACTCTTCTAAAATCTAGCACAGCTGCCCTCACATTTTAAATCCCCTTTATCACTGAATACTGACATTTTAAATAAAGGCTTTACATCACTCTTAAATGGATCTGATAGAATAAAAATACCGCAATTAGATACGAAGCATCATTCACTTTAAACATACATTAATATAAACTCTGAGTCAAAAGTTCCCTTTTCTTGTCCCCACATAACTTGGTCATTATAAATAAGTCTTATGCTAGAAGGCCTTTTATCTACCACTCTGTATTTCTTTGCAAAAAGATTATGTTTCAATTTTAAAAAGATTCCTGTGACCCTACTTCTCTTGGGAGTTATTTCTTCTGAACTGAATCACCATTGTTGAGGCTTACTGTAACTCTATTTGTTTTTTATTTTGTGTTTTAGATTTATTCTGAGTTATCATTTGAAGTATCACAGTTCAAGTCACAGTATCACAGATATTTATAGTGTCGGACTATTGCACGGCGCTGCGCTGGCCGCAGTTCCGGTGCTTGTCCGGGGTGACGCCCGTAGGAAAGCTTTGGAACTAGAGAACCCAGGTTTGCGTTTTAGCCTTTCTTTCATTAGTTACCGTGGCCTGGATATGTGCGTTTCTCAGTGCCTAAGTTTCTTTATGTAGAGTAATCCACCCAAACATGAAGTCCTTGGGCAAATATAAGACAGTGTAAAGAGCAAGTTTAAGTAGAGTCCCGTGCAAATGTATAATACTTTCCACTAGATGAACTTTATTATACTCAGTCTTAAGTTTTGAAATTCTTCCGTTCATTTTTCTGATTTGTAAGGTAGCTACTTACTTCAGTGAGTATGTTCAGTCCACTTAGGTGAAAGAGTGTTTAAACAAGTCTGGCAGAACTGTTCTCTTTATTTCCTGAATTCCATGTTTTTCTTCCATGCTTGTTGAACTTCTGATTTATAGATGCATGAAATTAGTAGTAGTGGACCCAGATTTTTGATGCCTCATGGTTGAATGGCCATGAATATGGGGAGTCCTGTTCAGTGGATATTCATGCCATCTCTCACACTTTGGGCATTTAATTTCCATTGAAAATGCCTGGTGACGTTCACCAAAGGCATGACAGAACCTGAACACAAGTGTTAGCGTCCCCAGTTTACCAGTGGGTGATCTGGGAATCCCTGGGTGATCTGTACCTAGAGTTCCGACTTCTCTTCCTGGTAATGTGTGCTGGCCACCTACGTAAGTACTCCTCTGTATTTTGCAGCCACAGACGGACCTCTCAAGAATCCTGGGTGATGTCATTCACATGTACCAAACTGAGCCCTAAACTATTAATTCCCTTCTTCAATCTTTACTCAGCAAATCATAGTAAGAATGACTTGGGGTAGATTTGAATCACTTGCATATTTTTTAAATTGAAGATTAAAACTGCTTCAATATATACCAGTAATTAGAGTGACATTTCTTGGTTATACATCCCCTGAACAAGTAAGTGTTTTTTGAAAGATCTTATTTAATTATCTTTAGAGAGTGGGAAGAGAGTGAGGAAGAGGGAGGGGGAGGTGAACACCAATTGGTTTCTTCTTGCAAGACCCCAACCAGGGACCTGGCCTGCAACCCAGGCAGTGCCCTGACCAGGAATCGAACTGGAGACCTTTCACTTTGTGGGATGACACCCAACCCACTGAGCCTTGCCTGTCGGGGCCAATTAGGCATTCTTATCAGAAACTTCTGGTTTGTTCTCTACTCTCGAGCTGCGCTGTCCAACACAGCAGCTACTAGCTACCTATGGCCATTGAGCACTTGAAATGTGGCTAGTGTGACCGAGGAAATGAATTTGTAATTTCAGTGTGAAAACCAACACTCCCCTCAGTTATGTGTTTGCAACAGTATATTAGTGTGCAAGGATTGCCATAACAAAGTACCTTAGATGGGGTGGTTTGAATCATAGACATTTATGTGCTCACAATTCTCAGGCCAGAAGTCCACGATCAAGGTGGTGGTGGGTTGGTTTCTGCTGAGGCCTCTCTGCTTGGCTTGCACATGGCTGCCTTCTTGTCAGGTCCATCTGTTGCCCCTTGGTCTGTGCGCCACCTGTCTTCTGACCTCCTGGTCTTACAAGGACACCAGTCATTGGATCAGGGCCATCCATGTGACTTCATGTCACCTAAATAACCCGTTAAAGGCTCTACCATTCACTACAGTCCACGGTCCGAGGTGAGGGTTAGGACTTCAACACAGGAGTTTGGGAGGACGTGCAGTTCAGCCCACAGCATATCCTGCATGTGCGTTTACATTTCAGCTGCACGTTCTTTACACTGACTTGATCCACGTTCTCGAATTCTCCTGATTACCAACCAAGGGAGATTTTAATGTCACTCCAATAGAGTAGAGCTGGTGTGTGAACCAAAAAGTCGATTTCAGTCCTACCTAGTTGCCGTTTTATACTTGCATACCAAATTCCCTCTGTTTATTTAACACTTCCTGAATATCCTCTGTTATGGACCCCACCCCAGGAGATGCTGTAGGAAAATAAAAAAGAATCAACAAATCTTACCACGGAAGAGGTCATTCTACAGCAGGCTACCCACTACCGTACAGTAGAAGGTGATTTCATAGTAATTTAAAGTTTTCCAGTAGCCTCATTAAAAAGGTCAAACAAGTGAACTTAATTTTAGTTATGTATTTTATTTAACATAATATCTAAAATAGTCTTTCAACGTGGAATCATAATAATTATTAATGCAATAGTTTACTTTTTTCTGGTATAAAATCTTCGAACACAAACATGTCGTTTACAACAGATTTCAGCGCATCTCAATTCAGATGCTAGATTTTCAGTAGAAATACTTGCTCTGTATTTAATGATAATTTGTGATGTATTTTGTGATAGTTTATTACAAATTTTGTTTTTAATCATGTCATCAGCTTTGGAGTGAAGTTCAGGCACAGGGCACGGCATGTTCCTTTTGTCAGGAGGAGCCTTGTGCCAGGCACTGGAGATGGACCCGGAGCTGAAACCTGGCTTTGCAGACCCTGGAGTTGTCCTAACATCAACGGGGCTTTCGGTGTTTGTTTTTTGTTACTTAAAGCACCGTGGCCACTTTGAGACGTGTACGACTAGCAATATTTTTAAGGAAACTTTCATCTCTGAATGGCAAAGAGGTTTGGGATATTTCTGTAACGTAGGGCCAGAAGAGACAAAATAGTGGATTTTTGAGTTTCAAGCTTTAATCCTCTGGCTTTACTCTCCTGCCATTTTCTGAATTAAGAAACCTACCCTACATGGTCCTCAAGGCTCTGGAGTGTTCATGCCGCCCTGGTGTACAGCTCCCAATTGTTGGAATCTTCCTTACCCCTTCCCATTGATTTCTCGCTCATTAAGACCTGCTGCCTTAACTGTGCTTTGTGCATTTGGTGTTGTTGAACTTCTCCGTGTATTTTACTTGATTTTCCTATTTGCCATAATTTTTGTTGCCCTTTTACTTAGTTTCCTCATATCTGGTGACAGAAATGTTTGCTTTATCCTCATTGTACATGGCCAAATGGTTTCTTTTGCCTTAGTAATTATCTCATTAACTTGGTCTCTGTAGTGTGCCCTGTCTTTCCATTTTACCATTTTCGTAGCTATGTGCTTGTAGAAACTAAACCTTCTAAATTTAGTTTAAAAATGATCTTAATTCCTTAAAAGAATTTTGTAAATT
The DNA here is from genome assembly GCF_022682495.2 of Desmodus rotundus. Taxonomy (NCBI): domain Eukaryota; kingdom Metazoa; phylum Chordata; class Mammalia; order Chiroptera; family Phyllostomidae; genus Desmodus; species Desmodus rotundus. The sequence goes on along the minus strand of NC_071392.1, from coordinate 86,681,480 downwards.
GATACTTTATAGTATTTTCAAAAATATTCCTTTAGATGAAAATATCAAGTGAAGCTATGGGGGCAGGTTTAATATTCACAGTGCTAAAATGTCACACTAAAAAAAATCTGTGGGTTTTCATACATTAATACCAGACAAAGGACACCAGTCATATTGGATCAGGGCCATCCATGTGACTTCATTTCACCTAAATAACCCGTTAAAGGCTTTTGAGGTTTTCCAAGAACATGAGGTGTGTTTGCATTAACTTCCCATCAGAGGAACTCCATTCTCTTTTTCTCGTGGTTAAGTGCATCAGAAAGAGTTATTCTTTGTAGGTGGCAAGCAGACGCTCAAACAAATGGATTTCATCCTCAGAGTAGTCCCGCATCTTTATCACACTGTTGTCTTTGAAGGTTTCCACATATCACAGTGGAACAGCTTCTTTTGTTTTTGTGACTTGCAGAGAATTTAAGCATCTGATTTACTCGTGGGTCATATGTAAGGTTGTGGCTTCTGGCCCGGTTGTTGCTGTTTATGTTGAGGCAGTTTTCTTTTTCTTTTTTATAGTGGGAAAACTGCTCTTGAACTGCTCTTGCAGCTCCTTCCTGTTCTGGGTAACATGGTGTCAGTCGTGCATCCTATGTGTGGGGAGGGGCCCTGAGACATCCCTCGAGTTCAGGGCAGGTATGTTTTTCAGTGACCCTCTGAGGTGGCTACTTGGCTTTTTTGCTTGAACATGTTCAGGTAGCTCTTCCCTTTTGAGGAAACATATACTGTTGTCGGACAACTGGTTGTTAGAAATGCGTATTTAAAATAAGCTGACATTGACCGTTAGTACCCTATTTTCCAACTGAAACAGTACAGGAGACTTTTACCTGCTTGCTACTGAATTGCCCTCACATATTGAAAAACCTAACCAGGTTTTTCTTTTCTTTTTTTTTTTTTTTTCAGGCTAACTATTGTAGTTACTTGTTCAGCAATTACTTGATTGCCTGCCGTGTATCAGGAACTGTTCTGGGCATCGCAAGACATACCATCAGTTTTCCTTACGTTTCCCACTTTGCAGATCCACCACCCCAGCACAGGCATCAGTAATTTACTTCTGAAAATCAGGTGTTCTCAAGAATGCTTAGTGGGAGCCTGTTTCCATTAAAAAAAAAACAACACAGCTGTTTATGTTAGAGCAGTTTTAGGTTTACAGAAAATTTAAGAGGAAGGTACATAGAATTCCTATAGTTCCCCAGCCCCACATTTGCTGGCCCCTCCCATTGTCAACATCCTGCTCCTTTGTTACAATCACTGACCCCACACTGACCCCCATCACCCCCCACAGCCCAGAGCTGACACTGGGGTTCACTCTTGGTGGTGCGCACTCTTTGGGTTTGGATACATGGGTACAGTAATGACTTGTCCATCACACAGTATCAGAGTGTTTGCGCTGCCCCAGACACCCTCTGTGCGCTGCCTCTTGGTCCACACGCCGCCCCCAATGACCGCTGCTGTTTTCATCTTCTCTGCGTAGTTTTGCCGTTTTCAGGTGTTGTGTAGTTGGAATCATACAGCATGTAGCTATTTAGAATGGCGTCTTTCACTTAGTAGTAGGCACTTAAGCTTTCTCTGTGTCTTCTCATAGCTTGATAGCTCATTTCTTTCTGGAGGTCCCACCGTTTATCCATTCACCCACAGGAGGACATTTCGGCTATTGCCAAAGTTTGACAATTCTGAACAAAGCTGCTGTAAAAAAATATCTCTGTGCAGGTTTTTGTGTGCTCATAAATTTTCAAATTTGGGTAAATACCAAGGAGCATGATTGCTGGATCTGCTAAGAATTTGTTTCGTTTTGTAAGACATCGCCACACTGTCTTACAGGGTGACTATACTGTTGCATTCTCACCGCCCATACGGAAGAGTTCCTGTTCTCCACGTCCTCACCAGCGTTAGATGGTGTCGGTGTTTCAGGTTTTGGGCATTCTAGGAGGCGTGCGGTAGTATCTGTGGTAGTGTTGCTTTAATTTGCATTTCCCTGGTGACGTATGATGTGGTAGAGCATCTTTTCACACACATGTGAGCTATCTGTCTGTCTTTGGTGAGGTGTTTGTTAAGGTCTTTGGCTCATTTTATAATTGGGTTGTTTATGTCTTGTTAAGTTTTGTTATTAGTATATTTGTAAACACAGTTCTTTATCAGACGTTTCTTTTGCAGATATTTACTCCTGGTCTGTATGGCTTGTCTTCTCAGTCTCTTGACATTGTCTTTTGCAGAGAAGTTTTAAATTTTAATGAAGACCAATTTATCAGTTATTTCCTAAATGGTTTGTGCCTTTGGTGTTGTATCTAACACCATACCAAGGTTATCTAGGTTCACCTATATGTTACCTTCTAGGAATTTTATAGTTTTCCACCTTACATTTGGGTCTGTGATTCATTTTGAGATCAGTTTTGTGAAAAGTGTAAGGTTTATATCTAAATTCACTTTTTGTGTGCATGAGGTCTGTCTGGAAGAAGTCCAGCCATTGTTAATATAATGAGAACAGTTTATGTGACATCTATGTAATCTGGCAGCCAAGGAGCACGGACTGGAATGCGCATGTGTGAACAATGATGACTTCACTGTACTAGTCAGTGGGGGTGGTAGATGCTGTTGAGTGAGCATGTGTACTGTGTGGCCATCGCATTGACTGAGCAAGTAGAGCAACAGATCTGCATCAAACTTTGCATTAAGCTTGAACTTTCCTGCACGGAAACGTTTTGGATGATTCAGAAGGCTGCAGCTGTGGGCAACTGGTGATTGGCGGCTTCATCACCACAACGTTCCCGCTCATACATCACGTCTTGTGCAGAGATTTTTGGCCAAACATCAAGTTACCCAGGTGCCTCAGCTCCCCTACAGTCCAGATTTGGTGCCCTGAGACTTACGGCTTTGCCGAAAACGTAAATCACCTTTGAAAGGGAAGAGATTTCAGACCATCGATGAGATTTAGGAAAATACAGTGGGGCAGCTGATGGCGATTGGAAGAATTGTGTGAGGTCCCAAGGTGTCTGTTTTGAAGGGGACTGAGGCATCATTGTCCTGTGTACAATGTTTCTTGTATCTTGTAGCTTCTTCAATAAATGCCTCTAATTGTCATAGTATGCGGCTGGATACTTTCTGGACAGACCCTCATACATGTCCGGTTGTCCCAGCATCATTTGTTGAAGAGATGATCTTCACCCCTTTGTGTTGCCTTTGCTCCTTGTCAAAGATATTTATGAAGGTCTATTTCTGGGCTCTCTTTTATTTTCCATTGGCATATTTGTCTAATATTTTGCCGATATCACACTGGGAAAGCTTTGAGTTTCTCACCATTAACTAAGATGTTTGTTGTAGCTATTTCATAGATAGTCTTCATGTAGTTGAGAAATTTCCCCCTGGATTCCTAGTTACTGAGACTTTTTATCATACATAGGTGTTGGATATTTTCCAAATGCTTTTCTGCATGTAGTCATATGTTACTTTTCTTTTTTAGTCTGTCGCTGTCATAGATTACATTAATTGACTTTTGATTGTTGGGTCAGCCTTGCTTGTATAACTAAACTAAATCTCACTCGATCATTGTTCATAATTTTTTATACTTCTTGAGATTTAGTTTGCTAATTTTTTTGAGGATTTTTACATCCGTGTTCATGAGACATACTGGCCTGCAGTTTTCTCGTAATGTCTGTGTTTGGTTTGGTTTTAGGGTAATGCCGGCCTCATCGAATGAATTGAAGGTATTCCCTCTGCTTCTCTCCTCTGAAAGAGACTGTGCAGAATTGGTGTCACTTCCTCCTTAGGTGTTTGGTGGAATTCACCAGTGAACCCAGCTGGGTCTCATGCTTTCTGTTTTGGAAGGTTATTAGTTACTGATTCAAATTCTTTAATAGATGCAGGTCTCTTTGGGTCATTTATTCTTGTGTGAGCTTTGGCAGCTTGTCTTTCTCTTTCAAGGGATTGGTCCATTTCACCTGGATTATTAAATTTGTGGTCGTAGAGTTGTTCATAGTATTCCTCTGACATCCTTTTAATTTCCACGGGGTCTGTACCGGTGACCTGTCTCCCATGTCTGTGTTTCCCATTACTTTAAATTGTAGCATCCGCAGCAGATTGAACGTCCGGATCAGGAGGGTGTGTGTACATCCTCAGAGGACCAGCAAGTGCTTCGAGATTCCTAAACAAATCAGGAAATGGAGCCTTCTGTACCCTCCTTTGCATTCATAGATTTCCCTGTATGATGCTTAAAGACCTTGCTCCTCAAACTGAAGTGCCCGGATCAGCAGCATTGGCATTACGGTAGGGGTGGGGTGCAGATTCTCAGGCCCCCACTTTAAACCGACTGACAGACGGAGAATCTGCATCTGAGTAAAACTTCCCTTCCGCTAGCCCCACAGGCGGTTTTCTCTTGAGCATTGTTGTCGTCTGTGGGAACACACAGTGTGGTGATGCAGTTAGGACACATGCCCAGTGAAGAACGGCTCACCTGAGCGTGGCGCGTTGGCACCTTCCCCTGCACCAGCAATTCCTCGCCGTGCACGTCCCCTCTGCTGTCAGTCTGCGTGCTTTTCAAAACCTCTGCGTGTGATTCTGATATTCTATCAGTATAGTTGGGAGGTGACGCGAGACTTCTCATACGTAATTTTGTTTTGATGTTGTTAATACTTGTAATTACTTTTTTATCTCTACAGAGGAAACAAACTCGTACATATTTTTTAGGCTGCATAATATTTTTATGCATTAAACCAGTATTTCAGTAATGCACGTGGCATGATGCTAAATCCGTGCAATTTAAGTACATGGTCCAAGCCCTCATGGAGGTCATAGACTAATAGGACGAATGGGTAAGTAAGTCAGAAATTAGAGTGCAGTGTGACAAGAGGTGACATAGAGTCCTGTGTTTAGTGGGTGACTTAGAAGGGCTTGGGGACTTAGTGAAGTCTCCTGGAAAGAATAGTTAAGCCAGGAAATCTACTGAAGTTGTTTCATAATTTTTTAATTTTGTAATTAACACTGAGATAGGTGTGTTTCTCAGTCCACATCTGATACTGTGTTGAGTGAAAATGCCTGGGAGCAGAATTACAGCAGCAGAGATCCAAGCCTCTATGACTTCTCGTACTTGCTCCTCCGTGGCTTTCCAGAAAGGTTGTGCGGAGTCACGCATCCCATTGCGGTGTTTCAGGTCCCTTGCGTTGTGCCCTTGCTGGCAAATCCTTTTTCTTTTTTTAAGATTTTGTTTAGTTTTTTAGAGGGGCAGGGAGGGAGAAAGAGGGAAAGAAACATCCACCTGCAAGAGAAACATCAATGTTTTCTCTCGCAGCCCAGGCATGTGCCCTGACCGGGAATGGACCCAGTGGCCTTTGGGTTTGCAGGCTGGTGCTCAACCCACTGAGCCACACCAGCCAGGGACACTCTGCAAATCTTTATAGAAATAGGTCTTTGGCAGCTCTGAGGGGTTTAGGGAGGGTTAGAAGTTGGCTGAGAGTCCTGAAAATGATTATTATCTATAATAACGCAAAAAATTTTGAGATACAATTGATTTCTACTCTGAAGAAGAGCTCTCCAGATATTTTATTGCCCTCTAGTGGAGATTTCTAAACTCTCCATTTATGGGACTCGGTGTTTCAGTGCTTTCCTCCTGGTGCCAGGAGGCCAAAAGAAATATCTCAAAGTTCCTTTTATTCCGTGGTCAGGCTCACACAACGTGGTGGTAGCCCCTAACTTACATCTATTAGCACATTCTTTTTAGTAACCCCGTTGGCCCAAATTCAGACTTGGGATGGTACCTCATTCACTGAGTTAAGTGCTGTCTTTGGCACTTTTTCATTTTATGTTTTCATGAAAGTCACGTTTTAACACTTTCTGAAAATTATGCTTTAGCGACAGTTTTATTCTTATTTTGTTGTTAATTTAAAAGGTAAGTAATTCTAGGTCTCTTTGAACTCAACTTCCTTATCTGGAAACCATCTGTCACAGGTTGTAAGAATTCAAAGTGAAAACACACCTGGAAAAACATAGCATAAAGCCTTACAGGAGGACACGCCAGGTGGGCAGGGACACACACGCAGCTCACACCACATGCTGCACGGTGCAGTTGTGAGATGGTGTTTGGTGGGGAGAAACGCAGGCAGAGAAGTAGCAGCGCCGTGTGGCGGCCCACCTGTCATCAGGCAGATGGTGTGTAGGCTGGCGCCGCGGACAGGGATGTGGTGGGCAACGGCTCCACCCCCTGGTGGTCCACACGTGTACTGGAACCTCTGGTGCCTCTGTCACACGGGGGTCTGGGCTGTTACAGGGGAGCCTCTGTTCCTGGGCAGCTCACTTCTGCCTGATGTTTCATTGTTGACTCCTGACCTACGGCGCCCCTTGGAAAGACCCAGAAATGGGGAAAAAGTGGGAAAGGATGAAACCTCCTCGGCCATCTGGATGTGTATGTCCTCACTCGTTTTCTAAAAAGGTGAACTGGACATGGTAGTCAGTAACTTTATGTGTAGGCGACAGTTATGTATTAGATGTACTTTAACTTCTATATGCTTGATCTCCATGTGCTAAGTATTACCTTTTAACTATAGGAATGACTTACCTTTTCCCCCTGAACCACAGTGTTACTGTCATTTCTGAAGATGTTTGCTCCCCCCAGTTGAAGAACGATAACTGAAAATGGGAAACAGGTTAGGAGGCATTGGGATTGACCCGATCTCACGATCGGGGAGCGCAAGCAGCTGACCGATCTGTGATGGAGCTGAAAGGCTGGGAGGACGCACGTAGAACACCCGGGCAGAGCCAGGCCTAGAAAGTGAGATGTAGTGGGCATTTACGGGGGCCTGGTGCCCGAGGCCCTTAAGTAATTTTCAAAACCAGGTTAGTTTGGGAGTAGAAGCCTGGTGGGGACTTTATACAGTTTTTGTTTAAAACTATAAAATAGCTTACCTCTTTGATTTCTGCTGCCTCTTTCTTGATCCAAATTACCATTATCACAGGAAAAATAATTGGTTTTGGAAAGTTCTCTATTGCCAGTGATCAATGCACCTGAATTACTGTTACCTGTTTCAGTGGGCGTGTTAGGATAGGGCTGCCACAGTTCCTGTTGGTCAAAAGGTCTCATGTGAAGGGAGCCACGTGCACGGCGCTCATACCATGCCATGCACAGAAACTGCTGGCTCCGCTGAGGTGCGCACTGGACTGTGGCGTTAACTAACTGAGAGGCGAACGCTGCTCTACTGCTGGTACTTGAAATTGATCGTAAACTCACCCTTTCTGTTACTGTTAGCAGATGAGTTACTGTTTCCACTTGCCAGGTAAGAACGATCCTTGAGATGAAATCTGACATTACACTTTTGTCCTTGAACTGTTTTTTGAAGTGTAAATGCTTATGTTTAGTCAGTTTTCTTGGCTTCGAAGAGCCAGAGCTGCTGATGCAGCTTTTAACGGACACGGAGGAAGTACTCAGTTGAGACAAGAACACTTTCAAGATGGTTGAACTCTATGAGGCATTTTCTGCTCACTTGTACTGCGCTATGAGCCATGAGTAAGCATAAACTATACTTACTCATTTTTATCTATTGTGTCTGCATAAGAGCTACTTGTGTTTGAATTTCAGCATAAATATGATGATTGTGGATGTTTGCAGGGAGCTTACTGTATGCAAGGAGCAATGTGCTCCTAGAGTTTTACATGTATTACCTCGTTTATCCTCATTAAGAGTAGTGTATTGTTACTCCCACTTTAGAGATGAGAATAATGAGGCACAGGGAGGTTGACCGCCTTGGCCAAGATCACATGTCTAGGCAATCTGGCTGCAGAGCCGGCACATAAGCACTATGCAGTTCTCATTTTATGTGCATCCTTGCTTTGCTGATGTAGCTTTATTCCTCCAGTGTGAAGGCCTTTCCAGCCTCTGAGTCTCTTCTCTTTGCAGCCACTTTAAACTTGGTCAGTGAGGGCACCGCTGTCCTTCATTGGGAAAGGGCATATCAGTTAGGAGTACATTCAGATAAAAGTGATTAAAAACTCATCTCACAGTAGGTCAAACAATCGGGAGTTTTTTCTTTTTTCCCCCCGTAAATGCTAAGAGTTCTGTAGGCAGGTAACTTCTGGTTGGTGCAGCTGCTGAATTCTGTTGACAGGGATGCAGGTCTGTTCTTTGCCCTCTTCCAGCCTTGCTGTGTTGGCCGCTGGCTGCTGCTTGTCTCACAGAAGCCAATGGTTATTGCAACTCTAGGCAGTGAAGTCAAGAATGCATTTCAAGATGAAAGAAGAGAAAAGGTTGCAGGCATTTTTTAAAAAGGCAGCTAGCCTGTTCATCTTTTATATCAGAAAAGCAAAAGCTTTCCACAAGATTCACATAATTGACTTTTTTAAATGCCATATTGGCCCAAACTAGGTCACACTAATGGCCGGCTGTTCTTAGAGTCCAAGCCCGTGGGATCCGGTTACCAGGACTGGTTTAGACCAGCCACAGGATGACTTCCAGGAACTCGGGACTTGGAGCTCAGGACTCAGAATCACTGTCATCTTGCTGTAGTCAGGTTCGGAGAGCTCTGTCCTGGTGAGAATTTGCAGGATACTTGTCATCTTCTATCTCAAACGAAGTGGCTCACTTCCTTGACAGCTCTTCCCTTAAAGGCCTTTGGACAACTCTCCAGGAGTCAAGTTTCTTTGGATCCAGGAATTTACCTTGCTCCTTGCTTTCTACCCATTCTAAAGCTGCTCAGACATGAGAGTCCTGAATTCCAGCCAAGTCATGAGGCCATGACTAGAGGCCAGGTTTCTCTGATGCTCCCTTTTGCCTCAAAGTATTGCCTACTTTAAGATTAAAAAAACCTCTCCTGCTCGAGCTGCCTGTCTCACCAGACTAACTTGGGTTAGTCTGTATGGAACCTTCCTAAAGCAATAGTTTCTTTCATTATGTCCCTAATCATTGGGATAATTAGGGGGTCTGACTATGTGCTAAAGCTTATAAAAATGACAGTAGCATGCCAACAGTGCTGTGCCGATCTCAGGGGCATAGATACTTGGTCAGCGAATACTCAAACCAAGAGCAACAGCACAGGGAAATCCTTGAGGTTCCCCTTCCCCACCCCAGGAATAGAGACCCTGTGTTATCAGTGATCACTCTTCCCAGATTTAGCAGCTATTTTATGGGACATAGTTTCACTCAAAATGATTTATTATCTGAAATGCCAATTTCCATTAAAAATTATTTGGCAACCCTATGTCGTGTTGACTCAACAAGTAAGTGATACATGACATTTAAATACCTAGAATGTTATTGTAGTGGGTTAGGACATAATTTTAGTTTTGATCTTTGCACTCAGTGTTTTTTAGTATTTCTGAGTTTGCTGTTTATGTCTAAGAGAAAGGATCATCTAGTTCCAAAGTTCCAGAGAGTTAAAGGGCGTCAAAGAAACAGGTCATGGGCCGCAAGGCAGTACCACTTCTTGATTGGTACTGTAAGTGCTCCGTGCGCTGGCCCGAGCTTGGGGGAGAGGCGATGACACGACTTCTTGTTCCTCGGGCATCTCCTGTGCTAAGCGCTCTGCTGCAAGTATTACACCTCCCCCATCTCTCCAGTCTTGGGTGGCGCGCGTGTCTGGAGAATGAATAGTGGGCAGCTGTTTCACAGAGTACGCCTCACTCGCGCTTGTCTGATGCTTTCCCCAGGGTGGGCTTGGGTGATGCATTTTCTGTCGGTTGTGCCCCAGGAGTGGTGTGCCCTTCTCGGTGCCTCGTCTCAGGCCCAGGAAGTCGGAAGTCGGGGTCCTGTTACTGGTGCTGGTAACCATCTTCCCGCCTGATCAAAGCAGGGAGCTCCTCGCAGGCTTCTCTGTTATAAAGTGAATATTTTTCCCTTTGCAGTTAATAAATATATTCAGGTAGTATTTTTAAATTATGCAGATACCCTGCTTCTCTTTAAACTTTGGCTGACTGTTTTTGTGTCCGCCAGTGAGTTTTGTTTGTCACAGTTACCACTCTGGTATTGCAACAGCGATCTTCTCTTTTCCTCGTCCCTTTGACATTTACTAAGTAGGATTCTTTTGTAAGGAAGAGCGGCCCCTTCTCCAGTTGTTTGTTTATCTCTATTAGCATGAACCCACAGATACTTCATTTTGCTGGGTTATAATTCAACACTATCATTTATTTTGTTGCCCAGATCGTTCTAGCTCTGACCATTGAGCGTTCAGATGGGTTCCCGGGCCCTTTTGCCATAGTTGCAGTTTCTGAGCATTCTCAACTTCTGGCTGAACTGCTCCAGGCTCACCTTGCATTTTCCTTGCCCCAGTCCTGGAGACACCACTGCGAGGAGCCTCGTCTCCTTTCACTGGAGAGTGGTGTCTAGAAGCCCAGGCCTCGGGGCTACCTGTGCGCCTTGCTGCTCTTCTGTGGGTCACTCTAAGGCCCCTCAGTGGACAGAGCTGGCGGGGTCTGTGTGCTGACTCCTGCAGACACTCCGAGCTGTCCTCTCATATTTCTGTACGTGAGGGTCATGTGTTTCTTCAAACGCCATGAGTTCATCCTGGCCTCCTCTCAGACTACAGCCCAGCATCACCGCACCCATGCTAGACTTCCTGCTTTCCGCATTTGTTCTCGGTGTCTGCGGATGTTTACTTACTGTTCAACACTAGTGTATGTGAAAGTGCTTTCAGAACGCCCTGTGAGAAGGCAATTGACCAACTAGACAATAGAATTTGTATGTGGTTTCTTTGTGTTGGGCTTACAGTATCCAGTCAAAATGCTGTTTTTTAAAGTTACTTTTAATGTGCTGTTATTTGACAAATCAAATAGCTGTTAGAATTGTGTCAAAAGGAGTAAATGAAAAAAATATAAGGAAAAGTATGTAGTAAATGAAGGAATTAGGGCTAATTTCTAGGAAGTTTTGTATGTGTTCAAGTGTATTTCTCTTAATTCCTAGACTTTCGGACTTTTGTGTTGGTTGCTCAGAGGTGTTTTAGGTAATTTTGACCCAATTATCAGTTTGCCAGAGGTGAATATATTAACACAGTCTTTAAACATTTTATTTGTATATTTAATTGATACATTATTAAAACTGTTAAATATGCAAGGCCAAGTTTTTTTCCTCTTGATATGCACGTAAAAAGTTAGGTAATAGTATATATGAGAATGGTGCATTATGCATTTTCAACCTCATCCTGTTTATCAATTATTTTTAAATAATTAGGTAGCATATTTCCTCTTACTTTAAAGATAGCTTTACTGATTTTGCTAGAATGTTCTAGTATTCTTGCAGGATATCAGTGCATAATGCATTAAATATCTCTTACAGTGGCCAAATTATTGTTCATGTTTCTAGAAGAGATTGGGTTGAGAAAGACTGGGGAAGGTTGTCTACTGTTGTATATGGATAGCCAAATTAAAAGAAGAAATGAAGGCTAGGAGAGAGAAAACAAAGTCCAAAAGATTTCTTATCTTTTGGATCATCTTATTTGAATAGTACATGGTAGTGGCTGAAATGCTTAATGAACTAAGGTTACAGTTGAATTAGGGGTAATTGGAAATGACTTAGGAAATATAAGACAGGGATAGGATTTTGGACTAAATGGAAATGTATTTGAACTGGAAAGCCATTGTAAGAAGAGAGAGATGGTGATTGCATATTTACAAGGGATTTTTCAAAGGGATTTTGAAACAATAGCAGTTGTGTTTGCTCTGACTGGCATGTTTCTCATGTGAGTCATCACTCATAGAAGAATGCCCGTATACACGGTATCAGTCTAGTCATCTAAAAAATAACGCCATTACATAGCATCCAGGTGAATGCCATATAAATAATGGCCAGCTCATTGAAAAAGTTAAGTGTATATTACAGTTTATAGTATGTTAAATAAATACCTTATTTCAGAAACTAATGCTGTCAAAGTATTATGAAAATGTGAATATATTCATCCCTAGTGTTAGTACAGTATCCACCAGAAATAGTCAGGCTTTAATGTCTGTCTTTGGAGGATTTGCCAGGAAACAAAATTCCCTAGGTCCTGTAAAGATTAATTGCTGGTTTACATTTATTAAAAGGCACATCATAATTACATACCCAAGATTAAAGATACGGAGAGAATCTTAAAAGCAGCAAGAGAAAAGGAGACCGTTACCTACAAAGATGCTCCCATAAGACTATCAGCTGATTTCTCAAAAGAATCCTTGCAGGCAAGAAGGGGCTAGAAAAAAGTATTCAAAATCATGAAAGGCAAGGATCTACATCTAAGATTACTCTAACCAGCAAAGCTATCATTTAGAATCGATGGGCAGATGAAGTGCTTCCCACATAAGGTCAAGTCAAAGGAGTTCATCATCACCAAGCCCTTATTATATGAAATGTTAAAGGAATTTCTCTAAGAAAAAGAAGATCAAAAAATATGAACAGTAAAATGACAACAAACTCACACCTATCAACAATTGTACCTAAAAGACACAAACTAAGCAAACAACTAGAATAGGAAGAGAAACACAGAAATGGAGATCACCAGGAGGGTTATCAGTGAGGAAGGGGCCAGGCAGTGGGGAGAAGGGGGGAAGAGGTACAGGGAATAAGAAGCATGATTGGTAGGCACAAAACAGGCAGGGGGAGGTTAAGAATAGTATAGGACATGGAGGAGCCGAAGAACTTACATGTACGACCCATGGACATGAAGTAAGGTGGGGGAATGCTGGAGTGCTGGGGGGTGCAGGGCAGAGGAGGGTAAAGGAGAGAAAAAATTGGGACAACTGTAATAGCATAATCAATAAAATATGGTAAATAGACATATATATAATTTGGACAATAAATTACATATCTCAAATATGCTGGTTTTGACGGAAATAAACAGTAGGACTTGGAAACATGGACTGCCCATGCAGAGAGTCACTGCGGCAGAGGACCAACCGCGTGGCGATGGCCTCCGTGCACTCCGAGGGCCAGGGCTGTGGGTCGTGAGCACTCCCCGAGCTATGCATCTCCTTACGGTGACTCTTAAGTCATTTTTAGCCTTTGTGCATACTGGAGGATAAGGTATTTGGTTTAGTTTAATTTAGGAAAAGTTAGTGGTTGATACTGGAGAGTATCATCCTTCCCTTAGTGAAAGAAATATAGTATTGTGCTGATCAGTTCTAATTAACAGTAACTTTAAATTTGTATGGGCAGCTGTACCCTACATGTATTTTTATTTTGTTAGTTTTAAACTCAATATATTTTCTCGTGGACATGAAGTTGTGATGTTGGTTACATCTCGGACTAGCCTGTAAAAGCCCGTTTAATGCACTGGGTGGCAGAATGCTGATACTTGCAGCCATCACGGGTTCCTCCTGGCTTCTGAGATTCTGGCAGGGACCCCAGCAGTGGCTGTGGGGGGAGCACCGCAGCTGCCATGTACCTGCAGCGCGGCTCTGATACACACGGGCCCCAAGTCCCAGGAGCAGACAGATACCACCTGTGCTGCCTATTCCAAGTCGCTTTTCTTCTGTGAGCTTCAGTTTTTGTATGAAAGCTGTACTTGCCCAATAGATCACATGCTGCATTATAATAACATTAAGATCCCCCTGCACATATTCATTGTGCGTGAGCAATTGTAACTTTCCACTGTGAAAGGTAATTATACCGTGAAACTGAAATCCGAGTGTTCCTGAAGAAGCTGGGAATATATTGACAGCTTTTCCTTTCAAAATTACTTTAATTTCTTTTATCTTTGTTCAGTATCTTAACTTAAGCTCTTAAAATAAGAACTCATTTTCAAAAGAGCTGTTCTTTTTCCCTACAATGTCAGAATCCCACCAAGTGAGAGTAGGCTGAATTCCCACCAAAGGTTGAAAAGTAATTCTTCTTTTTTAGTGGCATCACTGTCAAACCAGCGGGAGAACGATGCAAATAATTCTTGTGGGCTGTAACTGTTACTGTCTTACACATGTAGTTTCAGGCATCCTCAATCTTTATGCAAGCATGAAAGCCAGGCAGCTGATCTGAGAGTCTGCAGTGCCAAGGTTTAAAGTTTATTGTACTTTTATTGAAAGTTCCCATGTAAAGTTTCTAAGGGACGACAGAATAAGCTGAGTTACTCCAAAATTAAAGGTTTCATGGTTCTGCCTCTAGCAGCTTCCTGCTCTCCAAAAGGATGGTTGAGTAGACTTTCTTCCAAAGCTATAGTCTTCTAATTCCTTTTTCCTCCTTTCCCTAAACTTCTGTAGCTAAGGCTGTCTTGATAACACTGCAGTGGGCCCTGAGAGGACAAGGTCGCTGTGCTGCAGGGAAAAGTAACAGTGTTGGGGTGTGTGCTACAGAGGAAACCTGGGCTTCGTTTGACAGCGATCCGGCATCGGCAGTTCTGTTCTGGTGTGTTCTTTCTGTATTTCTTGGCGAGGCTGTGAATGTTATAACATTAGTTTAGATCGAAATAGTCATCTAAATTCAGATTTGGCATTTCTGTTCTCTAGATTTTTCTCTGCACATCTTTATCCTGGTAAGAGGGACACTTCCCTGTTCTTGTTCCCCCTTTCTTAGGATTCTCTTGACTGTTCTTGAGGTGTTCAAGCAGAGTCTCATGGCCTCTTCCTGGGAGAGCTGTGGGGCCCTATAGGATGGCCGGTGGGTTAGGGTGTGTTCACTTCTCCCCTGGAGTCTGTGGCCGTGGCCATGGCCTTGGCCTGCGCCTGCGCCTGCCCCTGCCTCTGTCCCTGCGGGGTGTGCTGCTCCATGAGGCACACAGCGTCTCCAGTCATGGGAAGCTCTCAGGGATGCTGGCGAGCTTGGCCGCAGTGATGGAGAAATCCAGACTGGTTCCTGTGAGAGAAGGGCTGGGAGGACAGGAGCGTATCAGGGAGAGGGTCTCTACCTTCTGAATCGCCCCCAGCTCACTCAAGGCGTCTGCTCTGACCAAATGGGAAGAAGTAGCTAACGCGCTGAAGAGAGTATTTTTAGTGGAAAAAGTGGTGGGTTTTTATTTAATATCATTACAGACATTGTAGATGATCCATCCTGGCCTTTATCCCCGAACTTTTGGATAAGCCTCCTGAAGAAGAGTAAGAGAATGTGCAAAGCGACGTCTTTTTGTAGTGCTGACACACGCTGCCCGTCTCCAAAACTGTCTGCAGAGAGGCACCATTGAAAGAAAAGACTTAACAGAAGTTGCACATGCGGCTGGAGTTTTCCAGTGACTTTAGGATTCAAAATAAAGGGTTTTTTTTTTTAATGATGTGAAACTTTATGATAATATGCAGACAAAAAAATTAAGTGTATTCTCATTGCCACTGCAGGGTGCATAGAGAAGAATGAGTGTAATCTGCTATGAAAATGTTTCTATTCGGACCTCCAGTGATGTTTATATACATTGTCAGGGTCCATATTACACGTAGTTACGCGCTTCGCTAAGGAACACAGAACTGAAACTTAGGTTGCGGCAGTGTAGATTGTTTCAATAGAGCATCACAACCGCAAGGGCGTAGGCGAGCTTACCATTTTTCTCTCATCGTCAGAATTTTCATTAAGATTTCACTTCAAAGAGAAATTTGCATACATTTAATTAGTTGTTTATTAACAAACTAATCCAGAAGCCGGAGCTTGCTCAACGTGTTAAGGGTATAGAATCTGTGTGGTTACCTTTTTCTTGAGTTTTATGATGTTAAATCGGGGTTACTGACATTTAGTGCATATGAACGTGTATGTTTTTGTAATTACTTTAGAAATATTTCCTTTATATTAAGTTAAAATTCTGCTTCTTGAAAATGAACGTTTGAAGATTTTTTCCTAAATTTTTATTAGAATTGAGGTTTCATGTTGTATTAAGTTATACTATAATTTGCATAATGCTGATTGGTAGAGATTGGAGGTATAAAATGTAAATAGGTTTTTGCAATCAGAAAGGCTGGTTACAACTAAGTGTCCCCCCCGCCTTTACTTAGAAACACATTATGACCTGAAAAATGTAAAAAATGAAGGTTAGATTAGTTTAAGAAAATTTGCAATGGAGGGAGACGAGCATTGTTCTAAAGCCCCACATTGTTTAGTAATTTTGTAATAAATGTTGTGAATTTAATACTCTAACCAGTAGTGTGTTGAAGAGGAAGGTATCTGTGGATATGTCCAAAGCTAACTAAACAAGTTAACTTTGACACCTTTTTCTGAAAGGTAAAAGAAAAGGTAATAGGATACAGATGTATAGTTCCAGGTAGTTTTACTGTTGGCAGCAGGAGATTAGCTGTTTGTGAAAACAGCTTGAGGTGTATTTCAGAGCAGCTGTCTAATTAATCAGCAAGAACAACCTGCTCATGTTTTAAGGTATATTTTTAACCAATATTCCCATTACTCACCTGCTCAACCTTCTCGTGTGCTCAGAACTAGAAGAAGTTTGCCAGTCCTTTAAAAATAAGTCGGTGGAGCCTGGCCGTCGGCGCGGGTAGCTGGAGCGTGATCTGGATGTGCCAGGGGTGCGGGTTTGGCCCCAGTCTGGGTGCCTGTGGGGGGCAGCCAGTGAGTGCAAGGGTGGGTGGAACAGCAAAGCCATGTTCCTCTCCTTTCTCTCCCTCTCTCTTCTCTCCGCTCCCCCTCCCTTTCTCTCTCTGTAAAGTCAATAAATAAAAAAAATACAGAAATAAGCCAACGAACCTCTTACAATTCATTTAAGTGTTCTTTAATTTTTAAATTTGTATTATCCACTCATTATTTTAAAAACACTCAAGGTCCAGCTGCGGCCGTGGCATCGCAGCTTTCCATGAAAAGTGGCTGCTGGCCCTCTGGGGAAAACTCTGTCCCCCACTCAGCAGAGCCACCCACTCACGCAGCTCTCGGCTAAGCCCAAACCTGAGGTCCACTGGGCGGCTGCAGCTGTTCCCTCTCCACGCCAACTATGCAGAAGTGAGCGCAGGCACGGTGTGCTCACTGACTCCTTTTAAACTACTTTTGCCAAAGTTTCACTGATGCATAATACCATAAATAGCCAGAAAAGTCTTTACCCTGATCAGTGCTCACATATATATTGATGCACCCATGAAGTCAGTCTCAAATCACCTTCCTGTTCAGCGAAGGTTAGATCCCTCAGTGACATTTTTTCCTAATCCTCATGCGAGAACATGTTTACTGATTTTAGAGAGAGAGAAAGGGACTGGGGCGGGGTGGGGAGCAAGAGAGAAGCACATCAACTTAAGAGGGAAACATCAGTTGCCTCCCGTACATGCCCCGACCAGGGACCGAACCTGAACCTAGGTATGTGCCCTGACCAGAACTGCATCCCCAATCTATTGGTGTACGGGGCGATGCTCTGACCAGCTGTGCCAGCTAGCCAGGGCCCCTCAGTCACTTGTTACTGTTTCTACCCTAGCTAATGCAGTTACCAAAATATTAAAAATTACTTAATTTTCCGAAACCCCTTGGTGAAAGTGTTCTCAGAGAATCTCAGGGTAGCCTTAAAATAAAACACTAATGACTTCTCTTCCAGTGATACTGCGGTGTTGATCCAGCTTCCCTGTGCTTGATTCTGCTTCTCCCTCATGCTCCACACACACAGGGTCCGGCAGAAGTAGGGCCTGCTTGAGTGTGGTTGGTAGGGTGATGACGTGGGTGTGATAATTTATAGTTTTAATTTGGACATTTCACCAAAAATGTCATGTGGTGTGCTTGAGTGTGACATTGTGATGTGACAGAATTACGTGCTTGTGATTTTGTGATAAAAGATTTTGTGATAAAAAGGGGCGTTATTTGTGCCAAACACTGTAGTATTCTGTTTGAGTAAGCACTTTTTTAAAACTCTTAATTTGTGCCAGGTACTGTGCTAATCTCAGGAGATGCAGTAATGAACATGCACTCGGCCTGTAACAGAGCCCTGAACTGGAGCATCTGGCGAAGGGCGGGAGGGAAGGGCCCTCCTCTGCCCCAAAGCAGATTTGGTGTCATGGGTAGATTTGAACTTCAGCAGCTGCTTTCGAACACAGACTATGGTCCAGGTACTGTGCCGTGTGCCGGGTGGTGTAGGTAAGACAGAGTCTGTGTCCTCTCAAGTGTGTGGTCAGATCGGGCAGCTGAAATAGAGTAATCACAGTGTGACCGTCACAGTGCGGTGCCCGTGCCCTAGTCCAGGTGTGTGTAGCAGAGGAATGAAAATGCATAAACTTTGATGCTCTTGTACAAGGCTCGGTCTTGGGCACAGTCACCATGAATACGCACTTGCATGTCGGGAGGACAGCTGCTGTATAACTTCACACCACAGCACAGCTGGGCTGAAGTAGCGGAGAGAGGGCGACTGAAGACGTCAGTAGGGTCAAGTTTACGTGAAAGGGAATGATCAGGTAGTTCCTGAGGAACTGGTGGTGGGAACGAGTCTGCCTATAATGAGAGTTTTCCTTTTTGGCCACAGTGGGTGTGTGTGTATGTGTTGCAGACTAATAAGCCACCCGTTTGTAAGCAGCGAGGCGCGGTTTGTTTGCTTGGCTTCAGTTTCAACAGATGCCTGAGCACAGCCGCTGCAGTTTCCTCAGCAGTTCGGTGCTGAGTGCCTGCTCCAGACCAGGCACGGGGTGTGTTGGCACTGGTGGGGAGTCTGTTCCGCTGGAGGGAAAGGAGCAATCACAAAGCATGTCATAGACACTGTGTTTCGAAGGTGGTGGATGTGGTGGGAAAAAGAGCTGGGTTAGAAGGACTGGAAGTGTGTGCAGCAGGAGGGTGTGAGTGGGGCGGGGTTAGGAGGGAGCCCCGCCCACAGACCGCCTTCAGTTCTTACAGTCCACGGGTCCACGAGACTGCCCATTGGTTCACTAATTTGCTAAAAGGGCAAATAGACCTCAAGAAAGCTACTATACTCACAGCTGTGGTTTATTACAGCTAAAGGTGCAGATTAAAAGCAGCCAAGGGAAGTAGCACATAATCGAGGGAAGCTCCAAAAGCAGTTTCCCATTGTCCTCTCCCTGTGAAGCTGTGGGTCGCATCCTTGGTGTGAGGTACAGTGTTCTTGGCATCAGGGCAGGACAGCAGGCACAGAGCGTTGCCATCCAGGGAAGCTCACCTCACCTGGGTGCCCAGAGATCTTACGGGGACTCCGTCACGTAGGCATGGTGATAGACCGTGTGGCTGATCACAGTCTCTCATTCCTTGAGAAATTGGGTGGGCCTTTCCCACCCTCAGGCACTGTGCTAGGCTATATTGCTTGACCCAAGGTCCCCAGGCACACGAAGACACTCTCACAGGCTTTACGAACCAAGGACTTTGAGATTACCTCCCAGAGGCTGAGCACAAAGGCCAGACCTCTCTTTGAGCAAGGTTCAGTTCCCTCCTCCACAGGTGGTATGGTTGGGGCTGGCCGCACCAGCCCCTGGAGCACGGTGAGGGAGTCAGCGGAGGAGAGGTGCTGGGAATATGACTGTGTGCAGAGAGCAGCCAGTGGGAATGCCTGTGGGGGGATGTGGGCCTGGGTGTGGAAGGCCAGCAGGGCAGGGGGCCTGGCGTGGCTGGAGCCGAGGGGAAGCCACTGGATGAGTGACGTGAGCGGGACCTGGGGCTAGGTTGTAGAAGGCCTTCCTGAATTTGGTGTTTCTCTGAGTGAAATGGGGGCATTGGAGGGATTTGAGCAGAGGATTGACATCTGATTTAATTGTGTACAAGGTGATAGCAAGGGAACAGGTACGGAGGAGGATTCTGCAGTTCTCCAGGTAAAGACTGTAGTGGCTTGATTGGGGTAGCAGCAGTGCGGGTGGGGAGAAGCGCTAAAATGCTGGGTGTTTAAAACAATTTTTTACTCATTGATTTTAGAGAGCAGGGGAGCAGAGAGAAAGAGAAACAGGTACTTGTTATTCTGCTTGTGTCCCCTGACAGGGCATCAGACTTGCGTCCTTGGTGCATCAGGACAACGCTGTAGTTTACTAGATGGCCAGTCTGTTGGCTGGGGATGGGGGAGAGAGCCGGGCTGAGCAGTTGGGAAGACAGAACCGCCAGGAACTGAGCTGGGAAGTACTGTAGGTGGAGGGGGCAGGTTTGGGGGGAAGTTCCGCACTGCCGTGTTGGACCTGTGGGATTGGAGACGCCTTTCATACACGAGTATCCATGTGGAGACATGTATGGTCGGATGGATGTACAGGGTGGGCAAAAATAGGCTTACATTTGTGAGTATGCAAAACACAGAGTTTATTCTTGAGTGGTTATTTATTAATCATTGCGTTATTTTCTGTATGAACAACTATGAGCCTACTTTTGCCCCACCCTGTCCAGTGCTGGGGTTCGGAAGAGCAGTTAGGGCTGCGGATAGATGCACAGCTGGGACCCAGCAGCACATGGATGGCAGATAAAGCGTGAGACTAGATGCCATCGCCAAAGGGGTGAAAGTCGAAGGGGTCGACCATGGTGAGCCAACACAGAGCCACCACCGACTGGGAGGGGGCGAATCATTGGGAGGGTTTCAAGAGAGTGGGATGTTAGGGGTGGAGGTAATCTTTAGAGTTCTCAAGATTTTTTTTTTTTTTGAGGCATTTTACTGTAATGTAGAGCAGAGAAATGGGGCAGTAGCTGGAGGGAGACGCGTGTGCACTAAAGCATGGAGAATCAACAGCGTTCTGTGGGCCTGGCCGCAGCCTGGCAGAAAGGGAAGGGGTGACTGAGGAGGAAAGAGGAAGGGACTACAGGCAGGAGGGGATCTGGTGATGAGACCCAGAGCGAGTGCGGGTGGGGTCCAGGGCGCAGAGGAGGGTGGGCCTCAGGTGTCCATCTAGGAAGGAGAGGCAGTGCATCTGCGTAGAGACAGTGTCAGGGGGTGGGTATGTTCATGTGAATCAGTGGAAGTTTTCCCACAGACTCTGTTTTATCCCTGAAGAAGGGTGTAGAGGTTAGAAGGTGAGAGACTGGGGGAGGAAGTGCGTGGGGAAAGCAGTGAAATTCGGGGTCTAGCAGAGAGTGGTACAGTGTAGACTTCGTGGGGCCCCGTGTCCCACTTAATTCAGATTTGCTATCTCTCTGTTCCCGAGAAGCATATCAGCTGCTTTTAATATTTTTTTATTTGGATTGAAGTTGCTTACTCGTATCAGTCTCCAAATAATTTAATCCCCATATATAATTCAAATGTGTTTAAAATACCCTTGAGCTCTGTAGCCTTGCTGTTGTAAAGATGGGAGAAAAAAAACTTTTATTCAGTATTCTTCCAAGGACGCAGTCCAAAAATGTACATAATTTAATGTAGTGTGGGGCTTACGAGTGGGAAATGTGGGCCAGACCCCTCACTGTTATGAAATTTTTTTTTTTTTGGCCAAATGAGCTCAGAGCAGTTACGCATGGCGTTGTCTTGTCGTCTGAGGATAAATTGAGAATAAGGTAAAACACTGAGAACAGTAGTGGTAGCCGTAAAGAGCTATCACACCCTTCTCCCTCCACCGTGAGCAGAGGGAGCTGGAGAAAACTTCCCAGAGGGAAGCAGGTAGCCTCTTTGATGTCCGATTTCTCCCTGTAGGTCCCTTCAGGTTATAGGCAAGGTATGAAAGTGCAGAACGCAGACACATGGAGAGTTTTAGCTCTCTTTCTGTTCAGTAAGGTAGGCCCAGAGCCCCCTGTGTGGCAGTCACTGGGACCTTTCTGTTGGGTTTGAGTCCACTGGTGGCCTTCAGCGAGGATGTCTTCCTTACCGGGCTAGCGGGAGCGGCTCCAGGAGCGCTGAGACCCTCGGAGGGCTCGTCACAGGCTTGCCGCCGTCAGAGGAGCCGAAGGCCAAGAACGGCCGAGCGCAGTGGACTGGAAGCGTGGATGTGGTTCTCTGTCATGATTAAAACGCCTCATTAAACATTTCTCCCTCTGAGATGCGGAAAAAAGATAATCTCTGTGTATTTACCTTAAACTAGAAACTTCTTCTAAGCAGGCGATTTTATTAGTTTTTTACAAACTCAACAAGTTTATACATACATTCTGAGGAAGCATGGCATTTTTGGGGGTGTTCATTTACTGGTATGCTAGCACCCTAAAAAAATTCAGAAGTGCCGGAGGAATAAAACTAGTATGTGCAGAGTGAATGCTCTGTTTTACTGAGAATAGGAGAGATCCACTTGTTAAAATGAGACATTTTTGTAAAACACTCCATTGTAATTGATTTTCAGTGAACCGTGGGCCCTGACTCGGGAGCTAATAGAATGAATCTTTTATGAAAGCAGAGGAGTCGTGGTTTATTGGGGCCAGTTCTTGGCTGTTTTAGTTAGAAAGCACTTATTGATCACGTCCTGAGTGCAGAGCCCTGTATAGGGTGCTATAGGGAAGGTAGAAAGGAAGTAAGAACCAGGTTTCTGCCCTTGAGGTGTGGGGTAGACGTGGTATAAAATTTTAGATTTACAAGAACCGCACTTAGTCTGTTCTCCCCGTTTTTTCATCCATGAAACCAGAGTAGTACAGTTCAGCTTCTTATCCAGCGGTGACCGTTCAGTGCTGCTACGACTTGTGGGTAGGCAGGTAGCACTGGGTGGCTGGGACAAAACACCACTGACCAGGTAGCTTAGAGAAACAGAAAGGTCTTTCTCACAGTTCTGCAAGCCCCCATCAGGGTGTCCTCATGGTCGCCCTCTGGTGAGGGGCCCCTCACTGTGGTCTCACCTGCTGGAAGGGCCGAGGGAGCTCCGTGGGATCTCCTAGTCTCATGCACCTTCGTGACCTAAGCGCCTCCCCAAGGCCCACCTGTTACCGCCATCACTTTCAGGAGAGGCCACCTAAAGGGAAGTGGCGCTGCTGGTGCTTTGCTAAGAACCCACCTGGGGCGGGGCGGGGTGGTGCTGGGGGAGGCGAGGTGCCCACTGCAGCCCTCATCTCTGAAGGAAATCAGAGGGCTGTGCCGATGGAAGCCGTCCTTGGGCAGGTCTTCTGGATGCTGGCCTTTCAGCAGGGCCCAAAGAACCTCATACGATTCCCTTCTTCAGTGTCTCTCCACGGACAAAGCCTCGAGTTTGGCCTGCCGGTGAGGGAGAAGTGAATAGCATGTTCAGCCCCACTGTTGCAGAGCAGGCGAGGGAGGGCAGATTCTGAGCCAGGAGGCAAAAATTGATAACTAACAGAAACAATCGGCTTACGTGAAATTTAGGAATATACCAAGTGATCGCATTAGATATAATCGGCAAAATTCACATTGTGGATAAACAACCTAATTCTTTCAACAAATAAATTGCAAGGAAAGCAATAAAAAGAAATGGAAGGGAAACCTGGATTATAAGAGACTTTTAACAGATGTGTGTGTGGACCTTGTTTGAATTCTCATGTAAATAAACCAAGTATAAAAAGGTTTTGACACACGAGAATATCTCATTGAATAATTGGGTTAAGCAATTGTTCATTTTTCCAGATGTGATGATATTGTGTCTTTTAAAAAAAGACACAGATGAGATGACATGTCTAGGGTTTTCTTTGGTAATGTTTTTGTTGCCTTCATATTGAGAAAACTCTCAAAGAATTTGAACATCGTTTTTCTGAGACTACAAAAATTATTGCAATGCAGTGGCCCCCTACCTCAGCTGTGTACCGAAGTTATCGTGAATGATCACCTGTCTTTAAAATAATCTAATTTTGAGTCCTGTTCCTGAGTTTTGTTTATAATGAGCTGTTAGAAATTTATGACGACAGTAACTGGCATTTACAGAGACATATTCCATGGCTCTCCTCATGGGCACGTACTTTGACGTGGTAGCTTATGATGTGAACCAAAGTGTCCTGTGCTTTATGGGACAGTTAATATTGTGTTATGGAAGAAAGAGAATCAGCTATCACTTTCAGCAGCCTTGTTGACACAGACATATGCCTGCTATCCGTAAGCCTGAATATGCGTTCTTCTGACATATTTACTGTTTCTATAAACCATGGCATTCTTGCCCACTTCAGAAATGTGACTTCTGTAATATTTATCCTCTGCTGATATATTATTTATAGCATGGAGCTGTAAATCCTGAGAAAAATTCATAACAAAACAACAATAACTTCCTAAGACCCAATATTTTAGATACCAATCAGTGTTTTTATTAATTCCTGGAAATTTTTGAGATAAAAGTCTTTTATAGTCAATTTTCTAGTGTGCTTCAGCCCTGTGACTTCAACTGTTATTAATTTCACAGCTGAAAGTATTGGGAATTTGTAAAGTTCAAATGGCATGATACAGGTAATCAAATTGAGCGCTCACAAATACGGATGACTCTTGTGGGTGGGGGAAGGCCGAGCAGAGGGTGATTTGGTGCATTTTCTGTTAAGTGTATTAACAGTTAAAAAAAACCTTTTTAGGGGTTTCATAACTGGTTGCAGGCAGCTCATTCTTGTCCTAAAACTGTGATGTGATGATTTGTTTTTGAGGCTATGAATGTCAAGAACTGCGAACTACCCCAGATTTTACCCCACTTGCGAGCGCATGAGCCCGCTGGCCACAGTGGCACAGAGACCGGGCAAGATGGGCAACTCCTAGGTCAGAGGTGAAGGGCGCTTCATTACTGGCAGGATAGCCAGAGGATTAGCATTTTTGTGCTCGTTTCCTGCACCTCGTTTCCCAAAGGATGGTGTGAGGAGGGGGTCAGATGGCACCTGCTTATGCCATGGGTGGCACTACAGAGAGAAACCCGGAGCTATGAATCGCCAATTTTTTGTTACATGCCCGGAAGTGAGTGCCCTGGTAGGAGATTAGATATTTCCCGTGGTGAAAAGGAAGCATGCCTGCACCTTCTCCAGAAGCAGCGCTGCCTTTGTCTTCCACACCGTCCCTGGAAGGCTAGTCTGGGAAACACAGCTGATACCGCACTTGCAGAAATATACCCCAGTGTTGCAGGCATTGCCCCGAGGGTCAGCAAAAAGGTAAGGCCCATCAAGGCCGTATTGGACAGAGCTACCGGAGTGGCCTTGTGTTTTCTCTGCTGAACAGTGACACCGTGCCTGAGCTCGCTTCTGCATAGTTGGCGTGGAGGGGGAACAGCTGCAGCCGCCCAGTGGACCTCAGGTTTGGGCTTAGCCAAGAGCTGCATCAGTGGGCGACTCTGCTGAGTGGGGGACAGAGTTTCCCCCAGAGGGCCAGCAGCCACTTTTCATGGAAAGCTGCGATGCCACGGCCGCCGCTGGGCCTTGAGTGTGTCATTCCTGTTTGTCAAGTGAGGCCTGTTGGGCCCTTCCCACCTGGATAGTCATTGGGTGGGACTTAAATCATCCCTCAGTGGGAATGTCAGGCCAGAGAGTCACCAGGTCTCCGGGGGGTCAGGCGGCCAGTTTCAACAAGAGCCCAGCAGCAAGCTCATAGTTGCTTTTTAAAGGGGAATACTCTGGTTTCTCTTCAGATTGTATACATCTTTCGCCTTTTACTAAAAGGGATGCCCCGCTAACCATGGCCCCGAGGCGGTGAGTCCAGAGCACCGGTGCAGAGCTCTGGTCGGAGGCGGCCCTCCTTTGCTCGAAGGAAAGCAGTGGGCGAAGTCCTCAGTCACAGAGGCCACTAGCTCAGAGGTCCCTGGGGCTGTGGAGCCCCCGAGGTGGAGAGCCTGCCGCCACTTGGTGGATGGTTGCCGACAGGGCTTCTTTGTTGGCCTGTGTCAGAGGATGCTGGTGTGTAGGTAGACTGGGCCAAAATAAAGTGCAAAGCAGGATGCTTGGGTGAGGGGCACACTGTTCCAGAACCCAGAGTCCAAGGACACGTGGCACCTCCTTGTGGTGGTGGCGGCTGATAAGACAGCAGCTTTCTTTGACTGCCAGGAGGGATCCAGCGTGGATCTGCCTACATTGTGCCAAGAAATTTAACTGGAGAAGGCTCTTGCACACGAAAGGTCTACCAGCCACCTTTGCTGGCAGAGGTGTGAGGTCAGGTATTCTCTAACTCCTTTGAATGTCTCTTATTGCAGGGTACTTATTCAGTAGAGGTTTATGTTGATATTTATTCATTTGTCAACCATGATCGAACACTTACCATATGACAGGCACCTTCTAGGGGCTGAGGCTTCAGCAATGAATGAACAGCGAAGACTTTCTTCCCCGCTGGATCTTCATGCTCATGCTCTGGACATGCGCTCAGCGTTGCGTATTCTTTACTGCTCACAGCAGCCTGCCGAGAGTGGCGTGGTCCCCCTCCTTCCCTGCGCTCTGGCCTCTCAGGGTGGGTCGCCCTGTTTGGCTCTGGCACGCATGTGCATAACTGCCTTACTTTGGCCCACCTGAATTGGAGAAAGGGGGCAATGAGTATGTATGTTTTAAAGAACAACTTACTTCACTTCCTAAATTTATAGGCATCTTTTATGTATATGAGCATCTTTTAAAGGGACATCATCCATAGTGTCTCTTAGAAGTCAGTGACTCAATGACCTTCTCTGGAAGACACAACCAAGTAGAAATTGTGAGAAGTTACAGCTAGGTAGTTTTTCTAGGTGCAGAAGATATTTCTTCCCCGCCACTAGTTAGAAAACTCACTCAGTCTTTATTCACATTTATTTAAGCCAAAGTGTGACCATCTTCTAGGAGTTGTACTGAAAGGAATTTTGCTCAGCGCTGGTGACCCTTGGCCACGCCAGAACTCTGGCCAGAGGTGGCAGA
Organism: Desmodus rotundus; assembly: GCF_022682495.2. NCBI lineage: Eukaryota > Metazoa > Chordata > Mammalia > Chiroptera > Phyllostomidae > Desmodus > Desmodus rotundus. The sequence continues at coordinate 86,655,022 of NC_071392.1, read as the reverse complement.
CCCACTGGAACACAAAATACTGCCTGTGAACTGAGAGGCTGTACACACGTGCCCTGGACATAAAGGAGTATAAACCCATTTAAATGTTACTGGTGCATGGCGTCGTTTTGTTATATGCGTATTCTCAGTGATAGGATGCTGAAGATAAACATTTTTAATATTCAAAAAGGAGTTTGAAAAAATTAGTAAAATTGTGCGCCCCAGAGAAGGGAATTGGTGGTAGGGGGCCGGAAAGAAAGACGTATGTTTCACTCTATACACCATCATATCTTTTTACATTAACATTTACATGCCACGTGTATTACTTAATAAATAAAATTGGAAAATATCGGTATAATTTTGATCAACGGGAAACAATTCTAGGATAGTTCCAAGAGCCTTTGCACATCTGAAGATCTATTGTTGCTTACTCGTATCCAAAGGAAAGGAAAATACACTGTTATTATATGGAGTGAATCTGTCATAAAACTCAGTGTAAATGTGCTGAAAAATTGACTACATTCAAACCTTACATTGTTCATGGAAAATCTTCAGTATTCATATTTACAGAATGTGTTTAAATGTCATGCTTTTTAACATTTTTTCAGGTTTCTGCAAGTTTGGCCCCACAAAAAGCATAGCAAACAAAATATTTATTTAACAAACAAATGAAAATGATTTTTTTCACACCAGCCAGTGGAAGAAACTGACCCCAGTCCTTCTAGTTTACAGATATTTCATGGATGCACATTGTAAATCTGTCTTCAAAGAACAAAACTAAATCCTGTTGGGTTTAATATCTTTACCAGAAATATTATGAGCACTGTAGGTGTCCAATGTCAGTGCCAAGTGCTTAATGAATTTTGGATAAAGGGGCAAGTGGAGTATAAAAGCAAATCAAGAGTCTCACAGTTGGCTGACTTGAAACAAGTTCTGACATAATCACTTAGATAGAGTCCATGCTTGCTTTTAAAAAAGGAATTAAGTCCTAGTTGGTGTGGCTCAGTTGGTTGAACATTGATCTGCAAACCGAAAGGTAGTGGTTTCGACTCCTGGTCAGGGCACACGCCTGAGTTGAGGATTAGGTCTCTGGTTAGAGTGCATGCAGGAAGCAGCTGATCAGTGTTTTTCTCTCACATTAATATTTTTCTCCTTCTTTTTCTCTCTCTGGAATCAATAAAAGAAAAAAAAATTTAATATAAAAAGGTATTATAAACGTGTTACCAGGTTCTCAGAAACACAGCATCTTCATTTCTGCTTAAGGAGTTAAATTTTATTTTATTTTTTACAATATTTTCCCCAGGAGGAAAATACTTGAGTTGTATTTCCTCTTAATTTTACCTGTCCAGAAGTTATCCAGCTGTGTAATATAAAAAAATAGAGACATTCGTTGAAGAAGATACAAGATACAGGAAACATTGTACATAGGACAATGATGCCTCGGTCCCCTCAGTAGTAGGGACCTTGGGACCTCACACAGTTCTCCCAATCGCCATCAGCTGCCCCGTCGTGTTTCCCTGAATCACATGGATGGTCTGAAATCTCTTCCCTTTTCAAAGGTGATTTTTGTTTTGGGAAAAGCCAAAAGTCACAAGGCACTAAATCTGGGCTGTAGGGGGACTGAGTCATCTGAGTAACTTGCTGTTTTGCCAAAAAACTCCACATGAGATGTGATGTATGAGCGGGAATGTTGTGGTGATGAAGCTGCCAATCACCAGTTGCCCAGAGCTGTGGCCTTCTGTATCATCCGAGTAGTTTCTGCAGAAGAATGTTCAAGCTTAACGCAAAATTTGATGCAGGTTCATTGTTCTACTCACTCAGTCATTTTTAATGCATTGGCCACACAGTACACATGCTCACTCAACGTCATCTACCACCCCCCACTGACAAGTACAGTGAAGTTGTCATTGTTCACGCATGCACATTCCAGTCCACTCTCCTTGGCATCCAGGCTACATCAATGGCACACAACCATTCTCATTATATTAACAATGCTTGGACTTCTTCCAGACAGATCTCTGTATTTTCTTATATCTGTTCTCTCATACTTCTATTGTTATTTTGTGTTTTATTTTATGTCTATAATAAAGTTGTTTTCAGAAACTATTTTGTATATTGCTTGTATTGAATTAGTTTACTTTTAATTTGTCTCTCTATCCCTTCCTTTATTAATTTCCTTCCTTCCTTTGTTATTATAATATTCTCAAACCTCTGGATATTCATTAAAGAAAGTGTCCTTTCATCCTTATATATCATCTTGAGGTGGTTGTTCTATAATTCACTGTTCTTTTTCTTTAATGGTCCCACTTATCCTCAGGTGTCTTTGAACTCTGTTTTTTTTTAATATATTTAGCAGTGAAAAATGTCCTGGATTGGCTCACGCTGGTGTGGACTTCCTTTATGATTGTATGGGCTTATACGCATCCATACGGATTCTTCCCTGAAGGAAACCTTCTCTAAGCAGGCTTATGATTTGAAATTGGTACAGTTTTGGGGACCCATGAATTTCTGTTTTGCTACCAATGGAGTATCTGAGAAGGTCCCTATTCAATATGACCCGTGGATATGATTCAAGTACATGGAGTTTTCCGCTTTTCTCTAATCCTCTGAAATAACTTAGTTTTAAATTTGAATGAATCCATTTTATACTTGTTTTTATTCAAATGTAATTTTAAATTTATTACAAAACAATTGGTGGTAGTTATACTTTGAGAAATGGGTAGTGGTTATTAACTCTTTAGATTAATAATAATTTTGGCAAAAATTTTCAAGATACACTTAGCCCTGAGGCCACTCATTCCAATCATAGGTTTATTCTTATACTTTTATTTGATGTCTCTCATGCAACTTTATGTTAATCATCTGTCTCCTTCTTGACTTTGGGCTGTTTGAGGGCTGGTGTAATATTTCTGTCTCTGATGTCTTTCTGCCAAGATCATAAAAATGCTAAGCACAATAAAATGTGTTGAATAAACAGATGGATGAGAAAGTTGAGTCCCAGAAACTGACTTTTAAAGAGCTGCAAGTACATAGCGAGTGTATATTATTTGTTGGGTGATACAGATAGAGATGTCTTCCAGGCCTCTTGGAGCCTGGTTTCAGCTTATCGTGGCCCAGAGTCCCACTGTATGTCTGTGTCTGCTCTAGCTTGAGCTGCTGGGAATTAGTGAGGAAGCACAGGAGAGGTGCTGTAGGTGACTCCATTAGTTTGGACTCCGTTCATTGGTCCTTCTGAGAGTTTGCCATTTGGAAGTTAAGGCAAAGAATAGTTCTGTGATTTCTTTCATGTTGCTTCGTGGTTCCCAATGTGGATGCTTATCAGCTCCTGTTTCACCTTCTCTCCCTGATCTTCCCCACGGTACTAGAAAATAATATATTTCACCTGAGGATGAGCCCCCACACATAGTTCTTATTTCTGTTTCATAACTGATATGTTTGTTTGGACCAATCAAAACGGACATTTGCCAGTCAGCTCGTTACTGTGTGTCTTCACCCTCTCCCCCAGGTTTACTCAGCTCCTTTGAGCTCTGTTACATACAGTTTTATCAGACTCCTTTATAGGTGTTTCCCTCTTCTTCTTTTCTTTCTTTCTTTTTTTTTTTTTTTTTTTTGGTCCTAATGACCTTGCTGAAATGTGACCAAAAACTTTTGCCCACTACTTTTTGTTTCTTCCTTCAATAAAACTCTGTTCAGAAAAAGGAGGGCATCTGTGAATGAATAACCAGGCCACTATCTAGGATTTATTTCACTTTCTCTTAATAGGTGTTAAAGGAAAAGTACTCAAACTGTTAAAGAAAAAATTTTCACTGACACTTGTTAAAGGACAGGAAGGAAGACTTTATTTATTCTGGACGGGGCCTCAGCAGCAGGTGTAGGGACCCCTGCAGTGGGGTCCTGTATGGGGGGGGAGGGCTGGATTCCACTCGGAACACAGCACAGGCAGGTGGGAATTTATAGCCATGATTCAGGGCAGGGTCAGTGGGTGGACAATTACTATGGAAACATCTGTGGTAAGGGGGTCCTGGCAGATCCACGTAACAGGATTTTTACTGAAGGCAGGCCGGGGCCAGTGTTCTCAGACAGCTCCACCAGTGTGTGTGTGGGTGGGGGCGTTGCTGATGGAGGACGAGGAACCAGAGCACATACCGAGTGTGGCGGGGACCAGTGCAACTGACTGAGCAGGATTCACGTTAAAATTGGACAATGCAGAGATGATCGTGGAAGTCCAGAAGTCAGGCATAGTGGAAGAAGAAACTAGAATATGAAAATCCATAATAACCACAGTCATTACAGTTACCTAAAGTGGGTGCGTGATCAATTGCCTATACAAGAAAAATTATTTTTTTGTTTTCTTTGAAACCTTTCATCATTTGTAGGTGCCCCTTGTACTAAGTCATACATATGAGTGAGTAATCCTTATCTCCTATGCATTCTTTCCATTTTCTTTATTTTAAATTTATATATTCAGTCTCTCTTGAAATGTTAACATACCCAGGGGTTTTAAAATAATCCATTTTTCCAGTTGTCTTGCCCTTCATTTAAAAAAATAGATTTAATACACGTTTCTATTGAAAAACATACCTTATTATTTTAGATTACTTTTTTAAAAAAAGATATTCATTAACATGTACAGAATTCCAATGCAAATTGGTAATTGTTCTATGTCTTTTCAGTTGAACCTTAATTTTTTTTAATTATATTTATTGATTTTAGAGAGGGTGGGAGAGGGATGGAGGGAAGGAGAGAGACATGGGTTTGTTCTCCCACTTACGGATGCCTTCATTGGTTGCTCTTGTTTGTGCCCTGACCGGGGATCGAACCCACAATCTTGACATATAAGGACAACGCTCGAACCAGCTGTACTCCCCAGTTGTTACTTACTGAGCTGCTATTTGTGCTCCATGTAATGTGAGCCTCTTTGAAAAGAGCATCATATATGTCCATTCAGGAGGTTCTGGCTTTCTCCCTGCTTCCATGGATCCTTAGAGACATTTTTCTGTCACATTTTAACCTTCCTAAAATTGAGTCAGCCTCTTGCAGTCACTGCCAGTCAGGTGGCAGTGATGACCTAGTTGTATGAAAAACCATTCTTTGAACCTAAGGATTGGCTCAGATTTCATGAAACAAATACTACTTTAAAAGGTAAAATAATATATGTCCTTTGGGAAACAATTTTTAAAGGTTGAGAGAAGAAAAAATAATAGTACGAAAGGAAAACTTTATTTACATTAGTCATCAGGAAAATTGAAGACACTCAAACAGGACTTTTAAGTGCTGAAATCTCCACCAAACTTGCCTTTATCCTGAGGTTCCTTTAATCTTCCCATCTATTTGTTTCTTCCAAGGCTCATGGGCAGCCTGTTATTCTGCTGGAAACACAGTGGTCGTTGATGGATAAATGAGAATCTTTCAATTTGCTGAGTTTTTTCTAAAACTCAGGGCTCAGCCTGTGGGTTTGCATGAAGTGTGGTAATAAGTAGAAATCAACATTAGGTGTGGAGAGGGCCACCTAGAGGGGCCTTGGTATGGAAGTCTGGCTTTGTGCTGCCATTTGGTAAATTACTTTGCTTCTCAAGCTTTAATTTTTTCTTTGACGAAATGGAAAAAAGTAATAGGATCTTCCCATTATTTACAGGAATTACATGAAATAGTGCACATACAATACTTCAGTTTCTAACTGTACTTTTTTTTTATTCTTGTATTCAGTGCATACTCCCCGAGCGAGCCTCTCCTCTGTGCCAGGCACTGAGGATGCATCGGTGAACAAGAGGATGAAAATCCTGTCCTTTCTGAGCCCCTTTCCTAGAGGGGAAAATGTCAGTACTTGGTACATCGAGCATGCAGTAAACAGTACCTTGCTGTATAAGAAGTTATTGTATGACGCAGTTTCCGTAATGGTGTGGCTTGCTGTGTAATGAAATAATAGCATCTTACTATTCTTTTGGGGTTGACAGTGCCCAGGGAAATGAGAGCTCTAATGATCTCCTCAGGCATCCCTACCTTACAGCTCCTGCTTCCTCAGTGCTCAGAGGAGGGAACTGCTGAGAGTTTCAGATGACAGCTTGCTGGGTTGGCAGGCGCTTATTATTCAGCAGCTAATGGAATAAATTCTTTGACTTCTACATTCAGGTCCGAGTTAACCTGTTGTCTTTAGATTTCACTCATAGTCCTATTCAGAAGGTCTTTTTAGCTTGTTTGAGAAGTCTAATTTAGATGTCTTACCTGTTGAAGTCATCATGCTGAAGAGCATGAGTTAATTAACAAAAATAATGTTAAAAACGATTTCATTTTAATTTTAGTGTGTCAAGCCTAAAGAAGACATTCACAGCCTTACAGGCACCTGGAACACGTTGACATTGGTGTGAGCAGCAGGGCCAGTAATATCAGAATGGAGATTGAAAAATAAAATCAATTACTCAGTTCTTTAGAATCCCTGGCTGAAATTAGTGGGGGTTGGGATGGTAAGCTAGTGATTGCTACTTAAAATTGTCTAAACTATATTTACTGTCTGCCTCCTCTTTAGCGTTTTCTGCTACCATTACCTTTGTTAAAAAACAAACTGAGGCACATTAAAATTTTCAAGAGTTTATTTGAGCAAGCACCTATTTGAACCAGGCATTGCCACACTGACACTGGTTAGGGGTGTTCCTGGGGCCAGAGCTGGGGAGAGGCTCTTTAGGGCAGACTCAGAAGCCAAGTAAGGAAATTATTTGATTGGTTATGGCGTAAGTGGTTACCCTAGTTGGCCGGTTGTGATTGGTTCTTAAATTTCTTCTCAGAGGCCGGCATACCCTCAATTGCCTCTGGCTTAGGATTGGTTTGCTCACCTGGGTCACCCAGGTCACCAAGACATTACAGCTGTCACTGGTGGAAGTGGAGGAGAGGGCTCTTAGCAGGACAGAGAGGAAAGCATTTCACGACCCACGCATATGAGATTGTGGTGTGGCAAGATTTATTTGGGTGGAAGGCTGCCCCAGTGTTCCGTCTCTGTCCCGCCATGGAAGAAGTCCAAAACAAAGACCAGTGTCCAGAGTTTCTGTTTCGAATTAAAGCGGAGTCCCCTCCAGCCCTTCTCACCATCCGGCTAGCTTAGCTTGTGTTCTGGGCTGCATCCGTTGTGCCTCGGTACCCAGGCTGCTGCCTGCGCCCTGCGTTTGGAGTCCATGCAGCCGTGGCCCCGTGGCTGCTGAGGCCATGGTTATGGAGAGAGAACATGTAAGTGCACGGGGCAAGTGCAGGTCGGAGAGAGGGAGAGAGAACTTGCACGCGTGCAAGGCACGAGAGAGTTTCTTGTCCCCCTGGGATCATATCAGCTCAGGTTTGGGGCAGACCAGGAGTTTTTTCAAAATTACCAGTCAACTTCCCCAGCCTCCGTGGCCTTCTCATGGGTTCACTCCCTAGTTAGACTGACAGGCCCTCATGGCCAGGCACCTCCCTCTGCGCCATTTTGACTTCTATTGCTCACGTGCTTACCTCCCCCTGTGCCCCTCAACAATCCCCCTCAAAATTCTGGGGGAAGGAAGAGGTGTTAATCCTTGGCAGGGCAGTGTTGTGATCCCCTGGAGTGTACAAAGCTGTGGCTTCCTTGTTGATGATGCTCAACGATGTCTAATTTCCTTTGCTTCCTTCCATATTAATAATTACCTAAGTATCTGTAGTAACACAGTCACCCACATCTCATGGTCTCCTTGTTTAATTACTTTAACACCTCTTTTCCCCATTCACAATACTGGACACTCTTTTTAGTGTGTGTTTGACCCTTTTTTGCATTTTGGTGTTTTCTCTTGCTGGAATGCCCTACCTTTCCTACCTGGGGCACTCTTACTCACCCTTCACAGCTGCTAGAATGGGTCTTCTGTGGCATGTGCCACTGTTCACTTGGAATAATAACTTCTTTATTCTGTGAGCATTTTAAAGTTAAAATGATTATTAAGTTTTATTTATGTACAGTTAAGAACTCAAGAACTGTGTTTCCTCTTTTAAAGTTACCAGAAATATAGGGATCCAAAGCATTCTTATTCTTTTTCAAGAACAGTTGTTGCTAAAGAAATTCTCCAGCCAAATGCTAAATACTCAGGAAATTTGGGAGCCATTTGTTAGCTTGAAACTGGCCTTGGTGGGATATTGACAGCATGGAAATTGGCAAAGGCTAGAGATCAGGGCATCCCCCATACTTCAGCTCTTTGGGCCAGTGGTTCACAGTGCAAGGTTGCTAACATCACCTTATGATGTTATTGGTACTCCCTTGCTTTCTGATATGCTTCCTTTAAAGGTACAGAAAGAGGTAAAGTTATACTCAGATTCATGGACGTGTGCCCAGGATAGGAAAACCACTTGGTACACATTCTGATAGAGACAGGGGAGGAACCGAGCCACTGCGTTTGCTCCCTCCTTTCTGCCCGCATCATCTCCAGGTGCATAGTTCAGGTGGAAACCTTCCAGGCATTTGCAACACAATTATAAGCTTTATTGATTATCAACAGGCCTGAAGTCTTTGGAGAGTTTCTTTCCCTTCCCTGCCTTGATAATCAATGTCTGACTTTATAATGAAAGCCACAGAAATAGAATTCCATTTGTGGCTGATTTGGAAATGGGCCGTGTGCATTGAGTTAGGGGCAGTTCATTGAGCTTGTTGTGATGCAGGCTATCTGGGGGCCTGGGGACCCAAATGTCCGACCCACAGTGGGTTCTTGGCTTGCTCAGGAAAGAATTCAGATTCCAGCCAGCACAGTTTAATGTGGAAGGGAATGCATTAGTGAAGCACTGAGACAAAGAGGTGGGCTACTCTGCAGACAGAGCAGCCCTCCCTGGTGGGATTTACTCTTCTTATGGAGACTCATTTAATGGAGGGGTAGTCAGGACTTCCAGGGAAAAGGGTAAAGATGGGGAAAGGGGTGCAGATTTCTCCTAAGAGTTCTGTTGGCCATTCTGTGGGTTTTTTTTTTTTACTATCATTATTATTTTTTAAATTTTATTGTTGTTCAAGTACAGTTCTCTGCCCTTTCTCCTGACCCCAGCCCAACCCCCAACCCTCCCCACCTCCCTCTCATTTCCACCCCCACCCCATTATTGTCCATGTGTCCTTTATAATTGTTCCTACAAACCCTTCACCCTTTTCTCCTGAAATTCCTGTGTTCTTAATGGGCTTTCCATTTCCCTTTCCATCTGGAGTCACCGGTGGTGCGGCTTAGTACTCTAACGTATTACAATGAGCATCTAATGAGGCTAGGGGTCACCACAAGGTGAATGCCAGCTGGTCTTTTGCTGGTTCTAAGCCTTCAGTCCTTTGGGGGTCAGTCTTACTCTCTCCTTGACAGTCGCTGCAGCCCTTATCAGTGACAGCCCTTCCACCACACACCCTATCTCCGCTGTGGTTTGTTCTTTACAGAAAAAAGTGTTCAAAGGTTTTGTTTCTGTTCATACAAGGCATGATGACATTGGAAGCAACTCTGCAAGACACAGAACTTCTTGAAGGTTAATTGGGATGAAACTGAGCCATAATGATTTCGGGATGTTCTAAGTCGTTTCTGGGCCTGTGTGCATGTTTAGTTTTCTTTTTTTGGGTGGGGGGTGGTGGTGCTATAACTGGTTCAGTGAGGCAGGAACCACAGAGTGAATGTTTTCAAAGTTCAAGTTCAAGCTAGAAACAGTGATTTCACAATGCCCATGTGCCAGGGCCCAGACGAAATTTTGAAGATGAAAAGGATGAGCGACTTACTTTTTTCTACAGGTCTAAAATGCATAAACTGTTTTTAAATGAGAAGCATGTAACTATTATTAGCAGAAAGAGCTAAATACTGTGGCTTATAGGTAAAAATGATTAATGAGTTTCCTCACCAGTTCTAAGGGGGTAAGTGGTAATGGAAAACACACAATAATTTTTTTTTTTACAATTAAAATAAAAAAGCTTTTAAAAGTAGCATGATACAAAGGCAAATACAGAAAAAGTTAATGGTTTCCCTTTCTCATTCTCATTCTCTAAGGTAATTAGCTTTAATGTGTTCCATCTCTTTCTGTGTTCGTGTCTGGTAACTATTGATGAAGAGAAATGTTCCATGTGAGGAAAGTATGAAAATACTAATAGAATCAGGAATTGGGACATGGGTAAATCCTTGAGTGTAACACTGACTTGTACAAATATCACCCCATGCTTTGAAGAACAAATGTTTTCTGAGTTCTTTCCAATACATTTCAACAGAGGAAAAACCCTACATCTTGTTCCTTAAAGCAGAGTGAGTCGCAGCTCTCTTTGCTGCCCTGAGAATCCTGTTGTAAGTGCCTTTCCCTGGCTTCTTGAAAAAACAAAGCAAAGACAAACTTTGAAAAATCCACTCTAATTAGCATAGGCTGCTCAATGATTTTGGAAAGAATGCTAGATAGTGTTTCACAAATTATCTGCTTTTCATGTTTACTGTGAAACCGAAAGAACCTGTTAGCTGACTGAATCTTTGTTGTATTCCAGTGTGGTGTTTAAAGACGATTGGCCATCGTCGTCTTTGGTGCGGGACACATTACCCGGGAAGGTTATTTTCTTTTCATCAGTTAAGCTCTTTCATTTTACTTTCTTTTTTTTCTCTTTTGGATAACTACAGGGTACCACATTTATAAGATACAAAAGATTAACAGGTAAAAAGTAATGCTTCTTTATATTTTTGTGTTCCAGCAAAAAATTTTCCTCTTCGATAGATATTCTTGGTATTTGTAAAAATATATGTGTGTATTTTCTTTTTAAATTTGTATTCAGATGGCTTTGTGATATGTCTGCATTTGCGTTGTGATTTTTCCACTTATTTTTATCTTGAAGATGGGTCCATATTAGATCATATAGACCTGTTCTAATGTGTGGGACGTAGCATAATCCTATGCTATTGGGTTGGTTCCATTATTTTTCCCTTAAAAACAAAACCTGTGGATGTCTTTGCTTACAGAGTATTTTGCATACCTAATGATTCTGTGGAAAAGAACAGGAAGCAGTAGTTCTATTTACTTCACCTAGACGTGAGTCTCAGTAAGGGCCACTGAGGTGCTATGTGTCAGGGATGGTGAGCCTGGTGCCAGAGTTCTGCCTACGGGTGGCAGGAGTTCCCCTTGAATTCTCTAAAGCCCACAGTGTCCATAAGAAAAGAATGTTCACCTCCCCTGAGTTGAGTGAGATTTCCTAAAACTGACTCTTGATGTGATGGAATACGCAATTGTGTGTGCAATCAGAATTCACAGTACACAGTTATTTTGAATTTAAATCTATGTACTTTCTTCTTTTTAAAAAAAGTGAACAGAAAGACTTCGATTTTATTCAGAAGTCCTTGGATCGCATGGCAGGGCGCTACGTAATCAGTGTCATTTTAGGAAGGCTGTTGAACATGCTTAGTAAACTCTGAAAATCCAAGTAAATGCTACTTGTTGTCTTCTTACAAATTGTAGGTCTCAGAGAACATCAGTCTGTGCTTTGACTATGTCCCCGTTTAGCTCAATTTGGACATATTTTGATTATAAATACTGGTTTGACTCTTGAATCAAAATCCTGTTTAAGGAATATTAAAAAAGAAAAAAAGTTACCCATGTTGTCATTATTCAGTCACAGAGTAGTCATGTGTGAAGCCTCAAACCTTTGAAACCCACTCATCTCTAAAGCCTTTCTCCCGTACCCAGCCAAACCCCAGCAGGACGGCTACAGAAGGTATTAAAGAAGGGAGCCGGATGAACCGCTGGCCCTCCTTCTGTTCCTGGGCAGTGAAAGGGATGCTGTGCTTTTCCAGGAGGTCGGAAAGGAAGGCCTCTGGTTTGTTCTAGAAGCACTTGCCAAACCTTGATGCCTTCTGCCTTCGGAAAACATTTTCAACCCACTTTTCGAGTGTGAATATTATCATGGGCCTTAGCTGTCAACACGTCAAAACCGATGTGATGGACTATAATGTTTTAGTCCTTTATGATGAACCCTTAGGGTTGTGACATTACATCTGCAGTGTGCTAGGCAGGGATTGATTTTTCTTGACTGACAGGAAACACAGTTTATTGTGGCCCGGGTCACCCCTGACCGCAGACAGCCGCTTTGAACTCTGTCAGCAGCTTGCGCGGCGTCAGTGCGCCAAGATGAAGAGCTCGGCTTCCTTCATTTGGGTTTTAGTGAGAATGTGTTTATTGGGAGCAAGAATATGGCTAACCTTTGCGAGGGTAAAGAAAATATTTCTTGGTATAGTCTTCTCTTTTTATGTCAAGAAAGACTTGAAACTTTGTCAGACTTAACCTTCCCCCCATGCCCTTTGCTTCCTACACAATAGAAGCTTACTGGTTATAAAATACAAAATGTTCTCTTTTTTTGAACTAACATGCATTTCTAGCATATGTGGATGCCTGTGAGAATTTACTGGGGCATTTTGGTTTTAGAGACATAGTTTATATAATGTTAGAGCTACCAAACTTGGACAGACTCATTAACCATTGCATCATGGGAGGCAATGCTCGTAAATGGGAATTGACTTAACCTTTCAGAATCTCTTTACACTTTGCACCTGAACAGTTGAATGACCATAACTGGACCTGTTCCTGGGTTTCTGGGGCTCAATGTCATATTACTTGGATTTCTTTATTCTTAAATAGGTAGTTAGTGTAGACATCAATGTAGCTTGAAAAGGCTTAATCTTTTCTCAAGGAAAATATTTCTGAACTATTTATATAATTGGACTTCCGTGGACCATCTCCACTTTCTTTAGATTTTCCTTCAATAATAATGATCAAAACACCACTTACCTGTTTTAACACAAGATGGTTGATTTTTGTTGCTGTCTGTTCTAGCATCCTTCCTGGGACATTTTCTGTAATCTAGAAAAGGCCATTGTGTTTTCCTTCAGTGAGGAATTGCGTTGGGTATGGAACCATTTGTCCCCAGAAAAATTGGGGGAGTCACTTGATTACTAGAAGAGCTGGAATCAATTTATTGTGAAAGGACATAAAGTCAGACTTGGAAGAACTGCAAATACTATTGACTGCCTGCTGTGTATACGGCATTGCTGTAGGTACTTGACCCAGCAGCTTCTGTCTTCATGCAGAGAGACAGACGTTAGAAAAAAGGGTAAGTGACCAGACTGGTTATAAGGTCATTAGAAAAAGCAAATCAGGTTAAGAGTAAGCACTGGCATCGTGTGGAGGTGTTACTGTTCAAGGTCGCTTGGGCAAGGGAGCTCTGTGGGAACCACCATTTGAGCAGAGACGTGTGGGTTCAGACTGAGAGAGAAAGTGGGGCACTCACTGAGTACGTGGCTCTCTATAGTACAAACATGAATGGTGGAGTGGTTCTTGGTGTATTTGAACAATGAGGAAGCCAGTGTGCCTGTCACAGAGAGACGGTGGGGGGTGGGTACAATATACGGTGGTGGGGGAGAGGACAGTGGTATCACGTAGGACCTTGTAGGTGATTTGTTGGGAATTTTTGACTTTTACTGTGAAGGGAAGCCGGTGGGGGGTTTTGAACAGAGAAATACCTTGATCTGACTGTATTTTAACAAGATCCATTTGGCTTCTGAGTGGAGAGCAGAGTTTAGGGGAGGCAGATGTGGAAGCAAGGCCAATTAGAGGGCTGTATGGTAAAGTCTAGAGATGGAGAAGTTCACGTGGATAGGTTATCAGTGGTGGCATTGGCAGCAGATGGCCCTGGCTGGAAGGAGCAGGTTTGAATAGAGAAAGGATAGTCAGGTGTTTCGTTGTGGGCATGTTAAGTTTGAGATGCCTGTTCTGTATCCAAGTGGAGTTGTTGAATAAGCAATTAAACCTAGATAGTTCTGGAGTTTAGGACAAAAGCCTCAGGTTGGAGACATGAATATGGGTGTTATCATTATGGACGGCATTTGAGGCCATGAGTCTACAGAGCATTATTCGGAAGTCCATACAGGTCGATATAGAAAAGGCCCAAGAAAGGGACCTGGAGCACTCCTGGTATGGAGGCTGGGGATACTCAACCTTTATTCGACAACTGTGTATTGAGGGCTTTCTGCTCAGATGAGAGGAAAGTAGGAAAGGAGGCTGAGAAGGAGTGGCCAGTCAGATATGAGGAGCGGCAGCAGAGTGGGGTTTCCAAGAAGTCAAAGGAAGAACTGGATTCAAGAAGGAAGAGGTGACCTGCTCTGTTAGGCTACTGAGTTGTTTTGGTCAAGGTGTGAGCCGAGATAGAGCCATTGACTTCTAGAACAGAGGCTGTCAGTGACCTTGACCGTAGGTGTTTCCAGGAAGTGGGGGGTGGGGGGCTGAAAACTTCACTGAAGTGAGTTTTGCTGAGGGTTGAAACAGAGAAATGGGGTCTGAAAATGATGTAGGGCAGAGTGACCATCTAATTTGCCATCTAAACCCGGGGGTGTCACTGGGCTATTTCAAATCATGACTCTGGGTGCTGGGGATGAGGTGGGGGGCAAGAGAGATGTTGCAGAGAAATACCTGTCTGTGTCTGTGTTTACTTTCTCAGAAACAATTTCTTCTATGACTTACCAATTCTTAGTCTATTGGTGATTCGATTATTTTTAATAGACTTTGGTATGGGATATTTGTTCAGAGCTTTTTAATAGCTTTGCTTTGTCCATATGCAATTTATTTCATCAAAGGACAAATTGACTTGACAGTTTTGATTTCCCAGTGTACACTTAAAAAAATCCTCTTATATATAGAAGTTGTGCAATATGAAAATGAACCCCCATGCCCTGGAGTTTTCATTATTTAATTGAAATAGTTTCAGGGATGAGAGATTCATAATAATGGTTTTTGGTTCTCTAACAAAACAGGTATTTTATATATAATGACTGATATGTGTTTTGGCTAATATTGATTTTTTCTGAGTTCCACTATTTTTTTTAAACAGATCATAAACTCTTGATAACTTGCTAATGCCTTTCAGTAAATTTTTTTCTGTTTTAAATTGTGCTTCATTTAAATGTATTTTCACTTAGAGTACTGGTCTTTAATCCTTTTTTAAAAAAATTTATACCATATCAGTTAAAGAAGAAAGTAAACCATGTATGCTTATTTATAAAAAATTACAAATAATTTTTATGGTGTGCTACACATATTTTTTTCACAAAACAGTTATTTAAAAGGGCAAGATAAAGTTGAATAGTATTTTAAAATAATGCTATTTATGATAGCTTTGCACAATCATTAGTTAATCTTTTAAGGTACCCTACCATGTTCTCAACTTTGGTTCCCCATTAGTGCTCTTAGGATGCTTTTAAAAAATTATAATGCACAGGCTTAGTTCAGGAACATTGATCGGAGTCTCTAGGGAAGCAGATTTGTTTTGCGGTTGTCTTTTTTTTTTTTTTTTTTAAATCTGTGACTGATAGGCAGTGAGGTTGAGATCCACTACCCTGTATACTTAAGGGTAGATTTATCATTTGTGGTAATTGTTATAAATCCAAAGTTCACATCATTTTTATAACCAACCTACCATCCTTCTTTCCTTCATCTTTCCTTCCCCCCTTTCTTCCTCCCTCCCTCCCTCTCTCCCTCCACTAAATTCTTGTCAACACTGGCTGGATTGTATTTGAAGTTGTTAAGAGCCACCTAGAGGAGGTACAGATAATCAGTTCTGCCATTTTCTTGTATGATTATGCTTTGACAGAATTCGTAGTATCTTCAATATGTGTAGAAGAATATTTTAAAACCACCCAGCCATTTTGTGAAGATTTGTTTATGTAAAAATCTGCCATTTTACTTTTACTGGGCACCGTAAACGGCAAGAAACAAAACTTACCCAGTTGCTTTTATGATAAATTGTTTTTATAATAAAGTCCTTTTTTACAATAAACTTTCTAATAATAAATATAGTGATGTGATGGACATACTGACTAAAGTAGATACAGTTAATCTATGGTGTCTTTTAAAATTAAGTTATGAAGAAGAAAATAAGAGTGTGAGAGATGAACTGCGGTCGGAATTTAGCTCTGTGTAGATCGAAAATCTGGACGGATAGAGTACGATTCCAGACTCAAATGAGGGAAACCAAAACACTCAGCTTACTTTGTATTTTCCTTGCTTTTCTCCACAGGAAATTTGAAATTCTGCATTGTGATTCTGAATCAGCCTTTGGACAGAAGTTTTCGTCATCTTTGGAGCAAAGGTAATCTTCATTAGTGTGTATACTTCTTTCCTTTCTCATTCTACCTGGGATTGATTGACTCTTAAATATCCCGAAACCTAAATGTAATGGCAAACAGTGGATTTCATAATGAGGTAATTCAATTATTGAATTATCAGCAGAATTCATTATTGCTTCTCTGGTAACTTGTCTGTACATGTGGTTTCCTCAGCATGGGACCCTCAAGGGCAAAATCACAAAGCAGCATCACTAGGTGTATTTTAGAACTGCTGTGTGGCTGTTAATCCTGAGTTCTCAACAGCTGTTTGTTCAAGTGTAAATATTTTTGGCACAGTGACAGCAAAAAGCATCCGCAAATCTCACTGTTCTCAGCTTCCAGTACTAAGATACCTGCAGGGTGACCAGGTCTGCAAAATTAAAAAAGACATGTTACCAGTATATTAGAATCTCTAGGGATGCTGAAAAGTGTAGTTAAAAATGGAATAGTTTCAGATAGTAAGCAGTAAGGAGAAGAGAGGCCAGAAAAAAAAAATGGAATAGTTTCACAGAATTAATTCTTTTGTGAGGTTTGTGTAAGAAACTGGCTTTGTTAACTTTTTTTAATTCTTTGACTTTTATAGCATTAACTCCAGGCTTGAAAATAATAGTAAATATCATTTGTTGTTTTGAATCTCTGCTCTTGCACGAAATCTTGAGTACCACACCCCCCCTTCCTGCAAAAGGGATACTTCTGCTAAGTTATCAGTATGAGTTTTAGGCCAAATTATAGATAGGTAGAAGAACTTGATTCTCAATATATTGATGCATATTCTCGATCCTCTCTTATCATTGTGGACTTCTTAGTATTCTCAACATTAGGGTTACGTGTCCCGGAATGCAAACATACTGTTAATAAGCTTACTGTGGACACAAGGAATAGATCATTACAGATTTTTGTATAATGAATTTTTCACGTCCAATACAGTTGTGATGGAAACTCTTGGTATTCTAAATTTAGCCATCTTTAAGTTAGCCAACTTAAAATCTCACGTTGTATTTGTACTAGCATCGCCCTTGAAGTCGGAAATTTATTTAACCATTAACCTATCTGTCAGTGCACTTCCTGCTTGTTTACTTGTAACTAGGTGATTTGGGTGCTGTGAGGGTGTAAGGTCTTTTTTGTCGCATTATCTCTAGTGCCTAGTCTGTGACCAGTACATAATTGCTACTGATTACAATAAATGAAAGAGTGAATTTATTATGTTAATATTGCTAATAAATACCAAAGTACTATAGGTACATTCTTTTTATCTGAACTTATCATACTAGGTTTTATTAAATTTTTAGGAAAGTGTGTGAACAACTGTGTTTTATTTCAAACATTAGAAATAGACAAAATAATCATTGATAGGATCTGTTGGAAACCTTGGATAATAAAAAGTACATCTTAGGAGGTCTTGTATTTGGGGGAGGTGAGGGTTCCTATTTTGCACAAGGTGTGAAATGATGTACATTTTTGAGCTGATTGAAGTTCCTCATTTCCTAAGTTTTTCTGTAGAGAATTTGATTTGGAAAAGTCCCCATGCCTGACAGATACCACTAATCAATTACTTTGCATGCACACTGATCACGTGGTCAGTGTGTATACGTGGAGAGTAGGAAAGGTCTCTAAGGTGTCAAGTGTACCGAAATGGTTAGATAATTCTCATTTCCACAAGAACTTTTGTTTAGGTTATTGAAGTGTTCTTTCGTATACACCTCTAGGATAATTCTCGGCTTTTGGGATCTATGGATCATTATAAAAAGCAGATCTGTAAATAAATACTAAGGAAAGGGGGAATAGGATTTTTGCGATTCTCATAGCAGAAGCTGTGATTTTGTTTGTTTCTCTCTTCTTCCGAGAAAAGGCATTTAGACATTTTTCCATTTGTTCCAAGAGAGGCCTGGGAAAAAGTCCGGGGCAGCACTGTGGTTTGGGGTTTCAGCAGTGAGCAAAGGCTGCAGGCCACCAGGCCTGGGACTCATTAGCGCGTTTTTGTGACTTCTGTTCTGCGGGTGGTGACGACTGTGAAGAACAGAAATCAAAGGGTAAAAGCTGGCTGTTAAACCAAAACACAGAAAAATTTGAAGGCTTCTACATAGTGTAAGTCTCTCATATGACATTGACAATGTGACTTGGACCTATGCCAAGGACTTTGTTCAGTAGGTATTTCCTGGGATTTGTTTCAGGGAAAAGACTACTTGAAGATTTATTTTTTTGGTTTCTTCCTACGATGTTTAAATGACATGCCACAAAATTTGGTTCAAATGATGAAAAATAGGATTCAAGGGAGATTAAAAGTATAAAAGTTTTAAAATGTATTTTCTCCTTAAAAACCTCATGAAGTCTCAATGATATTCTTGGTCACAAGCCTTGGAATAGATCCCTACTAGTCCCAGAATTCTGTATACTTGACTTAATATGGACAAATAAAGTAAGTACTTGGTAGATAAAGACAGGCTGATAAAAAGACAGACAGGTAGAAAAGTAGTTAGTATGCAACTTTTCTATAACAGAGATCATTGGCATTTGTGAGTGGACATTGATTGCCCTTAGATTTCTTAACTTTTTTTTAACATCAGGCATTCCCTTCCAGTAAGTATATTTCTTACCCTGAAATGTGTGATGAGAAAAGAAATAGGGATGGTTATGTTTGAACAGTTCTGCTTATTTCTTGTGGTAGGTCAGGTGTTTTCAACTTGGGGTCCTCAGGCTTACCAGGGTCCTCAAAGATAGTAGGAGAGACCACCTAGCTACATAAAGTTGAAATACAAAAAAAAAATCATACTAATCCTAACAGTTATTCATTTCCCTGGGATAAGGTGACGTGGATTGACCATATACAGGTTTGGAGGAGCTGGACTTCTTAAAAGTGTATCCTCATTTTTAACTTGAATTCGCAGCCTTTCCATGTCTCCTCCATATGACCCACAGAATGTGGGGACCGTGTTCATTAGATTATGAATCTGTTGTCAGATTACGTTACTGTCACGTGTTTATCTTCAGTGTGATCCTTTTTTCCTCTGACAGAGAATTGCTTTTCCTTGCTTGATTTCTTTCTTTTTCAGTTCTCTGGTAACAAATCTTAAGATCACACCAGGGTATGGGCAACATATGTTTTTTTGGCGGGGGGGGGGGGGGAGGATGAGGCTCAAGTCAGAAAATATTTGACTGATCAGGCAGGTCTTATAAGTGAAAGGGAGACACATGTGGCAATTCAGGAATGGAAGTATTAGCAAGATCTCTGGTTTTATATCATTAGTCTTCCCTTCTGCTCTGTTCGTGATTGACCAATACCTGTCAATGCCCTTCTGTGGGAGGAGGCGGGCGACAAGCGGGGCAGGTACCTGTGGGCTCTCCGTTGTGGCCAGAATGGAGAGCAGGGTGTGCGGTGCCGCTGGTTTCCGATGAGTGCGCAAGAGGCTTTTCACACCCCAGGTCCCTGGAACCAACGTGCTCTATCCCTGCTTCCTAACAGCTAAATTTATCGTAATGTTTGATAAATTGAATTTACTTGGCTCATGTCTATATGTTTTTCTTTCTTTATTTTAAACAAAAACGCCTTACCCGAGTAAAGCACGTGTTAATAGAATTGGGACTGGCTCCGCTAATTACACTGACTCCTGCTACTGAGTAGTGTCGCCATCGGAGTTGAGGTCCACCACGCCTGCCGTGGGGCAGCTTCAGCGGTGGTTTGGCTGAACTGACCCTTTTCTTCGGCAATTAGACACGCAGGACCCTGTAAGCCTTTTCTTAAACTGACTTTTTGATGTTAAGCTCAATCAAAGTTAGCAACTTTATATTAAGGAAAGTTTTTTTTTTAATTTCCTTTTTTATTCCCATTTCTTAATTCCGTGGCCCTCTTTATCTCACTTTTGGCATCCAGGATGTTTCTTCACATTAAAATAAATCAGATACCTGTCATTTTTATGTGTGTGTGTACACATATATGTATCTATACATATTTATATATAATGTATATGTATAGCTATATACATATACATTACATATATTTATAATGTATAGGTATAGATACATCTATATCTATATACACATATGTATATATACACACAAACTTTAAACTGCTGGGTATCAATTGATATTTTAATCCTATTAAATCTATTTGTGTACATCATCCCCGTCAGAGGAATTCCAAGGGAAACATGTTTTGATAATACCTTATAATTTAGAAATCACCTCAGGGCTATTCCTAAAGCTGACTCTGGAAGGGCTGTGTGTGTGTGTATGTGTGTGTGTGTTTTAAGAGTGTGTTTCTAATGCAAAGGTTTCTTTGGCCTCATATCCCACTGCTGCCCCTTCCTATGTACTTAATGGCTGATACAGCACTGCCTTCTTATTTTTTTTTTTGCCAAAAAAAGATGTTTATTCATCTTGCAGACGTCCACTCCTCCTTTGACGTCCAGCTCAAATGCTGCCTCTTGTGAAGGCAGCTTCCTCGCCTTGCCCCGGTAGAGACAGTGTCTCCCTAGTGTTCCTGTTGCGCTCCTATTACCGATCCCGGTCACCCATGCCTCTTTGAGGATAAGCTTCCTGAGAATGGATACAAAAATGCTTAGGTGAAGGTGTTTTCCTTTTAGTTCCTAGGAGAATAGCCCGGGGGGTCGTTACTGTAGGTCATCTGGCAGTTGCTGAAGGTCAGTGTCTGTTGTTTGATGCTTTCTGGATCCTGGAAATCCTCTTGGCCTGATGTGAATCAGCAGGAAATTCTCATTAGTTCTCATTCTCTCTCTCTCTCTCTCTCATTCTTTCTCTCTCCCCTCTCACCTCTCCCCCTCTCTTCCTCCCCCCTCTCCCCCAGGTATGCCTCTGGTTCTCAGACCAGGTTGGGTTCCTTTCCCATTTCTGCTCACTTGAGCTCCATCATTCATTCTTTTCCCCTGCGCTCTATGACTCCCAGATGCTTATTTGGTATTTCCCGTTAGAGCCGATAAGAACAGATATTTTTATTAATGTAACCTTCTTTCCTCATAGCTCATGTGCAGGAATTTATTCTATTTTTGACTCTGTGGTTATGTGCCTTTGACAGTTGAAGTGCTAGCAGATGTGCCATTAAATATAACCCGTGTTTGTGAAGGTATCATGATAAGGTGCATCTTTTATTATATGAAGGATATAACATTATTCAGCTTAACCACATCCTTATCTTCTAACCCTAGTGTCTAAAGAGATTTATCACATTTTCATTGTAATCTTTGTAAAAACTCCTTTAAAATAATTCTTGTGAGAACTGGAGCTTAACCTTACTTTGGAGAATATAAAAATGCTTGGGGAATGCTTCAGTTTTTCCCTAGACTTCCATCTTTAATTACAGAAATGTGTGTGCATTGTAAACATTTAAAACATTACAGTTTACAATGAGAAAGTTTCAGTCCCCGTTAATGATATTCCCTTTATTGTTCACTTTATGCTGTATTTTTTCATTATTTCCCTTGAAATGACTTTGAACCATCAGTTATGGTAATGGAAGAAATGCTGCTACTAAATAGGAAGATGCCCTTAAAATGGTGATTGCTGGCCGCTGGGACCGCGCTTTATGGCACTCGGCACAGACATGCCAACTGACTGGCTTTATGCCATGGAGGTCTGTGTCCTAAGTGGTCTGTCCGCCTTTAATGTGACCAGAAGGGGCTTCCCAGCCAGTACGGCCTCATTCCCACACTGGCGTTCGCTCCGTGCTTAACTTACCCACACTTTTTGCCTAATGGTAAGCCTCAGTGAAGTGAGTCTGAGGGGTGGCTAAATAGCAGAGCAGGACTCACGTCACCAGCAGTCGACCTCGCTAAAGGGCTGGGCCTCGGTGGTGCGGTATCTGCAGGGGAAGAGCCTGAAGGTCCAGCGGCACAAAACAAAGGATGCCCTCTGTGCACTAACCAGCTGGCGACTACCACATAAACCTGGGACACAGAAGGAAAACATCACTGTCGGGTCAACCATGCTGAGGCAAAGTTAACACCCTGCATTTCTCTTCTTACGGCCGATGGCGTCTAGCTCTTGGAAGGAGCAGCATCATTGTCCGGGCAGAGTGCTTGGGGTGTGGATGGCCTTCCCTGAGACACGGGCCTAGTCGAGTGCAGCTGCTCTTCCCAGGTGCTCACCACGGAGAAGGAAAGTCCAACTGCTTTGTCTGCACTGCAGCACTCAGGTGCAGCTCACCCGTTGGTCTGGACTTCTGAAAGAGCAGGCTGTGGAGAGGCCGTCAGAGGGACGAGGCACCATTCCCCTTTGTTTTCCCCCACGGTGTGTAGTGAGTGTATCATTCTCTTAAGAGTCTGGAAACATGAGTTTTTACCTTGGTCCTGCTTTAAAGTTTCGGCTGCATATACTCTTAGGTGTTAGATAAGTATTTGTGTTCCTGTGTGTGTTAAATTTTTGTCCCACATTGCGTAGTGGCTTCTCCCTTGTAATACGTTGTTTCAAGGCTACGTCTGAATGTTTGCTTAGGAGGCTGTGCTAGCTGATGAATGCAGGTGAGTTAAAGATGATTCCCGCTGGTTACTGGTGGTGTACAGTAACAGATTTCATTTTCTGTGGTACTAGTCTTTGGAGGAGCTGAGCCTCTCTGAGCTTTTAGTTTTCTAGTTTGAGCTGAAAGATAGTGAGAGTGTGGACCGTCTGTACCACCTCACTGGGAGACAGACATTTGGCTGGGAGAAAATGTCTCCACATTCTTTCTATGTCTAGAGTTTCCTGGTGATGTTTGGAACAAACTGAATGGGGTAGTGTCGGGGAATCATAGGTAAAACAGTTGTTTAAGCTAGTAGGAGAGGAGCAGTAGGGGAAAGAAAGACCTATTTTTAAAGAACCATATTCAATAGGACACATTCAGTATGGTACCTCTAAGCGCAGCGTCTCCATGGAAGTGAAACAGTGAGACCTTCTAAAAAGGCCTCTGCCATCTAGGTACCATGAGTTTAGCTTTTAAAAATTTGCTGGTTATAATTACCTGGGTAGGTAGAATATCATGTACATTTTTGTCATTTAAATGCATCCCAGCAAAGACCCAACAGATACCTCCACTTGGAAAATTGTAGATTTTAGGGTATTAGTATTTTAGTTACGGTGATCTGGGACCTTGGAGGGATCTGTTCTAGTTGTGAGTAGCTTAGTCATTACACTTAAGAATCCTGTAATTGTTAGGCTTATCACAGTTTATTGAACTACGAAATCGATGCTACTCGGTCATTTCCTGTGCTTAGTGTTTCACAGAACTTACGCTGTGAGCAGATTTGAGTGAACATTGAGCCAAAGATCTGAGGAGCAATTTGCATGCTTGGTTCATGTCCATTAAGCAAAACCAGTTGCATAGAAGCCGTAGCCCCTGTAAATAAGGCTGGAAGATCTACTCCAGTCATACAGAAATATTTAGGGGCTATAAAAAGATTGTTTAAATAGTTAAGACATTTTAACATATTAGCAGCACAGAACAACATACATATTGTTTGATATGAGGCCAGAGACACTTGCTTCTCCCACCCCCAAGGTGTGGGTCCATTTCTGGTAAAGCGGACCTGGTGTCATTCTGGCCACTGCCATACAAATACTGCCCGAGAGCCTGGCCCTCTGTGTTACTCTTTCCCAGCATTCACTCCTCTGCTTTTGTGTTGTGTTGTGTTGTGTTTTAATAACCATGGGATCATAGAGCATTCGGGGACTTGCACCAACATTTCAAGTACTTTGGCTTTGGAGGGCTTTGTAAACCTTCCGCTGTGCTTCCTAACTCCGTGGCACTTTCTGCAAGCTGTTGCATGCTGTATTCTGTAAGAGAAAGGTCATTTTTCAGTACCGAGTTTCACAGCATTACCTGTCCTAGTGTGTTTACTGAGAGGCAAAAAAATGGCATTATTTTGTTGTTTGATCTACACTTTTTTAGCACTGCCTGTGTCAAGCAGCCATAAGGACTGGGATGCCCGTGAGAAAGACGCACGTCCTGGTTGGGAAGTGCCCGCGATCTGGTGTCCGATGCACACAGCCCCACGCACACATGCACCACGATCTTCCCTGCAGATGAAAGTCTGTCGTTACTGGGGACTGAATCGCTTTCACCCCAAATCACATGTTGAAGCCATAAGCCCCAAGTGACAGCATTGGGAGAGGGCACCTTTGGAGGGGTAATTTAGGTAAATGAGGTCATAGGGTGGGTCCCACCCTGTGATCCACTTACAAGAACAGACGCCAGGGCTGGCACTCCCTGAGGAAATGCCGCGCGAGGAAGCAGTGGGCAGGCAGCTGTCTGTAAGCCAACGGGAGAGGCCTTGGGAGAGACCAGCCCTGCTGACACCTTGATCTTCAACTTCTATGCTCTACAACTGTGAGAAAATGAAGTTCTGCTGTTTGTCACCCGGGTCCGTGGTATTTCGCGATGGACACCCTAGCAAACTAATACTGTTACAGATAAGCCTTCTTGGCAAGTTGAGAATTGTCCAGCTCTCTCTTCCCGGTAGAACAGCATTGCTCTCAAAGGCCCATTTGATTTGTGAGTGTGGTGCCAGGTATTATTATAGACGGTCCTGGTCTTCCCTTAATATGTTGTAGCTCCAATCAATTCCTGATACGCATTGAACTTCCCTTGGATTCAGTGCTGTAGCCTGAGACCGATATTGGTCCCCCTTTGCTTACAGAAGACATTTCACCAACTGCAGGAAATAATCCATATGTTAATATTTATTTGATGCATATAATCAGAGTTTGGGAAATCAATTTTGGGTACTTTAAACAGATACTGAAAAGAAGTATAGACCAACAGATTAAAGCCCAGATTTAGATAACTCAATTATCTGTGATTACTTTGGGCATTGATCTACTGCCCTTTATAAAGATGAGAAGAATTTGCTTTTCTCATGAAGCTCCAGTTAGGAAGATTCATCGAAGTGCTTTGTGACCGCTGTAAACTTCAGTCTGGGTCTTGTGTCGGTCGTTTGACATGAAGACCCCCCTTCGGTGGAATTCTTCCCTACTCCTGAGCAGGATGCGCCTGTTTGCAGTGCAGTGGCCGCGTGGGAGGACACAGCCCATGATTCTGGCCCCTCTCCTGGGCTGTCACTGGCAGTTCACCCTGATTCACAGCATCATGTGATCTTCGTGTTCACTAGCACATAGAACACGGCAGGTGCAACAAAGGGGCATCACCTTTGCACTGGCTGGTAGTGGGCGGGGCTTGTCATCTTGGAGGGAGGAAAAATGACAAATATAAACTGGCTTGTAGGAGAACGGGTATGAATGCACATAGAAAGCAAATTTAGGAAACTTGACAAATGTAAACATGCCAACTTAAACAACTGAGTATTTAACCCAGTAGATTGATTTAATTGCTCTCTCTTATCTGTATGGCTTATCCATGTCCGTATGCTTAAATTCACCAGATTCTCCTTTGCTTTAATTATGTAGACAGAACTATCAGTTTTATTTTCCTTGGTTTTAATTTCATGAATCTCAATTGTTTACTAAGCCAAAGATGTCCTTGAGAAAATGAGCTTGCAATCATAACATTCAGTGGGCCTCTGAGTACCATATTCCAAAATACCATCTCTTGTTGCTGGAAATGAGGGAGGAATAAAGGGCGGGCAAAAGTGGGTTTGCCGTTGTAGGTGGCCCCACCCAGCACAGTTATAATGTTTCCAATGGAACGCTGTTTGCAGTTTTTATGGGGCATTTTTAGCAGAGAACCCCAAAACAACTCTCACTCCATTTGTGCCTTTTTATATCTTGCCTTACATAACAACGCAAAACAAAAAACAAAAAACTAATGCTGTAAATTAGTCTAAAACTAGTATTTTTAGCATCTTTCCCCAACAATAACAGAATTGTGAGCATCCTTTAATAACTTCCTAATGTTTTCTTGGAGAGGTGACTTGTTTACCTTCTCAGAGTATAAAAACAAAAATCCTTCTGCTTTCTGGGCTTTGAAGAAGTAACACTTCTTTCCTCCAGAGGAGAAAAATAAATCAAAAGGAATTTGCAAGTTTTTGTTTTTTAAATAGTAATCTTTTCATACTTAACAGCATTAAAGGCTGTGTATGGATTCCTCTACACGTGTTGAGTTAAATATGGTGTAGAAATGACTGGGAGGGTCTACTTGTAGAAGAAGTTTTTATTTCATGTCTGCCTTGCAGGACACTGGGTCCACTGTCCATGGAGACACCTGGCCCACGCCAAAAAGGTCTTTGACATTTGGTCCTCGGTGTGTGCCATTATCGGCTAGGCTGCCGAGGGGAGCAGGGGTACGGTTGGCGATCACAGCCCTTACAGTGTTTGGGCCAGTAAAACATCGTAGTACTTTCGTGTACTAATCCCGTAAACCGAAAGTGTAGCTGAGAACGTTCAGCGATATAGGCTCAGTGAACCCAGGGATCTTTTCTAAGAGTGGACGTTTTCGAAAGGACCAATTGGTGTGGACCAAATACGCTCAGAGATGCTTTTGATTGGACCAGATTTTAAGGACCTTTCTGCATGGACCGAATGTGTCTGTGGACGTGTGGACAGGAGCAGTGTGTGCTGGTCCACATCTGGACACCTGTTACTGTTCTGTACTCATGCACCAGCGAACTCGCGTCGTTAACTGGAACCCTAAGGCCTCTCACAGTAACTGGAGGCTGTCTTTCTGTGTCGTTCATTCAGTTTTAAAAACTTTGAGGCTGTGGTGTGAATGTTTATATTTTTTCTTTATTAAGCAGAACTGGTACTTAAGTGTCTGGAAGGAAGATTGAGCTGTGGAATACCCGTATTCCTTACCAAAGAAATTTAGTCATTACGAGTTTTGATTACATGTATGTTTCGGCAAACTAGAATATTTCTCTGGTAACCTTACTTTAAAAGTTATAAATCATGATTTTCAAACTCTCAGTTAGTATGAAAATAACCTGGTGGCGATTTCATCCATTCTCTAGTATTTTGTTCCATCTCTGTACTAATGAAATGTCACATTTTGAGTAGTGACCTTAGTACTTGGAGACCTTTTGCCATTTAAGTGGGTTTCAGTTATGTATACCATATGATTCTTACTATGTCAGGAACGCTGACTAATTATTTTATATGAAGATTTTAATACTTGTTAAATATTGGTTGGGACGGACCGGAAACGCTCACCTGTTAATGAATAGTTCTACTTCAGTGTGGTATAGATAACAACTGTGTTAGCATTTCAGCTTCAGTATTAATGTAAAATTTACTTTTGTCTACTAATGAGTGTTTTGTTTTTCTTAGACAACTTCATATTATCATACCATTGTTGATGATATCTTTCTCTTCTATTTTTGAACGTTGACCTAATTTCACCTGCTTCATATTCAGTTTTGAATACAAATTAAAGGAAATTTATTCATGGTGTTACATGGATAGTATCACTTCAATAAATTTGAGTAGCGTTTCAAGTAAAAGTAAAAATTATTAATAGTTAATGGCAATCTGCTCTTCCAGTTTAATGAGCGCTACCAGCGCAGTTCTGGAACTCATTTTAAGAAAACCAGTAATAAATATGTCAGCAAAGTAAGTAAAGTTCCAAAGATAAACAGCAAGTCATTTCCAACTGTGGAATCAAAAATTGTAAAGTTGAATGAACTTACACGTGTGTAGGAGAACATTTATCGCTGACCTTTTCGGAATGGCAAGTACTCTGTTTCCCTCTCGAACATTTGCGACAGCCTTAGGGTGACATTGACTGATGTCTGGTTCATCAGTCCGGGAGACTGTTACCCTTGACTGACTAAGCGGATGCTCTCATTATCTTTATTTCACTTGACCTTGCCAGATAGCACATTTCCCACTTTGGTACCGTAAATAACAGTGAGAAGAAACATTCCTCCAAAGCAAGCTAATCCATGTTCACTACTTATTTTCATCTTCCTATAACGTTGGTAATCAGATGGACTTTTATTTTTTTATTAACTTATGAACTTTGTTTTTCTGATTAGTTTTATCAAATGTGCTTGATCCTTGCCCATTTTTATTTACTACCCTTGTTATTTGGCATGATTAAGATCCTGTTTTGGCATCTTAGATGATATAATAGATGAGAGGTACTTTTAATTTTTAAAGTAGCTATTGGAATTTTTTCTTAAATATACTAATAATTATGTTAATGCTACTTAAGGAAATAAAAGAATTGGAAAATGTATTTTTACGCATGAGTATCAGAAAATAAGCCTGTAGGTAACCAGCATTGTAAAGGGAAAATACAAATACAGTACTTTTCAACAAGCCGAAACAACAAAAACAAAATTTCCACATCTGGATGATTTAGAGAAGTTTTTCCAATTTCACAAATTATTTTATTTCTTACTTATTTTCTCAAGGAAATGGGATCTTTCCTGAATAGATTCGATAAGGATGAATGAACTAATTACTGTATTTTTTGGACTATAAGATGCACTGGACCATAAGACGCACCTAGGTTTTAGAGGAAAATAGGGAAAAAAAACCCCGTGAGCCAGGTAAGCTACATTCAGACTATAAGACGCACCCCTCTTTTCCTCCCAAATTTGGGGGGGTGTCTTATAGTCTAAAAATACAGTAATGTTCCTTTGAACTTTGCTGATAAGAATTATATGGTGTCAAATAAAGTGAGAGAACTTTTCATGAGAGTGATATTCATGAGCACTGGAAGGAGAAAAATCGCAAGAAAGAGTCAAGATTTTACATGGTCACGTTAATGTCAGAAATGGAGGCTGTACTTGGTACCATTCAGTTTTTATTCTGCTTTCAGCTTCTTTGCTACTATAGTCAATAAGTGTGTAAAGCAGTGCTTCTTAACTGGCTCTTTACCTCCCCTTCCACTTACTTCCCAGTTTTGTTTTACTGTGCTCAGAGAATGGCAACAGGTCATTTTAATGAAACAATGTGGAAGTTTTTCACAGAAGATTATATTTAATAGATCTTTGTTTTAGCTGTTAAGTTTCCCTGTTGGGTGGAGATTTGTTTCCAAATTGCTAAACTGATGCCAGCTCTATTATTCTTGGCCTGAAATATGTTCTCCCCTGGATTTTTCTATATATGTCTCCTACTCAGCAAATTTGAAACTAGCTCACCTTTCTCCTAAAAATAAAAATTTCTGTGGTCTTTATTGTTATTCACTGAGGCTTGTTCTTTGAAACCATCCTTAACCTGCCCCCACCCGTCCTCTTCTCCTTCTCCTCCTCCTTCTCCTCCTCCTTCTTCTCCTTCTCTTTCTCCTTCTCCTTCTCTTTCTCCTCCTCTCCCTCCCCCTCCCTGTTCTTCTTCTTCTTCTCAATCCTATAGATATTTGTCCCCTACTGTCAGTTTTTCTTTACTGATTCTCATCCATTCTTTTTTCCTACCCCAACTAATCTCTTCTGGGTACGATCCTGTCCTAGTCAGCTGTCGTTCCAAGGATAACCTGCCTACCTCTGGTGATTTTCTCTTTCTATCTCTCCTGTGTCCCACCTGTAGAGTCATCTATATAGTTCTTACTCCCCCTGTTCAGAAACCTGGAAGGTGTCACCGTCTCCTACAGGATCCAGTTCTGGTCCCTTAGGCTTTTAGATTCAGCATTTCTTTACCGTCCTTACTCTTAGGTGTATTGTCCTCACAAGGAGACTCTGATCTTATTGAGACCGAGGTCTTTGGCCTCTGTCTCTTCTGTCAGCATTTTGGATAGCGCCCTGCACCTGGTGGACCATGAGAGACTGTGTCGAAGAGAATCTGCTGCTTGTCCCTCTGTCTGTCTGCTTTTCTTCCTGACTGCCAGTGTACTTCTCCATCCATGCCAACTTGTTTACTGTCATTTCTTGTCCCACATTGCCCATTTGAGGAAAACTAGTCTAATGTCCGCTAGCTACTTCCCCTGACCCCCCCTTTTCTGTAGGCACATAAACCTACTAAGTTCCCACTCTTTTTCTAAACCTCTAAGACATTCAAAACCACTCCCTGCTCAAAACATCATTATGTTGCCTTTTTTGGTCCCTCATAACACGGGGCATCTGCCAAGAAAAATTACCCTTATAGAGTGTACACTATTTTAAAGAATTTAAAAGTAGAAGGCCATGACGTATGTATTCTGCATATGTCTGCGTTTGGATTACCTTTCATGCGGTGGAAGCGGTGAGTCAGCCTTCCGGGGGACAGCAGAGCTGCCACGTTGGACCCACTCGCTCCAAATGCCATTCCGACGGCTGAGACGTGTTGCTGGCAGGTGGCGGCAGTGTTGTGTGTCTACGGTTTGTGCCGTATCTTTCCTAACCTAGTAAAACTTCCACAGTGGAAGTCTTAAGTTTTTCATGTTAATGCCCAGTGTTTTCATTACACTTGGCATTGAACAGTGAATTCAGAGCTGATATTTTTTCAGGACATGTTTAACAAAAATCATCACCGTTTGCTTTAAAGAAGCCTACCAAGGAAGTGAAAAGACAACCCACAGGATGGGAGGAAATATTTGCCAATCGTATATCTGATAAGAGACTTGTGTATAGAGCTATAAAGAACTCTTAGAAATCAATAAGAAGATAAGTGACCCAATTAAAAGTGGTGCAAAGGATCTGAATAGACAATTTCCCGGGAAGATACACAAACAGCCCACATGCACACAAAAACACAGATGGCTCTGTATTAGTCACCAGGGAAGTTCAGATCAAAGCACAATGAGATTCCACTTCCATCCACCAAGGAGGCTGGTACACAGTCGGACCTGGTCGGTAAGGCCGTGGAGAGATCAGACCTCTCATACACTGCTGGTCGGAGTGTGAAATGGTGAAGTCACTTCAGAAGGGGCTCTGTCAGCTCATTAAATACCGAGTTGACACAACAGTTCTTCTCATAGGTGTATTCCCAAGAGAAAGAAAAACATGTCCACGCAAAACCTGTGAGCCTGTGTTCAGAGCACCATCATCTGGGGCAGCCCAAGGGTGGAAACAGCCCTAGTGGCCATAACAGTTGAGTGGATAAGCAAATGTGGTATGTCCACAAAAGGGAAAACCGCCTGGCCACAGCATACAGAAGGACCTGAACAACATCAAGCTACATGAAAGAACCCAGACGCAAAAACCCTGTATTATATGGTTTCATTCATACGCAAAGTCCATAACTGGTAGATGTCCGGAAACTGAAAAACGTATTCCTCGACGCTCAGGGCTGAGGAGTGGGTGGTTGTGGGAGAGCTGCAGAAAGGTATGGAGTTTCTTCTTCGAGCGATGAAAACGTTCTGAAGTTGACTGTGATGACGGCTGTACAACTCAGAAGTTTCTAAAACCATTGAGTTCTTTAAATGTGTTAGTTGTATGGTATGGGACTTACATCTCAGTAAGCTGTTAGAAAAAAATAATAGATGTTAGGGTATAATTTTGTATCTTCCAATCCTTATTATCCTAATAACTCTTCATATTTGCCTTGATTAGGACGTGCGCTCTTCTTAAGCTTTAATTTATACCAAGATTAGTCGGACACCTGGTCCTCGCTCCGGAGTGTACTCATGTTGTTTGGGCCCGTGGCTTTTCAACTTGAGCATCAACCAGAGCCGCGTGGAGGGCCCCACCCCAGCATTTTGGGTTCACTGGGTCTTCATTTTCGCCATACCGACTCCTCGCATGTATAGTGGGGTTTGTACCTCGGTATTTTGATTTCTTGGAGGTGATTGTAGTGACACTGTATTCTAAATTTTGGTTTTCACATGGTCATTGTCATTTTTCAGAAATATGATTGATTTTTGTGTGGGAAGAAGAGTTCCTAATTTGAAAAGTGACGCTGTTTGTTCCCATAGGAAATAATTCCCATAGGAAATAATAAATGAAAAGACTATTTTCTTATTTAGGCACAATCCTCCATTTTTTTCCCATAATTTTTGAGGTTTTGTATAATGTTCAGCCACATCATAAAATTCCTTTTAAATAGAACTCATTTTTGGGTAAAATGTTAGAAAGAAAATATTTGTTCAGAGAAAATGATTTTCTAAGGAAATGAGTGATCCATACGTGCTAGAAAATGATTTTGGAACATATTTATAGTATAACATATGCAGAAACAATCATTTAAGTTTAACTTTTCTGTGTGCTATTTTTTAGACTAAATTTGTTTTGATTTTGTGCTTAGTTTTAAAATCAGGGTGACCAGCCTTGCCTCTCTACTTACTGGTGTATGTTCTCCTAAATAGACAGTAACATTAAACACAGCGATTTGGACATCTGGTTAATGACACTTAAATGAATTTACACGTATTGACTCGCTCATTCAGTCATCTATTTAAAACTATACATTAGGTGTGTTCAGTAGTCAGCGCACACAGATTCATATCTGCAGCCTTGCGGTGGATTTATGTGTTATTTTCCCTGTAACCTAAGGCTTGCTGTGCTCCGATAAGACCTGCCTTTATTAGTTAAAGTTGACTTTGCTGCCTCTCCACAATATCACCACCACTCTTTATTGGTTGCAGAGTTACAACTCCCATAAATAAAGAAAACAAGGAGAGAAAGAAGAGGCAGAACAGACCATTTATTTTCATGGGTTTTAGTTGCCATTTAAATCACAATTGTCAGAGTAAAGTGGAGTTTAATGGTCATTCTTAACAAGTTCGGGGAAAAATGTGTGGTTCTCCCGTTTCCATGCTGCGTTTTACGGATATGGCACGTCTGGTTCAGAATAATGATGATTCAATAATGACGTTTTATTACTCAAGCTTGATGAATACAATGGGGAAGGGCTGTTTATTTTATCTTTCCATTTCCCTGTGACTAACAATTTGACAAGAGTTGAGAGACACTGACTGATGCTGCACACAGGCTGTGTTTAATGCTTTTTAATGAAGTGCTGGAGCCAAAGTAGAAATATCTCCAGTCTAATCCAGACCCTACTTTGTTTGTGGGTTGGAGCTCTGTCCAGCTTCTTTTCACCCATGTACTTTGCAGGTTAAAATGCAAATATATAGGATGATATTTGTGTGTACTCAATAACTTTTAACAGTGTTTTTCCTACAAAATCCTTTTACTGAAGTAAAATCATATATGAGAAATCTGGGGGTCCCCAGTACAGGAAGCAGATAGGGGTGGGCAGAGTTCCTTCGGTGGCACTTGTGTGGCTGCCGGGCCTCCCCGCTGCCACCTCCAGGCCCCTCCACGTGGTCACCATGGGTGTGATAGCGGGTTTGTGCTAATCCTTCCTTTGCTATTGCTGAGATCTGTTCCCTCTATTTACGGCAGGTGACTTGAGAACTCCCTTTTGATTGTAAAGGAATTTCAAAATGGTGGAATGATGTATTTTAACTAGTTTGAATGGAACAAATCCATAGTTGTTTCATTTTCTCTACTTCATGAACTAATACCACTGTAGGCAACGTGACTATTTAAGGAGGAGGGTCAGTTTTTAGAGAAGTGTGGAAGTTTTAATGTATATCCATGGGAAATGGAATTTGTCCAAAAGAATCCACAGAATTCCATTATGCTGACCATTTTCTATTTGTTAGCCATAACAAATGGAAAAGTTTCCTTATGTTGCCTGTGTGAGCAGATAGAATGAAAAGGAGAAAGGTAGATGCTCCAAATGACTTGTTCTGTAAACTTAATATAACTTATTTTGTATTTTCAATTATGTGAGGTTTGAACCAATATTTAGTCATCGTTGCCCTAATCAAAGTGGGATTTCTAGACACAATGTTGGTGGGTAGCTCGGTATAAATTTTTTTGTTTATGACTGCAAGAAATACAGACAGGCCCTATCTTAACAATGCTTACCACTTTGTGCCTTCAGAATGGTGCAGAAGTGATAGACATTTAGTATAAGCCGCACTTCAGATTTTGAAGTTTGATCTTTTCCTGGGCAGTGGCAGCGAGCCCAGCTCTGGGTCAGGCGCGACCTCGGGTGAACAACAGCTACCCTACGGTGCGCCGCGTTGCCGGATCTTTGGGGCATCGTGTGCTGAGCACGCTTAAGGTCGGCTAAGCCAACCTGTGATATTCAGTCGGTTAGGTATATTACATGCATTTTCGAGTTAGGATAGTTTAAATTTACAGTGGCTTTATCTAGATATAACTTCATCGTAAGGTGAGGAGCATCTTTATGTAATTATTTAAAAAGCCAACTGAAGTTCAAAAAGGAGTTAAGTGGCCATGAATTTTCATAACAAAACCTATCAGACCTTGAGGGAGCAGCATAACATCCCCACTGCAAATCTCAGGGGGTGAGGGTGTGCTTGTGTGCATGTGTGTGTGCATGTGTGCGTGCATGTGTGTGTACATGTGCGTGCAAGTGCATGCGTGTGCGAGTGCATGTGTGTGTGCCTCCCCATTGTCTGCGTGGGGAACCTGTGTTTTCTCATTGTATAAGTAGAGGCTGTACAAGCTACCTTGCTGGATTGTTGTGAAGATAAACTGAGATTATATCTAAACCTGAAAGGTTGTAACTACTTGATAAATGGCACTTATTAGAATTGTCGTTATTAAGAACAATGCATAGTTTCCACCTTTCCAGGGCCTTGGGAGTTCCATGCGTGCTCTGTATCTAGGCCCAGGAACCCCTTTTTCCCCGAGGCTTACCTCCTTGTTCTGTTTGAGGACTACAACTAGATTATTTCCTTAACTGCATTCAGTATTCCACTTGTTCTTTCTTAAGAATTAAAGCCAAAGAAAACCAATTAAAAACAAAAAGCGACACACCTTACCAAGTCCAATATTTTTTACCAAGATTGAAAATGCAATTTAAGTTTGTAGGCAAAGTAAAAAAAAAAGAAGAAGAAGAAAAGGAAGGACATCAGGCTTTTGTGTAATCGTTTTCCATTCTGAAACCGGACTGAATTTGTTATTGGTTGTAACAGTAGTGGACATCCTGGTCTTGTTGCTGATCTTAGAGGAAAAACTTTTTAGCTTTTTTATCATTGCTTATGATGTTGGCTCTGGGCTTGTCATATGTGGCCTTTATATTAAATTGAAGTATGTTCCAACTATACCCACTCTGTTGAGGGTTTTAAATATTGTCAAATGTTTCTCTGCATCTGTTGAGACGATCATCTGATTTTTATCCTTCGTTTTGTTAATGTGGTATAGCACATGTATCCCTGGAATAGCGTGACCCTTTTAATGTAGTGTTAAAATCAGTTTGCTGATATTCTGTTGAGGATTTTTGCATCTATGTTCATTTAGGGATATTGGCCTATACATTTCCTTTACTTCTAGTGTCTTCGTCTGGTTTTGGAATTAGGGTAATGCTGTCCTTATAAAAATAGCTTCAGTTTCTTTTGGGGATATGTGTGTGTGTGTGTGTGTGTGTGTGTGTGTGTAATGTTACTCAGCCATAAAAAAGAATGAAATCTTGCCATTTGTGACAGCATGGATGGACCTCAAGGGCATTTAGCTAAGTGAAGTAAGACAGGTAATGACAACTATGTATGATCTCACTCATATGTGGAATATATATATAAAAAAACTATAGATACAGAGAACAGATTGGGTGAGGGGTGGGCAAAATGAGTGAACTTTTTAAAAATTTTAATAAATTTTTAAAAAGAAAAAAGAAAAGAGCACTAAAGGAAAATGATAATATAGTGTCTGTAATGATACTGTCCCAAAATATCCCCCTTGAACACCCCAGAGTATTTTTTTCTAATTGTGTGTGTTATGCATGTGTGTGTGTGAGATTGTGTTTACTGAAATGGAACCTATTATTTGAGAATTAATTCTCTGCCTTATCGTAATCAGTTTGAGCCGTCTTCTGTAGTAGAGGAATGTGGGGAGTAGTATTTTGTGTGCGTGTCTAAAAGCACCCCTTCGGCAGAAGTGCTGCAGCTTGGTTTTTGTCTAGTACAAAACAGACAAACCTTAGGGAGTAGGTGCTCCTTCTTATTGTCCCCACTTAACAGCTGAGGGAATCGAGACAAAGAGATTCAGTGATTTGCTCGAGGTCACAGCAAATCACACTTGCTCAAGTTTACGTAACAAGCAGCCCAGCTGGGATTCAACTCTTAATTTTTATGTACCTATATATAATACAACAAAACTTTCTGTGATTTATTTCCTCTTACTATATGAAAAGTTCATGATTACAAGGTATAATAAAAACCTAGTGGTTTAAGTTTTTCTTTATAGAAAACATACTCCTTTAAACACTGTTGTGCATGTGTCACGAGCCGTTGAGTCGGCTCCGACTCCCGGAGACCCACGGATGGGCAACGTCCACAGTGTCCCGTCCTCCCCAGCCCCGCGCAGCCCTGCAGACTCTGACTGTGGCTTCTTTTCTGGAGTCAGTCCATCTCCTATCTGGTCTTCCCCTCTTCCTGCCGCCTTCTCTTCTTCCCAGCACCCTTGTCTTTTCCAAAGAACCTGCCTTCTCAAGGTGTGTCAGAAACAGGACAGCTTCAGCTTTGCCAGTTTGGCCTCCAGCGATGCTCTAGGATGCACTGGCCCGTCTCTGCGGGTGCAGGGGACCTGCAGAGCTCTCCTCCGACACCATGTTGTGAACAAATCAGTTTTTTTCTTATCATCCTTCTTCACTGTCCAACTCTTACCTCCGGCCCTCAAATGCTGTTAGCACATAAAGTCTGGTTTTGGCCCTGGCTGGTGTGGCTCAGTGGATTGAGCGTTGGCCTATGAACCAAAGGGTCGCCAGTTCTGTTCCCAATCAGGGCACATGCCTGGGTTGCAGGCCAGGTCCCCAGTAGGGGGTGTGGGAGAGGCAACCACACACTGATATTTTTCTCCCTCTCCATCTCCCTCCCTTTCTCTCTCTCTAAAAATAAATAAATAAAATCTTTTTTAAAAAAAAGGAATTTCTTACACGGTTTTTTAAAAATCTGGTTTTAGGTGTTTAACAAAGCTGACTAGAGAAAAAAGTGAGACTGTAAAGTATTTGTCTAGTTACATTGATCTTTTTTAAGGTGATACAACATTTTTCACGTTTAGCATCTTTGGATCCTGTCCTGTTTAAATTTTTTGATTTTTAGCAGGGGCTCACATTTGGGATCCCACGCATTCAGCATCACTGAGGGCTTAAATGTTCACGTCGTGCATCCTGAAGCCATTGGAAGGGAGCAGAAGCACGGGGAGCTGCTGCATTGTAGATGATCTCAGGGTCTTGGTTACCCTTACACTTGGTTAAGAACTCTTTGCTGAATCTTACAGCTTAAGATGAATAATTAATACTTGGTGTTCATGCCCTCCAGTTATGTCACACTGCTGTTAAGATGCAATGACAAAAGATAAAATATTCCTATCAGTTAAGATTTAGGCCCATAGTTACAGCTACCCGAGGTGTAAACTTTCCTAAATATGTTTGACCCAAAGTAACATATGATACATGTAGTGCTTGACTATATATATATATAAATATATATACACACACACACACCACCTGAGCTTGCTGTTCATGTCTTGTGATACTAAACCATAGGTGTTTTTTGAGGACCTAACATTTGAATAACCTTTTCTGTGTGCTCATTCATCTTGACCTCAGCTACAGCACAGAGGTATATGGAAGGGCAGTATAGGTAGGGTTTTTTAGATTTTTGTTTTAATCTTTTGCAGTTATGTTTAGTGATGGCTGCAATGTTAGACTTGTCTTTCAGTCACAGTTGTTTGCAAATGACATTCTCACATTTACAGTAATTTCCTTGAGAAGGGAGCTCTGCGTGGCTGCTTCCTGTGACGCGATAAACGCGGTGGGGAACCCTCTGTCCCTACGTACGTGGAGAGGACAGTTGCGCGTGCCCTGTGTACTCGTCACCATCCATGTGCAGCAGCTGCTGGCCAGTCCTGCCTCATGTATGCACTCCCCCACTGGACTATGGGACAGCAAATGCCAGGTATCATTCCGTTCCCGCCACAAATAAGGACGTTTTTAAAAGAGTTTGTTCTGGTCTTTGTCTTATGCAGTTTCACTTAATATTAGTGTAACATACTTAAGCTTCTCCTGCTGAAAAATGCCAGAGGGCCTCACTCGGCGTGCAGGAATTAACCAGATGCCCAGGGAAGATGCGAGACAGACGGAGTTTTTATGTCTCAGATGCTGTGGTCAAATGTGCTGCCAATCTTTCTTCTGCTTTCCTAGATAGAGAAACATCGCATCATCTTTGATGCTTCCCTTTTCTCCCTTCCCTACTTCCTGATACGTGCTCAATATCTGTTGATTCATTTTATGCTTTCAGTGGCTGTGTAACTGACTTTTAACTCTGTCCGCCCACTGCAGCCATCTCCCTCGACCGGGCCTTGCATGTCTCTCAAGCTGTTTTCTCGGATCCCATTTTCTCTTCTGCTGCCATTCCTCTCCTGGGCCGCCCCTCCTGCCTTTCACCCCATCTCTTTGCAGAAGCTGCAGGCTTTGCTCCACCCCATTCAGTTTCTCCCATAAGCTGAGCCTGTCCTCATCTCCTCTTGTTTCATTTACCAACATGAACCTTTGCAGCCGCTCCCAGAGCGCCCTTCCTGTGTGCTGGGCCAAGCTCGTTCTCGCCTCTCTGCTGGGATGTACGCCCTCTGCGCGGTCTGCAGATCTGCCCCCTCGCTCCTCTGACACCTGCTCCGCATTTCCGTCAGAGTCCAGCCCGTTTCCTTCTCTCCGGTCAAGGCCTGTACTGACGATTCTTTTCAGAATTTACGTAAGTGTAACTAGTTGATGGTAGGGAGTCTTTGGTTGTACTTTTTCTTGTATTTCAATTTTCCTAGGGATTTTTGTTTCTAAACTGGGAAGACTTTTTTTTTAAGTCAGGGGGTTTTCAGAGCTATTGGACACATAGTATGAATTTCACATATACCTGTTGATTAAAACTCTTAAATACCATGTATACACGGACTATTCTGGCTGACCATCTAGGGTTTTTGTTTTTTAATAATACACACTGCTTTGTCCTTTTTACAGACTGTTTCACTTACACTCACTCTGCGCCAAACCCCGTCTTGTTTGGATTTAATTGCTTTGATGAGCCCTGTGGGCTCATTATTCATCTTCCATGAGTTTGCCCTGTCTTTCGAGAGCCCTTGTATCCCTTTGGTGTTTTTCCTTTCTCATTAAGTTCTTTGGGTTGCAGTGGTATCTCTAGTCCTGGTTTTCATTTGCTTGATGGCAGCATTTTTCTGGTGACTTTTGTCATGTTTTTCTTTTTTCCTGTCGCTTTCTTCTTCCCTCCCTTGTCTGTCCTCCTTCTCTCTTTCCTTTAACTTCTTGGTTCATTCTAGAGCCTGTGCTCAATCCTTTTTATTGGCCTTTGAGTGACTAGAGTCCCCCTTGGACTCCTGAGTTGAAACTGGTGGGTGTGGGGCTGGGAGAGCAGAGGGAGCAGGGATTCTTCCCTGCCCACAGCCGCACTTTACAGCTCGGGGTTGTGTGTTGAGTGTGGAGCGCCTGCTCTCTGATGCCACCTCAGCAGGAGCCCGAGGCTGTCCACCGTTCAGTCCTGCCTACCTGGCCTCAGCTACAAGGGTTTTGTGTTTGAATCTTGAGCCAGAGGCCTCCTCTCAGCGTCTTCCTGGACCCCTGCTTGTGTTCCGCTGCCTGTGGCAGCTCTTTCACAGGTCATGTGATTGGGGGAGAGGTTTTGCCTAATTTTCCCTAAGATGGAATTCCCATTTCTGTTTCATTCTGTAGCTTTGGGAAGGAGAGAGGACAGAGCCTTCTCCACTCTGCTGTCTTTTTAAATTTTTTTTCTTTAAACTTTTCAGTAATTTATTCCAGCTAACAAAAGCCATTTGAAGAGTAATATTTAGAATTTGGCTTCTTGGCTCCTTCCATTGCTTGGTGACGTCCTCTGATGGTTAATTGCTGGACTCAAGGACTGAATTTCACGGTCTCTGGTTCCCAGTGGGTTGACTGGGGACAAGAGGGGGTGGGCAACAGCACACGGTGAGGATGTTTTGATTCAGGGCACACCATGGTAATGCACTTCTTAAAAACAGTGTAGAGATCAATAGTTCCAGCTCAGTTCATTCTCGGGGCTATCTTGTCCTTCTTTGTGCATTTATGAGGGTGCATATTTTATGAATTATTAAAACAAGCTTGAATACATCTTTTTAAAGAAAATAGAAGTATCTTTTATTTGCCTGCCTTTCTGTCCCGAGGCACTGGTTGCCTTTTATTATTGAATTCTACTTAGTATTGCTTTTTGAGTGCCAAGGATCAAAGCTGTAGGGAGAAAAAAGTTACGTACTTTGGTGGGAAAGGAGATGGTTATTTCAGTTTCTCTCATCAAATACCGAAAGTTACTTTCAAATGCACTGCAGCCAAAAAAGGGGGAAACAAAGCACAACACCCCACCACCTGCCAGTCACTGAAAGTGACTAACAGCATGTGTCTGCCATGCAGAGTTTTTCATTGTTTCAAATTTACATGCACAACAATGAAACACATTTTGCATAATGAAATATTTATTTTTAGCCATCATGCTTGCAAGCTGGGCTCCATTCATCATGTTTGCAAATAGCAGCGGCGGCCTCTCTGCAACCTGGGCCAAATGCAATTTCCAGCTGTTGGAATTAATTCTTTTTTAGGTCCTGTTAAAAAAAAAAACTATCATCTAACAACAAATATCACTATTTTTCTTTTTGCTCTTTTTACCTTCCATTGATTTTATTTTTCACCTGAATAAAAGTGTTTTTCAGGGATGCATGGCGTGTGAGAAAGGACCAGAACACATAAAAGGCATTCCTACTCTTATCTTTGTGCAACTTACTGTATCTCAGAGCTGGCTAACATTCTAATTTTGCATCAATTTTGTCTCAATTTTTTAAAAAGTTACCTATAGACTCTAGAGCAGAGATAAGCAAGCTATGATATTATGCATTTTTTAGAATTACTATAACATGAAAGTCCTAGTGTTCTCGTGTAGATTTGAGCCAAGACTTGTGCAAGAGCCCCGAGGTTATAAAATACTAGTGTCTTCTTCCTCTGGGACATAGCGGGTCCATATGCGTAATGGACCAGAGAGGCTTCGTTCTGGGCGCTGTGGTCCCTTACCATGGGTGTGACTGACGCGGCCCCCTGTTTTCAGATGTGGTGATGCCGAGAGTGTGGGAGTAGGCGGTAGGCACTATGAGGCAGACAGTGAGTCACATTTATTTTCTGTGTGCGCAGTGCTGTGTCTCAATTGTGTAAGGATGCACTCAAGAAAGAATAACATGAAAAGGTGATTACTGTCGTTACTCCAAATCAAAAGGCAGGTCGTGCCCAGGGTTGCCAGGGATAATGTGAGCGATCCAGCCCAGTCTCCGCGGACCAGCCCAGTCTCCTGGGTAGTTTGTGCTCTCGCCGCCTCTGGCCTTCTGTCCGGAATGATCCCATTCTCGGCCTCCCTTTCCACTCAGCAAGCTCATACTTTTAAAGTGATATGAAGACGTTATCTTTATTGTTCGTGGTCTCAGCTCCTGTGTTTTTCTGAGCTGACTCTGTCCTTTCTGCGTGCTCCCGTGAGCTTGCAATTAGCCCACTCGGGAATCATCTCACTGTGTTATTGTCCTGTCTCACACCTTCTTGACCAGCACTGGTTAAAGCAGATGCAATGTGAGCCACAGATACACGCTTAAATTTTCTTACAGCCACGTTAAAAGGTAAAGAGAGGAGAGAGTGAAATGCTGTCTTATTTAAGCTAGTATATTCAGAATATTATTGCT
Organism: Desmodus rotundus; assembly: GCF_022682495.2. Classification (NCBI taxonomy): domain Eukaryota; kingdom Metazoa; phylum Chordata; class Mammalia; order Chiroptera; family Phyllostomidae; genus Desmodus; species Desmodus rotundus. Next base: position 86,613,405 of record NC_071392.1, on the reverse strand, counting down.
TTAACATATAACCAGTGTAAAAATTATTAATGATAAATTTTATATTCTTTTTGTACTAAGTCTAAAAACATGCAGTGTTTGTTTTATACTTACAGCACATCTCAGCTGCCCAGGGCCAGAGTGGCTAGAGGCTGCCACACTGCACGGTGTGCCCCACACTATATAGTGCCCCACACTGCACGGTGCCCCACACTATATAGTGCCCCCCACTGCATGGTGTGCCCCACACTATATAGTGCCCCCACTGCACAGTGTGCCCCACACTATATAGTGCCCCACACTGTATGGTGCCCCCCACTATATAGTGCCCCACACTGCACGGTGTGCCCCACACTATATAGTACCCCACACTGAACGGTGTGCCCCACACTATATAGTGTCCCCCACTACACAGTGCCCACACTATATAGTGCCCCCCACTACACAGTGCCCCACACTATATAGTGCCCCCCACTACACAGTGCCCCACACTATATAGTGCCCCACACTGCACGGTGTGCCCCACACTATATAGTGCCCCCCACTACACAGTGCCCCACACTATATAGTGCCCCACACTGCACGGTGTGCCCCACACTATATAGTGCCCCACACTGCACGGTGCCCCACACTATATAGTGCCCCCCACTGCATGGTGTGCCCCACACTATATAGTGCCCCCCACTGCACAGTGTGCCCCACACTATATAGTGCCCCACACTGTACGGTGCCCCCCACTATATAGTGCCCCACACTGCACGGTGTGCCCCACACTATATAGTGCCCCCCACTGCATGGTGTGCCCCACACTATATAGTACCCCACACTGAACGGTGTGCCCCACACTATATAGTGCCCCCCACTACACAATGCCCACACTATATAGTGCCCCCCACTACACAGTGCCCCACACTATATAGTGCCCCCCACTACACAGTGCCCCACACTATATAGTGCCCCCCACTGCACGGTGTGCCCCACACTATATAGTGCCCCACACTGAACGGTGTGCCCCACACTATATAGTACCCCACACTGAACGGTGTGCCCCACACTATATAGTGCCCCCCACTACACAATGCCCACACTATATAGTGCCCCCCACTGCACGGTGTGCCCCACACTATATAGTGCCCCCCACTGCACGGTGTGCCCCACACTATATAGTGCCCCCCACTGCACGGTGTGCCCCACACTATATAGTGCCCCCCACTGCACGGTGTGCCCCACACTATATAGTGCCCCCCACTGCACGGTGTGCCCCACACTATATAGTGCCCCCCACTACACAGTGCCCCACACTATATAGTGCCCCACACTGCACGGTGTGCGCCACACTATATAGTGCCCCCCACTACACAGTGCCCCACACTATATAGTGCCCCACACTGCACGGTGTGCCCCCCACTATATAGTGCCCCCCCACTACACAGCGCCCCACACTATATAGTGCCCCACACTGCACGGTGTGCCCCCCACTATATAGTGCCCCACACTGCACAGTGTGCCCCACACTATATAGTGCCCCACACTGGACGGTGTGCCCCACACTATATAGTGCCCTACACTGCACGACATCCCACACTGCACAGTGTGCCCCCCACTGCATGACACCCCACACTGCACAGTATGCTCCACACTGCACAACACCCCACACTGCACGGTGTGCCCCACACTGTGTAATACACCACACTGCTCGGCTCTAGACTGCAGCCCCCTTGAGAGCGGGAGCGTGCCTGGGTGTTGCTGTGTTTCTGGCTGCAGTTGGTGCCCCTTCAGTTGGGGCACTATACAAACGAGCAAATGAGTGGACAGAATCCAGTGGGGAGATTATACAGAGGTTGGTGCTGATCACTAATGACATCAGCGCCTCCTGTGAAAAGAACTAAGGCACACTGACTAATGTAGAGGGCAGTGGGGGCATGCTTGGAAGAGATAAGTTGCCAAGGGTTTATTGCAGAGGACAGAAAGCAGAAATAAAGAGGGCGGCCCGTCTCCATCCAGGGTGTACTTTCCAGCTGGTGTCCCTGATTCACAGCACTGGACAGTCAGCACCTTTCAACTTTTACTGAGAGACTAAGCTGCTGCCACCACAGTAGTTGTATTCAAATGTACAATCAAGTCCCATGGGCACCTCTGTAAGAGGTCAGTGTGTCTGCTTTAGTTTGCTGATGAACAAATAAAAAATCGATAAGTGTGAATTGTGTGAATCAATACAATCTGGATAGTGATTCGCTTTTATGTAGTAAAAATAATAGTGTGCATATTCCAAGATCCAGTGATTGTCCACTTAGGTAGATACCATTGAGATAAGGTTTTCTTTGTGCACAAGGAGGCATGTAAATGATAATCGCAGCATTTAAAAAAAATTGTATTGTTATTCAATTACAGTTGTGTGCCTTTTCTCCCCATCCCTCCACCCCACCCCAGCTGAACCCACCTCCCTCCCCCCTCCCCCTCCCCCTTGATTTTGTCCATGTGTCCTTTATAGTAGTTCCTGTGCAGCATTTTTTAAAATAGTAAAAATATACCAACCAACTAAATGTCTATTAATAGGAGAACAGATATTTTTGACACATTCATTAACTCTCTACAGGAGTTAAATGCATCTGGTGAATTAAATTAGTGTTTTCCCTCAAAAACATAATGTTGAGTCATAAAAGTGAACTTTGGAACACTTTTTAAGAAAATTAAAAGCACATCACACAGTAATACATAGTGTTCATTGATGCACATGCATACCATGTAAAAGTTGAAAAACTGTAAGAATCAAACCAACTGCAGTTTGGTCAGTCATGAGAGCAAGACCTAGGGGCTAGGGAACGCAATCTCACGTAATTTTTTCATAACACAGAGTGCTGGATGATACAGACTGGCAGTTCGCATTGGAGGTCACAGCAGTGTTATCTTACCCTTTGATGTATGGTTCTGAATTTAATGTTTTACACATCCAGAGGATCTCCTTCGGGTCTATATATTTTTTGAAAGGAAAAATTTAGGATTAAAAACATGAGATATTTTCCTTTATCGGTACACTTCACGTGAATTATTTCAGTCCTTCGCTGCAAAAGGCGCCCAGGTGGAGAAGTGCCCCGTGATGTACGCAAGTACAGAAGTACATTGTGTAACTGAATTTACTTCGTCCTGTGTATTTCAGGCTAGGCTTTTAGTCCCCTCTGGGAAAATACCTAATAAATTCAGTGTCCCATAGGACCTTGTGTACCCTCGTGAGTTAAGGTAAATCGTGACTTTTAAAATCTGGAGTAGCCTGCGTCTTTTAAAGATGGCTTGGCTGTGGTGCATCTCGGTTCAGGGCAACCAGCGCTTACGGAAGGCTGCTGTGCCAGGTGGCACTGGGCTTGAGGGCCCCCAGGAGACAGCGAGCCCTCGGAAGGGGAAGCAGGAAGGGACTCCTTTAGATTTCAGGGTATCGAAACAGTTGGGAAATGACCAACTGAATAAACATTCACTGTCAGAAAACTTTCACAAAGTTACCGATTTATTACCTGACAGTTCTGCCTCAGGCCTCCATGACCCAACCCGCTCTGTGGTCATGGACCAGCCCTTCAAGTGTTTCTCCCCTGCAGTGAGCAGGACACCCCGTGGTGTCAGCAGAGGGCAGGGGAAGGGCATTGCTGGACGGTGGGGCTTCTCTCCCAGTCCCCATGTCTTTCTCATGGCAGCCCCCAGTCTTTCTGCAGTGCCTGGGGTCAGTCGTACCTGTCACCTTCCCTTTTGGTCAGCTTCCCCCGGCACCCCTATCAGGTGGTGTCTCAACAGATTACTGCCAGGTGGGACACCCTCCTTGACTGGCTTTCTCCAGCACCTTTTCAGGGGGCTTCACAGTGAGTTCCACGGCCAGCACCTCCCTGTGAATGGAGTCCAGAGCTCATCGGGGGGAGACTTTCCAGCTCGTCCCACCGCCGAGCCCTTTCCGGCGTTGTCCGCTTCCAACACCTGCTCTCTGCTTTCACCCCTCCGTTACTCCCGTCGCTGTGAGCCATTTTCCCACACCCCAGCTGCTTTCCTGCATGGCTTCCTCTGTTTAAGCTTCTGCGTGGCATCCCCTGAGTGGACCCTGAGGGAGACTGAAGGCAGACTGTGTTTTCTCCGGGATGCTCAAGTCGATAAAAGTGACTGTAACATTTAGAGCAGTATCTCTTCAGCCCGTTCTCCGTCATCTTTTAGTAAGCCCTGAAGTCGGCCCTCTGCGTGGGCTCTCAGTCCGTAGAGGCGAGCATCTCCATGGCCCTTGCCACGTGTCCCGTTGCACTGCAGACACCATGTGCGCGATTGTGACCGGGGAAGTCGGTGTCTCAGAGTCCAGGCCTTTGTTGTCACACCCTCACACTTCAGTTTGCTTTACTGAGCATCTCAGATGCACGGTGAAAGCTTTCCATGTCACGAAAATGACATGGCCTTTATTCCCAGGTGGACCTCGGTTCTAATTCTGGCTGCACTGTTGCACGGAACAGTCGTAAACAGTACCAGTGTTTGCTTGTTGCTCCAGACAGGAACCCGAGGGTCATCTCTGATTGCCTTTCACCAGCCTCCCGCCCAGTGTCTTAGCCAACCCAGGTGTCTTCCTCCCAGATAGGTCTTGAAATACACCTGCATTTCCCTGCCTTACATGCTACAAACCACCGTCTTCCCTGGGCTCTGCGATAGCCTCCTGACTAAGCTCTTTACTTCTACTCTTGTCTCCCCCAACCTGCTCTCAGCAGAGAAGGGGAATGACCTTGAACACGGAAGCTAGGATTAGCCCACTCAGCCCTAACCCCCTCGATGCTGCCCTTCACTCGGGACTCTGCCCTGTCCCGTGCCCGGCTCCTTGGGGCCTCTGACTCCCCTGGGCTTATCTCTTACCGCCATTCCATCGTCTGACTCGACTCCAGAGCAGCTGGCCACCTTTTAATTATTTTTAAAAGTGAGCTTTTTTATGCCTTCCTAAATTATGTTTTAAAGGCTAACATTAATTTACTTCTACAAATGCCCGGTGACAGACATGTGGTAGTTAATAAGGTGTTTGTTCACCTCCTGAGGCATTCCGCTCTTTCACCTGCTTTGTCCCACACGTCGTAACTCTGGGCCTGAAGAAGGCCCGGCATGAATTTTTCAAGTCTTGCTCTTAACATAAACCCAGTGGTTCTTCTTCCATCTTTTTTCCTAGAAATATTATCCCTAATTTTTCTCCCCTTCTTTCTGCTCAAACCCTTTAGACAGCAACCCCCCTTTCTTCCCCAACCAGGAAGAAGAATTAGCTTATTATTGTTTGTGCTCAGTTGGCAAAAGAGCATAGTCAAGTTCTAAGATTATAAAGTGAAATTCTTACATTAGTTAGCAGTAAAAATTTGTGATTGTTTTTCAGTTTCTAGTTATTTCATAGTAAGACCGAATTGCTGAATTACTTAAGCTATTATTACTATTTGCATTTAGTGATCATTGTTTAGCTAAAAGAATAGATGTGTTACTAGAAACACTCACTTAGTAAATCGTGTTAAAATATTTCTATGAAGACTTCAAAGGTACTAGGAGTGGTAGAACTGTGATCAGATTAGGTATTTTTCTATCTCTACAAAATAAGAAATCTGTCACTTTTTTGTGTAACAAACAATCTGATTTGGGTACATTTGCATTTTTGATATATGCAGCAATAAATCCCTCATTTGAAATGTGCCTTGCGTATAAGTTCTGAGATCTGTTACCACGGATCCATAAAGTAAAAGGAGAGGGGAAGGGATACTTGTGCCAAAGGAACAGGAAAAGGAGGGAAATCTGTTCCACATCTCTACATTCTTTTGTTGTGTAATTTATTTGCATCAACAAAGTGATTTAAAAACAACAACAACAACAACAATAACGCTTTTGTTTTTGCCCAGTGGACCAGCCACCGTTGTTGCTCTTTACTTATGTTCCAGCTCTTGGCAGTTCTAGGCATTTCATTCTTTTTGCTTATTCGTAGAGATCTGCCACATCTCATTGTTCTGTCCCGGCCACTTCACCCGTGTTGTACACTGCGACGCAAACTGAGCCCAACAGAAGCTGTCACTTTTCAGGCTGATTGTCTAAAGTGATATCAGAGTGACGGAGGTTTCTCATCTGATGTGGGAGATGGTATGGACTGCCCAGCAGACCCCGGAAGACAGTCAGGAGGACCTGACTTTGGTTGTTGTGACTAGTGGCAGTAACTTGGTAACAGGGTCTCAGATGAGTAGGAGACACAAACAGAGAGGGTGTGGAGCTGTGCTAGAAGACCAACCAGAGTATTCCAGACGTCCAGCACACGTGCTCATTGTATGGGAGGCCATCCTGATGATTCAAAATCTGAAATCAAGGAGGACATGGTGGTTTTGTGTCTGGTCCGGGACAGACACGAAGGCAGTTATCTAGGACTAAGTTGATTTGTTAATTCACCTGCCTTGGTAGCTGGGTAGATGTAGTTTCTGGGTGATAGTCCTGCTTTGAAATGGGAAGTTTAGAGAATAGCCATGAGCAGGATGGCCTTGCAGCTGCATATTGTAACTCTGGGCAGACTGTTGAGGTGTAAGCGGTCCTCCAGTGAGGGCACTGGTTCTAAACTGGGAGTGATTTTGCCCAGGAGGGGACATGTGGCATTTTCTGTGGATACTTTAGATTATTGTAATACAGGGGTGCTCTGGGCATCTACTGGGGAAGGCCAAGGGTGCTGCCAAACATCCAGCAATGTGCTGGACAACCCCACACAACGAAGGCCCGAACTGTGACTAGGGCCAAGGTTCAGCCACCCTGTGTGATAGCAACACCTGCGCGGGTCTCTTGTATGTTTTCTTATTCCCCTAGACTGTGCATGTGCACATCTGCCACCTTGTCCCTAAAGCATGGCCAGTCTTGGGTAAAAATGTAATGGTTGAGAGTGCACTCAGCCTTAATTGTTGGACAACTCACATTCGGACAAGCGTGCATATGCTAGCTTCACATGCAAGACCGAGTTTTTGTGTGCAGCTCAGCTATTTGCAGTTTTTGCACACTGTGGGCTTTATCCATCTTTGAGAGATTTCCCGTGCCACGTTAGGATAAGCAGACAGCTTGATGTTCGGCTGTTTTGGGGATTTTTTAGTAATGAGGTATTTGAGGTCACTCGGTGTTAAAGAGGTACTGCTTGTAGACTTGATAAATAGCATCAAGAATGAGTAAACTTCATACTTTCTCTCTGTAGCGCCAAACTGGGGAGGAGGAGAAAGGAAAATAGAATTCACACAGCAGCATTCACCTAAAGGTCACACAAGTGTCCGTCGCGTATGGTCACTGGACGGGGACAGCTGTGTGCGTGCAGATGAGCAACATACACACCACTTACTTTTATTTGGAATGAGAATAATTCTGTACTCGGGCTACTCAGTGTGTGTGGGCATCACAAATAATGTGAGCTTTGTAATTGCACCGGAATAGAGCATAAATACACCCTTTCGTCTGAAACTGGCCGTTCTCCAGGCAGCAGTTCACCAGCGTGGCGGTACTCCCGGGAGCAAAGTAAGTTCTTGCTGTGTCTCTCAGAGAGCCTGCGAGGCTTTCCGCGAAAGTTTGTCCACGTGAAATGAAGCCTTGGTGGGGTCAGCCTGCTAGTCTGTCTGTTAACCACATCCATGAACTAACTGGTCTGGCTCATAATCAAGGCTTTCCTGATGATACTGTATAAAATAATAGGCCAACTATCTACAAAAACATCCAGCTCTTCTTAAGGGCTCGGTGCTGCCCAGGTTGGAGAAAGATGGTCTTCGGCGAAGACGTTCCTGAGGCTGGTGCCTGGCTGTTGTGTGGCTCTGGGGATCCAAGCAGAGCTCTGGTCTCCCGGCTCCGCCTTCCTGTGTGGCCTTCATCTCTGGGTCAGTGCGATAGGTCACAGACCCAAGCTTCCACTGTCAGGCTGCAGGGCAGAGGAAAAGGGACTCTGGAAAGTCTGTAGGTCTCATTATCTGAGGTTGGATCACATCTCTGTCTCTGAATCAGGCACTCTGGGCAGGGCATCGTCATGGCCTGGATTCAGCTATTTGGGTGTAGATTCAATGCCATTTGTAGGCTGGGATGCAAGAGTGGGGTTCCCTGAAAGGAAACTAGTTATGCAAAAAAATAGATCTTTGTTCCAACCGCATCCTCTTCTGCAGAAGTGCCACTGTAACCAATTTCTTCTGCTTAAATTTTATGAGTAAAAATACCACTATCATTTTATATACAGATGGTAGTATCTTATGTGGTTTTTGGGGGGCCGGGGGGTTTTCCATTGATCAATATATTTACTTGATAAACCTTGACAAAGTTACGTTGGCAAAGTTCCTCCTATCCATTTGAGTTGCTACTGCAAGGAAGATTTAACCAAGAGCTACTTAAAATTTTAAGTAACCATATATCTTATAAGAGATAAAATGAACGTAATATATGAGTTGCTCTTTTTTATGGTTCCATAATAGGGCTAGAGTACATTTTACCAATACTCAATTGGTGGCCATTTAAGTTTGCTGCTAGTTTGTCATAGAATTTCTGGGTCAAAGGGCATGCACATGTAAGTTTACATGTGTATATATATCTGCCAAACTGACCCCCCAAGTTGTAGCCTCATCAATAAGATGTTATAAAATTTGTTTCCACATGCTCTCCAGTCTCTGAAAAATTTTTTGAATTAGAATCGGCACTCTTGGAATTAGCTCAAAGTCATAGGACTTGATCTGGACTAGAATTGAAATCTTTTATACCTGGTGTTCTTTCAGTTAACTGAAACTGAAAAATATTTCTTTAATTTTACTTTTTTTCCTTCTACCTTAATGCTTGGAACTAATTTAATGGTCTACTCTGCAGAAAGTCTGATTATATCCAACTTTTTCAGTGAGAATTAATAAAGTAGCCAATTAATCTCAATTGTGATTGAAATTCTTCATTGTTTGTCAGTAACATTAACTTACGTTATGCTAGGCCAAGAAAAATTGTTAGCTTAGAGATTTTAACGCATTTTAGCGTTCAGCCGTTTATCGGCCTGATGCATGGTAAATAACCCCTCTACCATTGAAATTACAGTATGGGACAAATCTGCAAAGATGTTGCTGAATAAGCCAAGGAATTTTTACATTAAAAGGTAACACTTGCAGTAACTTCTATTCATTAAAGCGTGGAACAATTTAAATGATGATGGAGTAAACATATTTTTGAGGCTGATTCATTAAGATTTACCAAAAATATCTTATTAAATAATGTTGTCTACTTCTGGTTCTTTTAGTTGGGCATTTTCATTAACAGTGAGATTTTGTTCTTCATTTTTCAAAATGATATCAGTGAATTTATGCCAACATTATTTATGATATGCTTGAAGATTTTTATTTTTCAAATGCAGTTTTAGTTAAGTATGTATGTGGAAAATGTTTTGGACTAGTTAAAACACTTTTTTAATAAAATTTTAAATGTGTTAGAACATGTCACTTTTAATCAAGTTTTATTAAAAAATAGTTTTAGGGTCAGACCGGAACTTGTTCCTTTTAGACAGGTTGCAATCCAACATGTGGGTAGAGGAAGGATGGTCTATAGATTTCACAGTGGGTACTTTGGCTCCCTCTAGGTTTAAAACAGGAATGAATGTGGACAAAATGACTTTCTGTGATTTAGTTATCTCTCTTTTCCTAAACTATTCCAAACTATCAATTTAAATCTAGGAATGAGAAATAACAGGCACTGGAAAAAGGTTTTGGGTTGTAACAGTAACCCTGGTTTTAGCTGGACCAGATTTATTAATAAGCGGTTTCCCAGAGTCACCCACTGAAGTTCCTCTCTCCTTTCCTCCTCCTGCCACTGCGTTTGCTGCTTTCATTAGAATACTCGTTAGAGTCCACAGTACATTGAGCACAGATTTGCTCGTTGCTCTTTTTCCTACTATACTGTGAGCCTGGAGGGCTAGATCTGTTTGTTTTTCATCTTTCTGTTCGAGATAAGGCCTGGCACATAATTGGGATAAATGTTGAATTCAACTGATCTTGGCAAAATAATATACTGTGAAAAATTGACAAGTCACTCTATTTCATAATCTCAGCCACTAAAAGCTATTTCTTAGATTTTCACATTGCTTCAGTGAATCACTTTTTACATAAAAGGATTCCATGTACTTGTTAATGTTGGTTACACAGAATCATTTTGTACAGTCTGAGGGTAATTATTAATAGTTTACCATCTGTTTCTAAGCCATATTTTATACATGAGATGATCTTTCCATTTTAGATTTTGATGATTTTGAACTTTTAGGTTTTGATACTGTTTAAAATGTGCAGAATATTCTAATCTTCTGCAGTTGATTTTGTGGCTTAGTTTGAATTTGGGTGCCTTTCCTTATAAGGAACTGAGTATTATTGGTAACGGGCAAAATGAGATATCACGTTAGATATCAGGCTTTGCTTTTCCAGCAACACAAGGCTTTGTAGACTGTATTTTTGTTTTAATCCTCACCTGAGGATATGTTGATTGATTTCAGAGAGAGAGAAAGAGAGAGAAAAAGAGAATGAGAAACCTTAATTGGTTGCCTCCCACATGTGCCCCAACTGGGAATTGAACCCACAACCTGGGTATGTGCTCTTACAGGAATCTAACCCACAGCCTTTTGGTGTACGAGACAACCCTCCAACCAACTGAGCCACGCAGGCTGGGCTAGGCTGTATTTTAATTCTAACGAAAATGGAAGAGGAGGACTCGTATATATTTTTGTTTTCCTTTTTACCTCCCTTTATATCCTGTTACCCTCCCCTTTATATAACACGATCGTCAAAATTTCCCTTACGTGCATTTGGAACCACATCAAAGTGCTATAATTTTTTATTTGTTTTCAATTACAGTTGACATTCCATATCATTTTACATTAGTTTCAGGTACACAGTATAGTGGTTAGACGATCATATACTTTACATTACCTTAAAATTTCCAGTACCTGTCTGGCCCCACCCATAATTATTACAATATTACTGACTGTATTCCCTGTGCTGGATGTTACATCCGTGACTATTCTGTAACTGCCAGTCTACTTCTCGCCCCGTCACCTGTCACCCAGTCCTCCAGTGCCCTGCACCCCTCTGGTGACCACGTGTCAGGGCTCTTGTCTATTAAGTGCTTACTGTGTTCCAGTATTGTGAGGAGCACTGTGTATGTTTATTAAATCATTAATTGCTTGATACTCTATGTCAGAGTTGATGTAATCCTCACTTACAAATGAAAACGCTGAAGCACAAAAGGAGTATCTTTTTTGGCCACTTGACCTCTAGTTTGTTTCTGATACAGATCAAAGAAAAGAGTTCACACGTAGATTAGTGGAAAATACAGTGGGACTCTTATTTCTGCCAATGTGGTCAATTAGAATCCTTTACAATAGCCCACCTGTCATTCAATACCTGGAAATTTGGAGGTAGATGTTGTAAATGCTCTTTTAAATGTGTAGTGAAATTTGCAGAAAGGTAAGGGGATGTCCTCAGTGCCATAGAATGAAGAAGTAGTTCAGAAGAACAGTTTGTTTCCTCTGAAGGTGCTGGGGCCCAAGGTCTTCACTGAGCTGTGTGACTCGGTAACTCTTGTTTTGCCAGCTGTGTGGGAACAGCAGGCAAGGCTCTGGCCTGTCGGGGTGAGGACTTAGAACCTCAAACTCCTCTGCATGCTCTCTCATCGCCCAGAATAAAAGATAAGGTTTGCTCTTAAGCTGTTAGGTAAATAAGGGTGTTATAGAAAGGATGGGAGAGGGAAATGAGGCTAAAAAACAAACATTTCTAGGAAAATTAGAAATTAGAGAAGTAACAACAACAAATACAGCAGCCTGCAGATTAAGAAAATTTCAAGGAACATCAGCAGGAAATTTAGAGCAGTAACTAATACTGATACCAATATCAGTGTCTAATACCAGCTCAGCGACATCACACGCTAGGGTGGCGGCAGGGAGAAAGCTCTGGAAAGCCGCAGAGGGAAGCCCCAGCTGGAGGGGCAGCCGTCCTGCTTGAATATCTCAGTCCTTGGCAAGTTTCAGTCAGTCTTGTACCTCCTTCACAGTTTCTACAGTGTCCGCACATTGTAGGGATTATTAGTTACTTAATATTTTCAAATAAACTTATGATGTGCTTATGATTTATTTTTAAAAGAAACCTTGTATATCTCCATGAAATCTAGAAACCAGTAACACCTGCCCTAAATGGAACATACCTTAAACGTTAAAAAAGGGGGACAGAGTTATGACTGTTACCTGTTGCTGAGTATGAGGTCTGCCTTCTGTCCCAGAGAAGGAAAAACAGGCTCCCAGGGATGCTGAGGACAGCACATTCCTCCTAAGAGGAAAAGAAGAGGAGGCAGGAAGGAACGGCAGGGCGTGCGTGGCTCTGGCTCTGTCCGTGGTCTGTGCCACGTGCGAGCGCTTGGGCACCAGCAGCCTCACTAGCTGGGTGTGAAATGACGTGAGCAGGGAAGTGTGACTGTGTGCGTCCGAGTGCCTGTTTTTTAACGTTCGACTTTGCGCTCAGCTTCCTGTATTCACGTGCTCTTTGTTTCCTTTCCTCCCCCCCACCATGTGAAGCTCTTTTAAGAGCCTGTGCTGATGGAGGTGCCAACCGCTTATATGACGTCACGGACGGAGAGAGGGAAAGGTAGGTTGTCTCCCAGCCAGGTCCGCAACACCTCGACTGCTGCTCTGCGTGTGGTTCTGCGCTCTCCCCGTGAGTGGTGGCTGTTCATCTTCCTCCAGAATCCCAGAGAGGCGGTGAGAGGCGGGCGCTTCGCCGTGTTGTGCGATCGCCTTGGATGGTGTCAGTTAGCAAAATGAGGCCGATCATATTCTTATTTTTTAAAAAAACTATTCTGCTACTTCTAAATCCTCAGTAAGTGGCATTATCAAATATCGATATTTGTGAAGCTTTCAAACATTAGCTAAAGTAAAACTTCCTATGGCCATTGGGGTTGTTATGCACTTTAAATGAATGGAAACTGGTCTCCACACAAAATACATGTTCTGTTGTAGAAGACGTGAGATTTTTATATTTAATGTCGAGTAAAGCTCAGTATAGTTTACCCTTAGTTTCTTGTGAGTTGTACACACACATATGTATTTTAGGAGCTGAATTATTTATTTCTTAAGGGTTTGCTGTGTGTGCTGTCCGGCTTTCCTGATCTTTGCATGGTGAGCTGTTTCTAGAAGAAAAGGATACATTGATGAAAGCAAAATTTAAATCTAGCTCTTCGGCAACATGTTTACGGGTGAACCTCTTGGCAATCACAAGAATTTACAGTCTATGTAAGTCGACTATCTGTGAAATTTAGTTTCACTCCTATCATATGCTACTAAATGTGGTGAAATGTTTAAAGTTTGACAAGTTACCTCCATACTGCAAAAAATAAAATGAAAATATATGATGCAATATAGCATAAGTGCTAATTAAATATGTGTATTTTGAAATGATGTAAAATACATCTTGATGGCGTCAAACTTTTTAACGTTAGGTTTCTGAAGTTGGAGCTGCTTTTCAAAAGCAGCTGGTTGCTTAAAGGAGGAAGGCCTGTTTGCTTGAGACTGCGCATGCTGATGTCCAGGGACCGAGTGCTCCATCAAAGAATGTAGCCGTAGTAGCCGCCTAGGAAACAATCAAAATTTGTGATGTTTTGTGCTGCTTCAGTTTTTAACTGAGTGGATCCCTCTGACTGTATTCAGTAAGACCCGACAGGGACAGTGTGTGAGAAAATACTCAAGGACGTGTTGTAAATGTTGTAGAAACTGCCGAGGCCAGTTAATTCAGGGCCAAGTGTAATGCCTATGAGGAGGCGATGGATTGGGGGATGTCCATTCCAGGCTGAGGCTTGCTTGCTGGCAGGTGATCTAGGACTGAGTACTATTTCTCTAGTGGTAGGTGAAGCTTGCGAACGTAATTCTACAAACAAGGGCTGTGGAGGGATGTGACACAGTGCCTCCCAACTGCTCCTTGACTGTGAGGACATCTTGCATGCTTGTGGAAAAAAATATTTCTGTGCTGGTCACTTTTATTGGATTGGGCTGGACATGGGTGAGAGAGGGAACACACGGCACTAACTCACATGTAAAAGCAAAACAGAATACCTAATTGGGGAAGTGAGTACCGCTATTTTTGCCGAATTTCAAAATAATCATTTCTGATGTGTCTTAACACATTCATAAGTAATCTTATGGAAAACTTCCCAGAAGATTTATCTAATAACTGATTGTTCATATGTAAAGATGTTCAGTAAGAAAATACACTTCTAGTTGATTTTCTAGTTGTAATAATACAGTTGCCATGATTCCCTCTCTGGTACTTAGGGACGTGGCTGGCCTGAGTAAGAGCTGCGTTTCCGAGTCTCTAACAGGGGGTTGAGTGAAGCTAACCGCCCCATGTGGGAATTAAACCTTTGCAATAAATCTTATTAAACCCAGACCCTCACTTGAGAAACTAATTGGATACAGGTGACTGAACATGATTCCTATTAATTGTATTTTTTAACAGCAGGGCTTCACAATGAAAAAGGAAGATAATATTGATGAGTTTTAAGAAGCCAAGTATAATCTGTGGACCCCCGCTTTGTTGGCTCTTCCTGGCTTATTTACTGTGTCCGCACCCACAATGTAACACTTGTAGTTGTGCAGTAACACATGAATGGCTTGAAAATAAGCCCTGGCGGGAGACGAAGTGGATGCTCACACACGTAGAACGGAAGGCAGGCTGATGCAGGCCGTTCGTGACCCAGGGACGGAGATGAGGCGACGGTGCTGGCCTGGGGTCCCGTCCACTGCGGCCGCGGCCCTCCACACCACCTGTCGTGACATCTGTCTCTGTTTCAGCCCTGCCAGCGGCCTCTCTCTCTTTATCAGGCGGACCTTTTTGCATTAAGAGGTCCTAAATGTTGCTTTCTTATTGTGAAAACAATGCTGTGGTGATTTGAATATGTTATGAGTTGGGAGGAACGAGAAGAAAATAAAAATCACCTGTTACTTCTTACTAAGTAGCGAAGACTCGCACTGAGTGTCCCTGTTGGCTCTACCCTGAGGAAGAGCAGGAACATGAAGAGTTTTTCTTGTGAGAGTGACGGTAAGCTCCCTCAGGCCTGGAAAGTGCCTGGGGATATAGGACATTCCATAAGTATATGTTAACAAATGAATATTTGATGGCAATTGCTCCATTTTCTCTTCCCATAAGGTTTTGAGTGACTTTGATTAATAACCCTCACATTTGGATGAACAGATGGCCTCTGCTCCAAGAGCTGATGGTCCTGGTTTGGGTGTGTGTTCAGTCCGCACGTCAAACTGAGGCAGGGTGAGGACCAGTCAGGGAAACAGAACAGACATCACCAATGGCAAGTGGATCCTGGCGTCGGCTGTGGACGTGGCAATTAAAGAGGAAGAAATTTTAGGAAGATTCAGCCTTTTAGCGTGTTCTAGGATTCTTAATTGGCTGTTTCCCTAACCCCAGATGTCTGTGTGGGGCGGTGAGGTGGGATGTCAGATGAATTGGCCAGTACCCCCAGTTCCACCCCCAGTTCCACAGCTCCAACCTGCCACTGCCCGACGTCTCACGTTTAGGTTCTGGTGATTCAGAAGTCCTGTGCTGTCCTAACAGCTGCCTCCCGGTTCTCCCAGGTCGGGGAAACCCACTGCCGGCCAGAACCGGGATGGGGAGCGTGGCCTGGCCCCACTTGTCAGAACAATCACGAGCTGTGGAGATGGGGGAAAAATACGAGAAAATCAGGGTGAGATTTTCTAAGGAAATTTTGTGAAGCAGATTTTTTTTCTTGCTCATCACCAATAGGCATTGGCGATTCATTTTGTTTTTCTAGTGATTTTCTAGATGATTTTATTGATACTCATTTTAGTTCAGGGAAGTGAAAATTGCCCACATCAAAGAATAATGAAAGATTATTACTTGCATGCGCCTTGTGAAAAACAATGATTCTGGGAGGGTTAAGCCCCTCCCCCTGCAGCCTCCACTGCTCCCCACCCCTGCCCCTCTTCCTGTCTCTGCCCTGGGAACAGGGGCTCAAAGAGAAGAACCGCTTCTGCCCTGTGACTTGCCAACCAGGGCCTGAATGCAGTCTCCTGTGGCAGTGCCACCTGCCTTCCGCACCCTAGGGAAGGTTGAGAACACGCGAACGCACAGAGAAGTGTACCACATCTCTGATGTTGTACAGATCAGAGGACGGTCTCAAAGGGGAGCTCTCTAATGCCGCCGCCGGTCCTGAGATCAGCACACAGAATATTAGTGGCACAGGCCCCTCCTGCTCCTTGCCATCGGCCTCTCCCCTGACACCGCCAATGTTAGATTAATTTTGCCTGTTTGGGGGCTTTATAAGATAGAATCGTAGTATGTTGAATTTTGAGCATATGGGCCTTTTTGAGGGAGGAGGGTATAGAATTCGTAGTTCTCTGAACCTGAAGAAGGATCAAGAAAAACTGATATAGGTTCTCACAGGAGAATTGTGGCCACACTAGTGACGGTAAGGGCTAGAGGAAGTGATGGACTCGAGGATTAGAAAGTGAGTTGTTCAGAAGCAGAGCAGCCTCACCAAATCAAGGACACAGCCAAGTAGTTTGGCCACCTGGGAAAGTCGTTATATTGATCATTCTTTTTTGAAAATAATGCCTTTAAAGATAGGTAAACATTTATAAACCATAGTGTATTAGAACATTAAGGTAAACTGACCAAAATTTTTTAAAAAAATTAAAAAGAGAGTTGTGCTATGAGACAGGGTCTCTTTAGAATAATGCAGTAGAAGAAGTAAGAATGTAGCATTTAACTTGTCTTTCATTCATTCATTCACTGAATACTTACTGTAGCTAAACATTTTGATAGTTACTATGTAAAATATACAGTTCCTGCTCTCAAGAAACTTACAGTGTAACAGAAATAAAGAGGAAATTAGTCTTCAGTATGCTAGACTATAGAGCACACAAGGAGAAGATTCTAGTTCAGCGCGGCTGGCCCTACACCGCAGGGAGGCGTGGAGGGTGGGCAGTTAATCCAGAATGAGGGCAGCTTGTCCCTGGTGTCCTGGGTAAAATCTAAACTCATTACCGTGACAATCAGGACCAGCTCTCCTTCATTTTCTGCCATGCCCAGTTTCCCTCTGCCTTCTCCCAGAGCCCTTCCCCTCACTGCCTGGGCGTGGGCCCTTCAGAGGCCGACCTTCAGCTGCACGCATGGGCACTGCTGAGATCTGTTCCTGTTGGCTGCCACCACCTGATCGGTCGGTCAGTGCGTTCGGATCCCACTCTGCACTGGCCCTCCGATGGTTTACACAGCACGTGCTGGCCTTTCTCGTGCAGCCCTCCCCGTGAAGCTGCACCCGGCTAAAATGCTGCCTGCCCCCAGGACTCCCTCCCCTTCCAGCCTGATGGGACACAACATCGCTTACACTGCGATCATACCTGTAAATTACAGTGTCAGGCTCCTGTTACCTTGATTTAGAGCTGTGAGGACTTACATCCTTTACTGGGTTGTAAATTTCTAGTGATCTCTGGTCCCTTAACTTTGCATGATCCTTTATAATTATTTACTTTCTCATTTTGTCTTGTGATTTACCTGTGTGTAGATGTTTCTGATCTCTGCATGGTGGACCCTTCAAGGCAGGGATGGTAATTAACTTGCCTTACGTTCCATGTAATATCTAGAACACTAATGAGCATCTGCAGATTTATTGATTTAGTGATTTTTTTCATTGATACCTTAACAGTGATGTCACAAAGACTAAGCTTCTTTTTCAGCCAGGGGTTTTTAAGCTATAACATCAGCTGCTGGAAGTATCTTGATGCAGAGAAGGAAATTTGGATAATATTATATCTTATTAGTATGTATAAACCACAGCATCTTACATCTAAAAAGATTGCTCATGTTTTGTCTGAAATCAGGTATGGGATGAGTTCCAGTTTATTTGTAGAATGTCACTGCATTCTAATTTCTATCTGAATGAGTTTCTCACCAAGAACCTAAGATCCTTGTCTTTGAGTTCATTGGTATTTGGAGAACAACATGAATATCAGTGATGAATATGAAACTCTTTTTTAAAATTGTGGTTTTTGTGGGATGTAGAGGCTCTTAAACCCACCGGCATAACAGTCTAACATATTGCCGTGAATGTTGGTGTTATTAGAGGGTGCGAATTTGAATGGGGGTGAGTGTTGTTTTTAGGTCAGTTTTCTCCGTGTAATTGATGAATATAACCTCCAAAATGTGATGTCCTGCAGAAGATTATTTTTACATAAATGTTGTTCTAGGGTAGCTCAGAATTTCAGGAGTTGCTTTTCTGTTTAAAGTAAAAGCTGAGCCCCCAGCAGAACTTCCCCAGATTCACACAAATGAGCATTCAGTTCAACACGCAGTGATGGTGTTGGGGTGAGGAGAGGAGAGCCCGCGGTGCTCGAACAGCGAACAGCGAGTGAGGCTCGTTCCTGCTTTCTCTCCGTTCATTTTCTCCTAGTTACGATTGCACACTTTCTAGCTTTCTGTATTCGTCCAACTTCCTCATTAGTAAATCGATACCACTTTTCAGAGTAATCAAGTGGGAAGAGAGGATGCCTATTGTAACTCTAAAATTAACTGTGTCCCCCAAACCAATTTCAAAATATAATTTAAATAACTGAATAATGAGGGAGGCTGGCTGTTAAAAATTAGCTTCAAAAGACTTTGTCAATATAATTAAGGCAGGCGTCTGGCAGCAAGAATCTGATATACCCTTGAAGAAATCAATGGCTTGTCCCTCAGTCTACCTCTGAGTAACAGTTTTGCTCTCTGTCCATTTCACTGCAGGTGGCTGTAGCCCCCCAATTCCCCCCCCCCGCTGCCCCAGATTGGGAGGCGGGTGGTGAGAGGGCGTGCAGGGCTCATTAGTTAGGTCCAGGCTCAGAGTCTGACCCTGTGACGTGGTTGCCATCAGACGCCTGGCATGTAGTGTCACTTCCCAGGGCTGTAGTTTCTTCATCTCTGACATTTCAGGGGGAGGCCACTCCCTCCTGGGGTAGTCAGAGAAGTCTCCATGAGAAAACCCAATATTCGCGCTGGTTGTAAAAGATCTGGAGAAGCTGGGAGGACAGAGGGTGGCCTTTCAAAGCTGTAGTATGATGAATGATGAGGAGTTGAGTCTGCATGCGATGCAGTTTCAGGCAATAGCTGTTAAGTCTTCTTGTCACAGTTAGTACTCTGCTTGCGGCAGTTGTGCAACTTCTTAGGAAGGTTGTACGCACTTTGCGTGTTGTGGTTGGACCGAAGGAATGCACCGTTTGGCTTCTCTGGTTCTTTTTGGTTTTTAATCAGCTTGCTCAGGTATAAATTTCATATAATATAATGCACTCATTTTAATCCTGCAGTCCAACTAGTTCTGAAGTGCTATACCATTGCAGGCACCACCGCAGTCAAGCTTAAAACACATCCATCACCCAGAGGGTTCCTTCCTGCCCCTTGGTCGTCAGTCCCCAACTTCCACGCTCTGGCCCCTGCAGCCTTCTAGGATGTCGTGTCCATAGAGCCCTGCAGTTTGCTGTCTGCCGTGTCTGACTTTTCACTTACTGAGTGAATGCGGTTGAGATTCATCCATGTGATCGTATCGGTGTTTTGGTCCCTGCTCAGTGCAGCGGAACGGTCATTAATGGTACGCTGTAGTTCTGTCTGTTTGTTCAGCGCAGTTGGTGGATGATTCTTAAGAGTTGTCCTTTGAGTTGGAATCTTTGCAAGTGGGTAGTTGGTGGGGAATGTTAGTTCTTTTAGTTAGAACCAAAAAAAAATCAAAATTGTCAGTTGAGCCCTAGAGGTTGTATGAATAGTAGCAGTGGTTCATAGGTAAAGCCTGTACTTGCTGTATTTTAATGAAAACTCTGCCGAAGCTTGCTCGATGGTGTGAGGGTTTTATGGGATAAGATAATAAATATAAAACTCTCATGGAAGAAGTCGGTGTTAAGTATCCACACACACGTCGTGATCTTGACGAACTCCAATGTACGTGATGGCTGATTTCAGTCTGCCTGCGACTGTAGTTTTCTCAGTGACTTAGATTTGTTTTAACTAATGTTCAGGCATTAATGGCATAGTCGAAAACGTGCTCTCAGTATGCTTTGCCATATGCGGGGGCGGGCAAAAGTGGGCTCCCTGTCCCACCGTGACATTTCTTGGAGTTAATAAAACCATTGTAATCATCAAAACCTGCATGTCTTCCTCCACCCAAACAACCGTAAACCGCTTTTGCTCGCCTCATATAGAAAGGAAACAAGTATGCACTTTGCTCGAAGAAAACCAAAAGTCTTTGGTTTAGCTCGATTTTTTTAAGCCTAGCCTTAAGCAACATTTTCTCACTCACTTTGGCCAGTTTCTATTAGAAAGTATTTATGAAATCAAATTACTGAAGTCTGTAAGCAGGCCAACATTGTTGGATCTTTAAATCAAATTGATGAAAGGTAAAAATGATTAGCACATTTAAAAGAAAATTTATACTAGGGCCTTGGTATTAAAGAACCCTACAGGACAAACTCTGAGGACGTATTTATCTTGAATTATTGATTGAATTAGTTTAGTGATATATTTCAGTCTGTTGGTTATCAAGGACTGTAAATCAGAGACCTCACAGCTGTCCGCGCAGAGCTCTGAATCATTTCCGGCGTTGGGGGGTGCGTGTGCAGAGATGCCGTGCTGGTCAGATCACGCATGGGGTCAAAATGGATTTCCAGTGCGAGGTCGCTCTCAGCCTCTGCCGGAAGTCAGCGTACACCTAAAGTTAGCCAGCGGCATTGTTCCTTACGCCTAGCCTGCTGCAGACAGTTCGTTTGTGACAAAACCCTTTTCCCCTCCTGACTGTGGATGGGGTCTTCAGAATTAAATGACCTTCAGAAGATTTTTAAGAGAAGCCTGGGTCATCTGTCAAAAGTTTTGAGTAACACGTGGCTCCTTTAATTTTACTTATTTAAAAAAAATTGAATTGTTTTAGCACTTGTTAATACGCTTTAAAAGTCATGTTTTTCATCGCATTTTTGTCTTAAATATATTATTTGATTGCTGGGTTAAAAAGTAAATATCGAGCGCCATCACTCTATGCCATGTATGTGTATATGTATGAATATATATCTGTGTGTATATGCGTGTATATATATGCACACCCCCTATATATGTGTGTATACAATTACCTGATTCCCATGTGCATTTAAGTGAATGCATACACACGCATGCTTGCGCACACACCTACATACTCCTGCATGGTTTTCTCGTTATCACACTTGGACTTGTGTGATTGGACCAAGAGTAAGCAGAATAACTCCAGCAGCAAGATGGGAAAAGTGACCATTGGGTTTACTAATAAAATAACATGGGAAAATTGACCACTAGATTTAGCAATATGGCAATACGGAGTCTTTGGAGATGAAGAATGTAAAAGCCGTGTGTGTGTGTGTGTGTGTGTGTGCGCGTATAGAAATGATTATAGAAATATATTAAGACGTTTAAATTTCTTCTTTTTTGTGTGATATCTTTTGTCTATTTGTTCTTTTTTAATTTTACTTCTTTTTGAATAACATATTGATGTCAACTCTACTTGAAGATAGTCACCCTTTGTATTTCACTTAAATATTTTCTTTGTGCCCTTACTGGTGTAGCTCAGGGGATTGAGCACAGGCCTGTGAACCAAAGGGTCGTGGTTCAAATCCCAGTCAGGGCACGTGCCAGGGTTGCAGGCCAGGTCCCCAGCAGGGGGCATGCGAGAGGCAACCACGCATTGATGTTTCTCTCCCTCTCTCTCCTTCCCTTCCCCTCTCTCTAAACATAGATAAATAAACTCTAAAACATGTTTTCCCTGTTATGCCTTTTACCTTTAGTAATGGTGTTCATCATCTCATGATTCTGTGATTTCAAGGTGACATGTACCTAAGCCACTATCATCTGATTGAATGCTTTTCTGTGAGAGAGAAATTTTTAAGTTCTGTGGAGATCTTCGCAGGCTCCAGCCCCTGCCTTTTAAGATAATGGTTCACACATCCAAATATAGTGGATAAAAGCAGCAAGATAAAAACAGAAACTGGCAAGGATGGGAAATAAAGTATTTGCTTTAGCAGGGCAGCATATGCCTCAAGAAATTCTTCTATTGTCATTTTCTTAAGTAAGGTATGAGTTCCTGCCAGGGGGAGAAAAGAAGAAGGGTTAAAACCACTAGTAGCAGACTCGTTAGCTAGGCAGCTTATTATGCTTGAGGACAACTTGGGAGGAGCAACAGCCTATTAGTGGCCCTAATGGCATTTATCTGTCTTATTGAATTCCGTGTGTTTGTCTCTGCTGCATCACAGAGAGAAGCATAAAACAAAGAAATTACACAGAGTAAATCACTATCAGCGAGCTAGCCTTTTATATTGTTACAGTGAAGAATTGGCATCACCTGTATATATACTTTGGGTCTCTCTAGTGTTTGTAAATAAGAAAAGATGAAACCTTCCCCTCTGTACCGTTAGCATCATTCTCCTGAATACCCACAGCCTTGTCTAGCACAGCCCTGCACCATCCCTGCCTCCGGCTGGGGAAATAACCCCATAACTTACTCTCTAGTCAAACAGCCTGCAGCCTCTCTCATTCCTGCCCTCTCCCCCTCCAGTCTCCTTTGGAAAACAGTTATTTACAGCTGAGAGCAGCTGTGATCTCAGAAACGAGGAAGTGGCCTTTATGGTGTGCTGTGCTCTTCCGTCACTTCGGACCGTCTCTCTGCCTCTTACGTCTCCCTGCTTTTCTTCTTTCCATTGCCTGAGTGTGGACATGATTTGTATCTCTCTCCTCTTGGTATGTTCTCATTTATTTATAACTTTTCACACAGTATCCATTGTTATGAAGCCTTTCCGTCTCCTTCTCTTACTAATTCCCCCAAGCCTGGCTCTTTCTGGTTCTTTTCTTTTTTTCCTAAATCTTTAAAAATGTTACTGAGTTTATTCAGGTGACATTGGTTAATAAAATTATACAGGTTTCAGATGTGCAATTGTATAGTCCGTCATTTGTATATTGTGTTCTGTGTTCGCCACCCAAAGTCACCGTGGAGCCTCCCTTCACCCTCTTCCGCCTCCCCCACCCCGCTTTTGGGTTCTCCCATAGCATTCTGCACTTGACCTGTGGTGTCAGTGACTGTGTTCTCTCATGTCCACACTTGGACTTTAAACCTTTTGGGGCTGTGATGAGTTTGCCGTCTGCAGTGTGGCCCATACAGTATGTGTAATGAGTATTTGATGAATACTTGATAAGTTGAATTAAATATCCTATATGTGGAGAATTCATGAGGATATCGCTTTACCTCCCCCGACCTCTGTCTCTCTATTTACAGCTTTTAGCTGAACTTGGGCACCGAAACGTCAGCCCTTTCTGAACTCTTACTTTGTCCAGTGTGGGTGGCATGTACTGTCAGAGTCCAACCTAAGTATAAAGGCGCCTGCACCACTTAGGGAGAGTTCGGAACACCTTCCGTAGTGACAGGTCAGCGCCCACGGACTGGGGATGCCAGGAGGAGGCACACTGGACTGATCTGTGCCAACAGGGGCAGAAACTCGATCAGTGGCGACACAAGTCCATAGACCCTTAGTCATTGCTGCGTCCAGTCGTCCCAAAGAGTTCTGATAAATAATATTCCCCCATAAACTGCCTTTTCTATGCTCACATAGTGCTTCTATATCTGTGAAGTGTCAGCCCCAATAGGCACCTCTTCAGAACGCCCAGGTACTATGGCAACAGGTGCCTCAGGAAACGTGAGATGGGCTTTTAAGTGCGGTACCCAAAAGCACATTTCAAGAAGATTCAGAACTAGTGTATTATATGATGAAAAGTTGTTAATAACTTTAGTCTTGTATACCAGCTGTGTTTTTGGCATGAGTCTTCTTAGAAATCAGCATCCTGGTTTATTTTTAAAGCATCTGGAAAAACTCCAGCCATTGTTAATATGACAAGAATGGTTTGAGTGACATCGATGTAACCTGACAGCCAAGGAGGGTGGACTGGAATGAGCATGTGTGAACAATGACGACCTCACTGTACTAGTCAGTGGGGATGGCAGACGCATTGAGTGAGCATGTGTACTGTGTGGCTGTCACATTCAAAATCACTGAGAGAGCAGAGCAACAGATCTCATAAGATTTTGCATTAAGCTTGAACATTCCTCTGTGGAAACTATTCGGATGATTCAGAAGGCTGCAGCTATGGGCAACTGGTGATTGGCAGCTGCATCACAACAAGTGCCCGCTTATGCATCACGTCTCATACGGAGTTTTTTGGTGAAACATTAAATCACCCAGGTGGCTCAGTGCCCCCACAGACAAGATTTGGTGCCCTGTGACTTCTGGCTTTCCCCAAAGCTAAAATCACCTTTGAAAGGGAAGAGATTTCAGATCATTGATGAGATTCAGGAAAATATAGTAGGGCAGTTGATGGAGATTGGGAGAACTGTGTGAGGTCCCAATGTTCCTACTTTGAAGGGGACTAAGGCATCATTGTCCTACGTACAATGTTTCTTGTATCTTGTATCTTCAATGAATGTCTTTTTCTTATTATGTGTCTGGATGCCTTCTGTACAGAGCTCTTATTAGAGACAATCATATAAAAGTTAGCCAAAGTTAGTTATCTTTTAGTTATATAATCTCTATATATCTATATATAAGACCATAAGAAGCACTAATATCCTGTGACCCATATGTGTTTTAATCTGTTTGTTATTGAATGATGGCAGGTGGAGGCATTTTAGAGAAACTTTAAAATTGAGTGAATTTTTGCAACAGGAGAAGAAAAGGACTAATAGTCTATTTTTGGATCTAATAGGAGTAAGGTACCATATTTTTTGGACTATAAGACACACTTTTCCCCCCAAATTTGGGAGAAAAATGGGGGTGTGTCTTATAGTCCAAATGTAGCTTACCTGGCTCGTGGGGGTGGGGGGTTAGGCGGTGGAACAGGGTCACAGGAGGCAGGAGCAGGACCACATTTTTTGCTTCAAAATTTTTTTTCCTATTTTCCTCCTCTAAAACCTAGGTGTGTCTTCTGGTCTAGTGCATCTCATAGTCTGAAAAATACGGTATAAGGTTTTTACTTAAGTAGGCATAAAATGAAATTGAAAGTAAGAGAGAGTGGCAGGGACATGTTGAGGAGAAAAGTTTATGGGAAAATGTTGCAAAGTGATCTAAAAACCTAGGGACCGTATTCCCTGATTCTGCCTTATCCTAAAATAAGCTGTTGCCACTTGTACATGGTTGATGTTCAGTAAATGCTCTGGAATCAAGTAATATACATTTCTTGTTAATTACCAAAAATTGAAATAAATGATCATTATTGGTTAACAAAAAGAATACTAAACAACTTACACAGCAGAGATCTGCGTGGTAGAACCTTATGTGGTCATTTGGGCCTAGGTAGACACAACTCAAGAAAATGTTGGTCCAACACAGATTAGTTAGGTCAGGTTCGATATAACAAGTGACATTTCCAACTGAGTTAAGAACTTGGAAATATTATACAAAAGAACAACATTAGTATTGGGTTTTTCGTAATTCATCATCAGTAAAAATCTCTCTAGGAGCCAGACAGTCTCTGATGTCTTGGTTTTTATGGCCTAGAGGGGTCTCCAAGTTCTGGGGCTTTAACTGTTTTGACACTCAATATTCAGAAGATAAAGTGCTGGTCTCCCTTTAACTAGGGATCTAGCCCATTAGGCAACAAGCTGGCCCTCTTGAGAAGACGTACAGACATTTTAGTATTCTTTTGAATCAGAACAATTAATTATACGAACAGCTACAGATCTAATTCTCATGGTTGGTATAGACTGTTTCTGGAAGACAGGGAAGCAAACAATCGCTTCCTTGTGCCGCTATATGTTGTAGCGGCTCTGGAGGCCAGGGCTGTGTGCAGGAGCACCGAGGAGTCCAGGGAAGCTTCACTTCTCCACAGTCAGGGGTTTTAAGTGGGAAGAAATTCTACCAGGTCAGGAAGATGTGTTATGTGTAAAAGAAAAGAAATAAAGGGTGGCTTAGGAAGCTAGAGTAAGGTAAGCTCTCCAATATGAGTTTGGGGGAAAATAAAAAGGGCAGAGAAGAGAAATGAGATAATTGTGGTAGAATTAGAAACACCACTTTTGGGAATTCCCTCCCAAAAATTCCCTCCCTCTATTTAGTAACTGTGACCTTCATAGTATTTCGAACTATCTAGCAGATTCCTGTTTCTAGAAGTGTGTCAGTAGGATATTTGGAAAATGTCTTTGGACTGATGCCTGCTCTGCCAAGAACGCCGCCGCCTCCCCTCCTTTGTTCTGTTCCAGGCTGTTGCTCGTTCTGGATGCTGTGAGGGTCCAGTAGCATGAAGGTTTGACTATATGTAGAAGGTACTAGACAAAGTACCTTCTAGACAAAGACTGAGTCTTTGTTTTAGGGTTGTTGACCTGGGTTTTTTTTAAAAACAATGATCTTCTTCAATCTTCACCTGGTTTTCAAAGCATGCTAAATGCAGACTGATAGCTGATGAAGCTGGCGGATTAGCTGGTGGTGTGGAGTGCCCCCAGTCATACTCTGCTGTAACCGGGACTGTAACTTTCACGTCCTGCTCACTGCAGAAACAGGCTCCGTGTTTCTCTCCTGCTGAGTACACGAGTTCTCTCTCTGGTCCTTATCATCGTAGCTTTAAAGGTTGACAAGT